>NC_088104.1:38502500-39732500 GCF_036370855.1 Dromaius novaehollandiae
CTGCAATGAACTTTGGAGGTTAAAGCATCACAAATCCCAGCCCTGCAGCCTCTACTACAGCTAACATTTTTACAAAGCAGCAACATTCAAAACAATGCCAAAATAAGACAAGGAGAGGGGAATTATATATACTGCATTTTGAAAGATGTGTTTCAGCATAATAAATAATAGATGTTTTTGCATTTTTAAACTGTCAAAATCAGTCCTTCTGATAAATAATACCTTCCCTCCCTGGCCTTGGCTATTGTACATTACTAATTAGACATAGAAGTTTGTGGTTAACATCCTTCCCTATAGATTTATTATTAGCTTGTATATTCTGTTCAGTAGAATTCTGCTAATGGTAAGGTCTGCTGGAGGCCAATTTCATGAAGCCACTGGGAGGAGAAATCTGTTTGCCTGTCAAAACAGTGGCTATCAATTAGAACTTGTAAATGTGATTCCGTAAGTGTCTTGGATGGTAGCAGAGATTTCCAGTGATGCTTTAGGGGCTCAATTATTTTTATATCACAGCAAGGGAAGCTTTCAGACCAACAGCTGCCCACATGAAACAATTTCACCAAGGTTTTTCAGGGCAAGTCCAGGAGAACCTGTCTGGCCTTCCAAAGTTCCCTCAGCTTCCCAGAAATCCTAGCTTTAAAGCATTTTATGTGGCATACTGACAAACCCGGTATTAGCTTATTTCTGTGGTTTTCTTGGGAAAACTTGGCTTAGGATAGCTATAGCAACAGGAGAAAAAACAGTGAAGTTGCTGAGAGAGACAACACATCCCAAAAGAAGCGGTGGAACGATGCAGTTCCACTGCTTACTGATTTAGGACTGAGCCCTGGAAAGCAGGTAGCAATTTCCCCTTTGATACCACATGCAGATCTCATTAGCATCGATAAAGAGTTGTGTGGACATACTGATGTGAAGATGCTCCCCAGTATTTTGCAGGGAATTAACAGCACTCGCTTGGGAACTGAAGAAGGCAAAGGCTGTCACTCTCTGCCAGTTCATTAGGCAAAAACCTCTGCTACAAATCTCAAGAGGAAGCTCTTCCCTGTCCTCCTCCCTACAGCAAAAACCGACACCAAGCAAAATGTCAGGAACAGGCGCTGGAAAGTGGTGACGTTCAGGAAAAAGATAAACTTCAACCTGACTTTGCCAAGACCTTCTGCCACTAGTTTTTTGTGGATTTTGAAAGCAGTTATTAGAAAAGAAATTGATTAGTAATAGCTGAGTTTAAGCTTTGAAGAAAATGACTTGAAGTATTTTCGACTCTCAACGTACTGTGGCCTGTGGATACTAGTTACTTTCTGTTGGGGATAATCCTCGGTGGGGTATTTAGGACAAGTCAGCAAGACTGCTAACCCTCCAGCACTCCACTGCTAACTTCACGCCACAGGAGTGACCCGCCAGGACTCCACCAGCCTCACTGAACGGCCCTGGCCGCTGAAGGGCAAGGGCTCGGCACGGGGAAGGCTTCATCCTGTTGCTGTACACAACAGACTCTCTCAGCAGACTGGGAAACTAGACTGAACTCACTAAAAAGTTCTTCTCAGTGCCACTTTATAAATAAGGAATAAATATCAGCACTAAGTGACTGAAGTTTTTAGTCAATTACGTGAACTACCCAGCTCTGCTGTATCTGCTTTCAACAGTATTGCTCACAAACTATGTGCCAGAAACTTTCTTTATAAGGCTTCAATCAAGACCTGGCAATCATTTCTGTTTCTTGAATCTTAAAAGCAATCATTCCGGTGGAGTAATCAGAATGAGAAATAGGTTTTACTGGCCAAGATCAGAGAAAATTTCTAGAATAGTGCTTAAAACCATTACGTACTTTTGTTTTGCAGGCTATTACAGCCATGTAGCCCTAAGCTGTACAAACAACAAACAGCCCAGATTCCCAAATCTTTCCCCTCCTTGCACATTTCTTGCCTTTCACACATTAACTCTCTGCCACAGATGTGTATAACATAATTTTAGAAGATTCATTATTAACGTTTATATTACCATCCTCTTGTTAGTTTTGGTGTGACAATGTATGAAAAATCTATTTTTCTGCTTTCGCATTCAGATATAGCAATGCTTTATTCACCACACAAAGGCTTTGACTTCTCTTCACAATATCCCCGCAGCTCCATGCTCTCAGGTGATATTCGTTCATTCAGCTATTTGTAAAACTAAAACAGTGGTGCTAATTTTATCTAGAGACAAAAATGAGCACAAACATCCTACAAATTCTGCACATTATCATCCCGGCATAAAAAAGTAAGCCTGAAAAAGAACTTAAAAAAATGAGGGTGTTAAATGAGAAGATGTTAACTCAAAGCCCACAGCAGCACAGAAGACCGAAGAGCACAGATAAAGTCTGGCACTCGTTTCACTAAAACTTATGTCACAGTAGATGCCAGGAGAAGACAGCATTATTGTATGAATAAGAAGTATGTGGTGTTGATAGAAACTACTGTAGGGCTAACTATGTCAATGAATTTAGTGCTTCCTTTAGTGCTTCCATGCCAGATTCAACCACGATTTTCCCTGAATGTGCTAGCTGTTAGCCTTTGTCCATCAAATAATTTGTAGGGACAAATTTGTAGGTGTGATCCATGAACTGAACATGATCATTATTCACTGCAGTGAACATTATGGTTATTCATCATCAACTGCAACCAGTCGCATGTGTTGTTTCTCCTTCCTGACTGGGTGACACATCCGTCAGAAACCACCTTCACCAGCAGAGAGGAGGAGAAGCCACTCTTCACTTCTTGAACAAACACATTTTGGCCAGGGGCCCAAATATTTACTGCATAAAAAACCCCACAACAGTATGAACAGAAATGTCACCAGACGAGCGCTCACAGTTGATCAGTTATGTCTAGCTGAAAGTGTTTCATCTGTAAAACAAACTAGAGACCTGACCGTGAAACAAATTCAGCATCTGCATTTCCCTTTCTGTACTGTATCCTTAATCTTCTACTGAGAGGAAGAGTGAAAAGAATGCCTAATTTATCATCCATATACCATTTGTTATTTGATGTCTATATACCACTTCTTCTTTCAATTTGTTAGATACAATATTTAAAACGTAATTTTTCTCATGATAATAATTTCTTTAGTTGTCTTTGTACTCTTATATTACTGTTGTGCATCTAGCCAACTCGAGCAAAGATGAACAGAATTTTGAGATGAAGCTGCAGCATTGATTTATAACGGCATGATCGTGTTTTTGTCACACCCTTGTAACTAAGAAGGGCAGCTGTCTGGCCTCAGTTTTGTTTTTCTTCTTCCTGCGGGGAAATGAAACCCTTATACTCCTTTCCCTGCAGTCATACAATTTCCTGCCATCTTTGAGCTCACTTGTACATGGCTGCTTGCTTCCACCACTGTCTCTCTTCCATCTGCTACGGGATAGGTAAGTATCCTTACAAATACAGTCCACTGATTTTTGGAAAAATGCAGTAAGAGGATACAGGAATATAAAGCAGAAATCACCGTCAAATCCAAGGTCCTGAATTTCAATATCTGGAAGGCTGTATACCTGGAAGAAAACTTTTCCCCAAGTCCACTCACAATAGCTGGAATTAACATCTGCATCTTTGGTGCACTTCATGCTCCAGTGCTGCTGTTGCACATCTTTAACAAACACTGCTCATCTTTTAACAAACTGGTCAAAAGCGGGATAAACATGAAAAGGTACAAGCTTCAAGTACTGTATTTTCACATTAAGTAGAACACAGCAATAATTTCCTCTTACATAATATGGCTAGTATTCTTTGAAAGTGAAATGACACTGAAAATGCTCTAGTCTTGTTCAAGAAATATCAAAGAGAAGGAATGGGAAGTCTGAGAAGCAAAATGCCTGGACATGGGAAGAAAGTAAACAACAGATTTAACTGCACTAAAGTGCAAAATATTTGCTTTTTGTCAATGTGAATACAGAAGAATTCAAATGTAGTATTTAGACTTAAGCAAAAAAGGACAAGGAAAACATGCATATGGGAGGAACAAATTTCATATTTGTGTTGCTTCTGTTGTGGGGAATTACCCTGGGGAGGAGAAAGCACTAATATTGAGGTAGATTTCCAACATCATTAATATCTTGACCTGCAGAACGAAGTTCAGTTGATTTCTGAGTGTTAACTATGCTTTTTAAAAACATGTTTACTAGATACCACATTCCAATGTGCTTTATCAGCACAACTAAACAAAACAAATGCAGAGAAGCCCAAACAACATCCCATCTGGGAAGTCCCCTCCCCTCTTTCCAGGAGTCACTCTCCTGCATTTCAGCATGGCCTGGGAGACAGAGCATCGACTTTCTGCGTCCTTTTGGTTCCAATCACAGCATCTGTGGAGGAATGTTCATTTGCTTGAGGCAGAGCCAGAAAGAGAAAGGTCTGTTTCATTCTAGCCCATCTCTTGAATTCCCTAGTAGATCCAGTGTTTACCATTTTACAGAACAGCTGCTCAGAACAAATGCAAACATTGTGTTTGTCCTGTGATATTCAAGTTATCGTACCAGAGAAACTCCACGTCTCCTCTCAAGAAATGAAGATAGTTCACAGACGCATTATTTTCCTGAATATCAAACAGAGAGAGAAATCCAGTTGAAAATAAGCTCAATGCAACTTTATCGAGACATGGAAGAGAGCTGAACGTCCAAAAAGAAAACATTAAGATAAATGAGGAGAGGCCCCTGTTACAATCATTAAACACTAACCTAAGCCCAGGATTAAGCTTAGCCAACTTAACTCTATTCATGACCCCAATTTTTTGAACCAACCCTCATCATATACCCTGATGCTCCAGAAATGAAGTGAGCTCTCAGACCTGTCCTCTCCTGAATCCCTTCCGAGAAACTGGTGTGCTCCTCCTTTTCTGAATCTTGCACTTGACCCCAACCAGCACCCCAAAATAACTCAACAACCCATATTCACAAGATGAGTAATTACAAGTGCTATGCAAATTCCTTCTAGCACTAGCCTGCACCCTTAGCCTCTGGGCCCTTCCACACCCAGCAAAGATGCTCAGTTCCTTGAGCTCTCCTTTCCCAAACTCAAACCATAATTATCTCCATCAACAGCAAGGACAAGCCACTGCACCCTTCTCTCAATAGTCTTCATCCTCTGCTGGTGAGCTTTAAGGATCCAGCAATAAGACAAGCTCTCCACCTACTGCTCTCCTTAACCGCAACCCTAATCATAGGGCTAACGAGGGAACCACACACCTGTAGGTTGCAGGTATGTAGGACTGCACAGACTCCATGGTCCCTCCATCCTTTCAGCTCTACTGACCTCACAGAATCCACCAAAACCACGACAGGTCTTCTCATCCTGACTTTAATACTAGCCCCAGTGTTACCAACAGATTAGTGTTTAGATTCATAATTGAGATCAGCATCAACACCATGGGATTTTGCTGGCACCAGCCAGTTTTGAGGACTTTGCAGGGTAGAAAAAGTACCTATGTTCTTTAACACTTTTCCTGAACCCTAACTCTAACTTAATTAACTCTAAGTGTTAATCTTAGACCTAAAATACAGCCCAATGACCTTAATCAGGGCTAATCTTGATTCTTTGCAACTTCTGGCACCTACTTTTGACATGTCCCTAGAGGATAGCAAGACACAACCAAAAATGCTCATTCCTCCTGAACCCCAATCCCTTGAATCCAATGTGAAGCATAGTTTTCAACCTGGACAGACAAAACATACCTGCACTGACAGTAACCACATACCCATGTGCCTGACTATCACCAGCTCAAATTCCATCCTTGCTGTCCTTGGAAAAGCATACTATGTGCTTCCCCCTGCTCCTGTTCTGGATCTCACCTCTATCCCTTACATGGCCCTAGAGTGAAAAATAGGTGACTACAGCAACTGTATCTGCAGCAGAAATAATCATAAATCATCAGATGCAGCTTTTACCAGCTCTCAGCTGGCTCTTTGCTGCCAGCAATGTCCAAACTCTTCCTTTCCTGAGCTCTTATTGCTGCGTAAACACAAAATCATGAGTTAAAACTAGCGTAGTCACTTGTCTTTGTCACTGTTAATCCTAATCCCTTTGACTACATCCTGACACACTGGCTTAAAGTCTTGTAGCACTTGTGAAGCCACCAGGAATCTGTGGTGGGAAGGCGCCTCGGTGGCCCGTGATGCCCATGTGTATTTGAACGGACAGGGGGACTGCAAGTTCTTTTTACTAGCATCAACTTGAAAATTGTCTCATCTCAATCTTTTTGGCATCTAAGATAGGCCACTGCAATGCATCCTTGTCCTTACAGAGCACCTGTAGAAGTCAGCTGGTGTAGAGTTAATTCCATTTGCTCACTGCTATTCTTGCACGTGCTCTTCAGGCTACTGGCGACTATCTTAGATTGGGGATATGGCTGTCCACCAGACTGCTTTCCACTTGATACCCCTTCATCACGATGAGACCAGATGGGATCCACTTTTTGAGTCTGCCTGGAGCACTTTCTTACTTGAGGATCAACATTTGTGGAACTTACTGGTCTTGGAGGACTGCCAGGTCCAGAGTTCAGTGACGTTCAGAGAAGAATATTCTCTTCAAATATTTTCTTATCTATATTTGCATGTATGTGATAGAAGACAGAGTGAGGGAAGAAGCGGCAGCTGATGCAGCTTAATAGTACAGTCAGAATGCATATGATAATGACTACGAGGAGGTTTCAAAGCCTTCTAGTGTATTACAAGAGCAACTACATAACAAGGTAAGTGCTTTAAAACAGTATAAATTTTAAAAGTGCAAGCTGTCCCTTATTTCCTGGAAAGTCATCAAAGACTGAGAAGAGAAGGATGAACTCAGTGGGATAGCTCAGTGTTAAATAAGAATTAGTCTGGCATCTGTCATGAATTCTCTGTCATATAAACTGTGTGATCTCTCCGCACCACCGTTGACCAAAAGTTTAATCCACGTGAATAAGCTATTGTATTCACTTCTAGTACTTTTCAAAGCTTGTTAAAGCCATGCAGAACTAGAAAAACTGATTTTTTTCAACAGGCTTTTAACTACAGGTATGAAGCGTATTCCCCCTTTTCCACCCCTTCTTAATTTGCTTATATAGGGCAATTTTCAAAGGCACAAAGTTTGGCCTCCCCAAATCTGCAGAACTTGGTGGTTCTTCCTCCCCCGCAACGTGCCTTTTAAGCTTTTTCCACCAGAGCATCACAAGCCAAAAGAACGTGCTTCTGAATGGCAGAAAGATTTTTCTAGCTCCTGCAACATCTTAGAAAAGTGTACGGAATCATAAAACAGCAGCACTTCTGAACAGGTAGCCTGTTATACCGGTTGATTCTTCTGTACTTGGGAAGAAGCCTCAGCAGAAAAGTGGAGAAAAGGACAAGGAACGATGGCGGAAATTTCTTTAGTTGCTAAATCCTCAAGACACTTGGCAAAATCTCTCCAGAATCACAGAAACTTGCCTCGTAGGCACAAGCAGAGCAGGCAGCTGCCTAGGGCAGTCAGCTGGCTTAGGAGGTTGTGGCCCCATCTCTTCTGCCTCGGCCTCCATCTCCACCATTCTCCTAGGGACAAAAGGGGTAGCAGGGCTTCTGACCGCTCCGCACTGCGAGGATGGGCAGGGGCTGGAGATGGCCTCGCAAGCCCCATTCGCTCAGAACAGACCAGCCATCTGCACCCTGCACTGCCAGTCTAGTGCCTACCACGGGGAGGGGATATTCCTAGCAGTTGGTGCCAAGAGGAAATCAGGAAAAAAAAGGATCCATATCCATAGAAATTCCAATAAATTCTTCCAGGTCCTCCTGCCCCCCAGAACTCCCCTTCTTCCTCCAGCAAAGGATGCTCTGACTTTCTCTCTTTTTGCCTGTCACCCCTCCCAGAATACATGCAAAACAAACGAGAAAACTCCAGGCTGCTGCTGTGCATGGCGAGGCTCCCAGCAAGCCTCCCAGCACGAAGAACCTCAGGGCCCACGGGGTTTGGGGAGGCACAAAGCCCAGAGCCCAGGCAGAGCGTGGCAGCCAAGGGGCTGCCCAAGGGAGGGGTAGGCTGAAAACAGAAATTTCCCCAAGAACTTGTGCATCAGCGATATGGCTGGAGGTCTTGGGCTAAAGCTAAGGTGGTGATATGAGATTATTTTAAAAAAACCTCTCAGCTGTGTTGCCTGCACATTGAAAAAAAGGTTGTTTTTTCCCCTGCTTTAGCAACAAAAATAAGTAACTACTGGAACAAATGGAACTAAAATCAAAATAAACACGGCTATTTTGATCTGACATTAATTGTATAGTAGAGCATGTTTCATGCAGTGAGCAAATTGTTCATGCCAAGGTTGAAAAAAAGTGAAAATAATTAAATA
This sequence comes from Dromaius novaehollandiae, assembly GCF_036370855.1. Taxonomy (NCBI): domain Eukaryota; kingdom Metazoa; phylum Chordata; class Aves; order Casuariiformes; family Dromaiidae; genus Dromaius; species Dromaius novaehollandiae. The sequence continues at coordinate 38,510,823 of NC_088104.1, forward strand.
TACACTCAGTACTTTCTTGTTCCCACCTACTTCTACTTTACGAAATCCTTAGAACTTCTCAGCTGAACTCTTTTAGGAAATAAAGCATGTGCAAGCCCCTGTCCTGTACATTAACATACAGGAAAAAGAGTATTTGCTTACGCAGGCAGTTATAACACGGCTGCTGAACTGCCTTTTTCAGTGCCTCTCCCTAGACAGCATGTATTCACAAGGGAAATGCCACCAGTTTCGTTCAGTGTCATAACTATACCTACACAGTTTGTAGTCCTAGCAGTCTTGTATGCCTAGCAGTCCTCCACGCGCTCTGCTTGGGAATGGAGCAGGGAGAGTTCCTTGCAGCAATACTGAAGCTTGCTTCACGCGGGGCGTGCACGCCCCTCCAAAGGCCTCAGACCAACACCTGCCTGGGAACAGCTCAAGCCGTTCCTGCAGAGCTCGAGCTAGCAGCCGGCTCGGTGCTCAGAGCCGGGGCTGGCACGCCAGCGCTCGCATGAGCGTGAGCGAGACCACGTGCGAGAGCGGGGACGCTCGCCAAGCCCACGGCGTGGCTACAGCGAGCAACTGGCACCATCAGCTCCAGTCAACTGCAGTATGTACGTAGGCACCTTCAACCAAGCACAGAGCACGCAGCCTAGCTGCAAATATATTCCTTTTTCAGCTCCTTTCTGAATTAAAAGCCAACCAACCAGTCCAAAACAGGCTCTGGGGAGAATATAGCTAGCAAGTTAAAACCTACTGCATCAGAAACAAACAAAACCTTATAATCACCAAAGTATTTTAAAAACCTCCTAGCACGCTATTGCTGTGTCTCACGTAGTCAGCCCTGCCTGATATCAGGTGCATCGAGAAGAATAGCAAAGACTGATTTAGAAATGTAGAGTTACTCACTTCTGCCTGTCCGATCACAAATCAGTTGGTCCCCACTGAAATTACGGTTCCCCCCGACCCTAGCAGAGGCAGGATTCGAGCAGGCAGCGAAGCAGGAGGAGCTGGGAGCCGGCGCGGGGCTCTGCACGGCTGGGGCCCCTCGCTTGCCCGAGGCGGCGCGGGAAGCGGGTCCCGACCCGCTGCAGCGCAGGGCAGTCTGCCGCCTGCCACCCGTGCCCCCGGGGGACAGCTGGCACGTTGCTTGGGTACCTATGTAAATGTTTGCCTACTTAGCTATGAACATTTAAATATGCACATAATCATGCCCTTATGTAAACACCCCACGTTTTGCAATACACGCTTATTTAAATGTCTACATATTTAAATAAGAATCACAAGCAGGAGACTAACTTCCCTCTTGCTACCACCAACGTGGGCCTGATCTGATACCCAACAAAACGAACAGGAATTTGTAAGCTGTCTTCAGTGAGTGCTGGACTAGGTCTCAGAAGTCCCCCGGGGCTCCCTCCTACCCAACCACTCTCCAAATTCTCTACCAGCTCAGTACGTCCTCAGGCCATGTATTATAATAACTAATTCAGACTAGGGAATATCGGGACACAGAGGCCTCGTGAGAAGAGGGATCTGGGAGCCTCAGACAAGTGAGAGAGCAGAGATTTCCTCCCGTGCTCCTTTCAGCACATACTTTTTCATCAGATAAATATAAATAAGTAGCACAGCAGTTGTTTAGTGAACAGCTTAGGGACATATTGTTCCCAGTGTCCTAATTTTCCTGACACAATTGGTAAATTTAGACATCTAATTAACAGTCTGTGCCATTTATCAGGTTACTCGTCGCTGTTTTTTTAAGGCTGTCAATTAAGCTTTCCATACCTTAGACACATATTCTCCATTTCCAGACTGAGCCCTAGGCCTCACACAGAATGATTATAAATGCCTCTAACACATCCTCATTCTGTTTATATGGGCTTTACATAGCTCTAGGGAGATCAACTAGGGTCATCTCAAAGGCTAGTTTCAAAGTAATATTGTAACACCTGCATGCGTGGGATGGAGCAGACCAAGCCGGAGAAAGCATGGAAGAATTTACAGTTCGTTTTCTAAAGAGTCAGCTGGGGTACAAAGGGATCCAACAACAGGCGTAATATCAAACATCTACTGCATATTTGTTGACATTTTCATAATTGCATTCTCTACTCTTTGTAGGCCCCTGTTCTAGCTTCATAAATGCATGTTTTCACCCTCATTTGTCCTCTTTCATGGCAGTACCTCTTGTCTCTAAAAAAAAACTTTTCCATAGTGAAAAGTTGTGTAACCTTAGCAGTGACACTGTTCGATTTCAAGTCTCTTTTCATCACAGAAGGAGCAAAAGAAATTAAGAATCTTCAAAAAAAGGAAGATCTTTTGCAAGTTCTTTGCCACATGCAGATATAAAAGGAGCTTATAATGTTATGACAGATAGGCAAGTTTTGTTTGCAATGTGAAGTCTTTGACCAGATCAGTGCTACAGACCTGCACTAAAGTGAATCCTCTTTAACAAGCACTGAGCTTATTATTCACTTCTTTACTAAAGAATAACAATTATGTATCATATATCTCTCTCTCCTCACAGAAGTAGGGTAAAATTGGTCTTCTAGTTTATACTAAAACAAAAAACAAAGCTAAATATGTGCATGCATCAAATTTCTATAATGATATTGTAGACTGAGCAGGTTTGATGCAATCTGAAAGAGAAATATGCCGAGACAAACTAGGTTCTCTTCACCCATTTTGAGCTCCTGGACCATTCAGGTAATTGTCAGATACCTACACCCAGACCCAGACAAAGGGAGAAAAGCTCTGCAGAAGTATCTATTTATATATGCTCAGATGAGCCACAACATAATTCTTCACTCTGTTACTAGTAGTGATCAAACTAAAATTGCAAAGGTATTTACCTGCAGGGTCATGCCTTGATTGCATGAAACCTGCCTTGCAGAAATCCAGGACACTAAAAATCAAAAATGCCTGCAATGAACATTCAGTGGGAAAAGATAATCCGTAACATTAGGCACGGTGAAAGAAATCTCTGCTATACCTTTCTTTTCTACAAACACGCTTTAAATAATCAGTTTCCAGGGAATGGATGCTGTTTCTTTTGGCTGCTGCCATGAGGAAGAAGGGGTGTGCAGCCCCATGTAGAGCTAGAAGGAAAGATTCTGACACTCTTTGTCAGAAATCAAGCATTTTGTAGTGCAAAATCCAATCTGACACCATGCTGACGTCAAGTAACGAAGGCCTCCGCTACGCCTCCCAGCAGCTGCGGCCCGCTGGGACAACCCGGGGCCCCGCAGCAGCCAGCTGCTTCGAGGGCTCTGCTCCCCTTGGCACGCGATCTCAGCGCCAAGGGTGGGTGCCCAGCAAAACTAAACCGAGTTTTCCAAATATCATGACACCCTTTCCGCTGCCTTCCTCATCCCTCCCTGGACTCTCTTTAGCTGGGTTCCAATTCTTATATTCCTCCTGGAGATGAAATGAGGTGCTCTTGCAGGTAATTTAGTAATAATAAACTGCGCAGTACATGAGTTTTAAGGCTTTCTGCTTCAGTTCTTTCAGTAGCTCTTTCAATGCCGCGGATAAATTTCTACAGGAAAAGCAGCAACCCGAGTTTGCTGGAGCTGTGTCTCCGGGGGCCGCGCGCATGCCTGGAATACAGGCCGGCCGGCACCGGCAGCTCTGCGCCATCGCCTAGCCAGATACTCACGTCAGAGATCATCACAAACCTCCGCAAATTCAGGTCACCGGGAGGTTATTTCTTTCAAAAGGATAAAGTATTCGAATTCAGAATAAAAAAGCATCTTACAAATTTAAGCACAAGGTTGTGACCAGTGGCTACTGAAGTACCTAGAAAATGTCTGTGAATAGAATAATTATTACTGGTTTCCAAGGTGAAAGCTAGCACCTTTGACTGAAGAGTAACAACTAACTTGGGTTAGCAGAAAGCTTGATTGAAACCATTATGTTTCACTCACTCACTGTGGTTGATCATGCCTACGGAGACTTCCTTCATTATATAAAGCATGTAGGAGATAAATGGAACAAAAATCTCTAGGATAGTTAGGTCAGACGACATACACCACAGTGACACATTTTCCTCTATGAAGCCAGAAATTTCCAGTCCTCAGACGTGATAGATGTGTCAAGTTTATTTTTCAGGGAGAAAAAAGGTGCTGTTACAGCTCTGGCTAACCTTTGTAGCAACCCTTAATTCACAGAACAAGTGTGGCATCTTCCCTGGGAAAAGCTGATCTCCTGCTTCATGCCTTGAAGCCACTCTGTGCCTTAAGTGCCACGACACGATTTCGAATCAGACGATAAGGACGGAACAAGGGAAGAGTCGGCGGGGCACAGGGAGGGAAAGGCGAGGAGGAATCAGAACAGCAGATGCTAACGTTTGTTACGTTTCACTTTTACAGCCCAAACAAGTCTAAATCCCAAAGCCACTATGCTGCTTCAATGTAATTAAGGGCTTCACTAATGTGAAAAACCTTCCTTTACGAGACACAGCAGAGTACAGAAGAAGGTTGCGTCTGAATGGCCACTCCAAAAAAACACCCTAATCAAAGACATTTGCCAGCCTTATCGAATACAGATGAACAAAGTTAGGGGCTGAAGAGCATCTCTGTTAGCAACAAAAATTGGCGGCAAGTCTTGGGCAGATTCAAGTACCTTAAAACAGAATTCAACTCTTCATCATACAGAATCCTGAATGGATTTGGGAGGTTCTTCAAAGTCCAAACACATACAATAATGTTCAACACATGTCTGTCTTCAATGTACTTTCAACTCAAATTCAAGTATTTAATAAACCGATCCAGACTACTGCTCTCGAGTAGATGGGAAATGAGTACGAAGTACCGACCTTACTGGGGGAGGGGAAAATTCAAGAGGCTCCAGCTGCGTTTTACCCACAGAAATGCCCAACTTCCACAGCTGGCCGCTGAGATCTGGCGAACGTTCACTTTGTAGTTACTAGTATGTCCCCAAAACCCAGCAGGCCCTGCATTTACCTCCGTGTTAAGAAAAAACATCCTTTTTCTTTGTCGTTTCTTAAAATGCATCATGAACAAGACTTCATTGTACGTTATCTATGAAAAGTTAAGTACAGCTATTCAGAGCACTAAGTATAACTCAGAAGTAATGAGTCCTGTGATAAATTAAGACATTTTGCTTTCATACATTATAGTGCATTCCCCGCGGATTAAGGCATTTTGAGCTACAAAGCCAACCTACGGCTTTGATTGGACTGTTTTTTTAATAACTGATGGGATTACATGCCAACATTTATATTTTATTTTGAACAATTTTCTTAAACCTTATCAGAGACACTTTTCTGAACATTAAAATGAAATAACATCAGATTTATGATTAAACACTGCTTCACTGAGTTCGCAAGTTAAATTCTGGAGCAACGTTATAAAGCAAGAGGAACAGTATGTGCGGCTGACTCATATATTTTCATTGTCCAAGAATCAAGTGGAAAAAGGTAGAAAAAATGCACGCCATATATGGTGAAAAGTAGACTGGATTTTTAAAATACTTCCAGTCTTTCAGTGTTATTCTAGGATATTTTTAGAAATTCAGTTAAAAAAAAAAAATAATAATAAAAAAATCAACACCACTCTCAAGACATGCAATGACCACAATGACTATTTTCATGAGCTCTAAAATCACACCAATTACTCAAGCCGTGCTAGAAGGGGACCAAGAAGGGGGCAGCAGCAGAGACCATCCTCAAAAAGCAATGGCCTGCCCTCATGGGGGACATTTCCCTGCCGGCTCCTGGGCACCGCTCCGCACCTGGCAGCAGAGCAGCCTGGGCATCCAAAAGCCCCCTCTACCTCCCAGCATTGTTTTATTTATACTAACACATTTTATTCACTTGCTGAGATGCTGCAATAAATAACTGGTGTTTATAAAGTAGTATACCGATATTTTTTATTAAAATTACTACTAGTACTGCAAAAAAACCCCAAGATGGATTAGCTAAACTCAGACGTGATTGAAAAACAAAACAAAAGCAAAACAAAAACACTCTATAAAACTGACCAGAGATTAATTTGCTCTTCATCCCACGTCCTAACATCCACTAAGAAATTCAGCTGCCTGACCTATGCTGCCCAAGTTCCCTAAACGAATACTTCAGAGAGGCAAATAAACAACATAAAACAGTAAAGCTAAAGAGATTACCAATTTCTCTCTTATTTCCTGCTGATCATTGCCAGGCTACGTTTCTGCCCCAAAGTGCAGACTTCATTATTCAAGATGGACAGAATGCAAGTATATTCAGTGGAGGCCAGTTGTTCAGGAAATAGCTATAATTTGGTAAATAGCATAATAAACACTTTAGCATCCTTGATGCAATGGGTAATGAGCCAGTGCAGTCATAAGTATGTACATAACAATGTTAAGATTATACTGTATTTCACATTATATATCCACACGCACACACTCATGTAGAAACGTCCGTATAATATTTCAACTATTACATTTGTTTCCCTCCAGACATAAATTTATTATTTTTTCCCTCTGTACTCAACCAGTCACTTGTAAAAGGAAACAACATTTTATTTTCATTCTTCACTATTTCTCTTCCATTTTACTTCTAGTATACCTACATAAACCATCAGAAGCTTTTGTTCATCACAGCAACTGAATGCATCACATTTTGAAGCACCAGAGATCCTGGAACTAAATGCAATCTCACAGCAAGTCATCAGCATGTCTATAGCCCATGCGGTGGAAGGCGATTTAAATCCCCAGCCTGTTCTCCATGCCGCCATGGAGAATAATGACGAACCATAACATAGCCCATTCATCTCACAGCTGAGGGGGTAATGAATTACAGAGATAATTCAGCCACTCACTATTAAAAGATTACAGCATTAAAAATGAAGTTTTTTTTTTTTTTAGGGCAAATGATCATGTTTTCACATGATGTGAGTGAAATAGGTTACAATATTATTGATTCCCTACTCCACTGTAAGGCCTAGCCTGTATTCAAGCTCTCAGATTGGACTAGATTTAAAGTTAGCACTTCTCTAGTGTGAATCTCAATCCCAGTTCAGACTGTTTACTCCAAAACCTGAAAATATCAGCATTATTTAACAGGAGTCTCTAGATTTTCTTGCAGCTGTTTTCCACTAATAGCATTACCCAGTTATAATGAAACTCCAAATGCCCACAGTAGTTTTTGCTTAATATCATTACTCTCTTTCCACCCAAATCTGTCTACATTGCACGGTGCAAACTATGAAAAACGTAACTGGAACGAAGCCCGTCTTTTACATGCTGGACTTTTAAGTTGACATAGCCTACAGTTTCAAGTGAAATAACAGTGTCTTCATTTCAGAACAAACCTGCGAGTTTAAGTACTGAAAAAGAAATCTTTATCAAACAAGCATCAAGCCAGTCCTTCCATCCAAGGGATCTGGTTACCCATAGACTTTTTGGGTTAATTCAGTGACAGATGAAATATGTACAGGACTGAAAGTGCTCCTTATGTACTATGGGTAAATGCATGTTTCCACAGGAGACTACTCAATCATTAGATGCAGGATACAACATCATCTAATATAAAGCGACTGTTTAATACAGACCATCTGCAACCTTTCTATCAGCTCCATCAAAATGTCTACCCAGGGTCAATTAAAAAATACCTCAAAAGTTTGATTCATAACCTTTTCGCTTTCCCAAATACACTTCTGCTGTTTGCAGAGTAGGAACTGAGAGGTGGGGAGAGGGGAAGGCCTGCAAGAAAAATTAGGTTGTCAGAAAACGTCAATAGCCACAGTGAATCTGCTGTAAACGATTTTTGAAAGTCTGTTTCGCTTTAGATATAGCTGAACAATAACAAGCATAATGCCAGCTTTCATTCTGGAAACCAGCCGAGAAGGGTGTCTGTATCCAGCCACAGCCCCTACGTGGCCGAGACACCGGCAAGTCCTGCGCGAGGCGGACCGCCGAGAAAGCACCTTCCCGGCTGGCGGGGGACCCGGCAAGCTAATGCTACCGGGCTGAAAGGAGAGCAATGGAAGACGGTAACAAGTGTCATGTTTAGCCCTCCCTAATTATGTTGAATTTTATCTCTACTTCTTTCACTCACTCCCAGGCGTTACATGGTGGCCTGCTTGGCAGGGCCGGAGAGGGCTGCTCGAGGGGGCCTGCCCTGCCTCGGCCGACAGCCCCCGCTGCCCTCGCGGACCAAGCCAGCTCGCTTTCTCCTCCCTGCTAGACAACTAGGTGATTTTTTCAAAAACCAGCCTGGCCACTTCAAGCCGGTGGCCCCGCTCAGCAGTCACATCGCATCGTCCACGCTGCCAACGCAGCGCCGGGGGAAGAGGAAGCTCTTCCAGCAGCATCGCCCGGCCCTCGACAGGCACGTGATGCACCGTCCGCTCCACTCGTAACCACACGAGCGGCGCAGAGACACGTCTTGGTTTTCACGTTTCGTACTCCCTCTCCGCTCCTGGAGAGCTGCCGGCACCCTTTCTCACTCGCCTGCAGCCCATAAGCCTGCCGCCAGCCCGCGAGCGCTGGTGCTGCCTTGGGCAGGCTCTTGCCTTCCCCGAGAGCTGCCGGTGCCACAGCAGAGCCTGGAGACCCCGACGAGCTGACCCTGCCATCACCATCTTTCCCTGACGTCGATGAGCCGGTGCCTTGTTGAAGGTTTATTGTTATTACACACCTTTCTGGACCACCAGTTGATACCACTTAGAGTTCCCTTTAGCTCTGCTCCCTGCTCTAATAAGGTTGGCAGAGGCCAGATTTTTACAGTTTAATAGCAGTAATGACTTTACAAAAGAGGTTACATTTTTCACCCATCACGCACATCTTTTTATAAAGTTACACCTCAGGTTCAAACTACAATGGTCCTTTTCCTAATATTTTATAAAATATACTACACATCTCTTTTCTAGGCTGGTAAATTGTACTAAGCAGGCAAACTACAGAGGTTACCAGTTTTTCATTTGATAAGCATTTGCTGTCTGTTTTTCTGTGAAGCCAACCGCTAGAAGAGATCAGTAATGTCACAGGTTGAATTTTTTGAATTGCAAAAATTGTCGTATTTTCTGGTATTTTTACAATAAAGTATCTTGGATTTTAATTAGAGTGACTCTTCAGATGAGTACTTCAGCCCAATTATATCAAAAGGATTCAAAAAGGAGAAATGAAGAGGAAAAATAAAATATTTTAATTGACCCAGTCTTCTCTTTTTTTCAGAATTATCCTCTCTGACACGTTCGAGGTTTTGAACTGTTGCCTCGCTTGGGCAGAAACAACCTATGAGTTCTCAAAACTCCCAAGGACAGAAACGCCGCTCCCTCCCCCAGCCCAGCACCGAGTGCTACAGGATGGAAACAGTCTGTTGGATGCTTTAAGACCAATCCATATATGCTTGAAACATCTGCCAGTTTTTTCTTTAGTAAGACGGAGAGGCTCCAGGATGCTCTCCACTATTCTGAAATAGCTCCTGGTTATTGAGGCTCCCGAAGCCCTTCCCCATCTATCCACCCTCGCTTTCATTCTGGTCGTTCTGCTCTGCCTCCATCGGTATTTGCATTTCGTTTTCTACAATCAGGTCTTATCACTTGTGCAGCTAATCCCTATTTCTCCTCCTTTTGCCATGAAACAATAAATATTTTCACTGTTAACCCCATCACTGGTCATGTAAATTTAGCCTGGGCTCCTGGAATTTTTCTGTTGTCATTTACATGCAAAAGTTTTAGCTGTGCTTCCAAAAGATAGGTTAGAAACCTGCTTGTTACAGTAATTTCTCCTCGGTTTTTTTGTTGTTTCAGAACTACTACAGTATGTTGACTTTATTAAAGTTTTTTTTTTTCAAGAGACTGACACAATTATTATGAAATTGAGTTTCTAAGTGGACAAACACTGAACTGAAACTGCCATATTAAAGGTCTATAATGATCTCTCTGCACTCAGTCAAATGGGTTGTCATCTGCGTTGATTCAATGCAACTTGTCTGTGCCATTCAATACAATTGATCACAAGATGATTTTGTAGAGCATTTGGTTATCCTTGCAATCTGGGCAACGCCCACAGCTTGAGCTGTTCCGCACTGAATACCTTTATTCATAGCAGAGAGTAAAACTGTTCTCTTATCTTGCACCTAAAATTCCCTGTACGCATCCGGCGGGATCCTGTCTGAGGCCCACTGTTTTGTTCTCGATAGCAACAGCCACTGGGTGATTTTAATTAAATCTCATGGCTTCAATTATCTGTATGCAGACAGTATATCAATTTAAGTTGCTTTCTAGGTTCCCCTCACCCCTCCCTCTCTGAGGTTTTATTTTGGTCGTCTTCTCCTCTTTTCAGTCAGCCTTTGAAACTGAGTACTTGAGAAGGCTACTGAGCAAAATCTGGGTTTGTTTTTTTGCATCACTTTTCAAAACTCATTTTAATTCAATATTTACAAACAGAGTGAAAAACTTATACTTCAGTGCTTCATTTACAATCTTCTCCTTTTAGCTTATAAATTAGCATGACATTTTATGCAACCAATTTATTTATTTTTTTTATCTTTCCCCTTCCTCTGATCACTGCTGTATATGAAATCTCCTCTGATTTATATGACAGATTTCTGCATCAACCTTTATATTTGTGGACTTGTTTTAGGCCTGTATCTGCCTTGCATGATGATTTTCTTGCATCATTAAACTGAAACCTAGAAGTTCAACATAATTTTCCATTTAGCTTTGTGGAAACTTAAGGATGGTGCTGGTCTAAACACAGCCAGACGTCATAAAACGTTCAGCCCCTCTGGACGTGGATTTATCTCTACAGGAGGGAGCACTCTGGTTTCAAGCTGGCTGGCATCTTCTAAAGACAACACACATGACTCCTCACAAAGAAACCTACTCGAGCTGATGACAGCCCAAATTCACCAAGCTGTCATCTACCTGGAACGGCTACACTAGACCTCTCCATTGAGTTTTAATTATTGTGCAAAGACATTACAATATCACTGCAACAAATGCAGCAAAGTCAACAGCAACCAGCGCTATCGCAAGCAAGCAGCCACAGGAGAGTGACTTAACCTTTGACCAGTAAATTTGATCTATTATAGGTAATTTGTGTCCCAAGGTACTCAGCGAACAGCAGACATGCGCAAAATAAACAAAGCCTGAGAAAGACAATAAACCGACAGCCACGATCAACAAATGGTCTGGGCATCCCATGAAGCCATTAATACGACACCCTGTTGAACACGCTCTCATCTCCAGAGGTGGGCTGTTTTAACAGCTTTGGGTGGGTCTATCTCCCCGAGAAGACGACTGAGGTATGTTGTAGTGATGCGATGAGACTGTTGTACTGTGAAGAAGTTCCTTTTAGCGTAGGGAGCCATTAGCATCCTCCTCGCCCCCCTCCCCTGGAGGGCTTACAGTACTCGAACCTACATCCACCACCTCCTCTTCTAACCCTTGGCGGTCATAGAGGAAACGGCACATCAAAGAGACCCAGTCGTTACCAAATACTCTGGAATTTAATTATATAATACTTTAAAAGATTTATGTACTAATCCAGCAGTTCCATAAAAAGGCAAGAATACAGACAACAGTTTAAAATAGTAAAGGTAGAAAATTTTGGACTCTGTGTTGGTATGTTCCTGTAAATTACGTATGTACATAATCAACACATCTCAAAAAGAGTTACCTACGTATTTGAATTTTAGCTCCACTGTAGCCTTTTACTATGGCGTGAATGCATTGTTTTAATAAAGATCTCGCGCAAAGACGACAGCAGAGTATATAATACAGCTGTAGTTATTGCTTTGTTCTCTGTTGGGCTGAGGCCTCAATAAGTTATTAAACTGCTGAGGTAAATCCTGAACTATTTAGTTATTCTAAACCTCAATCCTCTGAGAATTTTTTCTACTCTAGGGTTGTGGGTTAGTGTTTATTTATTTATTTTTTTTTTAATCTTTCCCAGTGAAAGATTATCTTTTCTGTGCTCCATTTTCAATTGCATATAAGTGCATGGCCAGCAGTCTATGGTATAACATAAGTTTTCTGCAATAGGTCCAGGGCCTGTAGTGATTTTTTTTTTCTGCTATGACAGGATCATCTTCTTTCAATTTCTTTAAACACTGGCCTAAAACCAGAAAAGATTAAGCTCATTCTCTCCAATTTTAAATATCGTCAAAAGAGGAAGCTGGTATTTAAGCTAGAATAAATATTAAGCATGAACTAAATGGATATACTGCTACTGGAATATTTTTGTTAGCATGCCTCAGATTCTCTAAAACTTGCTGTGCTTCTAATCAGACTGATAGAGCACATATTTCATACAAGAGTGGCTTCCTTCCTCCCATCAAAGCACGCACAAATGTACAAGTCTTTGTAAAACGCTGAAGTATCTCTACGACACAGATTTGTAATAGTAATTTCCATGCAGGAGATGCAATAAAACCAAATCCACTTTATTACAGCACCAGGGACTAAAGCCAGTTATCCACTCAGAATTAGCAAGCTTGCATGCCAAATCGGTTTTCACCACTCACTGGGTACAACATAGTTCACAGGCAAATCAGCAAATGGGGCGGTTTACAGAGAACCAGCACCGTAAGATCTACAGGCCTCATCACAGAGGGGTCTCGCACAACATCGTCAGCATTCACACGACAGATCACACAAATACAACCTCCACGTTGCAACTACAGAAGTCAGGAGATATCTCCCATGCGTGAACAAAGAGGCTAACACGACTGCTACAGGCAGGCAGAACTCAAAGCACAACTATGGCGAGAAATCCCTCTGCATTTCTCTACGTAACAGCAAACCATTTCAGCCCAGAGCTCCTATCGCAAGCCTGAGCCTTCCTTGAGCACCCTCCATTGTACCAGATGAACGATGGCAAACAAGTAGGTACATTAACCTGTTGCAGCACCTACGCCCATAATAATCTGCCTTTTTAAAGCAAAGAAATATTTGCTAATTTCTTTTAGAATAATTTAGGTCAATTTAGCTCATCTTAGTAAAAGCGTTCTGCAGCCATACAGTGGCTTTCAGGTTTTACAAAATCTTCATATTTTGACAAAGCTCTTGTATTGGGAATTATATTTACAGTGCAGACTGCGTTAAAACAAATAAACAAAAAAATCAGTAATTTAAAAGCATGAACTAAGAAGATTAAATGACTTTAACAGGGTGAGCTCCTCAGCTGTCCTTCCTTACTGCCTATTAGGGAAGCTGAACAATTTAGGAGCACATGAATAGAAACAAGCACCTCCAAACAAAGAAATGCATATGGAAAATATATTTGGAAAGAATGGAAAGCTAACTTCTTTGAATGGCTTATTTCCTCGATCAAGTTTTAATTAAAACCAGAACATTAGCATATCTGTTATACTAAGCTACTGTAATACAGGCTTCCACGGTAGAGGATAAAAAGCTAAACAAAAAGACGACAGAGGTAGAAGGAATAATGCCCGACTCATTATTCACTGTGGTTCTTTGGCTAGAAAGAAAATAGCAGACAATGCTGGTGGCCTTCTGTCACCGGCAAATAGCTTTACAATTCTATTTACACATTATTACCAGCCAACCTGATAATCTGGGGTGAGTGTGAGGCCAGGTATCCACTACTTTCAAATAAGGGACAATGAATGGCACAGGCATACAGCAAATTACTCCAAACCTAATACTGAAGTTAAATGCTGAAGGACTGTAGCAGATACTTAGCAGTCTGTATAAGCTGTTACACATACACACAGATGGACAATTTTTCACCTTGTGAGTCAACTTTTAAGATTTGATTTTTTTTTTGTTTTTTAACTTAGTGGTGACAGCAATCTATCTCACTGCAATTTATATATGTGGGTATACATATATGTGTAAATATACACACAAACGCATAAAGGTGGCCTAAAGTTTTATATGTCAGCCTCCTTTATATTCATTCTTTACTGTTTCTGCTCAACAATAAGAAAAAACAAGAATTAAGAAATAGGCAGGCAGTGGGAAGCTGCAAATCGCAAAGGGAAAAGGAAGCAGGCATCTCGCTTTTCATCCACAAGGAATTAGTCAAAGACTTCTAAAGAGCAAGATCAAATCCTTTCAAACTGTCCCCCATCCAAGGCAAGACCCCAGAGAAGTCACTTTAACTGACCGAAGGCAGTATTTCTGTGAAGGAGCACTCGGGAGCACCTTTCACCTCTAGGTCCGCGCCGTGCTGGGCGCAGCCACGGGGGAACCGCAGCAGCTGCTCCCCCGCAGAAGCGCACCTAACTGCGCGGGTGCGTGCGTTACTGCTGGCCAACGCGGGGGGGACCGCGCGGGCGGCTGGGCTGGAGGAGGCAGGCGAGACGGTGCTCCCAGCGGCGTGGGCAGCCCCCGGGCCCGGAAACCTGGCGGCGGCCAGGCACCAGGAGCCAAGTGGAGAGGGAAGAAGCTGAGACACAAGTTCAAGAAGCTTCGATGTTTCTTTTGTGCGGTCGGGTCTTCGACGCGTTGTGCAAGATGGCAAATTTTAGAGATCACCTCACTGAGGGGGTTTAAGGGTCACGGGAGATGATATGACATGCAAGGGCTTTTGTGCAAAGGAGGAAGGCGCTGCTAGTTTCCATGATGGCAGAGTAAGGAAATAAAGAGGAACAGCTGGCAGAGAGAAAATGAATTTGCCCATGCTAAATTTGAAATGAAAAATCAGATTTTCTGCCAAGAAGGTATAAAACCAGGGTAAAAGGTAGAAGGTCAACTACTATTCTGAGCCACTGTATTCCAAAGCGCATTTCTGAAGGCAAGAACATCTGCAGCTAGGCGGGAGCAGGGAGAGGAGGAGACCAAGGGGGACCTCCCACGCTAGCAGCAGCAAGAGGAAGGGCTAAGGGGCAAGCACCCCAGTCCCAGCAAAGAGCTCCTTCCACAAGCACAAAAGCTTGTGGACTGGGCTTGTTTCGGGTTTTTTTGAAACAGAGAAGAGACCAAAGTTTGCGAAAACTGGAGGGAAGGTGAGGGATAATGAGGAAAGGTTAAAGAGAGACCTGGGAGACTACATGGAAATGACAGACTGGGCAATAGGAGATTAAGAGAAAAAATGGAATCACTGGAGAAAAGTAGAAGGAAAGACACTATGAAATCTACAGAGAAAGAAGAAAGTATCCTAGAGACCAGAGGAAAAGAAGCTAGGGGAAATCACACAAACCATACTGCTTTTTAATACTCATTTTCTTAAAAATAATTTGCTTGCTATACTTTCATGGAAGTAGCCAAACTGGTTTTTAACATTCTTGTTAACATATTTAACCTAACAATGACTCTAAGCAGCAAAGAAACGCCACTACTTTTGTTTTATGTAAGGATAAAGGATATCCTTTATACAAGGACAACTGAGGCCCGGAGCAGCTAAGCGAGTTAACCAATGCCAGTCAGGAAGTCAGGAGCAGAGCAGCACTTGAAACAAAGTCCCTGACGGACTATATTCCTAAATCCTAAACCACCTCTTGTTCACGTCCCATCAAAAATCCCGTGAGAAAAAGACAACGGGAGAAAGGGACAGAGCGGCTCAAAGGGGTCAGGCTTTTTCTGAAGCTAGCATACTTCATGCTCTCCGAGATCGTGGCTGCCCTAAAAGGAGCTTTGTTCCTTTTATATGTCAGCAAAACAAAAGGTCAGCCTATTGAAATATTGGCCAGGTCTGACTTTCTTCTATTAATAACAAGTAGAGACACATTTTTTAAAGTAATAGTTAAATAAATGGCTACATGTCTGCAATCATTTCAACTTAAAATGTCAACTGGATTTGAGATGCCATGTGCATTTAATCAATGACTCGGCATTATAATATAAATATTACTTTGGTTTGACTGCTTTGTCTGGCATAAATCATAATTCAGCGAGATGAGTACATTTCATTTTCTCTACAGATGGCTGTTAATGGCAATACCTATTAAACTGGCACCTGCCAGCACTTTGTAGTTACGGAATCTGTCAGGAGCCCCCCCTCTGTATCATTTTTCTGTTAATTGTTGTCTCTCCCTCTCCCCACCCCCCCCCTGACCAAGTTCCTATGATAAGAAATACTGAGACAGAAAAGCAGCAAAGCAGGCTTTTTTGTCTTAAGGTAGAATTCATACTCCGTACTGCGTTTCTGACGAAAGTAAGTATTTATTAGTTCAAATGCAGCTCAGGCAGCCTTAATTTTAAACCTTGACTTTAAACCCTTCAGGATCTTTGACCGTAATGCAGAAACACACTACATACAGAAACACCCAATGGACCATAACTTATATGGAAAACCTGGGATTCAAGTTTTATCCTCAGCCAAGAGATGGATTTTAAAACAAATAATAGCCAAGGATATTCAGGGAAGGATAAACACATCACCATAGTGTTTTTGATGAGGGGATATCATCAAGAACACACTTTGCTTTTTAAGGCCTTTTCTGCAGAAGGGGCTACGTGGGAGATAGGCAGACGCAGGCTCAGAAGAAATATGCCCCCTCCAGGAAGGGCCAGCTCATATTTCCCCAGCACTGGAGTCCGCTTTCATTTCAGCAGGTGGGAAACAGCCAGAGGTGAATACTGACGGAGCAGGTGCTCACTTAAGTAGCCATGTCACAGAATCTGGATGCACAAAATTATCCGTACAGACAAAGCATGTTCTCTGTCTCTTTTTTTTGATTAATGACTTGAATAATGGTATTTTAACTTGAAGTGAACATGCAACTATTTTACAAAAAGCATACCCCTCGCAAACAGTTTGTAAATTCGAGTCCTTTTAAATAGTCAGAGGGAACTTTTGCTCTGATCTGTTAAGTAAATATAAATCTTGTTATCCAAGTTCAGTAATGAGAGTAAAGGGTCTATTCTTCTTCATTGCACTTGCATATATCTAACGTTAATGAGATTTATGCATGCATATTAAGAAGAGAACAGATGCTTAATTAAACAAATAAGCCTTTAGTAGGCAGCCCACGTGATCATTTGTAGTACAAAACCCCCTTATTTTCTCTGTTTTCATCTGACTATGAATGCAACCAAGGAGGAATCAATATGGTGGAGGAAAAGGAAGAAAGTGATACATATCATTTGAGATGTTTGTCTTCTTTATTTTTTACATACTTGACAAACTCAAGATACATTAAACTAATCAGGCGTCTCCTCCTTCTCATTCTCTTGTGCTCTTTAAAGGAAACAGGAGGTGTATTTTACCAACTTACTTATTTGAAAAGTGGAAATATTTATTAGGCAAAAGGAAATCAAGGCCTCAGAAGAATTAATGTGCCTCATTAATTGACTATCAAATACACAAACATGATCCATTTCAGATCATTTTGCTACTGGGGACAAAAAACCTCTAAAATAACTTTAGTCTAATTAAATTGTAATTTAATCTAGTCTTGTTTTTTCTGTCTGTCCATGTCTATGCATTGATTTCCACCATCCTACATATATAGTATATACATATATAGATGCATATATATGTATGTGTGTATATAGATATGTATGTATACACACATGCAAACACTGCCTCTCTCTGTCAATCACATCACCATGTTATTTGCTTTTCCTTCATTACACCGCTAACTTTTCTCACCCATGCTTAACTTCTCAGCGCAACACAGACCAGAAAAAAATTCTCTCCATATGCTATCACAGTGCTATACTTAATGAAAGTCAGTATCTGTATGTTATGCTATCTACTCTGCAATACCATTACAGGCTCAAGAGTGCTAGCTGTAAAAAGTATCATTCTGAGCACAAGGCCTATAATAGTAATAATGAAAAAACAGGTCATTTCTGTCTTCCATCTAGAATGAAAAATTAAAATCACTAGGGCACTTAGCTCAAAGGAAAATTGGCAAATTAAGGGGACAAAAAATAAAATATTCATGGCTCATATTGTGAAATGGAAGGTAAATAACGTAAGATGAATTGTTATGTGAGAAAACGTACTATTTCTAAAGAGGAAAGAGCAAATGTAACTAATACGCACATACATTCCCGCCTGCTGTACTTGCAGGTGTGTGCACAAATACACATCTCAAGCTGTAGTTACATGCAATTATTTGTCAGGGTTACACATTTTCTCACCTTCACCAATTTTGAATGTATTCACTAGTACACGAGCAAAGCCAAGTTAACTTTAATGCTTAAACTTAAATATTTTAACTTGCTTTAAAAGGAGGAGGGTTTTTTTCCTGAATCGAGGGTGGAAATAATGAATGGATGAACGACAGTGTTCTTCCACTGTACTCCAGTTTGGCAAAACTCTTTACTCTGAGTCACCAATTACACACTTGCTCTTAGATTTTTACATCACAAAAAAATCATGACTTCAGCCTACCGGCCTCTGCCTATGGGGAATTAGCTATTAAAATTTCATTGGTGTGGCTGCACTCCATTAGCTAACTTACCTTCATACCCATAAAGCTGAAAGGGCTACCCAGAAATTTTACAATCACTATCTGGAAAAGGTAGTAAGAGAGCCATAGACTTCTTGCATTTATTACGTACCAGGTCTGTAACAACCGCTATGGGACTAGGATACAGAGCAGCAATGCGTGGCAGATGTCACGTTCCCCTGATGATTTAAAGGTTCAGTCTTTCTCCAACTTAATCTGGAAATTAACTCAAAGCCTGCCTTTGTTAGAAAAGAATATTTGATAGGACTTCAAAGCAAGGTGATTAAATAACTATAGACGGCAAATTTAAAAACCAAAGTTTAGCACCTAGCAAACTGAGGAATAATTAGTTTTTTTAGATTAACCTCTTGGTTAGATCAGCTTTGTGTTCCTAGTACTAAGTGCTAATGCGTTTTGCATTAGTGCTCAGTGTCAGGGATTTCCACCACCCTGCACCAAGGGGCAAATTAACCTTTCCAGATAGTCTCCAGAGCCCCCTCACACGGGCTTGGACCGACTTCTGAACCCACAACACTGAGCACTAGCTCGACTTAAAAGCAGAGAAAATGCTGTTTCACTACAGCATTTTTCATGGAAATACAAACACTTTCAAAAAGAAGTACAGGGAGGCTCATTTGAGGCAAACCAGTCTTCTCAACACACACCAGGCCCTGAGAACAGTCAGCTGTGTTAGTGCAAGAAAGGGAGGAACCAGGATTTTCGTGTGATACGGTGCAGTCTTGCTGCTGTTATGAATCTGTAGGGAACATACAAAAGTTTAGCACGTAACTGGATATCATACCTATTCAGAAAGAGTTTAAGCACTGGTGCTAGACACTGGCTTCTTCCTGAGACTGCAGTACAAATTTAGTCACAGCTCTGCTAATGATAGTATTTAATGTAACTGTTTTCCTCATATACAATATCAATTTACTTTGCCTTCTGTTGTCTAGCATTGGGCTATTTAGTGAGCTATGATGGTGCAATGTGCCAGAACACATCAAAAAGTAAAATAATGCTTGCTTAGCCAATGTTACATACAGTTAACCAAATCAACTTCTGTTCTTTGGACAGCGCATATGCAAATCCAAAACTATGGCAGGTGATACATGCATCGGGACCCAAAAAAGAAAGATAACTTGTACAACCAAATAAGGATATACAGTCTCTACACAATCTCCGCCATAATAAAATACTGCTTTGGATTATAGAAAGTTAACTAATCGATAACAACCAGTGTAATTTGCCTCTGAAACCTCCAGCATATTAATTTACTTTGCTCCAAGTGCAGGAGTCAAAAATGCTACAGTCAAAAATTCTAAGTAAATACTCAGAAAATACTAAGTAAAACAAGAAAACTACACTTTTTTTTTTAAAAAAACGACGATTACAAAAATAAAAGCATGATTATTTAATGGTTTTCCTGAATCACAGTCACCTAAATAAAGCTTCAATCCAGGAAAAGCTTCACAGGAAAGCAATCATTCTTTTTTTTTCTTTTATATGTGGGGAAAAAAAAAAAGACTAGGAACTACAAGTAAATAGCAGCTGAGCAACAGATGAGGCACTAAGTGAAATCTGTTAGCAACTGCTAACAGCTTTGCTATTTTCTGTTGTTAAATTAAAAAAAAGAAAAAAGAAAAAACCCGTGCAGTAGCAATTCCAATATGTTCAAAAATCTCAGATGCAAAAGACTAAAGCCCAACACTTACACCTTCTTGTACTACAGATAAATGCTTGGGTTTGGTTTTAATATCTTGAAATGCTTTGTTATTGATTAAAAGGCAGAAACAAGCCAATTCACATGGACATGCTATCAAGATAAAACTTGTTATAGCCATACATGACACAGTGAGTACAGCACAAAAGCCCAGCACAGACAAATGCGACTTTTCCAGCAGGTACTTCATGCCTCAAACTCTACTTTTTGTCCTTTATACCTGACCCCTTGTCACTCTGCAGAAAGAGCCAGAAAGTGCATGCGTCTTCGTTAGCAGTGAGCTTTCTGGTGAGATCTCAGAACTAGTTTCATTGTCCCTCTGGCCCAGGAGCTCTCGCCAAGGATGATCATTTCTTGTCTCAGTCCAATTTTCACTGAGGTTCACAAAGTCTATTTTCCCATTTAGCAGCATCTCCACGGCACCGCAGAGCCGTGCAGGCTCAGCTGAACCAGCTCTGAACAAAGTAGCCCAGGAATTACAGCAATACAAGTGCACTGGCGTGGGGCTCCTGCTCTCAGCAGGATCAATTAGCTGCACGGCTGCCAATCACTCGACTAGTTTGAAAAATTCATGGCAGTGAATTTGCAGCGTCCCAGGCAGACATAGTGCCTTTCTTCCTACCTCTGCCGGCTGCTTTCATAACTTCTTTTCTACTGGGTCTTCCTCTCCTGCCAGTCTAGTAGGGGCTCTATCCTCCGTCCCCCGTTCTGCGGATGTCTCCCACAGGAAGGATCACAAGTACCACCACCGCCCCTGCAACAGACTCCTTCTCCAGCTAGCTTCCTGCCCCCTATACAGTGTTTACATTCCCAATGCCTCCTGTGGCAGCTTCTCCATCCTATTTAAACCCAGCATGTCAAAAACGGAAGTCATGTCTGTTTCTAAACACTTTGCTCTACTTCTTTCTCTTAAGCCAACAAGAATTACTAGTCACCTTGTCTGCTGCAGAAACTCACAACTTTTTGTCATCTTCAGCTCCTCTCTTTCCTCCCACAGATGTTCCACCAATAAAACATGCCAGTTCCGTCTCCACAATGTCATGAAAAATCTGGCTGTTCCTTTCCAGCCATGCTGCTAAAATACTTGATCATCTAAAACTTCTTCCTGCACTCTTCTCCTCCCTAGCGCTCCTGAAAAACACTTCTCACTCTTCCTATCACTGCAAAACTATTTTAAAAAATACCTGTTGGATCCAATATTCTGATAGTATTCAAGCCCTCTTAAGTTCCCCCATCCTCTCCCCATTACCTCTTTAATCATATTCAAAATCCTTGTTTCTGCTCTCCTTGTTACCCACAGCAGTTCCTCCCTGCAGAAGTACCTGCCTGTTTTTGCCCATCTTGAGCAGAACATACGCTCTCTCCAGTTCTTTTGTAAACCAATGCTGTTTGCTCTCGTTCAGTCTTTACAGGTCATCACCCTTCTTTCATTTTTATCATGCCTGGGGTTCCCTAGGACTCCTGCCTTCTCAGCAAGGAATCTTTTTTCAAGAACAATTTAGTAAATTCTGGGAAAAAACACTCATAAGGACAGAGAACCTCCAAAACCCTCCCAGCTGACCTGTTAGCTCTTACAAACAGCTCTTTTCATTGTAACCTGTTGCCTCCATCTTTGTGGCTTTATATAGATTTTCAACGGCATGAGACAGAAATTCCCATTTGTGCTGCCATACAGGTAAATAAATACAATTACAGGTAAATAAATACAATTACTGTCTGCTGGGAAGACTATCAATCAAAATAAAAAGCTAGCACATGAAAAGAGCAGATGTATAAAAATCACGTGTACAATCAAAATGTGAAATACGTTCTAAAAACATGAATCACTCTGACTGGTAACCTATTGTTCCCAGCTTTGCATGTTGATTGCTATAAGACTTTTTTGTCAACTACAAATGCTTGGTTTGGATTTTGACGTCATCCCGTGTTCTTTCTGGCTCCGGCATCACACCCCCGTAAGAAAGATCTTGCACTGAAAGCTTCATCAAGAGTCTGTCAGCGATGCATGAGCCAGAGTACTGCTGCTTTTGTCAGACCTCTGTGCCAACCCCTCTCTTCCTCCCACAGACCTATTCGCTGCAAGCAGCTAAAAAAGGGAATGAAAATAGACATAAAGCTAAAGATACTCAAGAAAAGAGTTGCTGAAGTCACCCTCCTAATTATTCAGTGTTTTGACTACAGTTCCATGTTAAGCCCTATTTCTTTACACATTACGAACACAAACGCACGTGCACAGCGCAGGTGTGAGTGCACCTCCTCGGCATTCCTAAAGACCCGATTTGAATGCAGGCTGGTGTACCCACGTGCCTTCCTAACAAATGCCGAAACCACGGAAATTTGGCACATAGGCATGCCTATGCATTTTGGACAACATATCTTCACTGTTCAAAAGTTGCTGGGACAATTTTGATGATGCATGGAAGAAAGTCAGCTAAAACCTTCCATGTGCAAGGTCAATATAACACAGGATGTTCGAGTCCAGAGGATGTCTCCACAGAAAGCTGCAAGACAAGTTCACATAGCACTATCCTACTGAATACTATTGTAAGTGAGATGACCTTGCAGCTGAATTTTAGATTACCAGTTACAAGCATCTTCAACGAAGCAATGGCTGTGCCTTTTGTGTACGTACCCAGCCAGTCTACAATACAGCATGCCAGGAAACACCAATAGCCTCCTAAAGCTAACAGTGCTCAGTACCAGAAGTAACCACGTGGTCTTACAGTCTATTCTCCTCTTTAAATTTCCTCCAGATACGCTGTATTAATTTCACCTTAAATTAAAACACTTCAATCCTCAATACACTAAACATTTATAAGAGGCAGGGGTGACCAACTAGGGTGCCTGCAGTACCCAAGGCTCCAGCAAAAGCAAGGAAACGGCCAGATGAGTTTTGTCCAGACAATCCCAGCAGATTAACTCCTACGATGCAGCAAAAAGCCATCCTCCTGTGCCCAAGCCTCCCCCTTATAACAGCCCTGCCAATCTGACCAATGGAAAAATCCTTACGACTTCAAATGCGATAGCAGAGTTGACTCTAAACATGACCAGTGCCATCTCTAGCCATGACTCCATAGTCTCAATTTGAAGGCGGCACCATGGCTGGGTCTGAACACCCAGCACTGATCCACGTGATCCAGCCCGTATAAACTATGCAACTATTCTGCATTCAGGCAACAGCTCCTGCTTTCTTTGTTTCTTTTGGCAAAGACTGCGCTCAGGGATTCCACCTTGTGTAAGACTCCTCTGAGCACAGCACATTCACAAAGATGATTTCTCCACCATTTCTGAACATCAGGCCATCCTGGCCAGTCTCTGGTAATTCCAGAGATGCAAAAGCCACTGAATAAATCCAAACAATTGTGTGCCAGGTGGGGAGAAAGCTGAAGTTTTGACCACTGCAGGCAATTGCAGAAGCCATGAAAAATAAGATTTTATCATAGCTCGTGGTTTTCAGCAACTGCAAATGTTATGAGACTGTTTATAGTAACACAAGCAATCCTGCTCTCCCCAAAGCATGCACGAAGGAAGAGCAGATAAGCGAGGGAAGAGGAGGTGAAGGTCTGAGCGTGGGAGTGGGTCATGTATTACTCAGAAATATTCCCCACAAAGCCATTCCCCCCCCAGACACACACACTCACTTGTTTTTAGCCTAAAACCTCGAATTTTTTTGACATATGGGAATGAATTTCAAAGGCACAAAAAGACATTTTGTCTGCCAAATGTCTTCTGCCTCAGCTACAAGTTTGGTGTGAAAGTATAAACTGATTTCTTTTTAAATAACATAAACATTATTTTGAGTCCAACTGAAATAATTCTTCCTCCACTTTACGAGAATATCAGTGGTTTCATATAATATTATAATGAGCACAAGTTATTCTGTTTTTTTAAAATGCCATACCTCAACATGACACCGAAGCCTTTCTTCTTTTTCTTTTCCAGATCTTCATTTTCTTCTTTCCTTTTCTTCTCTTTGCTTTTAGCCTTGCCCTTTTCTTTTTTCTTCTCTTTCTCTCTGTTTTTTTTGTCTTTTTTTACTTTGCCTTCTACCTCTTCTGTCTCGGGGTTCCCCAGAAGGGTGGGTTCCATGTTCTGCGCTTCTTGACCAGAGTGAGAACTCTTATCAGAGAAACCATCTGCAGAGATGAAAGAGCAGCAGTGAGAATGGTTAGGGGCCACTTACGATCACCAAAACATGTACGAACACATGAAATACAGCGTCGGTGTCTACAAAGTGCTCAAATGACTCGCAATGCACATTCACTTAATTGAATAATTTTAAAAGTAGACTAAACATATCTAGTGAATTCAAGCAGGTTTCTATTGTAAATTAAACACAGAATTATTACAGTGACTTGTTTCTAGTCATTATTCCTGATATGAAAACTCTGACATGTGGAAAAACACTATTCTATTTGAAATCTAGCTTGTTAACCTCCATCAGCTCAAGAAAGCCGACACACGGGGAAGCAAACACTGAGAGCTGACTCCAACAGAAGGTTCTGGGGACTGACATAACCCACTTACATAACAAAATGATTTCATTCACTCCTTGGGATCTTTCTATTTTAATGTCTGAAGCAAAGAATAGATGAACTGTTCTGCCTGGTTGGAAAAGAGCTGTGGGGTTTTTTTTGGTTTTTTTTTGTTTGTTTTTTTTCCTTTTTTTTTTTCCTATTTGGGAGCTCAGGAACCAAGCACAGTCATAAGCTTCGTGCTACAAGAAGGGGTATTTCCAGTCAGGGGACTGTAAGCTCATGGCAATGAAGTGAGCACCAGGGTGCCGTCAGTAGGTTCTGCCTTGACCAGACCAGGAAACAAATGTTCTGGTTGGAGAAGGGGGGCTCTAGACATTTCTGTAAAACAAACATGATACTTTTCAATGTAATATGAAGAAGGTAGCTGCTTCCTGAAGCTGAAAAATACAGCTCCTTAAGGACTGAGGTCTAATTCCTTCAACTTTCTGCCATCCCAAAGGAGGTCAGTGAAAGACTTTCTACTAAACCCAGCCACGGTTGGATGGGGCACTGCAAAGACACCTCCATTCAGCAGAAGACAAGCAGCTTTTAAAATTCAACCAACTTCAATTGGACTATATCACTTGCTTATGTGCCTTACTGAGTTGACCGCCAGCAGCGCTAACCGAAGGTGGTTCCTTTGGTAAGTACCAGCAGCAACATACCCTCTTCGACATCCTCAGGTCCATCGTATGACTTGTCAATGGCAGCTCGGAAACTCTCATTACAGCCCCGACCACGGACCACGTGAGGCCTGGGTCTGTGGAAAGGGAGTTCGTTCTTCCTAACTTCAGCCACAGCCGTCTGCAGACTCTCCAGAGAACTGGACTTCTTCAGTCCCAGAGTAGGACCAAAATCTTTGCTGAAAGAGTCTGGGAAAGAAACAGTTAAGTTTTTACACTGAAAACCACACAGAGAAATGAAACTAGTCAGACAGATACATTTAATTGTGTACTTTATTACTTGGGGGCTTTGAAATAGTATGCAATCAATGTAATTTGTTCTAAAAATAATACTAAGTTAAACCCAGTTCAGTAGAGATCCCTGTTCAGACTTGGGGGGGATGGCACGCAATTTATAGACCCGCCAACAGCGATGGGCAAGAGCAAGCTCTCTCTGCGTCCCTTTAACGCCCGCACCGACGAGAAGGATGGGGTTGTTTCGTCACCCTTTGGCAGCAATGTCCAACCGGACACCGCTAGGCGTCTCAAGGAGGACATTACCTGTAAGCTCACAGAAATAAGCACTGCTGCACAACCAGGCTTTTGGCTTTTTTGAACGAGGCAGGCTGTATGAATGGTTGATATTTTCAAACACATTTCTCCTGTGAGAAGATATTATTAGTTCTCTTACAGTCTTATCCAACCTTTTTCTTCAAGCTGAAACTGGTGCTATGCTATCAACATGCACAGCAGGTTTTTCAAGAAACATAAATATTTCCAGCAAAGTACAGCTTAATATAAACTATGATGCTGCCTCTTTCCTTCTTCATAGGCATGAGAAAGTGGTTTATACAATAATGAAAAAGCAAATACCTTCCCGAGTCCCCCCATCTTTTCTCTTGTCGAATGCCTGACCTTTTCACCTTAGAAAGGCTCTCTTTTGGGGCAGCTTAAGTACTACTAGGCATTAGTGCTAACTAATATTAATACAATGATAATGGAATAGGCACAAAAACAGAAGTTCACAGAGCACGTGCACTAGAGAAAATCACAAACGTGGCTTAATCTAAAAGTTTTTACAGTATCTACTTAATGTTTATATGGCAGAGCAGTAAACGTGATGCACAAGCACTGAGGAATAGACTTTGGCTTGCTACAGTCTTGGAGCGCACACAATGCTTTGGTTTTTAACGTTTGTAAGTGATACTAACATAAGCAGCAGGATAACCTAAGAACAAAAGACCTTCACATGCATGTCCATATACTGTCACTCCTGAAGAGGCCCAAGGGTCGCCGGAAAGGCAGATATATTAATACTATACTGTGATTTTAGCAGTCCTAGAGTACAAATACTTCTGAACTCAAACAGTGTAATCAATGAATTCCTAAAGGAAAAAAAGCTAAGAACTGGCACCAAATAGAGGATCATTAGCACTGTATACATAAAGCAATTCACACTGCCAGTACAGACTCATACATAGCTGGAAGGAGAGAAAAAAATAAAGAAGACAGAAAAAAGCTTAAGGGAAACCTGGTTGCTAGGTCACGGAGCACAACCTTCTTTCCCTCATTAACTGCCATTCTGGAGACTACCATTGCTGCCAAACCAGCAAACGCTGAAATGGAGTTTGAGCAACACCTCGCATACAACAGAAATGTGCTAAAAATCACCCAGAACGCGTGTGTCAGCAAGAGGCTCCGCGATGCCCCGCAGGGCAGGGACCGCCGGCGGGGAGAGCAGCAGTGACAGCGCCCGCCCGCCCGCAAGCGACGGCCCCGGCCCCGCGGCAACTGCTCTTAACGCACGACGGCAATTCCTACCGAAAGCCAAGCTAACACCTATGGCTTTGGAGCGACACGCTCAAACGTGACACGTATCAGTCAAAGCCGTGTGTCCGGCCCCACTTCAGCTTCCCGGGTGCACACGCTGGGCTCCAGCGCGTACCGCCTGGGCGCCTCGCGGCCGCGTCACGCAGGGCTGCGACGAAAAGGCTCTGTGTCGCATGCGTGCCTTAAACAACTGCATGGGAAACACACAGCGTTGCTGGCAACGTATGCTTCTCTCTGTATAAATAGTCTGTATCTTGCCGTTTTGTCCCAACGTGAAAGTCCCCCTGGGGAATTACTTTTAGCAATAACTTCCTGCTTTCTGGTACTTTAAAGAGAGCACTTACAGCAACTTGCATGTCGTATTTTCAGTTTTCTATTAAAATAGGGAAAGAGAAAGCAAATGGGGCACTGCTTACTTACCAAATAAATTCAGCAAAACATTCTCTTGGAAAACTAAAACTTTTTCTAATGTCCCCAACGTTAGGGCAGAAACAGAATTGGCTTATGATCACTTCATTGCCTAACATTATCAAATATTGGGTTACCTCAAAAAATGGCATAAAATGGCAGAGATTAACTACATTTCTCTCTCATTAGCAACAAAAGTGAAATTTCATCTGTCATTTCCCCAGGTTCTGTTATTTAAAAGATATCCTCATTTATTCAAAAGCTTACTGAGACCCTTTAGTAACAGATTAATAGTTAGGCATTTAGCTGCCCTTTCCTAAGGCTGTAATCATTTAGCCTGAAATTTCACTGGCAACATTGGAAGTTTCTCACTATCAGCATGAAAATCCTCCCATGAAAAAACATCCGAAGCCAGGTGATGAATGAGCGCATTTTTCCTTATTGATGCCAGAAGTATCAATGCAATCTGTATAAGGAGGGGAATACTTAGCCATGGCGTTTACATCAATGGACACGTTTGCTGGGTTCATCGGAGAGAAATTTTTATTTTTCCACTTCTGCTTTTATTCCCTTTACCTTTCACGGCAAGGCTGCGGCCATCACACCCGCTAGCGCACAGCTGAAGACGCAGGAGGTGCCGCAAGCCGCAGACCCATCAGCGCGCTCCCAGAAGCAGCATCCGCAGCCGGGGCTTTCCGGGGAAACGCCCGGGACTCCGCAGCCAGCAGGACCGGACCAGGCTCCCAGCAGGGAGAGTCCCCTCCCATTCCCCCCAGTGACCTCTGCTATTTCTGCAGACCTTTAGGGCTACTTTAAACCTGAAAATATGAATTTTCCCTGGGACTAAAAGAAAAAAAGCCACTACCCTCCCCACCAAAGAGAGCCACCCCCCCAAACTGCCATCTAATGTTATTAGCAGACATTGTGTGTGGGGGAGAGAGAGAAAATATCTAGCCCTACTTACATTTTGAATGCAAAAATATAGTAAGGCAGTGAGTAATTTAATTGTTCATTATGTGCAAAAGTACTTCTTGCACAGATTTTAAATTTCCTGAGGCCTCATTTATAGTATAGTATAGTTACACTGTAATTGCATAAGAATAAAAAGACAACTGCAGAATCCACTTCCTTTTCTATAAATGGTGCATTATTTTATGCATCTCTTCTGAATTTTGGAAAGAAAACAACAACCGATATCAGTAAGTGCCTATGACTGGCTGAAACCAAGTCACTGGTTCCAAGATAACATTCATAAGTGATGTTTAACTGGAGGACAGGATGATACGTACCTCCGTTTTCTATTTGTTTCATTCAGTGCCAGCATGGCTATCAGACATGGTTTTTTTTCTCAAGGCTCAAGTAGAAGTAAACTCACTTTCTGTTCTTTTATTATTATCAGATATCTACCGGCTTCTCTTTCCCACATCTGCACACTCCTTTCTCTTCTAGAGCCAGGCAGAAGGAAAGATACCAAAAGGGAGAAAATCGAAGGGAGCCGGGAAGCGCCGTGGGGCTGCGGGCGGTGCAAGCCGCCCCGGAGGCAGGGACCCGAGAGCAGCCACGCGCCCCGGCGCCCTGCAGGAAAAGCAACTCCTAAAACGCCCTGAAACTTTAAAGTTACACTTATTTGTCATTAATTTTACATTTTATATGTTTCCTTCTTGAAATTTAAAACTTTAAGAATATGCTTAAGGGATAATATTTACTTTTTCACATGAATTAATGTATTGCTAAACTTAAGTTGCCCCTGCAGAGGTGAGCCTGGCAGAGAGAGTTTCCGAAGCACCTAAACTTCTTCTCAGGAAGGAAAGGACAAGGCTGCTGCTGCACAGGGTCGTATGGTACAGCAATCAGGCTGATAAGTGGGGCCCAGCTCAAAACTGAGTCCAAATACACCCTTGCTGTAGGGCTACCTTTTGTATGAGAATGAGCAGGCTCTGTTAACCACGAGAAAGGTGTCCAAAGATACAAAAAGCAAGGGACATCCAATAAGACTTGATTGCTTTACTCTCCT
Source organism: Dromaius novaehollandiae (assembly GCF_036370855.1). NCBI lineage: Eukaryota > Metazoa > Chordata > Aves > Casuariiformes > Dromaiidae > Dromaius > Dromaius novaehollandiae. The sequence goes on from NC_088104.1 coordinate 38,540,266, forward strand.
TTGCTCCTTTTCAAAATGTGCCCCTAAAATCAATGTGCAAAGCAAAAAGTGTCAGTGTCTCCTTCAATAAGCATAAGGTCAAGGGGGAAAACAGTTGCCGTTATTACTGACCTCCATGGGACAGGAACAGCAGAGACCAGGTAGACACACACGGTTCTTGCCCGCAGGGCTGCACCATCATATGGGGGCTGGAATTAATTCATGTGCACTTCTTTGTGAACCATTTCGTTTAATGCAGTTCCATTTATTTCTCGTAGGATTCACAGTATGCACAACTGCAAAGGATTTTTCCTCTCACTTATGTTTTTATATTCAGGTACTTCCTGAATCACCAGTTGATTCAATGCAGAGAATGATTTAGGAAGGAGGGATCTGGAAGTCATTACCTCAGTTAGTTTGTGATTTTCAAATGGAAAGCTTTAGGAGGATATTTCTGTAGAGTAACCCAAAATGATACTGCAGCCCTTTCAACACTCGTTTATAGTGTAAGCACAGAAAAGATTACGAAGGACTCAATAAAAAGCAAGACAAAAGCACCAGCTCTCTTGCACTCACAAATTAGGGACAACATGCACCGTTTTGCTCGTCTGATACCTCAGAGCAAGCATCCCAAATGAGAAGCAGGAATACTGAACACTGACAGAAAAACCTAAGAAAGAAAAATCAAAGCATGGGAGAATTTAACAAGTCGTCTGATTAAAAGAGCCAGTTACAGACTTCTTATTTACAGATAGTTCAATCCATTTTGCTACATATAATGACTGCAATTTAGCTTGTATTTGTGAAAATTGCAATTTCCACCACGAATAACGGCAGCGCACAATTTGGAGCCCAGACGACACACGTGGAATAAGGCAGGCATTAGGCGAGGGGCAGAAATGCAGGACTCCCGGCCCCTTTGAAGGGCATGCTGCGGCTGCTGCTTTCTGCAGTCTTATTACTAACACACACTGACGCTGCAAGGCAGCGTGCTAATATTTCCAAAAGAATAACATGTACATCATGAAACGTTTCTAAAACATGCTAATAAGTTCCACAGAGCAACACCATTAAAGCTAAGAATTAGGAGTGAAAGCAGGAGCAGGTTCAAGCAAAAGCACACAGAGAAACGGCAGTTGCATTTGCTAGGTTAGTGCTGAACGTTGGACAAAATGCAGCAAAGCCAGTCTTTCCACAAAAGAATGATGTTATCTGTTGAAATAATTAGTTTTCTTTATTTGGTTACATAAGTTTAACCTCTGACATAACCTTCCCCTTCCCAACATAGCTCTGTATCTAGCAAAAAGTTTTCCTCGGCATTTGAATCCCCACTCCTCTAGCAGGCTAGCGTTTTCTCTCCAGTTGGCAAAAACTGAAGCACTTGCTCCGAGTATAAATTCAGCTACTTGACCTTCTACAAAACAGGAGCTTTCTCCTCAAGGATATTTACGTATGTTAAATTGATTTTAGATATAGGTGTTACAACCTGCTGGGAAAACAGATACGTGAAAAGCAACACAGACAGGAAAAAGTCCGGTTTTCAGAAAATATGATTCCCCGGTGACTTCAGGCACCTTGTAAATTGAACTTTGTGGAATTGAGGAGCAGTAAAAATTCCAGTGCCCTGTGACTGCCTCACTCCTGTTTCCTCACCCACCCCCCGATAAGGTCACGGATTTCATTCCTGCTTAAAAGATTGGGAAACGTGACACTTGCTCAGATTAATTGATCTAAATTACACTTCACGTAAGCTAAAACAACATTTTTGTTCCCAGGCCAAAGCTTAACATGAAGTGAGAGTCCCTGCGCTAATATTCAAGCAAAGTCACTTTTAACGGCACGAGGCTAACATCTAGAAAGTTAAATATGACCTGTGGGACAGGGGAGGAAACTTCTTCAGCAGCCGAACAGCAGAAAGGAAGCCAATACTTAAGCTGAACTCATGGTTATGATCTATCAATTTCATTAAGCTTAAGCCCACATTGAAAAAGTCTGCTGAATTATTACTCAATCTTAGTCATCAAGCCTGAAATAAGATTTTCAAAACCATAGCTAGTTTAAATCAGAAATAACAAATTCAAGAATGCAAAAAGTTCGTAATAAGCTTTCTGTTTTCTTCCCTGATTCAAAGTTTTTTTCAGTTATTTACATGTGAATGCAGAGAGAAATCCTCTTCCATCAATCATTTTATTCATAATTGTTTTGTTCAAAAAGTGCTATGTCATTTTTGTGCATTGAGTTTTGGCCTGGACACATTTAAACAAACGCTCACATAAGCTGCACGTTAAAGACTGCTTTAAGCATCGTTTGGGGATTAATTTAGGCTGCTGCAACAACAAGGAAGATTATTAATATAAAAGAAAAGCCAAGGCAAGGCGACACAGGAAAACATATTGCAATTCCACCAATTTAACTGCCAATAAAAAAAATTAATTGTGTAAAATACTTCTTTTGTGTCCGCTTTTTCTTATCCAAGAATATTAGAGAAAAAGCTAGATTTTAACAAAATAACCTGTAAAATAGACACCCTTAGCTAATAAAGGTGTTTCTTTGGTACACCTGCCCACATGCTGATGAGTGAATCCTACACGCTTGAGATGTTTGTGAGCTCCCCTTATTGCTACCCCCCCCAAACTGCCCAACAGCCACTCTAATTTAAGAAGCTCTAAATATTGTTGCCATGGGTGACATACGAACACGGAGTAAGGCAAAGCTCTGCTAATAAAAAGGCTTTCACAGCATTTCAATCCTTGCTCATAAGTAAAGCTAAAATTTATGGCTTTTAAAATACTGGATCTGAGAGAGGTCAGGTTAAATGGCTGCTAGTAATAAAAGGAATCAATATGCCACAGCATCTGAAGCAGCCAGCAAACTAAATAAACACTTCATCCAAATCCACTTGGCCCTGAATTAAAAGAACATAAAATACTGTATTTATTTTGTTTGCCCTCCACCAGTCAGTGGTTTGCATTGCTACATTCGCTCAAATTCGGCACAGAGCAAGCAACAAACACATGTTGGCCAAGCAGCAATTAAACTGCATGTCAAGGCTAGGAGCAATTAACTGGGCATTAACCTTATCGGGGAACCACTTGTGGATTAGCTGACTACAAACATACAAACATCTCAGTCTGGGAAGATTCGGCAACGTGTATTTACAAAGGCTTCAGAGGACTCAGACTTTCTGTCTCAGACACACACAGGGTAAACGAGCCATCTTCCATAATAACCCTTTCTTCATAATCCCTGAACAAAACCAGAATCACCTATCGCAGTGATGAGCACGTCCTAGCAGCACAGAAACATAAGGCAGCTTAGTCCTTACTGCACTTTAACATAAAGCAGACCAGGAGAAGCAGTGATGTGACCTCATGTCTTCTAATTCTAAATTTACATTTGGTTCAGTTTAGAGATTGATTTTCAAAAGAGGTTATGAAAACCTATTTTCTTGTATTTATTTGTACCTGTTTAAATGGTTCTGTGGAGGTTAACTTTCGGTTTAAGAAATTAACGTACATTTTGCTTGAAATTGCCAGCAAATTACCTGCATAAAAGGTAAAAAATGCATCTGGAAGCTATATACACTGGCCACTGCCTGAAAGCATGCATGCTTTTCAAATGGCTTTGTTTATGAGTTTAATAATATTTATCTTGAAACAGTTTTGAAAAGCTTATGCGAAAATCCAGCTCTTAAACAGGAATATGCAGAATTCTGTCAAACCTATTATTAAATAAGAGAAATGGTTATCTGGCACAGCTCTGACTCAAAATCCCCACAGAATCTGAGAAAGGATTATGTAGATTTTCAGCAAAAGAGTCCTCAACACAAGTTCCTTTTTATTTCCCACTGAGATTTTTAGGATCATCTGAATGTTTAAAAGTTTGATAACAGTATTTTACTGAAGCTTCCTAACAGCTGAGCCTATAGTTGCAGTGACATTGGGACTTTAACCTACATTCATTTCACATGCTTCAACATTTTTTAAACTATCCTCTGGACTGAAACTTCTCTGCTTGGTCTCATTCCAGACATGAAGATTGTTTTTGGAGAATGAAAACAATAAAACCCCAAAGAACACCTCCCTCTGGCCAAACCTGAGTAACTGAGGAGTGGGAAAAGTACAGCTTTCCAGCTGGGTAATGGTTTTTTTCCCCCTTATTCACCCATAACTCAAAAAGACTGAAATAAACTCTTTCAAGCTTTGCATGCAAGTAGCCTGTGAACTAGGTCTTTACTGCGGCTTTTAGGGAAGGAAAGTTTAATTTCCATGTCTAGGTTATTTCCTCTAACATTAGTTGGATCTGGGTAACTTTGGCAGTAAACTTGCACCTAAAGTACAGGAACAGAAATACATACACATTCCCATAGGTATATGAGCATACAATGATATTTCATATTCACATTTTCAGCAATTACAATGATCCCATCCACCCACACATCAGGAGCTAGAGAGGAATATTCACAAATGCTCCTCAACCTACGTGTTTAAATAAGACACGTAGTTTGATAAGAAACTCAAAAAGGCAACAGGGTCATGTCAACAGAGAGAAGATAAGTAAAATAAAGAAAAACTTTAGTACTGAGAACATGCTTTGTAGGTCTTAAAATATGGAAAATATTATCAGGGCTTTTTTCCATGGAAATTAATCTATATAAAAAAAATCATGTCCAATTCACGGAAAAATTGGCAAGAAATTCCCCTTCTAAGCAGCTGCAGCAGACGACTTTGCTAAACTGCTCTGTAGTGTGCAAGGACACAGACTTGTATCTGATGACATCTGGCAGTCTTCTGGGGTTTTAACCAACATCACTCACAACTGGTTTACAATTCTAGCCTTGCTTACAAAAAAAGCCAAACACTACGTTAGCTATACTGGTTGACTCTGAGACTTAATGCATATGATGCACTACTTTGCATTTTACATTTGTTTGGGTATATGGTACTACCCTAAGGGGACTGCTGCTCCCTTGGTGGATATGTATGTCATGATGAGACATTTTAATAAAAAAGTTATTTTTAAAAAGAAACTGGCAAGGAGGTGAATGAGAGATCAAATACAGCTGGATTCTTAAATCTGTATTTTTGGAAAACCCACTTCATCCTTAGACTTTTAGCAAATGTGAGCCTAACTTTAAATATCCCCCTTGGATAGGGAAACCTTTCCAGATCCCTCGGTTTTGTTTCCACTACCACTGCAGCCATTTTTAGTATCCTAAAGATGTTATCCTACTAATTACCAAGTTAGGTATTAAAGATTTTTACAGTAGTCTGCAGATTTACATTGCTAAAATGTGTTTTAATGGCCAAAAAAAACCCTAATAGAATTGCTGCATGGGACAAAACCTAGAATATGATTTAAATAAATGTAGTGGCAAATGAATATGCAGAGACTTTTCTTGAGGTTTTCTGTCAGACCTTATCCATTTTTCTTGCCTTTGTGCAAATAATGGTACCCTCTTCCCTTCCACTTGTCTGACAAAGGGAAAGTGGATACAAAGATGTTCCTAACAATAATATGGTATCAGATTGCAGAAATGTAGGGTCAAAGGAGAAGAAAGAGTCATTACAATTCTTATTGTTGGCATCCCTCATCAAGCATTGGGGACTTCTCTAGAGAAGCTAGTCAAAGCACTGTCCTAAATCATGGTCAAAAATTCCAAATTTCCGTAAGTTTAACACGGTGGTAAGCAGCACCTGGGAAATACCACACTGATACGGCAATCGAGATCACTTGGTATAGGTTAAGCACAATCAAATAAAATTTTAATACAGACCAATCCAAGATGACTTATCTCAAAATGAAACGGTTTCTTTTAAGCTAAGACTCAGCATTATTGGAAAATGCATGCTTCTGCTCAGGAACGCCATGAACTTGTGAAGCATGAACCCGAGTCAAGCCGCAAGCGGATCAGGATGTGCTTGGATCACCAAACTTTTAATCAATCGTATTAGCAAACTGGCAAAGCACCACAGACCAGCTGCAGAAGTCAGCCTTTCGGACCTCAGTTCGATCTACTAAACCACCTGGTGGTTGGGATCCCTGGACAAAATTTCAAAATCTGGTATTACAAAGGCAGCTGTTCTAGAGGATCATGCCACTCTTTAAAGTTATTTTGAATAGATGACAATCCCTCCAAAATAAATCAGCACATATGAAATATCTTAAATCAGTACTGAACTGCAATCTTTGCCTAGAACAGGCTCCTAAGCAACTAATAGCAACGGTGGCTTTTAGGAGCCTTGCTCTAGTACCAAAGCCTCAACTTCCGCTGTTCTGATCAACAAGGACTCTAGACCCGGGATGCGTAATTGCATTTCCAAGCTGGTTCGAGCCTTGTGGCCAAGTCCTCAGCTGGGGTAAATCAACACCTTTCCCCGGGCTCAGGGCAGCTGAGTGTCTGGCCTTTGATCTGTGTACTCTGCTGGCACTGTGCTATGGCATTACACATACCTGCCCACCGAGAGTCAGACTGCGTTAACTCGTTTTACGTAAGTCACCCAAGTGTCAGATGTTAATAACTTCAGCCTGAGGTGGATTCAAAGTAGTGATTTTTAAGTTTCAAAACAAACGGAAAACCTCCCTCCATTGTTTTAGCAGTCCAAAGAGCCATCTTCAATCGCCCCCCAGGCCTGCTAAGGGAGCGAGAAGAAATGAATGTTCGTATGCCTTTCAAAAGGAAAGGGTTTACTCTTTGGAAAGGTCTGTTTTTATTTGTTCAAGAAATCAAAGCTCTGGAAAGTACTAATAGCTTTAAAAGTACAAACTGCACAAAGATGCATCACTTAGATTATCAGGAGTTTTGAAATATTACCTTATACTTTAAACACATCACATGCACTGTCTAGGGCAAGAGCACCTCTACAAACTGCAGCTCACAAGGGCAGCTCGGTGTAGTGCTTCCCCTGGGTTATTCTTCTTCCTTGTTTGTGTCTCTGCCGAGTGCTGTCCAGATAAGTGACTGCCAAATACGCATTCTCTTTTATCTACATTACAGCAAAATTTTCGCTGTATTCATTTTCCAACTCTACAGCCTTTTTTTTTTTTTTTACTATATAACAAATATCTGCATATATTTTAAAGACAGTTTTATAAGCAGTATGCCTTAATTTGTTTTTTTTTCCCTCTCTTATTTCAAGTAATAATCTCTTTCCTCCTCTGCTGATTCCTGCTGGTTCTTGGGGCAAGACTGAAAGAATCCATCTCAAATATGCTGGATAATGCTAACTTCTGAAACACTAATCTGCAGCTCTTTAAATATGGCTTTGGTTTTGCTCAAGACTGACAGCTAACTTCACTGGAGCCTGAAAAAGTATGTAGATATGACCTCTAGACAAAACACCTTTATGGAGACAAAGTACTACATTAACGTGCAAAGCGGGAGTTAATGCTGATCATCAACCAAGGAAAAAGTCTGTATATGAAGAAATGCTGTCAGATATGCAGCACAAATAAATAAAAGAATAATATAGCTATTTTAACCCTTTTCCGTTACGCTAATTTGAGTGTTAGCAGATATATAATTTTCAAATTCTAACGTGATATTGCAGATGACATTTTGCCAGTTAAGATCCTGAACTGTTTGCAACAATAAATGTCTTCCTTCCTAGTAATCTCATTTTGAACCGTGTATTTGGCTTATTTAACACTAAAAGGATAGCACATCAGTCTCTCGTCGCCCTCAAATTCCAGATGTTGTCCATCGATGCACAGTTTACTCACACATGTAGGCAAATATATTGGCTATATGCACACACAACCATACAACATAAAGGTATAAAACTGCACTCATTGCAATGTCGTCACTCCTAAAACTGCATTTCTAAATGCTAGAAGAATATAAAATAAAAATTAGATTCTATTACTTGTGTTGCTAGCCCTTCAGTAGATTCTTAAAACTAAATAATGACAGTATCACTAATATTCTTGAAATTATAGCTTCTGCTCCAACTACAATGAAAGGCAGTCTCACAACCATTAAGAACAATGCACATTAGCATTTTGAACAATTGCAAAGATATTAAGCAGCTCTGCTAGGTTTCTTTAGCAATGTCAGAACATCTTATTTTGCCTTTTAACAGGGGCTAGTGCTTCAGTTTAAATTATTCAAGCTGACCAAACACAGAAAAAGAATAGCTCTCATGTTCAATGATCTCCTAAATAAAAAATTTGTCATCTATACAATTATACTAACTTCTTGTTTCTTCTATAAATATTCAGAGTGAAAACTTGCATTTGTATTCCGCCCTGCAGCCTATTTTTCTTGAAGTATTTTTGCTCTCTTTATTCTCTCTCCCTGGCTGTGAACCAATACTTGATTTGCATTAAGAGGGAAATTTGGTTAATCTGTGAAATGCATGCCATTCCGTTTCCTCAAGAAGAGGAGGCAAAACAACCTGTACTGTGATTGGGTATGGACTTATGACGATCAATTACTTCAATATTAATATAATTCTTAAAATTTCATGCATATTATCACATGGTTAATCAGAGCTGCTCAGCAGCTTCTTCTCTTGACCTTTAATGAGTATGCCAATACTCACACTGGATACCAATCCATACTAAGGAATTTACCCCAGACCAGAAATCTAAATTTGGATTTTTGAAATAGAGGCTAATGTTATTAAAATAAGAGATATAACAGTTCTTCTACCACATGCTTAATTACTCCCCCTGCCAAGAAAGAGTCCCATAGAAAGAAGCAGAAGGCTACTAGTTAGGTTCGCATCTCAGTTTAAGAGAAAAGAAATTACTGGACAATCAGTCAAAATTTCTCCTCAGAGCAACATACCTGATAACATAGATATTTACATGGATAAGCTTTCATGCTGTAGACGCTAAAAGTTTACATGTGTTCAAGAGGAGGCACGAAAAGTCAGCAGAAGCAAAATCCACTGAAGATTAAGAAATACATATAGGCTGTTCTTGCTCTTCAAGTCCCTGAATATACAAAGGCAAGGAGAGTTCTTGAAGAAATAACTTATAAACTTGTCATGTCTTTTTGTTTCTCATTAGGCATAAACATTTGGTTGGTATCAGAAAGAGGACACAGGCTAGACAGACTTTTTGTCTAACCCAGTATGACTGTTACTTTCTTGGGATGGGCTACACAGGGACGGTGCCCAGAATGAAAAAACCATCCAGCACAGAAAGGCCAATATATGAAAATCTATGTTTTAGCTAGATGACACCGCTTCCTGTTCCTAATTCAATTCTTCATTGCCTGCATTTTGAAAGCACACAGAGCCCCTAATCCTGGGTCACGACCTCACTGTGCTCGCTGTTATACCAACTCAAAACAGAGCAGTATTCAATACCTCAAATAATTTTCAATTAAGAAGGTTTAGCTGTATTTCTGCAATACTAGCTCATTTCAATATATGGTAATTCTTTTGAATAGCAAGACTATATAGTCCTTTGTTTCTGCAGCACAGTAATTTATTTATGATTTTTCAACACTGTGAAGGTACGGTTCATCTCCTGATACATTCACTTTATGTTCCTGTGCCTCTTCTGGGATGCTTCTATGCCTCACATGCTTTCTATTTTAAATCAGAAGAAAACAGAAGTTTTGACGCAAAATTAATTTTCTCAGTTTTCATGTTCAGATTGAACCTGAATTGTTAAGCTAAGTACAGTATTTCAGATGAACGTTGCAAGCATCAGCCCGTAATGGAGTCGATGTCAAGTTCCCTCCTCATCTTTTAAAGAAGGCATTAGCGGTTCATCTCTTCTGAGCAGTAATACAGAAGAGCTGAGCACAGTTTCCTGATGTTCACTTAAACTGCTTTTGCAATTTGTTTATTGATAGAATGGTCCCTTCTTACTTGTACACTGTTCACAGAATAGGTTCATTTTTCCTCGAAATTGAGCATTTTAACAAGAAAGCTTAAACCTGTTTTAGCACAGAAACCCTCTGATTGGGAGTTGGTATTTTGTGATGGCATTTAAACATAGTCTTGTTGCTGACTATGCAACTCATCGGGATCTGCGCTCTTATCTCCTAGAAGACGACTTAAATGATATTTCCGTGTGCTGAAGCACATTACAAACATACTACCCTTCTAGGTCCCTCAGTTTGATCCAAAACAGCTACCTTGAGTAATAATTAATATCGATATTTCCTTATACCATATGCCTGTTGTATTTCAACCACTAGATTTGCTTAGTCTGATTAAGTAACTAAACTGGTTATCTTGAACTACAGGCAATTGATTTATATGGAGGCAGTAAGAAATTCTATTTGAAGTTTTAAAACAATTCCCTACCAAAGATAACACAGACGAAAGCTCAAATTGCAAAAGCGTATTTCAGTATTAGTGGTTCTAGTGTTGTTGGCCTTTTCATTGTTTATTGATTCTATTTACTCAAGCATTCATTCCCCGGTCCATTTTCTAAAAATCACTAACACAATGGGCACTCTTGCCTGCTAACGCAAATTACAGAGCAAGTGAAGACTCTTCACACACTGTAAGTGTAACTCATCATCAAACTGGGAAGGGAATTGCTGCCTCTGCTTCTTACATAGTTATAAAAATTTTCTTACAAATCTGCGAGCTCCCATCTTTCAGTTTGGGTCATATGATATTTGCTCTAACAAGAGAGAAGGTGAAAGAGAGTAGGTGGAGCTCTAATGCCAAATCAGGGTGCTCTGAGAGGAGTCCCAGTTGGAGACACATTTATTGCTGCTAAGTTTTGAAGAACATGGAAATAAGCAGGACTACCTTCAAGATAAGAAACTGCTCAAAACAAGTAAGAGCAGCAGAGTTAGCTCCATATTTGGTCATTCTGCTGTTTCTTTTACTCGAGGGGAGTAAGGAAAGATTTCCTGCTCCTCCAGCTGAAGTAAGGTACTACACTTACAAAAGGGTGTCGGAGCCTAGCCAGGACCCTGCTATAAGAGCAAAGAGGGTTCTGCTGATCTGGTGCTAGGAAGCTGGGGTTTTCCTCCTCAGACTGAAGTTAAGCAAACATGTTATTTTGGCTCGGAGCAATCAAGTGCGCATCCATGTCTCTTGTCACTAAACCTCAATCACTGCCTACGTGTACTCCCTGCGTTCCTCAGGTGTCCCGCGGGGCGAAGCAGCAGCACGAAAGGCAGTGGTATGTGGCCGTGCTGACAGGCGAGTGCTCAGGTCAATTTTAAAAGACGACTTGTGGGATCTGCCATGAGGGGAAGGGGAAGGGGAGAAGAGGAAACGAGAAACTAGGCAAGCGGGTACTCCATAGGGATCACATTTTGTAAAATATTTAGTACTTGCCCACTGAAAATGACAGGCTTTAAGGTTTCAATGTCAGCCTTGTGCCCTATACGTCATGACCCCCAGGTTATTTACATTAGCTACGATACTTAACCATTTTATATTATATTATTTATATTTTATTATTGTTCCAAATCCCGGTTTAGCCAAACTATTAGCTATTTAAAGTCAAAGTGATTCTTTAAACCAGATGTGGCTAATAGACTGCAACAGGATCTTTCTACATAGTTTGCTATATTAATAAAGACACATTCTTATTTGTTTACACATAAAATAATATTGTAGCTACTACATACCAAATAAAATGCATAATTTATCTGCATTTTTCCTTTCTCATTTTCTGAAAAGGCTCATGAAATCTTAATGGAAGTGGTTAAAGGAACAGACTATGTATTAAAATTATATACAGAAAAAAACGACCTTAAAGAGTATTATTAACATTGCAAGAGTATTATTAACATTGCAAAGTAAAGCACTCAGGCTTGGAAAATATCACAGCAGAGGTGTCCATCGTTAACTTGTCTCCTTCTATGGATGCACTATAACAGACTTCAATTATGTGACCCAAATACACGATCACCCACAATTTTATCTGCAGAACTCTAGCTTCTTTCTTTCAGGGAAGAGCTACAAATACTCTTCCAAATATACAGCAACTGCCCGCCTTTCTTACTCAACGCACACATTTTAACATCTGCTCTGATGACAGCATTAAACATTTCTTCAAGCATCTTTCTCTGAAACACCTTATACAGTACTAAAGTTCTACAGAAGCACTAATGAATTTATCTTCATAACGTTATTTCGGGACAAATAAGTACTATCTGTGTCTTAGAAGGAACGGAAACAGAAAGATGAAGAACAACTCAGCTTCTCATTTTAAGGTCCGATTCCTCTGCCCCCACTCCCTCTCCTGAACGCTGAACACCTAGCGCTTCAGGACGCAAAGCTCTATCGCCGCTCGCTGCACTTGCACATTTGTGCATGCACTGGCCACTGCTGCAAACCAACCAGCACGCGTGCAGCCAGGCGCTGCCGAGGCGAAGGACGCGCTACCTCTTAACGCTTTGGTTTGAGGAACTTCCCCCCCTCACACAGCAATTCTGAGATACAGCCAGAGCTAGAAGGCAGTTCCAGTAGCATCTAATGGCTAAAAATCAAACTGTTCCTTCTGAAACCCTCCACAGCATTCACAGCAGGTCCTCGAACCAGAATATACCAACCATGTACACATCTTTCACCTTCAACAACAAATGAGGTGAGGGCTGAGTCTTACAGACAACAGTTGTCTTTATCATCCTCAAGCAGAGCCATCCTGTGCACTGAAAGCAAGTCTTCTGGGAAGAATTAGGTGTTCATTATATAGGCCCACACCATCAGCATCCACAAAATGAGGCTGAGTTCAGTCTCCACAGACAACCTTAAAGCTGGCACTTTCTACATGAGACACCTTGAACCTTTATTTTAATACAGTTTGTACATATAGTTTCCTAGGTTAAAAAAAAGGCAGAGAATTTTTTTTTCTACTACATTACTACCTGCCATCCTTTTCTTTTACTTTCCCTAAAATAGCCAGTTTTAATTTCTACTGTTTAGGCTTCTGATGCCAGGGTCCTAGCTCAGCACAACCTGCTCTCCCCCATCCCAAACTTGGCACCCTCTCCGCACTGCACCTTCCCACCCAGCCACATGCTCCTTCCCTCCCTGCTCCCACCCCAACACCCCTTTCCAGCCCCCCTCCCACCAGCTATCTCTTCCCAGCCTCCAGCTATACATTCTCCCCTTTCCCTCTCCTAAACAAAAACAAGTATCAGAGTTATTTTAGGAGAAAGTAAAAGAACAGCCTTTGTCAAACAAGCAAACAAAAACCGAGCCTCAAATGACAGTGAATAGAAAGTTTTAGTTCAAATGGCTCCATTTTCACAGAATCTGTAATGGGAAGTGTCATGCATGACAGTTAACAGGTGATAACACGGTGACTACTGCACACTGCAGCAATACATTATACACACACCAAAAAGGAAAAGAAAAAGCAAGCCAGCAGAGCAAAGGTTTTTCCTCAGACTTAATCATTTATCCACATTTCCTACAGAATAGTAGAAAAAAGAATGACTGGAAGAAATAATTTTCCCTAGGATCCTTCTTTTTTGATGTATTTGCTCTTTTAGTATAAACTGATATTGTGAGCTATTCTTTGTAGCTGTTTTGTGATGTACATTTCAGTAATAAGCAGTGAATTACTCAATGCAACAGCTGACAACATTTAGTTCTTGTACACAACGTTCATTCTTTTTAGTACCTGTTAAATTAGAAGTGGTTATTTTCTGGAAAAGAATTAAACTCTAGAAGCTTCAAACAACTTTGTCATTTTGCTTTCAGAATTAAGCACCTGAGCAGATTATAAAGCAATAAAGAAGAGGCACCTGAATAACCACATTATATTGGATTTCTCTTTTACAATGTATCTGTTTGTCAACAGCAGTATTACAACTGGCAAGCTAAAAAAGAAAAAAAAAAAAGGAAACGACTTAATTGAATATAGAAATTTATGCCAACCGCAGACAATACAACAATACAAAAATTGTAATTACACAAAAATCCCAAACAAATCAATGCCAGCTCCGCTGTTGTGGGCCCCCTGCACCACTCCTGCAGTAGAGAGAGGCTTGAGAACTGCCACAGCAAGTTCACTGGGTTTGCTTGGGACCTCTGTCAGCGTAATCGCCCTTTAGGGGCTGTTGCAAGCTCCTGGTGCTGAGTTTGTGCCCCCATTTGCTTGGTTCAGGCCACAGCACCGGAAGGGAACTGATCCCCACTAGAGCTGCCGGCGGCGCAGAGGCAGGGCCGTGATGCTATACTGAGTGCTGCCAGCTCACCTGGCGCGGGGAAGCCACGAGCCGAACCGCAGGCTCGGCCCGCGTTGCTATCTGAGCAGCCAAAAGAGCTCAGTGAAATAAAGATGCTGCAAACTCCTCTTTCCAACAGATTCCAATGGAGCATGACTTGTACTACAGACAACCCAATTGGTATTTTCTTTAAATACACCCCCTCCCTCCACCTCATACACACCCACGCAAAGAAAAACCTGGACTTGAAGGCCATCAATATATCTGTGGCAAGACTGCCAGCAGCTGTGAAAACCAGAAGGTGAAACTTTCAGTGTCACAGATTTGCTCCCAGACTGATACCCAATGCACAAAGGTTTTTTTTTTAGACAGAAGAGCCAGCTGGAAGAGGAGGGAAGAATTAGAGAGAGGGTTTTACAACAGAATATGAAGAAATAAAAGGGCAGGAATCAGATACAGGATAACTTGAATATAGGTGTCAGTCTATGGGGAAAAAACACAGCATCTCAGTTACTTGAAAGAAAAAAAAACACAAACAAAAAACCCCAAACCATAAATAAATCAGTTTGGTCTCATATCAACAGGGATCTTCTGTGCACTCGCAGAGTTACTGTATGAATCATTATCCTTACTACTTGTAGAAAAAAATGACTGGAAAATACATTGTTATGCAAGACAAACTTCCGACAATTGGATAAGAGAAACAGTCCTATCACAACGGCAAGGCCAAGTTAAGGACTTCTTCACCAAATAACAGCTGGACCAACAAAGAGCTGATATTATGTTAATGATGCATTTTGGGTAAACAGTTAGGATGCAGCTGGATCAAGCCCTGAATAACTGGGTCTGATCTCCCAGCTACCCTGCTAGGAGCAGAAGGTCGGACTCGAGCCTGCCGAGGGCCCTTCCTTCCAGCCGGAGTTATTCCACGATGCTGTGACACTTGCTGATTACACCAAGGCTGGAGTCAGTGGTAACACAGACAATGATGGGAATAAAAATGGATGACATAAATGAAACTGATGATCGCAGAAGTGAAATAAGAACAATTTAACAACAAGGTCACTCACTTTGGGACTAAAAAAGAAATTCCTGATGTAGTTGTGAGTTGCTGAGTGAGAGGACACCTGGCACTCTCTGCTGTAGCTACCTTCAAAATCCTGCTTATTGACATGGCAACATGAGAGGACTTCAAAATAAAAAAGGAAGGAGAAGAACCCTTGAAAGTGGAGAATTATAAAATACTTCCCTGTCTATACTCAAGCTTCAGAACATAAGGGAACTGGTGAGTACCCGGTATTACAAAATGAAAAAAATGACGACAGCTAATTTTTTGGGGTGAGGCCATGTCATTTTTAACTTCTAGGTGGCTATTAAAAAGAATACCTGGCACTCTCGGCTGTAGCAGGCAAGGTAACTCCAAAAGAGAGGGGGCAAATGCCTTGCATGCAGTTCTGACCTTCTGTGTGCAGGAAAGATGAATTCAAGGTGAAACACGTACAAGGAAGAATTACCAAGAGATACATTTAACAAGCAAAACGAAAGCTAATGAGAAATTTCATCTATCAAGACATCAGGGAGACAAAGGAGTAAACACCGGAGGAACTAATATGTTTTGAAAAGACAGCACGGTGCCATTGCTTGAAGTAGGAGGAAACAATCTGCTGGTAGTTGACGATAGCTCAAGGAAGTGGTTTCTACTCTCACATGAAATGCTTTCCATTTGGGCTGCCACTGGTACGTACAGCAAAACCTCTCCTGCTCTGTTCTTATTTCGGAAAAAAAGCATTCCAGTAGGGCACTTGATTAGGAATGATATTCTGGGTACTTTTGGAGGGCTGTGCAGGTAAGTGCTAAGTAGTATTGCTGTATCGAAAGACCCACTAAAAATAATGCTGTTTCATGAGACATACAAATAACAATGCAATTCTTTTCTTCAAAGTTAATTTCTGAATCACATTGCTGTGCACAGCTTTTATTACGCAAAAACGTGTATTAATAAATAGCACCAGCAACCCATTTTATATAATAAAACCTTATTTCAAGTGTTATGAAAGGTAAACACTACACAAGATATTGTTCCAGAAGTGAGCTGGACTAGAAATATCAATTAGTGGTAGCTACCTTCAAAATCCTGCTTATTGACATGGCAACATGAGAGGACTTCAAAATAAAAAAGGAAAGAGAAGAACCCTTGAAAGTGGAGAATTATAAAATACTTCCCTGTCTATACTCAAGCTTCAGAACGTAAGGGAACCGGTGAGTACCTGGTATTACAAAATGAAAAAAATGCTGACAGCTAATTTTTTTGGGTGAGGCCATGTCATTTTTAACTTCTAGGTGGCTATTAAAAAAAAATTCTGTCCCTTTTCCCTCTTCAGTCAGTAGCTCAGTTAGTTCAGTTCTCTTTTTTCTGTGTCTCATACTCCAAATGGTAAGTTAGAGGGGCAGATGTATTATCTGGGAAGTTTTCCAAATTCATTAACTCCTTGGCGCCAATGCCTTCAGGATGTCCATTGCCAGCACTGAATGTCATGCCCAGCAAAAACCCAACTCCCGCAGGGGAAGGATTAATGAAATGAGGCACTCGGCAGTGGCTGTTGGTCTCTTTGGTCACCACAAGCAGCTAAAAACCGCAGTAGCTGCCAACACTGACCACGGCCAACTTCTCAGTACCTAATACTCTGAAGGTCTTTCTTGCACATCTGCAGACCATTCACCACAAGCAGGGCTTGAAAATTGCGCAGATACTGCTCGGAGGGACACAAATCCATAGGCAGGATGGCTATGACGCCAGCTCTAAGGGCACAGAGCAGCGAGCGCGGTGCCCGGGGCGCGAGACCCACGCCCCCCTCCTCAGGCCCAGAAGATGCAGGCTGAAGCGACTCTTGCTGCCTTGCGCAGCGGATTCGGCCTGTCTGCCCCCAGCTAAGCGGGCTGATGCCTGAACAGCCTGACAAGGCCCCAGAGAGGCAGGAGACCTGCTGGATCCACTGGCTGTTTTCAGCTGTCATCTGAGGGACAGGGGAGCTCCATGAGGAAACAAGTTTCAGTACCAGTCGCACAGGCACTGCCTTGCGCCATCTGTTCAGGCACCATCTCTTTGATTTAAAGATGAACAGCAAGAGGTCCCCAGGATTTTAAACATTAAACTTTGTCTGCTGACTGCTATGCCTCACTTTAAATCTTCACAGTTTCAATAAAAAGCATGCCAAATTTACACATGCTTGACACTCCTCAGACTTCAGGCCTATCATTTCCTGTTCTTTGAATAGGGCTAATGCCAGCTTTCTTGCTGGTTAAGATTTTGTCATCTCCAGTGACTTGAAATTTAGTACCAATTCGTATCCTTGCCCGGAGTGTAATGTTCCAAGAACGAGAGACTCTAAGATCTCCGGTCCTAATAACTGCCTCTGCAGAAGGCCAAAGCTTCTTACCTTGGCTGGGACACCAGCCTAATGCAGTTATACTGCTTCTGCTTTCAGAGATCTCTTTATTTCTGCATGATTTAGCACTGCTCATATAGACACATCCACCATATTTAAAAGTTCTCCTCACCTCGTGTCAGAAAAAACCTGGAAAGCGAGGAGCAGAAAGCTCCAACTAAAAGCAGAAACCTTCAGCAAAGACATGAAATGTGGCAGGCTGGGAATAGAGGCAGACAGTCACAAGAAAAAGCACCACCAGCTCTCCGCAAGAAAACGCATGTCCCAAACAGCCTACAATTGATTATTTGTGCCAACACTGCACCATTTGCTGGAGAATTTCAGCCTGCAGCAGATAAGGCCTCAGCAGGCATGTCTCCCCTCCGGCCCACTGCAGGCTAATACACACAATGTATTTACCACAACTCAATTCAAATACTAGCAGGCTGTGTGGGAAATGAATGCTTTCATTACAGCTATTAGAAGTCTGCACTTTTATTTAATGTTATACTCTTAAAGATTCTGTGGGGTTTTTTTCTTTTTTTTATACTCTCTCGAGTTGCTTCACTGAATTCTGCACAGAGGGGTATTCAGTTAGGCAGACCAGCAGGAGAAATAGCGAATTATTAAGTGTGAACATTAAAACACACCCACGAACTTCAGTTAATATAGTAATATGTCTTGAATCACTTCAGGAAATTAAAGAGAAAAAAAAAAAAGAGGAAGAACAAACACGGGTGTATGAGTATCTTGGCTGGAAAAATTCTTGCATGGTGGATTTTTTTCTTCCTGTGGTCACTTTTCCCACTTCTGTATCATAAGGCAGCTATAAGGTTGGATAAAATCCAAGCATGAAATTCCCCAGGTCATGTTAAACAAAGCTGCTGCCCCTTTGCTCCTGGAGTGAGGAGCACACAAGGAGGGAAAAGGCTGCTGGCTTCGCAGTCCCTGGATGCCAACAATCCACGCTGGGTAATGTGTAATTCCCCCATCGCTGAGACTTGATGGAAAAGCAGTAAATCTTTCACCTCTGCTGTTCATTTCTGAAGACTGCAGTTTGGCTATCTGCCAGACCAGGCCTTCTCTGAGAAAAGACCATCATTACTGCCATGTGGATCTCCCTTTCCAGGTTCCCCCACTTGTAAGAAAAGAGGCATTCCTGCCACCCAGAATCACTCTCCGGCATCTTGCTCTAACAAACCAAATGTCGCAGCCTTGGCAGACATTCCCCTCGCTGGGCACTCGGTGGAGAGCTGTATAGGGGTCCTGCCTGCAGGAACTCCTCCCTTTCCCTTCCTGTGGGGCATGCTCAAAGATCTGTTTCTTTGGCATATTTTCAGGGCACAAGCTTCCTTCACAGAGAAGCCAAAGCTGCCCATAGCTTTTGAGTATGCGTACCTGCACTTTTGTCCTTAAAATGTGAACATGAAAGGGCGTTCACTGCTGAAACTAGGTTTTATTACACCCAGGTTACTTATGTAGTACAAAAAATTTGCGTTTGCTGGGTGAGACAGTGAAATTAAAGCTTTGAAAGCTAACCTTCCCCTTAACCCAAGCCTTTGCAGGGTCTTTTGTCCTCAAGTCCAGCAACTTTCTGTGATCACCTGGACTGAAATAATCCCTACCAAAGGTATGTGGCTGCGATTTTATATTATGGCAGCTATGGACCTTTCGATTTCCAGCTGTACCACAATTATTCTGCATTCAGCGCCGCTATAGATCCTAAACCTCACACAAAGACATTAGAAGAAGCATGCTTCTCCTGCAAGTTTTCTATGAAGGGCAGATTCTTGCAATTCAAGCATGAGACAACAGTCATGCTCTCCTTCAGCTTGTAGAGGCTTATTTCTTTTTTTCCCCCCCCTTTTTTTTTTCTTTTCTTTTTTTTTTTTACTCTCTGTTTCTGCCACCAGGAAAGCAATCTAACTCATGGAAATCAAATACTAGTCTTTCTAAAATCAATGCAAGTTTGGCATTCGAATTTAATAAGGATATGGTTTGACACGGCAGATCAGTTGACCTGGTGGCCAGCTGTCTGAAAGGCACAGGCCCCGTCCCCATCTGCTCGTGGAGCTTGTCTTACTCCAACTGAGTGGTTCAGCATGAAAAGCCCAGTGCTGTTCACTTCCCGTCTCCCCCAGTGCTAGTTTCTGGCTGCTTTAGCGCTCTCAGCCATCTCACCTGCCAAGCCCCGGGACTTGCACGAAGGAAGGGATGGGAACCCGGCGGCTGAGGGTAGGAGGTGACTAGGACCGCGCCTTTCGGCGGCAGCAAGCTTTTAGCTCAACAACATAACACAGAACTGCCCCCTCAAGCATGGGATTTTATCAACAGCTGACTTTCTCAGGGCCTAACATAAAAGGGGTCACAATGATCATCATCACACAGCTAATAAAGCCTTCAAAACCAAAAAAAGCTGTCAAAAGCAGAGTTACAGCTGGTGAGTTATTGCGGGCATAAAATGATCCCCTTCTGAGAGTAAAAGCGACAGCCTGTTTTCCACAGAGGACGACCACCTACCCAGGTTACCCGAAAGCGCTGCTCATCAGGCACGCAGGCCTGGCAGGCAGGGGCGCCCGCAAAGATGCCCAGCCTGGCACTCAGGAAGGCTTTCAACGACAAAGTGCGTTTCACTCGTACCCAACGGTACGGCAAGTTCGCTTAACTCAGATTGTTTGCTTGAAGCACGGGAGCTGATAAGTGTCCAGCCTTCCTCTTCCTGAGTCAGTGAAAAAATCCAACTCCTCATGCAGAAGTACATACAATTTGATAAAAGAAAAAGAGGTATTGCTGTATCAGTCCCACTTTTAATAGCCTTTTTAAAAATAATCAATACCTGGAATGTCCAAGTCCGAGCTTCTCTGGCTATATCAGAAAAAATTAGAACTTGACAAGTGTTCTAATTTTGTTTTCCTCTCATTTCAATACACTTTCCTATCTCTGACAGGATAAAATACACCAAGCTCCAACAGACAAATGAAAGATTTTTCCAATCAAACATTCACAATTTATATTTAGCACTCTAAGTACTAGATCAAAATTAAAGAGCGTATTTCTCAATACTACTTTTTAAGAGTCAGCTCATGAAAGCAGGAGGCCCAGGATTTATCCCAGGGGACTTCCAGTGTTAGAACCCTGCAGCCCTGCAGGACATTACAGTGCTGTCCTGTCCCAAGGCTTGATCACAGTGCAGTTTTGGTTGTTGTACAACTTGGCAGTGCTAAACACACACCCCTTCCTGCCCCACCAGCTCTAACCAGTGTGGATGGCTAGAGCAGGGACAATCTGTAACACAGAAACCATTATACAAGCACTGAAAAAAATGAAGTCCACAAAGGAAAGGGTAGTAAATCCACATTGGCATAGGGTACTAAGTAAATCAATGTACCATCCTAGACTCATTAGACAGGCTGTGTTCAAAGAAAAGAAATTTAAAAAGCAGGCAGAGATTCAGTGAAAGCTATGCATTTTAACTGCTAGAAGAGAAATCCTTATAGCCCACAACTGTGTAACAGATTCAGTTTAACATCTTTGACTCTAGACCTTGCCAATCATAAGCATAGAAGAAAACATTAACTACATCAGTGACATACAGGAAAAACAGCGAGGAAACTTATTTTTTGGTTTCCTGGCTGCATGTGTCAATACAGAGTCTCAGCTAATAACAATATTTTTGGAACTATACGGTCAAAGAAACACTTCGGTTAAAGAAGCATAATCAAAATTTCACAGAGTTAAATAAATAAAGATCACCCAGGAAAATAAATATAGATCACCCAGGAAGAGAAGTCCAAAAGGTAGTAATACAAGAATGAAAATCTGTAAACTATTCCCAGCAATAAATCATCAGGCATAAACTCCACAGTCTCAAGATTCAAAGCTTCGAGAGACCTGCAACGGAGGTAACACGGCGGACTCCACCATCACATAGAGATACATGCATTAGCTTTTGTGTCAGTCAAACTAAAACAGCACAGAGCTCTGCATTAGCTGAATTAAGGGAAAATTACCTTGCACAGTTTCCCATGCTGCCAGTTTACTTGCCTCCAGTACTTAAACTAACATATCGAGGGGTAGGTTGGTATTTCTGTGCTGTACTGCAGCCAGCAAAGTAGGCAACTCCTCATTCTCACTTGCAAGAATGACTGACACAGCTAGGTATCATACTCACATTATCAAAGAGAAACAAAATGAACTAAAATCAACCTTTTCCTCCTCTCTCAAAGACGAGTGTCAGATTCTATATGCCACACGCTTCCAGTCAGACAGAGGCAGGGTCCTTGTTTGGACAGGCACTTCACTTTCCTACGCCAGGCAGCTCAGCAGTTTTCATGAATCTTTTTGACTGTGATGGGGATGGGTCTAGTTACTACTGAAATCTGTATGAACCCATCCAGTGCCCCCTTTGAAAAGCTCAGCTTTAATGACATTACACCAATGAGAAGAGCTGTTTAATAAAATTATGCGATCTGCCATGAGGAGAATGCCACTTCTCTATGTTCCTCTGATAAAATTGTGCTACCTGGAGATCAAAAGTGTAACAGAAGCCAAGCTTGCTACAGTTGGCACTGGTCCCTTTCTGTCCAAACAGTCCTAACAACATCCACCGTATAGGCCTTTTTTAGTCCCTCCTTTACTCCTGTCCCCACCAGTAACCCCAACAAAATCCTAGACTAAAAGAAAGCCTTTTGTGTAACATCAGCTTGCACAGATCACTGGATTTTGCTGCTGTACTCCTAGCTCTACAAACTTTGCAGGACCCAGTTTAAAGTTCTCCAGTTTTGCCTGCCCTTCAGTCTAAGCCAAAACTCAAATTGCAGCGTTAAGCTTAGCCTAGGAATTATTCACAGTTTTACCAGAAGAGTCTCTAACACACTCCATTCTGTCCACACCAGATCCCATCGTGTGTCTGCAAAAACTGAGTTCTTAAAAAACATAGGTTATGTTTTTATTTGTAAACTTAGCAATGGCCAGGCATCACTAAGGTTACTAGACTGCAATCACCTATGCTACAAAAGTGTTATAACAGCCTGTGGCTCTTCTGCTCCCACAAACACTTCCTCAAAACGGTTCAGGAGTTGGAACGTGCCAGGCGCAGGCTCCAAGGGCAACCTGCAGCCATCCTGCCACAGGCATTCAGAGCACAGATGGGGATCATCCTCTGCCACTCGACTTTAAAGCCAAGGGGGATGCTTAGCTTACTGGTATAGGCACCACCTCAGTGTCCCATGAACTCACTTCATCTACCGAGGTAACCATGGCTTTAGCAATAGGCAGGAGGAGGCAAGGGTGAAGCTTGGTCCATTGCCCTTTCCATACCCCATCCTAGTGGGACATATACAACCCTGCAATAAGCTTAACTACTCAGCCTGGCAGGATTTGGCTGTAAACCTACATCTTCAAGTCTTCTTTCCTTAAACGCCAAACCTAGCCACAGGCTTACCCATAACCAGTTAACCATGCTGTCATCAGAAGTAACAATAAGGGGCACAACTACTCCAGAATCCCCCCTTAAACTAACCCTGTGGGCCTTTCCCTGCCCAGATCCTGTCCCTAACTCTAACCATACAGCATTAATTCAAAGTAGCTAAGTACTCAACTTGGTAACAGAGCTACCCCTATCTCATTCAATCTTGCCAGTGCCAATCCATAACCCAGCCCCATGCTCCTCATAGCAGCCAGCAAGAAAATAAGATCTTCAGCTCATCTTCTCTCGAAACCATCTCCAAACATAACCCCAGCCAAAAGCATAGTCTAGTGACATTAAAATAAAAATAGGAAAGCTTTTTTGCCCATTTTGCTAATTAATATGTCAGAGCTCATAAAGAAAAACTCATCAGTTTTTCTCTAGCACTGCATCATCTGAAAGAGCTGTGTCAGCAGAGACCTCAGCAGACAGTCAATACATATTAAAAGTGCTCTAAGCAGTAAATCAGAAGAAAAAGAAAGAATTTAAGGGAAAAAAAATAGCTGCAAAGAATTCAGTACTAGTTTTCAAAAGCTGATATAAATCAGGTTACAGCTGGTGTAAAATAGTCTTCTCTTCCCTGAGAAGGGTATCCTCCTAGCTCTCCTGTAATTGGTTTTCTAAAAAGCTAAGACTTCATGAAAAACTAAGCTAATGTTCCCCAATTTTCCATTCCTGCAAATTTTCAGGCCCCTTTTCTGCTTTGAGATAGAGGCACCACTTGTCTAGCTCTTAATTCTCATCCTAGGAACTGAGTTTGGGGAATTCGAACAGTGCACCACTAAGCACAAAGGCAGCTCGCGGGCAGAAAATCCTCCCCGGAGCTCCCGCAGCAAGGGAGGCTGCCATACACACATGCTTTCTGCACTCCAGGTTCTTCCGGAGAGGGCTGAGCAGGCCACATCAACAGAGCATTGGAGGGCTTTTGCCAGCGGTGTTGCAGAGAACATCTGCGACGCTAAGGACACAGCTGAGCTCTGCACAAGTCTGCATCCTCTAAAAGGACAGGACAGCGATGAGAATCAGAATGCACAGATGCATTTCTCCTGCGTTTCTGTGAGGGTGAAATACAGAAGCATTTCTCTGGCCATCTTCCAGCAGGACACGCTTATGGTTCAGGGTGTGTCCAAGCATGTTTCTAAAAACCAAACCTATTTTTTAAAGGGGAAAAATGGAACTTTTGTTTGTGGGTGCAATATATAGGAAGACAGAAAGATGAGGCTACAGCTACAGATCCTTCTAATGCCTTGGTCTTCAGTCAAATTGTGATAAAACTTTTCCAGGTTTCTTTTCTTTGAAATGAATACATGTCACCATTCCTGATGCTGCTCAGTAACATGCAGATATGCTAGGGATACAGCAGTTATGCCAAAAGCGGAGCCTAAATGCTAGAAGAGCCACTGCCCCAGAAGGAACAGAAAGGATATTTCCCTAGAGAGAATTACTCAACCGTGTATTTTGTAGAACAAGTCATGTTGAAGGAGAGAAGGGATAATTGCATTGATTGTCAGTAGGTGATAATTAATTCTGTAGAGAAATATGTTTAATTTCCTGAAGTCTAGAATAGGGTGGAAACTCTTCTTTCTGTAATGAGAAAATAACAGTGTTTTGCTCCCAGCAGAAGAGGCTGCAATGTCTCCCTTAACACATTCTTACAAAAGGTATTGATAGGAGAAGGCAGCACAATGGAAGATGTTAAAACAAGAGTTCTCTGATGTGACAGAATGTCAGCAAGATGGGGATTTGATAAATAATTCCAAAAAGTATACAGTAAAAAGGGACCAGAGAAAGAGAACTTCATGTTCTTGAACAAACCTTTAAAATAAATACTTGAATGGAGCAACAAGAAAGCTGAAATGGCAGCTTGATTTCTGTTATGAGGGGTTAGGAAATGTTAAATGGTACTTTAAAACATGGATGGGTGAGAAAAAGAAGAAGAAAAAACCCAACCCCACCCCACAAATGCTTTTCAACATTTGACCAGTATTTAGAGTAGACAGAACCAAAAAAAATCATTTCTACTCCAACCTTCTCAGAAGTAGCTGGTATGTACTTTTCCTTTTATTCCAGAAGAAAAGAAAGGAGAAAAAAACCCACTCCATAGGATCTTTGTATTTATCCTTAGGTGATCTCCTGACCACATATTTTCCATTCCTGGTCTATGAAAATAGACGTCAGCTACCCATAAGAGGTCTGCAAAGGACAAGGCAAACAAGCTTACATTCAGTAAGCATGGGTTCACATTTTCATATATAATTTTTAGGGGTCTTCAAATTGAAAAAATTTGAAAGACATTGTTTTCAAAAATCTAGAGAAGTGTGCAGAAGAAAAATCAAAATGCTGCTAAATTATAATACGAAGTTTACTATATATGTAACAACTGATTGCCAAGGAGTTATGATCTCACCAGGTTTCCTTCCAATATTCTTCGAGGAGTGACTTCCACTAATCTTTGTAAAACTGAATGATACTGCAATATTTATAGTTATTTTTCTGCACAGAAGAAAAAACAAAACAACCCAGGTGCAACATCCATAGCTTTTCCTAGTTGAAAAGATCACTTTTTGGATGCTTTCACATCCCAAAGACAGAGTTGAAAGAAGTTCTTCTGCCCAGGAGTGATAATGTTACAAGACATGAACTACCCCTCGATTCAGAAAGAGAATACAAGAGGTTCACAGACTTAGGAAAGAAGCCAGAAGAATTTTAAAAGAATTTGTCTACTTTAAGTTCAGGAAAAGGTCTTCAGATAAGGAAAATCCACACCAAAGAGCTACAAGATAACAGAACTAAAGAGAACACCCAGCTGTACAGAGCAGGAATACCATAAACCATCAGAGATCTAATAGTTCACCTTTCTTTACATGCATTCAGCTTTTTAGTTCTATCAAAAGGGTGGAAAAGGGCAACATGTAATCATACCACAAGGGGCAGCCTGGAATTTCAGGGTTTTCTAACACAGGTTAGGAGAAATTGGTGAATAGCTGGCGTTTACTAGAAAGTTTTCTAGGTTTCTTATGTCAGGTTAGCTCCAGCTTGTCAAAATTTACCATCTTCTGTGACATTTTCTTATAAGTTCTTATAATACAAGAGCTGCAAGTTCTACAGTACCGTGGTGAGGTTTGCAGAACTTCTTTAATAAGTAGGTGCAGCAATGATAGTAGTGTTGCCAAATATAAATTTTTATTGCTATGGACTGAGAAGTTTAAGAAAAAACAAATATTTCTACTGCACAACCATACTGAAAGAAAAATCTTCTACAGATAAAAAAAAGAATGTCACAGCTTTTTATAGTGTTATCTTCAATACTTCTGACAATGAAAATGAAACTCAAAGCAAAAAGAAAAAAATTCATATTTTTTGATTTTTACATGGTTTAAGTTTTCGCACTCCATGAGACATTGCACATTCTCTCCCCTACTTACCTGAACTCTCATCTTCTTCAATTTCCAACACTTATATTTAAAAAAAACAACAACAAAAAACCCCCAGCTCTTTCTGCAAATGACTCAGCTGCATGCACTGCCAAGCAAAAGCAATCCCCAATCCATCATTGTGGAAGTTGGAGGCAGAGCATGCCAAGTAATGCCTTAATTTGCAATGCTTTTAGTCACCACAGTTTCTGTAAGCTGGTTCCATTTACTGCCCATACTGCTTTCAAGTTACTTGCTCTTTCTCCAAATAGAAGAACAGCTTACCTGATGTGCGTCCAGCCAATGAACTAACTTTGCTTTCATCTGCCACTGGGGAATAAAAGAAGAGACACAAAGATCAGAAATTCATTTAAATTTATAAGCCTTTGAAACACTGTCAAATTATTTCAGACACACAGTGTCCTAAATCTTTAAATTATAATCATTTGTAAAAGGCCTTTTCTCCCCTAATCCACCTGGGGTGCTTCAAAGTCCAAATACCTGAATCAAAGTCCACTGAAACCAATAAAAGGACTACCAGCAGTCCTTGAGGGTTACAGATCAGGACCTCAGCACTTACACACTCAAAACTGAGTTGTCAGAAGAGCAATTGCATTTGTAAATAACTCATCTTGCCAGACAAATCACGGGGCATAGGAGAATTGTAACATTTTCAGATCAAAGGCCTCAGGTGGTAAAGAGAATCCAGACGTGGAAACCTTCCCATCTGCAAGGCATCTCCCTGACTCGCAGGACTCTCTGCAGACAATAAGGGCTCCCAAAAGATGCTCTTTTGGAAGGCTTGTGCTTTTTTTAAGTTATGATTTATTTTATTTTATCTGTAAACCACACCTCTGTAGTACTTCAGAACATCTTATAAAGAAAGATGTGTACAGTAGTAACAGTTTGCAGACAGACTAATGGAGGAGCCATTTCTGAATGTAACAAAAAAATGTATTTTTTCTTCAGCAACTGTACTTCAGTTTATTATCATATATCTGTAGAAACTAATTAAAACACTTTCCCAGAGGGCTAAGTGGAAGAACCAATCACCATTTCCTAAAATGAATGCTATGCAAAAAACCAGTGTTAATGTAATGTTAGGGATGATAAAACAAACAGAGGAAATGAATGTTGGGGCTGAAAGCTTGTTCCTCCTCCCTGACCAAGCACTCCCCTGTGTTACACCTTAATATATGATCTCTTTATATGATGCAATAAATTGATGAGTCATATCAATAATACTATAAATGAGAATTTATACAAGCTTTATATAGTGGTCACCACTAAGTTTACCTATAGAGTTATCTGCAATGGTATAGCAAGGCACTATTTTCTATCAAGGAAAAAGCTGTGCAGTAGTAATTGAGATTTAGCAGCTACTACTGGGAAATAAGTCAATATGAGTAAGTATATTCTTATATTGCCCTCCCTGCTTCACTTTGATGCTTACATCTCTAGGACAGGCTGAATTATATCATCGCAGTTGTGCAGATGGGAAACCAAAGAAACAAATTAGGGAAGTGTTTTCCCCAAAAAACAGCATCGGATTCAGGACTGGAATCCACAACGGGAATCATGAACCCACCACTGACCCTTGTATCACTTTTCCACCTTCGTAATCTGATTGTCCAACATTTCCTCATCAGTAAATCTGATGCAGCTTAATTACGTTGTGGGACACAGATGCTATACAGTATGACTAATAATGCTGGCAACGTTATGCAGAGATACTGCAAAACAAAGTACTGTTGCGGCAACTCAAAATCAGAAGTCCAACTAAAATGCAAGGTGGTTCTGCACTCCTTGTCCTTTTTTGTAGGCTTCTGCAGTCCCTGGAGATGATGATAACTGTTTACCTCCTCACTTTGCAGTTTAACTGATCCTATAACTCAAAATGACTGGAAAAGGATTTGTTATAAAGATAGTTCAAACTCTTCTCCCTCCTCCCTCTCCCCCAAATCTACCTCTAAGCAGAAAAAACATGGAAAACTTTAGTCCCAAAGGTTAATGTTTTGACAAGTTATGATTGTGTGAAAACAAGGGATTATAATGGAAACTGATTTGCAACCTTAATTATAGCAGTCACTAATGGCAACTGCTATAATATATGGTAATTACTTGAAGAAGGTTATGTTACAGTACATAGGAGCTTTAAAAAAAAAAAAAAGGATACCAAGGTTCATAGCATTTTTAAAACCTATGCTGATGACTGGGCTTGCCTGAGACTAAGTTTTACATTATTAAAAGGGATAAATCCATTTGACTTAATCATACTTTACACACCAGCTACACACACAAAAATTAGATTTTAATACTGCAGGAAAACATGGTGTAGTAAAATGATTAGAAAATGAAAAATCATCTTTCCAGAATACAAAGTTGGCATTATGAGTTTAAACAGACACCCAAAAGAGGAAATGCAAAAGTTAAAGTTTGATATCAAAGTTAGAGCCAAACGTTTCTCCTCCCTGCCATCACTAGGATACATGAACATGTGTGACAGAAACAAATGCAGTCAAGGGAAGGAGGGGGGTAATTTCTGTTTCACGGGGCCCCACGGTTCGGCAGCGACTCCGGGGGTGGCCCCCCTCCCTTGCAGTGCACAGGAGGGGCGCGCACCCGCTTGCTGGACGAAGCTGCCACTAATTAGCAGCCCTTTTCCTCTGCGAACAAGGGGAAGAGGAGGGAAAAGCAGGAACTGCCTAGCAGGAGATACTCATTTCCCTGAATTACTCTCTATATGCCAAAGTTGAAAACAGAAGAATTCATTTAGGAAGTATACAAGATGCCCCACTCTGCAAAGCAGTATTCAGTATGTCATTCACTTATGACAAAAATAATATTTCACTGGTTGTCTTGCTTTAGCTTTTTAAACAAAAAGTCCTGTTCCTTATCATCAGTAAGGACTAAGTGGAAATTCCTTAGTTCTAAGATCCAACTGATGCTGTTCTATCTATGCAGAAAGGCATCTGAAAGGTTTTAACCAGGGAAAAAATATCCTCTGCCCTTACAGCTCAGCTAAAAAAAATTTATAATTATTTTTATATTGCAACATCAAAAAGTAATTACATTGCAACTAACTATGAAAAATTGCAGCTCAAGAGGATCACACTAGGGAACACTCAGTCAAGAAAGCATTTATGGTACAAAATTTTAACTGTAGATACTTTTAACGGGAACACTATGAAATATATTCTTGAGACAGAACTGTTAAATGCAATACATTTCAAAACAAAAAACCAAACTGCATAATTTGGGGACAGTAAACATAAAGCTCAAGCAAACAACTGGAAAGGATCAGTGCAAAGGAGTAAGCACACTGAAGAAGAAGAAAAATGAAGATAACTTAAAAGTTAAGCAAATACTTCACATGTATGAGATGTCCCCAGAATTCAGGGCATGTTAGTTCATGAAGTGATCAGTGTTTGCTAGTATAAAACATGCTAAATCTTTCAAAGTAACTTACTTAATTTAGGAACTGCATTTTCACCAGATACCCCAATTACATACTCATTATCAGCATGTGAAATAATTGCTGAAATAAAAGTTCTACAGCTACTTAATAAAAGCATGGACATTTGGGAAGCTAGCAAGACCAGTGATTAGGAAAGATGGAATATTATTAAAACATACAAATCTCTCCAGCTGAAAGCAAACAGCTGATACTACCCTTTTTACTATGCCATCAACCATAACAAAAAATAAAAACAAAACAAAAACAACAGGAAAAAAACTTTTATACCATGAATACTCAGATGTATTAAAATTTCTTGTGGTAATATCCCAGAGTGCTGTTTTGCTTTAAGAAGCTAAGAAATATTATCCAGCAACAGTAGAAGCAGCCATGATGCATCCATATTCCTTCCATGCAATTTTTTGACGTGATTTTTTGATTTTGATTTCCACGCCCTACTCAAGACAACCAAGGCAGGCATTTTATTTCAATTGCATGATTTTCCATGGATTAGCACACAACGAATCTTCTGCATTGGCTCAGAAAGAGTCTGTGGTCTTTAAATACAACCCAAGTTTCATTAAAGGTCAATAAACCAGTTCCCAACTATTGTTTCGAGAAGCACAAATCAATGCTGCTGCCAATAGCGACAATCAATTTCCCTCCTTTTTTTCCATTTCAATCTCTGCACCACTATACTATTTTCCCCCAAACAAGGAGTTACTAATATACACCAGATATGGGGTACTACTGTTCAACTTGACACCTCTTTTTTGAATGATTAGTCTTGCACATTGACCAATAGCTACTTAAAATCTTTTAAGTGTGTGGAAGTCAGAGTTATACCGCTGGACAAACTGACACATGCTTTTGAAGACCAACTGCAGTTCTGCATCAGAAAAGCAGCAAACTGATTAAACTTAGAATAAATGAGAGCTAAGAAGGAGAGAGCCTAAAACATTGAGAAATTTCCTGGAAAACAAATCTTCCAATAGCACTATCTGTAGGAAGCTCAATGTAAAACTTAATATAAGCTAACGAATTAGCAAGGGCTGCATTCCCGAACCACATTCACAAAGGAGGTTTATGTACTTTTTAGAATCTAAGTTAGCTTCTATGGTATAAACACATGAAAATAAAGCAAGGCAAGAAATTGGTCACGGGCTTGCCAGATGGATTGTATCCTCACACAGCCCTTTCAGCATAATGAAGGCACAGCATCATCCATTAATTTTAGTCAATGATAGTGTCAATGACATAATTCTCCTGCAGCTTTTATTTCCTTGCTGAAGTGTTTCCCTATCTAGGAGTGGCATAAATTACTCACGGAGATTGTTGCAAATGCTGGCTCACAACTACTATTTAGAAAATGCTGCTAGCTATTTTTGCTTTTCCCTGTAGTACTATGTACATAGACCACAGGCTTTCATACTAAAATCTGCCGGAGCAATTAGCTGTGTATTAGCAAGAATAAACTTTCATAGTCTTAAAATCTTTTTCTTCAGTAAATCCCTCCCTCCTCCCCCCAGTGACAGAAGGGGAAGGGGCAGAAGGGGCCCATCTGCCCCCCAGTGCTGGGGTCTCCTGGTTATCCACCATCGAGTCACTCTTGAAAGATGATGAGTCCTTGACAGATTCCTGTTTATTTACTTCAATGTTGAAAAGCAGTAAGACTAGCAAAAAGCTCGCACAGGGACAAAGGAAAAATTATATTGCTTAGGTGGTAACAAGGGTAAACAATTTCCAAACTGGGATGCCCCGCTCAACACATTCAGAGTCAGAAATAAATTGGGTCTAAAACAAGATTCTGGGTTCTTATTCTCACCTGTACAAGGTTTCCTCTAATGTGATATTTCAGAACAATTTAGTAAGAGCTGATTTAATATTTCAGTTCAGTTGCACTCAGAGAAGGTCCCCAAGCAATGCACCTCGTGTGTCAGCATGCGGCAATAAGAGTAAGAGTGCCTAAGCTTGCACCCGCTGTTACTACTATTTGTTGTGTAAGAATCGGCAGTCCTGCTGGTGCTGTCCACTGGTCACATCTACGTCTAAACGGAAGCTTTTCTCTTGACAGAAAACAGCATTGTTTTACAATTCCAGAGCCAATATGATATAAATTTCTTCACTTTCTCCTCATGCCACAACAACTCATTCTTGAAGGTTACATGGCTAATAGAGGCCATCACCTCTTCTTTTACACTTTTGTTGTCTTCTCTAATTCTCTCTCACCTCTGTTCCACCGAAACTGTACAGGGCTAAAACGGATCCAGCTCCCCTGCTAGGCATCTCCTGCATGTCATTAACACTTCTTCTCAGCTCTGAGGGTTAAACCACAAGCTCCTAATCTAATCTGTCATTCACTGGTTGAAAACGTTGATAGGGAACAGATTTTCAAACAAAGTGCTCTTAAAAGTGACTTGAAATTGAGACATCATCATCATCTGTACTTTCTCATAGTAGCTATACATTAACATAATTACTATTTTCTTCCCCTAACACTTTAATACTATAAGTGTATTAACAGATTAACTCACTTCAGCTTTGTTAAAGCAGTCAAAGAAACTACCACCTCACCTATCTGTTGCTATTTTCTCTGATCACCATCACAGCTCATCTGTCTGCTCCACCACACGCTGCCTTGAATACTAAGAGGCTTCTGCAAAACCAGTTGAAAAAGTTGATGTCCCTTCCTCCCCGCTTCTGCCCTTATGCCACTGCTCACCTCCCCCTCCACTGTGCCAATGCAAGGTGGGTATAAGCAGAGTAAGGGAGATGGCCTTGGTAAAAGCTCTCCCTTTCATACAGAATAAATCTACCTCATTTACAAGTCAGCCCCGCTGTACTCCTATCACTTCATAATTCATTTTGTTTCATTCCCTACTTGGAGATCTTACAAGCAGAAATCAGAACGTTATTTAAACGATGAAAAGTACATATAGTGTTCATGTCTAAAAAATTATCCTGTAAAGTGGCCTCAGAAAATTCACATTTAATTTGACAGTATTAGAAATTTACTCATGACATGAGCTAGATGAATTTTAAAATATCTCCTGGCCCTTGATCCCCCAAGACAGTTATAGCCATATACATTACAATTTTCCCTAAATCCATGACTTTGTTTAAAAAGTCCTTCTCTTCAAGAGATTATTCGTTAAATTACTGTTATAAGGCAATAACGTTGAGAATTCTATTCGAATATTGAGCTATCGTCTTCTCAGTTTCCTCATTAATGCTCTCTTGAACTTAACTGTGTTCTGAATGTGTTTTTAAAGTAGGTTTCAACCAAAGCAACCCAAAAAACAGATTCCCTACATACCATCGTCAACAAAGCAATGATTTTTAAATACCAAACAACTTTTTGTCCCACTAACACCATTAACACTCATTAGGGACCCTCCCAAAATATATTCTTTTAATCGCATCTGTATTGAAACATTGTTCAAACTGAAGAACAACTTCCATTAGCTCTGTTTGGCCCCCCTCTGAAATATTTATGTCAATATCCAAAATTATGCTCAGAAAAGGGATAATCTGTTTCAGAGCAAACCAAGAAGGTAACAGCAAATAGCATCTTGACGGCACCTTCCACCTTCTTCTGTAAACACTGTTTTCTCTTTGTTTTGAGGTGCTTTTAAATCTAATGCATCCCCTAATTATCAAAGAACTGAACAGTTGGTTATATATTGCCTTCCTTGCAGAACACTCCATACCTTGCATCTTGCATCTTAGCATATTCACTTGATAATTATTCCTAAATACATAAATGAAGTTGGCTGATATCTCTACTAAATATGCCCCAAGGTTAAGGGACTCTGAGCATGTCTAATGATGTTTTAGCAAATAATATTTCACTGGCTTTTAGAATCAAGTAAAGGACAGCTCCATTTCTTCAGGCTGTAGAGCTTAATCAGTTAAGATCTGTGGATTTTTGGTTTTTATGGGGAAAAGAAGGGGGAGTTGAGCAATACCTTGGGAGAGTGGTCATGGGTTATTATACCAACATCCTTAAATGTAAATCTATACAGTACTTTGCCTGAACTGATACACTACAAAATTGCTATACACACATAAGATTCAATTTCATGTTGCTTCAGGTTAAAACAAGCCACACTTTCATGTTTTGAATACGCTTTCCATGGCTGCAGTTTTTACAGTACATTTATGCATAGCCTAAATCTGTCCTAACACATACACAGATTTATGGAAAATAAGGGTGCTGGAGATAAATAATAAAACACCTTTCCCCACTTCTCTTTCTTATTTCACCTTCCAATACAACATAAAAATATCCGTATTTCCACTCATTCACCACCTTTATAATACAGTTCAAAGAAAGAAGGAAAACTAGTGAACACAGATTTTGACGAATTATTATATAGAAGCTACTTTTCTACACGACCATGTTAATGTATAGGAAAATGTATGTATATAGAAGGTAGTTAAAGGAAAGAAAAAATCATCCCTCTGATGACTTCTGCAGAAGCCAATGATTTCCTCCTCTTCATTTTTATCTAACGTTACATTTTAGAAAAAGTGTATCACATATTTGTGAAGTAGGAAGGCACCACAATACATTTGTCCCTACCATTTCTGAATTTGTTTTGCTCGTTTTTAACACTACGTTATAAGCACAAGTCCAAACTTGGCAAGCAGTGTAAATGTAATCAGTGCAGGCACGCACTCCAAGTCAGACTTTGGCTGGCCCTGCATGAATTCTTGAAAGCAAGGTATAAGGAAATGTCTTTTCCTGCTAAAATATCAAGCACTATCACTCCTAACAAAAAACTGCAGTTGAGTGGAGGTGTCAGGTGCCACGGCCAGTAAAGGAAGGGGGTGACTGTGCTCCTCTGTCACTAGCTCAAAGCAAAATTAAACAAAGCAAAGCAAAGATATACCATAAGACACAGGGTATGAACTCTAAAAGTGATCCAGGAAGCCCTGTCTCAGCACAGGGAAGAACAATAAGCCTTATAGCTGATAGGAAACCAGTCTGTGCTCCATGGCTCTGAAGGAAGCAGTAAGCTTTGAGAAGCTCTGGACCATCACATTAAGTTAGAGATTCTAAAGCAGGGAACCAGGCACTCTACAAACACTTCCGCAGCATCCAGACTCATGCTGCAAAGACACCTGTACACGAGGTAGGATTCTGCTCACGCCTGCAAAACCAAAGAAAATGTCACACTACCACTATAGCTGTTTTCTCCAATTTTTTCAAACTTCCACAATGATAACTCTTCCAGATATACCACTGATTTTTTTTTTAAGTGCATGCATGCAAAAATTAAGTCATCTACAAATAACTAGAGTTTTTGAAATACGCCATCTTCAGAAAAGGTCATTTTTGGATTCATACTATTTGTGAACTCAGCAGTTAAGACTTCTCTCAGCTCATATGACTTACGGCACTTGCATGACAGCCTGAAGCCCAGCCTATACAATGAGCAACAGTGCTTCACAAGCTCTGGTCCTGCCTAGCTGTCCAATCAATAACACAGAAATACACTAAGAATCAATAAACTAAACCATATATTACTACTGGCAAGTAACCTACAACTTTTGCTGCATGTGCCAAGTTCCCATCACTGCAAGATTTGTTTTGCAGGGTGACAAAGATAAATTGATGCTACATGTTAAAAGTATTGCACACTATTTGATCACCCTTCCTTATTTCCTGATATTATTCACTAAGGACAGTAATTTATAATAATAATAATAATCATTAATTTATAAACACATATGACTGAAAAACAAATAAAGCACTCAAAGGTTTCTGGGCCTAAAATACATAGAATTGAAAAAATGAACATCAATTTTAAATGGGTTTCCACTCTGAATGTATGTAATTATTATAGACTAATCTTTACTTAACAGATCTGCTTCTTGTGTATATACCAACCCTTACCAAAGCCAGAAAGACCGTTACAATATAATTTTATAGCTCCCTAAATCCATGACTGTACTGTTTTGTCATCAGGTCCCTAAGCCGTAGGAATACCTGGATTCTCAGGTCTTTCATGTCCAACATTTTCTGTTATCTGCATTATCCCATTTTATAATCCAGGCCTTTGTTGTCCTATGAATGCAATGAACGAATTATATATATAATGTTTCAAGGTAGACTGTTCTGTAAGTGGATAGCAGTATCGATTTCATTCTGATGCCCTGTATTACACTAATCCTTTTGTCTACAGAGTTCAGGTCTAGAAAGACCCAGGTGATTTCTGGACCTTGTAACCTGAAAGACTGGTTGCATCTTTCCATATCTGTGAAGACACCTGATTCAAAGAACATTTAGTTTAAAAGGGAAAAAACTGCATCCAGCTCACATTTTCTGAAGCCTCAAAGCTCTCCTCCTGTACTCCATTTTTTTTATTTTTCTATTCCACATATTATTTATTTTGGAGGGGAGGGGATTTGCATAACTTCAGAAAAATAGTTAAGTGGACAGCATCACAGGGATGCAGAAAGAAGGGCTAGCACTTATATAAGCATACAAGCAGTCTCAGATATAGGACACCTCTCTCTCTCTCTCTCTCTCTCTCTCTTTTTTTTTTTTTTTTTTTTTTTTTTAAAACACCAAATCTGCTACAGAGTTCCTCTGCGGTGATGAGCAAATCATTCTCAACCTCGTCTCTGGGCCTGGAAAATGAAGATAGTAGCACTTTCCACCTTTTTTTTGGTGCCAAAATCAATGTACTGAAATCAATAATGGGTACCATGGGTACCAAGCAGCATGTTGGGATGAGAATTTACTATGGATCATGACTATAGTCAAGTAATGAACAAGATTAAGGAAAAAAAAAAAAGCTACACACACAAGAAAACTTTCCTTCTCTAACTATCCATTTCAAGGTCTGAGTTATATGCCCTATTTGGAAAAACAGCTTTAGATACTGATTTACTGGGACTTTATTTGCCATTAGACAAATTTTATATTGTAGTTATTTTACTTACAGATTTTCACATTTATTTTCCATTTAGCTTCCCAGCCAAAAGCCTCTGTGTAACATCATTCAAAGGTGGGAAGTCCAAGGTGGTATTTCACTTCCTGCTAGGGAATAACTGCAGAAGGTCTTAGCTCTCATCCCTATCTCCTCAGTTTATTTGCCAAGCTATAAGGCAAACACATATATATACTTCATTTTTCAGTCAGGTAAAGAACTTACATCTAAAAAGCTAAAGTCAATTTTTTACTCAACAGTCTTTTTCCAACAAATAATCAGCAATTCTAACAAGAAAATGATTACACTTGGGCACAACTCCATATAAAGTCTGGATAAAGATGGATGAAATTAAAAGGCCAGAATATAACCCTTAGATGGGTGCAGTTCTGTCTTGTGCATCACCTCATCATATATGAGAAGGATAAAACATTACTGTCTCTAACCATACTGATCATAATCTCTCCTTCCCCTTTTTTCTTACTTTCATCTCAGAAGCAGCATTCTCAACAGCAACTTTATCTCAGAAACAACTATTACCCATCAGAAACAACTATTATACATTCTCAAAGCATCCCTTGTGGGTGTTTGGAGCAAGTGCAGATGATTTATACTGATTTTAATCTTATAATATAATTGAACACAGACTAGGACGAAAAGATGTAGGAGTTACCTGGTAGTTTTGAATATGTCTCAACAGCATTCCCATTACCTAATTTTCCATTGCCACTGGTGAGCCTTCTTTCCCAATGACTTCTGTGGGAGTTGTACATGAACCTTTCTAAATAAGACTCTGAAGTTGAACTTTATTTTCTCTAGCAGGTTATATATGGTATTTTATGTTTTGTCTCAAGTCTGTAACCTCATTCCACTGTTGAGCATCTACAGTATTTCCACTCTAAAAAAAACCTAGCGTGTTCTTCTTTGTCAAAGGGGTGGGGCAGAGCCTCAAAGGGATTAATTTCTGTTCAGGTCATGCAGTAGCTTTAAAATTCAAGTGTTACCTGCCTTAAAAACTTCCCTAAAGGGGTTCTAACCATTCTTGTCATGCATTAACAACTGTTTGACATTCCTTACACTCCATTACAGACGTACATACATTTTACGGTACATTAAAATGACATTACATTAACAAGACAATAAAAAACAACAGTACAAAAAACAAAGACCAATCTAGAACTTTTCAGAGGGGGGGGAAAAAAAAAAAGCAGTACCAACAAAAAGGCCACTTGAGACTACGTAAGAAACCGATCATTTTCCATTCATTGTATTTAAAGTTTGGTCCAACAAAACAGAGATCTACGATTAAATACATCCTAACAACGGTGCTCAAAACGACTGCATCAACACTTGAACTTGAAAAAGCCAGATAAAGGATGAGTAGTGCCACAAAGAAGAACTGAAAGAAAAAAAAAAGCCTATTTGTTTTCTGATTCTTTGAGGCTTAAGAGCCTTGTGAATTTTCCCTTGTACTGCCATTAAAACGTGACTCAGTTTTCATCTGCAATAATCCGTCAGTCTTCCACCCACAAACACTTTGGCAATATCGAAAGAACCATTTACTTTCAGTTTCATCCACACTGCAAGATTTTCTGCACAGCTTTGATGGGTAGAGGACCATAACCTTATCACTCTTCAAGCATTTATAAAGATCTACTGCAACACTTTGATTGCCCGTATTTGTTATTGTCAATGAAGAAATATACAGCTTGTCTTAAGAAAGTTAGCCTTTGTCCAGTGTAGTTCTGCAATCATTTATGTTCTATAGGAAAATGACTTTTGCGGTTGCTGTTTTGCAGTATTTTTAGACATACAAAAATTGTGTGGCAATTCTTCCAGCTCATTTTCACAAAAGGTCTCTCTTTTCCTCAGCTAGGATTTCAATGCAATGGATAGAATGGCCTTTAAGAAAAAAATAAACCATTCTTCAGCTTCAATAAAAAGGGTACTTGCAATTAGATGCTACAGGAGGCAGACCATTGTCCCCATCACTGCAGCTCCTCTGCAGAACTTGCTCCCTGATGTTTGTGTGGAAGAAACAAAAGCAGGAAACAGAGATGGTGCAGATGCGCCAAGGCTAAAAAGCTGACCTATATGTCACCCCACCCCCTCTTACCCAGATCCATGCTTTTTGAGGCTTTCAGATTAATTGATTCAGACTGCTTGGCTGGTGTCAAAGATCTGAAGTTGATGTGCTGATCTGCTAAATACACTGCTGAATTTACGATAGGGCTGCAGGAAAAAAAAACAACATGTAAAATATTTAGGCACCAGCTCAAAACACAAGTGAACTAATTAAAACATGCACAGTCTACATGTGTTTCCTCCTCCAGTTGTTAGCAGCCATGCATTTTAAAATCAGTCATTGATCCTCAAGTTTCTTTCGTGAGATTTAACACCTCTAGTCACTTGTTTTTCATTACATATGCAAATACAAATATAAATTCTTAGTGATAATTGCTGCTTTTACACAATTAATATTTTATTTAGCAGAAGAAAAGAGCAACATACTCAGTGCCTGCATTTTCTTTTTGCTTCTTGCTAGTTCCATTTAACCATCGCATTTCCAAAGAACATCCTACAAAAGGTTGGAGAAGATACAGCCAACGTTCCTGGACCAGTTCCACCAGATCTGCTAGTCTAAAGTTGTTTAAAAACCATACCGCCATGCACCACTTCTGCAGGGCATGTTTACCTGGAGTCTTATGTAGGGTGACATAAGACTCTGAAGAACTCAAAGATATTTTTTTAAATTACATTTTACTTCAAGCTAGGCAAATACTGAAACATTTCAAAGTTCCTCCTGAGTAAAACTCAAAATAACTTTCACCAGTGAGGAGTCAAAACATCTCATTGCAGTGCATCTGAAATCTTCCATGTTTCTCTCAAATTAGAAATTTATTTAAAAAAAAAAATCTAAACCCAAAAAGCAGTTTCAAAATTAAAAACATTTCTTTTTAGAGCTCTTCCATCAGAAGCTTTTACAGTGTCAAAACATTTCCCCTAATTTTTTGCTGGAATACAACTTCAGTGAAATCAGCGTGACTTCCCACAGCAATTCAATTTCAGAGCTTAAGATTCAGATGGAAAACCAATACAGCTCTGGAAAAAAGACAGGGTAGGAAAGAAGGCCTATAAATTCATCATCATCTTAATATCATTATCATTTAAGAGAATCTTTTTGCTCAGATTCTTGCAAACAATAGCAGTTGCAAATTTAGTGCAGAGTTTCATTACTCTATGTAGAGTTTTGCTTGATTATGCTATGTTATATATATATGCCTGTTGCCTAACTGGGACACCAGCAATTATGAAAATACTCCAGTGAAATAAGTGCATGTTACTTAAAAAGAAAACAGTTACAAGATTCTTCAATGTGTAAAGAATTTAAGGCATCGGTAATAAAGCATGACATACCTACTCGTCGATACCATTTGCAATCAGGCATTTAAAAGATAGTTTTTAAACATATGGATACACACAAGCAAAATAGTCAGGCTAACTCTTTACTGAAATGTAGACTCCCCTACTTTCATTGCAATGAAACAATTACATGACTATCACAACTGTGAATTTATACAAAACGAGTAAACACTATTCAACATTGAATTTTCAGCATTACAAGTACAGTAGGTTGAAATAAATGATATTTTGACTTTTATCCTATACTACTTCGCTGAAATCAATGCTACCACCCAAAGTATATGCCAGCACGAACTTGAACATGCTTATAGCTTTTCTGCACTTCTTCCAAACTTCCATATTTAATAAAGCAAGTTATAACTTGCAGCTGCCATCAGACATGCCAGCCTTTGGAAAAA
Organism: Dromaius novaehollandiae; assembly: GCF_036370855.1. Lineage (NCBI taxonomy): Eukaryota > Metazoa > Chordata > Aves > Casuariiformes > Dromaiidae > Dromaius > Dromaius novaehollandiae. Next base: position 38,580,876 of record NC_088104.1, read on the forward strand.
GTACTCTTAAAACATCTGAAAAATGTACCCAGCTAATTTACAACTGGTAAAATGCCCACCATTAATTTTTTTTTCCAGATATTTAGACATTCAAATTTATGGAAGTTTGATTTAATTTTTTAACCTGAAGAATTTCTTGGCTGACATTCAGTAAAAGAAGATTCAGTTTGGTACAAACTGAATCTGGTTAAGACTGTTAAACCTTTAAGAATTTAGGCACTGCATTTGCACATAGCACCCACTGGTATAGTTTAATTCGTATACTTTTTTTTTTTCCAATTAGGCTTATGTTTCAGGGATTCTTTTGTGTTTTACTGAACCCATGCTAGGTACTGTGATCCGTGTATCACGGACAGGAGGCACAGTGCAACTTAAGAACAATAGAAATAAACAAAGAACTAACTGTTAAAATAACTTTCCCTGTTTGTTTTGAAGAATCATCCAGGTGACTAAATATGATGGTAGAAATTAAACAAAACAACAAGTGATTTTAAATCAGTCAAAACTATTACCACAACCACTAATGAGCAATTAGGGCCACAGATATCACAAATAGCCAAAGTCAAACCTGTGATTATTATAATCCTCACTCAGCAGATCCTCACTGGGATGTGGGGGGAGAGGTGGAGGGGTTTCACTCTCACCATTGCCACGATCTGACATTGGCAGCTCTGAAATGAAAAAAGGGGTTAAATAAGCTGAGGAGGAAAAAAAAAAAAAAGTACATTAAACCAGTTCATTGATCAATGACTGGACTGGATGGCCTCAAGCAATCCTGAAGTTAGTCACAAATTATTCAAATCCCTAAACTAACTAAACTAGAATTAAAATCACACCAAGCAGAAAATATACCCCTTGAGATTTCCTGAAGAGCTGATCTGCAGATTTGCATATGCATAATTGAAGATAAATATAGGGAATCTTTGTGCTTATAGTGAAGTTGAGTGCAAGGCCCAAATTACTTTACTCCACTCAATCCCTTGCATAGCTGCATCCTAACCGATCAGAGGCTTATGGCTTCATTGCCTTTGATAGGGAACATTTACCACCTTTCATAAGAGAACTGTATTCCCAGCAAAGAGTTCAGGAGAAGAAAAATTTCTGTTTTCCCATAGCAGGAGAGTAAGCAGGCAATTTCTGAATTACAGTCTTCACCTTCCTAGTATTAAGGTAGTTCCTTCTCTACCTCTACAAAAGACATTCAGTTTACACCAGAAAATTACTCTGGAGTGAGAGAAATATGAACTACTCAATTAAACCATCCTGCGGTTTACTAAGTAACAATGCTTACATAGCTGCAGTAAGTATTTAGTGTCGCTGCTGTGCCTGCTGTAGGCCAGTTCATTATTGTGTCCTGTAAATTCACCTCTCAGTCTAAAGGTCCAATCTTATAAAACATCCGTACATTTTTCAATGTAGTGCATGTCTTCACCCCACTCAGATTTAACAGGAAACGTGGATACTTGATACTTCTCAGGTCAAAACGGCAAAGAAGTGATTTAACAATACTGACACATCACACTTTCATGTGCCCTGGCTCTTTTGTTGCATTGAATGTTGCTACGTTTTTTTCTTTTCTTTCTTTCTTTCTTTTCTTTCTTTTTTTTTTTTTTTTAAACACAATCCTGTATAAAAGTACTAATCTAACTTAAGAGAAAAGAGGTTTACAGGGAGGAGAGCAGGCCAGACAGCAACAGACAATGCGTATTAGGTAAGAGCATGGAGACTGTCCCCTGCAAAAGCAACAGAGTTATTAGCTCAAGGACCCTATAAACCAAGCACCTTGCTTTGGCTGGAGAGCTTCCCAGAGATCACAATGCCAAGGAATAGTTAAAATGCTCTCTCAGACAAGGTGAAAAAATCTTCAGAGGCAAGAGAAGGTGAGCAGGTGCAGACAAAAGTTCTAGGGGGACCATAAGGAAATATGGGGTGCCAGTCGGGCACAGAACGGATGCATGACGTTGTCAGGTAATGCACACGCAACAGCTCACTGCATTAAGATCACACGCTTTCAGGTTGCAATTTAAAGGTAGGAAACAAAGATGAGGAAATGGCACGTTTGCATGGTAAAAAGAACACTGAGCAAAGGGAAACTAGTACTGTTCCATATAACTAAGTGATTTGGAACATAAAGTGAATCTAGAGATGAAAAAATTTGTTCATGTAAAAATATTCAGAACTGCCAAAAGTAAGCAGACTGTGAAGCTCTGCAGCAGGATATTAAGCAACTAGGAAATAAAAATGCAGGTGAAATTCCAAGTCAGCGACTGCACAGTGATACACATGGTGGGTGGGGGAAATCCTTGACTACACATACACAAAGCTGGGCTACTACGTTAGCTATTACCACCTAGGTGCAATGCCACGGGAACATTGTTGTGCCCTCTTTGAATACATGCCCAGGGAAGTTAAAAGGCAAACAGACTTTTAGAGCATTAAGAAAATTATGTCTGAACACTCCGTCTTACTGGGGCCCCTAATTTTGAAATAGCATCTAAGGTTTCATGTGCCCCATCTGAAAGGGGCTGTGGTAATTCAGCAGCATACCAGAAGGGTAGCAAGGATGGCTGGACACATATAGCAACTTTCCTGTCAGAAACCTAAACAGACTGGGATTATTTGGCTTAGAATAACAAGCAATAAGAAGGGATGCAAGAGTCATCTACGGAATTGTAAAAGGCACGCATAAAATGAAAAGGCAAATCTCATCGACCGTGCCACGCGCAGTAACTACAAGGCACCCAGTGTAACTATCAAGTAGCACATTAAGAAAAACATAAGTATTTTTTCCTATATAACTAAGCATGGAATTCATTGCCATGAAAATGTTATGGAAGCAATTTTTTTTTTGTGGGGGGGGGGAAGAATATTAAGAAGTGGATTAAGCAAAGTCAGAGAGACAAAGATTCACCAGTGGCGCAATGGGCCAGACACAACCTCTGATTTAGGACGTCCCTAAACCCTGACTAGCCAAAGCTGGAAGCCTGATGAAGAACTTGCACCATAGCTACTCTGTGCCTTACCCCCTTTCTCTAAGCAGCCTCTGATGGCCAGCACCGGAGACAGTACTGAGCATATCTTGTAGTTTTCTGAACTTTGATTCATATGAACCGATATTTCACTTCTCAAAGGCTGTTGGGTGACTGGTTAGCCCAGCTGTTGTTCCTGGCGTAGACATATAGTAGGCACAGAAAGGTGCCAGACTGCCTGAGGAAGTCAGGAGCAATCACAGGGGACTGCAGCTCCAAACCAAACGTCAGCAGGAGCAAAAGAGCAAGAGAACCAAAGAGTCACTAGCTCCATGTTCAAGACCTCGGGAGATGATCCTGGCAGACCCAGAGCAATCACAGGAACAGCTAACCCAACAAACAAATGCACTGGATTTTCAGATATTAAACAGCTTTAGAAGGGTGAATATTAAAGATTGTAACGATTGACACATGTAATGTTCCAAGCAAAATTTAATTTTAAAATTTAATTTAAAATTTAACTTCCTCTTTCTCTACCTTCACATTATCAAACATGTATGAAATCATACTTCTAAACAGAGATTCTTGTACAACCATGAAGATTTGGCAGTCTATGGTAGGAGAGATACTTATGGTGATTCTACTGCTTAACTGTAGGGATAACACCAATTTCCCTATAACCCTATATTATACAGGTTTATAAAAAATATGTAAGAATCTCTAATGAAACACATTCCAGTAATCTTTCAGCACCAGAAACGTAAAGCTGCTGGCACTGAAGTATTATTTTTCAAAGAGGTTGTTCTAAAAAATGCTGTATCTGCGCAACAGCTTGGCAGCAAAAAAAGTGAGGACCTGAAGGCGGCAAGTATTATTTATGCAAAAATAGGCCAAACATTGGCATTTCAATATTGGATCTACCCCCCTGCCATCCCTTCCCCCCAACTTTTTATTTAAATACCCACAGGCAAGACAAAATGTAATGTTTTGGCTGTAACCACTTTTCCCCAGACATGAGCTTTTCTTGCTCATGTATAATAAAAAGGACTCCTAAAGCAGATAGCAATATTAGCAGGCCAAGCTTCAGTGTATTTTTGCTGAGCTTTTATAAGAGCTTTATTGGTAGGAGCAGTGAATGATATTGGAAATAACTTATTGGAAAACATTAATTGAGAAAATGACATTTTATTAGATCTAATTCAGCTCTTGTCATTAAATTCTTGCATTAGATCCAGTCTTATGTTAAAATCTCTTTTTATTATTATTATTTATATTATTGTAACAAGTAGACCTCCATATCCAAGATAAGGATAGTGCACCATAAGAATGTATAACATGGGACTGTTCCTGCCTGTCACGAAAACCCTCACCATATCTGTGACTCATTTGCTTTAGCAGGCATATGACCCAAAGTTCATAAGCGAGTTAATGAGGGTTCTGCATAGGTGGTGTGCTTTGCTTTTACAGATGCCCTGAAGGACTGAGGACTTCTATCAGAAACAATGCAAAAAAATTTTTGAATGAATGACTGCCAGTAAGGGATAGGCTGATACGGAGTTCAAAATTAGATAAATATTTCTACAATGTGCAGGACTATTGTAGGGCCAAAGTGCACCTCACCCAGAACATTTCAGGTCTGAGTCCTAGTGCAGACATATTGCAGCTGAAAGCCCTGGTGCAGTTCTCCATCAACACCTTTTAATTTTTACTCATCATATAGCAAATCTTTAAAAAAAGTCACAGTACTTCCAGTCGATTCCCAGCAGTACTAAAAATGTCTTTGTCTGTTGTCCATCGACCCTGATCTCTCCTTGCTCCCAAGGCATGGCTGGGAACCCCCACCACTCCACACCCTCCCCAAGGCCAGCTCCCAACAGCACTCCTGAGCATCCTTTCAACATCCCACACCCATTTGCTTCTGAGGCCATCGTGGTTTTTCTCCTTTCTCCTCAGCTTTAAAAAGTAGTGTTTAAAATGTAAAAGTATGTTTCTCTACCTTTTACATTCACCTAACTTTTACTCAGGAAAATACAGTAATACAAATCCACAGATCATCCTGTCAATTGATTCTATATGATTTTTATTAATTGAACAGCTAAAAGATGATGCTGAACTCTGAATGCTCACTATTCTGTCCATATCCTTTGCTTTTTCACTTTCATGTATGAAAACGTGCAATTTATTTTTATATTTTGCATTGCTCTGTAGACTGAAGTCTGATGCCATAAATATCACAGGCTGAAAGAAAACCTATTAAGACACACACACACACACGTATTTATTGTTCCTACAGTTCTTCAAAACAGTAGTTCTCAAACTCTGGGCAAATGAGGCATCATCAGCCCCTAAAATGTCTTGGTCACTATTACGCCTTCTTGTCACCGAAAACAACGTTTTATGAATAAACTGTAAACTACTCATCGTCATGATCCTGGATCATCTGAAGTACCGTTCTTCCACAGATTTTATTTTGAACTTTAAGTAACAAGTAAAGTTACCTGTTGCCAGTCACCTGTACCATGGCTCTAAGGACTTACTTAGATCTTTTTAAAGGAAATGTTTAAAGGTATTTACTGCTCTGTGATGCTTTGGCAATGGCTAATCCTACAGGGCAAGCTAGCTCTGCGGATGGCCTTCTCTCCCTGTAACTGCAGAACTCAGTAGAAACTCCATACAAGGGAAATATAAGGTTGCCCTAAATACTTACTGTGCTTGAGTTTAAATCTGCAGTTCTTTGATTGGAGCCACTTTTTCAAAATATTGATGTCGATGCAAATGATTAACCCTTAAATTAAATGGCGGTTTCTCTTGAGTTTACAGACACAGGCTCTCAGTTGGCTTTGGTTAAAATCACCCCACATGGTCATCATGACAATCTATGAAATTGTCCAGGAAAGCGGGAAAAATCATGCATAATTCATCTACAAAGACAAACTTCTTTTTCCTGAGTAGAAGGTACTTAAGCATGTGGTTGGCTTGAAGGAAAAGAGCCCATTTCCCCATTGAAAGGGTGGGGCCAGAACAATCTCAAATACTTAAAATTTGCAGGTAACTAGTACCTTGCTGAGCCAGATGCAAACAGGACAGATGGTATAGTTTGTCATCAGAAATGGAAGAAGACGGGAAAATACGTGGTCCTATGTGCTTTTATGTATATATTTACAAATTCTCAGACATTCAGGTTTTCTTTGTACAATGCTCTACAAGCCTGCCTAACTTTTTAAACGAGATGATTAATCTAATTCCAGTTTATAAATTAAGGGAGTATTTCTAACCTTTGAACAAATTTTATCATTACACCTAAAATAAGCTAGTAAACTTTACCAATATAATGCTTTTGTATAAAATCATTTATCTTACAATAACTCAGGACATAAATCTAAGAATTAGATACAAAAATCATTGTACTCATTAAAGATATATATAAAATAAACATTTTGACAACATATATTTTGCACTCATCATTTGTTTTTTATCCAACCTTACGTGTTGGGGCAGCGAGCTAGAAACTGTTACTTAAACTGGAATTTGTGCCAGGAATCTAATTCACAACTTCTGAGTCAGCTCTCCCACCCTCTCTAGATCTTCATGCCTCCAAGTAACATAGTGTGCACTTACTCTAATTAACTGCTTTTCTAGTTGCTGTGGATTTCAGAAAAACAAAAAACATAACGCACTTTCTTTTAGCACAAAGGAAGATAGACTACCTTTTAGCCTGTCCTGAGGACTGCAAGCTACAAACTGCTGAAGAACAGTATCGTTGCGCCGGGAAGCAGCTGCAATGTTATGACTCCCCTCAAACGCTGATTTTTGAAAAGCTCCCTGGTCTGAGCGTTCCTAGGGAAAAAAACAGAACCATATATTGTAACACAAAAATTAATTGTTCACCAAGGCAGAGGATGGGCCATCACTGCACTAGTCCGCATTTGTGTGCCATCTGTAAGGTGCTCATTGTACACCGCTTCTTTTCAAATGAGAAACGTGAAAGCTATCTTCAAAATGACTATCCGTTACTGCTGATCACAAAATAAGACAATAACTAGGCATTAACAATCATTAAGAATGATACACAAAAACGAAGACTGTTTTTTCCTGACCCACAACTGGCTTCATTCAAATTCTCCATCTGGGAGGGCAGCTTGTGACATTGTCAACACAAGAACATGGGCAATGCCAATGGTATTTTTCTGCCAGCCAGCTGGTTCCCTTCGCTCAGAGACTGAGTGCATATGTTCTCATGATCACACACTAGAGCAGTTTTGTAAGGAAGGAGTTACACCAAACTCCCAAACGCAGGTCTTCTGGCTAGCAGCTAAACAAACTCCTGTCACACCTCTAGTCAGCTTTTCTTTTGAGATTCCCCCCCCCCCCCATATACATACCATATCGCCTAATTTATTCTCCCGAGCAGTTGCTCGAAAGAGAAAAAAAAATTAAAAAAAAAAAAAAAAGAAAAATCACAGTTTCTAAAACTGGGACAGACCCAAAAAGACGTTTCTGTACTTGCTATTCAGGGAAAACAGAAAATCCACACAGGAGAATACTATGGCTAGTTTTCAGAATAACCTTTATAGTTTCTACGGTTTTATATCCGTTTTTTTTGAAGGCATCTCCAACTGGCTTCTATTTTTGAAGTGCATTTTCATTAGGCCAGCAAATGTTACAGTGTAAGTATATCATTCCTTAAACTACATGCATAGTCATCTATGGAAGAAATGCATGCACAAACCTATATCACTCATTTGCACAATGATGCAAAATGTTTAAAGCATTGGCAAGTGATGCCTGCAAATCAGTGCACAAAAGGAGTGGGTTAAATCCCCCTTGCAACCGGCCTTACAAGCTTCTAAATAATTATTCGAAGAAAAAAAAAGTTTTGGCTAAAAACACACCTCATCTCGGAACACAAATCAATTCCAAGTGCCTAATGGTGACAAAGCAGCTCCAAAACTAGTCTCAGGGGACAGACAACACATGCTACCTTCTCCCCTCCTCCTCAGTACAGCATGAGCCATTTGGAAAGGATATTTTGAGCCTCTGTGCTAAGGAACAAACATACACCCCACACAGCCACTGGCAATTATGTTTCTTCTCTCTGCTCTAAATTCTTCAGTTTACTTAGGATTCCTTGTGTCAGGAGGTCCACATTTACTGCTCTCTCAGGTGTACTGCTGGCTAAATCAAGCCTTGCAACAGCAGAACTACTACTAAATTAAAGACTCATACCCAGTGGGATAGGGAGCCTTGAATTAACAACAGCAACAAATCTGCTTTTCCAGCTCTTTGATAAATGACACAATCGATATCCCAACAACTGATCGGTAACCAGCATAATTAGAGTATTCAGCTTATAAAACAGAGCTGTCATGGAAGACCTCCATTAGTGTCCTGACCAATAAAAGCAATAATGCATTTCTAAACGTAGTCGGCTTCCACCAGGCTGAGACGCAGTACTCAGGAAGCTGTTTGGGGAAAGGGAAGAATGGGCAACAGCCCATTTCTGCCATGGTCTGCAGACTCAAATGGAATTACAATTGAACCTCAAGACTATCATATAAAAATTAATTTCTGTCTAAAATGAATTTGATTCAATCAAGGCTTCATTATGTATTCTTCATACAGCATGAGTCAAGATTATTTACCTTTCATGCATCTGGATAAAATACAAAACTACACATTCAACTATAAAACCCAAGTTTTTATATTTTTATTAGGTCAATCTGACGTTCAGCTGGAGTATTTCTGAAAAATTTGGTTTTTATTAAATGAAGAAATCTAGCAGGAGTGAGCTTTGTTTGAAGGTAAGCTATCTTTCATCTGTCACAGGAATCCACAATAAATATAACACATAATTTTTGATTCTTCATTACAGCATAATGCTAAGGCACATTGAAAAGAAAAGCAAAAATGTGTTTTCCTCTAATATATTCCAGAATTACTAATGAATATTTTTACATATTTTCCTGGCAAGACAGACATCAGAGACGCTTGTGCAAAGTATTCTCCTGACAAAGTTAGAGCATAATGTTCAGCAAGTAATTTTCTTCTAAATATATTTCTCAATCAGTCCACGATGGTAGTAAATCAAATAGAAATATAATCAGCAAAATGGTAAGAGTTAACTATTTATACTACATGACACCTGCACACTCTTGGCCCTCCCCTCTATATTTTATGTGAATTCACCTACAAGTGGGAGCATTCTCAACACTTTGAAATGTGTAAGCAAGGCTCATTAAATAAAAAGCTTAAAAGACATCTCTTAGAATTCTGTGATGGGATTTATTACAATTTTTTTAATATCACAAATCAATCTGTGTTTTAAGAAACTGCACAGCAGTTGAAATTCTAGTAAAATATTTATTTGAAGGTCAAAATTAAAACAGATAGTAGTGAAGGGCAGCCAATTTGTGGCTCATATGTAGAAGAGAGAATGAGAGAGCACATGCATGTGAGGGAGGAATGAGAGATCATAAAAACAACCCTTTCTGAAAACAAGTTATGAATGGCACATGTCAATTGATATGAGCTCTAGAAAACTAAGTGTCAATATTTCTTCTCTCGTTACCTTGCTTAAGCAAGTTTTATGTTAATCAATTCATAAACAACCCATCATGAAGGCGTGGCCTTCATCTGACCAGAGAAAGTAAAATATTAATTCTTTGATGGTAAAAAGGAGCTGGAACAAGAACACAAAAAATAATTTGTGGTGAATTAAAATACTAGTGAAAATTAAAAAAAAAAAAAAAGTAGTAAAATCCAGGTCACAGTCAGGTCACTGATCGTGACGACATGAAATCAGAGGAATTTCAAATCACCCATGTCCCAACTGTTCCCGGAGGAGGTAAGAGAGAGTCAAAACTACCTCAAAACAATCACCCCTTTATTAAAAGTTTTTGTGATCACACTATTTCCATTCTAAAAGAAAATTGTCAGAACACCAAACTAAAATAGGAGGCAACTTTTAGCCTGGCCTAAACAGGAAGCGGAAGCCCACAAGATGTCAACCAGAAACACTCTGCCAATCCTGATTCCAGAAAGGCAGCCAAGGAGTTTGGCCAAGCTTTGCCAGGAGGAGCTCTGTGACCAAGTCTTCGGCCACCATCTCTTGAATGCAGACATACCAAAACCAGAAAGGCATTTATCTCACAAACGCCTTCACTGCTTCACCTCTGTTTGGGGCTCTAGTCTCCGGAGAACTACCAGCTGGATCCTCCCACGAATGTTCCCCTCCATGGACATGGAGCGCCTCAGTGTCTCCATAGCTTCGTGGTTTGACTTGCCCAGGAGTGACTCCCCATTAACTGCAACAAGCTGATCATTTACTCGCAAGCGACCATCCTATGAGCAAAAAATAAAACAAGAAAACAAGAAAAATTAGGCACAGGTGCTACATCCAGGAAAGCAAGATGCAGACAGCTAGAGACTGTTTTTTAAAAAGAAAGAAACAAAGACTGCGTAGTACCAGCTCATTAAGAAAGAAAGGAGAGGGGGGGAAAAAAAAAAAAAAAGCGTGTCCATTAATTGACCGATGTTTTCCTCTATTCACAGCATTTTGGGAAGAGTTCATAAGGCAATTATAAACATAGACATACATGCACATGCTGCTGCTTCTCTGCATATGCAATTTAATTTATACCAGTCCTATAAAGGAGGAAACTGGAAAAGGAGCTTTCAGTTAGTTAAAAGGACCCACACCATAGCTGCTAGTATCTACAGCAACACCATGAATGATCACTGAAGCGTTTTCTAAATATGTTGTTATCTGTTATTAGGATCTGCTAAGAAACAGACACCACTCCAAAAATTATTTTGTCTTATACTCTCACTAGTGTTTATCTTGTCACAATTACTGTGCCACCATATGGGGTAACGTTCTCAGTTCAGAATGGTCATTAAGACTTAAGCATCCATATTTTAATTAACACTGTTCATGTATTTTAACATCCAAACCTGCTGCCAATAACAAAATTGGGGTTGTGCCATCTCAAGTAGCCTGTGCTTTGAAAAAAAGACATTCGGTTTCATTGCCAGGATTAACTGACATTTCTGGGTGTAATAAAATTGTGGACACTGCTATTTTGTGATTTAGGAGTCCTATCGATATTGTCTGGATCATGTGATTGATTTCTTCTCATATACACCTGTGCCATGGACTTTTCTCTCTTTAACAAGAAAATAAAGTCTATTTAATTAAGAAACTGGAGTCTCTTCTGGAGCTTAAGTTCACAATTAGCAGGTTGGCATCACACCTCAAAGGAAGAAAAAGGGGTAAGAGACTAAAAAAAACAGTATAAAAAGGGCAGTGGAGAACAAATAGCAGGAAAGGAACTTGCACAGAAAAACACTGTCTTGGTTCAAACGAACTGGATTCAGTCATGGGCTCATTATGTATTCTCCGCAAGGCACTCGTCCGAACTGTGTACACTTCTCATACGTCTGAGTAATCCCAAATATACATACTTTTCAATTTTTATTTTTTCTGTCAGTATGATGTTCAATTAACTCTTCTAGTATTACTGCCAAGTCTAAGTGATCTGTGCTAAAGTGAGTTACAGCAGCTGTGACAAATCCAGTTTTCTTAAGTGATATTTTTAATGGGACTGGGTATCATGCATGTTACCACAGCAGGATACGAAGAGCAAGAAGTGGCACAGTACTGACGAGCAACAGCATGGACCAGAAAACTAAAATCAGCTGGGAGTGGAAGGAGTACAGAAAGACAGAACTGGAGGATGAGTCACTCAACAAAGGAGGATTAAGGGAGAGAAAATTTTTCTGGGGAGGGTTTGGGAATGCAAACAGCAAGGCCATTTGGAAAGGAGACCAACCCCCCCCTCCCCCCAACGCTGCTCAACGTTTTATGCCAACACAAATTTACATACAGCCAAAGTCACTACGTTAACCTCACCCTTCCTCTACGTACAACATGATGCCATCAGACATGCTAAAGTTGAGGGAGAGAAGAGTTAACATTGTCAAACAGGGAGTTTTATTACTTGCACATGTTCCAATTCCTTTGTGCTCTATCAAAACTTGCTGAAATGAATGGAGCCATTCATGGCAGCAAGAGTCTGGAGCAGACAGGAGTTTATTTTTTGTGAGTCTCTATAAAACTTTGAAAATTTTACAGGTCCTCATGTCCTGCCACAGCCCCACAGGCTCCTGGATTCCTTTTTTTCCTTTCTGTGGATAAATGCCCATATGTAAATATTTGTTAAAGTTTCTTACAAAAGTAAATACAAATACATTTTCAAATGCACCTTAGCATGACTACATTTTTTGAGTATGCAACTATCCTGAATACCATGCATATTTTCTAATGAATCATTGCAGCCTCAGAAACCTCTGATTTGCCAGTTCTTTGAGCTTGCTTTGTAATCCCTTCGTATGAGAATTTGTATTTCTTTACATTTTAATAATGTCAGTTCTTAAAGAACTTCTCTGACATGCCTCCCTTCTTTCCACCTTGTCACACGCTCCACTTAAATGCAAAATCCAGTGCTTACAACTGGGGGGAAAAAAAAAAATAGAGTGCAAGCTTTACTAATGCTGATCGACCACACTTGCTATGCCCCTGGTACACGGCAGGCTGGAGGATGGCTGAGCGCTGCTGCTGCAGATGATCGGGTGGAAGTGACTTCACAGAGAAACTTTCTGCAGTTTTAAAGACTGAAAAAACCACAGTCTAAACAGCTTTCAAACACAGATTTGCACATCACTGGTGTTATGGCCTGGTTTAGAAGACTGAACTGCAAGACAATCTGCTTGGCTCAAAACAAGCTAAATGTTGTTTTAACACATTTTTTCTTTCATCTCTGAAAGGTAGGCTTCTTTGTGGCTTCCCAGTAGAAAAACAACATTTGGCATTTCAGCAAAACAGTTTTCAAATGCCATCTCCAAAACTGCAAGGGAGCTACTCTCGTAAAGGGGGAAGTTAATATTCCCTTGCTCATGCAAACCTGGGGTTGTGCGGAGGCTCTCAGCGCGGGGCAGAGCCTACCGCCACGCGGCTACCAGAGCCGGCGGCAGCCACGAGACGCCCACACCTTCCCGCGGAGCGGGGAGACGCAACGCCGCGCTCCTCACGGAGGTTCGTTTTTATCAAAGCACACCTCGTCGCTCCCCCGGCACATCAGTGACATTTCTCTGGGAAGGAGCTTTGCGATGGCATTTAGCGGGATCACCCGAGTCTCATCCGCTGCGCGCAGCAGGCAGCGTTCCCTGCGGCAGCACTCAGAGGCCCCAAGCAGCCTCCAGCCACGCCAGGCTTGCTCTGAGCAGACGCACACGTAGGAAACCTCCGCTTCTTCACAGTCATGGCGCTGCTGCGCTTCAGCTGCAGCAGGTAGCAAACACCTGGTAATCCGGAACTCATCACAACGGAAAAGCCAAACGTCTCAAGATGAGTCAAGCTGAAACCCCGGCAGTTACGGGGCAAGAGGATGCATTTACACTCAGTCAGATGTTCACTGGCCTTCACGCGAAAGGCTCTGCATAATTACAAATACCAAGGGTCCTGGCAACACCCTTCTCAGCGCTGATAAAAGCCAGGCACACTTTAAAAATTACAAAAGGAGGTTAAGAAGGGCCATGAAGGCACAATCAGTGAAAGCACATATTTTAATCTTGCAGAATACAGTATTAGAATTCCAGATAAAAATATTAAGGCCTATTAGTTTGTTATTTTTGGTAGCCAGAGTAGTGAATAGCCAGTAGGTCTTACTGCACGACTCAAGAAGATACATTGGTATTTCTACAATCTTTAACTAGCACACAAAATCATAAAGTATAAAATTGGTTTCAAGATTTCAATTCTCCCTTACATTTTTCTCAAATTCCTTACTGAGCTTTACAAAACTACTGACACATTAAAGCTAAATCAACGTGCTAACATTTTGAAAAAAATCACTAAAAAATGTTGGCCCCTCTTCAGACCTTCTGTTCAGAATGATAACAGACAACAGCAGCCCACCAAAATTATACATAACTCTTTCTCCAAGAAAAAAAACTGGTGAAAGAAATTTTATGAAATTTGGTATATCAAAAATGTTTAGACAATATTAAATATTAGAAGGATTGCATTTACTTCAGTGCTGAAACAAAATGCATTGATCTTCTGCCTGTTACATGTCTTCTTCTGAAGACAAGTGGTGACTGTATGGACAGAGGTTTGGTTTTTTTTTAATTGGCATTACAAAATCAGAAGAGATTTTAAACTCTAAATGCAAAAGTGAGATATAGTGAAACGATTCGCGTGTTCAAAAGGCAGCAAACATTATGATTTCCCCATGTCATTTTTTCCCAAGAAACCTGGTAGGCTGAAGAGCAAATACACATGCCTAAATCCATAATACTTGGTTTCAGAGACAGTTACAATGAATAACATGGGAAAATGCTCTGGGCAGCTACCAGCTGGAAAAAAAAAGTCTTTCTATTTAAAAACTGGCTACAAGAAAGCTTTTAAAATAAGGACAATAAGCACAGATTTAAATATTTATGCACAAATTTATGCACACTTTTTAACATGATACAAGAAATTTTATTAATGGTAATGCCTACTGATTGTTTTGTGCTATATAGAGGTCATTAAACAGAGGGCAGACAGCTATTTTCCATGCATGTGCAACAGTACTCATGGTTCTGAGGACATATTTTCCAAAATACTAGTATTTGGAAGTACTTGTATCAAACAAAGGGGATATGAGAGTTTTTGAACATAGTTTTGGTCGAAGCCAGAGCCTCAGATACACTCTTATTTGCTCAGGACCCTACATTCAGATCTTTCACCAATGAGAACAGCACAGGAATAGAGCTATAACACAGGAGAACAGGTCACAGGACTGAAGCTTTCACAAGACAAAATACTCTTCCGCTCGTGGTGACTAACTGCAGCAGTTGCCCACTTTTGCAAGTGCAGGCACAAAGTCCTAATTTATTAGTCTGGAGGCTGCTCAGGCCAAAACAAACAACTGCTCTGGAATAACAAATGCAGAAGAGACAGTAGTAAATGTACAGGGCTCAGGAGAGTTGTCCTACCTCCCTCTGCCCTGGCAATACTAGCCAGGTAGCCAGCCTGAACGCAGTAGCTTTGCTACTCGAAAGAGCGAGTTTACTCGTGGGGAGGCACTGGCGTTGCAGCTGGGGTGGACAAATACACAGGCAACACAGCTGGAAAGTAAGGAGGGCAGCCTCCTTCTCAGAGGTAAATCAGTTGTATGAGGCAGCAGACATGCAGGTAAATTGAGTTTATCCAGCCCTAACGTGGCCAGTCAAGCCCTTAACCCACTTCTGACACGCCAAGTAGATGAGTTTAGTCTCTTGAGAAAATCCAAACTTTGAAATAATGGTGAGACTGGGACAAGCAAATAGGAGCAGGAAAGTATTAAACATTAACATCAAAGCTAAAGTCTTGATTATTGCTATTTACCAGCTACTGTAAATAGATGATCATGAAAGTTTTAATGCTGTGAATTGTCTTACTCAGCAGGCGGATGTCAGTAGAGGAATTTACATAAACTGAATTAAAAGGTATTTTTACAGAAAAGCGAATTGCAAGGAATTGCTGAGATAACAGAAAAGAAAAAAATTACATTATGGATCTACAACAGCTAAACATATTAACCCCAAAAGACTAAAACTTTTCTTTATAGTTCCAAGAAAGTTACCTTTTTCAAATTTTATTTGGAAAAAAAAATACAGTCAATGGATTTCCTAAAGCTCAGGAAGTAATTCAAATACTTTTTAATCATAAAAATGTACAAGAGTCCCCATATAGCCCTTAGAAGGAGCAGAACAAGTCATAATACTGTCATTTACCAATTTAATTCACCTCAGGAGCAATTGGTAACTTCTGCACAACTAATGACATCCTCAGCTGAGTTGCATTTTGACTAGAATAGCAAAAATATCTTGAAGAAAAAACATAATTAGTGAGGTTTTTATTTCCAGCAGAAGTTAAATACAGAATCCTTAACTTCACAGAATTACCAATTTCTAATTCTTGTAAGCACAAAACAAGTTTGAGTTTCGATTCTTTTATAGGTTTGCCCGTGACACTTTGGGCAGAGCAAAGGAAGCGCAGAGAGAATGCTGAATACAAATACGTAACTCCTGCGACACTGAGCCCAGCGGCACACCAAACCTTGCCAGGAACGGCTGCGGGGATGTGGGGCGGCAGCCCTTCCTCCTGCCCAGCCGCCCCGGCAGCTCTGCCCACACCACGAACTTGCAGGGGGCCTACAGGAACGAGCAACCCAGAGGTAACAGGAGAATGCTTTGGAAAGCAAAGAAAGAAGCTGTAGAAGACAGAAACAGATGTGGAACAAAAAGAAAGCATCGGAGACAGCTAAAGACTTTTCTGCACATTTGGCATTTTGAAAGCCTAAACTTTACCATTTCAAACTTGAGTAAAAGGCTTCACCCTGCCTTCTTCCTTGTCTCACAGTTCTTGCAGTCATAATTCACTCTCAACACACACCCTAGACTGATGTGTGAAAGCAGGAGAGCCAACAGCAGTAAGCGTTGTTAACGCAGCACAACACCCACCGTCTTTTGGAGATGAGAAGCCTCTGCTAAGTGTCTACAGATTGCCTATAAAGGCCAATACACAAATTTGACATTATAAAGAAAGCTTCCAAAAAAAATCTCCTAAAAAGATGACAGACATGCAGTTTAAGTCATTTCAGTAACCATAACTATCAGCAAAATCATGAAATGAAACAAGTCAAAATTAAAGCAACCATCATGTTAAGCGAAAATCAACATGGATGCCCTAACCCCCACCAAATATAGGTCAAGATTCCTTGTCCTAAGCCACAGGATAGACTTTTAAAACACACCATGAGAAAACGGAAATCAGGACCCCTCTGGCCTGCACACATTTGGGAATCCTAGCCCATGTCATCTTCCAAAGACACCAAACAGCATGTGGGCATTTGCACTCAGAATTAAGCTCTTTATTAATACATAGGTGAAATATATTGTTATAGAATATATATGAAATATACTCCTATAGACTCAAATCAAAGCTTTAACCAAACACTGTGCATTTATATACACAGTATAATATAATGTGTTGATGAATATTTTTTTTTCAAAATACACTATTTAGAACCACACTGATTTCTGAATGTGGAAAAGAAAAGTAACCATCATTATCTGTAGAATAGTTAGCAAGCCAGATTCAGGACTGAACATATAAATGTCTGAATTCTAACACAGTCTGATGTGTTTTTTGCATACCTTAAAAGCAGCACCTCCATGAATAATGGACTTGATGAAAATCCCAAGATCAGCTCCAGTCTCCCGAGATTTGTTGCCTTTTAAGCTCACACCAAGTCCAGCAGAGCCAGAATCATTCAGAGGAATCTCAAAGGTCAGCTGCTCTGTGGTTTCTGGGGAAAGAATACTGCAGTTTGGCTCTCCTTTCTGTTGGGAAAAATAAATATGAAAATACGGGTGAAAAGGGACACAGAAGCAATGCATAAACTAGTTTTACAAACCTACTGAAACAACAATAGTCGTCTTTTCAAGAAACTAGCTCAAAGAACCACAGTCTTATAAATGGTAATGCATTTAGCTGTGATTTGGTCACATGATGCAGCCTAAAATGTTTTATTAACAATACTTAGGAATATGCCTAAATAGAAGATAAAAATAGTTTAGTTCCACATATTATAAAACTGATGTTACAGGAGAATATAAAAACCTGATGCTTATTTTAAACACAGCTGTATTAAAAATTTAAGCCATAAAACTCTCACTGTCTTTACATGCAGCTCACAGACTGTAATGATAGTTGTAATGGTAAATCCCATTCCCCACTGAAAATTGAGTTACCTTCTTAAAAAATTATCCTTCCCTTAAAACCTGACTACAGAGGGAAATAGGTGCAACAAAAGTGAGGGTGAGAATTGAAAATGCAGTAACCTATTCTGCAATAACCCCTTTGTGCATACTTTTATTCCACACAGATTTTTTTTTTCTTCTGGTGTGGGTTAATCCAAAGATTTTTGCTAGATTAGATTGTTGCTTACAAGACAACAAAGTATGCATATCTAAGAAAAATCAGAACCAATGTTCTTTTACTATAGACTATATCTGCAGTTTTCTAATGTGTGTGTTTCTTTTTTTTCCTAAAGCAAACTGGAAACTAAAACCTAAAGAAATTCTAGCATGAAGTATTCATACTGGCATTCTGCAGAAATAAAACTAGAAAAGAGAGACCTAGTATGGAGTAAAGTGTGCACATAAGACACTAGTGCAAAAGACCTTTTGCATCACATCCCGTTCCATTTCACACTTCCTTTCTCATAAGACAATTCATTCATTTGTGTTTCTTGTCACGTGGCTGTTTTCTACTCTTTGTAATACTAGTGTTAAAAAATTAATAGGAAAAAATCATGAAAATGGAACACACAAACAGAAGTTGGAAAAGATCACTGGGGCCTGTTTTCAAAGGTGTTTAAGTCTTCTGTTAAATTACCAACTAAAGGCCACACACAAGGAGGACTGTACTAGCTGGGCCAATCCTCCTTACACCTAATGGGGAAGGATCATTTCCAGGGAATAAGCTGCAGTTCATACAGTTTCAAGGCAGCTGATATTGTCAGCAAAGATGCCAGCAGTACAGATGGTTTCTCAGCAGCTAGGGTAGTCCCACGTATTCTTCATCTACTATGCTGTCGGACCAGAGGTGGACAGATGACCTTATACAACATAAGATCGACAAGCAATATGACCACAAAACTAAACTAAAATCCTAGAGAAACAATAAAAAATAGAAGAAATAACCCCTGGGTATACTCACGTTTATTTCAGATGCCACTGCACTGATGAGAAGCAGCTACCGGGGGCTAGGGAGAAACCACATGACCCTGAGAGCTAGGACTATAAACCTCAATCCCAAAATACGATGTATACACCATGCACAAATTCTTCCTGGAATATAACTACATGATACCAAGTCAGTACAATTAACCTAACTGCCAAATATAAAATGACATAGCACTGACACAGATGACTGTCTTGATACTAGCACTTATCTCTGGGACTTGTGCTGCTATTCTGTGCTCTTCTCTTTGCTCACCAGAACCAGACAATTCTCAGTCACATATCTGACACTTTTTTCTTAGCTGTGGATATAGAGACATCCTTAACATAATCCCTGAAAAACTACAAATTCACACTTACTACTGTGAACAATACAGAATGAAAATTTGTAGACACTCCTATTCTGACTTCCTTCAGAAGAATTAACGCTAGCACAAAACCAGAATTAATGGCCTTCTAACATAAGCATTTTGCATTTAGCTTTCCCAAGCTTTAGGAGGAGGGGTGCAGTATTTTCTTTTGTTTTTTTAAAAAAATATATGCTTGTCAGCTGATGTAGAACTCCTAGATTAGGGCTATTCAAATGGCATGTCTTGCCTGGACAGGGGATGTTCTTCTCAGGTCTCATCATGGTCACAGACACATGATGTCTCCTGCAGTCCTTCAGGACAGGCTATTTTTTATTACTTCACTGGTCCCCTGGGCAAACAGTTCCTGCGTGTTGCTATTCCCAGCTCAAAGGCTGGGTGCAGAGCCAGAATCTGAACTGGCACACTGGTTCCTGCAGTACAGACCTGTACAGACCTTAAATTCATCAGAAACATTTCTGCTGCTTGAATAGAATAGCAGGTCATCATTTATTTCAAGGTCCACCACTAGAAGAGGAGGAGACACTAGGGATTTTGCAACAGGCATGTGGAGAATTAAGGATCTTTGATACTTTGCCATTCAATTTCTGAAGAGCAATTACACTGCCAGCTTTGCTGGGGCCCTACTGCTACCTTTGGATCCCACTCACTGGTCTCAACAGCTTAGAAATTCTGAATCTAGTCTGCATAGTCTCCCCAAGAGTCTCAGGGTCCATCGTGGGCCTTTATCTGAGCTACATTTTCTAACCAGTCCCAGTTTCTCCTTCAGCCCTAGCTGATCAGCTCTTACAAGTCTTCCTCCCCGCGTTTCGACCCAACTTCATTCATTCTACACCTATCGGTGTCCTACTACCAATTCTGGTTTCCAGAGCTCATCTTGCCAGATCTCACCAGGCCATTCCTCTAAACACACGGCAGACGCAAATTCTAGCCTCCCTCCTTTCCCTCCAAATCTCTTCTTCCACTTAAACCACGACCCCTACATCTAGCCCCTTCCGTGTATTAATAATGTTTTCCTCTTTCACAATACCATGATCGTAGCAGTGAGGTAGGTTTGTTACGACAGTAAAGGTGCCCCGCTCTCAGTCCTGATGCCTACCTTTATGAGAACAGTCAGAAATTGTTATATAGTATTGTCTCAGTATGAACTTGCACTTTATATAAAACGGAACTTGGTAACATTCAGGTCAATTTTTAACGGGTATGGCTGAAGGTAAACCCCAGCACAAAATTCTGCAATTTTTTTCCAAGGAAGAGGTGACAAGATATTTTTGACAAGAAAAAAAAAATCAAGTATTTTTCATTAGCTTCTTTCTGAGAAGCGTCTGAACCATTTTACTTTAAGCTCCGAGATGCATATTAATTTCAAGTTAAAAACCTAAGGCATTTGTTAAAACAAAATCATAAAGAAACAAAGGCAACAGGATCTATACAAGTCCCTCAAGCCAATGTATGAATACAAACCACACAGGTGAAGCTGGTATGGATTAGGTTGCTGGACTCAAATTCAAGCATTCCCATTTTTATTATTGTTCTTGTCACTCACCCACCGTGCGACTTTGATCACAAAGCCACAGTCTTCCCTGGTTGTGTCAAAACCTCAGTAACGCCGGTAATAGGGCTGCCTGGAAGATGCAGGAAACAACCCTTCTGTTCTCTGCGGAACATAGGAGCACCGTATTCAGCTGTGGGCTTCAGGAAACAAATTGGCTGGAGTCCAGAGGACAGCAATGAAACAATCTTATTTAACCTTGCGAAAAAGAGCCTGAAAGGGGACGTAATAATCATCTTCAAAACACTTTACAATAACATTTTCCCCCTTTTTCTTTGCAGGCAATTTTTGACATATGAAATAGCTTGTTGAAATAGCAGTCAAGGAAATGTCAGCAAGACTCAAGAAAAATTTTTACCCTTGATATCTGGGGAAAAACAGACCGACTAGGTGGTCTCTCGATGTCTCTCACTATAAAGTTTACTAAGAAAACAATACTACATGTAGTTTTACAGTGTAACTGAGTTGGGTTTTATACTCTGATGAAAATAAATTTCTAAAAGCAAAGTAATCAAAAATGCAACCCTGTTGTTCCATGTTATATAACATTGCTCAACTTCATTTGACATAATTATTCCACATGTTAGCTCTTGTTAGTAATGTACCAGAGTATTGTCTGCATGCCTGGACGTGTTATCTATCAAACTGGAGACATTAAGATGTATTCAGCAAGACATCAGACACGTATAGTAAATCTTTGTCAGTATTAAGTTTCCTCTGCTTTCTCCAGTACCTAATTTGAAATCCATAACATTTCACTACTGTTTACCTTGCTACAGTTCTCATGGAAACATAGTTCCATCATAGAGAAACCTCAGTAAATTTAATTTCAATTTAAACAACAGCTGCTTACCTATTACTGGGGAAGTCACTAATCTTCCCCAAAGTCCTTCACAAGTGCTTCTTGTTCAGTGTAGTCAAACTAGTCTAAAACCTCTCCTTTGTAGTATTTATATTCAGCATTACCTTAAGATCCAGCTAAAGCTGATTTAAAATAATACTGAACTTTATTTAACAGTACTGTCAAAAATTAGTTACCCATGAGGGAGAGAGAATGACATTTCAGTGATTTCAAAAGTATGGGAAAAAGGAAAGGTGATGCATGTGGAAAGAAAAAAAAAAATTCAGTGATGAATCCATTATAAGATTAAGTAAACACTGTCTTTATTCACTTAAAATTTTCATTTCCTATTTGTTGCATGGCATTTGAGAGCAAGTGCATGGGTATTCAGTCTGTGAAGTCAAAATTTGTACTCTCTGGTACAAATACAAGATTGAAAGTCTTTCTCTTTGTGGGAGAGTGGGAGGAGGCAGAAAGAGGAGGAGAAATAGGAGAAACAGAGAGGGAGAAACAGAAATACACTACCTAGACATTTAATTTTATCCTATACTCACTAAATGGTTTCAAGTTTTTATCCTGATACTACTGTTCTTCACAAGGAATGCCTTTTCATTGCTCACCAAAAAAGCTCCAGCCCTCCTGAAGTTAACAGCTCATCAATTAACTGCTTCATTTGGGCAACTAATTTCATGAGTGATGGTCCTGTTCCTAGCGAATGCAGGTATGCATGTTAATTGCTGCTAGTAACTCACAGGGCCGAATTCCTGACGCCTCTGTTTCCCTGACATTGCTAAAACACTGTCCCAAGGCATCAATACGTTACAATAGAGCAACAACCATGAACTGAGTTATGGTCTGGTAAAGCAACTCCACTCCAATCCACCAGACCTTGAACTCTATTAGAAATACTTTTTAACTCAAGATCACCCCAGACTCTGAATTCACTTAAAACCAGAACGAATGAAATGAACTGCAACATATAACCAGGACCAGACCAGGAAAAAGTTCTTACAGATTTCTTCAAGATCGCCAATACTTTTTATATTATAATATACCCACCCAACAATCACACCGAATTTTCTCCATCACGAATGTACCATACATCAGCACTTCAGGCATTAAATGACAGTATACCACTGAAGTTATACTCTACTGCAGACGTAGGTAAGTGACTCAGTGGTAATATGATAAACTAGTAATCTTTCACATAAACCAAAGCCCAGATAGCCAAGTGGTGAGACTTTGAGATGGCTAGAGCTCCGAGAGGGACTGGCCTGTACCCTTCCTTTAAGGCAGGCACACTGAGGAAAGCAAAAGGGATTTTAAACTTTGAAGTTTTACTAAGACACAAGTATAACAGAACAAATTTGGTGGGGGGGAAGAACTTCAGCGTGAAATAGGTTAAAGTAGAAAAGGCTTGGCAGTGGGGAGAGTCTCTGCTGCTCGCTCGGTCCTTGCTGGGCAGGTCCTTCCTTCACCCTTGCTAAACCTTAGCCCAGCACCTTTCAATGCCCTCCCCAGCTGTAACAAAACACTAAACCCACCCCTCTGGCTACGTAGGTCTCCTCTCTCTCCCCCCACTGCAGGCTGGTCACGTGTGTCCCCTGCTGCTTACAGGAGTCCACCGGCCTCCGCTCCTCGCGACGCTCTCGCCCCGGGCCGCGCCAGCCGGCACTAGAGCCGAGCATCTCAGCGCCTCAGGGAAGGCGACGGTCTCCTCTGACCACAGCACAGCGGGCAGAAGCATCCCAAGAGGCAACTCGTCTGCCTGCTGCCCAAAACCGGCCGTTAAGCAGAATGGAGCAAACAACCAAATTGGTACCATCCCTTACAAGGGAAATCGAGGCCCTAACGTTTTCATCTACCTAGCTATCGGCATGAAATTTCAATAAAAATCAAATCTGATGTTTCTTGAGTCACAAGAAACACAGACTAGTGAGTCAGAATACCGAGTCTGCTAGATTTAAAAGCAGAAAACCCTAATAATACGCACTAAATAACGTTCAGCAAAGCAGATGGAAAACCTTCAACTAAGAATCTCAAGACACGTTTGGTTAATTGATGTTCTGCCAACGACTTTATTTAATTCTTAGAAACACATCTACACTACAGGTCTCTGATTTCTTAATTAAAAGGCTATAATAAAGCATTCTTAAAATGTTCTAAAGTTTTAGTGGTATGCAATAAGTCTCATGAACTGATTCCCAACCTTTTAAAGCAGAGATAAAACACTTTTAGCCTTCTCTTATGTCCACAACACACACAAAGTGCTCAGTCACCAGTACAAAGAGAACTGTAACCTTTGAAAAAAAATACTGTGCATTGCATTTTCCCCCTTTCGTTCAGTCCATGGTAATATCTACTCAATACTGTGTCAATCCTCTATCTACCATGGGACACCACTTTCAATTAGTCCTTTTATTTAATCTTACAGCGCCTGTTCTCATTGACCACTGCACTTTTTATCTGTGGATTTCTGATAATCTAATGCAGATCTCTCCCTGGAAAGGTTGCCTTATTTATCCCTATTGTTCTTTTGCCAAAAGAGAAGCTTACAAAAAAATTAGCTCCCACTTAAGCCAGGAAGGAAATAGCATTTGTTTAACACAACAAGAGACCTTTCAGTACCTGTCTGATGCCCTTGACCAACACGCTATTATGGTCTCTCAATATGCTGGCTGCCCCTTGTCTGGCTGCTCATTTCTGATAAGAGATGCCAACTCCCTGGAGTGCCATTCAGAGCTGAGAGCAAAAGGCAAGGGACCCAGGAGGGTTATTTTCAAAGGCTTATGAAGGAAATAAGACATTTGCATGCTTTTGCAACTGTTTTCTGCAAAAATCTGTGTAAGTTAAAGAGCAGTATTTAAATTGCGGCACCACGTAGCTATTATTGGCAGAAAAGCTTGAAAAGAAGATATCTCCTTATTTACACTATTCTCTATGTTCTTTCCAAGAGCTTAGACACAATTAAGAAATACTTTGCTGACAACTCATTTATTGAATTGCTAAAAAATCTACACGGTATTTTGTAATGGATAGACAGTAATGCTTTTCAAAATAATACTCCAAGGTAATGCCCTGCTGTAATCTTGTCACAATCCAGTAAATAACTGAAGTCATTGCTGCATATATCCATCTTTAGCAGTTTTGACAGACGCTTTCATACTGGCTTCTTTAAAATCATTTATATTCCATTTTGTAATAAAAACTAAATGGTCACTAATGGCACACCCTGTTAAGATAAAAAAACAATAGCAAACCCACGGAGATACATTATACTGTACATGGACACTTTTCACATTAACGTAGCACACTAAGAATTTGTGTCATATCGGATAAAATGGTTCTGTTTTGAATTATCTAGACTCCCTGGAATTATAGCTTTGAATACGGACAGAATTAGATTCAGCTCTTTATCCAAGGCATTTCAGTTTACTATCTGATGTCACAGGAGGCTTTGAAAGGGGAGATCCTCCAGTTTGCTCCATATACCTATTCAAAATGCCATGGCACGTTTTACACATGGAAATGGTTTGTCCTTGTGAAAGAGTTTCGTCCTAAGTAATAACTCAATGTGGCACTGCTCTTCAATGCTTAAAAATGCAGTCTCACTTAACCTTTTAAGTTACATAACTGTAGAAAATAGAGGGAGATAAATTATTAGGACAAGTTATGTCCTAAAGTAAGGTATGCCCCATGGCGAAAACACCCATCCTCATCCCAGCAATGAGCGTTAGTCATGTGTTTAAGCACCCTGCTGAGCTGGAGCCTTATGTACTTAATTTACTTCATCATTTAGTTCCTAAAATCTTATCATTTGCAAAGATATGGGAGACTGCATGGTATTTTCAAGGGTGGATTTAGGATTGCTATTACTGTATGCTTTTGGAATATATTGCAAGCAGACAGCTCACAACATTGTGATGTACAAATCCCACTCTTGGTTGATTTATTGGTTACTGTTTTAAAAGGATGGTAGGAAAGCACTAGGCAGGGTGTAATTCTTTTATGTCAACTTCAAACCTTAAATGTATGCATTTTACATTAAGTCAGTCCTAGGAAAAATTTTCATGGACTCTAAGGCACAGAGACTTTTAAAGTATTTCATACAGTATACAGTACAAATCTGGTGATCTGTGTAGATGGCACAGTACTACAGCTGCCAAGGAAATTTAAGAATTACCCGGAGACTTTTAAGAAAAGTAAATACTGTAAATGTGGATAAACGGATCTAAGACACATGAAGACTCTACTTCCACTGAGAAACAAGTTTCCAGTCTGACGTATACATAGTTCTGATTTCATGAACTAAGGTGCGCTGCCAAACAACTGCTGACAGCACCAGCACTGAACAACTGATGCTATCAAGTAAGCAAATTTAATCTCCCAATGCTCTAAGGCAGGACTCCTCAAAACTTAGGAGCTTTGGGCAATAATCCAACAGGCAAATACAATATCCTATGCTATGGGTAGCATCACGCTTTTCACTCCTCACTTGTCTCCACTCAAAATTTTTCTTTACCAGCAGGCAGAGCACTACTGGAGATTCTTGCAGACAACGAGTGCTATCATCCCTAGGTTTGGGACCACTCTTTTGAGGCTCCTCATATATGCTGGAAAATAGAAGACTAGATTCTCAAAGCCAAATCACTGCTGGATTATAACACTTATAAGGCCTTGAGAGAGAAAGCAACGCCAGACGGAATACACTTTCTGCAGCCCTCAAGACTGATGGCCATTAGCTCATAGAAAAGCACAACAAACACGTTTGCCGTGCTGGTAGCTATATTGGTACCTAACAGTGAGGGTTCACTCCGCTATTGCAAAATAGTAGATCCAAGTGAGAAAACACGTTTAAAATACTTGAATTACTCAAACAATTTATTCCACATTGGAAAGGTTGGGAGTCCCTCCCAAAACTGGAAACAATAAAAATGATGGGGTACTTTTTGCCACACCTTCTGCCCACAGGGACGGGAAAGAAGGTCAAGCTCCTCATGGGGTGATTCCTGCTAAAGAGTAACCTCTTACTGTCTCATATAAGCAGCAAGGCAACTAATTAACTGTGCCTCAATGCATAGCTGCCAGTACTGTAGGCTACACTAAACATAAGTAACCATGCTCTGAAATAATTACATAATCAACCAAGGCCAAAAACCTTTGAGGTGCTGCACTGCACAATGCTTCCACGCTAAGATGACACATTTGCTAAGACACAACCAGCACTGCTTTCTCAGCTAGTCTAGATAAAGAGAATCTACAACCCCAAAGCTAGACACTTTCTCTCAAAAAATTCTTGGGCACAGGCAGGGAGAGGTTTTGTAGCTACATTGTTTGCAAAGTAATTCAAGATGAAAGGTGTCATGTGTGCTCATGATTTCCTTCTCTTTATCATGTGGAACAATTTGAGAACTGGATCTCAAGTATGTTATTAAAACCCAATATATGTATATTAACCTATTTTTCTAACAGACTTTTTTCCTCTTTGAATAGAGACAGTGCAAGAGAGAACTGGTACTTGCTGGGATTATTTTGTGACTGAAATCACTTGTCCATTTCGGGTTAATTGGGCATTAGAATCACTGCCTTAACCCAAAACAGGTGCAAAAACAGTTAAGTCCAAGCTGAAATTTCATCTATTATTTCCTGCAGATAAAAAGGCGAGAAACAATTAAGAGGAAGCAATAGAACATAAGCTTTGAATACTAAAAACAAAAAGGACAACACTTCAGGCAAACAAGGAGTTCTCCTTCAGGCACAGAGTTCAAGGTAGTGGAAGGAATTAATTAGGGGAAGGCAGAAACATAAAAGTTAATCACACAGTGAGCAGATAAAACGCTTAATTGAACTTGCCTCTCATCATGCTTCCTTCCATTCTGTATAGTACAGGCGTAAAAGAGAATCTGAGAGTTAAAGATCAACAGCTACATTATATACATAGTTGTTCTTTTAGCCTTTGTTGTAAAAATGCTGGTTTGTTCCCCTTCCTCCCCCATTCGTCACTGAGCAGAGAATGTGCCAAGAACCACAGAAACAGCAATTACAACTGAAACTGATAAGTAAAAAAGCTATCTTTAAAACAATGTATAAAGTATGTGCAAAACTTACAGTATGTATGTGTTCTAACTTCAAGAAAGATTCACCTTAAACTTTTCAGTGCTTTGTAACTTCTTGCAAGTGTGGCAGAAGGACACTTCTCTACCTATTTGCATGATATCCACTAGCCTGAATGCTCATTAAAAGTACAAGCATATCTGCAAAAGAAAGGGGCTAAGAATTTCATAGGGCCACGGCACAGAATGGGTCACATCAGAGCTAGTTCTCATTCAAGTAGCGTTGCTTTTACTAAGGGGGGGATGCAGAAAGAGGAGGGGAAAGAAGTGATCTTTGTATCATTATTAAAAGAAATGCCACCTTCAGACCACACATTTTTTCCTTGAGAAAAGACAAGATGCAACAAACACACATGATCAAAACACTATGTTTTCAAGACAGAACAGAATAGTAGCCGCCGCGTGATGAGCATCCCATTTACTTTGGTAACAGCTGGAAAATCCAAACCTGTTCAGCAGAGCCAGATTCTCTCTGTAATCTTAAACATCCTCTAGAAAACGATCAGCGTTACAGTTTAAAACCCAAAAGCACCTTACAGAATGCACTAATCACAGGCCAGTCTGTAGACAGTGGTAATTAAGTGAATCAAAATCTTCCCCTGAGTTTTGGAACCAGCTCCTTACTCAGCTGTTACATTGTCAACAGCTGGCATGAATTACTAGTAACATTTGGCTAACTGGATAATAAGGAGGAGAGCCTGTGGTTGGTCCAAATTCTACTTTACTGATCTGCTTCAATCGGGGGAAAAAAAAAATCTCATTAGATCCTCTTATTCTTACAACACTAGAAAGATTGGGCTTCCTATTTTATTCCCTCATTATGTGCAAACAATGTAACTGTATGACTCTCAGATGTTGCTAGGGCTAGCGTAACTGAAGCCCCAAATCACTATAATTTAATAATGCCCTTTTGAAACACTGATTCATCTTCACTCATATCACATCTCTCTCTTGGCTGGTGGTAAAGGTTTGCTGCTTTGAATATATTTTTCTACTTGCTCGCAATTCATCAGCATATACCACAGTAACCCCCCCCCACTCTGCTTCCATCTAGCTTACTGAACAGAAAACATTCCTGAGACCAAGCTTTTTCCAAACAGCAGCTTTTTTATGAAGGGAAGTCAAACTATATTACTATAGATCCACACAACGAAACGCCACCTCCATTACTTTATTTTGTTTGCTTTGTGCCCATGCAACTATCACATTCTTCCTAAAAATCAATGCAGGAAGCAAGTTCAAGTTGAGCAACAAGCTCTACAGTGATTTTGTGCATCATCTCTTAGGAGTCTAAATTCCAGCAGCATCTTTGCCGCAGGAAGCTGCGGGGAGTGTGCTCATTTACTAAGCAGCCTTCTCCTTTTCCTTACAACAGGTAATAGGGAAGCTAAGGAAAACATCTTCTCAGATTACATTCAAGTCCCTGGAGAACTGCTCAAATGAAGAACAAGTCTGATATCAGGCAACTACTCTATTATTGCCAGGCATTAACACCCCCCCCACACATGTGTTTAGGTAAACTCTGCATGCAGCTTACATAGTCTGAATATGCAGTTACAGCTGTCCTTGAAAACTACTGGATTATCTACTGCCTTTCCTTCCAAAAACAAGCATTTAAAGCATTGGCTTTTTTCTCCCCGTTGATCAAAACGGCACTCTAACTTTTGAGGTAGTAGAGGATTAGTCTAATGCAATATTATGGATAAAGCTAAAAACAAACAGAAAAGATAAACCAATTTTAATCTATTTTTTTAAATGTCTATTGAGACTATTCTCAGATGTCTCATGATTTCTATCAAGCATCATGTCAGTATCAACATCTGGTAGCTTAGTGGTATAGCAACCCACACTTTTGCACTGATCTACCAAACAGATGTTGTTGGAAGGCTTGGAATTTAGATGGACTGGTTCTATAAAATTATCTAATGTACTTCAATTATCAATGTACCTCACATTTGTATTCTATTGTACTTGATTGGGCTAATAAGAAATACGGAGCAGTATTAGAATTCACATATCATATCGCTAATACTGTGAGGGCCACCACCAGTGCATCGTTCTTTTACAGAAAAAGCAATCTAAGTGAAGGTCAAGCCAGCAGGATAAATGTGGCTACCTTCAGGACCTCAATCATGCCAGTCAGAAGTAACTCACCTTTTGAAAGGCAGTTAATCCTTGCTGTAGGGGCTCGAATTTAATAGCAGGCACGTGTGGCACATAAAAATTATAAATAGCTTTTACATTTCTACAGCCCGTTATTCCCACCCACTGTTACCATGATTTCCAAGATAATCTGGAATAAGAAGGTAAAGAACAATGCTGGGGAAAGAGAAGAGAGAAAAGAAGAATATACACTTAAACTCTCACACTTCCCAAGCAATGTATTTTATAACTTAAAACATCATAAGGAAAAAAATTGTTGATGGGGAGCCTTATCAAAAGCAAACCTTTACTTAGGAGAGCTGGTGGAGAAAGAGAGATCCTAAAAAGACTATTTAGTACTTCAGCCTCAGAAACTCCCTCCACATTCACGCAGACACTGGCTACGCAGCTCAAGTGCTTTCTAAACAGAGCTTTACAACTTACCTACTTTGGGAACTACTGACTAGAACACCTCATTAGCCTGGGACGGGGCTAGAATTATTCTGTTATTATTTATCCTCCTTAAAAATTGCTCAATCAGAAAGGAAAACGAAAACAAAAATAGCTTTGTTCAGGCACCTCACACATGCTCTACGGCAGGAACGGATGTACAGGAAAAAATGGCCACCAGCTGCACAAGAGAAGAGTCACGTGAGAGGACCTAACCTACGCTCCCGCTTCCGATCCTCCTGCCGGCAACAGGCACCCGCACCTCAGCAAGGGCCAAGCGATAACAAGAAAACAAATGGAAAACTGTTAGCAATATTTTGTGAGAAAACATACTGGTAGCCTGTTGTAAAAGACCATGCTAACAGTTTAAACCAAAAGGAAAAGCAAAAAGGGAGAAGGCATCTTCTTAAGAAAAAAAACAAAAAAAAAAGCGGTTTGTGTTCTTTAAAAGAGATAAAGTGAGACAAAAGCAGGAAACGCTGTCCTTCCTTTATCCTGAGAACTTCTTAATGAAAGGTCAAGTATACCCATCAATCAAGATAAGGAAGAGGCGACTAGAGAGATGACCTTCTTTGAGGGGAAACAAGTATGTATCAGATAGCACTTTTACATTAATGTAGCCTTCCTATGTCTATTTGAGACAAAAGAGAACACAATTTCATCCTAACATAAAAAAAGTGAAAATTGAGCGCTTAAGATATGCTCTTGCATGTTTGCTTTTGTTCTATTTTTTTCTATTAAGTCAAAGAATAGCAGCCAAGGAAAAACCTAGTTCCAGAATTTGTGAGGAATATAATGGATTTCTAACCCTCGGCACTCATGCAGTTTGGCTTCCCAGGCTTAGAAGATGCATCACCCAGGGGGCAGCCACCGTCATTAGTTACTGATAAGCAACAGGACTCATTAGAAACACTTCAAACTTCTAGGTTTAAAGGTTGTTGCTTTTTTGAAAGAGAATCCACTTTCAGTCGTGCTTGACCTCACAGTTACAAACTTCGTTTACAATATTCCCCTGTGAATTATGCTTATGATGTCACTTCTAGGATGAAAATCAAATTTCATGGAATTGTATCTAAAGTGGCTAAAATCAAATGTAAATACTTTTCAAGCACAAGTCTTATACAGTTATCCTTCATTGGCTTTCTCAGCCAACAACAGTTCACTTCTATTTCTTGGGCCAATTTTAAAACGTTATTCTTCCTGGAGAGTAGAACCGAAATAATTCTAAGTTTACCAGCTCTCGAGGTAGAAAGGCGTCCTCCTGGCGAGCCACAATCAGAGACACCGTTTCGCCTTGCTTTGTGCTCCTCAGCATAGCTACCAGCTCCTCCTGGGTCCTGCCAGTGATGTCCCGTCCATTCACCTAAGACGCAGAAGAACAAAAGACTTTAAACATGTCTTTTTTGGTCATTTTCCCCTCACCAAGGACAGGTGTCAGTCAGTGACTGAGAGCAAAGAAGAATTAGCAACAGTTCCCTCACTGCTCTCCCTCTGGCCCTGCACACATCACTTAACCTTTTTTGCTCATTTTCACCATCTGTTAAAGCAGGTTTGTAGTACTTACCCACCTTGCAGGGGGTTTGTGAGGCTTAATTAGTTTGCAAAGCACTTTGAAGATGAAAAGTACCAAAACAAGACCTAAGTATTATTAAAACGGTTTACTTTAAGAGCTTTCTGAGGTTACTAAGTAGAAGTAACCCAATAGATAATGAGATTGTAAGTCGCAAGAGATCTGAAAATTTTGAACAGATCAATTTGAACAAAACTGCCTTAAAATGAGCACTTAAAAGCCCTGAACATTAATCACAGATTTTTTTAGGACATGGCTGCCAAGGCAAAACATGCTTCTTTCTAAACTGAAATATTTATCTGCTTTAAGAACCAAAATATTATCAGATTTCCCTTGTTCAAACAGCCCATGGACCCTTCTGAAACAGCTCACCTTTTTCCAAGTTGCGGTGCAACACACTTGTTGACAAACAGTAAGAAAGCCATGGCCCTTTTAACTAAGGTCAGTAATTTTCATCACATACCTCAGTAGTAGGTATAGGAGATAAAATATACATGTAAAACCCAGCAATCGATACTCAGCAATGCAAATAAAACGGATGCTTATTCTAACCTCCAGGATTCTGTCTCCAGACTGTAAACGACCATCTTTTACTGCTGCACCTCTTGGTAAAATATTCTTCACAAAAATAGGACCAGGCCCATGTACTGAAGAGTCTCTGGTAACCACAGTGAAACCAAGTCCTTCTGGACCTAGAAGATCAGATAAAGAACTCTCAACATAAGTTTCAACAAACAAATGACGATCATTAAAATAACTAAGTAACCAATGTCAATAACATATATCACAGACATTCATTCAAGTTAGCTCTTAAAAACAGAAAGTAAACAAAAAGCTGTAAACATGAGCATATTTTCTACATGGCCTAGAGAAGAACCGTACCAATATCAGAACACATGTTCAAACCCTCTTGGAAGAGCTACAAATGGGAATGCTTTTTGTAACTCGCATTAAAACAGGCGTTCCAAATTGTTCTGTATCAAAAACGATACCTTTTCTTTAAGTGGTTTTAGAACCTGCCTTCACGTTAATGTCAGTAGCGTATTCAAGCAATTGGAATTGCTTAGTTATGAGCATAAATATAATTCATATTTATATATATATGTATATATAAATATAATCACTGGTTTTATGAAACTTGGTGAAAAGTGGACAAACATCACGATTTGAATGCCAAAACTGCTGACTACATACACGCTTTAAGGAAGGACAAGTGATGTTTCAAAACTGCTATTTACAAAGTCATTTGCAGCTTGGAAATAAACAAGCCCAAATGTTAATAGACAGATGCTTTAACAAATAAAGAACTAGGTAGTAAAATCAATATTAGCTGGTATTGATTATAAACTACCAAAATCACCCAAGAATAGCAGGGTCCATAAAAACCTCTTTACATTGAGCAGTTTGATTGCTACTTATGTGATAGTTTCTGGATCTTCATGTCAGTGTCACATTCCTATCATTTCTAAAAATATAAATTATAAGTTCAAAATCAAAAGCATTACATCTAACACGGGGAAACTGTGAAGTAGGTTTTATGTTAACACAAAGCTTAAGAGTTCAGAAGTAAAAATGAGTGATTTAAGTTAAGAAATAACAAAAATTAAGAAATGACAGCTTGATTACACTCATTATGTGTTAAAAGAATAAAGTTAGACATTTTTTAAAAGGGCCACTTCTAGCATCAAATTTAGCTCTTAGCCACATCAGAGAGAGATATTAAACAGAAAATATAAATGCTAATTGGGATCTGCTTAAGCACATTTTACTAGATGTGCATAAACCTGCTGTTCCATACAAAGGCAGACATCTGCATGGAGCAGCAATTAAAAATATACACACTAAAAGGGGGATGCTGTTAACTAAATACAGATGTAAAGGAGAAGATTGTAGAAAATAAAATGGGGAAGGACACAGGTAAATCTGTGGTCAACCGCACGGACAACACGAAATGGAGGGGAGTATATACAAACATATCTTTAAAACAATGTCACAGAAATACTGGTCAATTAGCAGATATGAATAAAAAATAAACAGCAGCAACAGACAGTTTAAACTTTTATTCTGTATTTGCAAAAAAGCCAGAAGTCTATATCCATATCCCATGTTGTTAATGAAATACCTTCCACACATTCAGGAATGGAGCTGTTTTAAAATCAGTAGGTCCAGATAACATGCATCCAGAATTTACAGGAAAGCCAGCTTTTGAGAACATTACTGTTAACATTCCTTTAATTTTTGGAGAAGAGAAAATCCCAAATAGCTGGAAGAATGCTATTGGTGTGCCAGCTCACGGCCCTATGATGGTCAGTATTTTATTTATTCAGCTAGCTTTAAAAAAAGGTCATTACTAAAAGTTTGAAGGTAACATCAAGGAGGAGATGGATAAATAATAAACAACAGTGGATATCCCAGCCAGTAAAGATGGATAAATAATAAACATGAGACAGAGGTCACAAGAAGGTAAGAATGATCAAACACCTCAATGTGAGCAAGAAGGGACAGGGGAGAGCTTTAACGTGTGTGCCTGGGGGCTAGAGGGCCACAGCAGACAGTCAGCTAAACCCAAGTGCTTGCTGTGACACTGCAACTACAAGGACAAAAGCTATTGCAGCGAGCATGGGCAGGAGGTGTACAAGAAGCAGGAGGTTAATACTTCTCTGCCTGGCACTGCCTAACCATTACTGAAATACTGCAGCCAGGTTTGATGCCCACCGTTCAGAATGGCATTGGCAAATTGGAAAGAATTCAGAAAGTACCAGCAAGAAGGATTAAAGGATTGGGATACCTATCCTAGAGCAAAAGACTTGCTGAGCTCCAGCCACAGAGCATGCCAAAGCCTTAATGGGAATTTTAACTACCTCCACATGGAAAAGAAGTTTGATAATAAGGAGCTCTTCACTCTGTCAGACAAAAGCACAACCAGACTGCACGGCTGAAAACTGAATAGGGACAAACTTGAAACACAAACAAGGTCCAAAATTAAGGATTATTAACCCCTAGCACAATTCACCCGTGGTATGGGTGGCATCTTCATCTTCAAATATTTTCTGTCCCCTCATGTGAATTCTGTAAGTTTTTGAAAGGCGTGCTCTCATTCAGCTGCTGAATGTGAGGCTGGAACGAGTTTGGGGAAATCTTATGGCCTGCGTCATGCAGAAGATCAGATGAGATCTCAGCAGCACTTCTGTGGCCTTGACTGTTAGAAGTCTGTTAATCAGAGCCAAGCAGTCTCTTCAGCACACTGTAGATGCAGGGGACTGCTCTGCACTTTGGCATATTCCAGTATTACATACCAGCTGCTTGCTCTGCTTCATCTGTTTTGGGCCATGTTCCTTGGTCCTTCTCAGCACTTACTAACACTCTTCTATCTCTTCTTCCTTCTGGATTACAATGCCATTAAGGCTTTTGTAGTTATAAAGATGTTTTTTCCTTTTCTGTTCTGCTAATTTTTCCTATCAAAAGGTGCAATGGCTTTACACTAATGCTAAGTCTCCTTCTTAATCCTCTTCTCTCCATGATACCCTCTTCAAATATAGACAAAATAGAGCAGAAAGAAATTCCCAAAATGTATTAGAAAAATTTTATTTTAAACAAAAAATGTCAGTGAACTAACTTGCTTGTACTATTAATGTCACTAGTGCAGTTAAAAGTTAAGGTATCAGTAAAGAGAGCCTGATACAGAATCAATCATCTCATCATCTCCAAAGACTTACCTTTTTTCAGGTCTATCTTTATTTTCTTTGCATTTTTTTTATTGCCAAAGCCCATCAGGGGAGACAGTGAGGGTGAAGACGGCTTTCTACCCAGTCGTGGGAGGTTGGGGCTCTTAGTCTGCTGCAGTGTTGCCTGAACACCTGCCTCCAAGCTGCTTGTTCCAGAAAGATTAATGGTTTTCAGGGTAGGTTTTGGATGAACAGGAGGTGGAATCTTTGCTTTTGGAACTCCTTCTTCGTTATCCGGAAAACAAAGGGGAGCAATAACAGACTTTTCATATTGGTCTCGATTATAAGAAGGAAGAACTTCCAAGATGACACTTTGAAATTTCATTGCCTGACGGAAGATATCCTGAGCCCTTTAAAAGAAAGTTATGAAAATTCACATAACAAACCAGAAAATTTTGGCAAAGTCGGAAGTTGTTTACAAAGAATAAGACAAAGATCTATCTTAGATATGAAGAAATAACATTACCTTCCAAGCCACGGGGTCCCTTTTCTAAAAAGTAAGCGTGAAATAAGATTTCTGTAGTACAGCATTTCCTTACATTTCAAGTAGGACAGCACATTCAGCAGGATCCCCAGGCTGTTATGAAAACATGTCAGCCAGAATAAACAAATGAAG
The DNA here is from genome assembly GCF_036370855.1 of Dromaius novaehollandiae. Lineage (NCBI taxonomy): Eukaryota > Metazoa > Chordata > Aves > Casuariiformes > Dromaiidae > Dromaius > Dromaius novaehollandiae. The sequence goes on from NC_088104.1 coordinate 38,617,056, forward strand.
AAAATTCTTCATTTAGGGCATCAAGAGAAGGGAGATTCTGATGGCAAAAGCTCACCAAAAAACTCTTGAAGTTACAGGTTACTACTTTTTGGTACTCATCTATTATGCATTTTCTTTTTGACATACAGCCACGCTGAGCATATACAACTGATTGCTCTGGTCAACAGCAGCCAGTGGTGGACACTCTTACCCTGAGAAACCTCAGGCCTCTGGCTTTTTGAGTATAGCCTGACCAACCCTCAAATTCCTTCACCATCCCCACATGCAACTGCTGGCTGATTCCACAGCAATAGGAAAGGACGAGGGTACGGGATACATGGACATCCTCAGAAGAAACATGGTGACCCAGAAGGTGCAACACTCTGCGTATTTGGCACTCCCAGATGAAAAACCCCTAACCTGGAGAGCAAAGGCAGTGGGGAGAGAGTTGTGGGGAAGGTATTCTTCCCAGCATCACTTTCAAGGGTTAGATTACAGGAGAACTGTAACAGCACTGTCCCAGCGTGTCTGCAGGAGTTGTAGGTTACACACACTCACATATGTGAAGGTTTTCCAGGACAGACCTTATCCTGATCACGAAACTACTGTAAGCACACAGTATAAGGGGGTAAATTCTTAACTGGGTTTCTCTCTCTTCCCATCCTCATCCTTGCAAGTAGCTGCTTGGCCACATGCTACTAGGTAATTTAATAACTCCGTTTCAGGAGATGAATATTTTAAATATATAAAAGAGAAAATATAAGATCGCCTTCAAACAGAAAATAGTGGAAATAACACAAGCCATCCTGTGGGAAAGCCTAAATGCAGTCTTCAGGGGCAAAATAACTGGCTGCACTTCAAAGGGAAAAAGTAATGGATGGAGAAATTTACATTTCTTGGGACCCCAAACGCATACTTTAAAGTAGTAAGGGACTCAATTAAAAGAGGTGCTAAAAACTCTGCAACCCAACAGAATGTAATTGACTAGATTAACAGTGAATGAAAAAGCAGACCAACAGCCCCGATTTATAAATTATAAACATGGGAATTCAGAAAGTAGGCTGCTGCTCTCACAGCTGCAGAAGCAGCAATCATCAGGAGCAGTACTAGAAAGACTCCACTGAACAAACTACTATGGAAAGACACAGTGCATAACAGTCTCTGCTAACTGTTAAAAAAGCTTTTACAAAGATTACGAGGGACTGTCGATTCAATATTAACGCACAGATTTTCCTCTCAAGGGAGACCCTGATGACTATTTCTGTGTCAGCAGCCATGGCGACACTACCTCCTCGCATCTGTTAGCATTCCTGCGTTTCGGTAACTCCGACTTCCATCAGGTTTCTGCAGTTCTCTCACGTCAGAGAGAAACTAAAAAGGGAATCCCACTAAGACTAGCTTCGGTCGGGAAAGCTACTTCCTCCAGTCGTTCTCCACAGTCAGTGAGGAGACATGATGCAGGAGATTATTCAGGGAGGCAATTCAGAACAACAACCTAAAAGACCACAGACCCGATTAGAGCCAGTCCAAAACATCCCCCCGGCCCAATCCGCAAAATACATATACTGTAGATGTCAAGTCCCCATTGCCCACACTTTTTCTCTTCAGGTTCAATGCTATCGCACCACACTACTCGCTAATAACACGTAAGGCTTCTCCAGAGGGTGACTTAGACAAAGTAAGATGGGCTTCTGCTTTGAATCAGCTTTTAATCACTTCTTTCTTTTGCTCTCCTGATGACAGAAGGATTGCCTAAGGAGATTAGTTTCTCTGAAATAATGTTTGTTTTTGTAAATATCCCTTCCAACTCCCCACAACCTCTGACAAAATTGGAGAAAGCGAAGTGTCCTACATCTCTCATTTTCAGGAGAAGTGACAGAGAACAGGAAAGACTATTGCAACGCTTCCCAGAATCGAGTAACCTTAGAGAAAAGAACATGTTCGAGTCCTTCACTCTGCATACACCCCACAGGACTATGCCTCTGGAAATCTCCTTACGTTCTGAAGAGAGCACAAAGCATACAGCAAATTTGTAAACAAAAGGCACATACAATTTTGAAGAAGGTGGTTTTGATCCAGGCAAAATCTCATTTGAGAAGGACATATCTTCATTATAGAACAGCATAGGTGAGGCAACCAACATTTTATTTCTATATAAAAGTATAGAAAGTTAACTCTCATAATCTCATATCACTTAGTTAACTCATAGTTCTCAGCTAATTTCTGTAACTTCAATTTGTATTTTCTGTATACTCATATGAAACTCTGTCAACTTCTTCTGTCCAAGATGCAATACTATTATAGCAATTACCAGCACTTATAGCTGTTAATAACACTGCTGTATTATCTCTAGATTCAAAATGCAATTAATACTCTATGCTTGTATTCTCACCTACATAACACCATATATATATATATATATATGTATATGTATATGTATATAAATATATATATAGGTATATCCCCTACGACTTGGCTATAAATGTGCCTGTACAAATACTGAAGGCTGGAGTATTGTTTTAGCTCTGCTAAATTTTCATTTTCCATTTTAAGTCTATTCATTTTCATCGTTAAAATCGTTTTTTCCATAGATAATTTCCTAAAGAGCCATGTATCACACAACAGGAGATTTTTAATGTAATGTTGAGCATTTCATTCTGAGACCCAAAGACCCTGATTCAGCAGTTAAATACGCTTAAGCAAACTTCTCAAACACATGATTAATTTTAGGCATATTCTTAAATCTCATCAACTTCAAAGGGACTTGAATATAAATTTATAACAGTTATAAAATCTTTGACTTGTGGACTTCTTCCATGGGATGCACAAACTTCTGCACAGATTTAGCATCTATTGACAAACAGTTTGCTGTTTGTCTTGACTACATTCTGCATACTCCTTAAGTAGGGTTTCACAGACATCCATGGTCCACAGGTAAGCGGCAAAACATGAGCTTTAACTTGTGCTCATGTTTAGGTGTTTTGATGAAAAGAAATTTTTCCTAGACCTGCAATTAACCACATTAGTGATCTGACAGCACTTGAGTGATAGGAGACTTCAGCAAACAGGTCCCAGTGGATGACTGCTTCCTAGAATCCCCTGTGAACATCTGGTAGAATGAAGCAGATGAATATCCCAGAGGAACATTTTTCCCTCTCTGCAGCATGGAGAAGCAGGAAATTCCAGGAAAATACTCTCTTTAATAAAGCTGGTATCTTATATAGGAATTTTCCACTAGTGGAAGAGTATGACCAGTGCCAGAAGTTATGTACTAGCACACATCAGAATATATTTGCCACCATGTATTCAGAAAGCAGTAACTAGATAATGTATCAGGAGGCAAAAACACAGCCACAGGAACCAGGTCATACCTACTACAGAATTACAGTGGTTTTATCAAAGTCTCTTTTGTGAATATGTATCCCTAACAATGAAATTCTGTATTTGATTTTAGTGTAGAAACCTTGAACATTTGGCTGTTTAGAAAATTAAACTTCAACTCCCTTGAGATCTCAATAAGTTTTTGTTATATTATGAATAATCACTCAGCTGTCTAAACATATGGATTAAGAGTAAAAACAAATTACTACTTAACTACTGCAGCAAATATCTGGAATTTGAGAGGCTATTCTTTTTGCAGCAGTGTCACATCGATTCACAGCCAATCAAAGCAACCCATTACTTAAAGTAATTTGAGATAGATAAATGTCTACAGATTTCTTAATAAAATCAAAAAAGGTAAGACCTATTATTTAGCTCAACTAAGCACAGATTGACAGTGCTAGTATTCCTAAAAATTTAAGTGCTGTAAAAGCTACAGCTCCAAAAAAAAAATCTCATTTCATTAAAACCATCTGCAAGAAACAAAGAAATATGGCCCAAAGTTGGTTCATTTGGAATGTCTTGAGAAGAACAAATTAGGAAGAATGTATGGAAAAGTATGAGAAGAATTAGAAAGTGGAGATAACTGTTAAAAACTTCATGTTCTTTACATTAAAAGCCAAAAAGGTTCACTACGAAGACTATAAGAAGATTCTGCTCCTCAAATATCACTGTCTTGGATGTTTCAGAAAGAAAATTGCAAAGTTTCTGACAACTATTTTGCACGTATTTTAAATAAATATTAATTACCTCAAGTAATCAATAAACACAGCATTGTATAAAATTCTGCTAGTTAAAAGTATTGATAAAACAATAAAATAGCACTCACTGTGCAAAGGTTTTATCTGTAAGGTCCATGTGGTTAATTTTCACAATGCATTCATTTTCATGGAAAAGTCCATCACGTCTAGATCTGCTGTTCTCCTCAATACCACGGATAAAGAGTCCCAGCATCCTAAAAGGCAAAAAAAGTATTGACTCCTTATTCTGTTGGTATGCACTTATACTAGCCAAAAATAGACATAAATCTCTATTGCATAGGAGAGCAGATAAACTGTAAGCAGAACATTATGAGGTGCTTAATCTAAAAGAAGGATTTCCATCTCTTTCTTTCATTAATAGGCTGGAGACTCCAAGAAACACCAAGATGAATTGTTGGACACTAAAGCTATATTACTTGCTGGAACTGCAGGAAGCATTAGTCCTTTAGGTCACACTTGGAGAAATGGAAGAAAACATTCAGAACTCCCCATCTAGTCAATATTTAAATGCAGTTTATGCAGCATGTGTCTGTCACTAAAAAAATAAGATAAAATTGCTCCAAAGGAAAGCACAAGCAGATTAAAAGTTAATGTTTTAATGAGACAACAATAAAATAAACTAGCATTACAATAAGATGAAAAAAAGAGTTTCTACAAGCTGTGAGAAGTCTCTGAAATCTTTCAGTTCCCAAAGCCCTGTATCTTGATAAATGAGAGCAATACTATCTACCTATGCTGCAGAACAGCAGCAGAACATCAAAAATCTAAGGTGTTTTTTTTACCAGGTTACGTGCAAATTGCAAACTGAGGTGCAGCACAGACATCTCGGAAAATGCATTAAGCAAAGTAGCGCGGGTACTACAAGAGTCCAGTGTGGCTAACTCTGCTGAGACTGCTAGGCTATTTCTGACCTACCTTGGTTATCTCTATAATGCAGATCACAGCCCAGTGTAGACATATCCAATGAAACCAATATAATCTCCCAAATAACTGACAACTGCATGTTTGTGAAGACCTTTTATAACCCATTTTTAATCCACTAAATTTCCATACCACATTAGCATCAAAGACAGATGACCTTTAGAGACCATCTTCTATTGGTTTTACTCCATAAAATATTAATGCATAATTTCCAACTTTGCCAGCACTCTAATCACAAAACAAAAGTCCTGTACTTCTCCTCAGATTCATGACTGCCCCTAATAAAGTCCATTCAACAGATTCACAGCAACCTATTAACTATTTTAAAATGACGCTATATTCATTGTATGTCCGATTTTAAGTTTATCGTAGAATAAGGTTTAAAAATTCATATTTATGTCTAAAGCAATGTACTTCAAATGAGAACTTGATTCCTACTGAATACTACTTTTCAAAACATCTCACCAAATTAAAAAAACCCATCACATGAAGATTCTCTTGCAACCTGTGTTACCCTTTGCTAAACAAGTCAGAGGGACAGTGGTGGTGAGAAGCCCTGGCCATACTGATGATAGAAACATCCAACTAGCTGCAACAAAAAACTAAAAACACTAAGACCTAATTAAATATAATTAGCTGAAGATATAAGCTAATAAAAATAGGTAAATTAAAGCAATTACAAATTAAGTCAGTTGCTATAACCTCCACTAATCCCATTGTGCCCAGATGCTACATCCATGTAACGCCACAGAATCGCCCACTGGTCTGAAATTCCTTATGTGCACTGCAGTATCTGAACAAGTGGCTTGAGTTAAGTATACTGTGGCTGTTTGAACACATCACTCAATTACTTTTATTTTATACAGTCTCAATTTTAGCATTATTTTAATGCACTTTTTAAATTTAATTTCCTGTTTTAATAATGTCAAAGTGCAAAAGAAAGGGAAGAAATTATTTCAATTAGTTTTGTAGTTTATATACAAACTAAGATTTTGTAAATTAGTAAGGTGTTTTAACTACCTCTAGAAAGAACTTTGTTCTACAACAGCACGAAGTCTGTTATAAAGCCAGCATTACCTTATTAGAAGATAACAGTTTACAACTGAAATACCAGATTGGCTAGTCATGACCAGTGTGCTCCCATAAATTGGACCGTATCATTAACAGAAACAAAAGAGGCTCTTCTGTACTTTCTCATGGTTTGATGAGTTTAAGTTTATACATTAGTCTCAGGCTTGATTAAGTAAGAGGGATAAGTGATTCAAGCCACTCTAGTACTTCTACAACACAACCAGTACGGTTCCGCCAAACGTCATTAAAATTTCAAGACAACTGGCTAAATGAGTGGTTTGTCAAAAAAAAAGAAGAAAAAAGCTTGCACTAAGGCACTCCCAAAAGCATTTGTAAATAAGGATATATTAACATGCACACAAAATAGACAAAGTAGGTCAAGGAGCTCCACTGTTTCTTCATGGAGATCTTTAAAAGGCCCACACAACGCAGCGAGACTTCAGTACAGCAACATATTACGCTGATAAAAATTACTGATTTTAATATTTGTGATTTTATCACATCTTCTACCTAAGGGTCTAGAAAGGCACTACACACATTTCTAAAACCTTTATGGCACGCCTGCAACAGAAAAGACTATTGTCTCCATTTCATGATGGGTAACAAACCCAGGGTGCCATGCTGGAGGCAAGAGAGGCAGCCTGCAACAGGGCTGAGGACACTACTTGGACCTCCTCAATTCCCATCCCAGACCAACTTTCTTCTTGAGCTAGGGATGACGTTTTGCCAGGCAGCAGGTGTCATCTGCTTTCCCCATTGGAAATAAAACATTCTGCAGGAATTTGGGTCCACCCACAACCTCTGATCTTGCCGCGGAGACATTACACACACACACCTCTACAAGGCAATCAAATCCTTCTCATTCTCTGCCCAACTTAAAACATGACAAGTAAAGAAACATTTAAGGATTAGACAATTTCTACATTTGCAATGATAATTGGCTTTGTCTTACAGTCAGCCATTTTACTATACAGTGATGTCATTTATGGCATTGGCAATTTCCCATCTCCTATTCAGGACTGCCAGTGTCAAATTAACTCTGGCTGAATCTCTGTATGTCAAATTTCAGCCTAGAAAGAATTTTTACATCTGAGTTACATAGCTTGGAAAACAGTTATAATGAAAATGCTGACACAGTCTTAACTACAGTACATCAATATGAGCATGCTGCTATAATAGGCTTTTGTGATCTCAAGAGACTATGTTAAATCATTTATAATTAAAGTAATTGTATTGTGACAAAGGAAAGTTCATGGTATAGTACACATTTTATAAATGCTATACAACCAGATCTGAAAGGTGGCTTGAAAAACTATGGCATGACCAGGTGATATGCCATTAAGAAAGGGCCTGGGAAGAGAAATCCAAAGGGAGGGTGGGAGGAAACACACACACCTCTACAATTACATTAGTCTACAGGAATCTGGTTTACCGTTCGGAGAAGAAAAGCAGAGACAGCTGAAGGGACAACAGGCCATACAGGGGTTGGTATTGTCTTAGTGTATAACTTAGAAAAAAAACATTTTGGTAATGGAAGACAGTGTCAAAGACTCAATCATCCATTTTCTTTTAAGCGTTTGCTCCTCCCCAGGGTTTCAAAAGACATATTTTGAGAGAACCACAGCTGAAATCCTTTCGTTAACATACTCCCAAAACAACAAGGAAACCATCTTACCTTCCGCTCAAAGATGAGAAAAATGGCACTACATGTATTCCCAGGGGTCCACCTTCTCCAGAAATCTCCACTATTTTTGTCATTTCGCTAAAAAAGAGCACAGGGAAACACAGAAAATTCTGTGAAGCAGCATATGAGATGTTAAAAATGTTTGCCATTTGATATAATAGCAGAAACACAGCCAAAGGATATTAGGCTCAGAGCTGACTAACACATATAAAAGATGATGAAATGTAAAATGGCTAACAAATTCTTTGATTTTGCAGATTAGGATTTGTGTGCCTTGAATAAGAAAAAAAAGACATCAAAACAAACATTTTCCTAAGTCAATCCTTAAGTTAACCAGAATAAACATTAGTACTCACAGCTATTAAGCTGAGAGAGACTTCATTCTAAAAATATCTGCTTTTAACTATTCCAGCTGTTGAGAAGAAAGTAACTTTTATAGCTTCAGCTTCACATGAGCTGCTTCAGCCAATTTCCCCGCACAGACAAGTTATAAACATGATCATACACGCCCACACGTCACCCATGTCCTTACGGACATCCAACAAATAAGCAAACTAGCCAAATTTTATTTCAGTATTTATTCTCTGCCTCAGCTGCATGCAACCCCACTGACACACAGAGAGCAAAACCGAGGGAAACGAGAAGGGCGACTGCGCTCGCTGCGGGAGGCAGCTCCCTTCCCCAAACACCACCGTCAATAACCTCGGCGCTGGCTCGGGCAGCGCACCGGGAGCGTTGCCGTTTCGTGGCCGGGCTGTTCCAGCTTCCGCAGAGCGCTTTACACTCGCAGCCTTACAGTGACCTTCACTCAATTCTGGGGGATGGCGATTTGAAAAGGAAGGCACTGAAACTGGCCTGGAAGCTCTAAGGGAAGGGGGGGAAAAATGAAAGAAAAGAAATTAAAAAGTTCCTTATTTCAGTAGATCAAATTCCTACTTTCTGTGCTGATCTACACTTTCCATAAGCCCTTCCCTCCCCACCCGAAACAGCGCAGACACCAAGGAGACGGCGGGTTAGTAGCCAGCGGGGGCCGGCCGGGTATTCCTGTCGCGTCAGGCAAACCCCAACCGGTTCAGGCGACACGAAGCTCTGCCTCGGCCCCGCCATGCTCAGCGAACACGCACGGTCGCTTCACCTATCGCCATGAAGCGCTGGAGATGGTGGCAGTGCACCGGCTGCGCCCGGACGCGGGAACGTGCAGCCATGCCACGTCAGATGCAGCACGCGCACACGCACCCCGAAGCTCTCGCTCCAGGAGAGGGGGTCCTGGAGACGTTCTGGCACTGCTTTTCTTATAAAGTAACAATTTCTTTTTAAGAGCCTTTATTCAGTTGCGTAATGACTAATCAGAAGCAACATGGCCTAGATACCATAATTCTTATCTCGCTCAGCTAAATACCGCACAAAACTGGAAAACAAGTTTATATCGTTTTCTTTCAAGTTCTTTTATAATTTATTCTTCCAAGTAGGCTGCACTGGAGTCAATTTAGATTCCATTAAAATGAAATGGACAGCGCCTGAACAACAAATCGTCACTGATCCCAGCGTAAGAGATTTTTATATTACTATACTGATGACATAAGCATTATCAATGGGCAAGTCTATTCACTGAAGTTTTCTTTCCTTTCTTCCCCTCCCTTCATGACTCAAGCAGGGAATTCCTGACAAAATGTTTGTGTATCTTCCAGATTTTTAGTTAATGTATTTTTTTCTTGTGAAATTGTTCAGAAAAAGCTAGAGTCTAATCAGGATAGTTATCAAAAACTCAAAAAAACCCAATCTCCAAAAAAAAAAAAAAAAGTGTGCAGGAAGTTAATTCTTTTTTCAGCTTCATTTTCTACTTCCTCCAATTCTCTTATCAGTAGAGAAAAATTATAATTAAAAGGCTACTTTTATTATAGCTTGAACTTGTTTGGAACCGAAGTGCACCAGGGATTCAAGCAGCCAGCACCTACAGATCCAGAAAATAATCAAAAGTAGCAAACGGGTTTTCATTTGTACAGGGAGAATTTAAATAAATTAATAAATAAAAATGAAAATTGTCCCCAGATAACCCTGTGTTGTTTAAGTACCCCAGGGAAGAGTTGTCTTCCTAAATAACTGTAATACAGAACAGAAATTTTCTGAGGGCAACCATGATAGACAGCTTACCTGTCATCTTAAATTAAGGTATTTACAGCTATAAGCAGGCTCAAAGACAAAGGAAATATGAATTTATTTTTAAATCTAACATAAAACCTACACACTAAGAAAACAGGATTTTTTCTGCAAACAAACAGCACGCACATACATTGTGCATTAGGGTTAAAAACACCGTGACACACCCTAGAAGTTACAGAAACATTAAATGCCCAGAACAAGAGTACACTCTATATATACAAAAAAGTTCTTAAAACTATTTTTAATCAAAAAATTATGCCTTAGGATGACTTTTCTTTCTCAAATAAATTTGATTCAGTCACATGTGATAAGAAACTGCCCCTCAGAAAAGCATTAATAAATTGTAGAGGACTTGCTTTGTTTTTACATTTTACCAACGAAGACTTGACAGCTAAACAATTAAAAAGCAGGATATGTGGGGCTGGGGTTTTTTTGTTCAGAAACTCAAAGATTAAAGGCTTGGAAAAATCTGGGAGACAACTCATCACGCGGTCAGCGGGCCTCACCTGCCCCAGGCGCGGGGGGACCGCCGCAGCACACCGCACCGCCCCGCCGCGCGCTCGCCTGCCCCTTACCCTGCGCGCCGGGGCAAAACTCAACACGTTAAAAAAAAACTCACTCCCAACAAGAAAAAAAGTTACCTTCTGAAAGTTAGTGCAAAATCGCACCACTGCCAGCACACTGCCCGTCCTACGAAGGCAGCCTACAAAGGCCCGGGCGGGCGGCAGGGAGCGAGGCTGCAGCGTGCCTGGGCGGTTGCCCTGCGAGCATCACAGCGCCTTCTCCAGGTACAGCCAGGGCTATTTCCCCGGAAAATCCTGTCCTCGCTGGGTTCCCAGCCCAGTTTCTACACGGTAAGTACAGACAGGTCCTTACAGCAGTCAAAATAAAGAAACTTCTAAAAAGTGTTTATTTCAGTGAAATGTGTCTGGACTCCAGGGTTCACCTCGACTAGACACACCGCACTTGAGCTTCTCCAGATGCACGCTCACGCCTCCCTTTCCCTCCGCTGCACGAAACCGTCCTCAGAGGTCTCGGCAAAGAGACAACATCTGCTAGCATTACCTGACTCTTGTCTCCAAGACCGCAGCTGACGTTGTGCTATTGATTTTTAACCTGAAGAAACTATCATCATTTACTATGTAAATTCTTTATTGCTTGATGTTTATTGATTTCTGCCAGATTCTTCACAGTCTATCACGTTTGTCAGGAAGGCTTGCCATGCATGTTGTTAAAAATGTTGACAAGTACAGTTTAGCAAAGAGAGAGAATATGTCTGCACGTACATGCGGGTATGGGTGTAGTGAACATGCACAACAGTTCATTTTCAATACAGAAAGCAAAATTTTTAAATGGACTGCTGCATATTTGGAGTAATTAATTAGGTAACCTGATCTTCAGACTGACAGTGCCCCTGCCGCCAAATACTATAGCTCGCTCCTCCTGAAAACAATACTAGGAATTAACATCAAATATACAAAGCGAAAAAACTGTTAGCTAAAAAAGGCTATACAAACTTCCCACTAATACCAAAAAACTAATCTGAGCCACTGAACTCACTGATGCTTAAAAGGGACCTCTCTCCAGAGAGAAATGATGTGTGATTTTGGAGCAGGCTTTTGTTCTCTAAGGCGCTTTGACCTTCCCAAATTACTAAATGCTGGGAGGATCTTGGTAGGATTTCTCTTGGGGAACGCAACTGGTGGAGCCTGTAGTGGATTAATTGCTTTGCAACTCACTGAAGACAGTACTTCCCAGTCTCTCCTGGAAGAAGCTTCTTTCCACATGGGTTACCGGGCAAAATCTGTCATCATGTGCATGTCACAACAAGAACCTACTGGCTGAGTAAACACAGATCAAATATTTACCATTCCAATGGCTTATTCTTTTGCCCTCTACCATTTTAGCTCTATTCAACACTTGCACGCAACTCTGCAGTCCAGGCACAACACAACGATGCAACACTCTCTGAATTCCTCACACATTTTTTAGGAGAAGGCACAGATTAGCAAGCTGCTGGATCTGAAAAAATCTCTTCGCCCAGGACATCAGTGCTATCCTTGCAAACAGAAACATAGATCTGCAACTCTGAACATGCTTTGTGGCGTTTATATTGACCACAGCCAAGTAAGAGGCAAAGAAAATGTCACTCAGATGTGGGGAGCTCACAGATAAAAGTTACTGAACTGCTCTTCCTTGCTTGCATTTCACGAGCACCTTCAGCCGTACCAGCCTGTGTTTATGCTCTGTAAGAATAAAGCATCCATGAACGCAGGCCACTGACTTTTGGTGGAAAGCACAAGGTTATTGGCAATATCCAGGTACCACAGAGCTTTTTAGAAAAAGAAGCACACACAGTTTTATCCAACAAAGAGGGTGATGACCATGTACTTACTTCATATATTAAAACAGTGCAGTTGCTGATGGTAATATGATATCTGTACCCTTCTTTCCAGGGACAACAGAGACAGCCTTCCAGAACCAGCTCAGCAGTGGGGTCAGAAAAGCACTATCCTTTTTTCTTTCCCCTTTTAAACCAGATGCTCAAAGCTCTGACCAAAATTACATGGAAACCATAAAGGAGAAACTGGAGCTGAAGGTGCTAGATAGGGTTAATACAATGAAAGACATGAGGAAACCTGAACGATATCTAGATAGTGATGGAGAGCACACTGCAAGGAGAGCAAGAAGGCAACTGAGCATGCAGAGTCGAGAAGGAGCTTTCCAGCCAGAGTGGAGCTGAGGATACTGCTCTCTCTTCTAAGAGAGTGTCTTTACTAAGTGTCTTTCAATCATTACCCACAAAGTTTATATACTTAATATGGAATAATGCTGGAATCCTCCAATTTCAGGTTTGAAGAGGTAATCAGTCCTCCTCTCAAAACAAAAATGCGCTAATCTAGCAAAGATGTCACTGAAATCCAGATTTTCCCTACTAAATTTAACTCTCATGAGATCAACTATCTAAAAATTTAGAGACAAATCACACAGCCTGCAGGCAACAGGGTCCCCCTTTTCTTCGTAGCAAGTTGCTCCACCTCTGTTTCTGTGCTGTAAGACCAATGCAAAACAGAGAAGGACATAAGAAGGTTTAAAAAAAAAGTAAAAAATGGAGAAGGAAAAAATGCTGCAGTTATGCTTAATTATGTATCTACAATGGTTAAACCAAGGAACTGCGACCACCCTGACCTCTGCTAAAAAGAAGTGGGAAGATAGCAAAACGGAGCATAATGAAAACACATAATGAATTATCTATGCATAAAATACTCTCTGACTTCCAACTAATCCACTGCTAATAAGCTAAACATCCACTTCCAAACAGATTAATGTTTACTGTTCCTTACCACAGTCATTTTTACTACAAAAACTCCTGTTAAACAAATTTTTCAAAAACAGTATTTCTATTTTGTGCAAAGGGATTGAATTCTAGGGGTCATGACAAATTTCTACCTGACTTCTGTACAATATTGACATCCCACTATTACTTTAAAAATCTTTAAGTCCTAGTCCAGAACAGGAAGTTAAGCAAGCAAAGGTACCAAATTTTATACACAGATGGTATTAGTTTCGTTTCACTTATTCCAAACATCACCTTTATTAGGAAATCCAAAATTAAAAAAGAAATCACCTTCAGAAGTTGCAGGAGAATTGTCGTTAGTTCTGCCTTTATTTATTCTGTTAACAAAGTGCCAACGACGCAACATTTAAAGACTCTTCTCCAGCAAAGGTCAGCTCTCAATAAAGCAAGTTAAGACTTCCAGACGCCTAAAGGATAACATCCTGAAAAGTTTTCCAGTACTTTTATAGTGAAAGAGAATTCAGGTAGGGAAGCTTCCTTCTGATTAGCTTCTGAATACTTCTTCAAAGTCGCCCACACTCCTATTACTCTCATTTATTTCATTTACTTAAGGTGCAACCTTCTTATTTTACCTACTTAAATCAATGAACTGTTTTTCTTCAAATGGAGATTTTCCTACCTGAGTGAGAAATATAAAATGAACAAAGTCTGAAGCTTTGAACTTCAACAGACTAGGTTTCAAAATCATAAAATATTAATCATGATATTCTTTTTCTTCTGCTTCCCCCTGAAATATCCATTATTGGCTGCAGCCAGACGAGAGACACTAACCTCAGACAGGTTGGTGCGCTGATGAGGAGTTTCAGATAATTTGCTAAGGAGTCTAGCTACTATTTTACTTAAGTGCTATGTATCATAATGATCACGAGACTGTATGACAAGAAGAAGTATTTTCTGGTTAAACCAGCAGACAGTGGTGGTTTTCTTCTCTCTTCCATAGCATGGAGCTCACAATCAGACTGAAAAATTAGCTTCATTAACATCATTTAACTTAACATGACATATTTAAATGAGAGTTAATGGCCTGTAAGAAATCATGACTTGGTGGTCCATCATGTCCCTAATGTCTTTGAAATACAACAAGGGACCCCCACAAATTAGTATTATGAATAATATTTTTCCAGAAAGAACAGTGCAAAAAGAACCAAAATAAATCTTACAACGTTGGCTTGATCATTTGTGGGAAGAACTGTTTTTATTAATAAAGAGGCTTATAACATTAATTTATTTAGATTCAGTTAAATTAAGATTCCAGTAAGATAGATAGATGGTCTCTAATGACTGTTTCACTATTTTTTCTTTCAATTTTACAAAAGTATTTTCTCCATGAAGAAAAGTTTTAAAAACAGCTGTTCCCTTTTTCCTTTTAAGGAAAAAGTCATAGGCAAGCACAATCACTGCCTTAACATTTATATTCGTTGACTTTTGAAATCCTAGTAAGCTTCACAGAAACCAATTTCCTTTGTTTGACAGAATTGTATTTTCTGCATTCATTCTAAATTCACTAAATTTCAAGAAACTAGAATATATTACAAATAGATATATTTGAATATATTTCAAAATGTTGAGAAAAAAATTCCTCATACTACCCATTTCAATACTTGCAGGCAAAAAAGTGTTTTTAAAAATCTCAACATCTTCAACATAGGATGTATGGGCCACATATATTTTACTAGAATTACTTTACTGGGGTTCTGTATTTAAGGAAACACTGCTCTTTTCTCTTTGTTTTGGTTTTTAACCAATATGTTCTTTCAATGTATCAGTGTGGATCCAGATTATGATGACTCATTAGATCTCTAAACAGAATTACAAGCAATGCAGAAAGGTAGTTAGGAATACACTGTTCTGGCCCCTGCACCAGCTTTTCCTCTGCTCCCCGTTTGTTCAACACTTTGATGCTCAGTCGTCAGTTGGGTGGGCCACAGTCTATATTCTTTATCACTTTTCCTTCCATACTCCTCCAAGATTGCAGGATTCACCAAAAGTCATACTCCTCCAAGATTGCAGGATTCACCAAAAGTCATAAGAGATCTATAGACAATCTATTCCTTTTATTGACTGTTACGTGACATGCCAGAGAAGACACTTCAGACATTAAATAAACCTGAAACATATCACAGAGATCTTATTCATTGCCAAAGTTTCCAGTGACACCACCAGAATCAGGATACAGAGATTAAAGCAAGGAACATTGCAAGCTCCTTCTGAAGACTCCCAAGTGTAAACAACAACTTGGATAATTTTATAAGCAACAATATGCTCTCAGAAAAACAGCAGCATAGGTCATAAGAGGACTCAGATGATCTAAAACACACGAGTAAAAACATAAAGACAACAATAAATAGGAGCATAGCATGAGCAGAGCTTGATTAATCCCATTAACAAATTGACAGATCAAAAGACATTAAAGGAACAAATGAATGCATATATTTGGTCATGCATAATAATTACCTCAGGTGAAATAAGCTGTAGAAGTCTTTAGCTACATTCCATAAAGAGAAAGAAAAAAAACATTAGCAACTAAGCTGCCTAGGTTCAATACCTGCGTGATGAACACTAATCAGTTAGTGCGTAGCTTAGAGACCCAGCAGGTGCAGAGAGAGCTGGAAGAGCACTCCAATTCTTTTTCATGACGATACCATTCTAAAAACACACATCGGTTTCAGCAGGCACATGAGAAGAAACTAGAAAATGGCATACAAAGCAGGTGATAAGGAGGGCTCCAAGAGGGAGAAGGAATGCAAACAATCAGATGGATGAGTTCTCTCTGAAGAAATGAAAAAGATATGGGATGATGACATAGAAGACAGACTAAGAAATTAACCATCTTGCATGGGAGAGAGTGATTTTTGATGTGCTCAAAAAGGAAAGGTGATATTTCTATCAAAACCATGGCATGGGCCATGTGAAGACCAAAGTTAAAGTCCCTGCTCTGACTTCCCTGACAGACTTTGGGCATATAATTTCATGCCTCTTCCCTAGACCCCTTTTAGGTAAAATGGGAATACTAACATTTCTGGTTTGTGCAGAGGTTTGTGGGGATAAGTGCTCTAAGATATGCAGTGTTATGTATTGCATCGTTTTTATTTATACTGTTTTAACAAATGGCTATAATAAATTGCAGAATTATAGCAAATTATTAATTGCCTTCACCAAAATTGAGAGTGAAATTAATCCGATTACATCATCTTTGTTGTCATGCCTAAGTTTCCCATATAACACTTTTTACCTTCATTATACAGTGTGCTGTTATAATACTACTACAGTCCTGCAACAAACACAACCTAATGGACATCAAAGAATTAAATTCCTTTGCCTACTCTAAAAGGCGATGCCGGTGCAAGACCGAAATTTAGGTTCATAGTGGGACAGGAGAAAAGTAGCCACATGGAATCACTAACTAATCGCTAATCTAAACTTGCCAGATCAAATCCTCTATTACTTCCACTGAGGATCTTACTGCCCCGCTTTGTGATGCTATACTGCAACCTGTCTTGTAATTGTGGTTTAATGAATATAAACTGCAAAGCTAATTTTGTTTCAGTTCAGCCCATCACAATTTTCCTCATCATTTCTGGGAACAATGAACCCCAAAGCTGAATATTAGATCTGTTGAAAGCACACATTTTCCTTTTGTTTCAGCAGTGCAGCCATCAATTTCTTTCAAACTCAGATCATACAGTTTAACTTTCACTCAAAATTTGGACCAGACAAAATAAAAGGTGATTCCCAATCTGCCAATGCAACCACTGCCACCTCCAGTTATAATAACACTGGCCATCACTGGTCTGGTGTAAATGAGGAGGGGAAAAGGATGCATTCAATCTAACTTCCCTAGTGAAGCAATACACAGGGAAATATTGGAAATATTGGTTATAACTTTCACAGTGCATACACTTAGAATTAAGATCTGCTATAGAATACAGTGAAGAAACAACCTTACCTTTCAAAATTGGAGGTGACATTTTAGCCAAAAAAGGTTGGTTTAGGATCATATGGTTGAGCAGTTTGGTTATTTATTGAGATATAAGAACATCCTCTACCTTAGACATTGAACAATTTTGCAAGATTAATTGGAACACAAGAAAGACCAAAATATACAATAGTGTATATTAGCAGCATCTCCATATACTACAAACAGCACAAGTCAAAATCATTCATATTCATCAACCAGGGTAAAAGACTATCGTGTGCAAATAAATTCTTCAGCATGTGAACTGAGTGCATTTTTAGGATGGGAAAAGGGACGAGGAGGAAGAGATCATGATGATGATGAGCACAATGCAGATTCACAGGTGCAGCTGCAATGAGAAGCCAGCCTTGCCTTGCATGTTGATAAAGCCTGCTGGAATCAGCGCAGAACAGAAGGTGCTCCTACCTGACAGCGAGCCGGGCCCTCTGCGACGCCAGCAGCTCTGGGGGTCCAGGGAGGGTCATCTCCCCATCCTCAAAGGACAGCTGTGAAGTACCCTGTTGAGATTTCAAAGTACACATTCTGAAACTAATTATGTATTTGTGCATTTAAAACAATGGCTGTATTAAATTTTTGAGTCACTACTTGAGAGGGAAAACAAGTCGCAAGTAACACTGATAGAGACCGAAAGGTCTGTCCTGCATGGAGAGTACATGGCGTGACATTCACGGAAACAGAAGGATATCTACAGTCGCTCTCCTCCTGACAGTCCCACCATGCTTCCTGTGATGGTCTGATTTAGGTATGCTTGAAGGCCATTACCAACACTTGTTGGGGGGCTGGGGGGGATGACATTTTGTATTGAGGCCATGTATTATGAGCTGCCTTTCTCCCTTCTCCCTCTACCTTTACACGGCCTGATGGGATGTTCAGAATCTCTCAGTCCATGGCGAAAAGGCAAAGGGAGGGATGAAACCAGCCGCAGGCCCATCCTAGACAAAGAGGGCAGGCCACTGCAGGCCAGGGCTCCCCTTCTCAGAAAGCTGCTCCGGACGGCTTGTTTCCCAGCAAAACAGCCAGTGTGGAAAGGGGCAGGCAGCCTGGAAGGGCTGTGGAGCACCGCCAAAAGCCTGAAGGGTAGGGAAGACTTTCAGCTGGGGCCTCAGGTCACGAGCTCCACAGAGGTGCAGCAGCTACAGGCACTGCCTCCTCGCCTGCCCACCTCACCTCCTCCCCCTCCTGAGGCACCCTCGTGCCTACGACAGATTCCCTAGTCCCAGATAAAACCCAGTAACTTCTTCCATTCTTTCCACCCCCGAGCAGCAGCTCTCTGGTGAAGACATATTTTCACAGTGACTTATCAGAAAGTGAAGTTATGTAACCATTTGACCAGGCGCTAAAATACAGTGCACACAGGGACCTGACGTTAATACTAAAGCTCTCCAAAACTATTATTTAACTTTCTTTTCCTGATCCCTAGATTCTTTATGTTTGCATTTTTTCCATACGGGGAGAGGGGAAGAGGTACCAATGAGATAAGACCACTGTCAGCAGGTGATATATTAGCTTTAATGTATTGTACTTCATTGTGACTCTCACGACAATAATGTAAACAGAGTAAAATCTGTAACAAAGACCTTCTCTGGAGAGGTCACTTCTGCCAACTCTGCAACAGGAATATAGCTGGAAGACATAAATCTTCAGCTGTCAACACACTAAGAGAATTCAATTCAGAGCTTGATCTTACATAGATAAAGCCTCAAGTTAATAATTAATTTTTTTTTTGTTGCAGTGTCAGTTTTCCAGCGTACATTCTTACCATATTAAGCTGTCCTAAGACAAACAGTAGAAATATTATAAATTAATTACAAAGAACAATGCCAGCTAGACAGGTAATTTCATTCTCAGTAAGAACTTTAAACTCTACGAGAAACTGTGCATTAAAACTTCACATTTCTCTGAAAAGCTGGCTCTACCCAGAGAGATGGCTTTAAGAGTTTTGGCATTTTCAGTCCCTCAAATATTTGTAGAACTTATTTTCAGTTTATAAGCAGCAAGACAGTTTTCTGGATTTTTTTTGTTTCTTTTTTAAAAAAGGAATCATCTTCAGCCTTGCAAGCAAACCGATGGACTGCATGTCAAGCTGGATTCCCTTGTGGTTCACACACCACCTATGAGCTTCTGAACCTATAACAGTGGCAACAAATCTCTTCGCACGTTAACTGGAACATAAGCCAGAGTTGGCTTCTACTACATAGCCAATACAGCTCACTGAAAGCTAATTTCTGTCACTAATGGAAGAACTATCTCAAAAAAAGTGTATGGAGTAAGTGCCATTTCTTCCAATCACTTTTGACAGTAGAAACACATGTCAAAGAGCAACTCTTGTTATACCACGTATGTACCACATTAACCTTACAAATTAGGAACCCAGCCTCAAACAACGAGTTAGCAATAGAAATCTGGCACCCCATCTTTATGTGATGGCTTCATCTTACGAAAAGATGGAGCCTTGGTACCAATAGATACCAGAAGCAGACAAACCTCATTAACAATTATTCCCTCCTTGCAACAGCTAACCTTCATTACTGAAATGAAGGTTAATGAAATTAATTAATGAAAACATTGGTGGTGAAAAGCCTCTCCTTTTTGGAAGGCTAAAAATACAGCCAAGCCAGAGGCAGATTTTGGGGTTGCAGATCACCTAGGCTTTCTTCTCCTCCAAACACTGGCTGCAACATAAGGCTGCTCAGTGCATGGCACTGAACTTGCTACTCATGCCACAGCGTTGCTTGGCTGTCTTAAGCTTCCCTTGCACCCTACAAAGCTCTGCATATACTATATTATTTCTGTTTCAGAGTTTTTGCATTACTGATGTTCTTGCTTTAGTGAGGCTACTTCCATAGTCCTCCTTGGCCCGCATTTCCTTGGGAAACAGATTTGACAGTAATGACATAAATGCAGATATCAGAATGTGATTTCATCTCATGTTTCTGTTGACACAGATTCACAGGCTTGAAGCCACGAGGGACCATTTTTGATCAAAAAGTCTAATTTCATACTTGGAATCCAATTTGTTTAGTCACGCAGGACAATGCTGGTAAGGGCACAGTTACACTCTCATGTAAGTAAAAGGCCCTTACGAAAAATGGCAATCAATTACTCTCTTTTCTGCTCCATAACAAGACAACAAGCAAGAAATAAGACAAGCAAGAAACGCCTTCGTTTACAACACAGATTGAACCTGGATAATAGGGTTATGATGGGTATTAGGCATTTAAGTTGGATATTAGGGGTATTAGACCGTCGGTGCAGGTCTTCCAAAACAGGTTAGAAAAACAGTCAGGAATGTTTCAAGGCGTGTTCACTCCTGTGCCAGATAACAGCCCGGCCTCGCGACGGTCCGACGTTTCTATTGTTCCATTAGATAAAACTTCAGCGAGGAATTAGAGGATGGGATTTGGAGTCCATTACTTCAGCTACCGCTTATATTTTCACTCAGTGAGGTATTCAAGTGTAAAAGCTCCTAAACAGAAGTTATCCACTACAGACCTGGGAAACCCCGTGGAGGGGAGCTCAGGGCTGCAGCCCCCATCCTGCACATCACCGCCTCTTTCGGCTGTCTTTTGATTTAAAGACACGTAGTGCTCACTCGTATCACGGATTATCACATGCTAAAACTAGTTAACATACAGCCAGATATATAAATTTAACTGATCGAGGAGACGTGAATTATAATACTGAAATTACAATCTAGCTCTCTGAAAGTGGCAGAGCGCGCCAGTACAGTAACAGTCACTACGAAGGGGCGCACACTAATTCCTTCCGCACCTCGGCATTGCAGTACTAGTGCAGTAAACTCCCGCCCAACTACGAGAATGGTAGCAAGCCAACGATGTAAAAAGGAGGACACAAGGAGAAGGCAACAATCCAGTACACACAAAATTCCCAGTCTCTTGGAAATACTTGAAAGACTCAGTGTCAGTTTTTCAGTAGTAGAAGAATTAATGACACTCCAACTCCCCAAACGTGACTCAGGTTCAACTGACAGTGTAATACAACAGATTTGCAGTTTTCATTTGGGAAATATGAATAAAATACTAAATGGTATGGTAAGAATAAAAGTCAAGAAATCATATGCATCCAAAAAAAGTGGTAATTTTTTAGCTTATTTTCATAGAGATAATTGGAATTAAACAGTTTTTTAGTGTTGCAAAAAGCATATCCTTCATGTTAGGACTGAAACAGAAAAAAGGGAACCTATCAGAGTAACAGACCTCTACAAACAACTTTAACCCAAATGCTTGAAAAATTCTCATATTCTTTATGTGACAGCTCTCAAATTAGGTAAATGTGTATGCCTAACAGTCAAAGACCACCACAGTACGTACCATCAACATTTTCTCCTCTGCGAGCATACATAGTCTTCCCAATTCAGCAGTCAGCACGGCAGTAGATTAGGCCCAACACCAAATAGGTTGGAATCAGTCACGGAACTTATTTCGGTTAGGGATTAGGAGAAATTCTCCCTTTCTTTTTTGAAAACGCTCAGTTCATAAAAACACAACACTTGTTGGAACTTATCAGCCTCAAAAGCCTGGGAGTGGCACTTCTGGCCAGGGAGAGAAGTATTTGCTTCTGGCTAGAGAGAGGGAGCGAGACAGAGACCCGGCTTCCAGCAGTCAGGGCAATTGCTCTGGTTTGCGAGGACCTGTGTAACCCCGACCGCTAACCCCACAGGCGACTTCGCCGGCAGCCAGGCCCCTGAGCCGCCCGGCACTCTGCCAGCCCCGCGCTTTGTTTTCTTCCTATCACTGCAACACAGAAGTAGTGCATTTTCACATCTGACAAAGTCCACAACAGATCTGCTTTCTCCAGTTACGCTGCAGTTTTGCATCATCTTTCCGTTCAAAAATAGCTTTCGCCGAGGCGGTTCTACCTGCAGCGCTATTTTGCATTTTCACCCAAGAGCAGGCTGTACCTTCTCACCACAGGACAGAGCATTAGAAGTACTCAGGTTATTAAAGGGCCTTTAATCCCCTCAATTCCCCCCGGCAGCCTCGGAACACTATTCTGAAGGCAAGAAGGGAGTTTGCAGGTAGTATAAAATTGCAGAGGTACCACTTCTAGAAAAGCTGTGGGGTTTTTTTGGTTTTTTGTTTGTTTGTTTGTTTTTTTAAAGACCTACTTTAAGCCTCTTGACACACATTTATGGAAGTTTCTCAAAAAAAGAAATTCTTATTAAACAAGAACTAAACTGAGACAAATCTCAGAAGTAGATGAGAAGTTTAGAGAAAGAGAAATTCTGTGGAAAAAACTGCAGAAAATCTCGAGTCCAGACTTAGAGTATAAAAAGGGCAAACACTAACTGTAAATTTGAAGGAAAAATAAGATTTATTACTTAGAAATACACATGGTATCTACTCAAAGCCTGGTACATTGCAAGGGAAAAAGTCTTCATCTGAAACTTTAATTTAAGGACCAAGTTAAAAGTGAAAAAGTGTGCCTGAAGTTCAAGTACATATATATATATATATATATATATATATATATATATATATAGTGCTGTATTTCTGGGGGACATCAGCCTTTGAAAGCAAAGGGAAGCCAGGCAAGCCCTGGGGCACCAGGCCGTGGCGCAGGGCCACGGCTCGCTCTCCTCCGGCGGCCAAGGCCCAGGCCTCTGCCAGGAGAGCGCGGGGCGGCCGGAGCCCCCCGCCCAGCGCCCGCAGCCCCCCGCCCAGCGCCCGCTCCCGCACGAGGAGGCCCGCGGCTGCCCGGCGGGCGCCCCTGCCGCTCCCAGGGAGCCTCTCCTCTGGTGCTCTCACAACAGACAATTTTAATTACCGTATTTAAAATCCAAACCTTTTAAGCAACACTTGCAGGATCACGGGAGCATTGCTGACAGCCAGAATGAGTTTCAAAAGCTTTAGCGCTATTTTTAGCCTTAAAAATCAGCACTTTCATAAATATTCCCAAACCAATTAGTAGGTGCTACAAACTGAAGGCATTTACCTTCAGTTACAGCAACAAAAGCAACAACTGACACCGCATATGGAAGACCAGCCCCAAACCATACAACAAGAGATGCACATAAATGTCCTTTTCCATTCAGGAAGAATATAACCAAGCACGGGTTAACGTGGGACAACCTTAGGTCGGTAGGGTTTATGTCACTGTGCTTCAGAAGGGCTTCCCAATGTTGCACTTTGTGCTGTTGGAGCAAAACAGAAGTTTCTGTCATCAAAGCATAAAGCCAAATGTACATTCACGGGTTTCTAAAACAGCGAAGAAACGTTGTTCAACCACATTAGTCAGCGCCCTTCGCTATCACACTCCCGCAACCTTAACGTTACCGGCAGAAGAATGCAGCAACCCACAAGGCTTTAAAATGTTTGGAATTCAAGTCAGTATCAAAATTCCCCTACTTGGCCTTAAATCCGCAGTGGGCCTAATCAAAGCTGTGGTCCCCAAACCGTACATTAAGCAAACAGTTCACTTAATAAAGTTAAGATAAATGTATAGAGATATCTCACAGCCAAAGAACACTTTCACAAGTGAAATACCTAACAAAAATTATCAGTGGGCAGAAACCTGTTCTTAAGACACCTTTCCGAAAACAAGATGTTGCAACTGCGGAAACAAATTAAAATCAGAAGCTCTGAATAGGTTAAAATTACGAATCGTAAAATACCAACTACTTGTGGGTTATACAAAGCTCAAAACCATTCAAGTCCTACAAATGAAAAGCATCTTGGTGTCAGTATCTGCATTTCATCTGCTTAGCTCCTTCACTATCAAGCTAATATCAGACAATCTTTCTGCCCACACAACTTCACATAACCGAAAAAGCTTCCTGAAATATATTTACAAGCAGAATGGTTTAGTATTGCAAAAGCATGTATAATGTCCCAAAGAATCTCTGGATTTATTTAACATATCACTTCTTTTTTTCTTCTAAATTAGCGTAATGAAATACAAAATGGATCCTTTCAAAACCAACCAGTAACAGAAAATCAAGCATGTTTCTCAGCAGGCTCTTAGAGGGCATCACAGAGCCTGTCTGAAGGAGATGTTGACCATCAGATGTGCAACCTGTCATACTTAAACCAGTGTATTTATAACCACAATTAATTTATTTAAATTGAAAAATTCTTGACCATCTAACATCCCCACAACATCAATGCAAAATCAATGCAAAGC
The DNA here is from genome assembly GCF_036370855.1 of Dromaius novaehollandiae. Lineage (NCBI taxonomy): Eukaryota > Metazoa > Chordata > Aves > Casuariiformes > Dromaiidae > Dromaius > Dromaius novaehollandiae. Next base: position 38,641,490 of record NC_088104.1, read on the forward strand.
CATCCAATAAAATGCTGCTAAACCAAATGGCAAAAAAAAAAATTACAGTATTTGTTACTGCATATTTCTTACTTTTTCAGCGGTCTGCTTGATTTAAATCGCTCTGCCTCCAAAAAACGTGATAAGTATTTTTAAACAGCTTACAAGACCTTCCATTTCACTTACTGATTAAACTACATCATCCTCTTGACTATTCAGAAGGAAATTCATTTGAAATAGATAATTGATGCAATTGTGCAGTATCTACAAACGCAATTAATCACTTGCTAAAGATGATTTTCAGGCAGGCAACATATGAAAATAAGAATCATACAGCTTCTTTCAGTGTTGTCAATTGAAATGTATTCTACTGGACTGTTAAAGGTTACTTTTCACAATAAGAATGGCTGCACATCTTCAAATACTTCTGACACAATATGCAAGGGGATTCATGTTTAATTAGCACAGCACAAAGAAAAGCCATAATACAGTATGGCTTTTGGCAATTATATGACAGTTTCAGGAACTGTAACAGCAACATTTTCCCCTTTCAACTACCAGTGGCTTCTCAAACGTTGTAGTGTGCTGCTCTTGGCACTTAACAAGATATTTTAAGCCAAGGGCATAAATAGACACACTCTTGGGAATCAGTCTGGAGTAGATTAAGAAATTATTCCCCCAAATTATTTGCTACCAGCTCTCTGCTGAGGGTTATCATCACAGCAGAAGTGCATTAGTGGATTACACAGACATCCCTAGCCTTCTTCAGTGCAAAAATCAAGCTGGCTTAAACCGTCTTCCCCGGCTGGTCAAACTACTCTGTGCGACTTTGCACTGCAGCAGATTGGGAGCATCTGTACCACACGCACAGTTCAACTGACACGCTAACTATCAGCAGGCAAGGTGGGACAGTTACCTCTTAGGCACACGTGGCCATTTCCAAGACGACTGCCTATGCCCGAGGGCAGTGGTCAGCACCTCACGCCAAAAGGCTCTCTTACAGCACTGCTTAACCTCTAGTTCAGCAAAGTAAAATACAGCCTGGCAATATCAACCTTCAAAATGTTCTCCCTAAACCCTTCTGCTTTACCTACTCCCAAGTTAGGTCCAGTCTCATCTAGTCAAAAATCTAGCTGATGAGCCTTCTTGTTTACGTATGGAAGACCAGAGTGGTGCTGCCGGGGATGCTTTTGAACACGATACTACACAGAAGTGTAGGACACACATACCATCACATTACGCAGGGGCTACAATAGTGCCTTCACTGAGCCCACAGCAATTATCCGCGTGAGCACTCCTAACCCATGGCAAATTCCAGGATTTCATTCAACTTAGTGTACAGTGAGAGTTATGCTGTCAGTCCAGTTACCTGGCATATAGCACACACAGAAAACACATCCTAGCCAGCACACAGCAACGTACTACGCTGTGATAACTTGATCAGGTCTGAGCTGCTAGAGATCTTTGCAGAGACTGACACAAAATCTGAAATTGCATGGAAATAGCAATACTCTAGTTTTCAAAGTGACAAAGAGTAAGGTCTCAATTTGAGTGCAGCATGGATCATTTTAAGCCTTAAAATCAAAATTGTTACATATAATTCTGGTGTACCTTGAAACTGCATATAAAAGCTTCAAGAGCCCTCAAATCAAATTCCCCTCACACTGAGCAAAAGGAAAATTTCCACTAGCTGTAGCAGTAGTGGAGTTCACACCTTTTTTGGCAGTTGTTTCGCATGGGCGAAGGGAAGGAAGAGGTGCAGCTGGAGCGCAACTGTAAGAACTTCCCTTTATGAAGGGCTCACAGGAAAAGAAAAGTGGACGTTGCCACAGTTAAAAGTCTCCAGAAGTAGCTTTTCTGCACATAAAACACTGGACTTAAGCCCAACATGTTAAGAATTTCCAGGCGAGGTGTGCACAATGTCTTTTCCAAAGCAGCAGTATAAAGCTGCCTTTGAAAGCATTACGAGTGCATTGATAAATATTTGGATTTAGCGCCCCTACTGGTGGATAACCGATTCTTGAAGTAAAAAGAAATTTTTCAGGAGAGAAAACCCTACTGAAAGCGTAAGTAATACGGTAGACGTTTGCAACACGTACGGGCTGGCAGCATTGGAATAACTCCCGGGAGGATGGAGTAACTGGCCAGTCATGTGACCAACCGCACCTTTAAAACAAGTGATGCATTTATTAGCCCTCTCCCATCTATTATGCTGATATTAATTGCCTGCCTTAGCTCAGGTAGACATTCAAGCATCTGCACGCTATTGAAGGCTGCTGTAGGGGTTTGCGCGATGAAAACCACGTGTGGATTCCAGAGGGTCGAGGGATTCTTAGGAAGCGAACCTCTGTCTTCTACTATTAAAAGAGAGTCTGTCCAATACCAGATTAAAATCGGTTTACCGGTACCTGTATAAAGAGCTAAGCTCAACGTATTTTTTTTCTATAGAAAGCGTATTAAAAGGAAAAGTAGCAGCAAAATTAGGTACCTCCATTCAAAAATCAGTATTCAGACATTGTACTAATTACGTCAAGACCTAGCAAAACGGAGGACCCAACGTAAGAAACGCAGAGAGCCTTACAGACCTCAATAGCCCCACTCCATTTCCAAGTGTGCCTCCATGGTCTTCTGAAGACACATGAGCCCTCTGCCTTCGCTCCACACTAACTGGAAGCTGTAGAGCAGCTTGAGCAGGTCAGGGCGCCTCAGCCGTTACTCGTGCCTCTGCAAGACTGTTAACTCGGACTTATCCATGCCGCGAGCATTTAAAAGATTCTGGCTGACAGAAGCACGGGGACTCTTGTGCCTTCTTGTTAGAGACTGTGTAGATACACCCTAAGATCCTCCAAGTGTACCGTTCAAATATTAATACTTTATTCATCTTTTAGTGTTTTAACTAGATGTAAAGGAAAGTAACTACATTTACTGCGTGGAAATCTATGGCATTTTATTTACAAGGAACATTTAGCAGTGCTATCAGGAATGCAAGGCAGCAAACAACTAGGTGTTTCTAAGTTAAAACTTGTCATTCCTTCTGTATCGCTGACTTGGAGACAGAGTCTGTGTTCAAAGAAAGTGCACGACCTTTGGACATTTGAGTTACTATACAAATTATTTCAGAACATTCCCATGGCAACAAGCATCATTTAAAGACTGCGCTATCATTAGTGCTATAAATGCACACTACTCCCTTTTCTAAGCTGGCTGGAAGCTGCCATGGGGCAGTTAACACCGCAAAAATAGGAATGATTTTCATATACATTTCTGCCAGAAAACCCACCAAATTATCCCAGACCAAGAGAACACCAGCATTATCTTCTCTAGCCTGACTCGCTACTTCTAGCCTCCCAAAATCCAGAATTGACAGAACTTCTTCTATGAGATTTGCAAGTTACAAGTCTGTATTTTTGCTCCTTGCTCGTTTGTGCAAAGAGAAATGGGCTGCATTCCCTTCAAAAAGTAAATGAAAATCTCTGAAAGCACTGTACTACAGGATTATTTCCACACAGCTTTACTCAGTGAACATCTAAAATCTTATCTCGGCAATTTTATATAACATTGCACTTCACCATTTCCCCCCCCCAAAATATAATACAAATTTTAGTCATACCACGTAAAACTACTGATTATGTATACTTGAAAAAGCAAGAACAAATACATATCACAGGAAAAAAAACTTTACAAATGTATTTGCAATACAAATTAAAACTTTTTGCTTTAACAGCACCAATGCACATTCAATATTATCTGAAAGGCTGTTAAAGAATGCGTATGATCTAAAAGCTGAAGGTACAAATGACACGTCAGCATGGCATCTTTATTACTTGCAATAAATCCATTATCGAATTTAGCTGTCTTTTTCAGTCCAAATGAGAATTGTGGATATATGGGAGAGTCTCTTTCAGTGATGCTCCCATTACCAGCTCTGATATTCAGAGAACAGAAATGAGGGGAAAGGAAGGCAGTGCAAACAGCATCAAACAAAAGTCCATCTCCACCAGCAGGGACAGCGGGATTGGATAACAACGCTTTCCAAACTTCAAAAACTAAACCAGGTTTCGAGATTTAAAAAAGCAACATAACTAGAGAATATTTGTTATTTTGCTCCTAACTTCCTTTCTGAAGGGAGCGTATAATGTGATGTCTGGCACAAACTAGGCTGGTCAACACAAACACATGCTTTGGCTGATTCCGGAACGGCAAGGAAAAAAAAATTGTTCTCTTCCACCAGCACACCTAAGTACCGCTTACAGCCTAAGAGGGGCAAAGTTAAGCTTTGTCTAAGATGACAAAACTGCACTCGCTGGTTTGGAAATTAAAAAGTAACATTCGTAAAATATGTAGTGTAGGATACCTTTCTCTTGCTCTAGAAGTCACTTTCATCAACATATTTAAAGTTGAGAAGACAGTAGTTCATCAATAAGCCAAACAGATGAAACTTGGAAAAAACATGGAGCTGATCTCATTGCCCACATTTTCTCAGGCATGCCTTTTTATAACACACCACTAATAGGTTATAGCCTGATACTCCCTGTACTGGAACCAGACGGATCATACCGGTGCCTAAGGACTACCTGCAGTCCTAATCCGTGCGCCGCCTTCCCCCGCAGACAAAGGCGCTCTGTGGCTTGGACCGCGGGGCCCGGCCCAGGCCTCGCTCAGTTCCTCCTGACCGGGGACTGCCACTTAGGGTACGCTACATTATGCTTTCCTCAGCGTACGACATATGGTAGTAATTGCTAGTTATGTTACTACTTTTCCTCATATGGGATTATCATAGTGAAGCAACAGCGCTGAGTAATCAATTAGCATGGATTCATTAGAGAAGAGATGAAAGATGGGGCAAGGTAATTGTGTTTACTGAACAATGGATGACTGTGCTTAACGCCAGGGCTTCCTAATACACAGCCACCTAAGCTTGTATATACATAATCTAACGAGTATTAGAACACTTTCAGTGCAGGACTAGAGAGAGAACAATTAGAAAGAACGTGAACATGTGCGAGCAAGTAATGCTGCAGTCTGAAGAATGCAAGGAGGGCCGAGAACACAAGACAGATGGTCCTCACTTAGGCAAATATTTTAGCTTTGACTAAACCTTTGTAAAACAGTTGAATCACTTCCTATACTATATAGTATGCGTAGCCATGTCTGCACAGTACAGTGGCCTATGGCATAAACAGGCAAAAAAAGGTGTTGGGGAAACATTATTAGCCGAATGTGTTAAGCAGAAGAATGTCAAGGAGTAGCCTGGTTATCTACTTAAACACCAACACAGCTATCTCTCTATGAAATAAACAGGCACATACATAGGAACTGAGAGGCTTTCTTCTCCAGATGTCTGAGGTGCACATACTGCACTGCTTGCCCTTGCCAGAGGTTCAACGTTGAACTGGCACGGGCAATTAAAGAACATGGATATAAAACTCCTCAACGCGTCCTGTGTTTCAACCATACGATCCCTTTTAGATACTACTGCTATAGCTAAAACCTCCTGCTTGTATCTAATGGTGTCATACAGACTGGCTAGTGATGGATATGGTGCTGTCAAGAGACAAGACGAGAATTAATTTCTTGAAAAATATGGTGTAGTCAAGAGGTGTTGAAAAATCTCTCCCGCAATCCGTTTGAAAGGATAAAGACCAAACAAAAATGTAAAAGGTTACATAGGAAACGCTTTGCTAAAAATAAGAAGGTGGAAGATATGCCCACCATACGCCATGAAATCAGAGATCTTCATATAAATCAAAACGCAGGGCCCCATGAGAGACCTTGCCTATAGCCTGGCACGGATGTGAATGCTCTCAGAGACCCACTCATCCAGTGTTTTCCCAGGAAGCCTCCGCGACGTGCCAGGGAACCAGAGCTGGTGATTAGCTCAGAGCCTCCTCAGCTTGGAATGCAGCCCTTGAACACAAGGTACTAAAAATCACATTCCTTGTTTAGATTAAAGGCACTTTCATTCCTGCTGGGAGTTAAGTATTCCCCCCTTCAGTTTGTGGGCTGCAAATTTATTTACTCTTCAACAGATTCAGGCATCAAGTTAATGAAAGACTTATCAGCTTGCTTCAGTCTAAGTGGCTTACTGGTAACAGTCTGAGCATCAGACATCCAAAATGTCCTTCAGACATCTAGTATTTCACCATTTTCTCCCTAATTTCAGAGATGTTAAACTCTCAAATAATTTTTTTTTTTAATTTAAGTTGCAAGTAAACTTCTTCCAAAATCTTATCTGGTGACAAAGACCCTGCGGAAGCATCAGAGCACATCTCAGCACAGGGCAGAATTACTTCTGTCGAAATCCCTCTCGTGGCTGGGCTCCAAGCATTCCCCCAGTCACACTGCCGCCCCTCACCCTCAACTAAACCTTCCTCGCCCCGCGGCCGGGGGCCGGCGTGCTGGCCCAGCAACAAACCTACGCACGTCGGTCTTGCCAGCCCTCCACTTGATAGGCGACCACCAGTCTGGAGATGCACCACATTTTTATTTTTGCATACTTTAAGTCTAAGAACGAACTTGTCACAGGACAAGTAGGCCATTACGCTTGGAGATGCTCCTAAGGGACCGAGGGAAGATTTTAACCTAGACAGGACCAAACAAGTGAACAAGGGTTAAGTGTTGTGTGAATCTCTTCAAGGAACTGAGAATTGCCTGCATCTGAATGTAAGGAAATAAACTGCCCTACATAAAGCCCTTGATCTTGATCCTAATTCTCAATGGAAATTAAGGGAACTGTGTAGCATTTTAATTCTGTGCAACTGTATACAAAACCTTATTTCAGGATCTGAAATTACAGTCACAGTGTTACCCTGAATTTATGAGTGGGTATTATTAATAAATCTGAGTTGACTCTTGTGAGCCAAAACATTACTATCACTGGCTTATCTTAAACCTAGCAGGTAATTTAAACCGGAGACCGATCACCTGAGAGTATATTGTTATTTCCAACAAATCCTTACGAATCATAATGGTATTTTCAGTATCTCCTAGGATTTTAAAAAGTCATCAGAAAATCATCTTTCAAAAATGATCTGGTTTCATGTTAATTATTAACTACATTTTGAAATAGCAGCACTGGTTAGTAAATAATTCGACAGCACTAAAATTTGCACTGGAAGAAAACAGCGTTTATCACGTGACTAGAAGAAAGCAGGCAGCACAGTATTTCTTAATCAAAGATGTCTCATATTCATTGGGAATAAAGTAGTACAGCAATAATAAAGCCATACAGATGAACTAAGCTCAAAATACTATAACGAGCAATTTTTTGCACAGTTTTACCTACTTATCAGAGATTAAGAGGGGCTAATCTTCACAGTGAGAGCTCTCACAACAGTGACTATTTTTAATTTATTTTATTTTTTATTTTTTTAAGAGAAAATAAGCAAAGGGAATCACACAGCCAACTCAGTTTTCACACCATAAAGGTACATTTACTGACTGAAATTGCTTTTGTGAGATTATAGAGGGACTTAATTGCACTATAGTTGTTAACTAATAGCTGCATCCTTATTTGCAAGAACAAAGGTCAGAGCCTACATTGCTGCTGCGTAGGTAAGCATGACAAGTGACATGAGCAAATGAGTAATTCTCTGCAAGACAGACAATAATGCATGTTATCAGCTCTCCTATTTCTTGTGTGTGTCCCTAAACAAACAAGCAAAGCTGTGTGACCTGCTTCTTTCCTTCTGAGAAAAACAGGAGATGAGTGAGCCATGAGAAGAGTTAGTAATAAAAAGGGCTTCCAGCAGAAATATCTGACTTTTGTGTATCCCTCTTTTAAAATAAACGTTATCACTTATATTAGTGGTTTCCTATAAACAAAATATCCTAGGGACACATTAGCACAGATCTGTGTGCCAAAAAGTGAAAGGAAATAGCTAATCTCTCTCCTCTCTAATGCCTTTATGTAGCTCCATCATTTCCTAACCTCTTCGCAGAAGATGCTCAAGCTGGTTTCAGATGAGCAGAGAAGCTACCCACCGTGACAAAACAGCTCCCTTGTTTCCAGCTGTTTTAAATGAGGAACCATGGTAAATTTTACTGCAAAGGCTTGGAAGCCAAAAGTCTGGCACCAAACAGCAAAGTAAATGAAGCCCCAAGCTACTTTTAACACATGTCAACTAAATAGTTATCTACTACTTCCTTCCACACTTAAGTCCCAACCAAAGCAAAACAGATCAGAGCATTCCAACAAGTTATAAAGTAACATGCAAAACAAATTACCACACAAAAACACAAGAATGTTGCTTATTTTACCAGATAGGCAGCTTTCACTTTTGTATTCTGTTTAATTCTGAGACTCTTTGAAACATTTAAAATAGATATAAATGGCATTTTTTTCTTTCTACATTTTAGTTTAAGAAATTCAAAATTCAGGCACTCATTTAATACTTATGAAATGCTTGCTCATGTTCAGCAAGACTGAAAAGCTTTAGCTTTATGAACCTCTAATTTCAGCTGCACCCCTGTCTAGACGACTCATTTTTATCATGGTTCCTGAAATAACGGTATCCAGTCAGCACCCTCCTCCGTAACTGCCCTCGGCTGAGCTGCCTGCTCTTTGTGTTACCTTTTGGAGCCAGTTCGTCTCAGAGAACGGTACAGAACAGAAAAAGGTGAAGCAAATCATAGTGAAAAACTGTTTTATAAGCCAATACAGAGTGACTCAGTGAAGACGCTCTTGGAAGAAATGTGCATAGGCAGAAGCAGCTTACAAGCAAATCTTCACGCAAGCTCCAGGTCCACCCAAACCTCCCCCCAACCTCTAGAACACCTCTCTCCTGCCAGCCGGCCGCCCCTCCCAAGGCCCATAACACCTTCCTCAGATACCCTCCTGTCAGGATGCCGTGATTTTTTACTGCTCCCTGCGAATGGCAAGGTTGGAGTTAAGGCTGTGTGTGTGACACAAATTGAGGAGTCCAACAGATGCACGACAGAGTGACAAGAAGCCTGAGGACGCTTGAGTACTTAATGATGTTGCTGAGCTAAGGCATGTGAGGTTGATCCAACCATTAATATGTCCCTAACTGGCAAGTTCCTTGATTTTTAACAAACGTGTTGACAGGAAATTTGAGCAGTCTCAACTGTAAGTTAACAAAGTTTTTAGGTATATGAATTATTTAGGCTTTAAAACTTTAGTTCAATAAGCTTAGACACAGTACACTGTAGTTCTGTTTACCAGTTAAATATTTCAAATATTATTACTTATGAATAAACCCAACATGAATTAGCCAGGTGTCATTATAATTAGAAATACTCCACAACCAGAAAAGCTGAGAGACTGGCAACATGTGTATGTTTTTGTTCTTTCTTAAGTAAACAGTATGACCTATACTAAATCCACTGAAATATTTTTATTTAGAAAAGTGAATTTGTAAGATGCTTTGTACAGTGAGGTTTCTCATGTTATCATATAGGAAAGCAAAGCTTTTTCTGAAGAATTTTGCATTATAATGATCCAAAGCAGTGCAAACTGCTAGACTTTGCTGGCATCTTTACTTATACTAAGAAATATTAGTCTGCATATTTAATAGCTCCAACTCTTTGTAATGTATTCTTAGCACTCGAAAGTAAAGAAACTGTCTTCTCTTATAGAAAGAAGTAGTAGAAAGAAATAGCTTCAATAAGTTACTTTATGAGGTAAGGAACAAGGTAGACTTTCCTAAAGAAAAGCCAAGTCAGAGATGAACTTTACCAAATTCAAAAGCAATTGAAGAAAGCGCTCACTGCTTTCTTCTGAGAGCAAACGCAACAGTCCAGGACCCTTGAAACACGGCATATCCTGCAGGCAGGAGCAATACATCCTAGACAAAAGCAGCTCCCAGGAGAAAAGAGGACCATGGGGGGAATGGCATTTTTCCAAGCAGCCAGGCATAATCTCACACAGGGCTTTACATTTCAACAAAAAAAGACCATGAATTTGGCTTCATATTTTAATGGGAAGTACTTGATACATGAAACAAAACAATGGAGTAAGTGGATAAGACAGATCTGTGTTGCTAAACTGATGCACTGCTGCAGTTAAGCTATTCAAAACTCCAGTACATGTTCACTCTTGTGTAACGGTAAAAGAGCAATCAAGCCTGGAGATCACAAATACAGGCATCTGCAGAGCTGAATGCAAACTGGGGCGGGGGGCCAAGGAGCAGAGAAAAAAGGAGAGAGGTTTGCACAGTTCTTTTTCCTCAAGCGTGAGCAGCCTGCAGCACAGCGCTGCGAGCACAAAAGGAGTCGGGGTTCTGCAAGGAGAGGAGGCCTCCGTTTGCTATATTCTCTCCCTTTCCCCTTTTAACGGTTATAATTTTCAACAGCAACAAGTTTAGCTAGCAAACCATCACCGGAACATTACTGTCTTAAATGAGAGCCCAACCAGAACAACGTCAGTGATGGTTATACCTGATCTGGACAGAAAGCACGTTTGTTTCCTCGTGCCAGAATTGCCCCGGTTGTATCCGACTCCAACACCTACGAGAACTGCTAAGCCCAGAGGTCACAAGCACAGGCATCCGGGGAGCTGAGCGCAAGCTGAAATAGCGGGCTGAACAGTTCTTTTACCTCAAGCCTGAACTGTCTTACATCTTTAAGGCAATCAAACAGGAACTGTTTATCACATGAAAGCAAATATTATTTCTGTTGTTATGGCTATTTGGACATCTGATAGCCTCAGGCAACCCAAAAGGGCCCCAACAATAACAGCTCAACTTAAAAGCCAAAGGGCAGATACCTTTGAAGTGAGAGATGACACAGAAACAGTAGTAGACCTTGAAGTTCAGTTTGATGGAAAGAACCTGAACACTTCAGGGTATTTCTCATTCATCTTCACAACCCTCTCGAAGGCAGAAGGGGCACGCTTGATAACCGATAGTGCCAAATGCCAGGGGACGGAGCAGCACAACGTACTTCCCACAAAGACAAACTCCTCCTCGAGGCAAAAGGCAGAGACGATCAGAAAAGCAGTTCAGAAGTGTTCAGGACTTGGGCAAGTGGCACTGGGGAATGGTTTTTCTCAGGTTCCCAATCAGCTTGCTGCTAAGAGAGGGGAGAAGCTCGTGATATTTTGTGAACTAAACTTTATGGAATATTTTAAATAATTTTCTGCTAAATATGAGTGATAAAGTCTTCGTCAAAGAAAACATTAGCCGTTTCCACTAAGAAAATCCTTTAATTCTTTAGCGTCCAGCCTGAACAGGTACAGAAGCCGTAAGACCTACGTGCATCAAAACCTACTGCCTGTGAGCACACTAAAATTAGTGGAAAGGACAACATTGGATTTCTAGTCCTGTGTTTGGCTTATTGTTTTTGGAGCCCTACACCACCATTCTGGAAGCAGGTAACATACTCCCCAGAAAGTAAATGCTCACTTCTAGGAGCTGGGTTCAAGCTGGATTAACAGCGTGACTCAAAGCCCACAGCCAAGTCTCTTGGGTCTTTGGTTATCTCCTGAAGCGGTGTTGATACCTCTCGGCACAGGAAAAGAAAATGGCAATTACCTCTCTGCTGGGAAAGGGGAATACAAGTCACAACTGCACAGGCAAGGCTGGCACGCTCGGGAAAGGCCCCCACTCTGCCCCTCTGGAGAAGTCGGGCTTCTTTTGTCTAACTCCTGCTTCTCACTGCTGAATGGGGCGGGGGGGGGGGTGAAGGGGGTGTATAAAAGTTTTTTTTAATCTGTATAAAAGCTGTTGTGTTACATGGTCCCAAAGCTGTTCTAGGGACATGGATTTGTAATTCAAAAGTTAATGGAAACTGTGCACCCAGTGATTGTAACAGTGAGAGTACTATTTACCACCTGGACTTCATCTTTTCTGTTGTTGCAGACAACAGCTTCAATCTGTGGTCAACAGACCCCTGAAAGATGCTTGACTACTTTTAAGAGTTCATAAAAAAATAACTGAAGAGCTATGTTACTATCAAGGAGGCTTAACTTCAATATGCACAGACTGCATCTTCACCGGAAAAGTTTTGGGAGTCCACAAATTAAAAAAAAAAAAAAAAGGCAAAACCACAAGCATAACTGACAGAGAGAGGGAAAAAAAGATTTATACAACTGTCAGTAAAATTATAAGCCATATTCCAGTTAAGTTGGTTGGTGTTTCTGATGCTGGGTAGACACAACAACTTCTCTCCTTAAGTGAAAGGACAGAAAATTGAGTTTTTTCTTTTCCATAAAGACAGAACTAAAGGGATAGCAAGGATAGCTGCTGTTCTTCCTCATGGATTCACTTCAGATTTATTTACAGTAGGACTCTCCACCTTTATCTGCAAATGTCACAATAGAGCCAGTGACTTTATAGAGTTTCTTGGTTTAATATAACATATGTTCCGCCCCTGCCCCTCCCTGAAAATAAACAAAACCAATCAGGTCTGAAAACTAGTTTTGTGTCTCACTGTTCAAAGCAAATAGAAAAGAGCTGCGCACAGATAAACTAATTTTCACCTGTTTCTGCTTACTGCATATACACCAACTCAATTTAGATCGATCGGATAACGCTTGCAGACTTCCTACAGTGGCACAAGGGTACTCCATCCATTCAGCTGATTTTAGAAAAGGCACACCAAGATGAAATGTTGTTCGTGTTCCTTTTTAATTTTATTTTAGTTCTTTGTTTATCACTTCACTTCAAAGCACTTCCAATATGAAGAACAGTTTCAGTGTGACAACTTTGGAAAATTAAAATAGAAAAAGTGTGCCAGCATCAATCTGCTTTACGTTGGGAGGCACAACAGCCTTGAGAGAAATGACGACGTATGAGAGCACGCTATAATGAACCGAGAAGCACTACCCGCAGTAGGAAAAACATATTAGGCTGGAGGTTGAACACTCCTGACACAATTTGTCTTCCCCAATAGGAGCTTTCTATCCCCCAGTTTCAGGGTATGACAAGTTTTTTCACTTCAAAACCACACGAAAATTACCAGTATAAAAGCTCAGGATTCTCCCTCTTCACAGAAGGGCTGGGGTCGGCAGGGACCTCTGGAGATCCACCTGGTCCAACCCCCCGCTCGAGCGGGGTCACCTGGGCACCTAGAGCGCATTGCCCAGAACCGTGTCCAGGCAGCTTTTGAGTATCTCCAAGGATGGAGACTGTTCCTGTTCTCGTTGCTGGCACCTCTTATCTCTTTGAATTAGTTGAGGAGAAAGAAAAAAGAAAAAAAAAAAAGGCGGACCTTGCTTGAAGTCCGAATTTACGAAATGAAAGCACACAGTAAGACCGAGTCTGCAAGGGACTTCTGTGTGGCTCGTGGCTTTTTCCACTGTGGCCTTACGCTGGCTCGTGGCTTTTTCCGCTGTGGCCTTACGCTGCCCTGGGAAGGAGGGAAAACGGCCACCGCGAGCGAGCTGGGAAGGGCGGCAGCAGCTCGCAGCGCCTGCGGGACGGCCTGGGCGAGCCGGGGATGACGTGAGCCAGCATCCCTCGTGCCCACGACGGGGGACAGCCAGGACAGCAGCCCGGCCACCACGAGAAAAGGCTGCCAGCGCTTCCGAAGAGATGAGCCGATGGAAAAGCCCCAAGCGGCAGGGCCGCCTGCCTTGGGCACCCACCGCCCCGCCGAGGCTGGGAGGAGCGCCGGGGTGGGCAGCCCCGCGGCACACGCTCCTGCTGACGAGCAGCTTAGCGAGGGGCCAAGGAGCCCGAACCCAGCAGTAAGGGCAAAAATCAGTGGTAGGTGCCTGGGTTGCCAAGGCCTTCTCTGTTTTCCATGTTGGAAAATAAACTCTACTTTCCAGTTTTCAGTCTTAGATTCCTTCTGGATAGGCACCCTTTCATTAGCTGTGGACTGAAATTCCCCTTTTCACAGCAACACGTGAGACGCAATTTCAATTCTCTTACAAAATACATTGCTGGCAAAGGGCACCACATGAACATAGACGCTGTATATGCCAACGGTGGCTAGCATCGCTTTATTTATTTGCAAAGACATGCCTTCCCGCTAAAAACATCTGCTGCTACGATCAGAGCAGAGGCATTTTTCTTCCTTCTGCTTAGAAAAAAAAATCTGTTTTTTTAAGAACTGATAAGTACTATGAGCTTGCTATGAGCTCTATTTCTAATTTGTACCATTTTATTTAATGTTTACCAAAAGCCTAGATTCATTACTTCAGCTATTTAAAAATCAAAAGAAACAGACTATATATTGTACATATTAAATCAAATAACATTTTTAAAGTTTTTATGGAACAAACTAAAAATGCCTATCTGCAACTCGGAGTTGCAAAGCAGCCCTAAATATGCATTCTGGCAATAGTGGCACAGAAAGATAGACCTGAAGTAATCTTACCAATTAAATATGAACACACCTGAAGAACTTCTATGGTCACCATAATTATATCACCAAATAAATTATAAATATTGAATCATTTCAACAAAAAATTAAATTACTGTAAGCCTAGAACCTGCATGTTAAACCTGTTCAAAAAGGTAAATGGCATCAGATGCGACATACAAATACTTTTAATGGAACTAACATTAAGAATTTGATGTTTTATACATTTCCTGTACATAATAAGCAGCAAATTCATTTCCCCAAAGGGACATAATCTGTTGGCATAATGCCATACCATGAAAAAAAATTAAATTTTATTTATAGGAGCAGGCACCTGGTTCTGATGAACTTCTTTACCTGTTAATATCAGTGTTTGTATGATTGATGACATTAGCAGAATAGTGTCATCAACATCTCTCAAAACAGCCATTTGAAAGTGACAGGTACATACAAACTAGATGTTGAAAGGTAAAAAGGCACAGCATCATTGCTGCACGTTAAACAATCATTGTGGTCCACAGTGTTTGTAAACCCAAAGATAGCTTTCATATCATAATTAACACAGTAATCCCTAATTTAAAAATATTTCTGCTGTTGACATTTTCTTGCTGTGTTCTCAGCCGCTAAAAAAAGAATATCATATACTAGATATTCCCTACTTGTATAGGAGCTAGACTGTCAATCTGAACATAACAAGGTATCCTTTCTAGCAAGGTTTGGTTACATCTATAATAGTAATCCAGAAAATTTCCCTTTTTCTCTTCTGCAAGATATGAGAGAGTGTTTTCTCTATATGATTACCTCCACTCCTAAAAACAAGGAATCAAAGATGGACAGAATGGAGCAGAGTGTAGTGGAACTTGCTTCTCCTTTTACCCCAAAGTTTACAGAATAATTTCTAAATTATAAAAATTTTTCCACTGCAATCACTCTTTTTAGTCCATTCCAGTTCTATTTCTTCTGAGCCTCCCTGGTAGAAACTTGAGGAGGACTTATATTATAAGCTTAGCATTGTCTTTCACATTTTTTCCACAAGGAGCAAAACTTTCCGACTTTAGCCGTTCTTACCACTATACAAAAGAATTTCTTTGGAGAGAGCACACCACCTCAATCAACATTTTCAGAATGTTTCCTACAATACTCTTCTCAGAGACACAACAGTATTGAATTCAATCTCTCAAATGGAAATCTGAGAGGATCCAAGAAGGTGGGCACTCTGAATGAAGGAAATGTGGATATATTTATGACTTAGTACACAGTAGCCACCGAGGCTCCATACCTGCTTTTCATGTTGTGGAATTTTCACTACTAAGAAAAGCGCATTTTTGCGGAATCATACCGAAACGTCTGATGCCTGTGCAGCTACGCTTGGTGCCTCATAGATCTAAGGAAAATGTTTCTATGTTCTTTTAAATGAAAAAAGCACTAAGGCACTAATTCTTTGGCTAATGAGAATATAACTACAAAAATTTCTTAGAAACAACAGATTTGTCACTAAGAACTGCAGCATCACACATTTGATTTATTTAGATTATGTATTTTTAGATTAAACACCCATAACTTAGCTATGCCTTTTCAAACCAAAGAGAATATCTTTATTCCTTCTCATAGAGCTTTTTCTTCACTGTGACTTCAAACTCATTTAATCTTTGTTCTCTTGTTCCCTGGCCTTTAACATGTTTGCAACTTCTTGGGGAAGTATTTTGTAGAATTTCCCTTGGAATATGCCTCTCCTGCATCAGAAACAGAGAACTCATTTGGGCTCTTACGGAAAATGTCAGAAGACGAGGAGACGAAGAATAACCGGCCCTTGCTCAGCAGTACTACTTGCAGACCCTACTTTAGCCCAAAGCAGTGAATTCCTGTGTGATCCCTATTCTGCTGTTTGAAGGACTTATGCAGAGCATTACAGAGTGTGTGTGTGTGGGGGGGGGGGGGGGGGGGCTGTGGGTTTTTTTTTTTCCTTCCCTTTTTTGGGGAGGAAGGGGAATGGAGCTGAACTCTAAATTTGAAGAGCATCTGCCATATTTCTTAGGCTGAGATGAGGACAGCTGAAAAGGAGGGCTTTCCTTTTCTTTCTGTAAAGCTGATAGCTACATTGTGAAACTGATTGGACCTGATAATTCTAAAAAAAAAAAAAAAAAAAAAAAGGAAGAAGAAAGAGATACCAACTCATCTCCACAGGTGTTAAACGTATAATCACCTCAGATACACCACTATTCAGTTCAATGGAGCAAGTATGTTACAAAAAGCCAAGCAACTCTCTTATTTAAGGTTCAAGTTCATATTACCCTATTTTAGCCAGGAGCTAAATAAACCGTGGTGTGGAGGCCAACAGGAAGAGTAATTCCACACACTCTTCAAGATACCATGGTGAACCCTCGGCCAGTGACGGTAGGTGCTGCAGTGCAAACATGGAGGTATTATGAGCATATCTCAGGACTAATGCAAATAAGAAAGCTGTTTTACCTGAATTATTTAGAGAGGAACTTTGCGATTCACACGCTCTAATTCAAACCTAGATTTAACAAGGCAAATTCCAGATAAAACTTAGTAGTAGTAGTAGTACTACTACTACTACAAAAAAAAAACCCAAAACAAAACAAAGCAAGAAAACCCCCATCCCACAACCACTATGCAGCTAGATTTTCAAGAAAAAAAGTCTTACGAGAGCAGCTGTTCTTGTAAGATTTCTCTTGAGGGCCAAAGTTTTTTGCTTTTATATGATATTGCAGTCACTGACAAAAATCAAAGGTGAGGTGTTTGATCTAAATCTCAAATCTTGCTAAATCACCTTCACCATTCTAGTCTATATTCCCAGGGGTCTCAGTTTATTACTTCCAGTCCCACCACATCGAACACGTGCGACTCCAGGAGTGCACAGCACACATGAGCAGTAGACTATTCCTCCTTTCACTGCCATTGCAAGCAACTGCTTTATAGGCACAAAGCAAGTGGGACTTGCTGACCTAAAAACAACTGTGAATTTGCAAGTTTCAAAGAACACTATATTAAAATAATAACTGTAAAAAATGTAAATCCAGATTAGCTGAGACACCATCTACACAGGAGAAGAACAAGTCTCTGGATAAGGTCTCTCTAGGTGGATAGGTAATTTAAGATCTAAGGGACCTCTTTTAAATAATCACAGCTTTGAGCACAAATAACTATCAATCTTGTAAGAAAAACAAAGCCACTGATCTCACCTTCAGAAGCAGAGATATTAATCAGAATAAGAGAGGAGCATCATACTTCAGTGCACTGAAAGATGACGTATTAAAAAACCCTAAAAGAGTTTTTTCCTAATGCCACAGCAGTATTTGGGTTTGGGTTGCCATTATTCTCAGTTGCCTGCTGGGTTGCTGCGTTCATGGAAAATGTTATTTATATATTTTAATGATATGTATGTCAGGAGGACATTGACTGACTCAGCACCCATTTTATTTTAGCTACATGTTTCTAGAGCTTGACAGTAAATGATATGCATGAGCCATGTTGACTGTCATCTTCCACTTTTAATTTTGCTGTCAGACAAGCAAGCAACTTCCTAATGTTTCGTTCCAATTTCAGTGCAATAAGCCTGTTGTGTAAGCTGCCTGCTAAAAGCTGGAATAACAGTATTTTGTAGGACTCCAAAGATGGAGCCATAGATGAATATGTGTCAACAGCACTGAAAGCATCACCTGCTTCTCCTTTTTTGTCAGCAGTTCTTATTTCCACCCTACAATTTTTCCACGTTCTTTATAAGACAGGCCACATGGGGAAAAAAAGAAAGAGTTTAAGTTTCACAGGCATCTTCCATCATGCGCAATCACAGCTACCTGACTGCGCGAGGCAGAGGACGCAGGCAGAGGTTTCCAGCAATCAGGCATCTTGGAAACAACAGCAAAAGCCCACAATATATTTTAAAATGGAAAGAAACCCAGTCCCCTACTAAGCTGGTAAAGTTCCAGAACGATGGAAAACTTTGATTTTTTCATAATACATACTTTCTCTCATGAATATTCAGTAAAAACCCTGCAATCCTCTCATTGGAAACAGGCTACAGAAAGCAACACATTAACAATGAGTAACTTTTACCAATTATAACTTTTTCCTGATAATTTCTATACTGTATCACGGAACATTCATCATTAGCTCTTATTAAAATAAATTACAAAAAGTCTACTTAGGCTGCTCAAATGAAAATATGTAAATTACACCCACTGCTCATCTTGTACAATACCGGTAAAACAATACACTCTCTCTTACATGTAAGCTGCGCCAGGCATCACAAAGCCGCTCTCCCCCTCCCCACGCACACACCTCTTTGCCCCCTCAGAAAAGAAAATTACCACAGGGCACTTTTGTCCTGTTTCAGATGATCAATTCAGTATGCTGAAACACTCTGAATATTTCACTTAGCTTTCTTAGTTTTCCCTCTACAATACATAGCTATTTCTCTTTGGTGAATAATACCACAGCACACTATGCAACGAAGGGGGGGAAAAAAGTCAGTGCAAGTTTGAAAAACAACAGAAAAAAAATCGAGAGCGAATGGCTTTTGTTAATCTGACAGCCCCCAGCTAGCCGCACAGGCGGATTTGGAAGCGGTGCTCGGAGGTTTCCATGGGGCAAGGCCGCCACGCAGCCCCGGCTGCCGCGCGCCGCCACCTCCAAGCCCCCGTCGCCGCGGAGGGCCCTGCGATCGTCCCGTCAGACGCCCGGAGCAGTGCAGTGACGAGCTCCTGCGCTGCTAAGACGCGCTGCGCGTGTTCCACGGCATAAGCAGACACGCAGGAGCTGCTTTAAAAACGGATGCATCCGAGCCAGAACTCGGATTTAAAAAACACAAACTGATCAGAACTTTCCCACCGCCTGAGCGACAGAAAACTCTTCCTAAATCCCCCCAAGTCTTCTGCTCACAGTTCCACACAGCGGTATTCCAAGAGTAACAAGTTAAATTATCAACAGGAAAACTTTCACTAGGAAGAAGACTAAAGCCTTCCAGCATTTAAAACCCTTGCTACCCTGCATGACTGTCAGGCCACGCTACTCCCGTGCAACGCAATCTTGCCCCTCCCACGACACTCATTTTAATACCTCAGATATGTTTCCATTTCCACTTTATTTGCTACCTAATCATTACACAGTGACTAGCGCTGGCCAAAGCATTACACGCGCGTGGTGGTTCCAGCACTGCCGCTTCCTGAAGAATGGCCGAGTTCCCCGCGATAGTCGCTTTCCCTCTCACAGCCCCGGCTGCCGGCACGCCCCTGCTGCGGGAGAATTGCATCCTGAGACGCCAACACCCGCAAAGGAACCCGAAACTAAAACTACCTGGCCCAGCCGCGGTGAGTAAATGTTTGGCCTGTTAAACACACTGGACAAGAGTTTCATCTTTCGAGAAAGGGACGCGATACCCTCCCTCCTTGCAACGCAGTCTCTCAGCTGTAGCCCTACCAGAAACCAGCCCGCACAACTGAGTTACAGCTCTGCAACTGTGGTTTGATCACCGTGTCAGAAAAGACCTTCCGTGCCCCGCAGCGCTTTTCAATAGCATGATTATATGAAGTAACATTTTTGCTTTTTATCCTTATAATAAAAAGCACCCAAACACTTTGAAAGTACTATTGATAATCTTTATCCCAGAAACAAGCTCTGATCACAACATTAGTAACTTTGTTTACAAACATATATAAAACAGTACGCAAAAGGAACAAACAACAGAGCTGCATCCTTTCGTATACTTGCATTATGCTAATCTGCAGATACTTAATCAGAAAGGCTAATACATTACAAACACAATTAATGGCCAGAAGAAGCAGGGGAGATTTTGATCCTTGAAACATAATGTTCTGATTATATATAAAACTTACCCCAAACTGCCCATTATATGTCCACAATGCATAAAATAGTCAAGTTTAAGAAGCGTTTAGCTAAAACTTGAGACTGGATTGAGCCACAGGAGCAGCTCTTCAATTGATCCAACATCTCACTGTATCTTTAAGTATGGATAAGTACAATTTAATCAGTCATTCCTATGAATTTACTCCAAGTTAACCTAAGTATTTATCCAGGAAATATGCTGCTCTTACAGAAAAGCAGGTCATATAGAATGTAGCATCCCCGTAACAGATCAGGAGGTTAAATCTCGGTCCCACCAGAACTAATGCAAAACTCCCATCAATTTAAATGGGACCAGAATCCTCCTCAGTCTCAATCTCAGGAACCCATAGCTGGGATGAAGCCTGAAGATAGTAGGAAAGTCTGTTCCTGAGTCAAGAGAGATAAACAGAGGTAATAGCTCCAGAGAAGAAAGTTCAAATGCTTCTGCTACCCTTTAATAGTTAACTGCCTACATGAACCAGACTAAGAGCAGCAAAACTTAATTTGCTCTCTAGAAAGTTCAAAACAAATAAGGAGAGCCCCCCCAGTTCAGACTTTCTGCATTGCTGTGTCTCATCCTTACCTGGCTGGGGCTTGGGTAGAGGGATCTGCTTAGGAACTTTCAAGTTCCTGTGGAGAACCTGAAACTGCATCTTCTCTTGGCAAGCGGGGGAAAAACGCCGAGGAAATGTTAAGTGGCAACAAAATACCTCCTCTCTCTGAAAGGCTTCAACCCCCTGAATGAAACAGCATGGCAGCACTACATGGAAGAAGCGGAAGATTTCATGTCTCTTGATAACCCCACGCTCTGACGGCAGGCCAGTCAGAGCCAAGACACAGTTGGACACACTCGGATATTGTCCTGGCAAAGCTACGGCCCCACGATTTTGAGAAGTGCATTATGCTAACGATGCCTCCCTGGAAGAACTTGCTGAAACCACAGGGATGGATGTTTGCATTTCCTGAGCGCCCATCCAGGGCCCTATGATTATAACTGGTCAAAAAACCTTAACAGCTGACTCCAAAAAATTAGCAATTTCCTTAAGAAATACCTTTTGTTCCATAGTGCTTTCAGATGTTTGTTCTCCCTATTTTTGTCTGATTATAGTGTCTAGATTTTTCGGTGGCAGCTATCACGATGAGGGAGGGGAAGCCTGGACAAGAAAGGAAACTCAGATTCTGTACCATCTGTTAAATGACTTCCAGTCTGAGAGAACAGATGCTGGACTTCACTATCAGCTTTTGACAGATCTAGAAATATTTTCTTAATTGGGACTAAAACTCTAGCTATGACAGGATAAGTGTCAGAGAACATCTAAAAGAATGGCTCCAATTCTCAAACTACCTGTTCACTCAAAAAAAGATGTCTTTCTAGTAAACACGGTGTGGCATGCAACAGCCTTCCTTAGAATGAATGGAGCACTATCCAAAACCACACTGGAGACCTATCCAAAACCAGAATATATGCCCTGCTTAGGTGCTATAAATACTGTCACTGCTCAAAAGGTTCCTTACCTGAACTTGGTAGGAATCTCCTTTTCTTACACTTCTGCATATTCCTTATTTTATTTTGTGCACTACCCTACTGCATCTGTCCTGCACTCTCCTACAGACAAGTCAGTGTTGTCTTCAAAGACTCATATGATAATCGCCTATCAGATCTGGCCAACTTACCAACACTGGTGTACCGGTATAAAATCATATTAAGACAGCATAAGTGCAACTAAAAATTTCTACATAGAACTGAACTGCCAATTCCACATGTGCCAAATGCCCAAAATGCCAAAACAATTAAACTAATTATGAAAGTTAGTTTCAATTATAAACTGATAGCTGAGATAGCTGTGGCATAAATACAGAGGCTTAACTTTTAATACATTCTGCACTGAAAACAATTTAACCTACCAGTGGCTCTGAGTTTTCCAACTTGTATTTGAATTCAATGAAGCAATTAGGAAAAAAATATATATATGTTTGTGGAAGGGGAAATTCAATAATAATTTTGAATTTCCAGCAAAAAATAAAGAACAAATTAATTTTCTCAAAATACTGCTTTAAAACATACCTGAAAGAGCATAGCTATATTCAAAATGCAGTGTTTGCTTGTTTATGCCACATATTTTCATTTGTCAGAGATCAATTTTTCCCTGTGTTTTAAAACAATCTGTATCTAATTTATGTTATTTACGCTTCTTATACTTCTCAATACATTATGCCAAAGCATATTTCAGTATGATTGAGAATTTCAGAAATGGTACTGTTGCAAAAATAAGAGGTGGCATAAAGCATTTTGCTATAACAGATTTTTGTTATGACAAAAAAAAATTAACATTATTCATGCAACATTTGAAAAAAAATTTGAGGACTTTCTTCACTCTTGCCAAGTGCCTGTTATACCTAGGGCTGAAGGAGGAACGCTCTCTATTTTAAGTGTGCAGATTTCTTTTAGGCCTAGAGGATTCTTGCATCCCTTCTTGTGTCCCGCGCCAACCAGGGAAGGATTGCGAGCCTGTGGCCTACAAGGTATAACTACAGTCCCCACATAATGGCATAAAATGCACTTCTTGTTTTCAATGTAATATTAGCAACAAAACTTTCTTTCTTTCCCTGGTGGTCACAAATAAAACATGCACAACACATCCTGAAATCAAATGCAGTGATTTCACCAATTTCTCCATTTTTTGTTGAAGTTCCATGGTTATAAACTACCAGCTCACCTCCTATGGCAGATTAAGTATTACATAGCAACATACTCACTTGGCAAATTTCTTAACTTTGTAAACAGAGTAAGAGCTGTACTGTTAACCAAGAATTCTGTGTACTTCAATTCATCAGAAAAGTCAGTATGTACTGAATACGTAACTGCTAGCAGCGGGCTTCTCAGAAGAACAGGAACTCAGCCCACACAGATCCGCCAAACGAAGTGGGACATTGTCAAGAGTTCAGCACCCTGCCATGCCATAACGTACGTGGAGAGTGAAAATTGCACCACTCTACAAACACAAGACACAATTAAATAGGACACACACTACATACACACAGCTGGCGAGACAACAAACAGCTAACTAAAATCCAGTGTTGGTCTTCAGAATTTACAAAGTTAAGATTCAGATCCATGAAACCATTTATATACAAGTCATCTGACTTTCTATTTGCTTACCTCACTCCAACTTAACACAAGGTATGATTTTTAAATACAACCTCTTCAGCTGAGCAGGTTCCCACCTGCAGCCCTTGCTCCTGAACACAGTTCCTTCCCGCTGCTCCTTTACATGCACTATGACCACCCGTAAAACCTCACCATAAACTGACTGTCATCTAGGTCGAGGCTGCCTTCCTCCTGTCAGAAGCAGAGGTTTGGGGGGGGGTTGAGGGTTTTTTTTGTTTGTTTCTGTTTTGGAAACCAGGTCGTTTCAATGACTAGTATCAATTCAAGCAAGTAGGGACAGGGAGTGAATTGCAACCCTGCAGAGGAAAGGGAAAGGGAAAGCCCCACGTGCACGTGCCCCACAGGCAAATAAAAGGCAGGTGTAACTGCATCCTCACTTAAACTAGTGCTCGTTTGGTACAAGGCAATGCAGAAGCAGGCCCTGCAGAGCTTTCTAGGCAAACACCAAGTCAACTGAAATGCTCCGTTTTGCTTGATACATTTATATATCCCAGATGACACATTCAGAGATTCTGCAGAGTTTAATCTTTCCGAGTAACGCAAGAACACCCGCCCTTCACAAGAAGTTTCAGGCCCTAAAACTGCCAAGTAAAATACATGGCCCAAGCGTCACCAAGACAACATCGCTTTCAGAAACTTGAAGACAGCCTGCAATAACGTCTGATTAAGCACTACTGCCTCCCCACTAATTGTGTTTTTCATCCAATATTTAGTAATGACAATGTTAAGAACAAATTTGTCCTCGTAATCAAAGAGTCGCATTGTAAAATAGGAACCTGCAAGAAAGAAGAGACCTTACAAGATTGTAACAGGCTGCCAAAGGAAGAGAGAAAAGCCATCAGAAGACAAGAGAAGGAAAAAAGAACGCAATGCTGGTGATGCATATTAAGAGGAAGTACATTTTGCCGTTAAGTAATGATAAACTGTACGATATAAAACTGAGCAAAACCACAAACAATTCCTAAGAGTTCAGTTCGTATTTCAGTGCCTTGTTCCATGGAGCGATATTTAAGTCTCCCATTAGGAAAAGAGATTCACTTGACTATATCATCCAAAATGTCCACTTTTGGGGAGAAAATACACGGCTTTACAGAAAACAAGTATGATGCACTTTGTTTTAGATCCAAATATGTTTAGCTTAAAAAACTGCTCTATACCCACAGATAAACACAGTTTTTACCCTCATTAAAATGTGAATTACACAACACCTACTGCCACAGCATGTTTGAGACCGTGGTCACCGGGATGAGCAGCACCGGGGTGGAAGTCAGCAGGCGGGCCCACGGCTGGATCGCTGCTCCTTCGCACCAGAAGCGGCGTGCCTACGAGGCAGGAGAAAGAGCGGTGAGGCAAGGGAGCTGCAGGAGCACGGCGTGCGGATTCACGCGGTTTACCCGAGAGGGGCACGCAGCTCCTACGCAAGCTCCTCTGGGGCAACAGCAACCGGGTCCCTCACTACATCGCATGGGATTATGCCATTTAGTATTTACTGAGGTACAGACATGAGAAGGTTTCAACCTTGGTTACACAGACTTTCACCCCCGCTAAATTAGTCAGGTGAAAACTGCTGACAAACAGGAAAAAAGGCACACTCTTTCAAACCAGACAAGTAGCTGCAGGGAACCGTGACGGCACGTGCTGTCAAACTGACAGGGAAACCGTACACTTCATCTAAGGAACAGCAGTGAACACAAAACCACACTGGACTACTTTTGCTAGCTCCTGCAGCGGGTAGTGGCTACGTAACTACACCGGCACTTCCTCTGCCGAAAACCTTTCCTTCCACACTGAGGACAGTTTTCACTGTATTTTCTGCATTAGCCCAGCAATCTGGAATCTCGCAATCCAATTTTCAACCCCTCCAGACTTTGGCCCGATGCATCCCCCAAAGCCATACTGAGCAACTGTTTTGCCTGTCCAGTACCACTCCAGCAAGCCCACATTCAGCCTGTACGGAAATTCACTTTGGATGCGATGCTGTGACCATATGTATGGTCATAAATTTTATTTTCAGAAGCTCGTAAGATGCAATACCCCACCACTACTACTGCTTTGCCTTCCCAGCCTGAAGCGTGTAAACAACTGAGCTCAGGCACAGGCTTTTGGGCAGAGGGGCAGGAGAAGGATAAACAGATAATAACTCGCTACATTAGTTTCACTTAATATGTAATACGTCTTGGGGCGGCTCTGCAGAGACAGCCTATATAAGGTAGAGGGAAAGGTACAAAGAGGAGCGGGGGGAGGAATTTCACCCCCAGCAGATCTGCCTTCTCCTATCGGCTCTGCCAGGATTGCAAGGGAACCGCCGCAGCCATCGCAGTGCTTTCAGAGAGGCTACGGCCCAACCGGCTTCCTCACACGCTCCTCCGGGCAGACTTTCACCTACCGTTCACGTGCTCTGGCTGGGGATAAGCTCCAAGAGCCGCATGGAGCTTCTGGTAACAGAGCTGCCCAGGTACCACAACACACTGGTTCTTTAAACACTCACTGCAAAACCTCCAGGTGGGGGGAGAAGACAGGCACTTCTACGAATTTGAGAAAAGTATTTCTCATGTTATCCAAAACGAAATTAACAGACGTGACTTTTCTTCAAGTCTTCCCAAAATAATTTATCCCAGTGCTGAGAACAAATGTAGAGAATATCAGTCTAAGAGAATAATTTTTCACAAGTTGCAAGTGAGTGAGAACAAGATCATAACTGACAGTCATACTATTAATTATAGTGGTTGGGATTGATGGCAGCCCTAATTACTAGATCTATAATAGAAGTTTGTACTTGCAACACAGTTGCTTTGTTAACAGAGGCACTAACCCAATTCTGGAGCAACCGTACCAAATCCACCCCCTGCCCAACTTTGCTGTCTTTGGTGTAATTACAGCTGGAACAAATACAAGCAGCTGGCACCAAGTAGCAACTAGAGGATCTAATGCTATTATCCTTCCTCATGGTGAGCAATGGTTTTTTTTTCTTTTAATACACAAGCAATCCTTCTGACCTCCACTTACGCAGGAAATCAATAAGGCAGGCAAAAGACAAGACTCAGATTTGTGTCCTAGTATTGATGGAATACACAACCAAAAATCAAAGGTGAACATGGTTTTCTGGGCTGAGCGACTGTCATCTTGATACCAAGAGCTGGGCTTGTTTTCACAAGGACGTTCTGAAGAAAGGCATCGATCACAAGAATTACCCATTTTGTGTGATTTCCAGAAGTGTTGGCAGGCCAAAAGAAAACCAAACTCCCACTGCTCAGATCTTCCCCTTCTTCACATGGTGCTGAAGACAGAAAGTTTCTCTCCTCTAAGCATGTTTGATAAGACAGTTATGGACCAATTCAAGTTTGGCCTTCGTACAAGCTACATCCTAGAACCCACCTTATTCCTTCACGGTAATAAATGGCCACTTTATAGAAAAGGATTTCCTTTTCCTCCCCAAACCCCATGTTAAATCTAGTCGTTGAGACAACATATTTCTCTCTGGGACAACACTGCCAGGCATACAAGCATCCGTTTCTATACTGCAGTGATTCCACCCTGCCAAACTTTGGTGGCAAAATTTTAAGAACTCTTTTCTACAACACACCACAGGGCTAAATCACTACTCATTTTCACATCTTTAATCAATATTAAGAATATGTGTTTTAATACATTTGGTATTAAGTATGCAATTTAATGCCATTATTAATTCGCTAACTTCAGTAAGTGAAATCACATTTTCTGCATACTTTTTCAGCTAAACAGTCTCAGCCCAAACAGCTTCCCTGAACACAAACACAATCCTCAGCCCCAGACCTCTGCCAGCTCCAGCCTGGGCACGCTGCTTGCAATGCCTGTATTGCCCTCAAACAGGAGTCCGAGCTCCCCCCTCACCTATCTTCCTTTCCCTTACTATTGGGAAGATATAAGACTATTTAAAAAAAAAAAGGGGGGGGGGGGGACAAAAAATCTCCACAACTAAAGTTGTTTGACCATGCTAAGCCTGTCCTATTAACACAGTACACATCCCAAATCTTAGCAGAAACTGCATCTTACTCTCTTGCCTGTAACTCGCCATCTTTACCGTTTTTGTTTTAAACATGGATTATTTAGCTGTACAACAGTAACTTCGATATCAAGCTATTCATAAAGTAAGGTGACTGTACATCAGCAGTAACACTGAGCATTATGGATACCTCCCTCTTCCATCAGTGCCACAAAATAGCACTAAGGAAACAGTAGAGACAGATCCAAAAATAAGTTTTATGAGCTCTAGAACTACAATGTGGTAAGTACTTTGATTTTTAAAAATAGGATAAGGCAAACATTCATACAGCAACAGATTCCAAATTGTAATAATAATAATAATAATAAAAAGCCCTGAGACCAATACCTCAGCCTCGCAGTGTAAACAAATAAAGCCCAGCTGTAGCTTATTAGTGGTCCCAGGCAGCAGACCCAGTTCAGTGAAACAAACATGTTGTATCTGTGTATAAAAGCTAAAGCCAGAAAGTGTTGGATTTTCAGTCACTCCATGATTGTTAAGATAACACACGTTCTTTAAAATCATTTTTCCCTGTGTGACCAAAGAATTTCTGACAACCCACACTTAATTGCCAGGACCTCTTCAATACAGCAACTGGAAAACAAATCTTGAGACACTTCTGTGGAGCCAGACAGCATAATCTGCTCTCCATCCCCCTTTTCAGATAAACAGGAACACCATAAAGAAACGCTCCTGCTGAATGACTAGAAAACTAGGTGCGTCGACACTTTCATTTCTACATTTCAAAACTCAGAGTCATATTCCAAACTCAGATTAAAACATACTGTTGCGACTCCTGAGGCCATGATTCCAGCCCCTTTTCTGGTTTCTGTCCTCCTTTTCTCATGGTGAAAAAGTCAAGTTACTCAGAGGATTAAAAAAAAAAATCCCTCCACTGTCAAGTATACAAGACAAGGATGAAAAAAAGCACATATATCAAGCTCACTCCTTTGCCCAAAGCCAAAGCTCTCCAGTTAGATTTCTCCCCTTCCTGAGTTGTCTGCTATAACTAATTCCTCATCTCTCGCTCCTTCCTCTCGCTTAGAGGAACCCGAAGCCCCGTCACTGTCACTGCCGGGGACGTGACAAGCGCTCTCATTTGTTCCAGCCTCTCCTGGCTCCTGCAACAGGTGGAAGATGTCGTCTCCTGGAACACGCCATTCACGTAAAGCTTGTTTAATAACTTGGGACCATGTTTCAGCACTTCTGCCTGTTCCCTATTTTGATGCTGGTTTTAATCGCATCACCCCTGCCCTCAATTTTTAAAACTCCCTTTCACTTGCTGTTTGCCAGAGAGACAGAAGAAAATGACATTGTCCCACTCTCAGTTTCACAATCATCTCAGCTTTGATACCAAAGTTTGCAGGAGCAGAAGGAATATTGGAAATTATATCTTCCAACTTAGGAATATGGCTTTGCATCAATTTGCTTTCATTTTATGCCTGAAAGCTTTTATTTATGGCCAAGGGGTTTAGAAATTTATGCTGTTCATTTGGAACATCTCCCTGCTCGTACAAGAACAACTGGACTTTTCTGCCCATCGTTTATACTGTTGTCTCTTCTGCCAGGTGGCAGTGAAGGCCAGGGCCCTGCAGATCAGCTTCCCACTGAAGGAGAAACCACTCACAGGGAGTCTTTATTTACTGACATATCAGTTCTTGAACAGAGATGTCACAAATCCTGACATCTTTGTGATTAAGCTAAGTCACCCAAAGCCTTTAGGTGAAATTATCCAAACCCTCCCTCTGATCCTCACCATTTCACATACATATGGCCCAGAGACCCAGGAGCTTCCAACCACTAAAACTACCTTTTATTAGAGGACAAAAATAAACTAAACCAAAAAAATCTCTCTAAATAGAGGAATCTGAAATGGCAGGTGGGGCAGATTACATGAAAGACTTGAGAAGAAACTGTGTCCTCCTCCTTTGCAGGGTGAATCTCCTGTTCCTTCAGAAGACAGCAATTTTCAGGGGTTCCCTGAGCTAAGCAGCTCCCTATCCCACCTGGTCTCCTCCGGGCTCAGAGTCTGCTCCCTGCTGCAGCAAGACCTTTCACACCCCTCGGTGCCTCCCAGCCCATGCTCCTCCAGCAGCCTTCTTCCCTATTTCGACCTCTCCCTGCCTCTTCTGCTCTGCACACCGAAAGGTCCCTTACAGCCGAGCACACTTGCTTGGGCTCATCGAGGGAGAAGCCTCCCCAGATCCCACCATCTGGGACTCTGTCAGGCTTGGAAAGGCCTCCCCTCACAGCCTGATTTACATTAAAAAAGTGCACAGCAGTTAAAAACATACCAATAAAATACTTGTCTTGTCACACCCTTCCTTTGTGACTGTCAAGCCAAGACACCAAAAATTACAGAAGTAACATTAGAAAGCAAATAACAGCTTGAAGTGACAGCTATGCCCACAGCGTGGGAAGATGTCCACATAAAGAACCAAACAAAAGTAGAAATAACTTTGCAATAGTTCATGTGACTCTCATCTGAAGGGGCCCTTCGGCTAAAACAGCATGGCAGCTCCACTGCCAACATCTCAGTTGGAAGCCGGCTTCAGATCAAGAGAGATTGCAAGAGAGGTGGAATGTCAGCATTTTGAAGAAAAATGATAATATCTCCAACTTAAAATGGGAAGAAACATTGAAATCTTTGGGAAAAATAACAACTTCAGAAAAAAATGTGAGCATGTCACTAAAAATGCAAAGACAATGAGCACCACAAACAAAATCAAAAGCAGAGGGATATGTACTCATATTTATTATATGTTTTCTTGCCAAAAGTTGCTTGGCCCACAAGAAAGTCTCCACAGAACTGGGCAGTGCTAGTCAGGTTTCCAGCCTAAGTCAAAAATCTGACTGCTGAACTTGCTGCTTTGATCTCTTCTTTAGCATCTAAAAGATTAAAAAAATAAAAGGTTGGCTTCTACTGCAGCTTTCCTCAGAAAGTACCAAAAGACAGGAAATGTACTATGTAAAAGAAAATACATTCATCTCTAGCTCCAAAATCAGTCCAGTGCCACTACCTTTCTGCAATGTCACCAGCAGTGATTGTGAAAAACTTCTCCCCAGTTCAGAAAAGGACAACAGACCCATCGAGTTACACTGAATCACACTGAGTTACAGTTAATCACAGGACGACAAGCAGAAAACAAAGGAAAAACAAAAACAAAAACACAAACTAGGGCCAGTTGGTCCTTGCAAGTAAGTGCAAAAGCGATAGCAATAGCAGACACTATTTTGATACTGTATTCTTTCAGGAGTCCCATAAAGACATGGTAACCGGCTATTAATCTCAAAGTTCAAAGGATATTGTGGAAGTTGAGGTTCTGTTTTCCTTCCAGGTGTTACCTTACCTTCAACAAGAAGTCTTCTCCAGAAGCCTAAGCTGCACTAAGAGGCTTTCAGCAGAACATACAACAGCCACCTAACTGCAGCACCAGCCATCTGCTAAGCCTAATGGAAATTTGGGATGCTAGATAGTGACACAGATAGCACGACCATTTGCTACAGCTAGCAAAAGCATAAACTGTCTATGTGGATATAAGCATCCTGCCAGCACAAACTAAAAATACAATCCATGTCCATTATACATACATACATACCTTTAATTTGTTCATCACCATCTCCCTTAGAACACAGACAAAATATAATGGAAAACCATCTCAGATGCTATTCATTACAAACACTGCAGAAAATTAGACGCATTTACTTAGGAGATTCTCTCATCTGTTCCCCTTAGGAAACAAAATGTTTTTTTTTTTTCCTTACTACTTTCCTTTTATTCTGATGTGTTTCTATGTTATTCTACTCATGCTTTGGCATTAGTGCTGAACACCTATAAGAAAAACAGCGTAAGCTCAGACAGAAAATGTATTTCTTTTCCCGAACGATAAAACACAGAAAACATACCCCTGCCCACATACCAAGCTGATCACACAAACGTGCTACTTGCAAGCGCTACCATTTTGCAGTGGAGAAGCAGTTTGCATTTGAGACTTAGGAACTCGGTGAAAAAAGTTGGAGTTCTCGCCTTGTTGCGTTGCATGTCACAGGCGACGAGGATTCAAACACATGCCGAAAACTGCAAAGTTTTCCTCGTGATGACAGCTTTTAACCTCAGTTACTTCAGGGTGGATTTCCCCCTCCTTAAAAACTTGCCCAAAGTATTTTCTACTATGGCAGCACAGTACCTTCTACCAGTCCTCCACAGCCCACGTGGGTGTCTCAGCCTTACTTGTGACATGCGCTGACAAAGCTGGTAAGAAAACGTCCTGCAATTTCCCTCCCTTCAAGTAATCTGTGCATCACCTAGTTTCAAGTCATTTAGATCGATTATTCTCCCTTTTGCTAGCATCACCCTCAAAGAAGATTAGTATCTACACAGATTCATGGTTAACAGTATATTTTCCCTTAACTCTCATGTTTTGGAAATATTTTTTTTTAACTGCAAATATGGTTGAAACAAGCATATGGTAGAAACCACACTTAGATTTAAATTGGTTACATTAGAAAAAAAAACAGAAGAGAAGTTCTGCCATTTGTGCACAATTAAAAACTGAAAACTCGTATCAACACAATGGCGAGAGCAACATCCCCGTGCAGAATGCAACCCTATTTTCTTATTTTGCTTTAAGTATCTTGACAAAAAAGGTGTAGGCAGACATTAACGCTCACCCCGAACAGAGGGTACTCTGCAGCACTCGCATCCTTCGGCGGAGGAAAACTCGGCGTTCGGGGCTCGCAGGGGGTCGGCTGCTCAGGAGCAGCGGGTCTGCCAGCGGGTGCCTCCCGCGGGTGCCCGAGCGCGGGGCGCAGGCTCCAGCGACGTCGGGGGCCGGCGAGCCCCGCTCTGCCGCCGTGGTCCCCCGGGCACCGAGCAGCTCTGGCCTGGCGCCCAGCCCGGCCCCAGCCTGGGCACCTGACGGTAGGGGTTAAATACCAGCCGGGGACCACGAACCCAACAAAGCCTATTCCCACCCTCTCTTCACTTTGCTCTTTTGCTTTTAAATCTCCCTGCTTAGGAAAGCACAGTTCACCTCAGGGCTGAGAACGGTTTATTCGTTGGGATTTAGGATGCAGCCTGGCGTTACGGGGCCAAATGCAGAACACTGCTGAAGACAACCAGAGTTTATCACCCGCAAGCATTCTCTGCAGACTGTGCTATATAAAACACAGCCTAAACCATGCATTTAGAATGGACTTTATTGTTGTTTGGGGGGCAAACACTCTCAGGTGACTACTTTTGGGTAAGCTGCCAAATCAAGAAACATAGGCAATACAAATACATGTGTTTAACTGCATCAATGGCAACTCTCTAATATATAGCAAGTTGTTTTTTTCCAGGTAACAGGGAAGACCTGTTTCGCAGAAGAACAAAAGATACACTTGGACTGAATACAGTAAGTGGGTGGAAAGAGATTTACAATAAACCATCTACGCAGTTAAAGTCATAATTTTAAATTCCGTTCCTACATATAAAAATGCTGACTACAATGGGAGAAAAGCTGTCCATCAAGTATGTATCAAACTGTCAACTGCTAAAGGCCATGCTAATGACAATAACTCTTCTGCCTGCTTCCAGATTACATACTTGACAGGACAGACAGAAAAACTATTTTCTCTCCTGTATATCCCCCCTCCCTTTTTTTTATATATATATAAAAACTCCTTCTGAGCAAATCAGTGTTAAAACAAACACCATAAATACTATATGCAAACACGCACACATCTGAAAATGCACTTCACCACAGATAATTATTGGCTGGAAAATCTGACATACTAAATGCAGACATATGCTAAGAGCCATTTAAGTGGGAAGTCGGAACAGCCTTTAAACTGGTCCTGGCATGAGACAATTCAGGCACTGAAAACAAACATTACAAATAGGATATTAATTTATATTTAAATACCAGAAAGGTCATTAATGTATGCCTAGTTTTCTTACTTTTATCAGAGAAATTTCATGCTAGTAGGCATACAGTCCTTGCCAGCAGTGCTTTTTCAGAGTATTATCCCATCAGTATAGGTCAATTCTCCCACTCTCGGATGTATTTCTTACCACCACCTGAGGCAGCATGTAATGGTTCTGCCATGCAGTTAAAACATAGCTGACATTAGCTTGTAAATTCTACCGTGTGTGTGTGTGTGTGTGTGTGTGTGTGTACACACACACACACATTTTTTTTCTTTTTTACTTTTTAAAAATATAATGCTCCCACAATTTGACTTCTGTTTAAAGCTAATTCAGACTGCTCATAATAGCACCTATCAATACAATTTAAGATCTTCAGCTATCTATTCCTTCTAAAGTGCATGTTGCACTTTTTATATTCCCATGGATACAAGATTAGATTAATCAACTAGGCTGACTTAACAGCTAGACAATTGACTTAAATCCATAAAGACAAAAACCAATTTCTAACAAGCTCTTTTGTATAGCAACTCAATGCAGAACAAAGTATTTCCCTACCACTCTAAAGTGAAATGCATTTTTTCTCATAAAGAAAAATTAAAAGGAATTGGCACTTTCCACTATAGGCTCGCCCTTCTGCTACTCTTACCCAGGAGAAGTATCTATAGGAATCACACCTGCATCGTGCACTTACCAACTGATACCTGTTCTCTTGCTTCCCAGTTCGGACCAAGGATTACAAATTATAGCCCCTTCAATCATTTTGCGTCTTTTAAGTATGATTTAAATTCAAAACAATGATCTCATTTTTGCTATATTAGGTTTCATCCTCCTCTACACCCTACTCCTGTGAAGTCATATGTATCTTTTCTTTTTTTTAACATGTAATCTCTTTCAGATGGCATTCATATGTAAATGGAAACTAAACTCTAGACATGCATAAAAACACCATTTAAAATGTTTTCTTGTTAGTTGAAGTCTTCCAACTTGCTGAACATGGCAGAAAGCATTCATTTTATTAAACAGAGCAGTTTATTACGCAGCATATTATCTGTAGTTACTGAATTTAAATCAATCATTTTAGGCTAATACATCCTACAAGATTTTAAAACTAATAGATCTCAGATGCTCACACCTCATTTTTATTCACAGATTGAAAGGTGAAAATAAGCATTTCTGCTATTTCAATTCCCAGCCCACTTCTCAACTTCAAATAAAATACTTAATGAACCGTACTAGCTGAATAAACTGACACAAAGAAAATAGCCGGCGCACCCGCAGACGAGGCCGTGCTGCCAAAGCCGGGTGAGCACCGCAGCCAGCACCAGCCGCAGGTGCTTGTGCAGCCGCTGCTCCGCAGCTCACTGCTTTGACTGTCTTCAGGACCCTGGCAGCTAAAGGCTATGGCTTCAACATCACTCTAGTAGTATTTTATGGCTAGCAGCAGAACACTAAAATAATATTTTAAAGGTGTATAATGAATTAAGACATTAACACAGGTTTTTATATTTAAATATGTCCTGAGTTTTAGCAATTTTTTTTGAATAAATGTATCAGATATACATATCTGATCTAAACTTAGAACCTCCCCTCTTTTTTAATCATTCCTAAAAATAGCAGCCTATTATGGTTGTAATCCATTTTGGTCACTGTGAACTGGTTTGAGTCTCAAACTAACTTCAAGATAAAGCAACCAAGCCTCTTGAACTCGCAATTTTCAGCAAAGTTTCAGGGAACAAGAGGGACGTAAGAGCAGCCCCACTCCATCAGGCCAAGTACCCAACTAGCCCATTATCCTGCAGCTAAGAGCAGTCAGTAGCAAATACTTAGGGAGAGGGTGCAAGAACAACGTGCTGTACTCTACCAGCCTGCAATAATTCATGGTTCAAAGGCTTCTGGATCAGAGTAGCATCCACATCATCATATTTTAATAGCCACTGATGAGCCATCTCCTGTGAATTTGTCTAATTCTGTTTTTAAGCTCATTGATATTTTTGGCCCATAACATTACATTACACAATTTCATCGTATGCTTCATGAAGAAGTGGTGGTTTAGGGCTATTTTCTTTTTAATCTGTTGAATGATAGTTCTGTTTGGTGCTCCTAGTTCTTCTGTGGTGAGAAAAGTGAATAACAACTTTCTATTAACCTGCCATAAAATTTAAAATGGTCAGATGACTATTTCTGTAAGAAAGCTAAGAAATGGCATAATCACAGAGGGCCATTTGCCCCTTTTAGTAGTTTCATCTTAACCCTCCCACCAAAATATTCTGCAGGATCCATCCTCACCTCAAATCCTCCTGGCCATAAATGTTCTTCTTTCACTTAATGCCTATAATAAACAATTCCCTCTAATGAAGTAACGGAGCTATGAAGAAAACAAAATACAAATCAAAAAACAAAATACAGATCAACAGCCAGTATATCTATGGGAAAATTGTGCAACATATTGGGAGAGAGGTACAGCTTTTGCCAGCTATGTTCAGGAGTCGTAAACACCCAATTCCCCATTTTACTTGGCTGAGACTCCAGATGTCTGTTTGGAGAAACAATCAGAATCTGAAGTGGCACTTCAAAGCAAAGAGCCAAAAAAATTAACTGTCAGCTAAGGCTCTTCAAAGGGTAAATTCAATCAAAAGCAACGACAAAGAATCGTACGACACTGGGCAAACTAGTTGAATCATTTAACTGTTATTTGTAGCTTTTCTA
The DNA here is from genome assembly GCF_036370855.1 of Dromaius novaehollandiae. Classification (NCBI taxonomy): domain Eukaryota; kingdom Metazoa; phylum Chordata; class Aves; order Casuariiformes; family Dromaiidae; genus Dromaius; species Dromaius novaehollandiae. The sequence goes on from NC_088104.1 coordinate 38,677,412, forward strand.
ATGATAGCTTTCATAAAGATGTGTTTGTCTGTGTACTGGAACAAGTTCGCATAGAAGTAAACAGTAAATAGCAAACCATTAATGAACAAACACTGCAAAAATGTGTAGAACTATTAAGTAAGTTAAAAAAAGTTTAAGTGATACAACCTTTGATACTGGCTATGCATTACAATATATGAATACTCACAAAATAGCAACATCATAAAATTAGTAAGATAGGGAAAATTTTGGAAAATGTTTGCAAAAAACACTAATGTTGAGTAAGTGTCAAAAAGCAGCGCAGAGTTTTGTAAGAGCATTTACTCCATCATTCTGAGTCGCATTCGCCCCCCGTCCTGCTTCCCTCAGGCAATAAAAGGCTGGAAATGAACATTTTGGATAGAGAGCTACTTCAGCAAAAAATGTAACTTGAAATGGAAAATGTTTTTCTCCCTATTTAATGTATTTTCACACAGATAACTCCTTGCCCCAAAATAACACACAATAAGCCACAGACAAAAGGAATTGAGGCAAGGGGAATAACCACTGGGAAAATATTCTTTGGGGAAATAATCAGAGGCAGAGGGGCTATTAGAAAGAGCTGTGACTCTTCGGCAACCTACTCTGCACACAAGTCTATAACCTACACCGCTACTGAAGTCCTGGGGACGGAAGGAAGGGCTGGCTTATTTTCTAAGCAGACAACCCAAAGACAGCAGAGAAATTCACGGAAGGTTGTTTTTAATGTGCCTTTATAGAAAGCATTGTTGTATTGTTTTTGCTGCAATACAAAGATAAACTTCAGTTATGCTGGCACAAGCTTCATTTCCATGAATCAAGGACAACTAAGTAATACCAAGCTTAAGTCATGAGGTCAAAATACATCAAGGCTGCACTCTGACTGAAATGAAAAGTTATCTTCAAACCTTCAGCTCTCCTGAGAGCAGGAACCATTTGTTTTAAGACCACTAGCAGACTAATTGATCATCACAATTCCTTAAAACCAGATTAAACTGAATGCTGCAGAGGAGAAAAATCCATCAAGCATGGTGTCATCCCAAAACGCCCGTGACAAACAGCAAGCAGCAGTGTTTGCTAGCACCACTCAGAGCAGCTTTCAGGTGCAGAGGAAGAGGAAGATGTCATATTTGCTTAAGCAAATAACCAGTGCTGTCTGAAAACAAAGGAAGCATGTGCTTTTACAATACATCTCTTTTAAAACTGACCAATTTCAACATGAAAAATTTCCCCAAATCAGACAGAAGAAAATTATTATATGCATGTATTGTATTCAGTCAGTACACTGCCAAGCAACAAACCTTGCAGGATTAAGATAAATAGGACAGTTTTATGTAAGGAAAAATGTCTTTCCTACTTGCTCAAAGAGCACGTATGCAAATAACAACAGCATTTTCTTTGTAAAATGAGTAATTTCAGTTCATACTTGTTTCCACGTACTTATTTTCCTCTTTGTTTAAAAATGCACTGAGCATATACCCACTGCACAGTGTCTCAGCACCAACTTGAAAGTAGACTAACCAAATATATTCTGCTAAAATGCCCCCAAGCCTACCTGTAATACTTCCACTTTAAACTAGCAAAATAGAGAAGGTATCTTTTGCGTCCTGAAGTCCCACAGAAAGGTGACCTCCATACCCCAGAGGGAAAAGCTCAAGCTCTGTCAGACCTATCAAGGGAGAAATTGCCAAAGGCTCCTGGAAAACAAAATTGGCTTCACTTCCCTTGTACTTCAAATTAAAGCACAGCCAATGGAAGGAAGCCTCTCTGTTCCTATCAACTGCGATGAAGATGACTAAGGGACAGCACTGACTTACGGAGCACCCCGAGCACACAGGGCCAGTCAGACCAAATGAGCATCTTGCACAACTCCATGAAGCAAGACACAAGCCAGAGCACCTCTGGGGCACAGGTAAATACAGAAAGATGATCAAACAAAAAGATCAGTACATCTTCTGAGGCCCCTGAAGCTACTTCAAGGAAGTCCCATGAGAGTGCAAGTAAGTTACCCTTCCCATATATCAAAAGACATAGCCATAACACCAATAACTGTATCAAAATGGAAAATTAAAACTTTTTAGGCCACTAGAGTTATTACCCAGCTCTAGACCTCCCGAGGATCAGGGCATTCCCAGGTAGCCACCTCTGCTTTCAGGAAACAGATCTCCATAGCAAGAGACACTATATACAATGTCCAAAACTTGCAGAACCCTTCAAAAGCATGAGTGCCTCGACACAGCTTGAGCCTCAACTACCATATTGCCATCCATCAGCTTTTTTAAAAGAGAGACTGTAACCAGTCATTCCAACCATCTTTTTCACCCAAGTCTTCCACTTGCCTAGCAAGTTGATCAGATGTTTTAAAAAAAACCCACTAAACCAAAAGCTGTTTTTATCAGAGACTTAGCAAGGCATGCAAGTTTTACAATACCATAGTATGATATTTCAGTGAGAAAGCAAGAAACTCCCATTTACCAAAGTTTCCAAAGGGAGAAATTAAACTCTTGCAGTTTACAAAAAGAATTTTGTAACTCTGATATCAATAGCTGTTGAATCATAAGCAATTATTTTTTTCCCCTAACTTAAACTGAATTTTAACCAAAGACTAATAAAGGTATAAATCTATATAGTACTGTGTAGCTCTGAGACAATATGCTAAACAACATGCTAAATTTTATTGCAGTATCCAAAAGTCGAAGTAGTCTAATTGCATCTGCTTCTCCAAAAAATCTTGTACACAGAAATGGCTTCAGGAATCTTCTACCTGATTCCCAAAGCAAAGGGCAAAGAAGAAAGAATAATTTAAAAAAAGATCATGGTGATACCTGTGTATATCTCACTTTTTCTTCCTACCTTAGAATTCAGAAGTGACAAGTATCACCAAGTACTGCCTTTCTTCCTGCAGGCAAAATCATGACTACTTAGTGCCAGGCGAGGAGCAAGGGAAAAGCAGCAACCAAATTTGTGTGCACTCAACCATCATCTATCAAACAGAGCAAACAAGGAAACTCTGAACCACTCAGGAAGGCATTTCAACTCCAAGTGACATGTCCATAAAATGGATCTTCCATAAATAATTAAATTAGTGCTCTCCTTTCTGCCTATATGCGCTGAATGGTAAAAACAAACTGACATCAGGAAAAAACAAAAGGCTAAACCTCTCACTCACCTTTTCTGTTCTGGTCCTCATCACACAGAGAAAGCCACGAGAAAAGAACATTGAACTATTAAGTGCAAAAAGACACCAGGAAGGTACCAATAGCTTGTTTATGGGTGCACAGTAAATTTAAATTAGTAATTTTAAAATAGCTTATGAGTGCCCACTGAACTACAAACATCAGAATCTCAGACAAATACAGTTCTGCTATTTTAATTTAAAAACCTTATAATAAAGCACAAACTCTACTTCTAAAAGTAAAGAATATGTGCAAAGATGCTGCTAAACTATGTATGACGAGTTACCGCAACACGCTAGTGTTTTAAAGAAAATGGAACATTTCTGAAGGCGCAGTGCCGATACGCTGCCGAGGGGCTCCCTGGCAGAGGAAGCCCGTGAGCACGCACAAGCCTTTCCCTATGGACCAGCGCTCTCCATTTCCCTGGATGTCAGCTTAACAAGAGTCTGTGGGCAGCAGCTTAAAATAACACAGATGCATCAGGTTCACAAGCAGAGGAGGACTGGTAGGTTAAAAACCCTCCAGTCCGAAGTGGGTAAACACCCAAAACAAAATGTTTTGAAAATATTTTAAGAAGATCACATCAATTTAGACAAACTAGTTGTTACCCTAAAGTTGTGGTTTACCACTCCGTGTTGGTAGCTCATTTTTAGTAATTGTAACAATACATACATAATTGCCCCAAACCCTCGAGCTATTAGCCTGAGAACCCCAGACAGGACTACTTGCAAATATTGTTAGCATCCCTTATATGCGTTTCCTCATCCATCGCAGACTCTCTAAAGCGCTCACACTACGCACAGGACTATCATCCATGACCACGGCCAAGACGAGAGAACAACAGTTTAATCATACATCGACATTAAAACAAAAGTTGAGAACAGGGAATTAAAGGCTATCGGCCAATGAGGTCTGCAAAGGGAAGTCCCTTTTCTGCAAAGCCCTCTCAGTCCCCATCTCCAGTCAAACAGAAATATTAAAAGACAATATACTCAAAAAACACCAGTGAAAACAGAATGCTAGTTAATCTCAGAATTACTCTATCACTTTTATACAAGGATTGCCAATGTTTTGTAATTTCATACACTTGTTACTTTATTAGTAATTACATTAAAGATCACTTGTGCACACAATGTGCCAAAAATTAAACATACTACATTTTGGTACTATAAAGAAATTTATACATTATCAACAACAGTGGCTAGGTAGAACATCTCCATCTAAATGGCATTTGATTAGAACAACAAAAACCACCTCCTGTGCAGAATAAAGGAAGTGAGTGCTTACATGATTTTACACATCAATTTTAAGAAAATATCATGACATCTCAATTTACCCATTCAAAATAATGTTATCTAATTACATAAGATCAGATCAAAGAAGATGCAAGAATGATACAGATAGAAAATGAAACATTGTTAAAGATAAAAAAAAAAAATAACAACTTTGAAGAATTCCAGTGCCTTACGGAAACACTGGGAAAGCTGCTAACTGTAGGCTATGGTCTGGCTCCAACAAAACTTCTGAAGTCCAGCCTTTAAAGGCTACACCTAAGTCCGAAGGCAGTGCTTAGCCTACAAGAGCCTGCACCCTAGGCAGGGGAAAGGCTGAGGAGCCAAACGCAGATCGCCTCCCTTCCACCGCGGGGTAAACTCCTGCGGTTACACAGAATACTCCGATACACGACGATTTCACAGCTCACTGTAAAAGTTTGTGTGTACATAGTCTTATACCTGAGAAATGATGTAAAAATGGCAACAAAGAAGCTAAGACAACATTTGAGGTTAAAGATTTTTAAACTTACCTGGATTAAATTTTTCAAGAGTAAAGTAGACATTTAGTTGCCTGTGTCTTTTTTTTTTTTTTTTTTTTTTTAATTGCTTCAATTTCTCCATCCCTAATTTACTCTGGAAAGTTCTGCTCATAAGTCACTCAAAGCAACAACCTCCCAAGACAAGCTATCTCTTTACTGCTGGCTCAGCAGCCGTGCCTACACGTACTCCACTTACCCACAAAAAGAATAAAATCAGTAGAGTGTTTTTTTCACTGCTTCAAACAGCTGACTGGACTAGTTAAATGCTTGTGTACCTCTATAAATTTTATAATATATATCAACAGCTGTCTTTATTGACATTTGTATTTTGTGGCATGAAACTTATTCCTTACCCAAGCACATTTTCTGTCAAATGAGGATTTGTTTTAAACATCCGATTTATAATTATTTCATTCTTAACTGAAACATGCATCAAAATTTTCACTATTAAAAAGGTTTTTTTATATAGATAGATAGATAGATAGATATATGAGCAACCGAGTACAATTAACAAATTCCTGCTAGCCCTGACATTCTTCTGCACTATCCTTCAACGATGAATGAAAAAGAGAAAGGGAACTGGAGGAGTAACCGAGACCAAAGCCCTCTGCGGGATATACTTTCTGCGCTCTCCTGTTCATTAAACAAAAACAATCAAACAAAAAATGCCACATCAAAAAAAGGCCCTTGCAAGATCTCCTCTGAATGGAAACACAGTAAGGAATATGTCCCTTCTCCTCTTCAGTCCTGTTGGAATGGCTTGGAAAAGTAATACTCTATCTCTGTAGAAACCTGAAGATAACACTGCTACTTCTCAAAAAACCCAGGGATATTGGGTGTGCAGAAGTGCATGTGACATCATGATCAGACCTTCACCCACACCTGAAGGCACGAGAGCAGGCTCCAACAGCGAGCTGTGACTGCTCCCGCAGAGAGGAAGAGCGAACTGTAGGGAAAGGGCTGCTCCATCGTGTCACCGTTTTGGAAACCAGGCTTAACAGGAAAACAGGATACAAAACTCTCCCCCAAACTGAGACTTTTATGTCTAATGGAAGCAAATGACTCAGGTTCCCTCAGTAATTTCAGCCCTGAGTATCAGACTCCGCAGTAAAGCCTTCCCAGCCCCAAGAAACTATCCAGCACCACTTGCTTTGAGATCCGAATTCAGACAGCGTCAGCAACAACACCCGACAGCCCAGTTCTCTGTGTGCGCCGAGTGTGATGCCAGTATTTCACCTCATGTTACAGACGCAACAAAAAATGTGTTAATGGCATAATTCATTTCTCTTAAATTAATCACCATAAAAATCCATATCCACAATTTTACCTGCTGCTGGAACACTGATTTAGCTTAAAAAGTGGAAATGCATTAATTTCAGGGAGGAAAAAACAAAAAGCTGAGTTACTACCTGAAAGGTTGTTAGGAGGTACTAGCTAAGTATTAAGAAAATAATTTTATAAGAAATAAAATAACAGATACACACTTTTTTTGCCGTAACATTTCACCAGTGTGTGGAAGGAATACAAGATCTAAGGTACCTTTAATTTTCAAGGCAAGTACAAGATTGCCTTAAACAAAAATAAATAATAATAATTAAAAAAAAAAACAAACCTCTCACTCCAGCACATTTTCAAAGTTACAAATGATTTAGTTAGCCTTTTCACTTTCAACTACATAATGGAAAAAGTATAATCCCAGGCTCAAACTGGTTAATATGTACAGCATACAATCACGAAACAAAGTGAAAGAGCTAACTATGTACCAAAGAATAATTTTCCCCCTCTTCTCCACCTCTAACACCAGGTACAAGAAACAATTAGCTTAGCTGGATCAAATACACAATTTTCCAGGAGGAAAGAGTTTGAAGGCAATCTCTCAAGCGTCTTTTCTAAAATCTATGTTAATTCTCTCATGTTTGAGAATGATAACATTTAGTTTTACATGCTTATTAAGCATCAAGCTCTAAATATTCTCTTGGTAGATCACCAGAAATACATCAGTCCTGGATAAAATGGTGGATCTAGTTTCGTAACATACAAAACTTTCAAAAAAAAATTAACACACACAAAATTGTTCTATAGTCTGGCCATTTATTTTAACAACGGATTCCCTACATTTAATCCCTAAAGGCATTCTGTAAAAACACTCTAAAGGCCAAGAAAACGACAGCTTTTGAAACACAGTTCTGCTGTGGAAAGTTGCAACATTTAAAAAGAGTTTTCCTTCTCAAACTTGCTTACTATGTATATTTGATCTCATCATTGTTCTCAGAGTAATAAAAGCTTTTTTTTTAATTTACTTCTGCTAGCGACACTGACTCAATTCCATAATTACACAGGGAGCCAACTACTGTGGTTCATGCATCAGTGATAATGACGCAACCAAATTCTCCTTCTATTTTTTCATTTACTTTTCAATTTGCCTCTAGTGGAATTAGGGACATAATTTAAGGTCTGTGAACTTACACTGGAAAGATAAAGGTAAAACTTTAGTCTAAAGAACTGTTATCATCAGCGATACAAAATCCAGAAACGAAAGGAATTAAGTTTCAGAGCCCACATTGAGTTTGCAGGATTGACAGGTAGAAAATCTTTCATTTAACTTGTAAAATAAGACAATCTGAAAGAGAAACATTGAGACAAATGCTTTATATTTATGCGCTCTGTTTCAAGAAGCAAGCACTCATTTTAATTTCAAATGTATATTACTACTGCATTGAAAACAGAATAGAACCCTAATTAGCTGCTCTTCTCATGCTATATTTAATCTCCTTTAACTTCGATAATAGGAGGATTTCATAAATGCCATGAAAACTGAACCATCAGGTAGCTTACTGGTGAGACCAAGAACACGAGCATTTAACTTAACTCTTTTACATAAAATTGCATGAGACTGAAATACCAAACCCAAACTTGTATATAATAGTAGGCTAGACAAACCACATTTACAGATTTTTTTTTTTTTTAAACATGCTTCTGAGGTACATGGAGAAGAATCTTTACCTTCGAAAACACGCTAAAATGTGCTTACACCAAGTTATTTAATAATACGCAATAGAAAGTGGCAAATCATTCAAACATAGGACCTTTAGCCACAAACTTTTCTGTACTTCCCGCATATCAAAAACACCACTCAAATACATACGAGTTATGTCACGAATACATACGAGTTATGTCACGAATATAGTCTTTTCCTGAGGTTTTAGGTATGGAACACTCCTGTATGTCACAGAAACTAGAAGCAGTTTTTAAAGGACTTGTTGGAACAGAAATTTGAATATAAAGATTTTCATGCAATTCAGCTTTGAACATTTTCTACAACAGGCACAAAATCCAGCAGAGACTTCTGTTGAAAGTGAAGTTACGCAGCCTTGTCCAGTGAGCTTTGGTAGAAAATTCATTCTAATTCTTATTTTTTAATCAGCCTCTTCCTTTAAAAATGCAATTAAAACAAACAGACAACTGAACATTCAATTTCTGAAGTCATAAGCAGATCACTTCTACAGCAAGAGCAGCACACAGAGACGTCAGGCTCCATCCTTATCCCACCTGCTCTTGCTCCAGAGTTTTCTTGCACACTGTTATGAGGCTGCCAGCAACGCTCACGAATATTGGGTGAATTCAGGACACAGAGATAATCCAAGTTCTTAACTTTTATGGTTCAAGCCACATCACTGATTTTATCATGCAATTTGGACATGCAGACCTTTGGCAATGACCTCTCGGGGAAAGCAGAGAAGCCTCGCTGAACATCATTCATTTGCTAAACACTGTCAGCGCACTACTGCTTTACAGCTAGACAGTAAGGGGATTCACCTTCAGTCTGCTTTCAAAAGCTTCTGTATCTAGTATCTAGGTGACAGCTTAGCCTGCTCTCAGTCCAAGGAAGTATTTCAAACTGCTTTGTGTCCAGTGCACAAGACTAGCTCGTCATGAGTTGAAACCAGTCTCTGAACTCTGGTCTTCCAGGCACACTGTAACAACACAGGCAATCGCAGTTGCAGCATGTCACATAGTGCCCTCCACTATAAAAGGGAATTAAGTGGAAACCTCTCCTAATCGCAGTCTGCTCCCCTGCAAGTCAAATAAGCTACTGGACTCCGCTACTCAGTAGCTTCAAAGGAAGAGAGTTAAACTGCTTGCAGTATCTCCCTCTTTTTACCTTCCAACCCCAAAACACCAGACTAGCTCAGGCAATTGGGAAAAGTGCTTGCAAGCAGCAGTCTCACACTCACTGAACCCATGGTCCTCAACAAAATTGCTAACTGTTTTTTTCCAATGACCTCATAATTTCAAAATACCTTGCATAGGCATTATCTCTTCTGCTCTCAGATTACAGTGAAGACTTGTCTGCAACCCACCTGGACAAAGAAAGGAGGAGAAAGAGGCCCCAGCTGTACAGATGGGCTTAACATCCAGGAAGATACAGGGCTCAGATGCACACCTGCCACATCCACTTTCAGTGTTCAGCATCATCTCTTTAAAAGCCCAACTTTTGTCATAAAAATTATCCTCACTGAATTCGGAGGTAAATGATGGGGTGCTAAAAATTATTCTATAAATACACAGAATGCACCATAGATACGCTAAGAAAAGAAGAAAAGTAAGAAAGAAAATATTCAACATTGATCAAAAAGTTAAGAAATAGTAACATATACATACCCAGTTTCAGGGCAGAAGGAGTCACTTCGATTTCACCACCAATTGGTTGGAAGGCAGCCAGCTGAGCGGCCACCTCCGTCTCAAAAGGGTCCGGGCTGTTTCTGTCTGTCAAATTGCCATTGGTGCCATCAATCTTATGGTGAGGTTCTTGCTCATCATAAATGGCAATCAGCTATCAAAATAAAAGAGAACACAGTTAGCACATTTAAAGTTTTTTTTTTTTTGAAAGCAAATCTTGTCCTTCATGGGACTACAAAAATATTGATCATATTTGAAAACAGCTAACAAAAACCATATATATATATATATTCAGGAAAGCATGTGCATTTGTGTTTGAACACACTGAATTCAATACAACTTCAGCATACGCTTCAGCACTGTTTTGTGCCGAAGGCACGCTTTTCTCAGAATTCGCAAGTTATGATTAGTTAACATCTTACATTGTTTAAAATATTTAGATCTGAACATGCTTAAGAACACAAAACAGAAATTAATTCTTCCGGGGGTGGCAGGTGGTTATATTTTAAAATTCTGAAGCTACGGACTGACCCACTGGGACCGACTGAAGCGTGGAAGTTGTATTGAGCGAGCAGATACACCTTTTAAGTATGTTATAATTATATTCCAAGGATAAACCATTTCCAGCATGGGGACAGAGTATGGAGTCTCCCTAATCCCCCCACCTACACCTGTTTTAGACCAAATTAACCTGGCCTTTTACAAGGAACTTCCTCTTGGTCCCTACTAAAACAAAGTGATCAGATAATACGCATCAGATACAGCATTACCAACAACCGTCTCAGTTGTGTGTGGTTAGATGTAAATTGCTGTTACAGTTCCTGGATCTGAAAGGAAGGTGGCGGGGGGGGAAGTCAATTCCCAACCAGTGTAAGCAGATCAGAAGACTCCCTGTTCCCAACACGCCAGAGAGCTGGCACCTGGCAGCCCGCGCCAAGGGGCCAGGAGACACCAGCAGCCATGCAAGTAGTCTTCCCACCTGCCACCCTAAGCCTGAGCGGCACAGTTCTCCCATGGCCGGCAGCAACTCTGCCTACTCAGCACAAGCCGACTTCTCCATCTTAGGGGGTTCATCTGTGGCACTTTTTCTGAACTCCCCCTCATTTCCTAAAAAGTTTATTCAGGTCATCCTGAATTTAAAGAGCCTACATCATACTCAAATTGTTAGGCAGTGTTAAGATATCTGTACGAAAGTACAAAGGGTGGATTTATTTCTCTCTCCCCCTCGCTCTCTCATTTTTAAGGTATGTGTACACACTCTACAAAGTCATCAATGCATAGCAGATCTCCTCTGACACTCCCAAGACATGTGTCAAAAAACATATCCTCTGAGTAGCAGCGTACTGAAACAGAGACAAACACTTAAAGGAACTCATTTGCCTAAGGAAAGAAATGAATGTATGAGAAGAAAAAAGAAGGAATATGATGAGAAAAATCCTGAAGTGTTTTTAAGGAAGAAATCGACATTTTCAGGTGTTCCACTCATTTGTAATTTGGTTGCTAGAAACATGTCAGTTCATATTTACCAACGCGTATTTCAGAGGCACACAAAACCCCTTAAATAATTAGGTGGAAAGCCTGCTCTCCTCTTTCCGCTGGCGCCTGCTTCCTTTCCGTCGCCACACGAATAGCTCTCAACACATACAATTTGTTCGGTATTTTCCAAAGCTTATGGGAGAGATTAATTCCAGTACCAGAGTCAGCCCTCTTCGTACTTTATGACTGCGCTGCAAGGAAACGACCCAGGTATTCACACCGCCTCCATCACCAGACCATCACTACGCCCCACGACTGCACAGAGCCGAAAGGGGGACTGACAGCCATCGCAGACAGACCACGGCAGCGTCCTCCCTAGCTCCAATTAGGGAACTAGAGTCTTTTCTTGTTTGGTTTTAAATGACTGCTAATGCCGACCTCATGGAAAAGCTGATTCTGTACAGATCTGGAAGAGTTGAAGTCCATCACGATTCAAGAAGTTTCCCAGCGGTGGCTCACTCCAGTGCTCTGCTCCCAGATTCGCCGTGGCGCTGGCGGGGCGCAGGACAGGCTCTGCCGGGGCCGGGGCGCGAGGTTGGAGGCGGCAGCCGGGGGCTCTGCCGCCGCGGCGGGACGATGCATCGGAGCTGACCCGCAGCGGCCCCCCGCCCGACGCCGGGCAGAGCCGTTTCTCACTGCTGTCGCTCCTCGGGTGCCTTCAGTGAGAAGCCTGCAGTTCCCTAGTCTACACCTAGGCACTATTTTGACAGATTAAAAACCCAAGGAAAACGTATTCCTTTATGGTATGGAACACACCATCAATTAAGTAACATGATCTAGATTTAAACTCCCATTTTTTACAGTGTGCAGAAAGGAAATATTTCAAGTACCACATATATTGGTAACTGAAAGATTTAATGTCTTTCCTCACCAATGAAATAAACAGCCATTTATTTTCCAAAATGTTCATTCAGGAGGGAGCTACGCAAGACTGCGGTTACCAATAAGGTTATCCTGTAGCAATTCTAACATTATAAATATGTTACTAATCAATCAAAACATCATAAATATCAGCTTCAGGCTTTCAAAGAGAATGAATACAATTAAGGTTATGTAAATCAGCTATTCAAAAATAATTGTAGTAATTGACTTCTCATTTCCAATATGGAAAATTCTTTAACTGGAACAGACTGCGAAGCCTCTCCTGACACAAGAGAAAACATCTTCAGGATGCATGAAGAAATCCCATACAAATATATTGTAAAATACTCTTTGCAATACTAGTTTATCCTTTACTAATATTTATAAACATTGAGTTCAGTAGGTCAGCTTTTTTTTTTTTTTTAAACACATCAAGGTATTAATCTATAAATTTGTAAACTACAAAAGTCATCCCATTAGTCCATGCAGGTGTTACATGCTTGCTGTACTTGGGCATTTCAGTTTTCTACAAGCTCTTTAAAGAACACATGACTATTTGCCGATTTCTGTATAATTGAAATGGTAGCAACACACTTTGTTGTGATTTCTATTAAAAGGTGTCAGACTTCAACAACTTACCTAGACAATTCGTAAGTTATCAAAACTTGGCACTTCATGTTATTTAGCTTACTAAATCCCATTACTTCTATTTACATAGTCACAACATAAGACAGCAACAATGAACAGTTTATTTTATTAGCATTTTGGTTGATCACAAATGCGACAAAATTATTACAAGGCAATTTAGTAAGGTGAAATTTGGTTTTGCATGGTGTCCAATGGTACAGCTCTTTCAGTATTTTATTGATATTCCAATTATGGAGCCTACAGAAAAGTAAAACAAAATTACATAAAAATTCAATGACTTTATTCCCAAACACATAGAGCAACACACTCACATTCAGTTAACAACAACTCTCATTAAAAAAAAAAATAAAAAAAAGAAAAGATAGGTAACAACGGAGAGGCAAATGATGTTTCGGAGTGAAAGGGACTGAATAAAAAGCAGCAAAATGTTTCACCGACGGAAATCATTGGCCACTAAGATGCCAAAAACTGATGGAATGTTTCATTTAAAAACCCAGGTAAAGTGTTCCTGGATCCCTGTTCTCATATGAAGTGGTACATTTTCCAAGGGCTGCCAGTCCTTCCAAAACTAGTTATGCCCTGCACCATAGCATAACCTTCCACAATTTTATTTTCACCCCATTTGGACACAGATACAGGACTATGCTCTGGATGTACAGCTAACATACATACACTGCAACCATTTTCCCTGTGTACTGGAATATATATTGTACACACAGGAGGCAATAACAAAGAAGTCCCTCCGAATTAGACTTGCAAGTTTCAAATGTTAATTAAGCACAATTAAATGTAAATAATTTTGTGGAGTTTCAGAATTTCAAAGAAAAACAAATTACCACCTTTGAACGAACGCAGAACTTCACAAATCTTGTTCTAAAGCACTCATCTCAAATTCAAAACCAAATGGCTTTCTGTAGCCCTGTATACCATTTTAAATAAAAGTTTCATAATTATTTCTCTTTTCAAATTATGCTTTTAACAACTAGTTTACTGTTGACAAGGTTAAAAACTGTACATTTTAATAGCTTTTCTAGGCTGAATTAGAGAATACACATCACTATTTCCTTTCCAACTCCAGACACCATGGATGTATGCAAGGCACAGAGACACACGATAAAATGAAAGCTTGTTTGCAACTAAATTACTCAGCTTTCAACTACTGTCAGGATTAAAAAAAACAAAAAAAAACCCAAAAAACCAAAAAACACCGAGAGAAAAAGTTTGCAGTTACAGGCTAGCATCAGTACACGATTAGATAAGACTTTCAACAATGGGAATGATATTTTGAAAGGCACAAAAAGGAGTTAAATGTCCAACTTTAGGAAATTTTTCATTTGAGTTGGATGGAAAAATTGTCTTCTTACTCAGCTTTTCCACATTCGCAACTTTTATTTATATTTTCCCTCATTATGGACAACAAAGGCTAGTAAAAAAATTTCAGCTTTGTTTAGACTTGTTTGCTTCAATACTGATACTTCCTGCTGATGGCTGCAAATGCTCCTCAAAATAAAAGCCTTTAATTTTTTAACCATATCTGTATTTGACAGCCAGTGCTCCTGTGGGAGTGATTATTACTTATAAACATGATGTTGAGAATTTTCTTATTTTCTGTCTTTTCACAGAAGCACTCCCATCTCAACAAAGAATTGTCCAGAGGGGCAAATTCAAAGCTCAATGACCAAGACAGCTGTTCACCGCTGCCCTCAGAGATGCTTAAGCACCAACACCAACACAAGATAGGGACAAAGTTACCTCTTCAGACAGCTGTTTGCATCAAGCTAACAATTTCACACATTTTTTTTTTTTTGAGGCAGCCATAGTCTGACTTTCCCCCCTTCCCCAACCACTCGCTTCTGCTCCTTCACACAAGCACTAGACCTTGCTAGATCCGTGATGAGCTGGTTCAGAGAACTAAACCAGGCAGAAAACCAGCTCTGAATCTTTCAGCTCCTCAGACCCCACAAAGCATCCCAGCACAGGGTACGGCAAATGGTAGGGCTGGCCCCAGAAAGCAACGGGAATGAGCAAAGGGCAGTATGGAGTGGGACCATCTCTTCCACCATTAACTTTTCCATATTCCCATATTCCAGTTCCACCATAAGTACCATTAACGTTACAGTTCAGCTGATCAAACTGCATCCTCAGCCTTACAAAAGGACTCACAAATTTATGTCAACACATCACTGAGTTAACACCTCCTCAGACTGCCACAGCTTTTCATGTTCCAGTTATTGCATACCTCTGCATTGGTTAACCAAGCTGGACCACTCCTTGTGTGACAGCTTCCACAAGGTGACAAGCAGCACACTGAAGAGTGCACGTATATGTTCACGTCATGAAATCTGAACACAGCAGCAAGGACGTTTCTTCAGTTTTCTAAAGCACTTCAGACCAAGGCATTGAGGAATGTTAAAATGCACCACATCTTGAACAAAAAACTTCATAAAGTCACTGCAGAAACTCTTCTAGAGCTCCACAAACTCGTTAAAGCAAAATCAGATTTTAGTATATTAGTTATGAAAGACTCCCAGTCAAGTGGTTGAAAGATTAAAGTCTGGCAATAGTACAACACAAGCAGAACTAATGTAATGAGGGTACCTCAAAAATGGGCAAAAGTGTTGCTTAATTTCTCAGCTTTCCCGGAGCTCTACAGCCTTTCTTCGGGGTTCTGTCAAGGTATTCTTCTGGCACATACCGGTAAGCATTGGAAGTGAGATTCTTGCATAATAGAGTTTGCCTTGGAATTCCTTTAACTTAAAATAAAGGCTGTCAAGGAGAAGTACCAATACACACACCATATGGCAGCCTTCATTCACACCTACATATGAAAACAAATTACAAATACATTATATGAAAGCTATGGTGATTAGCCCATCTTGTTTACCTACATGTCACAACTACACCAAAGTATCTTCCAAGGACCTGACATTTTTCTGATTCTCATTATTCATATTTCTTTCGGTATGACCTAAAGGTAGCCAAGAACAGCACCCTACGGTACACAGCGCACACACTGGTAGCCTCTGTTCTCAAATGTTTTCAATCTATCCAAGGCAAATACGGAGAAGGAAGAGAAGGGGCATACCTAAGGAGATGCCAGACCCAGCTTAAACCTCCACTCTCTTTGGGGAAAGGGAAAGGAGAGCACTGAGGGTATGGAGTGTCCCCGACCCGGGTGACAACACAGCCTCACAAGCAGTTGTTCTGCCACAACCAAGTGGACTGAGCAGAGGCCAGAAAAGAAGAATCGCAGGGGAAATATCCGAGGCTAGGACTGGCAGAGCCCTGCACCTTTTAGTTTGCTGAAGTGCACAAGGCCACTGGAGGTCCTCAATACTGCCAAATGCTCCAAATACATGTATTTCACTCTAAAGAGGCACATGACTTTTTAAAGTGGCCAGAGGTGATATTCTAAATAATGACTTTCTCAATAAAATAAGCAGAGCATTTCAAATTATAGCTAAACAGCAAAAGTTTGCCCAATACGTAAGATACCAATTGCTTCCAGTCTCCGCATTTTAATCGGCAGATCTTTTCCAAAAAATTTGAGGTTCATCCTCTTATCCATTACTTACCACATCTAAAACCGATTGTGCATGAAAGACTAGCTATTTTTTTGTGTGTGACCAAAGCAAAACATATCCCTGTCTTCCCATTACTTCACGGCAGCCAAACAGGCACATTTTTCTGAAAGGTCGTGGCAAAAACTCCACCTGATTGATGACACCTTACATATTTGCTTTTTCCTGTCCAACCTATTCCCTCACTGGCACACGTGACTGTACTTCAAACAATGCAGCTGATTGGGCACTTAACACTGATATTTGTGGCAAAGTTTGATGAGCCCTTCAAGCATGACTGAGATGTAATTTTTAAAGCCACTTAGTAACTACTTGAGTGCTGTTATGGAGATCCATAGTAACAATACGGACGTCCCTTGAAGGTTGACTCTGGGTAGCTTCCCTGGCAGATATAAATGCTCATGCTAAAATGTCAAGGATTTATAATTATGATGGCGGATGCATAAAAACATAAAGCAAGCCTTATTAGGGTTGATTGAAGTAAATATACCAAAGGACATTTCTCCTTTCTTGTATAAGAAGATTCATGTTCAGTGCTATTTGTAGGCTGTCATACTCATTATGTTTTCATGTGAAATGGCTTCTGAGTTTTGCTAGATAAGAAATGCCCTTTGTTTTTACTCCTCCTCTATCCAACTAAAAAAACAAATGGAAGGAGGACGGTAAAAAGCAAGATTGATTATTTCCTTTCCATTTACCTTGAAGCAGAGTTCGTTCACCTATACGGGCTGTACAGACAAGCTGATTTTGGAGAGTCTGTTTAAAATAGTGCTGTAAAATAGAGTTATTTATACCAAAGACTGTATTAGTTATTATAAACATGCTTGTCAAACGCACTTACTGTAATCTACCTTTGAAAGGCTAAAGTTTACTATGCCATGGTATCTGAAATAAGTCAGTTTATCCTTAGAAAAGGGAAGCGATACTGCAGTTACTATATTGTGGGTAAGTGTTGATAAATGTTCACTTTCATAAAATGAACTGCAGTCCCTTATCTAATTTAAAATGGTACTTTGATGCTAAATTAACAGTTTAGCCCAATTCCACAGGCAAGCCTCCTATAGCACGCGCTGTAAAAGCAAGCCAGCTAACCCCACAAAAACGCGTACTGATGGAACAGATACCTTGCTGAACAAAGGATCCACAGAAAGTAGCAATATTCTTGGCCACACACGGAAGAGTGAGCCAACGGGGCGGAAAGGCAGACGAAGAGGGCCCAAGCTGCTCCCAGGCCCTTCTGCACCACGAGCAGCTCCGGTCGCCCGAGTCTTTCGCAGGCACCTTTCCTTCCACAGCTACGCAGCAGCCCTGGCCAGTACGCTGCACTCTCTTACTGACCAAGCAAGGAGAATAAACTCAGCAGCCGCAGGACTCATTGCTCCTCACGGCTAGAGCTTTTCAACAAGCTTTCTAAGAAGCCCCACGCAGGAAAAAATGAGCAGTAATCAAGCCAGGACAGGAGCACGCGAGAGGGGGAGGTAGGCACACGCCTTCACGCTTCTTAGCGCCCGCACTACACCCGCACTACCCTCAGTCTTTCTTTCCAGTAGTTCCCTTCCCACTCCACTCATGCCCTCTACCTGCTTTTTGGCATGTCTGCACAGGTGCTTGTGGCCTGTTAACTCTCCCCAAATCCCACTAACAGGCTGCGGTCCCCTAGGATGCCATTTAAGGTGGCTGCAATACTTCATGGCTTTGCAGAAAAGAGGCGGGGGCTGAGGTGGGAACAAGCGAGGGGCTGCTCCCTGCTCCCATCCTTCCCCATCCAGTCACATCTGATCTGGATGTAGGAGCCCACAGGACAGAAACAGAGCTGGGAAAAAATGAAATTAGGGAACCCTTTGCACAGGCCCGTTTCTCTGACCAATGTGTCCTAAATGCTCTGTTTATGACCTGCCTTGGCTACAAATGCTTGAAGAAATCATTGGTTTTCAGTACTCCGCCAGATCTACTTTCAGTACCAGTAATTTTTACTTGTTCTTTTTTTTTCCCTTAATCAACTGCATACAGCAAACACAAAATTTAAGCAAGCAGAGCCCCCAAGGCAGCTTGTTAAGCTTCAGCCTATATCCATATCTGAAAATTCTCAGAATTTTAAAACAAACTGCAGTAAAGAGACATTACATCATTTCAGCAAGATCAGAACATACTATTGAAATTTCTAAGTATTTGCACGGCTCCTCACATACAAAGCAATAATTTATGCTGATAAAAACCACTATGTTTCTGTAACTAAATGAATTAAACTTTGGTATGTTTTCCAGATTCCTTTCCAAGTTCCCAAGTACTGCATAGAGGGGAAGAATCGCTTCACTAGGCCTGATGGCTACACTCTTGCTAATCAGCCAAAAATGCATTTAGCTGCCTCAGCTGCAAAGGCACTGACTCCAGCTGATTCCTATTCAGCTTGTCTTTCATCTGGGCCGCTAGGTCCTCTCCTGCATGTCTGCTTTCTATCTGTAGTTGCAACCAGTCCCATTCAACCCAACTCAATAACTTCAATTAAATCAATTAGGTTCAAGGTGCTGAATGAATAAACAAAACCCAAATCAATGCCTACCAAGCTACTCTTTTTTCTCTCCCACTGTTTTGACAGTATATATCAGGTGCAAAAATCCAGTTGTTCCTTTGGCCATATTTACTCAGCCAGAGCGTATGAATTTGCTGTTTATTTTTTAATGGCTTAGGGTTTTTTTTTAAGAGGAAGTTAAGGGATGAGGGGACGAAATATAAGGAGTAAGAATAAGAGAAACAAAGATTACTTTAATTGTAAAATCCATCAGAAAGTATAAAACCATCTGTACTGCATAACACACATGACAACTTTCATTAGTATAGACGGGCTTGATAAATCTTGGGACGTTGCCACACGTCATACAGTTCTCGCACTGTGTTTCTGTCTACGCAGAAAAACATTCAGTATTTACAACTGCCAAGAGTCCTATTCTTCCCAATGCCTAGTTTAGTCAGACTGCATTATTTGCCCTGTCTCCGACAGTTTGTGTGTCAGGCTCCGGAAAGGTAAGAGTAAGCTTCCAAAAACCGGTTGTCACTGTGACGAGGAAAGGGTTGTCTCTAACGATAAGCTAATGCTATCAATCCCTACTAGTTTGTTATTAATTCTCTCAATAAATGGTATTCCTAGGGGTTTCTAGAACATTACAATAATGCACATATACCCCCTGGAAACAACAGAAAATACATACCTTCTACCTTCTTTGCAGGGTGTCCCAACTTTCCAAACAGTGGTGACCCTCTATGCTTCAGAAGCATAAGCGCACTGCAGCTGACCTTGACCTAAAGCAAGCACGTTCCTAAGGCAAGCTCCTAAATGTCATGATTGTTTTACACACAAAATTTGAGGAGGAGAGAGAGGGGAGAAAACCAGAAGGAGAAGGAAGAAGAGAGAAGATTAATAGAAGTGCAACAGGAATGTCACCAAAATCCTCAAAATTCACTGAGTAATTAGCTTGTTCACATAGCTGGTGTTATCATACTCGCTAGTAAAAGACTACAAAGTCAGACGCTGCCACTCACAGGAGAATTATGGGCTGTCTCTTTCCTGGGAGTGGGGGTTGTTTGGAAAGTCAGTCCAGACTAAGGAGGCTACCACAACGGAAGAAGAAACCTTTTCTCAAGTTATGCTCTCTTAGAAGATCAATGAGACACAAAATTATGAAACATGCAGAAGCTTTCAGAGAAGTGTGGTGGTTCCCAACACTTCAGCTCCAGAGACAGACATTCCCAAGTGAACTATCAGAACAGAAGGACTAGAAAAAAATATTTTGACTTGACATCTTAATGCACCATTACTTTGAAAACAATGAAACTAAAAGTAAAATTTCCAGAGATAGTCACAACTCCGGCAATAACAAAAAAAACCCTTCAGTGACAGTTACTCATTTCAGCAATCAGTTCATAACAGACATCCTACTGCTGCCTTGCTCATTATACTCCTTAAAAGAATGATCTACATGTTGCAAGTCTCAGTCATTTTTTACCCTAGCATTAGCTGCCCACAGCATAATTTCGTGGTTAAATTTCTTAGTTTCTCAGTAAACAAATTAAATGCTGACATCACGTTCAAGATTCGCAACAAAATTAAACATGCTATTTTAAGGTTTTCCAGTTGAGAGGTGGAATTCGAATATAACTGCAGAGAAAATGGCATTTGCCAGGTTAGTAACAGCTACGTATGTATCCATGCATGTTGTGTATCACTTGGATGTAAACAGGTTTGCAAGCAAACAAGTTCTCACAAATAGACTCATTCTACTAACCGCACATTGGCGCTTGCTATTCAAATACCCACGTGTCTTATTTAAACGCACAGGCAAAATAACCACCACTCTGAACATGACAATAGGCATGTTCTTATCCCCAAGTGTTATTACAATGGCTTTTGTTAGCTGAATTTTGAAACACTCATCTACAAGGCTGAATTTCAATGTCCTGAGTACTTTTTGGACAATTACTTGATGCAAAGTTTTGCAACATTCAGCTATAAAAATGCGGACTACTAAAAGTCCCCCCTATGAACAATGATAACTATCTTTATTGCAACATTTTTTTTTAAGAAGACTATCTTAAGACAAGCATTGAAAGCAAAGAAAACTGTGCTGTTGTACTCAATACAGTGTACAATACTGAGCATGATCTTAGCTATACTAATTAAGGTAAAACTCCCATTAATTAATAAAAATGCTCAATACATTTAACCAAGAAGTTGAATTCAATTAATAGATTCACATTACTCAGTGAAATAACAGATTTTTTTTTTTTTTTAATGATTTGAGGCCTTGCCTTTTTTTTTATTATATATAAACATCCTCATGCTTAGGGCCTAGTTTAATTTTGATCGTAATAGTTCAAATATTCTGCAAAACAGTGACATGTCTTGGGAATAAATGACTTCAGACCATTTGAACCATTATTTGAAAGTTTCCAATGGGATCTTTCAGAGAAGTCTATTCATCTGTTCTTGACTCCTGATTACAAATCATAAAGGGATTTATTCAGAAAACCAAAGCATTTTTTTAATATAAAAAATTCTCAGAGTGAATTATATACCACTGTCCAGAAGGACATTCAACTACTCAAACAGTACAATAAGAGATGAGTAAAATTCTTCCAGCTAAAAGAATACTCTCCCAAAATGTTCCAATTTTCATGAATTAAGTTCAAATAGCTGGAACATCATCAAGCAGAAAAGTCATCAGGGCTGGAGTCACAAAAGACTCAAGTATTTTAGCCTCTTCTAGAAAAATAAACACGGCTATTCCCCTCCCTATCCATGAAGGTCTCAGCAGTAAAAGGGGATCTGTGCTCTCCTAGCTTTATGATAAGCACTTGAATGGATTCACAGCAGAATCATATTTGCTTTTCCACTGCCACGTTGCCTTGTTAACCGACATTAGTCTAATCATCTGAAATACGTGAATGTTCAAGTTGGTAGAAACCGCTAACAGCGTTATTGATTCCCTTCTTTGTCTGTGTTCGTGAAAGATTTTTGCACGCATTTCCTCTGGTAAAAACACCCTCGAATACCCTATTAACAAAGCGACATTCTTGGTCCTCAGAACAAGTTTCTCCACATACACAGCTGTCAGTTAACCTGTGGCTACACCAGATCGAACGCACAGTCGTTTTCTCCAGGTAAACCAGATTTCCTTAACAGCATACTACAGTTTAAGGCTTCCTAGGCTTTCCAAAACAGAGAAAAAAAAAAAAACGCACACAAGAGTTGCTGACAAGATTACGCGTGTATCCATGCTGGCTTGAGTCGTTAGCCTCTATGCAAATTATTTTCTTTCCAGGAGACAAAGTGTTTCTTCATACTTTTAACTGAAACCATATCTCATGGGTCCCCATCCAACATAAAATAAATAACTTTTCACTGGTAATTCAGCAGGACACACTCTGCAGAGCTCAGCAACGGTGTTTAGGAAGGTTCCCAAAATAACTTCACTCTCGCATTAAAGATCTGGACATCCAAAGTGCTTAAAAAAACTTCACTCTGCAACAACAAATGGGAGTTGCACTTAGCAAACGCAAGGGCGTTCGCTATCCACTTTGACACAAGTTAAAATGAGAGAGGTTTAGGAGACAAAAAATTTGCCTCTCTCCTCTCACACAGTTTCATCTTTCATAGCCATAAAGAGCTCTCTCAAAGTAAAACCAGGGCTGCGTTTGGTCGCAGCCTGCAGACGGGTGCCCAGAGCCCGCAAAGGCAGCGCTCACTTTGCTCAGCTCTTGCTCAGGGCTGTGTGGCACAGCAGCAACCCACCCCCAAAACGCAATTTTCACAAGGCTTCCCCAGAAGCTCAGGCGTCGCTACCTGCACGTACTCCAGGGACTCCCCACACGAAGATTTAGAGGCTTCAGGAGGGCCGAGCAACAGAGCCACCACCTTCTCCTCACACACCAGGAGAGCTAGAATAGTGGAAGCCCACCTAGCTTTCAGAGCCATGAGCAGGCAGAGGGGAATTTGCCAAGTACCAGTGGCACAGGCTATTAAAACAGAAGTTATCATCACAGGTGGACAGAATAAGATTTTTTCTTCCTCACAATTGCATTTGAAATTAGAACTAATTTTAAGTAAGTTAGCCTAATGGAAGTCAAATGCAGACCAGTACTTGTGACGAGGAGCTTGCGGTGCAAACAGTTCTGGCCAAGTTTGTGGTACAAATACAGTTGAGCTCTTTACCTTTTCTTATACGTGCTGTTTAGGTTACCTGGGAGAAAAAATATGATTTTTAATTAAAAGGAGGCCGGCAGAGCTGTCTTTCCATGTCAGCTAATAACTAATTAGTCCTTGGCCTCTCGACTTTCAGGGCTTCAGTATAGGGAAGAGGCCAGGAAAGCAGGTCCATCCTCTTCCCCGGGCTCCAGGTCAGAGCCACTGCAATGGTCACTAGCAGTTTCTGCTGGCCTCCTAGCTAGTGCTCACCTTGCTTGCTTGCAGACCCTCCCAAGAAACTACTACAGCTTCTGCCAGCCGGCAGAGCTCCTCATCTTTGGACGTGCCACCCCTTTCCACCAGGGGTGCAATCGTTTATACTGTTTCTGACCTCCCTCCAGCCGCCGCTCAGCGCACGGGGAGAGGCAGGCTGCCGTGGCGCCTGTGAGGCCGCGTAAGCTGGAGAAGAACAGCAACAGGATTCCACAGCCACTTCCTACCCTCCACCGAAATGCTCACATGTAGCAGGGTTTCTGTCAAAAGTTTTAAAGAAACTCAAACTATTGGACAGGGGAAAGCCTTGGGCTATCTGCGTGGAGCTCGAGTTTCGTGAAGAAGTAAAGGATGAACTCCCGAGAGCCACGGCTGACACTTCTTGGCAAACAGTATATTCTCTGCACGCCGGTTTATCCAGGCTATTCAATTCAACAGTCAGCTCATTCGAAACAACAACAAAATCACGTGTGAACTCAAAAAGCAGGGAAGCTGGCTCATCTTATTTTCTTACTGCCTCCAAATAAAAACTAAAGGGCTGCAGAAAAAAATAAAAACTGCAAGGACTGAACATTTAACTCCTAAACCTTGAAAGACTCTTTCTGGTCTCATCTATTCTATCATCTATATAGTCTACCATACATTATGTATAAACGGCTTCCATTTAACATATCAGCTTTAAATACAAAACTCTTGATAAATCTCTTTTTAGGACACATCCAGAATGTTTGCCATTTTTTCTTAACTAAAACTCATTTTAGTTCTCTGCAGCTTTAATTGAACTTCAATTTCTAAAACTAGCTTGACACAAGCCATGAAGAAATTAATATTCTACTAAATAAGAACTGTCACTCAGCATTTCTTAAGCTAAATGTAAAAATCAAGACTCTGAATAAATGTACGTTAAGTATCACTGCATAAATATGCATATAATACATTTTCTTCATAAAAAAGTGTTAAACTTAATGTAAAGGTATTTAATTGCACATCAACATTTTAATCGCAATCAATCACTGAAAATGAATTTTTTTTGTAATAAATGTAGAAATATATATAATTCATATCCAATTACTTTAAATACATTTCTTGTTCACTCCCCAGTTTGGAAACCAGATGTATTACCCCTGCTAACTAGTACCTCGGGACATAACTGCTATTAACTACTAACATCTTTTCCCTTCTGCAGTCAACACAGTTGTTATGCTGGCAAGGATATCAATTGAGGACCCCGGTTTCTTACCCAAAAGTGCATCACTGAAGGTATACCCACACTCAATCTCTTAAGTTTTTTTCTTTTTATGCCAATAAAATATTCCAACCCTATTAGAATGCAAATATAAAGAGATAGAGAAAGCATGCATAATACTATTAACATTCAAAGAGTTCTTGGTGCCCATTATCAGATATTAATTCCCACATTAACTCATATTTCAAAAAAAAAAAAAAAAAAGAAAAAGAAAAAAAAGCTGTTAGAAGCTGTATTAAAAGTGAACAAAAGAGGCAACAACCACTGATGTGATTATGCAGCTACTCCCTTCTGAAAGTTTCTGTGTCCAGCAGCACCAAACCCGCACCATTTCTGCTTTCATTACACACCGGACATGTAAGGCTATGCTATTGCAAGACAACCTTGATAGGCCCTCCCCACCCCTCCTGTTTCAGTATTTTTAGCTAGCCTCCAAAAACAATCAGTTATTTTTACCAAGTCTCTAGACTGGTTTCTTTAAAGATCTTTTAAATCCTTTTTATGACACTTTTGGAGGAAAAACAAAAAAGATAGCGTCTTGGCACCCGAGGAGCCAGTTTCAGCTTGAACTGCATCAGCGAGGCAGCTGCCAGCCGGGAGGCTGCCGACAGATGGGAGAGCTCATCTCAAGCAGGCTCCTGGCACGTTTTCGACTACCTGCCCAGGTGTGTGTACCCACCCGACTTCGTGAAAACAAACCTTCCTTTACCTGTTCCCTTCTATTGCCTATTAAGGTAAGTGATGCTGTGTCAGTGGGAAAAGCCAAAGCAGCCTGCCATTTCACACAGGAGAGAGGATCCCAAGTAAACAGCCACACTGCCAGTTTTGCACATACAAACAGTATTTTGTCCACCCTTGTATGGAATTTATTCCTAGATGAAAGGTGGATCCCTATGTGATATAAAATACTTTTTTCATTATTACTTGCATTCTCTCTCTTACATGAGCTCAGGAGTCTCGGATCAGCACTACGTGAACACAAATCACGTAAACGCCCAGCACGTGCCAACGTCGCAGCCGTACTGCTGGTCCCAGCGGGATTCTGGTGTTACCTCGCTTAATCTTTGATGTCTGCTGACCAACCTGATTAGTCTGCAAGTCCCTTCAAAACAAGGTCACCCAAAATATCATCCGAATAAGCCTGACGCGTGTGACGCATCCAACCAGACTATAGGTTCACCAATACTCCATAAGTCATTCTTAACTAGTATTTTTCAGATCTGAATAAAAACAGACTACATCTGAGTCACATACAGAGGGAGTTTATCTTCAACACACATACTTTCCTCCACGTCACATGGATGAAGTCTAGTGACTAGTTACGGCCCCCCGAAAAGTCTGGCGCTCCTCCCGATTCCCTTATGAAGGGTCCCGTTACCAGCTAGGCATCAGCAGAGCGACTTTGAGCTGAGAGGCTAAGAGCTGAACATACCGACTTTTTTTTTACTTTTAGATCCCTTTCATCATCTTCCAAAACAAAAGCAAAATACAATTAAAATAAAAATGAAAGAATTCAGGGCCACATTCAAATATATTATGTAGCACTATGAACTGTCGTATAAATGAGGTAAATTTGTTTTCGAAATACCACAAAAAAGCAGTTCCAGCTCCACAGTCGTGATACAGATTCATGTCGTCTTTCATACTAAAATAAATTGATAATTTATGACATTTAAAGCATACATAAATAGTACTTAAAATAACCTAGAAAGAAATACAAACAAAAGAATTTATCAGCTCTGCTAACAAACAGGAATTACAAAGCATTCCAACATTTTTTTTAATTCAACGAAGATGTTTAGCTACAGCAAGCAGTGAGAGAGAATATGAAGAATTTCTCTGTATCATTAATGGAAGCCATGTCCCGAGTTAAACATCTTCTATTGGCACATACAAATAATAGAAAACACCTAATTTCCAACTATGGAATTATGACTTAAGTGCTTAATTCCTGGATTTCCAAGAGACTAAAACTTCATTTATCATATTAAGCATATTTACAATTAGTTGCTAGTTTCACAGTTTTTAATTAAAGACACTGTGACAATAGAAGGACACAAAAATAAGGAAGTACAAAAACTCTACTGTATTTTTCACAGTTTGGCAGCATGAGAAGGCCACGACTCCTGCTTCAAACACAGACACATAAGGCACAACGAAGCTGGTTCACGCGAGACAGTACATGATATCCACAGCAAACCTGGGAATCAAGCCTGCTTTTCTCAAGTCTCAAGTTACTATTTTAATCCTGAAATTATCTTTTCTCCTGGACAGCATTTTTCATCAATAGCTTAAGGGCTTTACAAAATATTTACTGCAATTCTGCAAACAGGGGAAGCGGTGCACTACGTCAGGTCACTCACCCAGCACAGGCCAGAGAGCCAGTGGGAGGCCTTGGGCCCAAGCGCCAGCTCGGGGCACTCTCAAACACGCCACTACCTCTCTGCGGTCCAACGCAAACACCCCGTCACAAAAAGCAACGAGAAATTTTAATCTGTTCTTTCTAAAAGGAAAAGGACTCCAACTTTACGATCCAGCCATTCGCTTTCAAGCTCAAGCAAGCAGATGCTGCACAAATAGAAAAGCACTTAGACACCTTTATTCAGCATTTCAAGTAAACCAGTTTTCAGTAACATTGAGCTCTTGAGGAGTTTTTACATAGACCAGTACTGCTGTAAGAGAATAACATAGCTAGAAACCCCACAACATACACTTAACTACTTGCACTTTAATTACTTGCTTAAGTGCTTTTTTGGGAGCACACACAGCCATCTCTACAGAGACACAGGAGCATCATCAAGCAGCAGCCGTGTGCTTGCCATAAAG
This sequence comes from Dromaius novaehollandiae, assembly GCF_036370855.1. Taxonomy (NCBI): domain Eukaryota; kingdom Metazoa; phylum Chordata; class Aves; order Casuariiformes; family Dromaiidae; genus Dromaius; species Dromaius novaehollandiae. The sequence goes on from NC_088104.1 coordinate 38,704,728, forward strand.
CATTACTCCAGCCTGGAATTTCTTTGCTGGGAACAGAATTCCCACACTAAGAGAGGGGAAATTTAAAATTGCCGATATGCATTGATGAAGCTCTCACGCCTAGCTGCAACATATGCCCTAAAATAAAGACACCCAGCTGGAAGGCTCATGCAGAAAGTGAATTGAAAAAAACATTCTCAATGACTATGAGGCTGACAAGCATAAAATTGTCTGATTGTTTTCATATTATATACGTTTCTCAAAATTCATCAGTTAAGACACACCAATACTACTTCCTTCCTTCCCCAAATCTCCTACTTAAGCACACTTTTACAAAGAAAGGCTGTTGAAAAGTTTTCCCTTTGTAAAGCAGTCTCCCCCAAGCCCTCACCACTATTGCTAAACAGATACCAGGATTTCAGAGCAGGTAAAACATGCAAAATTAAAACAAAAACAAAAACCCCCCACATAATTCAATCAGTAGATACTAATAAAAACGTATGACCAAAGTCTTGATATATGTTATGGGGACCTAAGTTTCAAGGTCTTCACGTCCCCTAGGAACACTTGCTTTTCTGTAGCATTTCGAGATACAAAAAAGTGCGAAGAGGTAACTGAAGAAAACACATCTCACGAAGCATAGTTTTAACACAGTTTTGGCAAAAGTGTTGCAAACCAACCTTTGGAGGAATTCAACAGATGAACACGCACAGTATGCACTAGCTTTGAATAACACAGACCAGTGGTACTTACATAAATTTTAAATATTCAGCAGCCACTTAGCAGCAGCTGTGAAAACTAGAGATGCACAAACAAAAAGAAAAAAAGTTAAAATTTTTTCAAATCCCAAATAACTGAAAGACATGAACACTCACATTAAATGCAGGCATAAACAAAATGTTTCCCAAAACTTTAAAAATGTATATTCTGCCCTTAAAATGGGGAGAGAGAAAAAAAAAACTCTTTCGTATTTTGACCATACAAAAGGAATTCAATTGCCAATGGTGCAATTCTAATGAACCAATACTGATTACAATCTTTTTCTACGACAAGGTATGCAAAACCAACAAATAAAATGCATCAGAGCTCGGTAAAGATCAGTAGTTTAGCCTCAATGTTATCTACTGCACATCTGCCACACCACATTATCTTACTACTCAAGCATCATTTTTGCATTTCAATGTAGTAGCTCTATCAGATTAATGCCCAAGACATTTCAGCTGTGTTTCAAGTAAATAAGTGGACATACAGGAATATTATGCATGGCCTATATCATTGACACTAAGCAAAGAAAATGTGATTAGCACCAAATTGCATCTGACAGGGGAATCAGAAAGCTGTCAAACACAATGACACGGATTCAGTATTTAGAAGGTAAAAGGGGGAATAAAGAAGCTGGCCAGTCTGGCATGGAGACAGCAATAAAACACAACAGCTATGATAAATTAATTCATTTACTTATGAAAAATTAGAGGCTTCCACACACAGCTCTCATTTATAATCTTGTCAATCTGGCAGAGTAAATAAAAAGCCTATACAATACACACAGTGGGAGGAAGAAAAGGAAACAAAAGAGGGAAAAAGGAAAACCAGATTTTTGCATTTAATCTAAAAGAATAATTTCTTATTTAAAACCACATTAGATCAAGCTTTTGATAGGATTACTTAATGCAAATATACATTATAACAGTGGTTACTGTATTTACTAGAGACACACCCTGTTAAAACAACAGTAGGGTTGACATCAAACACACAAAAGCCATTTGGAGCAAAATGAAATTTTTAAGTGCAATAGATGTTATTACTAGGACTATCAAAAGGACACCAGAACAAGCCACAGAAGAAAAAAAGCAAAGTATATTCAAGGGATCAATCCTGGAGCAAGAAGAGGTCCAAGGAGGACATGTTCACGCCCCAGTGTGCCTGTTAATGGCAGCTAATCCTGAAATCCTATCGGGAAGGGACGGTCTGCGAGATCCTGGGCAGCCTGCAGGGGTTTCCAGAATGCAGAATAAGCAGCACCAAGGACAAGTGCCAGCACCAAAACAAAGGCATGATTTTCACATTTTAGCATTTCACATTTTGAGTGATCATTTCTGATTAAGAGCCTCTTATCTTTAGATACATACCTTGGGCCATAAATGTTAAGACTACCTTCAGTTCGCATCTAGTCCTGAAACACTGCAAAGATGGTTCCAGAAGCTAAAGAAGATAGCTGGCTCTGCCACTTACTAGGCGCTTCTTTACAGCAACCTAGAGGCCCCAAGAAACCAGAACTCCACTGTGCCGCACACCCCAGAACTGCATCAAAAGTTGAGCCTAACTCCTAAAGAGAAAACCTGTGGTTTCCAAAGCCAGTCACTAACAGTGTTCTCCCACCATTTACTGCATGTCCAATCTACACGGGAGCAGCAGACTGACAGAGCAGACATCTTGCGACAAGCACACAAGTCTGTGGCAGAGCTGCTAACTTCATCCATGTCATCTAAGACCAGGACAGATGACTTGTCCCAAAGCACCATTCTCCCTCTCCAGTCTAATGCAATTTTCGTCAGCAAGTATAGGTGAAGAGGGGGAAGGCACGGCGAGGAAGGACAGTCCTACCTCCAAACCAACACACACACCACAGAGGCCAGCGTGCTGCAGAAGAGCAGGGCTGTCGGCTTCAGGAACGCTATGCAGCAAGGCTGGGCAGCTCTCGTGCCGCCTGCGCCCTCCTGCCGCTAACGGGCTCTGTGATATAGCCTTGCCAGCAAAGGCTCTGGGCTGGGAGCAAGCCCTAAAGCTCAACGTTTGGCAAGTACGCCAGTTCTCCGGCGTAGGATCAGTTCCTTCAGCTGGACCTATGGAAAGTCGGTTCTTCTTCCAGCACGAAGAACCGTAAAAGGGGCTGAAGTATGGAAGTTTTTTTAAGCAACCTGACAAAGTGCTGGACTTTACTTCTAGTTAATGTTTTCAGTACTTGCTTTCCACTTTGCCTCTAGGTAAAAGGTAAGCAATAAAACTTCGACTAGAAGCCATCACGGTAGGCTGGAGGTAGCTCAGACATCAGTCAACTTCCACATAAACACACCAACAAGCCTGTGCACATGACTGTGCCATTAACCATGAACTCTCTGTTACGAATTATATTCTAACCTCCATAGAGTTAAACTATGGGAGTTTTTTGGGTTTTTTTTTAAACAAGGCTATTTTGAAGTCTGTGAGGTGTTTTAGAACGGGTATTTTCTAGTTGTCTTTGGAGAAGTAATTATAATAAACCTATTTTCAGATGCATGAAAATTACAGACCCTGAAGATTTTGAAACTTGTACCTTTGACACATATCTCTAACCATTACATTTTTTTTTTTAAAGAGTACATTATTTTAACCCTCATTTTGGTATACAAGTATTTAGTCTCCAATTCAATATATACAATTCAATACATACACACATACTGCTCGACAGCTTCTGTTGCAAATTCACAGATTATAAGTGTTGCAAGGCCAGCTGGGGCTTACTTGTGAATTTTTGCAGATTCTAATTTTTTCCCCATCCAAACTTAAGTATGTAACCCTTATGCTTGTGGCCTCCAAATCCAGGCTTGCTGCTGACTGTACAGAAAGATAAGCAAAACAGAAATGAGAATTACTTAAAAACCTAACCTCAGTCCAAGAATACAACACTGTGGAGGGCAGGGAAAGTAGGTAAGCAGCAGTAGTTGCATAAATGATCTCCTACCCATTCGCACTTAGAGGTCTAGTGACTTTCTAGAAACATTACAAGTCTTTAAAAAAAAAAAAAAAACCACAGGAATGTGTTTAAATTCCTAGCATCCTACATATTTAGAACAAAACCCAACCAATCCTGTACCATCCCCATAGGGGAATATTTGCTATACTATCGTTTAGAAATAATGTGTTTTCCATTTTTCTTTTTTAACAGAAAACTGCAAATACCATTTTAGGATTAGCCAGTACTTCAGGTTCTATGTCAGCTTTAGGCCTGCTTTGCTTTTCCATTTTACATCACTGAATTTTGCTCAACCTTTTGACTGAAGAGAACCTTCATATACTTTTATGATACCAGCAGAGAATGACCAGAAGAGGGCACAAGTGACCCTGAGGAAGCCACAGTTCAGGCTACTGAAGAACATTTATGAACCGACCACTCAACCTTTCATCAAATTCACAACAATAAGCTCAAATAAATTTTTAATTCTTTCATATTTGAGTTTTACAATGCTTTGAGACAGGCAATTTTAAAAGTCACTTAGTATGCATCAGTGGCAACATAACCACAGGAAAAAAACCCAGAATCTTGAACTGACATCTACACCAAAAATGTTAACGTTTAATTCCAAATTTTCAGCTGATTACAGGCCGTAGGCAGTATCAAATGTGCATATACACCACTTTACATGGCCTATTTGAACTTGTCAAGAGTATAATTGCAGCAGGGAGCAGAAAAACCCTGACAAAACTGTGTAACGTGAACATTACAAGAACTACTGAAAGCGTGGCCAAACCTGGACACAAGGTAATACCTGTTAATGATAAGCTACCTCACGCCACTTAACTGCCCTTTTAAAAGCATATTAGAAGCACATTCTCTCCGATAAATACTTTCTATTTTGACACTACCTGCTACATTAAGGAAACAACATATTACAGCTCACAACTATGCCATAAAAAGCTTGGCTTATGGTTAGACCTGTTGTATCGCACCCTTGAGCAGAGTTTTTGGTTTTGTTGCTCTTAAGGTGTACTGCTAAAGAAAAGAGAACACAACATCTAACTGAACAGGTAAGTTAAAAAACGTCTTTTTTTTTTTTTCAAACAGCTATAGCTGTGCTTGCAGAAAGGTACAAACCAGATTATTATATATTCCAGCTGTCACGGAGAATTTCACAATTGGTCAGAATACAAAGCATGACTAGCTGTAATGTCTCATTTGAACATTTGCTACTGAATTAAAACAGATTTTTGTAAGACATTTTCCTATTATCTTTTCATCTTGACTATTGCAAGAGAGTAACTTTAGCCCACAGGGCTGAGACAAGGAGCAGATCACAGACAATATGGTAATGCTGGAACAAGCACTTAAGAACAGATAAGACAAGACTTGAATTAACCATTCTTTACTTCCTTTTTCCTTCCATTCCTTTAATCTTCGATTTCACTCTTTCAGTACTTGTCTGGTGCGTTTCACTTGTTATGAAACTGTTATGAGCTCTTTATCCTCTTTTCAAATTTCAAGAGAGGCAGTGATATTAAGCTCTGCTGCAAAACAAACACCAAATCGCAGTCTAGGTAACTTATCATTTTCAGGCCTAATCCTCAAGCTCAAGTAAGTGCAACAAGAACCCGGAGCAGCGCTTCTCCAGATGCCTACAGAAGACTAAGCAGGCACAGATCAGAGCACAGGTCCTGCAGTACTGGGTCTGTTCGGTTCAATTTGGAGGACTGTCCTGACCCTCTGCTTTAAATGCGAATCTGCTAAATAAATACTTCCTAGCAGTAAAACCTGCTAGAAATTACTGCTTGGCAGAGTGCTGCCGACACCACCCTAGCAAAAGGATCAGTGCAACCCAAGGTAAGCGTGGCACAGCTCAGTCCACCCCCATACAAAGCACATCTCCCACCTGCTGGCATACGTGGAAGGAAAAGAAGAAAAAAAGGAAAAAAAAGCATCCTTCTGCAGAGGAGGAAGAGGAGAGCTGCTGCTCAGCCAGGAAGCACAGCAGAGCTGCACATTAGCGCTAGCCACCAACGCCACGAGACGGCAAACGCAGCACCCGAGTGCCACAAATGCTCACCCGAGCGCGCGTGGGCTTGAGTCGCACCACGCGCTTGAAGCCCACGGAGGGCTGAAAGGGCTAACGGCACTGCTAGGACTCCAAGCAGCTTCGACCCTGTCCCAAGGCCAGCACAACAACAGACTACTTTGTATTCGCTCAGGAAGAACTGTGGCTTTATTTTCTCTCCAGGAGCCACTGGTGAGCCACAGCCACAGCTCCCCAAAAAAGGAGGAACCGACAAATGGTATCGCTAGCCACAGAGCAAACCCCACAGCAAGGGCTGTCCTCTCTCCAGACTACTTTGGCTTTCTGAAGTCCTAACAAGGAATGGCTTGAGGAGTCAAGGGCTCCTCAGCGACCCAAGCTGACCAAGGACTGCCTTAGAGGAGGTAACACAGACCGAGCGCCCTCCTACAGCTCTTTCCACACTCTCACTATCCAATATCACACCAAAACCACAGGTAATTTTCCTCCCCAGGTAGGCGCCCGGTAGATTCATCGGGGCCCTGTTCTTGTTCACGGATAAAGGCCAATGCAACATGCACAGCCCAGAACAGGTTTTTAGCCATCACTGCCAGCACCACCACCTTCCCCCACGTTCCTTCAGCACCGCCAGTCGAAACGGTAGCGAATAGGTGGGGGTGGCAGAAAGCCAGCAAGCACTACCTGTGCATCTAAAGCCGTAACTCGGCACAGAAATATTTATCCCTAGTGATTATGCAGGAGATTAAGAGAACCCAACTGTATTGTCAGAGCCTCAGGCAAGTTTAGAGGCTAATAAATGTCTGCTCCTCTGGAAGTTAAAGATATAATATGGAATCAGGGGGTATGAACACTGAGCCACATAATGTCTTTTTCAGAAAATCATGCTCAAGTTATAAACCAAATAGTTTTACCTTTTTGATATAACAGCAGGACTGTGTAGCAGCAGACAGGAAATTCGTTCAAGGAAAACATCGCAGGAGGGAAACTGCAGAGCACGGGCTTCGCCCTCGCAAAGGCGCGAGGGACCAGGAACGGCTGGGCCGCTGCCGCCGGGCGAGCGAGGCCTCGGGGGGCTCCACGCGCAGCGCCCCACCCTGCTGCGCCCGCCACCAAGGCGTCGCCCCAGTCGGTGAGCCCAAGGGCAGCGCAGGGTACCCGGGCGCGCTCTGTCCGACTGAGGGGCGCTAGGCGGTGAACGACTGGAAATAAACAGCCCCGAACCGATGAGCTTCCCTGAAACGATCGCCTAGACCTGGCCGGAGCCATTCCCGTTACTGCTGCTCCTCACTTGTGCACCAGCGGCAAGGACTGCAGCAGGCCCGGAGCAACAAGGCAGATTGCACAGAAATACTCAGCAAGGAGGTTCCTTCTTAAAACAGAAGGTTTTACTGACTACCTAGAAACCCCAGTTTTTCCCGTTTCCCCCAGTTTATTCACTTATGTCTGGCATTATGATATCGAGCATGACTTGCATAGATTAATTGTTTCACCTTCAATGCAAATGCCTTAAAATTCCTTAAGAGAAGAAAAAACTGTGGAAAACAAATCCAATACAACACATCCAGCGAAATGAGCTTCCAGAATTTATTTTCCCAAAGAAAGGTAGCCTGACAGTTCTTTAAAGAAGAAATGCACTAACACAAAATTAATGGTAGAAGAAATTGTTTATCTTGTCTACTTCGCAAATGTTTCTTTATATAAAATAAGGTATTAGCTAAATAACAACTTTCATAATGTATTTTTCATTGAAAGCAAATGTATACAAATTGAAATTCAAAATGGCAACCAAAATAAATATTTAGTGTTAAAGGTGAAATATTAACTGACAGGAAGAGGCGGGGGAAGGAAATTTAAGTTATGGCTTTCTATTCTTCACTTTTCATGTTGCATCTAAACTTCAAACGCTCAGTGATGTTGCCCCAGTCTCCATGACAGGAAGCACACAAAGTAAGAAAGGCAACACAGAGCCGCGAGCTAAGCGCCAGCTCTCGCTTTCCATTGCTGCGCTTCTGCCAGCTCGCAGAGCGGCAGCGCAACTTTGCCATTAAGTGACAAAGTTTGTGCTTTCCAGTCTGCCTGTGCCACGGGACAGCACCCTCCCCAGCTGCCTTCGGAGCCGGGAAAGAAGCCCTGTCTCCGGGGAAGCAATTAAGAGGACTGAAAAGGAAACAGTGTCCCAGAGAGGGTTAAAGAGAGCACTATCAGATAAATATAGAAAAAACACACACGAGTGTTTTAAAATTAGATTTGAATACTCCAGAAAAACCTAATTAAACACTAACTGCATTTTGCAGTTTTTTGCAGAAAATAAACTAAGAAATCTCTTGGTTCTATAGAAAGCAAAGTTCTTAACCATTTTATTGCCTGCTTGGAAGGACTAAATGGATACAACTGATACAAAGTGCATTCATTTTTCTACAAAATGTCATCTGACAAAAATTAACCGAAGGATAATTCCACTTCATGAATCCAGAATACAAAAATATTTACTAAAATTGTTTTAAATGGACAGCTGTGTCAAAAGGCACACTTGATAAAAATAATATTTACATTTATGTAACAACATATTTAGATAACTCCATCCAGTGCCTAGTAAGCAGCCATTTAGAATACAGTAGGGTTTTGGTGGGTTTTTTGTTTGTTTTAAAACTCAACACCTCTGGCAAGAAGAGACATTATTTCTCAGAAATTGCCCCCCCAAAGTCAAATCATCTTGACCAAAGCAATCAGAGACAGATTACATCTGTGTTGGGGTTTGGACTAACAATAAATGGCATGTTTAGACAGGGATCAGAAGCCATAAAGGACTCAAAGCCCTTTTTCTACCCTTCAACACTTACAGGCTTTCCTCCATCCTTGTGCAGTACGTCAGATGCCATCACCTTAAATGACTTTTTCCCCCCCAAGTAGTAGCTTTCTTCTTTACTTCCTACTCCTGAAGTCAATGACAGCCCTATATTATATTATTTATACCTATTCTGTCTCACATTCAATAGTCAAAATACACACAGAAGCAATTCCTGAACAATTACTAGCTTATGAACATAAACGTAGCTTAACCAGCCTCGAGAAGACAGCAGGCACCTGCATCCTTTGGATAAGCTGACTTTCAGTGCTTCTCACTGCATTCACAGCAATGAGTTAAAATTTCCATCTTATAAAACATATCTTGACCTAACAGCCAATACTGGTTATTCATTAAAATGTAACCACTACTGCAGGAATCCCTGAAGTTGCCTATATATTTTTTGAAATGTTTTACTGATTATTTATCAAGAAAAACCATCAGCCAAAGCATCAAAATTATTTTCAGTCCTAGACAGAGTCTAAGGATACACCTGAGATGCACCTAAGAAAGCACAAAAGACATCCAAGGTACGTATTAAATGGCCAAATAATTTGCATATAAATTCTGACCAAGTATAATTCCACTTTGCATTCAATTAACATTCCTCAAATCTATACTACTTATGAAAAGCTACAAATTTCTGTTTTGTCACAGGTTACTGATTTCCAGGGATTTCAGGGAATAGTACTTTCAGAGCTCACTGAGATCCCTATGAGAAATTAGGAAGAGCTTAAAAAAAATTCTCTGTCAACAGCTGTCTCTGCAGAAACAAATATTGAATCTGCAAAAATGAGGCAAAGGTTCTTGGCAAGTTCGGCTTAGTGGACCATGCAATTTTTGTAAAATAAATAAAAGTCCTAAAAAACACCATTGTCTATAAAGGACAGCAAGAGGCAAGTATTTTATTTTGCCTTGCACTGAAACTTCAAAAGAAAAAGGAAAACATAAACAAGCAAGCACATTAACAAAACTTTCAAGAAGTCAGTAACAACAGTTCACATGATTTACTTGATGTATTTTTGACCCCAGACTTTCAAAAAACAACTGAAGTCCAATCTCTGGGCTTCATCCTGCAGCACCCTACATGCTTTCCTTGCCCGGAGCACCTTGGAAGAACCCACTTGCACGTGAATTGCACGCCACGGCAATAGGCAAAGTCCACCGTTCTTCCCCAAATCCTCCGCTACCTGGTCATGTGCAGAGCAGAGCAGGCAGGGAGGAGAGGACAGGGAGAGCCCAGTCAGTGCAAGCACACACCAGTGCAAGTCTCAGCGAGAAAGGAGGTGGCAGCATGGAAAACTGGTTAATATAGCCAGTGGAGAATTCACAGAAAGCTTTATTTTGAATTCGGCCAAATGGTTGAATTAAAATCAAACTTGCAAGGAAAATGTTGGTTTAAAAGTTACCCAGATTCAAAACAAACTAAAACCTATGACAAGGAAGATGCACCCTGTATTTCAACTATGGAGTATTTCATTGGTTCTTTGGACAGCACAAAATCTGCCTTAGAACAATGGCTAACTGCAACAACTCAAGAAAACTTATCAAAAAAATGCATAAAATAGGGATACACATTAAATCAGACACCAAAACTATCTTTTTTACTAATGAAATTTATAAATGTTCAGTAAAAAAACCAATATACTAAGTATCTTACCCTTGAGGACACCCTCAGCCAGATCAAAAGATCAAGATTTTGCAATACAGGATGATATACAACCATCTAAAAATTTTTTTTAATATCTAGCTAGGAAAACTTTGAGTTAATGGAGAAAATGAATTTTCAGCATTTAAAAGGGGACACAAACATTCTGCTGTGACATCTGTTCTTAGGTTCTACTGCAGCAGAAAACCAGAAAACCACCAGAATTTTAGCTGTCAAAACAAATCCTCGATTTAAAGAAAGGAGGAGGAAGTGAGTGCTGAACAATTACACACTTCCAACAGTACAAGTCTAGCATTTAGTCAGAAAAAGCAAAGTGCAGCCTTCACACTCATCCAAAGGCTAGAACAATTACTAACCTGGAAAGGCACTCAGATGCACACCCAGTTGTACATCAGCTTGCTGAGATATGGGGGGAGGAAAAAAAAACCCAAAAATAAAAAAAACACAAAAAACACAACACACTCAGGTCAGACTCATGAGATGCTTACCACTTCTTGGGCATCTAAACACATGCTCAACTCCACACATATGAACAAAATCACTTTGGTCTAGAGACAGCTAAGCTGAACACTTGCCTACATGGCTTTCTGGGCAGGAGAAGACACCCACTGTGCCGGTACAAGTCTGTTCTTCTGCCTTCTAACACCAGAAATAACATGAGGGTTTTGCAAATGCTTTTAAACTTGAATGATAGCAGGGAACCTAAGTTCTGAAAAAAATAATCTAATTGTGAGAAGTGTTTAAGAACACCAACACCAGAGTAAATGGAGAATATTGCTTTGTACGTTGATTTGCAACAAGTACTTGCAATTCTGCAAGGAACTGGAATTCTGAAATGAGCCGAAAATCAGCAGCATTGAGCAAAATTTCTCCAGGGAGAGAAAAAAAACAAAACAAAAAGAACTGGGCACACAAGGAAGCACTCCTACTCAAAAAGCAATAAAGACTTTCATTATGCATCATGTCTTCAGTTATTCATAACAAAAGATATTTAGAAAGTCATGCGACTTTAATCCATACCTGGGGAACACTCAGTGACCTTGGTGAGCACCGTCTGGACTAGAGCAAAAGCAAGCCAAACCCACCAAGCTTTGAAGAGGGACCTACTTGAAGAGTCATTACAGTGCACTTACAAGTTTTAAATAGTATTCAGGATATTGTGGACTTTAAAACGCCTTGAGTAAACCAGGCTTGAGATATTTCTCTAAACTCACAAACAACATGAAAGCATGAAACTTCCAGTTTTCCAACAATCCTTCTCAGTATCCTTTTTATTTTCTCTATTCTAATCATATTTTTAAATAGAGCCTTTGGGAAATTTGCAACTGTTACGATACTGATTCTTGAAGGCAGACTTTTCAAGATTTTCTTTTTAATAATGCAATGACCTTCCTGAACAATCTATAGCTAAATTTTAACAAGTTAGTCTAAGTAGAGAAAATTGAAAAAAGTCATTTGAGCAAAATGCAACAGCATCAGAAGTGAATTGTCACATAAGTTGCTTAAACAGAGTTTAGTGTACTAGTAAATATTTAATCAGTATGCGGATCACAAACACATCCCATTCTCCTTCAAACATTTGACATTACAAAGAAAACCACCATCTCACTATCTTTGAAGATTGTTAAAGACCAGTTCAGAAGAACACCACAGACCACAGCTTTACCAAAGCTCTGGACAGGGAGGGTTCCTGTCGCATGGGCTAACCTGAGCTCCAGGATGAAGACATCATTGTACTGCTAACTACACAGACAAGCTCCTAGGTTGGAGAAATTAAATGCAAACAAGGAAAAACTGTGGAAGCTGAGTCTGTATTTCTGCCTAAAACCAACACCGAAAACAGAAATAAAATATACATTTTATAACTCCCTTTGAACTTTTCTTTTGAAATATTCTAAATACAATTTAAAAATGGAAACTGCCACAAGTATAACTGAATTGAATACCAGATATTAGAAGTAATTTCTAAAGCTTTCTAATAGACAGGATCCTAAAACAACATGTCAAGACCTGCAGCCAGCATCTGGTGACCACCCTACTGAAGCACATCCCTACAGGAACTCCACGTGGTCCCAGGACCCTGCGAGCCCCGAGCAGCCTGGAGCACGCTCTTCCTTCCATCAGAGCACACACACAACGCAGCCTCCTCTCCTACAAGGATCTGCAGTTTTTAAAATCAAATATTTTTCACTCATAGGAACGAATTAAACTCCTTTGCACACACACATGCTGCTTCATATTTTAACTATGGAGTTCAAAATCTAATATTGACATATTAATTCCCAGAAATACCTACAATCAGCAGTTACTACTGCATGTGTAAACACATGCAAGTCAGTGTATATTCTTCCATACTTCATGAAATACACTCAATGATGTTAAGGCAGGTGGGTAAATGAAACTCTCTCCCAAATTGAATTTGATGCCAGACGGCTGGCACAGATTAGGTTGTGATCTGATCCAAAATGTTTCACATTAAAAGAAGGAAAATTCCCAACAGTACTTTACTTTTTGTGTAACTGAACTATTTGTACCAAAGCAGACAGCGAAGAATGATTTCTGTTTTACTAGTCAAGTTAAACAAGAGAATTCAAAGTTTGAAAATAACACTTTTGAAAAGTCTAGCAACTATTTCTTTTCCTCCTACCATGCAACATGTTTCTTTGATTATTAAACAGGAAAATTTGCAATTGAACAGCTCTGCTTCTTGACCCTGAATGCAGTAGGACCCGTGAGTCATTAGAAAGAAAGCTTATTTAACTTGAAACAATTTTACATTCAGGAAGGTCTTGTGTGTTGGACTTAACCATCACCTTCTTTTCCATCTTCCACATAACTGTCAGTTAAAAAAAAAAAAAAAAAAAAAAAAAAAAAAAAAAAGAGAGAGAGAGAGAGAGAGAGAGAGAGAGAGAGAGAGAGAGAGAGAGAGAGAGAGCGAGCCTCTATGGCTAGTTCTGCAGCTTACAACCAGTCCTTCTGCCCCTTCCCCTCTCTCTTAGCCATAGCATTTTAAGAGCAAAGTTCTAGCCTACATCATTTTTGTTTGCGATATTGATTTGCTGGTGATGCTGGGAGCAGAGCAAAGCTGATTCCAAGCAGCAGACATAGTGAGATACTGTCAGAAAATATACTTGGCAATTCCTCAAAAGCATCCTGCTTTTTAAGAAGTGGAGCAAGATTTGCAGTGTATGGAATAAAACCGTCAGGTAGCTACCATTAGCATCAGCCAGGTAGTCAGCCAACGGCCAAGCTACTGGATGAGGGCACTGATGAAGTTTGTTAGCTGTGACAAGTTCAGGTCTTAAACTGGGAAAGCAAGTGGCAGACTTTTTGGATTTCATTTGGGGAAACTTGATACAAGAAGAGAACTTGAAAGAAATCTGTTTCCCTTCCATCCCAGTTCATGGCACAGCAGTTCAGGTTCCACTCGTTTTTACACCAGTAACTCACAACACAGACTCCACGACACATTAGAGTACTTCAGCTGAACTGTTTTTCCTTGAAAAAATCTCAAATGAAATACTCCTCAGACGTAAACATTAACTAACCCTCCTTTCCTCCACAGTAAATAATTCTGCCTTCTTTCTTACAAGCTGTGATACAGTGCTGTTTCCTTGCTCATTGCAATTTCCTTCTCGTGTTTCACTTTAACATCAGATAGAGTATAATGCATATTCTATTTCTATTCATTTATAACTCTTCTCAAGTTAAGTTACAGAAAAGGAATAATTCTCCATCATCTCAAATTTCCTAAAGATAGAGATTTTAATAATAGATGTACATAACCTTATTATCAAAAACAGAACAATTATGAAAAGTTTGTTTTCATGCCCAATAATATTGCAATGTATAACACAGCTTTGCAATTAACTCAAAAATGTAAGGCAGCCTAAGAAACTAAGATTCATACCTGCCTCTGGGGGAAAAAGAAAAATGTGTATTTTGAAAAACAATTAAAACAATTTGTGCCAGCCCATCTGACTGCCATCTCCAACACAAAGTCAAACATAACTTGCTGTGAAGTTTGCCAGGAAAATAACTTAGCTCAAAAAATCTGCTGTATCGGCTGTCTTCATCATGGAGACCTTCCGCACAGCATACAAAAACAGCTATGTTTACAGAACCTGGGTGCTTGGGCTATCAAACATCAATACAATCTGTGTTTATGTCATCTCCATACTAATCAGATCGATTACCTCTGATTTATTGCCTTGTCACACAAGGGAGAGGGAGGAGAGGGAGAGGGAGACTACGCAAGCAGTGTCACATCAGTTTTGTCAGTGACTGTCAAATAAGAATAAGATCCAGGACAGTACAATAAAAACAGCCTTGAATGAGAAATGAGGTTAGTGGCTCTGCTTCATTTTTAAGAGGCAATTAGAGTATACTATTTCAGTATACCCCAAGAGTGTCTTAGGATAACAGTAGGACACTGAGTAATAGCCATTTACATGGTCAATCCTTACATAACTCTTTCTAAAGACATGCAAAGTGATAACCTTGCAATTAAAAATGTCTTTGTAAACAATATTACAACCCAGCAAATTTTTATTATAATAAGACTCTTTCACAGTTAATTATCATCTTCTGTTTTATTCTTGTATCAAGAAATTTAACTTTAAGTAGTCATTATCTTTTGAGTTCTCTTTCATCTGTAGAAATAACTAACATTATTTCTGAGTACTATTAATCTCATTTACAGCTAGTAAACCAAGATATAAACTGCATCCATCAGTGAGGCACACTTTATATATTACAGAGCTGTTAAAAGCATTCCTGTTCATTTATAGGTCTATTATTTGATGAAACTGCACTTTGTCTTAATATATGGTGCCAAAAACTAGTTTGGGAAAAATCCTCTTCATTGTTCCAAAATGGACTGATACAGATAGCAGAAAACCTAAATGTACAATTGTATTTGAATATTCTCAGGTCTAACTTTCACTTTTTCTTCTGTGCTTCAAAATAGCAAGTAGCAAAAATTTCGAATAGATCATTCTTCTCAAAGGTCTGTTTGGGTTTTTTTTTTTTTTAAAGGCAAAATGTTCTTTATGATAAAAATCAACATTTATACAGCATTTTTTGGACTTGGACATCCAGGCTGCTTTGAGATACCAAGGATGAGAAAGAGGGTGAGCTCTAAACATTGTCTTGTATAAAAATGGTCCAAGTCTACAAGATGTGTAAGAGTTAACAGTCCACGCTGGCATGGAAATGGTTTATTGAAAAGGGCAGAAAGGCGTTTTGCGCAAGCACATCTCTGCAAGCCAGCGGCCGGCGGGAGAAGTCCGGGACACGAGGCAAGCGGGGAGCACACCACCACGAGGGACGTGTTCTGGGAGGCCACGTTCTGCTCTGCTGATTTACTGCAAAGTGAGTATAGCAGTATTTCTGTACGCACTGCAAAAGCTTCTTTAATTGAAAAAGCAGCAGGAAGAAGAAAAAAGAATATTCTAGAATACTGCTTTAAAAAAAATCTACCACACCATCTATCCCTATATAGACAGTCATAAATATTTAACATGTTTACTGTATTGAATACTTGATATCATTCAACAAAATAAAATGGGAGATAAGTATATATTACTGCTATTCCAAAAGTACTGCTGCTTATTTCAAAGCACTTGACTTATCCCATCTGAATCATCTTCTCCAAAAAGTCCTCTAAGCAAAAATAAAATTCAGAAAAATGTTTGGTTTAACTACTGTGTAAGTTAGATAATGTGTGACAGCAAAAAATACAGAAAATTATGCAGAAGCTACAAAAACTAATCTTGATTTCTTAAAATACATTACCAGAAACAAACAAACAAAAATGCCCCACCATTAGCCAGCTGCTGTTCATGTGGGTCAGATGAGCAGGAAACACCCCTGAACACTCCCAGACCTCAGAAAAGCATTGACACAGAGAAATTGCTCACATGATGAAGAGATACATGTGTAAATTCATAAATACTTCTACTAAAGAGCAGATGCAACCCAGTTGCACACCATTAAATATCTGTTTCATCAAATGAGAAGGTTCACGTGTCTGCATGAACGTGAGAACGCCCAGCTCCCAGGTTGAGGCAAATGCCTAAACAAGGGTGCTGTAAAAAAGCCTTTACAGGAGGGAGCGATAGAAACATAGCACTGCCAAGATAGCTGCTTGGTTCGCACTAAGAATTAAAAATAAATACGTATGCTGAAAATTCTGCTGCTCGGGATTGTATTTTAGCACTGTGTTTCTGCTTCTTCCCTCCCCATCATTTATTTTTAATCCGGACCGCTTGAACATAACAAGACATTTACTGCTCAAGAGCTGATCTACTCCTGCTGCTTAGTGCTCACCGAGTATCTCAGCCTACGACGAGGACAGAGTTACAGCTGCGGCGGTGACTAGATTCACCGTCCTCAGAGGTGGGACCAGACCAGGGCACAACCTGACATTTTCCTATAGGCTGGGGGAAGACAGGAGGAGGGTTGTCTCACATGGACCTACTCAGTTTTACCGTGCACACGTACCAAGCCTTCCACCATCCAACGCACCCCATCTTGAATCTTGCCTCGTTTGAGCTCCAAAGTATGGATTAAGTCAAATTCGTTTCAAGTGATAAAACAGGGCCTGAAGTTCCAGGTTCAGAAGGAAACCAGGCGAGCTGCATCTGCTCCCGTTGTGGAAGCTGAACGCTGCTCTAATTATGCTGTCAAACGGAGGATTGTGAACTCTTAATAAACAGAGACCTGTTTTCATGCAAATTTTACTAGTAATAAAAAGATAGGAAGAAAAATATGTCAGCAGAATTGTTCCTGTAAGCAAAACGTTTTTCAAATGCTTTCATGAGTTGTCAGGAGCTCTAGCTGGGAGCCGTTACCAGGGCGAAGCATAACAACAGTAGCTGCAAGTTTTCAGTCAAACGCTGTGCTTGGGACTCATGCAGAGGAAAGCACAAGGTAACAACTAGAAACACATCCACAAAGGCCTTCACGCCAAGATTTACACGGAAGCACCACTTACGCATGACTAGCTGTATTCCCAAACAGGATAAATTCAAGGGGAAGGGGTGTTTACAAAAAACCCGGAGCGCACGCATGCCCCCAGCCTGGCCTTCCTCCACAGAGACTCTGTACACTCACAACTCGCAAGTTTTGTGGGAAACGGCAAAGAACAACTTATTTCCAAAAACAGTTAGAAGAGCATCAAAAAAAAAAAAAAAAAAAAAAAAGTAGAGCTTTACAAATAAGGAGAGGAACTGCAGGAAGATAAAGGTGCCTTTTGGAAGCCAACACATCAGGCAAGACTGACACACAAGAGACTCCATAAAACTCTTTCAAATAATTCTCCCACCACCACAAAGAAAGCTTAGACAAGAATGCCATTGTATCAGGAAAAAAAAAAAAAAAATCAGAATACAACCAAAATAATTATGCTCTTAATTTTTTTACTTTATGTAAGCTGTGGGGTCTAAAACAAAGCAGCAGTACTACAGAAGTTGGTGCAATGATAACCCAATCATGATTTTGCTTTTAATCAGAGTTAATAACAAATTATCTTAATTTAACCAAAGAACTTTTCAAAAAAATTAAGCTACAGATCAGTAAGTCAAACCCAGTGAGCCTGCAGGTCTCAAGGCTCTAGGCTGCTCTATAAAATGGCAATAAAGAAGGCATTTACCTACTGCACAGGGGTGCTGTGACAGTTAATTAATGTTTGTAAAGTGCACTGAAGCTGAAAATTACTAGATACCATGCTAAATATTAATTACTGTGCCTACAACACGGCGCTGGGATTGTCACAGTGCTCCCATTGTAAACCCCTTCCACCGAACAAGCTCAAAAAAAGTTCTCGGCACTAGCAGAGCTGATCGCCGCCTCTACCAAGAGCCACGCCAACCTGCACGCTCAGCCCGTGGCGGGGACGGCACCTTACCCACACCGTAACGCACCATTTTGGGCGCGCTCCCACACGGCAGCGGGCACAGCACGCTAGCTGCGTTTCTGGTTGTGATCATGAAGACAGCTTATGTGTACAACCGGTCTGGCTGTAGTTTCTCACCTGTACGTTGCTTCAAGCCACTGCAGAGCTCTGAGGAGCGGGAGGGCAGTTTTACAGCATGCCAGCGGTTAGGGAAGGCAACAGCTAGTGCAGCAGCCAGAGCTCAGTAACAGTTCATCAGCAGCTCCATACAGACACATTTTGGGAAAGCAGCTAACTTTTCAGAGACACCAAATAAGCAGTTCTGAACCCAGTGGAAACTGTCTCAATGTCACAGATTTACAGCCTCACCTTCCTGTTCCTCGGTGGCATAGCTCTTTAAAAGGGACTAAAACTACTATGAGAATTCAAACTATAAAGTAAATGGCATTTTTAGAGCTGATAGTAAATTAGAGAAAAATAGCGAGACCCACACTGGAATATAGATTCTATAAAAGCAGCAGTATTCTGCACTGTCGTCTTTTTGGCGTATTTTAAACAAGCAAGTGGGAAGGGAAGTCCAGGAACGCCCACCTTCTGGGATGGCGCTTGGCACGCGCACTGCATGGGGAAGGAAGAGGATTATATTTGACGAATTTGAAAATCCTAATCAAATATAGCATCCATCCAATTATGTCTTTCTCACTGAAGGGAATGCTAGAGAGCCTGTTTGCTCCCAGCCAACCACAGGCATACATATAATCAATAGCTCGCAATGATATGAGGTCAACCCATTCAGCAAAGAGACTTCCAGTATGGTTCAAACAACCACTTAACCATGCTTGTTAAGTAAGTGAACAGCCTATTTCACTTCTAGCTCAGTCGCTGGGTATTTTCTTTCGAAAGAAGATTATAAAACATTAATTGAATGTGTCAGAAGAAGGATGTTAGAAGAAGCATATCAATACAGAAAGACACTGCAGCACATGTGCTTTAAAATAACTGGAGGATGCTGGCTCTGCTCCTAAGTAATTATTGCATCAGTTATCCTACTCCCTATAGAGTTATGCAAATGTATTTATTTATTTTAAAGATAACCTGCCCATGGGAAAGTAATTTGTGTGCAGCTACACATCAGCTGTAAGTTTGAGCAATAACAAAGACTTTTATTTGATTGTTTTCAAACATGCATTTTCTGTATTCCCAAACTGTTGTGTAGAGGGTTTAAGCAACTACCCAAAGGAGATGGAGGTAGAGAAGATCTGACTACTCTGATGACCCATAGTTACATTAAATATTTAACATCTCCTCTAAGTCTCTAGCCCACAACAATAAAACCAACCTTCATTTTTACACCATTGTGAGCGCCCTGTACCAAAGCCACCAGGAACCTTTAAAAACAGAAAAATTCTCATCTGAAGTTCTGCAGAGCAGAAAAAGCAGCCAGCAGTTCAGTAAAGGGAGGTAAGAGCCCACACCCTTCCTTTTTACAGAGAGAGGAATTTTTCTCCAGCTGGGATTTTCTGCTACACAGATGTGAAACACATCCAAGTGGTTACATAATCATTATATCTTTTCCTATTAAGGCAAAGAAAACACTGTGCAGCTTAACTAATTATTGCAAGCACAGAGACATGTCACTCCCTCTGCAAATCAAATTCCTGCTCAACATCAGCACATGCCCAGCCGAACATGCACTGCGCCTGGCCTTGGCAACGGCTGGGCAAGAGCCTTCCCGAGCCGAGGGGGCACTGCCAAGCAAGGATCACAGCGCTGGCCGCGCACGGGCCCCAGCTCCCAAGCCGCGCTGGGCACAGCAGCTCGGGGCAGAGGCACTCGCAGGCTGCTAGGCTTCCAGCTCTCAAGCAGCAGCAGGCAAAGCTCTGAGCCACTTGAGATTTTTAGCACCCAGGATATCTGAAGAATATTATAGGCCTATCAGGATTTCATCAATGAGACAAGTACTGCCCCAGTCCCCCAGACACCTGCTGGATATTCTTTCTATTTTTCCGGCAAACCAATGATCCATTTTCTGGAGTTTAATGGAGAGCTCGCACTGTGGGGAGAAACCCATTGCCTTACCCCAGCAACTCTCTTGGGCCATTCCAACAGATCTCCAGTCACCTGCCTCTTTCGAATGCCCTTACAAAATTTCTGTGCAACCAAACTGTGAAACCAGAAAATAGATTCTTGTGCATTTAAACAATATGGCATAAAAATTGAGTTTTTAAGAAGTTATACATAATTTGATAGTAGTCATTTTCCATTTTAGGATGTTCCACCATCAAACATAGGAAGCCTTTTAGATTCCCACCCATTTCCTCCCTCCCACGGAAAACAGTCACGAGACACAGAAGGAGTTGCTTCTAATCAAAAGGTTGCCAAGTCTCAAAACACATTTGCACATATCTCACAATAATTGATGTTATCTTCAAACTGCAGCTGTGGGACACATTAGGAGATGAGAATTTCAGCTTTGATTTGAAGAAAGTTTCTACCTTTTTTTGATTCTGGAGGAAAGCTTACGGTCATGGTGTGCACCCCATAAAATTACCAAAACACAAGGCAAATAACACCACTACTTTTTTTTTTTTTAATTAATCATTTAAAGGCAATCAATCTGAAGATCAAGGGAGGGACTCACCACTGAAATCACAAAACTTTGGTAGGAGTAAGTCACACAACAATTTATGAGGATGGAAGACAGATAGACAGGGAGACAGAGAGATGTATGTGTACACACACCCATGTGCACACACCAGAAAGACTTCAGCAGAGTTGCTCATCTCTAAGAAAATATGGCACAAATAATCATAGTGACAATGAAGTTTGACCATAGAAGTGTACCAAATAAAAGCTAACTATTAATGAAGTATCATTAACTCTTCCTCTGTGCATCTTCCCAGCTCTAGACAGCACATTATCACTACATTTAATCTAGGAGTGCTCAAGCAGCTACAAATCACTTTGCTGATGATCCATTTTTATCTTTTCTCTATTTTCTCTTCCATAATGGAAACAAATAGCCAGTGAACAAATCCCAGGTTTCTTCTTTTCTAGCCTTAACTCAAAGAAAAGCAGGCTCAAGTGTCTTGTTAAAATGATACATTGCATTTCCCTTATCAATACATATTAAAGGACCTGCTACCACTTGCAGAAGCAATCTCTGCACACCCCAAGTTGTATTAGCATCTCCATCTTTTTACTTTTTCAGACAACGCAACGGCCAGTTGTGCACTCAAAGATCCCTTGGAAGACTCTTGACTCGTAACACAAACTTCACCACAGCGTGGATGAAAGAACTTGCAAACAAATTTCAGGATACATGGACAGAACCTGAACAAATGTACACAAAGCTGGGCTTAACACTTGTTCTTTCTCAGCCAAGCTCCATTCAGAACATCACTAAGAAAGTAAGGCTCTACAACTTCTCACGTCTTTGCACTTTGTGGCCAAACCACCCATTGCCCAGACTCTGCTGGCAGCAGCCAGCAAGCTCCGTTATCACACGCAGCTGCCACCAATACAGAGGCTGTTTTCAGGCTTGTACAGAATCTGCTTTATGCAGAATCACTCTTTGCAAGAGAAGTTTGTTAAGTTTCAGCCTGTCATCTCTAAACTATCTAAAACTGACTTTGGAGCACTGGACTCACTAGACTCCTTTAACAATTGGGAAAAAAAAATCAAAATGAAAACACAAGAACTCTGTCCTGGTACTTGGAAATGGAAAGGAAACCAGAAAGCATCATTATGATGCAGATGGCAACTAAGGAGGGCCTTATGGGCCTATTAGCTAGCTTTTACATCTGAGATAATTTCAGTGATAAGCAGCAGAGCAAAAGCAGAGTAAAAGAAATTTTGGAAGACTTTTGCCAGGGCAAAATTTAAAACCACCTTCAACGTTCAATATAACTGATAAAGTTGAAGCACTTCACACATTTTTTTTAAATCCAAGTTCCCCTTTAAGCATAAGATGATGACTGTTCCTTGTGATTGTAAGGCCCAAAAGGGCCTGAAGATAAAATCAAAACACCCTGAAGCCCACTACAACCTGTTAAGCAATCATCCTGTCAAAACCTCTTTACTGTAGAGCTGTATCTCTACAAATTCTGATGGCAGACTCTGAAACTCAAAATACATGTACTGATGTATATAGATGGTCTCTTTCCTGAACAATATATGATCAAATCCTGCATAAGTTAACTAATTTTTGCCATTTTGAACTTGAAAGGGCATCATTTTATCATGCCATTAGATACCACTTGCTCACCTTTCTTCTTTACAAATAAGTAAATCCAAGTTTCTGGTGCAATGAAGATTACAGTAGTGGAGTACTTACAGCATGCACTCTTGCACACTGACATGAACAAGGCATGAACAACAGAAAATAAAGTCAGCACCCACCAGTTACAGCTTTCCAGTCAGAGGTGCTCATTTATTCAAAAAGGTAATTTTTGGAAGGCTAAATCAGTACCATAACTGCATTTTGGGTTTTATTTAGTCTTATCTTACATTTCTTTGATAATGACTTCCTTATCTTTCTTATGACAGAATGCATCACAGGGCAACCTTCAATAAGGAGGAACCACGGGTCATAAGCCAGGTCTTAAAGGACTAATGTCAAGCTTTTGAAAAATCAGTGGCTGAAGTCAGCTACCTCTGTCTGCATCTGGTGGGGGGGGAGCATCTATCAGAGCTCAAAGCAAGACTCAAGTGTTGAAGAATGCATTGACTTCCACGAGCCATAAGGCTGCTCCCTCGCTTGGAGGAGAGGGAAAAAAGGGAGGGGGGGATGCACTATATATTTAACAGCTTAAATGTGGATTTTGGTCCTCAACTTGAGCCATGTTGTGAGAGCTTACCTAATCATCTACTTTACCAAGGAAGATGCACTTTTCTGAGTACTTCAAAGGTAAAATAGTTAATACACCCCCACAGTTTTATACCTCATGTTTTAAAAAAAATGCACTGGAGCTATTCCAAAGCTTTAGCTATTGACATTATAGGCAATGGGGAATTCATATCATCTACTTTATACATTGCATTTTAAATGCTAGAGTTTAGGTGTCCATCTAGACTGACTCTTCCACAGACTCTTTAGAGTACCTCACTTACCCACTAGACTAAGCAGGCTTTTAACACAAACACTTTCAGTTAGAAAAATACTCATTCCCCCATGGATGCAAACATTTGCTCTAGTAGGACACTATTGTAACTGCACTTTGAAGCAGTAACAGGCTTTAAATAACAGCAAATGGAATCCACTCATTTTAGATGTCTCAGCCTCTGTCTACAATTGAAGATGCATATACTCTGCAAAGTCGAGTACTCGGCTGCCGCAGTTCTTACCCGTGTGCTTGGACAGCCCGCCAGCGAGCTGCGACAAGAGACTTCTGGTCCGGAAAGCCACAGAAGCAGTACTCGTGAGCACAACCAGCCCACAACTTCCCTGAAGGACAGACAGGGACACAAAGCTTCAACTACCTAGAACAACGGTCAGGCTTACTACACTTACTACACTACACAACCACAGAAGACTCTGATAATTTTAGTTGGGTTTGCAGAAGCAGCTAAATCTTACATATGATATTCCATACATAGGATCCCCAAACAAGCTTGTATGTATATATTGCCATGTTGAAACTTACAGCTGAGCTTCTTGGCTATGATCTAGTCACACAACAGAACACGTGAGGATAGCTGACACTCTGCATATACTTATCAAGTTGCAGTTGAGTTTTAATCTAAATTAAGCAAGAGAAACTTATACATTAAAGGACTGCTTGTTGCATGTTGTTATATTTGCAGACAATCCCCAATATACAGCAATAATGTATAATCTACAATACTGCAATGTTTTAATACAGTATTTTAGTCTAGAGATTTATCAAACTTCTTTAAAGGTATTTTAATGATTTTATATTCCCTTCAGGTTCACCACTGTAACTACTAAAACAAAAACATAACAGAATTTAACTTGAAAGTGGGATATGGAATTTGCATAGATAACAACAGTTCCACTGCAGAATGAAAACACACAGTGTAATAAATACTGTGTGCATTATGACACAAGCCAATCACTAGCTACCTAATATTACAAACACCTTAATCCAGAACTGGGAAGAAAGTATTTTTTGATTAGGACATAAAACAGCATTGCAGAACACTGGCTCTTATTCAGCATCATGTTACGAGAACTCTTATGCAACTCTAAGCACCACCTGTTCAACAGTATTTCATGCCTGTAAAATGTGAGCAGTATTTTGCTACAGTGCAGTATTGTAAGGATAAATTCATTAGACAAGGTACTCATGAGAAATATCCAAAAAATTAAGAATTACAAAGACAGGAATAGCTGATCCAGAAGAGCAATTCTTATTTTCCTGAGCAAGCAGCAACGCCAATCTAATATTCCAGACAAGCACGCACAGAAGGATGTCAGTGCTGATGGTCTACTGCCAGGAGACCAGCTGAGGACTGGAGACTGAGCTACTGCACTCAAGATGGTTATTTCCAGGACTCATGAACATCAGCATGGAAAAGATAAGACTTCGGGCTACCATTCCCCGTGGTACCGGCTGCTTTATTCAGATAGAAATTCAGCCTCTGGGCCTGTCAAGATAGCATCTTTTGCAATATTCAAACCACACAAATAAGTTTGGAATTCAGAAAATATTTCTCTTCCCTTGCAAAGGACATGCAGTCCACATGTCTGCCCTCCAGCTCAAAGGCAAAATAACAGCTAGATAGAAAAATAAGCTCTAGAGGTATTCTTAAGTACTGAATAAAATATTTAATTGATTTCAGTAGTGTTTGAAAACTTAACAAATTGTGGTGCTCAGCATCATGATTATCCGCATACGTGAACAGCGTAAGCACCTAAGAAATCCAGTTAGAGTATCCAATGCAGTAATTTATTGTAATTAACTACTTCAAAGGTGACCTTTGATAAACCATCTCACAAATACACAGGAACCTTATTCAAGCAATAAGCAAAACCTCTAGTATCTCATGCTATTTCCTGCATTTCATGCTTTGGTGGTACAAGGCAACAGCACAGTTAGGACAATAAGGGGAAGAAGGGGGAGAAGGTAATTCTAAGCTAACATATCCAGGCACTAGTAACAGTTAGCTAATGGTTATCACATCTGCAACCTTCTGAAGGACACAGGTAATTATCTAGGTTACACAAACACTTTAGGATTATGAGCTCTTTAGCAGATCCTCCAAGTTGGCTGCGTGTACAATCCATTCCAATTTAATTGGCATAGTCCTGTGTACAATGTCTTCATGGAAACTCTGCTGTCAGCTTTAATAATGCCTCCACTCCTCAAAGAAGCAGATTTCAAATGAAAATTTGTGCCCTTCAAGTGGGATGCCCATGGGCTATGGCACACTTACTTACCAACAGTTGGTTAAACAGTGCCTCTTCACTTAGGGAGCATTCATGGGCTATAACATGCTTTTACTTTTCAGAACTCCAACAAAGCCAGCCCACAGCGAAATACAGAAACAAGTAAACTTGGAAGAGTCCCTAGCACTGTATCTATTTACAAAAGATCTTATAGCTCCATCTAGCTCTGCCTGAGGGAACTCACTGGGACATCTAAGAAGCTGCAACCCAGAAAACAAGAAGTCTCAGACATCACATGCACATAGCGGTGTGGGATAATACTAGCTGTACATATACTCGCTCACAGCAGACAGCTGTGATTCTCCCTTTCTGAAGGGGAACAGTATCTACTTCTTTCATATGTGTACATCTATCCTCCACTGTCATCGCCCTCTCCTCTCTTACATAGTATCTTAGAGGAAAGAGTGCTCCTTCAACAGATGGAAAAGGAGCTATGAACTTCCTACTTTTTGATCTTACACATTGCCACATTGTTTCACACATGTTATAGCTATCATCTACTTCCAGAGATAAGAGATCAAGGCTTCCTCAGAGATAACTGACATGGAAACAGGGATGCACCTTACTAACAGGCTAAATCCCACGAGAGACCTCTCAAAGAAGCTGCAGCCTGCAACAGCATGAAGAGATGCCAACAAGTCCTACAAGCATGGTCAGTTGTCAGGGAGCATATACAATTTCGAAGAATACTTGCCTAATGCTGTTTAACACAAGAACACAGACCACGTCTATCCCAGGACAAAACACTAGCAACGTGAGGTCATTAGCCCCTGAGAAACAGGATCAACTCTCTTGGGTCTAAACTACTTCACAACCTCAGTGCCATAGCTGAGGAAATGCCACTTTGATCCTTTGGAGTGAAAAGCCTATCTAAAGCTTGAACACTTAAAGTGGAGAGTATTTATAAAATGTTAACATTTTTCCTCAGTTTATGTTGATACTTATTGAATTAGGAGCAGAAATTTAACTGTTTAAGTTTTCCTATTAAAGAGTCTTCAACAAGTCACTACAGTGTATGCTTGTATCAAATTTTCTTACCATAGGGAAAACCAAATCCATTATTAATCCAGAATTCTGATTTTACATCAAGATAAAATAGTAAAGAAAATTAGCTCAATGAGAAAAGGAGCAGAACTCTTGTAACGTTTAGTATGACACATTGCAGGTAACTGGACCTTGGCAACTACACAGTAAACAAAAGATACCAGAATAAATGAAGAGATTTATAGTCCCTGAAGCTTTCCTAAGTATAATTTAAATTCCTTTTAAAAAGAGCAGGCTCTGCATTTTTGTGCAAGTCTTTAAGGTCTCACATTTCAGCATATTGCTGTTAAGTCTTAACAAAAGAATTAGAAACAAAACCGTTAGAAAGCAGAAACTAACACCTTCATGATAGTTACTGTGATTATTTACAGATGAGCAAAACAAGTTTCTATAGCATCTCACAGCCACGATCTCTTTAGGCTTCTCCAGCAGTAGTAAGTTGCAATATTCTCCCCAGTCTTCCTTGCACAACAGATTTCTGAATGATCATAAAGTAGCAGCAGACAATAGTCTTGTCTGTGTTATCCATTTTTAATTAGAAAGTTCTAGAAAAAAAAACCTCCAGCAGCAGCGTGAATTAGACCAGCCCAAACTGCAGCATGTCCTCTCACAATTGGAGTAAGGAGCTATTATGCTACAATATCGCCATCACCGTTTCTGAAAAGGTTTTAATCGCCAATTAAACTGACAACATCTGACCACTGTGCTACAATGACAGATGAAACATTAAGAGGAATACATTGAAAATTAGAAAACTTTAAGTAAAAAGACCTCTTTGTAAATGTTCCAGAACATCTTTTATAGCGCACTTTGAATTTGGCTATTTCTCACGCTTCTGAGATGCTGTGACGGCAAGAAAAAGCAGCTCCCAAGCACCCGCAGAAATATTCTAGCCCAAGACGCAACTTTGCTGGCCCTGTCAGATCCAGTGCTCTGGGGGATGGCTAACAGTTTCCAACAGAAACTGAGCTTGCTAATCACATCCACATTAACCAGTACCACTAGTCTTCAATGTAGAAGTGCTCACTTTGAAACACTTTTCACTCAACTTCCACTTCAGTTTGCAGCGTTTCAGCTAGCCGCCGAGGCTCATCTTGAGATACTTTGGAGCAATCTGTGGAAAGAGAGCCACCAGCACATCAGGAGACGGTTACACTGGGGAAGGAAGGTCACACCGGTGAAGTTTTCTCCCGACTGGTGGGAAGCCTGCTGCAAAACAGCAGCACAAGCTGCTGAATTACATGGGTCGTTTTCTTTTTTGTTTGGTTGGTTTTGATTTTTTTTTTTTTTTTTTTTTTTTTTTTTTTAAACACACTGAGACTACCAAATGATACTAGAAGTTCAGACTACAGGAAAACTTCTAGGATTCTGGGGGAGGGGAATCCTCTAGGTTCCACAGATCTTCATGCCTTATCCTAGGGCATCAGAAAAGGAAGCTGGCCTGAAAACTAGCGAGAAAATAAATCGCAAGGGCAGTGGAGCTGTGACAGAAGTCTTTAAGGCATGCTCACAAACCGCTCCCAGGAAAAGGAAGCACACTTCCAAATCCGAGTTTAGGTAAGCCTAACAGAAGAAATACAAATCTTTGCAAATTCATTCCGAGAAGCTGACACTACTGAATTTGATAGTGCTGCAAAGGTCATAACAGATGCCCACACGAGAACCCTTAGTGTCCAAGGAGCCATCGCTTTCATCAGTGTAGGCTGGGCTAAACAACAGTGCCACTACCCACGTGGGAGCACTTTGGCAATGCTGCAGAGAGCACACTGAAATATTCTGGGGTCCCAGCAGGACCACCTAAGTGCCTAGACTTGATCAGTACACCACTGCCTCATTTTTCAGAGGTTCTCAATGCAAGGGAGTGCCTCTTATTGCCACCCCTGCACTGCCTACCTCCAAGTAAACTGAAAAGTGCTAAAAAATTGACTGAAAATAGAGTCTGTTGCATACTCAAAACTGTAACCAGGCTTCTAGCTAGTGGTGCTGTTCTCAGTCACATAAGGAGGAAACCTGAGATACCTGACCTCACGCTGCTCTTTACACCCAGCTGGAACAGAAGCAGAAAATGAAGGAAAATAATCTGCTGTTCAAAAGATTCTGATCTCTGACCATAGACCCCAGAGCCAAAACCAGAAAGTCATCACCATAAGAACTTTATAGCCTCATAAACGTCTTACAGTCCTTAGTCTCCTCTGGAGTCAGTATTCTGAACCCTAAAGACTACTTTTACTTGGAAAAATTGTGTTTCCTCACAGTACCTGCAGAGCACTGCTGATGTTAAGTTTTTGGTCTTTTAGTTTTATGGTTTAGTTTTATAGTTGGGTTCCCCCCCACCTTCTCCTCCCCCTCCAAACAGATTCCTCATATTAATTTATCCACAGTCCTCAGTGGCAGACAGTAGCTAACGAGGTTTGTAAGCAATGCGAATATCCACCAGCTCTACTTCTCTTCATCATCTTACTGCTTTTTTTATTGCATTTCAGAGCATTCCAGGTAACATGCTAGATCTGAGCATCTTCCCAGGGAAATTGTTCTTATGTTCTCAAAATCACATCCAGTTACCCTTGCTGGGCT
This sequence comes from Dromaius novaehollandiae, assembly GCF_036370855.1. Classification (NCBI taxonomy): domain Eukaryota; kingdom Metazoa; phylum Chordata; class Aves; order Casuariiformes; family Dromaiidae; genus Dromaius; species Dromaius novaehollandiae. The sequence goes on from NC_088104.1 coordinate 38,733,912, forward strand.
CCAAGGTGCCTTGCATTGAAGTAGAGAAAGTCAGCACGTTCCATTTTTCACTTTCATTTCAAAGCTCCTCTTACCTCACTGAGCAGCAGACCATTCGATAATACAGAAGAGCTCCCCCATGGCTGTATTGCTTGTTTCATTTAAAGCTTTTCCACAAAATCTTCTTATATTGAATTTAGTACAGGAGCATCTCTTCTGCCAAAGGGAGCCCTACTACAACTGGTGTTTGAAAAAGCCACCTTACAACCTGCTCACTTTTCTTTGTAGTCTGGTAGAATTTGTACTCTTGGACTGTATTATTTGAAAAATAGTATATAGGTTAAAGATACCAAGAATTACACAGTTCCACACATTCTGCTGTAACAAACTTACTTAAATAAACTATTCTGATTAAATTTAGTCATCAATAATGCAAACAAATACAAGTTTCCTTTTAATCTTCCATATTTCACTCCTGAAAAATACAAGAAACTACCTCAGGACAATCACGTGCTCTTATCTTACAGACAGAAAGAAGTCCTTCCATACCTCATCCTCTCATTTTCCTGGGACTCCAAAAACATACCTACACACTAGAGCGCAAGATTGCATCCGTCTTAGCTAAGCTACTGCTTGTCACAATACAAAGCTGAAGGTACTAGAAAAACGCTTGAGTGCTTCAAGGACCATGTGTTCCTGCTTAGCATTAGAAACGTTAAATATCATACACACTGATTAAAACGTCAATATTTATTTCATGTCACATCAGATGTCTTCCTATAATATTTTCTTAGTGTTAAGTGGGGAAAAAAGAACACACACCACTTGCAGTAATATAAAATGTAAGTGGGGATCTACTGTATAACAAAGCGTCTAATGGGACCCAGCTAGAAGTGACACAGGGGTAAAAGGGAAGCCATACAAAGCAAGCATTTGTGTTTCCTTAATCCCAAGGAAAGTTCTTGGAGGCACAGAGCAGCTACTCAAAATAATCCCTTCTTTGCTAACAGCCTCTCACATTGACCACGTTTACAGAGGAAGGAGCAAAGCAACAGTTACAGAAAGCAAATCACATTAAAATGTTCTTATGCAGAAGAGATTCACAACTGGCTAGTGCTCAAAAAGAATCACAAATAACTATTCCACAAAATTTAGTCCCCCCTTCCCCTTTATCAGAATGAGGGAAAAGTGATAAAATTGATGCAAAAATATCACTCAATTACAGTACCACTTTTCATTTGCAAGCATCATTTACATTCAACATCTAAAAACACTTCCCTCTCATTCTCTCAATTTCTGTTCCTATTCTCATGCCTATTTGATTCCTGTGCATTGCCTCTTGTGCAAGAACACAAGTTACTCAAGCAAAAAAATCTGTCAACAAACATACTACCCACCAACTCCATGCTCAACAGTCTGCGACACCTCGCTCCAGCGTTCCCTTCTCCCAAGGCTATAGGATACTCCTGGTTTCGCAGGTCTATTCACCCTGAGAGCATGCTGCCCATCTCCTCTACTGCTACGTACTTTGTCTGCAAACCTTTAACAGATAAGAGCATTGTTCCAACACTGCCCCGATCAAATGGTCATTTGAAATTTCTAATTTCAAAACAAATTGAAAACAAACAACCTCCACAGAGCAGAGATGAGATGATGTCTGTGGAACATACCCAAGTTTTTAAAAATGCCAAAGATAAAAAGAATTTATACAGCTTTATTTTATTTTTAATTTTCATGTATACATACACAGGCACACACAAATATTTGCCTAAAACTAATGTTGAGGCTTAATATATTTCAGCAAAACAAGTTTAATCAATAATTAACTGGACACTGACAACACAATAAAACTTAATTCAGGCTGGGTTGTGTTAGTCTTCATGTTAATCTGCTTAAAATTCCTGACTTTAAAGAATGAACTAGGCCTGCATTACAGGCTTACAGCAAGGCTAAACCTGAGCAGTTCTATTAACACCCTTTCTAAGGTAACCAGAAAATTCCTTAAAGCAAGCGAATTTCTGCCTTTGCTGTGGATTATGCTCCAGGGTAGTTTGTGCTAGCTCCCTTAAGGCAATGAGTGAATCTCGTGTCTGCATCGGTAGCTAGTCTCCCCGGGGAATCGTCGTCTGAGATGCTCATCAGGAATCACAGAATAAGTTAACAGTAAAATCTGGAAGCCTGCCACGTTCACTCTCCATATACCCCAAATAAATTAAGTTTTAACTGACTGTCAAGCATCTGGTTCATTTGTGAGAAATAACAGTTTTATCTATCTAAATTCCAGATATTCAAGAGCATAACTGAAACCCTTAGAAAAAGTGGTAATCTGTCGTAACAGATCCATGATAACTGTGACTCCACAGTTAATGCGCTGACTTATTGCCCAAGCCTGAAAGGGTAGGAGCAAAACCAGGTTCATCTTCCTTATGCATATAACCTCATGCATTTCTTTCCTTACATCCTACACTACTTCTATACGACATCTGAGAGACCTGAAAGTTTAACCAAGTTGCTATAGATTGTGAAAGAACCCGAGAACTAGTGTACAAATCTACTGTTAAATGAAACTAAGCACTACTTCCCTTTTAATTGGTCAGGTCACTGCATGAATCGCAGTTACTGAAAAGCTTCTCCAAAATTTATTTCATTAGGATTGTTGGCAAAAGTTCAGAGCAGCCAGAGAAGGACCTGAAAAGCCTGCAAGTAAGAGAAGACAACTGAACATAGCTTAGCGCACACGTCCTGTCATCTCAGCCATGCTGTGAAGGCACACTAGTGGACAACTCAATAGCTATCTTAAGAGGTTCAACTTAGTGAAGCCACGATTAATAATTGCCTTGCCTTTTCTGCTGTCCAGAGAGGAAGTCTGTGTAAAGAGTGGATACTGAAGTACTGTGAAGGAGAAAAATCAGCGTTCACAATTTAAAAAACAAAACAAAAAAAAACAAAAAAACCAATCTTTTACTTCTACAAAGTGACATTTCTGAAGTTCTGTTGAACAGCCCCCTGTATCTAAAGTGATGGAAGACTGTTTTTGGTTATATACTTTATATAATAAATAACTTAAGAAATAATAATAGTACTGGCACTTATGAGTTCCCATGGCTAATGGATTAGTCCATTTGGTATTCAAGGGCTTGGGTTGGTGATAGCCCATCTGCTAGATTACTACTCATTAAGATAAGACTATTTAATTTAGACTTTTCCAATCTTTTTCTCCAGGAACAAAGTTACATTGGCACTATAATGAAAACTTGGCTAAGATTTCTGTTCCAAAAAGCAATAAATTGTCATATTAGAATTTTGTTAAAAATATAAAGAACTTGCAGGTAGAGACCACTGGCCTTAATTATCAATTTTTAGGAGATCCCCTCCAGAAATGTGCACTTTGCCCACTGAAGTCCATTTCAAAAAGAGTAATTTTACAGCAGTGGTATTAAGATACACAATATGTGCAAAAATCTAACTTCGGATACACTAAAATTATAGTAAGCTTATCCAGGAGATTAAATTTTACAGTTGTTTTACTATAAGTTTATTTTTTCCAGTTAGAAATCAATAATTGTAATGAAAGGGGAGATTTTTCATGCTGAAGCAGCAGCCTAAGGTATGCTGATTAAGACTTATTGTCTTCTTACCTAGTAACAGGAACGTTAACCATTGTGTGTTTTAAAAATCATTATAATCTCCAGAAGAATTCACTGTTTGTAAACGAAGCAATTTCAGATCAAAAATGAAGAGTCATCAAGAGTTGTATATGTATACTTAATACTACCGATATGTCAATAAAGTTTCAACATCTGCAAAAGCAAAGATTAAGGTACAAAATACATTCTGCCACTATACATACCCTGCTGTGAAAAGCATTGTACTGCTAACGTTTCTTCTGGTTTTTTTAATTTTATTTAATTCAAAGTTAGTGTTTTCTTTCTTGAATTGTGACACACACTTATATTTTAATGGGTGGTTACTTCTAAAATCCTCTAAAAATTAAATAAAAATATTAAGGAAGTTCCATTTGACTTAACGTATGTCCAAGCAGTTATGATCCATTCCTCATCTGACACTGACTTTTTAGGATACTTTCCACAGTTAAATTATTAAATCACCTTAACAACTCAATTAAACAAATCTTTACAGTTCCCAGTTCGATTGGGAAACAGTTACACAGAGCAGCATCTTCAGTGTCCTCTGTAGCTAAACGTATATTCTGTAGTTAACAACGACAACATCAGCATAAGCAGCCATCAGAAAAGCTTGTTAGATTTTGTGCTTTTGAGTCACTGCAAGTTTCTACACCAATACAAGGTTTTACAACTGAAGCAGTTTCAATACCACATAAATCTTCACTGCTGCCTCTTAAAGAAACAATTTGTGCGAGAAACCCATCTCTGTAGTTCACCTCCTGCCCACGTGAAAGCACCTTCCTGACACGGGGGCAGGGGGTGGTGTGGAGGAAGACCTAAGAACGGGGAATGCTCTACGCATTTCATCTCTCTTCTCGCGTGCTGTCTCATGAATCGTGCAAAGGTAACGCTGAACGATAGCTTCCTGCGGCAAGGGATGATCTCTTCTAACCAGCCGCTTGGCAGACTTTGAGAAGGTCAGTCATTCTCACTCACAACAGCCTCCCTACCTGCCGATCGAACAGGCCTGGAACCCAGCTGGGGCAGCGGTGTGCGGAGAGGCTGGCACGATGAGCACGTCCCCGCTATTTCAAGGAAATTCGAGAGAGGTCAAGTACCAACCTCTTCCATTGCCAGTACTTGCTGCCGGTTAGCTGAGCATTCTCCAGCCACGTGCCTGTTTCACAAGAAGCACAGATAGGCCATCTGAGACCTTTTCTTTCTTTTGCTTCTCATATTTGATTTAGAAATCAATGCATCTTTTTAATTAGACTTAGACAGCAACAGAGATTTTGACTGCTAAGAATTTATCACTAGCACAAGTTAGAAGCACAGGACAAGAGAGCACAGACAAATTTGTACAGGATTTCCCCCCCACTCCCTCTATTGCCAAAAATGATGTATAGAAAACTAGCTTGGGGGATTTAAATGGTACGGAAGCCAGTAAAGCCGGCTTGAAACAAGCCTTAGAATCACTCTGCCAGAAGCTCGCAGAGCCTCACCCTTACTACTGGGCCTTCTTAATAGATCTTAAAAACACCATTTTGGTTTATGTGAAGTAACAAGTGTTTTGCAAACAAAAATCTTGTTTTACAATGGAAGGTTTTATCTTGCATAGATATGAGAACCTAAAATAGAATATTATTCTATCTAGCAAATAATCATCTTTTCCATGGTATAACACTTTAAAGGCATAACTAAAAAAAAGACCAACTAGTGTGCCACGTTTCCTAAACCACCTTGCCTTGGAGAATCGCATTAGAGCAGGTGTAGTGAACATAACGTGGGCTTGAAACCACAACCTCTCCATTTGCCTCACCTTTCACGTTACTTTCCAACCTTTAATTCTTGGGCTTGTGACCTCTGTCTCTGACTAGCTATATCAGCAAGAAAGCAAAAACTGAAGCTTGAACCTCTTGCAGTTTTCTAGAGACAACAATGTAACGTGCTGGAATACCATGCTGGGGCATCATTTTCAATGCTGAAGAGCATCACTTAGCTTAAATTCCTACTAATGTTCCTTGACAAATCTATCAAACTGAAGCCTTGCTAAACAAGCGACTGTCAATGCAATCTCAGGAGGAGGAAAATGGTACGGCTGCAGATAACACAGCGTTTACAGATGCCTTTAACAATATACTTGAACTTTTTTCAAAATGTGAAACCCTTCATCTCATGCTTCCTCAAAATGCCACGAATTCTGATTTCTAGAGTAATATTCGAGAGACTCATTAGGTTCACTTAGATTCATCTAGGATGTTCACACTGCAATTAAGTTACATGCACAACTTAAATAAGTTAGCACTTAAAAATGGAATAATTAGAACTTTTATACAATTAAGAATTAAGGCCCTCTAGGGGAATGTCTGCCTGCAAAATTACTACTTGTGCCTGTTACATTAAGGCACAAGCCAAAGGCAAATTGACTCAGCCTCCTGGGAAATGTAACAATCCCCAGAAATTCCTTAGATTTAAGTCAACTGTCACTCATTAATTTCTTATTCTTGAAAAGTCATTCTACTTTAGTTTCACCTTTCTCTGTTCTGCTCTTACCATCTTTCGATGACAAGTTAATTCTCCAGTATTTGGTTAAAGACAAAAAAACAAAACACACCACAACATGGGTGAGAGTGATATAAGAATTTGCCAGGTTCCAACGTTTTCATATTAAAAGTGACTGTTTCTGTCACCCTACTGCAGAAGGTATGACACTCAGTCTGTAAAGAAGAGCTTTAGCTGCTCTCCTAAGAATTGCAATCATAAAAATTAATGACCCAATTTTATGAGACTTTGAGCAACTGTGAACATAAACACCATCCAAACTGTAGGTACAGTGATGTCAACTAAGAAGTAACAATAATGCCAAGGAAAGATCCTGCTGGAAGTTTCAGAAAGCCGGCTTAGCAGAATTCACAGAAGCTCACAGCTTTTATAGATCTGCAAATTTGAATGCTGTGTTTTCAGTCGTCGTTACTAGCTTATTGTTTTCATAAGCAGCATGTTTTATCAGTGCTAAAAGAATAAGGAAATCTAGTTCAGGTTCACTGTCTACTGAGCTGTGTTTCTGTCAGACTGTCAAAAAGTATGTCAAACGTAATGGGAGACAGAAAGCATAATGGGAACACTTACACAGGAGCAACTGAACTGAAATTTCCAATTCATTTCACACACAAATCCTTTTATTCAAAGTCAACCTAATCAAGAATTGTTTCAAAACCGAGCTTAGTGCTACATTTTAAGATTGCAGGTTCTATTCCAACTTTTTAAAGCAACACAGTTAAACTGAAATAAATTTGATAATTTCTCCATTTTTAGTGGCTGTACGGTACAAACGACATGACCCAAGATCATGAAAGTCATCTCCGTCCCACTGATAATGGCGTTTCTGACTTGCAAGTGCAGTTTTGTGCTGGAAAATCAGAGGTAGAAGTTGCATGTAAAGCTATTGAATGATATATTTGACAGGTACTGGGAGCCTCTTACCTTACAAGCACCACAGCCTAGCATTTTATTCATTTAATTAAAATAAGTGTTCCTTTTAGGTTCTATCTTAAAATCCAGTTAGCATTGAAATGCATCTCCAAATTTGCCTTAAGTAGATACAAATTACACACAAAGGACTTTTTAGAATCTGCAGAGTAATTGTAGAAAGCTAAAAACATAACTACAGGTAAATAAGAAAAACTAATGGTGCTCAAAACCCTCTTCCAAACCAGCTTGCCTCCATGACAACTCAGTAGTCGAGGCTTTCAACACAGGCTGCAAAGGGACAGCACACAAAACGAACTGCTCCCGGGCCAAGACACCAGCACTTCTTATACACGGTCCCAAGGGATCCCACCACGCCAGCTGTCCCTGAGCCAGTCTTCTGTCAGGTTTCACACAGAAATAATAATAGGAAAAATAACTCGCACAACACTGTTCTGAGACCCAGTTCTTGGGTGCAAAAGCCTCTGTGAGAGTATTGCTTGTGTTTAACCAACTATATGATTAATGAACTAAGAGTATTAAAGAAATCCCTCTTGAGACCTAAGAGTGTAAGAGCCCTTCTCAAAGTTTTAAGCAGCTTCATTAAATTTTTATTTAATTAAAAAAAAAATCTATAATTTAAACTAGCCAAGAGTATCTCTTTTAGATCTGCACAACAAATTAATTTGGTTTTATTTGTTTTTAAGGATAGCTTGACCTCACTAAAGAAAGCCTAAAACTCATGTTGATAAAGGCTTTAATCACTTAACTGTACTTTTTCATAGCTTCTCAAGCTTCCCTGCAGTTTGAGGTCCTCAATCCTGTATAACACACACATTGCCAAAGGGGATAGAGCACTGAACGAGCCAGAAAGGCATGACTTCTAAGGCTTAGCCTCTTCATTGCATGTCCTATCGCAGGCAGAGCGCTAAACCACCTTCCCCATAAGGAAGGCAAGAAGAGTAACACCTGCTACCGGAAAACCTGTAGAGTACCATCACTGCACGATTTTCAATGCATCTTATCATTAACTTCTCTGACATTTCTGTTGCTCTAGCATGGTGGGATTTTCTCCACATTCAAGAACAACACAGGCTTTTCTTTTCTCTATTTTTTTTCCTTTTCAGACAACCTGCAACTACAGCGCACAGTAACTAAAGCCAGCATTAAAGCAGAGGTGGTCTGTACGCTGTGCTGTGAAGCTACTCCGGTAAATCCCCACACCACATGGTCACGTTACTTTCACGCACACAATAACAACAACAGTGTATTTTTAACTATTCAAAGTAAAGATTGACTAGTTTGGTGAACAATCCTTCACACGGATCAAAAGAAAAGCAAGGACAAAGGAAGAGCCCTTAGACTCGTAGACTTCACTTGATCTGGGGTTTGTTGGCTGTATCTTTTTCTTGTTTTAAATCCCCTTCCATGAGCAGTCCATCATATGATTTCAAACAACTTGCTAGACAAGCTGTCAACAAACTGCACTCTTTCTCATGCTTTATAAATTATCCTGCCCATTTAGGAAAAATATTACTTATTTTTCTAAGGGAAGAAAGGCAAAACAACTGGGTCTACTTTTAATTCCACAGCATGTAAATCTGATATAAACCTTTAGTCCTCATCTTTCTCTGCTGACATTGTCAACACATTTAAAAATTAAGCAGCCGCCCAGGGGTTCAATAACTCCTGTTTTAAAACCCTAGAGACTGGCTAAATTTAAAAGGCCATGAGAAAAATAAATGGTGTGTTATTTACATTTCTGAATTATGCTGATCATGGCAAGGAATCTCTTGGCAACCATTACAACATACTGTAAAACTTTCCAAGGTAATAATTTCAAAGCATTTTCTGTCTTCACAGTGAGTTATTCTGATATTAAATTTCCTATGAAATTAACATGACCTCTGGAAATGCAGCGTCTTAAATTTTATTACTTCGCTTATTTAAATTCCATATACCCCACTATGCTTTATGCATTATTCCTAGCAACTCCAGAATATTAGGAAGTTAATTTCTAAAATTATTCTATTTTATTTTTAATGATGCTCCACAAAAGCCAACGGGATTTAAGTGCACAGAAGCTTTCTACCTCTCCGAAAGGCCTGCAACGGATAAGGTCAATTCCAGTCTGGCTCTTTTTTACCTTGAAATAATCTGGCGGCTTTTCAGAAGTAACAATTGAAGTACTCTGGGGCTTAAGCCCGAGAATCACAGACAGCACTGAACAAATCAATTACAGCAACCAGTGGCCATAGCCAAACACATATGCTCACACCTGCTAGCTGGTGAAGAACGCACCTCCGGACAGGTTGGGTTTCATCTAACGTATTCAGAAATATACTTGTATAAAAGCATTAGTTCCCAGTTGGTCTCCTACAACTGGAGAAAGCACTGATGGAGAGAAAAGTCACTTCTCCACCTGCTAACTCTATCAACATAGATATAATGGGAGGGATTCATGGTACGTCTATATTGCCAAATCCAACCATAATACTGCAACTGCATGTCCGGCACGTGCAAATTGCATGTTGAGGCCATTTGCTAGCATTGGCGGCATGCTGCTGCCACAGCAGCACTGTTTCACCTGCTCACATTTCCCCAGGGAAGAATTACGATGCCATCAGGTTTTAACATCATCCATACTGAAAATATCTGATACTGAGAGCAAGTCTCCAAACAGAAACATCAGAGATTGAACAGTAAGGAGCAAAAGCTAAGACAGGTTTTTGAATTCAAGAGAACAAGGATTCCAGCCTTAACTGTACTGTCATTGAAATAAATGTAGTTTAAATCATGCTTAAGGCTATACAAAAACCTCTCCTGGGCTGAAGTGGAAAATTTGAAGAAGTTTTAGAATGACTTCTGAAGATGCTAACAAACACGGAAGGTCGATGGTACTTTGTGACACTGTATGACCCATGGTAAGGGCCCACCCAGCCTCCTCCTCCTTTACACCATACATCATCTCCAAGGAGGAATTTTTTTCTACACACAGAACTTAACACTGAACAACTGCTTTTATTTAAATAGCAAGTAAGCATGACCCTGAATTCATTTTGCCTCAGGTGAAGATGTTGCTGGACTGAAAAAACTGGCTTACTAATGAATTACAGTCTTTCCTACAGCTGCTGGTTGGCACTTCTTTCACCGGCAAAGCGTGATAACAAAGTTTGGTACATTATTCTTCCATAACTAGAAGTCTACCTAAGGCTTCAGAAGAAGTCCAAAGTAAGCATCATGCACTGCTTGTCCTGTATTTTGGGCCGATTTGCCTTTTTAATGGCACACTCGTTTTTCCTACATTATGGGAAGAGACTCACTGCAACTCTGAGATGTCAAAGACTTTGTTCTCCCAGAAGCAGCAAATCACATTCTCCTTCTGTGTAAAAACAGGAGCTCAGTTGAAAAGAGTTCAGATATTTATGGGACCATCCCAAAATGCTTACTTCGGCAAGTCCGTATCAATAGGCTGTACAGTGAGCTGCTAGAGTCAGAATCTACTTAGATCGGAGCCTGCGCAAATATGTTCTCAATGAAGGATAGCAGCCACTTTTTGTTATTTTTAATAAACTATGAGGCCTTAAACAAAAGCAGACTAGTACTTCTACACCATAAATTCTGTAACTGATGAGCATGAAAAAGATAGCTAGAAATTACTCACTGTTATAAAACAAAACAAATGGAGAACATGAACTGAGCATTCTCTTAACTATCAGAATCCCGATTACTTCCAAGAGATCCATCTTTACAAAACTATGAATTTAAAAGAATTCATAGCAATGCTTGGCAGTGCGAGCAACTGTATAGATGGGCTGACAACACAGCAGACAGTACTAAGTTGGAAAGCCACTTGCTCAAGCTCCCATTCTAGAAAAAAAATACAAGAAAGCTACAAAGAAAGCAGGAGAAACATTTTTAAAGCTTTTCTGTATTCAAGATGCATTTCAAAATGCACTTCACTCTACTGTATGAGCCTGAGAAATAGCGTACGATCAAGGAGGTCCTCACACACAGACCTCACTTTAATAATGCATTTAAAACCACCCAAAATCCCTATAAAAAATAAAACGTATATGCTTAACTCTATCTATACAGGTAAAATAAAATTTTAAAGTAACGTATTAAAACATTTAAAAAATGTCTGGCCATGAAGTATGCTGCAGTTGAATTAAATTAGGTGCAAGTTCCCAAACGACGAAGCAGTGGCGGCAAGCAATCCCAGCAGCGTTCAGTCACCCAGGTTCCCGCATAGTCGCGAGAAGACGAGCCATAACCATAAGCGGTTTTGCCATGCAGCACAGGGCACGGTCTAGACTTTGGGGGATTTCAAAACCTCTCTTTGTTCAAGAACACCCTGATGGTAAATTCTTGAAGGTAAGTCCTACATGCTTTCTTGTGGTTTCTACTTTCTGCAAGCGCACGCAATATGTACTTGCTCTCACATACTGAGCTAACCCTTTCTCAATTTTCCAGCTGCAAAAAGATGTGCGCGCCTGCAGTTATACCATCACGAACACAGTGAATGTTTCTGCTCTGTAGAAATAACAATGAATGCTGACAACTATCTTCCAACATGTAACAAAATCTTGGTTTGTCTTTCAAATGTGACCACAGAATATTAATGGAGTATCTTCCTCTTAGTGTGCAGATTCGCTATAAGGAGTTCTTTGGACAACTATTTTCAACCTGTCACAGGATTATTAATACAAGGGATGGGAGTCAATAAGGCCTATTCCAAAGGAAGTAACCAATTCATTTTAAAATTTCGTCATGAAAAAAAATTAGCTAGGGTTTTTCATTTGCTTGCTTATTTTAGTTTATTACCAAAACCCTAAAAGTCAGTGTTTAAAACAATCCAGCCACATTTGTGATACTACTGTGCTACTACTGTGCTACCTTTTGGGGAATCCAGCTTACAGCAGGTAAATCTTTAGAACAAAAAAAACAATTCCCAAGCACAACCACCACATTACAGACTTTGCAGCTAATTACTGTATTATCTTCCTTCAAAATCACTGAAATAACATAGTAGATACTAGTGACATTCCTTCCCCAGTTTATGTATGAATAATGAATTCATGTATAAATAATAATGAGTGAATAGATTACACAGGTATCAATGCAACTTTATACTCGGACCAAGCTACTTTTACAGATACAAATCCAAATTCTCCAGATTCACATGGCCATAATGGAGAAGAGACTCTGGACTTCTGCACTGAATTCCATCTCACAGCTTAAAATTGAGCCCCAAATTATACTGTGCTGCCCAAGAAATGAGGTGTGCATTTTCACTTGGGAGTAAAAGTTTGGGATGCGTTGGCATGAGAAAGTGCAATGTAAAAATTATCTAATCAATATGCTGAATGGGATCTGGTAATTCCAAGGAAATTGATCTGTCATTACAAGTTCCCAAATAAAAGTCACAAACGCCGAAGTCTATTTTGACCAAATTTGTCTCATTCTCATGCTAATGCACACATCCATTTTGACCAGATGCTATTCCTTTCTCCCTGGAGGTACAGCTACACAACTGTTTGCCATGACACAATACATCCTATTATTATGAAAAAATGCAAAAACATGCAATTAATCAGAAAATTTTAGAGAAACATTAGTCAGCTTTCTGAGCTGTCTTTTTTCCCCTCCCAACAAGTTGCTTCGCTCCTACATGTCAATTAGGCATATAAAACTGATAATTATGAAACTGAATTTTAAAACACTACTAATCAAATTTCATTTGCACAGAAGAATAAATCTTTACTACCCTCATTACCTGTGTAACAGGGAACATTTACTAGATTTCCTACACTTTCTATTCTTATTCCAACTATATACACAAGTCTGAAAAATATACTGCAAGACACCACTAGTGTTAGATTGCTTACATCAGTTCCAGATGCAATAACATCCCAACAACTGTGGGAATGGATCATTGCTTCATTCACATGCATGGAAGTCCTACAGAATTACTTTCCCCCCCCCCCCCTTTTTTTTAAACTTGCATTTATTTCCAAGAAATAAACACTTAGGATAGTTACTAGTAAAAGTTAATGCCCCACACAAATATATGAAAAAATGAAAAGTTTAAGAACTGAAAATTTCACTCAAACCAACCTGATATGAAATGCATCCCCTTAAATTTCATAAAAGCATCTGCACATTTTCAAGGTTGCATCTGAAAGGTGTTATCTTTTCCATTATCCTAGAAGCTTTCTCCATTCAAATGATAGATGTCAGCTTTCTCAGAACCATATCAGTGCCTTTTCACCTCTGAGGTTTTACTGCTTGGAATTAAATGCATTTATTCTCATATCTGAATGTCCATGCTACACTCTAATCAAGTGAACCAAGTTTAATGATCTCCAGTCTCATTCCAAAAAAATCCACTTGTCCGCACCACACATCTGCACTTCATACAACACGATTTGAGGATAGAGCCTGACAAGAAGAGGAAAACTATATTAGGAGGAATATCAGAACTATAATAAAAAGCAGCTGCACACAGATACACACTTCTGTGCAAGTTACCAGCATCACTGAATTCTTACAGCTATACAAACACATCAGTGAACCACTTCGCTCAAAAAAGTGCTGGCTATGTAAATTATAAAACACAGAAGTTGAAAGAAAAACAGTACCTGGGAAAATGGTAAATTCAAGATGAAGTTAGAAACAAGAGGGCTGGAAGAATAACTAGTTTGTGGGAAAGGGCTCATTTTCACAAGCTATAAGAAACCCTTTAACAGCACTCCTTCATCTATTCCCCACAAAGAGTTACACAGCCTGTACAGGATGGAGTAACCCAGTGCTCTACTTGCTAAGCGCTAATGAAATGCATTTTCTCCTGCAACACTTAGGTTTCCACAGATGCTAATGCATCTAGAAGGTATTTCGTGACATCGTTTTGGACAGTTAATTATTTAAACACAGTCGAGTTTTGCTTCGTAGAACATGAGCTTATATTGTTACAAGTTTGGACTGCACTAAGTAATCACAAAAAAAAAAAAACCCACACACACGATACCTGTGATCTTATGAAAAAATTCTGTGCAGTCTCCTAGCAAAAACTAAACATGAGAATCTATCTCAAGGTAACAGTGAAATAAAATAATAATAATAAAAAAACCCACTACACAGACACTTTAAGCGCAAAGTAAGCTTAGTATCAACTTGAGGCAGCGATAGAGTGCTTTCCAAAGAGACCAGAGCTCCAAGCTTACCTTGGAGTAAAACCCAACAGGGTTTTAAACACAGTGTTTTTATGAAAGAAAAAGAAAGCTCTCACATTTCAAGTCTACAGCAGCCTAAGGCATTGCAGAAGACTGCGTATAGGACACCTTAAGCTTACAATACTGACAAAACTACACAAACAGTTTGCAAGCAGCAACTGCACGGCATGGTTGCAGCGCATGGGACAAGGTCTATTACAGACTTGCACAGCTAACCCAACGGCTGATGGTCTAGCATGTCCAGCTTCTCCTCCCCGTGACAAGCCCCAAGTGCATCAGGGGACCCAGTCACCACCCAGCTGCATTAGTTCGGGCAGTCACAACAATGAAGGCTGCCCAAGAGCCAACATCCTTAGCAAGGCTAGGAGAAATTCTAGGGATTTGGGGAGCAATCCAGTGCTTCCATCTCAGCTCTCAAAGGTGCTGGGCTGGAACACACTGGTCTTCCAAAAACCTCTGCAGCACACTTGCTCAGTAACACAATTACACACGTAAAGCATTCAATCCCTCTGTAATAACACCAACCCCTGAACGGTCTTCCTGCATAGAGTAGAAATGCTATCTAAATTAACCTTCCCATGTAGCCAGTGTCAAACTAATAATTTTCATGAAAAAAAAGGCCTCATTAAAGCAGGAATCACAAGTGACTGAGCTACAGCTGAACCAAACCATGTGTTAGGCACAATGGCCCGGGACGCAGTCTTTCTTCTTACACAATATGGCTCCTTCCCACTCTGCCTGAGCTGGAGAAAGCAGAGGTGCTACACTAAAGCTGCAATATCCAACCTTCACTTGATATTTATCTCCAGGGCAGAAAATAATTGGATGTCACACCTACTAACTCAATTTCATTCTCCT
This sequence comes from Dromaius novaehollandiae, assembly GCF_036370855.1. Taxonomy (NCBI): domain Eukaryota; kingdom Metazoa; phylum Chordata; class Aves; order Casuariiformes; family Dromaiidae; genus Dromaius; species Dromaius novaehollandiae. The sequence goes on from NC_088104.1 coordinate 38,749,078, forward strand.
AATTATTCTTTAGTGATATTCTTTTCTTTTTTTTCCCCCCTTACCACTGCATTTTGAATAAGATTAATGAAGTCACCAGTGAAATTATTTTGAAGACTATTGATCACCTGCAGTAATTACCCCTCAATATCTCATCAGAAAAATCAGTCCATAAAAAAGATAGACAGATTTATTTTGTAGCTTTCAGAGAACAAGATCTAACGTTGCTCTGAATTTCTGAGTTTTTACAAAAACAAAAAACAAAAATGCTTAAGACATGATTATTCCACCTCACACCCATGCAAAGAACGAGCCACCAAGATAAGTGTTTGCTACTACATACGAGCCTGCTTCAACTAAAAAAAGCTAGTTCTCATTTCTGCCCCAGGGTTTCCCACTGCTGCATGGACTTCTCTAGAGGGCAGCTTGTTGTTCTTGCTCCTCAGCTTGGCTCCCCAAAAGGCTATCAAAGTAAACACTAAAATCTTTCATGTCTTGTTTCTGTTATATAAAAAATACATTCAATGGAAAAAATATTTATCAGGAATGTTCCATATCAAACACACATTGGTGCCAGCCTTATAGCTAGTACAGAAGTACAAATATCGCTATTTTGTCACTAAACCTGATCACCAGGGCAGTGACCTATCAGCCTCTGGGATAAACTGAGAGCACAGCATATGCTAAACCACTGAGAAAATTAATTTGTTTGAGGAGGAAAGGAAAAAGAAAAAGAGGCAAGTTTTACAAAGAGCCACAAGATGGTAAATATTTCCACAATCCTAAAGACAGTCCGTGCATACATACTATAAAAGATTTAACATACATACCCAAGCACTAATCAACTCTGATGCAACCTTCAACCCCCAGGAGGACTGAAAGGCATAAAAATCAGCAAACTAAACAGCAATGATGTATAAATAGACTATTCAAGCTATGTCAGAAAATGAAATGCGATCAAACTGAACGTTTTGCCACTTTCATAAATGATTTATTTTGGCAACATGACAAAGAACTTTTAAAATAAAGAACTGAATACTCTATCTGCCTTATAACTCTACTTTAATTGAAAGTAGTAATCGACTAATACTCAGACTACAAGCACATACAAAAGCAGACAAAAGTAAACCAGGAAAGAACCCCGTGAAAATCACGCAAAGATTAAATCCACCAAATATAAACAACCATGAATACACAAAGAAAATCACTGTTGGAGAAACAAGTTGTTTGATAACTAGATGATTTAACTATTTCACTGAGTTTCTTTTGCTCAGTGTGTTCCCTAACAAAATTACATAATTTTGAAAGGCTGTACACGTTTCTATGCAAGAAAGCTGCAAGTCTACATCTTCTAAAAGATATACCCACTTTTAAATATACAAATATTATGCACATGATGTATATAAAGAAAGCAAACACTAAGCATGCCTTAAAGTTTTCTTAAAGAATCTGGCTTAGCTGCATTCTTCATACGCAAAATTACGAAGACCAATCTCACACGCACACTTCAACCTGTAAAGCCAATTAAAGCTTCTTAGAAATGAAGAAAATATCTTACCTACATAAATACAGCATGAGTTTTCCAGTTCAACATCTCACAGGTCCCTCCAACAATATGCAAGCTTGTGTTTCTGTAAGAACCCCCTCCGCTCCAGAAGGGCACGAGAAGTATAATAGGCATCACAAGACGGACAGACCAACCCATGCCAGCTGGCGTTTGACTAAGTGCATGGATTCCCATAGGGAGGGCAGATTCAACAGTAAAAAAAAGGTGCATAAGAAATCCGTCAGGGGGTTTCCCAAGTTAGCACACACAAAACATACAACTTTGGAACAGAATTAGCACAGTACTGTTGAGTACCAAACACAGGACTGTGTGATCAGCATGTACTGAAGTGTTGCACACTTCTGTCTGGGATATGCTTAAACCAGTACTTGCCTAAGGGGCCACAACAAAAACAAACAGTTAATAAATAGCTCTGCCTGAGCTTAGCAGCACTATTGCCAAAGTGACCGTGGCCAATTGCATGTCATTCACAGCTGACCCTAAGTCAATGACTTGAAAGACAAGAAGTTAGAAGGTAACCCTGCTCAAAGTAACATTTACTTCTGAGTATTTGGGTCCATCTCAAGAACGTGGAGCCATGAATTTGCTTCTCTAAAAGCTGTTCCCAGCTGTTCTCCAAGCTTTCTGGCTTTGATACAGAAGTGAGCTATCAAAGCCAGTTTCACCTCTGCCACTAGCCAGCTCCCTGCATCCCAGGGACTCCCAGGAGCAGCCTTCCCGCATGCCTCTCCCACCCAAGGGCAGCCAGGGCAGTCCTCAGACAGACAGCACGGTCTGTCCCAACTCTGCTGACCCGTCCCAGAGTGCAATGGATTCGTGACCGTTTCTTGAACGGCACTACTACTGAAACAGATTCTTCTATTTCTCTAAACTAGGGTAAAATCCACCCTAATACAGTTTGAGGTGTATCTTTATATAAAATTTTTAGCATATCATCATATACTCTCCTAGAATTTTGCATGTAATGACAAATTACTCTATTTTTACCTTTAAAAAAAAATCAGTTACAAAATAGACCAGTTCTCACAGTAAGGCCATTACTACACAGTACCATCTTAGTTTAACATTTCACAACTCCAGCAACAGAGAAAACATCAGCATTATCACATTGCATTTGCTTTGTTTTTCATATAATCCAATAACCTGTCTCCCCACCTTGGCCTGTGCCACATATATCATTAAATAGCAAGAGCATCTTTGAATACTCTCACCCTTCAAATCAGGTTTCCTTCTACTCTTCAAAAAGTTATAAAGCAATTTAAACCACAAGGGACTGAGTTTAAACTCTCTTCCAAAACATCAGCTGGCATCAACTCAATTACCTTGTTAGCTGTACAAATAATTCCCATTTTCCAACTTGCTGCACTTCAGGCCTTAATGTTCCACAGTGTTCATATTTGACATTTCTTTTTCCCTTGTATTTCACCAGAGAGAGAAACCTGCACTTAATGCATTGCTTTGCAAATTGATACAGAACCATTTTCAGTACCTCCTTTACCAGTGTAAATCAAGACTAACACTAAGATCAGAGAAGTTGTACCGAATTAAAGTGAGTGCAGCACTAAACTTGCCTGTAGTTTATGAACTTGATATCATGTATGCTTTCCAAATTACTACCAAGTCTTCAGTAAAGGGAGTCCTCAGTAGCATCATTTATGAAAAGAGGTAGGAAACAGCCTTAAGAGTTCAGGTAAACAAGTGACAATAAAAATTCCTTCCCAGATTTTATCTTGTTGCAAGATGCACTAAATCCTAAAAGTAACTAGATATTTTACATTCATAAAGACATTTTATTTCCCCCCCCCCCCAAAATAAACAAACACACACATTGAGCTTTTGTTTATCAACAGAAACTCATTCAACATTTTTAACCTGGTGGCTAGAAGTAGAAACTACTCAGGAAACAACTACATTGAGTAAAAGGCAGCCATTCCTTTGCTCTCTTGTATTTTCTTTATTAGCAACATTGCAGAGTTGTGGCACATTTTAAGAAATAAGCAAAAATTCCTTTTCTGCCTTATGAACAAACTGCCTGGTGATTCCTGATTCTGTACTATAACCTGAGATGCAAGAAACAGGGAAACAAAGAACACCAGTGTCAGGCTGATGCTAGCAACAAAGTACCTATAAACTGAACAGATTTTATACATCAAAACTGTTGGCACAGAACATAGAGTAGTTACAAATGCTGTCATTATAGCCCCATAACTTAACAATATCTATTCTTCCATTTTCCTTATTACAATAGCAAGTATATTATCATGGCATCAGTATAAGCAACTACAAAAAAAATTACTAACTGACAATAATCTACTGTTATGCTGTTATTCTATTAACCCAAAAGAATGCCGACTTCATGTTTTCTCAGAACGAGAAGGGACACACCGCGACACAAGTTCTTACCAACAGCGTGGCTCCTGGCCCATACAGAGAGAGACCTGGGAGCAATCCTATCACCTCTTTCAGACAGTAGTGAGGGCTGCTGATTTCTGATCACTGCTAATCAATAAGCTAAGCCTCGCTTTCTTTGCGGCTCTCTCACATTTACACTTTGCAAGCATACGCATGATTTGTAGCTCCCACTCCGCTTATCCTGTGCCCTGCTACGGACTAAATTCTGCCTTGAACCCTCTCTCAGGCAAAGGCTCCTGCGGCGACAGGCGAGTTCCCCTCTCCGTAGCCTGCTCGCAGCACTTCACCAACTTTTTGCCTACAATTGGGCACCTAGCTCCTCCTTTCGGGTAGTTTCCCTTTCACAAGACCAGACAGTATTTTCCACTGTTCCTGAATTCTTCAGTCTAGATACTTCTGTCTTCAAAAAAGGGAAGAGTGTTTCCTACAGCCTTTGACAGACTCCAAGTTGCCAGGCTTATTTCATAAGGCAGCTAGTTTGAGACACTTTTTCCTCATACCTCACTTCAGGAATATGCTGAAAATAAAACAAAAAACCTGAAAACACTTCATTTGCTATTTCAACCACTCAAAATTGTGACTCGGTTATAAAAATTTTGTATGCAATAACTTTAGAAAAATATACAAGTTATTAGGCAACACTAAAAAGAAAAAGATAAGTCATACAAGTATAACTCCTGAAAAATACAGAAGAGACTTTATGAAAAAGCCTGCTCATCAATTTGTTACTCGAAGTTAAATAACCAGAATTCTAGTTTTAATCATAATTTTGTCATTTCAGACACCAAAATTATTAGCCAGTGACCCTCTGACCAACATTTTTTAAAAATATGAACCCCATAATTTTAGCTAATAACTAGTGCTGCTGAGGTTTCTATAGTTACTCATCAAAGGGTCACAGCTCCCTGAAATGCATGCAGTCTCTAATAACCAGCTGCAGCATGGAAGGCTGACAACCTTTAATGATTAATTAGGGCAAGACCAAGTTCTGGTAAAGCACACAGTCCCACAATACATTCATTACCTACGCAAGTAGCATCCAGCCCAGTTTCAGGTTTTCAAGCACCACTGCGTGCCCGCAGGTTGCAGCTTGGCAGCAGCAGCAGCAGAACTCCCCAGGCTTGCCGGCTAACCACAGCCTCCGGCCGCAGCCGGCACAGCACAGCCAGGCACGATGACGACGCAGATGTTCTCCCAGCTTTCCTCTCCTCCGACTTCACCACGTAGCAGGAGAGGCTGCGTTAGCCGCCCTGGACGTTCCTCGAAGCGGTGACCAACAAAAGCAGCATCCGTGCCGAGTCCGTAGCACTTGATGGCAAGCTGCTAGACTACGTGGAAATCACCAAAGCTTATCAGCAAGATCAAAGTACAACCTTTCAACAACATCTACCAAAAGATCCAACATCTTAAAACAAAACAGAGCACTTGGGCCTCCCTGAATTGGTGCTTTACTGTTGACAGTTTCATTTGCTGTTGTCCCCTTACTTTACTCTCAACTGCAAAGCACTGTGAACCATGCAGAAAGACTAGCAAGCGTTTCCAGAGATTTTATGTTGGTATTTGCTTGGGACAGAAATGGAAAAAATACTGTAGAAAACACTGAAGAAGGTAAACATGCAAAAAATTGCATTCAGCCTACAAATGTAACAAAATACCATTTAAGTCATGCAGCATAACAAGTAACACAACTTTGACCTCTAGTGACTTGATGCTTGCATTTTCACTGTGCCTCAAGCGAGTAAGAGACAGCTTTAACCTCCAAAACTCCTACTTACACGCGCAGTTGTGACATAACTGAACTTAATTTTGTGTTAACAAACATCACTGGTGGGAAAAGAAGCCTATTACTTCTTCATGAACTAAGAATTCCGCCATACTTCAAGGACTTGACTCTACACACGCCAGACTCGAGCCTGCACGTGTATCAGTCTGACCACCGGCTTCCCTCCATGCAATACAGAAACCTACTCCAAACTGTAACAACTTAGGACAAAAGATTATTATAATACTGTTGTTCACCATTAACAGTCTTGCCTAAATCTGGACTGGTGAGGAGGATGGGACAGAAGAACAACAGGGACAGTTTGTACAATCCAGCAAAAAATAAACTGGTGCTGTCAGACAATCTCAAACTTTTGCTCACATTTGGTTCCCTGAAATATGGTGCTTGCAAGGAAAGAGCATTAATAATAAAAGTTAGTGAGTATTCTATATAAATTCATCTTCCTTCAGACTTCAAATACCTTTATCCATCACCTGAACACCATATCACAACATTGCTAAGGCAACGTGTTATCACAAAGAGAGCTGTGAAAAGTATTTTGGAACTTGAATGCCACAGAAATACATATTTACTCAGAAATTCAACACTTCAAAAGTCATTTTTATAAACAGAAGTTGAACACACAAAAGTAGGCCGCTACAATTAGAACAGGCATACCAATCCTGGGAAGAGCTAAATCTCTCCTGTAGACACAGTTGAGTGTTACAAGCTCATAGTTTATTTTTATGTAACTTGTTACAGGAATTGTAGCAAGTCAGCCACACTTAGATTTTTGTGCTTTGGCCCTAGAAATGAAATTTTAGAGCTGCAAACTATGTAAAAATAAATACAAATGCTCAGAGATGTGCCTAATGCTCAACATGCAAATTTGCCAGTTTTAAAAAGGAACGTATTCATGTAGGTTGTGCTAACTGTAGTGAAGCTGCACTTACTAGATGCTGGATAATGTCACCTCTTTGGCTTCTCACATCACCAGCAATGCAATCAAGACAAGGCCACGTGAAGTCAGTGGGAGTTTTTTCCAGTACCTTCAATGAATGCTAGGTATTTTTTTTTGAAGTCTATTTCTTAAGTAGAAAGAACACAGAGCTAGTTAAAAAGCTGAAAACACAACAAAACCACTTTTAACCTGTCGATACTACATCAATTTTGAAGTCAACAATAGTTAATTAATTCATTTTTTAAATCCCCTGGGATGAAGAGATAAGTTGCCTTTGCCTATGAATTGCTCTAAATATTAATTTTTTGCTTGCCTACTGGGACTAAATCAAACAGTTAAAATGGTTACTGTGGTTACAGTGATGAATCAAGAAAAAAAGTTATTTAACCCTTGAAATACAAACTAAAAGCCTAAAGAAAACAGCTCAGCACTACTGTTATTTACATGACAAAGGAAAAACAGACCCACACTTCATGGAATTTTAGAAAGCAACAGTCATGAGCCCAAATCCCCCACAGGTTAACATTTTGCTGCAATATTTACATACAATGTATAACATTTGCACATATTATTTCTTCATCAATATCCATAAATATTACTATGTCTTCTTTACAATCATGACAAAAACTAAACATTTTATTTCATTAACTAGTTAGGGAGGGGAAGAAGAATGTTAGATTAAACAAGTTAGTTAAATATTCCATCTAAGAGTTTCTTTTTTACTGGGAGAGGAAAGGATATGATTTTTATACACTTTATACACTGACCTGTTAATGTCAAAATTATATTAATAGAATTTTTCCATGCGAACATAAATGTTATCACAAGAAGGTCCATCTGAACAGCTCTGCATGTTATCTTTTTAGTACTGTTTATATGAGAGTAACAGCAGAAACCCACTGCTTTGAACAGAGGTATTTAGAACAGAAACATTGCAATAGCATCCTTTTAAATCATGCAGCAAATTTAAATGATTCTAAAACCAACTGTAATTAACCATTAAGCCACGCTGTAGTATCAAACAATTCTCTTACTGAACGGCTAGTTTCCTGGCAGCAATGCGGGCAAAATTCCCTCCCCAGCCTCCCAAAAGGGGTCACACCACACCTAGGCATGGCAAGCAATCAAAACAAAGGAAGCAGGGAAAACTGAGCTCATTCTGAAATTAAAGAAAGAAATCTATGAAATACTGTAATCGTTTTAATAGCCATTACAGCAAAGACACTAACAAAGGTTTGGTTTTCTCATTTATGCACACCACATCTCCTATTTCCCAAGAGCACTGTGGCTATTCTTATCTACGATACCTACCCAATTTAGTAATTTGCTCTGCAATAGAGATGATTCATATTATTTATATTTTTAATTTATTGCAGTCTCCCCTCCACATTCCTCAACAAAAACATTTGCCAAAAAAATTGTAAACTTTTTTTTTTTAACTAGAATTTTTGGGGAGGGGGCTTTTGTTTTTAAAAAAGCAAAATTCAAGAAGTGGAACATGATTACCAATGCTTCTCATAGTAGATTGTATTGAAATTGATTGTATGAAATTACCATGTTTATTGTTTCACTAAAGAGTCAGAGGACCAACTATCCAACAGCCAGACAATAGAGATGAAATAAACCCAAACATGAACACGGTTTTATACATATATGAGAGAATTTCTTAAAATTTTTAGAGCATCTTTTCTTGAAGGCTGCATTCATATTACATGGATGTTAGAGTAGCAGCCCCTTCTTCCCCTCACCTCTACGAAGTATTAATTTCAGATAATACATATCTGCAGTTTGGCCAGCTTCTTCTCAGCCCTGCCTTGTTGTTTCCACGTACACATGGAAGCAGGCAGTCTAAGGAAGCATGAATATTTCAATACACTCCAGGCTTTCTAAATCATACGTGTCATCAGTCTGCCACGGCTGGAGCTGCAGACAGCTATCTGCAAACAACCGCTGCTCTTGACAAGAACAGAGGTTCACCCAGCTCCTACCAAAACTCAGTCTTTCCCCAACATGTAATTCAGATATGTCATCTAATGTCTATTTCTGTTTGTTTTTTGTTGTTTGGTTGGTTTTTTTAAGTGATCATTACACACTTTGCTGCATTGTGAAGCTTAGGAAGTTTTGAATTTGGCCCTGGAAGTTTACCTGCCTCATTAGCCTCTACTTTTTTGCTCTATAAACTAGCAATGATAATCAAATATGGATTATTAAATGCAAACTATAGAGGCTCTGAAATTAGACATCAAGCCCACATTTTTATTGTCTGATTGTACTGAAAATACGCCACTCAGACAGCTCTGGATAGCATTGTTTCTAACATTACCTTGCTCATTTTGAAGATGCTTTATGTATATCTTCAGATGCTAATACAGTAAATATTAGGTATTTAAATACAATCCAATCGATCATTTCTAGTTTGTTAGTCTGAGAGAAGAACTGATCCGAAATTCTTTCATAAAGCAACACGGAACCAGTTCTAAATTCCAGCAACAGTCAGCCCCCTGCAATCCTTGTCCTGCTGCGCTCTTGCCTCCGAGCTGCTGCTCGGTCATTTCTGCCCAGGCAACCCTGCGGAGCCTCCGAGGAAAGACATGTCCTCCAGAATCCGCCAGCGACCTGCAAAGCTCTGGGGCACTCCGCACCAGGACTCCCTACGTTTTATACAAAGCCAAGGAAATACGTAATTCACCCGAGATGTTTTGCCTTTTTGTTCCTCAGCTCGTTATTTATTGCATACAGAAATGATACCTAGAAATAAAATATTAAGTTGTTCACACTGCAGTAATATCTCAGGTTTTTTGTTGTTGCTTTTAACATGACAGATATCATCCCCATCATACTTACCAGCCTGGTGAAATGCAGCCAACCAACGTGCCTCTGAGAAGGGCCGAGAAGTATTCATTCTCAAGCAGATATTTTACAGAGAATGAACTATTTCTTTCATTATGAGTTTTTCCTGCTGCCTAGGGACTGCTGTCGGAGTTCTTCTTTCCACCTCCCACTGCTTCTTCAAGGAATAAATACCACCTTTCAGTATTCTTATTTTGAACAGAAATAGGAGACACAGAAAAATGGAAAAACATAGAAAAACATCACTGCTGTAATTCTGAAGGTATCCACGTCTTAAATCCCAGCAACTGAGAGGGTAGAGAAGGTGAGACCACAGGCAACTTGGCTTTCTGGTCCATCACTGATGTAACAGATTCACTGTATCGGAGTACACAAAATAAATGAATCCTCCCTGTTCCTATTCTTCCTGCACTAACGCTGTACGTTTAAGCTGTACATATAAAGGAAACAACTTCCCGTGGAAAAGTTGGCTGTTTCTTTCAATAGCAAGTATTTCCATTTAGTACAACAGATTAACCAGTTTTTGCTTTTTCTCCCCAAGCAACTGGAGAACAACGTGGTTTCAGAGCAAGCCTGTATCTCCAGGTCATCTGAGAGAACAAGTCATTTCCATCATATTACATTTATCTTATACACACGCATGCAAAATACGGAACATTTTCAGGCTTCAAAGCTGAGAAATCTTGCTTTTCACTGAAGCATAGCAGGTTTTTCAACAGCAAGAAATCCTACGAGAAAGGCAAAAGCAATCAACTGTTTTGTCTCACAGGATTATTTGCTTGAAAAAGTAGGTACTATAACAAAAGGATTTTTAAGCCTTACTTATAGAAGTGCTGACGCATCAATACACTATTGCAAGAGAGGCTTGGTGTAAGAACAGGTTCATACTAGGTTTTCCTTTAGGACAAATTCAATTAATTGTAAGCAATACAAAGGAGCCTTATATAAGGCATACACAGACAAATTGAAAAAGGAAAAGCACCATTCACAGTTCAGCTATTTCAGACAAATAATGGAAAGGACCAAAAATCTACAAAAAAAGGTTTTCATGGACAGCAAAAAAGCATCAAGTAACTTTGCCCAAAGTCCTAGCACAGTGACTCAAGACGAGTAGGAGATTTAGCAAGACAATAATAGAAGGGAAGACCTTTTAAAACTCTTTCCACCTCACTATGCAAAATATGATCCTAGGATTAAAATTTTTGGATTTTAAACAGACATGTTAAAGCCTAATGAACCAGTAATTTCTTTCTATTCTCACTCAATTTTGGATATCTCCTGATTTTCTTACAAAAGAGGCATTACTTCTGCCATTACTATAAGGCTATAAAGGAGTAAATTGCTGATGGATAGTGTAGCACTGACAATAGTCTTAAAGCTAAATGAATCCAATGCTCTTGACATCTGTCGTTCTGCAGAAGTGTTTTAAGCCACTTCATTTACAAACTGACCCAGTGAAGGTTGTATAACTGAAAAAGTTCCCAATTTTTTTTTGTTTTTTAAAACAAGTGTCCTTTAGACACATATCTGCACATATACTAGACGGTTGTGACAGTGAATGAGGGCAGAAGAGCAAAGCAAGCAATTCAACAAAGTTACCATGAGATATGGACAGTAAATAGACAGCAGAGGACCAGACCATGAGCACAAGTCCTTTAACAGGCCATCCATCTGTTCCGTCCAATGGAATATGCTGCCCTCTATCATAAACAGCATTTCCCAAAGCTACAATTAAGCCCAACAGTGTAAAGACAACCAAAGCTATGAACTATTACTTCACTGGTAATTTCTAAAGGTCACAGAAATTAATTTGAAGGATGAAATTAATTACAAGCAAGCAAAATATCAGTTAGCTTTTGTACTGAAGAGATCAGAGACCATCACTAACTCATTTATCTCCCTTGGAAGTTTTTAAGAAAGCTCTCTGGCAAATAACCCACGTTCAGCATAATACAGTCAGCTTTTGTACCAGAGTCCTGATAAGGGTCAAAAGTTCCTCCTGACAACTCGTCCCAATTAGGGCTATGTTACAGGTGTTAAGTCAGCAGAATAACAGAAGGGATCAGACCAATGGCAAGCGATACCCCAAAGGGGAGACACAAACAGTCATCAGCTAATACAAAGGTGTTTTATAGGAATGAGAACAAGTTGATTTCTGATTCAAATGAGTTTGACAAGCCTCTCTTCAATGGCAACGCTTTCTTCAGCTCAGGTAGAGATGAAAAGAGTCTAGAGATGGAAGGAACGGAAAGGGGAATCCAGAGGAAGGGGAAGAAGCTGCATCCACATAGGCAGTTTTCATTAAGCATCACTAAGCATTTACTTGAACAAGATGATCTGTAGAAAACCGCTCCATTCTCCAGGCTTGGCAACATACAATGGCCACTCTGAAAAGCAGAGTGCTCACTGTATCATATGAGAAAGGGGAATACTAAACACAACTTCGAAAACAAGCTTAACCTGTTCATCACAGCATAGTGATGCTCCACAATGCATACTTAAACCTGAAGACAGACAAGGAGTTTGGGGGGTTTGTTTTGTTTTTTTTTAAAAACACTGAAAAAGTGTTTTAAAATTCCTCATTGTTTTAAGCCTGCATTAAGCCTACAAACTTAAAAGGTCAAGTAAAGATCATAAAGGGGGCTTCACTTCTAAGACTTTGCCTATTAAAACTGACTTTGAGTTTGTAACTCCACACATGCAATGAAATAACTTCCGACAGATTCATTAATGCCTGCGCAGCCAACACATGCTTGCCACCTACAGACACTGATAAATTTTACTGAAAGAGTTCAGGCAAGACAGAGCAGGCTTTGAAACATCATCAGCATAACTTCTTTTGGCAAGGCTAAGGTAGCAGCCTTGGAGGTCCCTAGGCACTTCCTTCCAGGGGCAGTTGCCTGTAAGTAGAGGAGGAACCCAGCCCTTAGCTTCACTCTGGTGAGATGACTCAAAAGAAAGTGTTAGATACAGCTAGTGGAGGAGGAAGGAAACAAGATCTCTCAGCCAAGAGAAAAAACTTACCAAAAGTTAAAGGAAAAACACAGTGATTCCCTCCTCCTTCCTCACAAAGAGCTTGGGGCTGTGATATCAAACAGCACCAAACCTACTGCTTGAAGACTGGATGTGTCCAGCCAGAACAAGACAACAAACTATGATAAAAACCAGTACTCACTGACCCAAATAGACTAAGCAGCCTAGTCCAGCTAAAGGCTGATTCATTTCGCTAAACTACATTACTTAGGTTATAAGTGTGTATGCTTGGTCTGTAAACGTAAAATTTTGGTTGTTAAAAAACACTCAAATTTTTTGAAAAATTAAAGAAATGCACAAAACTTATAGACAATTTCAGTCAACTCTGAAATGCCAAAAGGTAACTAACACAAAGAACCAAAGAACTAGAAGTACATCAACCAGTATTTCCTCATTTGATGTATCCTGTTCAGATCCAAGGGCAATTTTAGCCATACATCAGGAATGGACTGTCTGGAAGACTGTTACAGTGGTTTGGTTTTCAAACAAAAATGCAGAGAGCAGACAAGTGATTGTCATCTAAAATGGAATCTCTTATAACATATGCATATATAGTTGGTCTTGAAAACCTCTAAAGACAGAGTGCACTGCCTCTCTGGGCAGCCTGTTCCACTGCCAGACTGTCCTCATGATTAAAAAAACAAAAAAACAAAAAAACCCATTTCGGTTGGAAGCTACCCTGTTTCAACTTATGCCCTTGGGTCTCTTGTATTCCCACCATGCACCACGGTAAAGAGCCTGGCTCCATCTCAATGATTTTCTTGCCACAAAGCTGTTATGGTACCCCAGAGCCTTTGCTCCTCCAGGCTGAATGTGCCTCAGTCCCTTAGCCTCTCCTCAAAGGGCACGTGCTCCAGTACTTTGAGCATCTTGGTGGTCCTCTACTGGACTTCCTCCAGTTGACCAACATCTTTCTTGCATAGGGGTACCCAAAACTGGTCATAGTATTCTAGGTGTGGTCTAATGAGTGCCAAGCAGAAGGGGATATTCACTTCCCTTGAAGTACTGGCTACGCTCCTGTTAATACAGCCCAGGATACTGTTGGCCACCTTTGCTGCCAGGACACACTGTTGGCTCATGTTCAGCTTGCTGTCTACCAAGATCCCCCAGGTCCTTTTCAGCAGAGCTGCTCCTCAGCCAAGCAGTCCCTAGCCTGCCATAAGCATGACAGCAAATGAAATTTTGACATTCCTCAAAAAAGTAAAAACCCCCTTAGAAAGAAGGCACTGATTTCTAGAATGAATGAGAAATTATTTTGCATGTAACAAGTACAGACAGCAATATATGCTGTAAGGCTTCCCTTAGACTAGAGAAGTTAATTACTTACGGTGTACTGATGAAACAGCATGCTAACAGAGTCAATGACAACAGCTTTCCTAAAATTTCTTTTAGTAGTAAAACTCTTGAAACTTATTTTGGAGCTAAAAAGAAAAAAGACAAAGACAACATGTTTACGAAAAAGTAGGAAACTATACCAAAAATGTGATTTGTAGTCATATGTACATAAGTCACTTAATTTGACAGCCAGTTAAAAGAAGTACTATTTTTTTTTACGATTCTCCCACAGCTGAAGTGATGAACCTTTCCCATCCTTTATTTCAATCTGGTGAAGATACCCAAGTTTTTTTTTTTTTTTATTCCATCTTCCTTTAGCAGTAGTGGGTAAGGTACAGAAAGGTTGTTTAACCCACTGCTTTCCAGTGAAGACAGGCAACAATGGGTCCAAAGTTACACTAATAATGTAGGCCTTCATAGTAAGGAAGCATCTCCTCTATGCTAGGAATAAGGTTTCTTCAGAGCTGCTCCAAAACTTTGAAATTAACTTTTTCAGGAGCTAAGAGACCACCAGCTACGCAGCTTCCTGCTCCCAGTGGAAGATGAATGTGACCATAGTGTTTTCAACACAGATGAAAAGCAAAATTTAATTAAAGAAAAAAAAAATACATATAAGCCTTTACCCAAAGCAAATTGTTTAGCCTCATGCCTTTAATTTCTTCCAGGAGAAAAGAACGCATACACCACATTTCATCACTTTGCCTAGTTTGCCACCTAAAAGTCCAAAAATATTAGCAATGAGAATAATAAGACTACGTATACAACAGCTGGCATACCAGGACAGAACTGTTTTCCTACAAAAAATGAAGTCGCTCTTCCTCCCTCCACATGCATCCCTCTTCCAGCTCTCTTTGCTGATCACTTAAAGTTTCCACTATTCCAGAATTCTGACTAAACGTTAAAATAAAATTCCTGCTATTAAATTTCTACAGTAAAGCTGTTAAATGAATAGGTGTCTTTTGGGCACATAATCTTACACAAATACAGAATGAAAACTTTTTATGAAAAACATATGTAGTATTATAACCTCTCCCAGGAGAAGAGGTGCAAGAGGGGAAAAAAAGACACAAAAAAAGCCAAACTACTAAATTCACCAGGAATTCACTCTCCAAATATATTGTTCCCACTGTAGAAAACTCTGCATGTAGCCTCATTTAACACTTCAGCAGATTTTTGGCAAATATCCTCCAACTTGGATCAAGTTTTTCACATCTGTCCTGAAGTGTGTTTTGGAAAACTTGGTCCATTCAGAGTTAATCCCTTCCTTTCTGAAAATAAGCCTGCTTTTGAGGTCTCACTTTGAGCACAGACAAGTAAAATATATGCAAAACAAATGAATATTAAGATTGGTGTTACAACTTAAACTCTGGGGCACACATTTCTTCCTATATCCTGGTTTCCTTTGTCATTTTGAATGTTCAGAAGTCAGAGAAAAAACAAAAAAATTAAAGTAAAAAGTATTAAGTAAAATACAGTATTAATTAAGTAAAAATTAAGTATGGTAGACTTGAGCCTATGATCAAAATAAGCAGGCTGACAAGTGCAAGGTGAAGATGCTGTGCAAACAGGCAGAGGCACAAGGGTGGCCCACAGTGCTTTCAGGGAAGTGGAACAAACCAGGTCTTGATTAAAGCTTGACCTACCAACACATTTCATAGTCCATACAAGCCCTATTCTAGAGGATCTGTGTAAGCTAATTATAACCTGATAAACAATTTTCACTTATACTAAGGATGAAGAAATAAAAAACACAAAGTATATAGAACAACAGGAACTAATACCCTACCACCCAAAAAATGATCTGAAATGCTTTCTGCCTTTTCCAGAGGACTGTTCTAATGAAGATGCTGAGGGAAACATCCAGAGAGAGTGACATTTCTCACACTGTTCTCTCTTTAGGGCAGTATTACATGTATTGACTGGATAAGATTTCTGTCTTCCACTCGTATTTAGGGACCGCTAGGAATACTGAGGTTATAAGCAGTTCTACACTATAACCATTATCAAGCTTAAATACAAGTAACTGTTTTGAAACATCATGGATACTGCTTTTAGATTCTTATACAGTTTGTTTATAAAGGACACAGAGACCAGCATTTTCCCATTTCATCATGAAATGGTGTTTCTTGAAGAGAAAAAGGAAGAATTTGATATACAATTGCACATAAAATGCTTGAAAGAGTAAGAAACTATTTAAAAGATTTCACAAAGGGAAAGAGAAGCATCTATAATAGATTAGTTACTCCTAGTTTAGACAAGACTTCAGTATGGCTTACTTTGAACTTACAAAAGAAGGATACAATCAGCGTATTTTTCAACATCATTTTACAGGTGAGGTCTCCACTTTTGACTTTGGGGGGGGGGGGGGGAACCTGTATCAGGATCTGTACCATATTAGGAAAAACAGTAATTCTTAAAACACCTTTGAGAGAAAACGTGGAACAAAGACGACCTTTTCCGTAAAAAGACAGAAAGATACAAGTACCAATTAATTGCAAATATGGGCTATACCACCTTCTCCCTTCAATAAGCCTTCCTTTTCATGTCACAGCAAAATATGTACTTGCCCATACTTCTGTTGTCTGAAATGCTCCTGATTTTTGTTGTATGTGCTTAACACCACAGCCTGCTGTCAGCAGAAATCAAGACAGAACAGAGTGAGTTGTGCCTTCTGCAAGCCTGCTGCTTCTGAAAATAAGTCATTGTGACATGCCTCACGTGATTTTTTTTTTTATTTTATTTTTTGCCTTTTCTTAATCTGGCTTATGTGCAAAATTAGACTGATGTTTAAACAGTGTCAGGCTGTCAGAGGGAGAAAATGACTGTGCTACTGTGACATGAAACATGACAAGAAGAAAGATTAATCACTTTCTAGAAAGTGAAAAGTTTTACAAAACGCACAACCATGTGTCTCAGATTTGTTCCAGTAGGTGAAAAACTGCATGCTGATCAAAATATGCTTCATAAATTCTAGTTAATCAAAAAAAATAATTCATTAGAATAGCAAACATACTTTGAAAACAAGACTGGATGAAGTTAGAGTAAAATAGTTCCCTAGGGCAAAAGCATTTCATTTGGGGGGGAAAAAAAAGGTACAGAGTGAGTGAGTGCATTCATGCAGGCGTGTTTGTGCATACACACACACACGTGCCTGAAACGAGCTGGCATCTTACTCAGCACCGTACAACACTAAATTTCCAAACAGGAAACAATTCTACTGGGAAGACAAGAGGAGGTAAGAATGTGGTTGTAAATAAAACACTGTTCCTTCCATGTTTAAGTAACACAGTAAGCAAAACAGACTCCCACCAAAATAATCAAAATATTTAAAATATTTATTCCACTATTTTACAGCAACCTTATTATAGCAGGATACACACCTAAATATTTTCCATCTCCATTTCCATCACATTTCCATTTTCCACTGAATTGTGTCCTAATATTGGACACATTTCAGAAGGATTTCCCATTTTTTGTGCAAGTGGGTCAAGTATTAGTTTATTTATTAGAAATTAAAAGGAGGAAAAGGTTAGTGAGCACTGCTGTCAGTGAAAAGGCTGGCAAACTCCACTGGGAAATCAAAAAGGAAAAAAAGAAAATGCAAAACAGTCTACCATAAAATGTATCCAAAAAAACATGGTAAGAAACAACCAGTTTTCTGATTATGGAATTTTAATTCCTGAAGTACTAAGATATTTCATTCCTAACTACAGCGCGTCTGAATTTCTCCACTGGAATGAAAGGTATAACAGTCTGGAAATGGGAGCTTATTTACTCAAAAACTATTCAGTGGAAACAGATACAAAAGTGCTCCCCCCTTTTAAAAGAAAAAGGGTTCTTCCCTTCCCAGCCCAACTACATCCAGTAAATCCTTTCTGTGTGCACTGTAGTTAAACTACTGTTTGAAAAATAGTTCCCTATCAACCCTTTTTCCCTTTCACACATTTCAACCCAATTAAAGACAAGAAAGATTAGTGTGAAAAAGACAGTTAATTTTAGAAAATTTATGCATAAACCCAAATGTGTTTAATTACTTCAGTATTTCCCACATGTAGGAGAATCATTTCTAACTAGGCTATAAAACAGTGTTTTAAAAAGTGAAATCAATGACAGGAGTAGTGCAGTACAGAGCTATCAAGCCGATATCAAATTAAAATTCAGCTTCCAATACACTTCATTTTTCATCAGATTTTAAAGAAAACTACAGAACAGACTCAAAATTGTTCACTTGCGTGCTTATCAGGAGGACACAGTAAAATTCTGTAAGGACACATTTGTTGAGGACAAAATGAGATCCTCCTCTCTTATCTCCCCCCCCCCCAAACAAACAACATTGAAACCACAAGCTTGAAATAAGCCCAAAAGAAAAGAACTAGCTCATGCTGCCTGCTGCCTACCCCTCGAGGGGCCGTTCCACAGCCCGCCAGGACACTGCAGAAAAGGCAATCTGCAAAAAAAGGAAAGCAAATGAAGTAGAGAACTCCTGGATAATGGGTTCACAGAAACTTGGCAACTCCTTCAAACTCCTACAAAATGGGCTAAAAATGTACATTCACAAAAAAATCTTCAAACTTTAATTATTTAGTTTCATGCTGAACAACTTTCATTGCATATAATGTAGCAGCTTTCATCCAGAAAGCAAACGACAAAAGAGAGTCAAAATTTTGCTACAACTGCAGAACCAATCAGCAGTAAAAAGGCCATTCTTCACAATCAGAAGTTCTCTCAGACTGTTCTGGGGAGGGAAAAAAGGAAAAGAGGAGAAAGAGGAGGGAGAAGATAGCCAAGCTCAAAAGGAAAAAAGTACTTCTGCTTAAGGTTTGTTGACTCAGACTTGAGAACTGATCTGAAAGCTGTAGGTGCATGCCTTGGACTTCCTACAGAGCCATATCTGCAAACACCTAAATTCATCTGTGCTACTTTTACCTACAGAACTCAGCATGAACCTAACTGGTATAATTATCCATTTTCCCATAGTCAAAATACACATGCCACGCATTTTTGTAGGCATAAGCCTATGCAATCTTTTAAAGTTGCTTCAGTGTTCTTCCAGAAAGGGAGAAAGTATTACTACAGTCCTTTCAGACTCTTAAATTACTATGTGACTAGGATCTAAAACACTTCTAGGGTCCCACTGTTCAGCTGCGTAGCATCAAGCTAACAGAAGCGCACCTTTCTGTTCAGAACTACCCCCATCTCCTCTTACCTTACCACCAAAAATACCTCAAAACTCTTACCAAGTTCTCCAGCTACAACAGAGCCCTTGAAAACTAGCAAGCTGTGCACCATTTCGTTCAAATTCAAAATTTACTCCAAAATGCAAGAACCAACATTTTTTGTTCATAAATACTGCATTTAAAATCTGTGGGAAAAGCAGAGTGTGCTCAGGCACAACGGAGAGCACAGCCAGGTCTCCAAAAGTAACTCACTCACAGGTACTGTCAGAAGACACTACAAGTAAGGACCAGCTGATATACAGTGTTTAAGATGTTACCACATAAAGGGATCAAAAGAGCTAATTAATCTTTACTTTTTTTTTCTCCTCTTTTGAGAAGAGTCATACATTAATTTATACTCTTTTCTGCAAAGATTTCTGTATTTTTCAAATACTTTAAATGACCTATGCCCGTACCATGTGAAAAGGTCCCTCAGCTCTGTTTATTCACAGATCCATCCATAGCCAAAGCAGAAGCTTTAGGTTGAAACATACAGCAGACCAGCTCAGAACAACATGTAGTTAAAAAGGTGTTATACCGCAAGCCACTGCAAGCTGAGGATCTTGCTTCAAAATGCTAAAGTTGATCCAGATGGATAAATGAAACAATATAACCTTGTTAGAAAACATGGTCAAAAAGAAAGCACAATCTTTATATAAAGTATTTGATTACATTATTTAGCTGTTCAGGTTATTTATAGTTTGTGCCGATGAAAGCCATGGAATGTAGTAACAAGCAACAAAACTAAATACAATTTTTTAAAAAATTTTGCAATTAACAGATCAATATCTAATTGTACAAAAATTGCTTTTTCTATTAAGTTAGGTGTCCCTTAGACCTGTTATAAACAGCTCTGTTATCAATTTCTCAGCACTACCAAGCTAACAAAACACTAGCTATTAACAATAAACTGAAATAAATAAATGCTAGATGACCTCCAAACCCGTAAGTTTTCCTTTTCTTGAAATTGTTTAATTGCTTAAAACTTCAGTGCATTCAGTATACTGATTATTATTCTATCACACAACTGATGTTTCAAGCCTTTCACAAAGTTTCTCTCTACATACACATGTACAAAACCATTTTAAAACATAACGCACCATGGCTCTACCAGAAGTATTACGTTCTCACTAACACAGTGAGCTAACTCGCGAAGGGGGCAAGCGGGATTTCGCTAGCACTCACATGCCAGGCACCAGGTCCCAAGGCGAGGGAGAGAACAGGGGATCAGCAGCTAGAAGGCCAAGGATAAAAGAGGGCCCAAGACATCCATAAGACCTGATGAGTCGTATGGAAAGCCCTCCCTACGCCTGTACACACCCGTTATATAATGGGGCTTTGTCACGAGATGGGAACCAGTGCTCCCACAGTTCAAAGGCTAACAAATAATGATGCACCAACGTGCTTCTGTGAAATCTGTATTCAGATTTTACATTTACAAGACGCTATTATTTTTGGCAAGGTGCACTAGCACCGCTGTATCTCCCAGTACCATGCCATTGCCAACCACAGGTCCCCCTGCATGCTGCCCAGCAGCGGGGAGAGGAGTGGCTGAAGACCGGAGAGTAACAGACAGCAGGGTCTGCAGGTGTTACAAAGGAAGCAGACAGAGGAGAGAATCCCAATGCAGCGGGAGGCATTGTGCCAAAAGAAGGGAGAAAGAGAGACCATGTCCCAGTGGCAGCTGGCACTGCACCCTCCGCAGCACCTCACCATCACACATACAGAGGGAATGGGCAGGTGGGGAAAGATTCTCAAACCCAAACGCGGCTCCGTAAAATCATACCAACCCTTTGTGCGCGTGACTTAACAAGCTATTACCTAATGCTATCTGCATCATGAAGGATGCAGACAGCATCATTTGTGACACTACTGGATAGTTCCTACCTTCAGCCTGGGGAACAGAAGCTCCAGTTGGCCTGCTCCAGAGGTCAACCTCGCTCAGAAACAAGCTACCCACCCACTCCCTGGCCAGTTCACCAAAGCCTACAAAGCAGTGGCTCCTACATATTCTCCTGCCTTTAAACTACTCTCATCTCCTCAGCTCACTGCAAGGTGCAGTATCTGCCTTGGGGCTTTTGCCCTCTGAAGGTGTCGCTCCCTGGTTTACGAGGTCAGCAGCTTAGCCACTCCAGGACAGTCTGTTAACATCTCATGTTTACATCTGCTATCATTTCTTGAGCAAAATTATACACGTTCTTATTATGACACCATATTTCCCCAAATCAGAAACAAACCTCTGAAAGGCACTACCAGCAAGAAACAAACGTATGAAACGGCAGACTCCCCGGCTGAAATTGAGTCTATCATGCTTCTTTAGCACCTGTTTACAAAACACAACCCTGGAGACCCCGTTGATGCTATCAACAGCGCCTGCACACAGTGCAAGAGCACTCTGACCAGCTGAAGAGCTGGACTACCTGTTGTAGGAAAACATTCACCGTAAATACAGATCCATGGCACTCCAGTTGTACCTGTGGCTGACCCTACCCACTCACAGTTTTGTTACAATCGCTTCTGAATGGCTCTGACCATTTTCACATGCTGCTTACTTCTTGCAATTCGTTCAGCTCTACACCTACTCTTCCATAAAGCACAGGTGATGAGGTTTAATAAATCTGTTTATCATTAAGTGCCAAAAAAGATATTTAAGATATTCCTTATGTGCTCTAATACTTTGCCAAAATCAAGCAATCTCCTTTAAAACTTGGCAATCTCAGCTTAGATAGACAGTTGCTTGCCACATTTCTCTGAGGGAGCCTTTCAGACTTTTAGTGTTAGACTTTATTAGAGAAACCGTCTTGTCTGCAATATGTTCATCCAACCAACTATCCTGTATCATTTTTCTGATAAGACAGCAGCTGGAAACAAGGGAATTAACATGAATAAACATACAGGAATAAGGAACACAGGTTGCATCTTCAGCAATGGGGGCTGTTCCTTGGAAAGCATAACTCAAAGGGATTTTGCAGGTGTAACAGACCTGTCAAAGAGACCATAGCTTCTCAATGCTAGCAGTTCATAATATAAAAGCCATCTGCTTTTTCAGCCTTTAGCTGCAGGATAGAAAGTAGGTATATGAGGCAATTACTTTTGCATACAGTATTAATAAATACAAGTATAATGCATACAGTTCTGAATGTCAAATTAAAATGTGGAGGGATGTGTGTGTACATACACACGCATGCACAGAAGCGAAACAGAAAATAGTTGAAGGCCTGAGGGGAGGGAAGTTTTTCAGTGAGTGATTGTAGGAACTCAGTCATTCAGCTTTTCCAAAAAAGGTAGATAAGTGATGATATTAAAAGAATGTATTTTGTCAGAACAAAAATTTAGACAACGCTTGATGTTCAAACAAGAATCAATGTTAAAAGCTGACAGCGGACACATTTAAACTGAAGACAAAGTACCAACTTGGAACAGTGACAGTAACCAGTCGTCAGCACGGACAACCAAAGAACCTGACTCTCCTCCTTGAGGATCTTGAAGTTCGGGCTGAAAGGTCCACAGCTCCTCTAGAAGTTATGTTTTGACTGTTCAGCAGGAGAATGGACTCAATACTATATGTTACAGCTCATTAAGCTTCACCCTTTTATTTGCTGCAAGTCAGAATTAGTCAGGAAATGCTCTTCAGAAAGCTCACAAAAGCTCTGGGAGATATTCAGTTTAGTTCCTATGAGGGCTGGAGGCAGTCAAAGCAAACTTGATTTTGTTCTAATGAAGAAAAGTCAGAACTTCAAATATTTTGCAAAAGCAAATTTTTGACTTTTCTGTCTAGTCTTACAAGAGACTTGAGTACAAAATCCTCCTCTTTGGCTTAAGCTGCAGGGATCAATGGATAGGAGCAAATAACTCGTTGGGGAATGACAAGTATTTCAAACAGCTACCAGCCCACAAACCACAGTTGATTAATTACTTATCTTTTTCTTTTATATATATATATATATTTACAGTAAGTAATACAATGGAACTCAATTGTAAAAACCAAACTATTATTTTGATTCTATATTCAGTTGTGCAAATAAGTGTAGGCTTATTTGCCTACCTGTGCAAATAAGTGTAGGCTTTCCTGCCTACACTTACTTGCCTATGTGTGGGCTGCAAAGCCGTGCCAGGCATGAAGAAAAAAAGAAAAAAAAACCACCCACATCAACCAACACACAAACCCACACACCACCACGCAGGCAAACAAAGACAATTCATCCCTACACTACTTAAGCAAGACTTTTTTTTTTTTAAATCCTGACCTCAGATGAACCAGCTCAACCAGGATACACATGCTTACTTTCCTCCTTATAATGTTGATCTTGCAGCATCCTTCAAGAGACACAAAAACTTAACACTGCGTCTGTACCCAGAGCATTCAAGCAACATTAATTCACCTATCCTTACACCAACTCTGTACCATAAGCATGCAGCAATATTAATCCACCTACCCTGTCAACTCTGTGCATTACACATACTCATGTAAAAGATGACTATAGCGTCCTAGGAATGATAGGCAACTTGCGTGGAGATGGTTCCAGAACTATTTAAACAGCAGCAGAAAACACTGAGCCAAGAAGCACAGTTCTCATAACTTAAGTCAACATTTGCTTGTGCAATGCAAGGAACACAGCCTCTAACTCATCCTCTTCCAGCCCATAAAACAGGAACGATGATAGTTGCGCACTTACTGGGAATACTCTATTAAAAAAAAAAAAAAAAAGTTCTCGGGGTTGTAAGATTGTGATGTGGAAATACAACACACTAAAGCCATTCAAAATCTGCAAATCATTGGTCCTTATGCCAGCTAAAGCCCCATTACTAATTATATAATGCCACACAAGTTATCTTTTTGTTTGAAGCAGCGAGAGCTCTAAAACCACACGATGTTAACTTGTGCGCAGCAGCAGGCAGGCTCAAAACAAGTGAAGGGAGTGACTCTTCAGGTCAAGTGCAGCTGCACTGCAGAAGCCCCTGCTGCAGAACGCTATACATGAAAGCTCCCGTGAGTTCAAGGGAAGACTGGACTAACTCCAAGAAGAGAAATCCGTCAAGACTTTCTGCACACACAGAACCCACATCCAACTTAAAGAGGTCTGAGCTGCAAACCGTTGGAGCCTCGGGGAGCGTGAGGGAAGATCACATGCTTTTTCTGCTGGGGAACCAGACCTAAGCAAAGGCACAGCACCCATGGCACTGCCCAAGGAGCCAGCGGGCAGAAGTTGCTCTTCTGGAGAAGCAGCAGGATAAGGGAACAGTTAAGGCCCATAAGCATCATTGTCAGGGCTCCTTATTCAAAGCTGTGGAAGGCTCGATCAGCCAGGGCCAGGGCAAGGCAGGTAAGGATTTAGTAACTTGAAGAGACAGGGTATTGGAAGAAGCCAGCTGGTACATCATTAATCCATAGGCTCATTTCTGACTTTCTAGGTATAGACAACAAAAAAGTCTGCCGGGGGGGATGGCAGGTCAAGGATTGCTCACTATTTCTCCTTCACCTTAAATACACCTCTGTGCCCATCACCTCAAACATCTTTTTGTTAAACCCTCGAAATTCCAGAGACGTTATTAGCAGTGAAGAGCATCGAGTACATCCTATTTCATTACCCTGTAGCTTTCCTAAATTTGATTTCAGTTGGGCATTCTTTAGTTGTATGCATTTATGTCAGTTACTTTTAAAACTGGGAGTTTGATGAAGGAGAAAGCCGGGGGGGGGCTTCATCTTTATTTCCTCAACATTTCTTGGATTTCACAACTGGTCTACAGCTTCGACTATTCATTTGTACACCGCTGCCTCCTACAAAGCTAACAGTGTTATAGCCTTTGTATATGCAGAGGTGCATTTTCTCTTCGTAATTGCTTTGCAGGTTGAGAGTTGAGCAGTCCTTAAAGCTAGGTACTATTACCAACACCTCAGCAGATGGGAAGCTCTGAAAATGTAGTGAAAATAAGCAGTCCTGCCACATGAAAAAAGCCTTGGATCTCTTTCTTCAACCCAAGCCAGTATGGAGAAGAACTAGGAGACACAGGGAAGATCTGCTTTCATCGCTGGGTTGTAGGGATACTTACCATGTGCAGAATCCCGCATGGCAAAGTTTTGTGCCCCATTACTAATTTTCTTTAGAAAGTAAGGTAAATTGTTCAGGTTTGTACAAGGACAAGCACCATTTAGGCTTGCTTATAGCAGGCCCCCCACTGCAGGCCTAACTCAGATCAGGACCCCAAGGTTCACCGTATCAGGCTACCAGGTCAAGCTGTAGCATGAACACTAGTGCTTCTTTAAGCAGAAAAGCATCAATTCCCAATTCACACATTAAACCCACTCTTTCAGAACAGGTTTAAGCATGTGAGGAAGACCATTTTAGATCTAAAGGTATTTTGCTAGAGATTTTAAAACGTTATTTCATCTTCTATCAAGTGGAAGTGCTTACATTCACTGCTTCTTTTCAACATGCTTTAATTCCATGACAATGACTTCTACCAAGCCAGTTAGACCATGCTATCCAGTTTCTTTAAACAACTGCAGCCATTAGCCCTAATCATGTCAAATGTGGTTAGGTGAGATTGTAACTGTAACCATTACAAGGATAATGATACTGGCACAGATCTTGTATCAGGGTTAATCCACCCATACCCAAGTAAACTGAAAACTTTACATACTAGATAAATTAAAAAAGAAGAAATGGGAGCTAGGTCAGATGGGGAGGATGACATGCAGTCCAGAGAACTAGGGAGAACAAGGAAGAGCATCAAAACAAAAACAAAAATACCAAAAAACCCAACAACAAAAAAGTATTAGAAATAAACACTTCATCTATAACAAATATTTTCCATTTTCTCTATATTAGACTGCAGTCAATGTGTCTTCCATAAACTGGATACAATTGTTTTACACTATTTGAAGTTGTACTGAAGAAAACTAAGCAACTATGATAGTGTTTTAACATAACATCACATTATAAGAATCAGTTTTATGTTCACAGTGTGGTTTAGGGATTTTTTTGGTTCCTTCCTTGGAATTAGGAACATACTGGGGAAAACGCCAAGTACTGGAAGTCCCAACAACACCCACTGTTTACAACACAATCAAATGTTAACATAAGATAAAGATATTTCAAATGCTGCTTGTTATTCTTTCTTAATTCAACCTTTTATGATTTGAAGATACTTAAGGTATGTTTATACTCTCAGCTATCCTGCACAGAGTGGCTAGTGTTACTCATTAAACAGCTAACAGAGAGAATAATTGGAAGCATTTATTCATGTGCTTTAAACATCTGGGACAATTTTAAGAGGGACTTTAAACTCTCCAATTTTTTTAATTTTTACTTTTGAGATAATAAATAAATTAGCCAGAAAAAGCACTTTTCACTTGCACTTCCAAGAGAGTTTCACAGCATGTGTTTCGTTCCCCTCCCCGTGATTTCCCGGACACAGGAGTACACCTAGGCTGACTCTGGGCGCTGCTAGGCATTAGCATTATCGCCTCCCCCCTCTCCTGCCAGGGGCTCGCCGCCCAGGCAGCTCTGCTCCAACAGCTGCGCACAGTAACTTTCAAGCCCGGTTCTACTACCATAATACAGTTAATTAAAGCAGACAAGTAAGCAATCCACAAACACCTTATCGCTAATATTTATAATGATCCAGGTAATTTTGAATCCTCTTATATAATTCTCCCAGAGCCTGCTGACATGTATATATATATATTTTTTTGAAACAATCACTGAATCAATTAAAGATCACAGCATAAAGGACATTCTTCTCTGACAGACTACACACACTATTCCTAGCTCTTGCACTACTTTTCAAAAACGCTAAACTGCAGACTTATTCATATCCTCATTAGTTTTAATGAAGAAAAGCCGGTGCTCTGAACACCACAATTATCAGCTTTTCCGTTCCTGTATGTGGCCAGTCATTGAGTTTTCTAAGCTTTGAAACAGCATGGCTAATCAGCAGAGTTACAAAGCCCTTTCTGCTGTACCATAATCCTTTTACACACAAGAATTTTCTTCTCCAAGAAGGTGAGGATCAACTCTTCTGCAATATTTTTGCCTTCATGAGAAAGGCCTTCTTAGCTGCCAATCTCTACTTAAATGACAGAGTAAATAAAAAAAAGACCACACACCTATCAAAACCTAATCCTGGACATTTAACAGCCCCACTCATAA
Organism: Dromaius novaehollandiae; assembly: GCF_036370855.1. Taxonomy (NCBI): domain Eukaryota; kingdom Metazoa; phylum Chordata; class Aves; order Casuariiformes; family Dromaiidae; genus Dromaius; species Dromaius novaehollandiae. The sequence continues at coordinate 38,776,346 of NC_088104.1, forward strand.
AGCAGGAGGAAGAGTAGAGCTGTCGAGCATGCAGTTCATCACCCAGAACAGGCAGACTACTCCCATACCACCACCAAGGTGGGTAAAGGACAAAATCCCAGAGCAGGAAGATGCCTGATGCAGCGTAGGGCAATTCTTAGAAATCCCGTAAAAATAAATAACTATTTTATTCCCATATTCCCTGCCAGCAACAAGCAAATGGAGCCTCTTCCAACAGAGAACAGTGATATTGCTAGACAAGCAGCAGCAGCCTCCAGAACTTGAGAGACACTACAACCAAAGAAGTGGACTCAGTCCAAGAAAGCAATCCAGTGGAAGGCACAAGAGACTGCCCTAATTTCCCAGGGACGTTTTTGTCCCATTCTGGTGTATTACAGTCCAGCTACATGCAATTTGCAACTGATGTTTTCCTGTAGCGTTTGCAAGCAAAGAGGAGGATCACACCAGAGCACTGCGATGCCCTCGTGAGCACTAGTGGCACCACCTTCCCCATACCCCCAGAGCAACTGCTCCTTCCCCCGCAGCGTTTGATCCCCTGGCACAGGGCCCGCAAGGGGAACTGACTTTGGGAAGCAGATCTGGATAGAAACAATAACATTTTATTTCTTTGTCTGATTAGCACAAGCACAGATCAGGTACAATACAACAGGCCAGAGCAGCACAACAGGAGGACTGAGCAGCCAGAGATGGGCAATATAGCTTTTTCCAAAAGCAAAGTTAAGTTACACCAGCTCAAGCCCCCAGGAAACCACAGCCCTAGCACAGCTAAGCCTAAGAGATGCCCATTTTATTACAACGGCCCTGCTGGAAGAGCACCCTTCCTACACCAAAGTAAAAGCCCCTTTTCCACGGATACTAGGTTATATATGCACGGCTGTACATATAACTGACGCCACCTCTTCTTTTACGCTGCAAGGTTAAGACAGCATTCTTAAAGAGCCATCCGAAAAGGGGAACATGAATCATTGATGTAGGACAGTGAAGAGACTAGCAATAACAAGTCCTCTGCTGTCTCTCAAGCCAGCTCCTTCAGGGCTAGAAGAAGGGAGGGCAGCAAACAAAAATACCATGTTTGTAAGTTTTCACCTTCATGAAAGGCAAAAAACAACTTTTAAGAAAAAAAACTTTCGTGAAGTGCACTCTGTATTTGATGAATTGTACGCAGGCTTGATTCAGACGACTTGGCTTATTCTGCAAGTCTCTCCAAATAAATATCTTTTCCACTTTGTTTAAACCAAAACTGTAATACTCTAGACTCCAAAGAATTCTAGCTATAAAGGCGTTACTTGAATTGCCATAACTGGAGTGGATGCTTATATTAAGTACATATTATAACACTATGATATAGAAAGTAGATGGTGCAACTTCTTCTAATGTTTCAGCACTTGTAAAGAAATAATTTTCTATTAATAGATATTTTTAAGCTGAAAAATTTATTATTAAGATTTTGTAATTTCTCTGACTGGTTAAATTACAAAGATTTAGCATCCTTTGGTAAATAATTTTGAGAGGAGGGAAAGTAGAGAAAAAGACATCCCAGAAACACATGTGTAATCAGTACAAAAATAATCAGAGGGATCTTACAACTGCCCTATGAGGTAGCATCATAAATGCAAAAAATCAAGAGCTGAACCATGAAGACAAGCCACATTACCCTGAAAGCCCTAACCCTGCTCTGAGAAGTCACAAGATGGGGTATAATGGACAGAGGATCTAACGTGTCTTTCAATGCATCATGGAACAAAAGGAAAAGGCATAGTATTCACAGGTTGGGGCAGCATATTGTGACTATATTTGTGGAACATTTTATTATTTCCACCTTTTCATTCCAGGCTGTTCAATTCACAATTACCAGCTGCTTCACTCTGCTCTTGGATAGCCAAAAGGCTCGGTTTTCTATCACTACCAGGACTTCAATCAATCTGAATATTCAATAAAACATTTTTAAGTACAGAAAAAAAATTTTTTAATCTACAGCCACATGCAGGAAGCCCTCTGAATTTGCTCTACTTCAAAGCATGGATTAGAAGTTACACTGAGCTTCCAGCATAATAACCCATTTGCTGAGAACTGGCTGTCTTACTGAGCAAGGGTCAATGAGTAGTAAATTTAACTAGTAAACTAATGAAGTTAAACACTTGTTTTGGACAACAGAGATAGACCAGGTTTAAAAAATATCATAGCAATGCCATTTATTGTACAATAAATCTGTTCAAGTTATACAAGTGACAAGCCACAGTGCTGACTCACTATGATAAAAGAAAGACCTGCTGTTACTGCTGCCAAGAACACAGATCAAAGGTTTACACAGCAATAAGGACAGGCACAAAAATCACACCCTTTAAGAAAAAAAAAAAAAAAAAGTCATATGTAAACTTCTTCATAGCATATAGACTTCCTTAGTAGGCATATCATAAAATCTACAGTCAAAGATCCCCCCGCCCAACTCCTGCTTGGGAGTGCAAAATAAAGAAGGTCACTGGAATAATTTCCGTATTAAGTATTTTTTTTTTTTATTACATTAGAAAGAAACCTTTAGTTTAAAATAATTTGCTAAACAACTCAGGCTTCACCCATGAAAGGTAAAACGTACTGCTGTAGTCTACCCAATTACATGGAAAAAAACTCGAGGAAAGTTTCCCAAGAACTGTTGTCTAAGAATCAAAGTATAACCTTCTTCATGTTTTCAAAACTTAACTGGTATCACCTGGGTGTGCCACCTGTCATCCGACATCTCACAAGCACTCCTTTAAACTACGGAGAGATGCTAAGAACACTTGATCTTGCAGTATAAAAGAATTAGTTCTTGGCCCACTTGACCACAGGGAAATAACAAACAAGCTGCATCAAAACAAGAAGTACCCTGGACTGAATGAAGATCACCAGTGGGGTTTTGCAAAGTTACAGTCTTAGGAACAATCCTATGAAATATTTTAACTTACTAGCACAAATCATAAAAAATTCTAATGGAACCTGCAGACCACAGAGAATTGGAACGACATATATTCAAGAATCAGATGATCTTGAGGTCCACAATGAAAGACCACTGGTACATTTTTATGCCAAAACATTCAAGACCATGCATTTGGGACTAAAAAAAATTTTCTACAAATTGGAAGTCCAATGGTTGGGAAAGATGAATATAAGAACTTAAGTTCATCATAGGACCACTACACAGCTCTTTACACGGGTGTAAAGTGAGCCAAATGCAACTCTGACATGATTTGCGTTAACTAACTGCAAGAAGGACAAGACAGTATTAAACTACTATAGAAGACATGTAAGAGACCACCAGTGAAATAACGTGTGCAGTTCTTGAATACTAATAAGGAGAAAAAAGTAACTCTGCCTACAACAAGTGCAGACTACGCTTAGACCAGTCTTGGCTTAAATATTTGGGGGGGGGGGGGGTGGAATATAAACACAAGCGCTAGCTCTTTCTAAGAAAATTTATGAAAGAGAAACTGCCTTTACACAGGACAGAGGAGGTTCAGATTCCTTGCTCAGATCCATTTCATGCTATTCCTGTGTAACTCAGTGCTTCTGAGTTAGAGATGGAGTAGAAGGAAAAGGTATGTCAAGTATGATAATTGCCATTGTGATTGACAGTGTCAACACTCTTCCACTAATAAATACTGCTTTTGTAAAAGTAGTCACAGAAAAATCTTCATTTGTTTCTCTCATTCAGTAAAACAAAAACAGAGGGAAAGAGGAAAAAAACAAAAGCAAAAAAATCCACAGTACACTCCAAAATAGAAACTGGAGGAAAAACAGATGCCTATGCAATGTGCTCAAAATAATCACTCCTCCTGCCCGGGTAAGACTAATGGGAACCCACATTTTCCTTTTAGGTCATATCAGAAAGGAGTACTTTCTACTCGACTCATGTCAGTTGACACAAAACTGATTTTGAGGAAAAAAAGCTATACAATCTTAAATACCACTGAGGTAAAATAGAAGCTGTCATCTTAAGGAGGGGGAGAGGAAAAAAAACACACATATACACTCTTTGCTCTATTCATTATTCATCACAATCACTATAACCAGTTTTGAGGGGGAAGAAAAAAAACAAGCAAACAACAAAAAACAAAAGACACCCTACAGTTTCATACAAGAATTATAAATGAAACCAGTGGGTAATGTTAAACTTCATATAGATCTGATATCTTGAAACTATGTACACTACACATGGTGATCAAAGCTCCTCACATAATGCATTTCCTACCTACTCTAACAGTCTGGATTTCAATGGCTCAAAGGTAGCGCAGCGTGGCTTGAGGCAGCCGGCTCCCGCTGCCGCATTGTGCGCTCCTCTTGTTAGCATTACTCTGGACTGAGCTGCAGGAGCTTCCTGATCATACACAGCTTTTCCTTACAGCTCTGATTGCCACAGGGTAAGTATTAGATATAAATGAAAATTTGGGAAACCGTCCTTGCAGGCTGAACATAAAACGATGCAAGAAGAAACATGTCATCTAAGAAAAACTTTTCAGAAGTGTTAATACAAAATGCATTTGCACCATATGAAAGACTCCTTAGATTTTAAAGATGTAAAACATTAAGATCAGGAAAATCTCAGCATTCTGAAACTTGGTTCTTTGATTCCTTATCAGTCAGTAATCTTTGTGTAGTCCCAGGAAAGCAAGCAATCATAACTTGAAAGCACTACTGATATGACCTGGGTCAAACTAAACCTAGTAGTTTAAGCTTAGGACATCAGTCAACAGCAAATGAGGACATTTCTTCAGGAAAAGTAGAGCAGGTCTTCATCTTCTATAACAGAGGATCTTCCAATAAAATCATTAGCAACCTAATTTCATTAACTTTATTGCATGATCTACCATAGTGCATTTTATTATCCTCTTCAGAATTATACAAATTCACTAGAAACAATGTACTCTTCTAAACACACCCTAATTACGATAACCTGCTAAATAATCATAAGAGTAGAAATTCAGTTCATCAAAAAGCTAGTTCCTATTTTATTTTAAAAAAGCAACAAGGGCAAAATTTTGTTAAAAGCAGGAGAATGGTAACAAATATCTAGATTTAACTACTTTTAATTAGTATGAAGTCATATGCAGTATGAAAGAATTCAACTTTCATAAAAACAGTGGTGTAAGCCATGTAGTGCATTTATGCTTTTCTAGGAAGCCACGTAATACACATCTGCATACTTAATTGACTAGCTCTTCATGCATATTCACCTCAAGTTTTGACTATTACTTGTCTTAGGTTAAATTTTTCAACAACATGCAACAGAAAAACCATCATGAAATGAAGGCCTCCGAGCAAGCTGAAGTGTACATGCTGTCATCATCGTTAATTAAAAAATAATAATTTTTTAGCATTACGCTTTGCCATATATTGTTTGCGAAAGACATTCTTTTCTCATCTGCTCTACTACAATGCATCCCTTTAAGCTATATCCAAGTAGATGTCATTTATCACGTGCATCTTCAGAATACAAACACCAGGGAAAGATTAGTTTAGTTTTATATTCACACTCAAGCCAAACAAAAAAACTCTCTGAATATGTGCAACAACTCAACTGGTATGAAATATTACTCCAAGTATCACAATTACACTGATAAGTTAAGGATGCACCACTTACATTCACTTTAAGTTTTAATTCCAATTGTCAGAGACAAATACTGAGGTATTTATTTTAAATCATTACATACCATTGTTCATCAGCTACAAATCACAAGTACCTGCTGACAGGATGCAGAAATAATGTGCTAGTCCCAAGAAAATACTCTTAAAATGTAATACAGGAGAAGAAAAGGGGCGAATGTTTGTAGATTTTTAGTAATGCACTACTATACAAAAATGTAAAAGTTACAGCTTCAACATTTGATGGGATTCTATCATATTTCAACTCCATGTAGTATTTAATTTCTCTATCTAGAATACTGTATCTGCGCAACACAAGTGTCTATACTCTTACATAAACCTCTACATATATTTAGAGATCTTCAGTAGCTTCATTATTGTACTCTAAAAACTCCATCTGGCACACGACATAACTCATCACCATCATGCTTTATGAAAAGAACCGTAACAGTTAGAAATGGCAGCATTAACTTAACCAAATCCACAAATTATTAACACATGATAAAAAACAAGATTATGTAAGATGAGTGTATTTTAAGCATATGGAAAGCAAAAGCTGCTTTTTCTTCCAAGATTCAATGACATATATAGTTATCAAGCATGGTCTTTATCAAGATTTTTATCCTACACTTCGTTCCAGCACAGAAACTCAGGCTAAAGGTGACCGAAGAGCTCTGGACTGAGGAACAGAAATACAGTCTCTAAGGCTGTACTGTTCCCTCCACCTAGCATTCGCTCTGGAGGGAGGAGCAGCACGAGGGTAACTGCTCGGACAAAGCTGCCTTTCTTGGCTGCAGCTGCCCTCTAGCCACCTAAGAGCCCGACCTAATGTAACAGAAGACAGCAGTAAAAGTTGGTAATTCCACTTGCAGTGCATATATCCTAGTCTTCCTCCACATACCCAGCACGTAGTTGGAAAGGCTTCTAATATCCGGAAAGGTGTGTCCTGTCTATCAGGCCAGGCCATCGGCTACTGTACCAGTGCTTCCTTCTCCACTGCAGCCCCTGCCCTCGGGGCAGGCAATGGCAAGAGCACTCGCTCACATCTTTTCCAAAGTCTCCTTGCACTTTGCACCACCTCTCCCACACTCTTCCGAACGGTCCAGCACCAGCTAAGTTTCAGTCATCCTTCAGATTCAAGTATCCCACTTTCATTTTAAGATCTGAACGATCTGCAGAATGTCTCCTATTTTCAGATAATGCAATGAAGTCTTGGAGGCTCCAAACCATTCAAACTTGAGGAAAACATCTTCCACCTCCCTTTTTTTCAACTAACTACCCTCCATTATATGAACAGAGGGCTCTTCCACTAGGAATTAAGTGTTTGGGAATGAGATGAATCCCAACAGCAGAAAAGGCAGGCATTCAGAGACATGCAAATAGAGTAAGAAACATTACCCACTAACCAGAGAAAGTGAACCTAAGAAAGTGTCAGGCATCCTTCTGTAGTAAATGAGATCTGCCACATGAACACAAAGATAAGACAGCCTTTTCACACTTCAGGATGCAAGTCTCCCAAAAAGCCAACATGTTCTTTAAAGGTTGTTCTTATTTCTGCCTCTCAAGCATCTATAGTACCTACTATTGAAAAATGGCTAATGAGCTAGATTGGTCATTAATCAATACCTGTACCACTCATCTTCCTCTCCATATTGCGAGTTATTCTCCCAGAGGTTCTACTTCGTGGTACCTTGATTACAGCCTACCTCCAAACCGGGAAGAAACCTTTAAAAACAAGGATGCCATTAAGTGTCTGAAGGGAATTTTGGGGAAAAGAGAATTAGACTACTAGTACTACAACAGGAAGAAAACAATTCTAACAGCTTTATCAGAATAAAAGACAAGAGACAAGCAAGGAAATGGTACATACTGGAGAAAGCATACAATGGGTTCAGTCAAGGTCTTCTAAAAGGCAGCAGCCCAACAAATGCATTCTCATGTCAGGAAGTTTTGGAACATTATTTCATATTTCCCAGCTAGAATACTTATTCCTAGATGTCATTTCTTGTTATATTTTCCTGACTGTATATTGGGGGGGGGGGGGGGGCGCCTTCTTTTTCCTGTATCTAATTAGCAGAACTTCAGCAGAGAAGCAGCATTGTACCTCGGTTCTCAAGAGCATAATTGTGAATGTAAGAAATTATACCGATGTTGCTGAACAACTGTTCCATCTGTCTTTGAAAAAGAAAGCAAAAAAGCCCTCAAGTCTTTGAATTACTGTAATTTAATTCTTTTTATTAATGCCATCTTTGGAGAATGACAACAGAATGAAAAACTGTAAAATGTTAATACTGAAGAGAGGCATACCAATAATTTCAAACTACACAACAAGGTAACTGAGATTATAACCTAAATCACTTCACTGATCAAATGCTGTCACTAGTGACAGTTTCCCCGATTTTTTTTTGTATTCAAAAGTAGCAGTAAGGAGAGAGAGGAAGAAAAAAAAAAAAGCATCTGCTTCAGAACTAGTAAAATACTGAAAAAATAATAATAAAAGTTTCCAAACAAATTCCAGAGGAGGCTGGAAAACAAGTCCATCTATCTGAAATCTGATTTCAGTTGAAAAATTATTTCAAACATGCAGCAGAACTAGGACAAAGTTGGCCTGCTCAGCAAGCAACTAGTAATTGAGGCCCTGATTGTCAGGGTACAGAAATGGAGGAGAAACTTTTCTGCAGTGTGTACATACATTACTTCATGATTTTAACAAACATTAAACTACCAAAAAGCCCAAAACCAAAATCTAAAGAAAAAAGAAAACCTTTAAGCCTAACCTGGACTTCATATTTAAGCACCGTTTTGTGGCAATGTCACAACTGAATATCAGGAATGACCTATTAAATCTTAAATTGCATCAAATGCAATTTTAGGCAGCACTACAGATTCAAGAGACTACACTGCTAGTAACTGCACTCAAGATTTGAGGAAAGTGGAACCAACATCAGATTCTTGTCCCAAGAGATTAAAAATCTGCTGTCTCGTTTCATTACATGGAGTTACAGAGTAAGGGGACTTTCCGCAAGAAAATGTTACTCCTTAGTCTAGTACGAGTTAATTTACCATTTAACATATTGAATAATGTTAAAACAGAACCAAAAATGAAGAGCTAAGATCAAAGATTATATAAAAAAAGGTCCTTCTAATCTCTGTTGCTTTTAAATATTCAAAAAGTAGCTGACTAATGGTAGTATTTTAGTTGATCGGTCTATTTGATGTTAAATAATATTCCTAAAAGGTTAATTTTTGCATTTTACATTTCCATTTGTATCTCAAACTACCATGCAAGTTAAATAAAGCCCTTTGAAAAGTATCCCCAGCTACACACAGTTCCTAATTATTAATAATTACTGAAACAAAAAGAGAGGTCACCGTGCTAAGGGGGTAAGAGGAACCTCAGTGAGAGGGCTGTGAGCACAGTTAGCTGCCTACGCCTTTGCAGAAGGCACTTCTGGGCTCCCAAAGAGACAAATTAGGCTCTCTTGTGCGTGCACGTGCTCATAAGCTAACAGACTCTGTGTGACCCATTACTGCATGCCGCTCATGCCCAGCACAGGGAAGGACCATGCCTGTCTCGTCCCGACCCCCTCCCATACACACTCCCTCCCCTCGGGGGGGGGGGGGGGGGGGGGGGGCACCAACTCAGCCTAACTTTGTCTACCAGGTAAGGAAGGGTGTTCAGAGCAAGCAAGCAATTTTTCCGGCTGCAAGCACAAAAACCACATACTTCAGCTAAAAGTTGTCTCTCCAGGCTGAACTATGGGGCCACCGCCCTTTCCAACCTTTTCTAAGCCACCAAATTAAGGTGAGCTTCTTATTAGGACCAATATTGTGTATTCCAGGAAATTGGTACACAAGGGTTTTGTGTGCATTTTTATGGGAATCCGTAAGCCATTTTCTTCATTCACGCATGCTAATGTTGCCTTAAATAAACTTAAGGATTGATGGCTCAAACCTGAGCAGAGGATATTTTTTTCGCCCTCTCAGGAGGGATTCGCTTTCACAGTAGCAACACTGTGAGGCCCTCAGGAACGTATTTCCATTACAACAGGAAAGTTCCAACGCACAAATCCTAAACTGGATTTAGGAGTGGGATTTCTACTAGCATCTCAAAACTTCACAGAAGCTGTATTAACATTCTGAGGTAAAGTTTCATGGGAATTAAAACACTATTGCATAGGAGGAGCACCCATATCAAGCTTATGGCACTGAAGCAGTTGCCCAAAACAATAGAGAACGGCACTCCAATTTCTTCGGCCAGCAGACAGTCGCTTCTGAAAGGAAACAAAATACCAGTACGAAATTCCACCTCCTTCACCACTTCAAAGCTTAGGACAACGCTCTTACAAAGAGTAATAAATTTGTACTGTGGTACACTTTGTGTATTGCAGTAGTCTTTGGAGCCCTAATTGAAAAGCAGAACAAAAAGCCCCTGCCTCAAGCCATTTACAAGCTAAATAAGATAAGGAAAGTGATAAATCAAAGGCATATTACAGACAAAACCACTATTTATCTGGAAGAATTTGTTTTTAATACTCATTTTACAGCAAGACGACACAGTGAAAGATCTTTCCATAACAAGGTTACATTTTTTTCCACGTTTATCACTCTCTCATAAACATCAACGCACACGTGTTTACGTGCATTCACTTTTAAACACCAACATGGGGTTAGAAGACTCCAAATATTTCTGACACCAAGGAAAATGCTTAAGAAGGAAGAAGCACCTCCCACCAGGTTCTCTCTACAAAATATTAAGCTTCTCTTTGCCACGACATTTGGATGTTCCTTCAACCCACCATTTTCAAGCAGATGCACTTAAGACCAACTGCCTTCCTCCCTCCATCGCTCTCACTATTTGAGGAACAGAAACTCCAAGAGCTTCAGCTGTCATACCACCAAGTAGCTCCCGGACTTAGTGGTCAGGTGACAACGTGTATTTTCAGGTTGAGACAAACGCTGAAAACCTTTCCAAGAACTAAGTGACCCAGGTCCCAAAGCTTATCCCTGCTCTATTTTAACATACATTTTTATAAATGACAAAACACAAATAAGGTAGTGGAGGACCAATAGAAAGTCAACTGGAAAAGCACAGGTTTTGTTTCAAATTTGCGTATCCTAAATACAAAGGATTTTTAACTCCACAAACCCATTCTTAAGGTCTTTTAGTTTTAGAATACATTAGCTGATTTAAGTGTTATTAGTCCCTAGGTCCACATTAGCATTTTCAACCTTTGTAAGCTCCAGAGCTTTGAGTTTTGTGACAAATATGCTATTTATTTTTCAAAGAAAAACATTTCAGACAAGGTTCACAGTTAACTTCCTCTCTATGCTGAATGCCACTGAACATACACCTTAACCTGGAAAAACAAAATTTGTGTGTCCATATAAGAATCTTTATAGACAAGTTTGCTTTTAAAGCTGGTTGAAATAAGCAATCTTTGTAATATGTTCCACAACAATATCTATTTCAAGAAAAATGACATTAAACAGCATTAAGATGTAAAAGCTTAGAATTTTCTAGGATACATAGGTTAATTTATGCATAAAGACATTGTGTTACAGCTTTAAATCTTTAAAACTGAATTCTCTTTAATAAGCTAAGTAACATTTGACCAGGTGTCTGTTCTTAAAGCTATGAACTTATCTTGAAGCACATTGCTAGACCTGAAGTTTATTACAAGAATGTTGCCAGTAACCAGGAGCACATGATAGTGTAATTGCACACCCCAGAATTTAATACCACACTTAAAAAATGGTTATTTTAATGATTAAGCTAATGAGTTCTGAACTTCCAACCTATGCGGATACAGTTTCATAATTACACAGCTTGAAATCCTCATCAGCAAATCCAAATGCTCCTGAAACCCAAATCATTTTATAATCTTGAATAATGCATGGGACCTCAGCAGCAAGAAATTAAAACAAATTTCATAAAAATGCAAAGCTTCATAATCTATATTCGAAAAGAAACTGCATTACTGAAATAAAGTGTTGCTTAGTAAGTACTAATGATGGTGATTTATTTTCTCCCCCTAGCACTCACAGTTCAGATCCCACTTCAAAAATAAACAGACCAACTCCTACCAAAATATCATTACATATATATGGTGGCTCACAGCATACCGTACTACACAAGAGTGAAATCAGACATCTGCTTGCTAAACAAGCATTGGCTCAAAATGGCATAAAACCTTTCCTTCCTGGAAAGTGTGAAAACATTATATTTTCTTAAAAAGGCAGCAGCTTGACTGGCTGGCATACCATTTCATCAGTAGGAAAAATAAAACTCTATCTTAGTTCATCCAAAGGTCGGCAAACTCAAAGCCTACAGCTTTTTTCCAAAAGAATCCTCCCACCCCACCCCCGATTTATCTTTTTGGCTGTTTGTTTAATATAAAGCCTAGAGAAACTCAGTAGATTTTCAGAAAGGATTGGCAAGGTGCTTTTGAAGAAACTCAGTAAGCCAAAAAGCCTCAAGATGGCTCACGATGAGGGGGGGAAAGCATCATGGCAGTCCATGCAAGCAGCCAGATACTCCATCCTGCTCTGGGATTTTCTTGTCTCACAGTTCTTCTCCAGATCAAATTTTAAAGGTACTGAATAAGATTATGGTAATTTTTGAAATACACCCTTTCTGCTCCTTCCCTTCCCTGTGCATAAGCTAATCTGCTAATAAGCTAAGGTGCATAGCTAATCACCAGATACCTGCAGGCTACTTATACCCTGGCTCCCTTGAGAGACCAGAAGTTACATGGAAGTTTTAGTCAGAGTAACATTTTGTATTTATGTCTTCATCACCCAGAACTAGCTAAGAATAGTTAAGTAAACAAAATACTGGCAACAGCAGTAATTTCACATCCCAATAACTTTTACTATGGGAAGCTACAACTGAAAGATCACATTACAAATTATTTATATAAGGAAGCAACAAAATACTCCAAATGTGTAATATCTGTAGCTAAAATACTCAGAGAACAAAAAAATTAAGTCCACTTTAATTTCAACTTCTATAGGGTTTGACAGATGAATGAACTATTAATTATACATTTTGTTAAACACATTGAGATCAATTTCCTCCGAGCTATAGGATCTCATTTTAAAAAGCATGCAAAATATGAATGCCAGATCAGAAGCACTAAGTCATATAGACAAACACCTACCCATATTCAAGCAAAGATATTATCCACAGCCTCAAACTTACACTTACGGGGAGGGAAAAAAAAGAAAGATATTAAATTCAAAATGAAGAACAAAAACCCTTTCATATCAGTTTTACCAAATCTCTGCAACTTAATTTTTCCCCACCATGAACATACCAGACTTGTGATCTCCCTGTATTATCTCCTTAGCACCACAAAAAGAAACGTAAGACTTGGCTGCCTCAGGAGAACAAGGCCTCTCCAACAAGGCCTTCAAAAGCTTTGAGAAGTATAACCAAGACACTGGCAGAAGCACTAAGCAAGCTATGGAAGTTTGAAGCATGCATTTTCCACAGTGGCTCGAAGCCAATGAAAGTAGATGCATTAAAACAATAATTTGGCTATAATATTCAATCAATTAAATGTCATAATAAAACACTGTGCACCAAAAAAAAAGTTTAGTTCACAACAACATTCACCACCTTAAAAAAAAAAAAGATATGACTCTATAAGTGTATATATTCTTTGGTGCAGGCTTTAGTAAAAACAAAGGGTATCTCAACTACTCTGTGTACATGTCACACTTAAAATCTTACCTCCATATTAAAAGAAACTAAGATTTAAGTTGCTTTCTATGCTACCATACACATCCCTAATATTTATTCTTTAGATCAAAGGGATATTTTTCCCCTTTTTCTTCTAAACTTTTCCTGGAAAAAGTTAGGTAACAACTCATAAAACAGCCTACTTGTATACTAGAGCACATACTTCAACAGGTAAAAATTCTCTGCTGTAATTAAGTCCTACACAACTCCCTTTGCTTTTCCTATACAAGGTTAACATACTTTTGTATGACACAAACCAAAGAATAAAAAACTCCATTTGTATTCTAGTTACCAGAAAGTTACAGAACCCTAGAGAAAATACTAGAATGCTCAATTAGACACAAGTCTAAAGTTTGAAGTGAATTTCAATATGAAGTATGTATTACTTGCATATATCATATATTTGGGCATCAGATCAGAAGACAAAAAAGTCTGTCAAGTGTGACATTTTCAGGCTCTACTAACCCATCTGAAGCAAATATAAACAAGCCAACATAAGGCTTCTGCCATTGACTCTCAGTGAAAGGTTTTAAAATAGCAATGTTAGTGATGCTGAAATTCCCTTAAAAAACACCACCCTCAACTCATACCCTCCGCAGCCCTTTAAAAAGATTGAGACACTCCTGCTTATTTCCTTGTTATTTTGACTATTTTACCATTCATTTCCTTCATCACCTAAGATGCTATTCAGCCACACCTTCTCCACTTACATAAAAGTTATTTTACTTCTGATTTCTTTTTCCATTTCAAGAGGAAGCAACAGGTGAAGGGAAGACAAACTGTTCAAAGGTTGACTGACTTCCATATAACTAAATTTAAATAAACATAGCACCCTGAAGTGTGTAGTCACCTTCACTGCTGGAATAACAACTCTGAAGGTCTACAGAGTCCAACTCAGGTCACAAAGTAACTGCGGTGTAAGTACCACATCCATCCAGTATTTCCAGTGACTAAACCTACCCGGAAATAACGGAAAAGTTCAGATTCTGCTAAAAGAAAACACCTAGCAGCTATTTGAAGAGACATTTTCCTTGCATAACTACAACAGTCTTGAAGTTGTGCTTTTGCTTCTGAATCTATGCCTTTTTTGTAGTTACATGCCAGAACAACTGCTTCAGACCAATCACACATTTACAATGCTTCTTGCTTTAACTCTTCACTGATACTGAAGTCACTTTTAAACCACCCTCTCAGAAGTAAGGTTTAAAGGAATTATTTCACATCTTTTAAAAAAACAGTAACACAGTAGCACACATGGGCCCAATAGCCAATTTCAAGTAGTCAGCAGATGATTTTGCTAGCATTTTGGAGACCTTTCAGGAGACACGTTTTCTCAATACTGCATTTCTGCTGGTAGTGAACTAAGAAGCAAGAATTCATTGATTTTGCTCTTTAATATTTCATTAAGTACTTAACTAAAATAATTATCTGAACTCTACTTACAGCATTTACTTGATTTCATAATTAGAAACATTTAAATGACAGTTAAAATCCCTTTAAACCTTTAAACTGAATGTCATTGTTCTAGCATTTCTGTTGCTCTGTGTCCTTCAAAAGCTTCTGCTCATATTAAAAACATACCTAGAAGTCACATATATTTAACAAAAAAAAAGTCCAAGATATTTCTAAGACCATACCGGCATGCTGATAATTCAGCATCAGCCCAAGGCCAGTCACAATCACGCACCCTTTGCCTTCCACTCCTCAAAATCCCATGGAACTGAGAAAGTTTTAACATAAACAGATTATCACAATTAACACAGAACTTCATTACACCTTTAGTCTCTCACAGCACTTAGGCTCTGTCTGTTACTGTTTTGTTGCTTCTGTTTTACATTCTTTCTTTTGTTGTACCCTGCCGACTCACCGGAGTACTATAGCGAGCCAGATCCTGACCCACGCCCTACGGCCAAGAGCAAGTATTGTAACCCCAAGTGATAACAGAGGGTACCATTTTATGGGTAACTGAACTGCATCCTAGCAATTCACTGCCTCCATAACGAGGGGGATACAGTAATGCTGGAAACAGCACTTTGTAAATGGAAAGAAACACATGTAAAGGCAAGGGAGGGGGCCCTCCCCATTGCAAGAGCGGCGAGACAGAATATCTGCTCACAGTATCTTTTAAGAAGATGGCACAAGAGAAGGTATTTAATTTGGTACTAGCCTACTGGTTACTAGAAAGAACAGCCATGTCCTACTATTCATTCCTAACTTGTTTCCGTTCCCATCTTTGTACTGGTACCAACACTTACGTAACAGCCCATACAGGCACCCTAGGGAACTGAAGGAAAGGGAGGTTAGTTTTCAGCTAGAGCCTCAACCAATCCAACTCACCAAGACACCACGTGAAATCAACAGGCAAAAGACAAGGGCAGCTCCATGCGGCCCGGACGTTGCTGGGAAGGAAGGGGCACAACCGCACATTTGGCCTGATTAAAGAGGCTTCATAACCCCAATGCGAATCAGGTTTTTGTTGTGAAATACTTTCTAAAGGAATGTGTGTCTCAGTTAGTTATAGCGAGAACTCCAGAAACATCACTATCGCTAGGCTAAACCACCACCTCTGCAGAAACCCTTAAGCCAGAGAAGAGGCAAGCATTTCAGAAGTCAGTAGGTGCCTTGCATTTGATCAGAAAGCAAATTAAAAACTTGAATATTTGGAAATATGATTCTATGTTAAAAAAACCCAGAAAACTATACGGGTACTACATAAAGTTTACATAGTTAAGACATACGCCAAACACAGGCCAAATGTACACAATATGCGGAGTGAACATTTTGTACATTTTTTATATATATACGCACACACACACACACACACATATATATAAATAAATAAAAGCACAATTTTTACCTAGGAATTTTTTGGCAATTTTTTCCTCAAAGAGAAAAGATCTGTTAAGAACAGCTTACAAAGACGACTCCATTTATAGCTTTAATATATATTTTAAAAAATAATAATATTTTTATTCAAGTGGCAAAATTTGGGCTTTTGAATTACATCTACCATGCAGAACAATCAGGACACATACTACTCACTAGATAACTGAGTGAACACAGAAGACAAGCTATTCATTCGAGCTTTGACATCCAATTGGAGGCACAGACTATTCTTATAGGGCTTGGGGCGGGGCGGGGAGAAGCGCACAGGCTCAGCAGAGAGGCAGAAATAAAGAATTTCCCCACACATTTTCATATGACCCATGTTACCAAGCACACGATACTAATTTAGGACTGTTTTGTACACAAGTAGATCAAGTCAGCCTCTCCAACACACATATCCTTACAGTTGACAGCAATGAATGTCATCTACCACTGTACTGCCCATTCACTGAGCTTTGTCTGAATAATTCCAAGCTCAAGAGGAAACAACAAAGTCAACACATCTAGAGTTAACACACCGCCACTCCTAATAATGCACTAGGCATCCAACCACCACTATCTCAGATTTGAAGTCTGTCCATTTATTTCTTCCTTCTGTTATCTCTCAATCATTTACTCATCTGTGACAGCATTTTGCTTGAGCACTTGTGCCTCCTTAACAGTCTATTGTTACGGACTGTCAAAAGCTTTTTGCAATCCAAATAGATCATATCCGATAGTTCTCCTTGATTCACTGTTTTATTGTCACAGAGAAGGAATTTCAATAGATTACCACGCACACTGTCGTTTGCAAACTGTGCTAGTTTACTGCTATCAAATCACGATTCAGAGCAGATTAAGGCTTAAAAAATAAAAAGGTCAACTACTTTCCTCTGCCGCTAAAACAGAGCTTGATGGTCAGCAAGTCAAGTGCACTTTTGTTTAAAGGCGCTGAGGTTAAGTGCAACGTTTCTTTTTGGACAGAGTAATTGATTTCATGAGAGACTGCATTATTGGCTGGGAGACATAGGAAAGCATGACAAGAACAAGGGTGCAAGGACAAAGCCTATTTATTTACCGCACATGGAGAAATCATAATCAAAGAGAACCAGTGCACAGATATAAGTACTAAATATTCTTTGATCCATTTGGGAACTGTAGATATCAGGTCTAAATATCTCCTCCCCTTTTGCAAAGCTTAAAGATCCCCTAGGCCATATCCCCTGTGTGGATTAACACCAGCCCAGGCTTAAGGGCTAACAGGGCAAGATAAAACCATTAAAAATATTAGGCCTTTTATATGGCTGGTTCTTGGTCATCTGATCATACCAACCCCCACAAGCAGGTAGTATCAACAGCTCCTATATGTGCTGTGAAGGGGCTCTAGTCCAACTCCACTTCCCAAATGAAAGAGGTTTGCTTGGCCCTTTAACCACTAGTCCCATAACACGATTCCTAGATTCACCTCTGGTTTTATCAGAAACAAACCTATTTGTCACTGCAGCTGGCTCAGTAAGTCTTACTTATCAGTGTTTCACCAGGGCCTGCTGAAAAAGAGAAAATGGCAGTGATGACTCACCTACGAGCACCCTTGCATGCATTTCCTTTCTATGGGACACACATAATTGAGACATCACAGGAAGGAAAGACAAAAAGTTCACTGTATTCCTAAACTGCCTCAGAATGCCTCAGGGAATAACACCCAGTTCCCCCGGGGTCCCTCTCAAACTACCAGAGTCCCTCCTAGCACTGTTACAACAGAAGATGCTTAAACCTGCAACTGTGTGTAAACTAGCAATGCCACTAGAAACACATTCCCAGAGTGATACACACTCATACAGTAGTAGTAAGGCTTTAGCAACAAGTAAAAATTGGATGATATAATCAAATATTCTGCAAACTACTGTTCTTATTTGAGTAAGTGTTCATGTATCAGTACTTTTAAATAAAGGAAATCCTGGGTAGGCATATTTATTTTTATTAACCAATGAGACCAACAATGCGTCTCCCTTCTCTTTGATTATTTCATTTTACAGTACCATAGGCTGATGGTCTTATTCCTAATATATAGCAGCGTCAGTCCTCAGACTCTAGCCTTTAGCCTCCAAACACCACTGGAAAAAAGTCTTAAGATGTTTTAAACACATTTTCAGTAAATATGGACATGCAAAAAGTGCAAGCTGGACAAAAAGAACATACACTAAATATGGCTTCATTGCTCAAAGAATTCCCCTATGGATAGCAACAGAATGGCACTGAAGTACACCTTGGACAATATTATAAGATACTGAGAAACAGCATCACATTTGTCATAAGCAAAACATTGCACTTTGTAATACGATTAACAAGTAGAAGGGAGATTAAGTCATTAAACAATCAACAGCACGCAAAATTCCAGCATTTCTGCTTGCAGCGCACAAAATTACTTTTAACATCACTGAACATAAGACACTAAGTAGAAAAAGCCATTTGTCAAAGCATAGGCATATCCCACATTTAAGTCTTCATTTTCATTTTCAAGTCACTGTATATGTTTTCCTCTGATTTTATTCTATATGCTAAAATAAGTCACCAATTAGTTTCCCAAAACTACATTATTCTGACAGTTGTGAAAGAGAGACTTCTTTGCATCTACTGTTTTTCTACCCAAAAAGGACATATTTGAATTCCCAGTTAGAGACTCATAGCTTTGGGGAATTTGTAGCTGGCCTACTTAGACTTTTAGTAGCAAATCCAGAAACTCCTCCTGAAATGTGACAGAGTTGGGGCAGCTGCTTTCGTCACTGCAAGTTTTTTTCCATTTATTTTATTATATATATTGAACCATGATAACTGAATGATTCTCAAACTTCTATGCAGAGGAAGAGATTATAAAGATATTTGAGTGGCATAAAAAGAAAAGTCGTGTAAAACTCTTTCCTTCATCACTATATTTTCATACAGCAATAAAAAGAAACACAAGACTGCTTGAAAAGGTTAAGTTCTAAATCAACTATGAGGTTCCTCTGATAACCTTCATTATTTTGCTCATGCTCTTCTTTTCTTTTTTACTCCATGAACAAGAGATCTGTAGCACTTCTAGGCAGATGTGTTTAATTTAAGGATATCTTAATATCTGCCTCAACTGCCAGAGATCCAAGCAATGAGAAAGTAGCATTAGTTATTTGAAGAGACACAGCAGAAAGCAAAAGTAGTATTTTCATCCAAGCTCTACCTTATCTTTGTCTTCCACAACATCTGCCAGCACATCATCAGGGTCCAGGATTCCTCCATCTGTATACTCCAGGTGGTGGATATTTACCCAGTAAGTTGGATCCTGCAAGACAGGCACAAGACTTCTCAAACTAATCTTGTAGGGTTTTTAGCTTAACCAGATGAAGCAGCTTTGTATCCCATCTCTTTCCCACCCATTTCCCTCTGGGATCATGAGGTAGAAGCTTGAAGCCACTATCTAAAACTGAAACTTAAACATATACAGAAAATGAGAACTACACTCCCCCCCGAAACGCTCTGCAAGTGATCTCACAGAAGTATATTTACATTGGCTTATTATGCAGTTCAATTCTTAAGTTAAATATCTAATACAGAAACTGAGAAGTTATGCTTTTTCCTTTTTAAAGTAGTTTATATTTGGACAACATGGGTTATCATCAGCCCGCGCACATGAATGCATGTATGTACAGACACACATCACTCCCAACAATTTCTGCCATATATACTTAACCCAGAGTCTTTCTGTGAAGAGGCAGCTGAGGCTACAGTGGCAAAAATAAATGGATAAATAAACCCTAACTTATTTTCACAAATTAATGCTCTCAAATTCTGGTGCAATTCTGTATGCAACAAAAACAGGGATCATGTTAGTTTTCTAATAATAATGTTTTCCTCATATATTATTAACTACTCCACTTCAGCAACTGAGAGCTTAACCCCCCACTCCACTGACCCCGAAATAAAACGGCTCAGAATGCGCTGCTTACCACCAGATTCTTCCCCAAGACGAACTACAAGTCAGAGCAGACACCGAGGCATGTAACCACTGCCTTCAAACCACAACAAGCACACTACATGCACATAACGTGGGGGGGGGGCAGGCTAAGTGCAATATAGCTACATTTGAACAGCCTTGGGTAACACACACACGTGTTGATCCTCTCAGGGCCAGCTACTGTGGTTCAGCAAACACGTGCCAGCTCGTTAAGTCACAGGAGAACATTTAAGCGCTCTGTAGTATCAGCACTGGTAAACGCTGCACTGGATTGGCACATCTTCGACAGCTGGCTGAAAGAAGGAAACGTGCTTAGTTGAGATGACAAATTATACTTGAGACCTCCACCAAATGCCATTGACATCGGCCAGAAGATGCTAAAATTAAGGCCCAAGAGGCTGGCACACACACACACAGCCTTGAAAAAGGCTTCACAGACAGACAAAGAAAGAAGAACGCAGCTGCTGCTGTCTGCAACCCCAGCGATTCTGTTACAGGTACATCACCCACTCCTCGCTCCCCACCAAGTCTGCTTCGATCACAGTTCTTAGAAGCAAAGCGAAGCATAATAGGTACACTATCCGGACTAGCAAGGTCCTGATTCTAGTTATGTTCCCCACGTCCTGAAGCTCCTGAAACCTAGGGATATTCCACTTCATATTTATATCTAGGTAATCTGTGACTCTGGCCATGAAGGGACGCAGACAGCAAACAAATCAGGGTAATTCCATCGCAGGTATAAATGTGGACCAATTGGATTAGACCTCTTTTTATCAGCTGTACCATAAAAATAGTTAACAACAAACCCGCACACATGAAACCCTTACACCACACAAAAACCACGACATTATCAGCAGGTCAGCCCATCACGTGCTGCTACTGGCTCTGTCGTTGAGCTTTCCAACAATGTTTTGCCTATTCTGACCCTTCTCCTTTTCAAAGTTCAGTTTCAGTTGCTCTATTAAGAAAACCTTCTTATACCCACAATGCCAACACTGCCCCAAAGCCTATTGTCATGAAACCATATAGATCTAATTAGGGCATGACGATCCAAAGAGCCAAAGGGACCAGGCTCATGGGAGTAAGAGGTACATTTAAGAGCAGTTCAGACAGTTACCTGGAGCTTTCCTCAGCAGCTCTTCAGACCAACAGCTGTTCCCTTTGTATCCTTCCAAAAATCCCTTGAAAACAAATCCTTTTTCACCCAAGTCGCTTTCCTGACCCAGGCCACTGATGAGCCAGACAGCCGGACCCAAACACTGCAGCAGCAGCACAGGAGCCAACAGCCAGCAGTAATCCTCAGTGGGAGCTATTTAATCATCACTGCCACCAAATGTATAGCCACAACAAGTTTTGAATTTTAATGCTGACAAAATAAAGGCTCCTGCATCGCAACACATACTCAGACACCATCACATCTAGTCCAATTAGAACATCAAGAGTCAAGGCAAGAATCCGTCCAAGATGCAAACATGTTCTCTCAGACACTTCAAAGAGGGTTCCTCAACAAAATGGATAACTAAAGCATTCTCTGAAGAAAGCTTATTAGCATCCTCTCTTTAAGCAACAAGAGATATTAGTTTATAGTGTTTTAAGTATAAAAACCTGAAAGATTTTTTTTTCACCATTATGTTTTTAAATAGCCTCATTACATAAGCCTAATAGCTAGTTAACAACATCTTCAAGCTCATAAGAAATATTATTTCTAATGTGTAGAGGGATGGGAAACTTTTTTCCCCTGTAAACTAATATTTAATCTGCATGAGAGATGTATTTATCTCCTCCTCTCCCATTTTTAAAAGAGCAAAATATATATTGCATTGGTAAAAGTAATTTGATTGCCATTAGCTCCAAAGCAGTATAGTTTCATCCTTTTTCAACTGCAGAACAATATCATTACAGAAATTAGCATGCACTAGCACCAATACACTCTTTCTTCTGGCCCAGATGCTCTCCCAGCTCAGCTGTATGCCATGAGTTTGGTATTAAAATTTAATGCCTTTTATTTGAGTGTTAGATTTGTAAGGTACAGTAGAACTGAATGACAACCAGCTAATTCAGCATATAAGAGTATCTCTAACCTATTTTATCTGGAATAACTAGTTATTCAATTTTGCACTGAAACCGCTCATTTGCCAGGTATCAAGTATTCAAAGTTACAAAATTTAACAAAAGTCAAATGTGTTTTTATCTTTATAAAATGATGAAATCCAGCTAACACCCACAGCTTAAAGCTTCCTTTTAAAGCCTCCAGTTTAGGTATTTTATACTACCCTCACAAAATTCAAAGATCAAAAGGCAAAGAGGAAACGTATCTTTCTGTGCAACAAGCAAGCATGTTAACTTGGATCATACAATTTACCTTAACGCAGAAGTGTTGTGAAGGAGTGTCACTTGACACTACCAATAAACTTAAAAAACTTGATTCCCTCGAACTGGAATGCATCAGTAGGTACAGGGGTTCCTCTGAGCCCTTTAACAAATACAGTCACAAAGGGTATTCATAGCTAATAACACTGGAACAGCATACTTCAAAACCACTCCTGTTAATTAGACAAACTTTGGCAGGTAATATTTTTTTGTCTCAAGCTGTATCAAAACCAGTTGTATAACTGGTTATGTTACATCACCTCATTTCATAAGTCTCCTGTACACAGATTAAAGCTAACGTGGAAGAAAAAAAACAAAACAAAACAGTAAACCCCACCCAGCTGATGGAAGTGTTTTGCTTCCAATGCTTACTTCTGTTTGTAATCTGGCAGCTCGCACCAACTCGGATGCGTCTTTGAAAGCAAACAAAGAAGAATTCAGCAAGCTGGCAGGAAACAAGCCCAAGTCAAACAGCTACCTCTACTTGCATCAAGCTTCACAAAATCTCAACCCTCCTATTACTTTGGGCCACAACAAATAGAGTAATTTACTTTCGCTGGGTATGGCCACTAACAAAAGCATTAAAGTCTCTAAATCAGTCTGAAAAAGCAGAAGATGCCAGTCCTCATCAATACTCTGAAGCAAATGCAGCCTATACTAGATTTCTCATTAATTCAGAAATATATATTCAAAGGAAGACTTAACAGAACTTCAGTACTCACATGTTAGAGAAGGGAATTCACACTAAAATACAGGAACTAAAGCAGGACAGAATTTGTACGGTTTCCTTAGTGGAAAAATATTCTTACCTCTTTGGGAGCTACTACCCCTAGCCCCACTTGCTCCCTCCCTAACTCAGGTATAGGCACACAGTGAAGCCCTTGTGACCTTTTTATCTCAAGGACCCCTGACAGAATAACCACCAGAGGCTACAGCACTGAACATCTGCTGTTTCAGACCTCAGTTTCACATCCATACTTCTAATAACCACAGCTTCATCCCCAAAAGTCAGAAAACAACTACCAGGCAGAGGAAAGGGGGGCGGGAGGGAAAGAAAGAGATTAAAACATGCTTTTTATAGACTGTTTGATAAAAAAATAGTAACTATTGGTAGATAGCCTGGACAGAGGAAATTCCCTGTGCACAGTCACAGAAGTAACAACAGCTCATCTGACCAGCAAAATCACTCACTCATTCCAAAGAGATTTCAAAGTCAGAAAACATTCTTCGTTCTTTGGATGAGCTCCAAACACTGCCATACACAAGACACAAAGTGTCTATAAAAAAAAAGAAAAAAGAGAAAGAAAAAACCCACTATATAGCAACTTCTCCTGTGCTGCTTTACTCCCACCAAGAGCCCAAACAGCTTCAATAAATAGAAATTTGAAATTCTAGCAAACTTTCTATATAAAACAAGCCATTAACTATCAGCAGATGTAAAGCTGAATATCCTAAGTCCCAAATAACAAACACCATTTCATCCCCAGGATGAGAAGAGACCAGACACTAAGAGAAGAAAGTGAACACGTGTGTGCACATGCATACACACATACTCCTTACAAAGTATTCTTCAGAGTTCAAAATGAGTAGAAGAGGTCTGAAAATAACTCTCGCACATCCAGGAAAGAATCACCATCATCTGAGAAGCCTAATTGGGTTAGGGATGGGGGGGTCTATTTTGGTTTCTTATTGAAGCATGCAATATGACAATCACAAAGAGTATCACATTTCTGTATACTGTAACACACTAAAGCAGCAGACTTTGCATTTCCAAAATAGTACTTCTTTAAAAAGTCACCCCGTATCACCAGAGTTCTTGAAGCACTTGAGGAAGACAGCATTTCTAGTTCTACTGTGCTTTCATCCAGACCAGAAAGGTCTGTTGCTCTGATCTCTGGAAGGAAAGCTAGAACCCACTTAAGAGGTGGTAAGCGGCTGCTAAGTCACACATGAGGAAGGTTGATTCCAGCTTGCAATTCCACATCAGTACAAGGAATCACCCTGGAGAGTCACCCAATGCCCCTTTACAACCTTAGACATCCAGGTAGCTGCCACATGAAGCCACTACTGCAAATACACCTTCATATCGTACATCAATATACTGTAGAAGAGTAGGTACTTCTGGTTTGAAAAGGGACAGGAGGGAGAGAGGGAAAAAAAGGCACAAAAATCCCATGACCTGAACATGTTAAACCTACTACAGCCTTTAAAAAGAACAAACAAAAAAAAAAGAAAAAGAAAAAAGAAACACACTCCTTATTCCTTCTCTTATAGGAGGGCCCATTCCAGCAAAGAAATGGGGATGACATGTGAAAGAAGAGTTTTGCAGCCTCCAAAAACACTGTCCAAATTAAAAAGAGAGAGAGATGACCTAAGTTCCCAGCTACCAACAAAACTTGAACCTATCTCATTAATTAGCTGTGATTCTGAAAGTTTTGCACAATTGCCCTTTCTTCCATAGAAAAGTTCAATATCTTGAACAGTTCGTTACTCTCTGAAGGACATTTCTTTTGGAAATAGCGAGTTCTTCCATTTTACATATCTCATGCCTGCTTTTGCTAAGCACAAAGCTGATCTCCTCCCGGAGACCAGCATGCGATTCCACTGTGAAATCTGGCGTGTATGCGTTCTACTTATTAGCTGATTTCTTCTCCTATTCTAAGGAAGCTAGTTTCAAACCCATACCTGCCTATACTGGTTCTTCCATCTTTCTAATAATATTTAAATTGTTAGTTTCCTGCCCTCTTGGATGAAAAGAGGTCTTTACGCAGGTACGCAACAGTTTGTGAAAGCTCTGTATTAAATTAAATCATAGGCAATATCTTCTCTATTTACACTACCCATCTTTACTTCAGTGTACAATGGTTCTAAACCATTCGGATGAAGACTATTTATTCACTAACCACTGAAGCCATGATATCGATTCAAAATAGTCCAGTCTTGAATATTTTCAGCCTTTTCTGTTAACCTGCATAACTGTACTTCCAAATAGCTCCAGAACAAACATTTCTGTTTAGTTCCATTTTGTTTTAGTTCATCCCAACACCACCACGCTGTTCAAAGCATTTCAGAATTGCAAAGTGGTATCTAATTCTTCTGTGCATGTCCACAGTACACTGTCCCTGACCTTCTCCCTGCCCCCACCCCCAAAAAAAACAAGCTTACTTTTTTAATCAAGGAATCCTAATTCAAGATAAAAGTCCTCCTCCAAGGAGTGACAGTGTCTAGAATGATTCCTCCCAACATCTTCTTAACCCTCCTGGCAGGAAGTTCACATACGCAAGGAGACAGAGTCAGCGTTGAAAAGCAAAAGAATGAGTGTCTTGAAAACATAAAACAGTAATGGCAGCCTAGAAGCCCTGGGCAGCACACAAGTATGTTTGCAGTACATCTGTGCTCCTAAATGCTCTCATGTTAATGGGGTCATTTAGGATAAATACATCTGCAGCTTTTCTTCCAAAAACCTTAATAGCACAACTGGGGAGAAATTCTCTTACAGCACTTGCATATCCCCTTAGGTACGCTCCAGTACATCCACAACATCTTAACATCAAGGGAAAGTATAGACAAGTTCCATGATATAATATATACTAGCACTTCCCAAATGAATATTGAACAGTTATACTAATGTGCATGTTACCTTAGGGTTGCAAGTCATGTTTGTGTTTAACATCAAGCCACTTAAAAGCTGTTTATCATCAATGCCTTTATGTGTGGGAGAGCACTTTAGGAATTACTATGCAAATATTTACCAAATGATAAATTAAAGCCAGGTCACATGAATGCACAAGTACAAAGCAGGCAGGAGTAACATGGATTTTAAAAAAAGACAAATACTTTTGATGTTCCTGTTGTCACTGAATCTTAACTTAAATGTTGCCACCTAGTGCAGTATCTTTAGTGTTCGAATAATCACAATAATTTCATAAATTCTTCTGTGTCTTTTTTTTGGTCAACAGTAAACAGGTATTCAAGTCTATAAATTAAAATTCACTCCCCTGCAGTTTTTTTTTTTTTAATATGTCCACACACACACACACACTTTTTCATATACCAAAATCTTGCAGCACCATCTCAAGTACTTTTGTTCCAAACTTGAATAGGAGTAAGTCAGTCTACTTTTCAGAAAACTAAAATGATGTACTTGATAAACATTGCAACCTATCTAGCATATTTCAGACTGTTCATGAGCAAGACAATCCTAACAAGTTTTGAATACATTTCAGCTGGACCATCAATAAAACAAACACCACTACTTACTGATTTCAGTTTATTATTGTTCGGTTCTGTTATCTGCTTGGCTGTGCACAATATACAAAGTTAAGTATAATCCCTAACCTGAAATTTCTTATTTAAACATGGAAAAGATAAGACGCATTGAAAAAACTCAGAAGCAGGAACGACTCAGTAAGACTCCCCCCACAATTATGCCTCAGACTGACATTTTAGAAGCACCTCCACATTTTATTCCAGAACTCTAGCTTCACTAGAGCAATTAAATTCCAATGAAGCACAGCATGAAACAGGATGTGTAAAAGAAATGGAAGCCACATATGCCTGTTCTCCATTCACAGCAATCACATAAGCGAAGTTTGGGACCAATGCTAGATCAAAGTTTAAAAAAAGAAATTTGGACTCTGGCTACATTGTCTTCTGGTGTTTAGACAGGAAAAACACAAAAACCAACCACACCACACTTTCTGATGAAGGAGCTATTTTGGGTTAAGCTCAATACATTATTGTACATCTGTACTTGCTAATGAAAGAATTATGTTTTTATATTTCATTATAAAAGTATTCTATCAACAAATTGGTTCAACTCTTGAGGATCTTCTTGCCAGATGTCTTTGATATCTTTCCTCAATCAGTATTGAGGCCTATTACCTCCCAATATACAACAAGTATACAACAAATTACCTCCAAATATACAACCAGATTTCTGAAAGCATTCTCAGCCTACACAATGTATCAGTATCCACAGCCAGGTGCCCTTTTAAGCATTAGATACTTTCAAACCACAGCTTGCAGAGCTGACAACAACAGAGCTGGAGAGAAACAGATGGCAGAGTTTGTCCACAGCCTTAGATCTCATCTCTACGTACTCCTCAAAACTTATCACTAAATTAAAACAGCTTCTAGTTTTTGGTTTTTTAAACTATAACCACCCTCAAATATGTCTAAAGTGGGTCCAGTCAGACAGCATTACAACTGTCAGCATTACAACTGCCAGCAATTAAACTACTTTACCATCATGAGCAGTAGGACAGGTGGGGTTTTGGTATTATGGGAAGAGGGATACACAGTTCAGAAAAAAAAAAAAAAAAACAAAAAAAACACACACCCTACAGCTGGTCAGCATGCAAGGATTTGCATACCACATACTAAATATTCCTCAGCCACAGCAGGAGGATTACTCGTGAATGATCCACAGCTGAACAGTTAGATCTCAACAGCAGAACAGTGTACATGCACTTGAACCTGCTTATACAACCTAAGCACACAACCTAAGAATAAAAGTTTATCATCTCTCCTCCCCCTAGCAGGCAAAGAGCCAAGCGTAAGGCACAGGTGTGTAGACAATTGAAACAGTAGAACTGTATGATTTTTGTAACAATATTATATGCTGAGGAGATTACATTTTTAAAGAATAAAAGCCAACTAAAGAGGTTTCTGTAGAAAGCCAGCTTACTACACAAGAAACGAAGCCTGTTCTAGACAGTTACTGCATTCAGCAGATTCTAATACTGACTAGACCAATAAGCCAGAGGCAAATATGCTCCCCTTTATGAAGGCCACCTGAGTATAAATTAGGCATTCTTTTCACAAAATTAAGAGGAGAGAGTAAGCAACATTTGAAGGTTTTCACTGCTCAGAAATTTTCCAGAGTTAAGTTTGCATTACAAAGGAATAAATTTCAGACCCAAGTTTCTAGCTCTCAGTATTGAAAATAAAATCCAAACCTGAAATTACATTTTTTTTAGAGCTCTGTAGTTCAACTGCAAGAAATTAAACAAGATGTTTTTAACCATTTCTAGTTTGAAACTTTATAGCAACAGAGCCTTTAAGATAAAACAAGAAACAGGGTACAGCAGATTGAGATAGTGAAGATGCCTCATGTATTCCACAGTATTTTTTTCCTTTGAGAAAACTGAATCTGCTTGCATTAGAAGTGAAAATGCTGTAAGATGCTAGAGAGAAGATAAAACTTATTTATATCATTCTACCAGGTGAAGGAATCTGCAGTCTCTCATTTCAGTAATTTTCAAGAAAAAGATGTATAAGGACTGCATTCAAAAGGCAGAAATTAAAGCTAGGGGAAGGGAAAGGACAGAAGGGAGTCTGTTCAGCAAAACTGCTTTTAAGCATCCAGCAGTAAAACTACAAAACACACAGGTTGTACAGTAAAAGAAGTCCTAGAAAGGTGATGGTAAAAGGTGCTTCCTATTCCATCTTCCAGATAAAACAAAAGTACTGTAAGAATAAAACCAAGTAAGGAGAAAACTTAAGAGTGGAGTTCTGTCCTAATTGTGGGGTGATGGAGAACAGGAAACAATTACTTCAAGCAATTGAACTTAAAAGTTCTTCACTCTTAACAATAGATTTATCAGGGCTGACAAAGGGTTCAACTCCCCTACCAAGGCATAGCCTCGCCTCCCTTTCCACAGCATTCACAAAGAACAGGGGCATTTTCACTTCACCTGACAGCTACAGGCATGTAGCCCTCCAACTCTTGCTCACTGCGAGTAATAAAGCAAAGAAAGGGAGCAAGCAAGAAATTGGGGCAGGGAACAATACTGACCCTTTTGAACAGTGTTTGCATTTGTTAACTTCATACTAGGAAGGCATTTGCAATTGAAAGATCCACCTGGGACAGCTGTAACAATCTCATAACACACCTCTTACTTTAAGCCAAAAGCTTTTCTCTCAAGTTTCCCTCTCTGCAAGAGGAGGTCCAGTTAAAAAGAGGGAGCTGAGAACATGCATAAATGCTTGTGAAATCATGCAAGTACTTAGCTGAAGTAACCACAAGGGTCTTACCCGTTTCAGCAGGCTAGGGGCACAACAGGGACATCACTGCCTGCTATGCAAGGGCCACCTAAAATGAGATTTTGCCTGATAGTCACTTATGCAACCTTCCACCATTACCTGGTGAAAGTTAAAAAGATGCTACAGTACAATGCAACTACTGAGCATGCAACCATTTAAAAATACTGGCAGCCACCTCTCCTATCTAAGACTTCTCCTTAATAAGCCTCTCCTATTAGTTTGCTTGGAATGGTTAGAATGAACTGTTTCCAAGTTCAGCTTACTCTCTCAGAGCAAAAATCCTAAAATATCTTCAAGCATGAATATTAACATAGAGGAATTAATCTGAAGAATCTCTAAATCTGTCCATTATGAAAAAAGCAAAATGTTACCTACAAATAGAAATAAGGGACTATCTTTTCACAAGTATTCAATACAAATCAGTCACAAAAAAACTGAACCTCACAGGTCAAGATAAATATAACATAGGTGTTTATGGAGAAGGATACACTTGATCTGTTCATGCCTGTTATATGTCAGCTTATATGCCCCAATTTAAATACAGGAAATAATATGAGAAATAGGACAGGAAATAAAGTCACTCTAAATAATATATCCATGATACTTGGTTTCTGGCCAAAGGACACTCTTTGATTTTCAAAGAGGTTAAGAGACTTGCTTTGTACAGTAAGATGACAGAGCAAGAAAATGAGACTGTACTGCTTCAAACGGAAATAAATTAAACATTCAAACATGACCTGAACCATAATAGAGTTGTTACAAGATAAGACAAATGATTAGCCCTACCTGGCAAGACCTGATTTCAGAACATAGCAGAGGAGACTATTCTAAGGGCAACATTGCTAAAACAAAAATCTGTATATATAATATTACACACACATTTGCATATACCTACACAGGCATACATACATATACACACACGTACATGTGTTTCATACACTTTTTGTTCAAGTTTTTTCACTTTATCTTTCAAAGTTAGTTGTGAGAGCTTACCCTTCCCCTAACCATTTTTTTTTTTTAATCATCATTGGATGTGACATTGTGGAAGGGTGCTGTCTTAAATAAGTAAAGCACTCCGGTGTGTGGGGGTGGGGAGGATTACACATAAGGTGTTATATCTGCCCTTACCAGTTTTGCTCTTTGAAGATGTTAAAAGCATGATGTCAAAATGCAGATTCCAATCAGATCAGGTAAGTATAGAAACAGATTCATCTTCAGGTTGCTATGTTGGTCAGCAAGCCTGAAGTTTTTGTGAAGTCCGCTCACACTTTTTGCCTTGTTGGCTCTTCAGGATCAGAGTGGAAAGAACAAAAACAACACAAAAAAACAACAAAATTCATCTATGAGGTCTGTGGAGTACCACAGACTACTGACAGGAAAACTAGCACCTACTGGGAAAGGGCAGAAAAGTCTCCTCTTGCTTTTCTCCGAAGTCAAGGCAACGAACGAGTGAAGTTAAATATATGCACGCGTATTTGTAAGATCACAGCCTTTCTTTGTTCCATGTAAGCTAACACAAGAACGCTATCTCTCATC
Source organism: Dromaius novaehollandiae (assembly GCF_036370855.1). NCBI lineage: Eukaryota > Metazoa > Chordata > Aves > Casuariiformes > Dromaiidae > Dromaius > Dromaius novaehollandiae. The sequence continues at coordinate 38,807,515 of NC_088104.1, forward strand.
CTCAAAAGACCACCAGAAAGACACTTCCATTATATGATTGAAAGACAGGCAGTGATTAAGGTCCTAAAAGAGGCCAGACAGCAGGGCAAAGCCAAACCAAGATGCCATTTGATGCTGACAGGATGGTTCTGTCACTAAGAGCATCTATCATGCCACAGAAAACAGGAAAAGGATTCTGCTCATAAAACTCATCCTTCAAAATCTTCCATCTCAAATTCAAGGAGCTAACTGGTTAGCTATTCGGGTGCAAGGTGGAGAGTTCTCACCTCTTATGATCAAAAAAGACAACTCGCTCTTGAGAACTTAGAAAGTTATACAAGGCTGTTAAGAGGGCAGACAAAGCTAATGCTGCCAGCCAACTAACAGACAGGGCCTACAATGAGAAAGCCTAATTACTTTTTTGTCTTTGAAATGAGACAACCACACCATAAGCACAGCTTAGTATAAGCTTTATGTTTAACATGCTAACTGGCCAAAAAAAAAAAAAAAAAAACACAAACAAAAAAAATACACCAGCCAATACACATGAGATGAGCAAGGAATGATAACCACTTCTGTCTCCTTCACCTATCGACTTTAGCGCATCACCACCTGCCCAATTTCACCTAGGATGGATGGAATTCATCTTTCTCCTACTTTGTCTTCCTCTTTCTTTCTCTCATTCTTTTTCACATATAATTAACATATTCCATTTCTACCAAGTAGACAGAAAAACATACACTTACAAATTGTGACAGCCATCTCCTTATAGCAAGGCCAATTAGACAGCGAACTTCAATCTTAGGCAGTGTCTCACCGTAAAGATGCTTGCTACAAGCAACCTGACATATAGGTCAAATGCACACCACCATCCTCTTGATTTTAATTTTAAAAAACGTTCTAGTTCAACCTCTAACATAACAATAGTGCCCTGAGCTCCTGAAAGACACAGCAAATACTTGTTATAAAGCAAAGACATGTTATAAAGCACAGCAAAGGAAGCATGTTGAATAGGCTTCCTCCACCCCAGTCATTTGAGGGCTGCATACCATAGCATACAGCAGAATGGGCAGTATCTCTCTCTCCTCAAAGACAGCGCTTGTAAAGAGAGAATAAAATAGTTCTTGTTCATCAGCCTTCTTTAAATGATTATGCTTTGAGAAATTAACAGGACTGTTTAAGAAAAAGAAAAGAAAAGAAAAAGAAAAGAAAAAGAAAAAGACCATTTTTCACAAGGCAGGGAAGGTATTTACTCATCTTATCTAGTGAAGCCCAGTATCAGCAGAAAGCAGAGATGAGAAAGTTGGTTTATCCAGGCATTCAGATACTCAGAGAGAGATACAGATATCCCACACCGGCTTTAAGCAGAGAGACAAAAAACAAACAAGTGCCCCTGTCTCCCACACACACACAAAACCACAGGCGGGCAGACCCCTTGCACAGAATTCCCAACAGTCTGATAGAGCACAGATACACAGATCCAAAAATAACCTAGAACATTTTAAATTACTCTCAAAATGCAATTTGATTTGCCACTCTGGAATCCTTCAAAGATACAGGCACTCTGATTTTATACCAAATCAGAATATGAGCGAGCATCATTCTCTAAATATGGCCCACTAGCTGAATATTATCTGAAGACTGAATAGAACATAACATAGGGAACACTCCTAAAAACAAACTCCTCAGACTCACTGGTAAGTACTAGGGAATCACATGGCCAACCTTTCCATTACATTCCAACATTTGCCATTTAAAAATTATTAAATATTTCAGCGAAGAACAAGAATGCAAAACCAGAACAGGCAGAGATATTTGGAGAAACAGGTCCAGACTGCTGTTTTAAGAACTACAATAAAAAAGCCCATTGAATAAAGTCTCAGTTAAAATTGTGCTGCACTGTATGCCAGGCTTTGAATTAAAGAGTCTATAAGAATGGAAAAACGGTAAAAGTAAATGCATCTTCAGTTATATTAAAACTAAGAATACCCGTTAGCTCATCAAGCCCATTAGACTAGATTGCTTCAATAACGCAGAAACCTGAAAGCCTCACCCCTACATATACACACACACAAACACACTTAAGTCAGTACGACAGCTCCGGAATGCAGCATCTCCGTAAGCCAGCCCACAGCATTCTAAACTTCCACAGCCCAAGACCTCCCTGTCAAATATTAGCTAAAAGACTCCGGGTGGTATTGTTATGTTAATAAGCAAATTGTTGCATAACCACAGGCACCTGGCCAATAATTAATTAGCACTGGGTCTGAACTTTTGTTTCTTTGAGATCTGAAGGTAATATTGGAGGGTAGAGGGACCACACAGTCATGATTTCTAAAATCCAATTTAAAGCAAGCACATAACTATAATGCTACTCCTTTGGACCGCCAGCGATTCTTCACACAGAAATAAGGGGAAAAAATACTTGGAAAATGAGAGGTACGTGTACTAAACTATTGTATTTCAAAAGTGAAGTCCAGGTTAAGTGAGTGAACAATGATGTTTCTATTTTGCCAACTAAAACTGAAGATACCTTAAATTCAGAAAAACCAAAGCACCTCCAGATAGTGAAAACACAGAGCACGCTGTGAATTCACCCGACTCAGTTCAGTTACTAGCACTACCCTCAAGTATACTAGATCTCAAACAAATAAATTCAGGGCTCAGGTTCAACGAAAAGAGCAGCCACCACTTCAGTTCTACATCTACAAACTATTTGAGACTAGTTTATTTACAACTCTCCGGGCTTCCCTTTGGTAAAGTGGTTGATGTATTTGCAAGTGACACAAGATTACTTAGCAGAAAGGGCTGAAGTTTCAAATACGTGATTGAGTGGGAACAGATTCCCACCTCCCACAGCCCAGAATACAGATGCCTGGAGCACAATGCACATCAGGTATGATGAAATCTTACAGAACTGCACAGTATGAGCTGAGCTTTAGGCAACACGCAAACAGGAAAAACAGTAATTTGCATAAGCATATCCTTAATTCCACGTACAAAGGCATTACTTGGGGGCAGTGGGGGGAGGTGTGAGCGGGGAGAGAGAGAAAATCCCCTCCTGCAGTCACAGGAAAGTGTTTCACCTCTCTCACAGGTGACAGTTGGGTGACGCGGGAGCAGGCAAGTCCCGTTTCCTGCGTGGATCAGCCGCTGGAGAGAAGCGGGGCAGGCAGCTTGCCGGGAGGCTCACAGGCCTGCGCTGCCGGTAAGGGCAGTGGACTCCAGCACACCACTCTCTGCACGCTTCAGGCTGGGCTGTTTCAGGAACGGCACCAGTTCCCAGAGGTGCCGCTTCCCATGTCGGCTCTACTCAGCCGCCTCCACACCCGCTGGCAACAGAGGCAGTTACATAATTTGTTGCTCTCTTCAGAGAGGTGTTAAGCATGGATTTGGGCTCTCTTTCCTCAAACAGAAAATGGAGAAAATACATGAGCCTTCATAGGAACTTTGGTCACAGTGCTCCAAAGTAGAGCCATTAGGGACGACTTCAAGGCCCCAGTGCTGGAAAGGTGCTGAGAGCCATGGTAGTTTCAAACACCCAAAGCATTAGAAGATCTAAATTGAGTCATTCTGAGGCAGATGCAAATTCACAGTCTCATCACAGAAGGAAGAGAAAGAAGAATGAGGGGAAGAAGTGACAGACAAACCAGCAACTGGGTGTGGGAGGAGGTAAGTGAGGGGGAAAAAGGGTTCTCAAGTATAGGAGTGCTTGAGCAAGGACTGCACCGATGACACACACTGCTGTTACATGCCAGGTCCTTTCTCCCCCTTCTCCAGAGATCTTCAGCCAAACAGAATCACAAAAGAGTTGGGAGGTAACCCTTTCGGAAACTAAAGGGAAAAAGGCCTCTTCAACACAGGGCAAAACCAGAAGTCATTAAGAGATTTCCTCATGAACAGCAGGGGTAAGGCTGAATAAGAGAACCACTGCAGAAGAGCTTGAAAGAAAATCTCCCCTTTTGCAATTTTAATCCAGTCAGTACAACCTTGCAAGGAAAAAACTTCCAGCAAATCAGAATTTTCCAAACAACAGCTAGTAAGCAAGCTTGATTGCCATATTTGTATGTATTTTGCAATAGCCCTGAGATGCCATTTCAGCCTTCCCATTCATTTACAATTTGATGCCACCCAACACTCATACAGATCAATCCAAATTACTTTTCAATCAGCCACCTCACTCATTCTTTCTGGGTTTGGCAATGATACCCCCATCCGATATTATGCCAGACTCAAGCAGCTACAGAAATTAGATTTCACTGCAAAAACAAATGGAGAGATACTGGAAACACCTACAGCAAACAGGACATGGCATAGGCAGTATTCACAAAAACGCTCCAGGCTGAACAGGTTATAGGAATGCTTTATCACTATCCACTGTCAACAGGAGTCCCAGTATAGCATTACCTTCTCATTAACAGAAGTGATTGTATCTCCCTTTCCCAACTCACATACATAACTACAGGTAGAGAGCCCGTAACTGATGAGTTCAGCCACAGGATGCTGTTGTGTGCACTGTTAAGCCTTAAGGCTTTTCAGGAATGTAATTGGATCTACTTTCACTAAGTAGTAGTTTTATTGATATGTACTGGTGCCTGAGAAAAAAGACAGCACATGCAATGAAACAGCTGATCTTGCTTTTAATGGCTGGTAGGTAAGAACACAGTCATTGTCAGTTGATAGAGAAATGATAACATCAGAAATTGCTGGTATGTTGGTCACACAGGGTAAATGATGTGGCCTGCTAAAGAACCTGCAACAGCTTTGGCTGCATTATTACAGACATCTTTTACACTAACCACAGCCTAGACAGAGTTAGGTTTCAAAACAAAAAGTAACAAGAAAAAAGCCTGACAATTCATTAAATAAGCATAAGCAAGAATACTACAGTATTTAACAATTTAATTAAATCATTAAATTGCAGTTTGTATCTTTGAATATTAACTCTCATACTCTTTGACTACAACCACTATGTAAAAAGTATAGTTCATATTCATAGTTTATTAACTAAACTTAATTTGTGTTTTTCTTCCCAATTACAAAAAATACAAAATAAATCCTTCCCTCAAGCTCTCTGTAGCAGACTGTTCCCCTCCTCCTCAGCTGCCCCGACTGCAGGGAATCATGTTTTCACTAGCAAGTAGTGATAGTATAAAACTTACCAAGCACAAGATATTTCAAAACTGAAGTAACATTTCACAGGCTATAAATAGCCCACTACAGCCTATTTGAAAACAACTACTCTTTGCAACATAGTATGTGGAAATAAGACCTGCGCTCTCAACTTTGCTCATGAACACTAACACCCTGAATTTTGCTGCCCCATCAAGTTGGGTTTTATTGTTCTGCAATCCCTATTGATAAGCCAAACTGCTAATCCATAAACAATGCATAAGAGGTTTCATTTCAAAACACAAAAATGGAAGACACTTATAATCACCACAGCATTCACATTTGAATGACAGCTAAACATAAAGACACATTGAGCATCGAGCCATCCGGAAAGAAGCTGCTATTTTTTCATATTATCTGTTCTCAAACCTTTAAGACAGAGTCAGAGGTGTACCAAGACTTCCATTTAGTGAGATTCTCATTTCATATCTATAGCCATTAATAAACCACAATATGAACAATAAGCCAGACTCCTCAACTTTGTTTAAATTCAAAAGATAGTTCCCTCATATCAAGATAAACAATGTGTACATACTTCCAAATTTCCATTACATTTGAAATGCCCAAGTTACTAAAGAAAATCTACCTGAAACAGTGTTTTTCTAGCATCTTTGAATCTGGCTTATTAAATAAACACTGTTAGTGATGGATATCTATTTTGTTCTTCTGTACAAGAAAAAAAAACTTTGGCAATAAGCATAACCACAAAATTCATGCTATATAAAACCAAAATGGGTAGTCAACCTATATTCAGAGCTAAATGGTAATGTTAAATGGTGCTGCAACAAAACAGAAAACAGATTATGAGCATGTATAGCAGAGACCTGGGAATGAGGGGAGAGTAAGAAGGAAGATACAGTCTATCTTCAGCACTACATTTTTCAATGCTATATAAAAAGTCTAAATAAGAAAAAACACAGCATGTGGAAAAGGAAATCATCTACTCCTTTCAGTTTCTGACCTGCTGCAATTACTCCCCCACAACACACACAATCTAATTTGGATGGAAGATGGCCTAAACCAATGTTTTTCCACACTCAAAGATTAAGGGGTCAACACTGGTACACTCCCATCTGATCCATCTTACTTCAAGTGTAAGTGTATGAAAAGGATGAGTTTAGAGCAATTTTGTTTTGTTGGCAGTTTAGAAAACATAAGTGGATTGAATGCAACAGGAATCTGAAGGAAAAAAAATACCCTCAAAAGTAAAATATTTAACATACACAGGTCATAAGTGTTTTTTTTCAAGCACTTCTGAGTTACATCAAGTGTTTTGAGCAAAAGCTCAGAATTAATTTTGCTATTTCTAAAGCCAGCAAAGTGGTTTTTAAAAGGTTTTTTCTTCCCCAGGAAAGTTAACATTTCCTATCAGTCAGCAGCAGAATGAGAGCTATCAGATAACTATTCTTGAAATATTAATATAGAAGACTTATTTTGGTTTTTGAGTGCTAATATTCTTGCCTATCACAGAAGGTTTGTCACTGATCATCACAAGGACAGTCCCTAATGTTAGGACTTTTTTCCCCTTGTGGATCTGCTTCCCCACCCCAAAATCTCTCCTCCTCTCTCACAGCCATCTAAACAAAGCCTGCACGATGACCACTGCTAGGCAAACATCGGTTTCTCGCCACGTGCTGTGTCAATGTCCCATGTGTTAGCCAACACACCCATTTCAAGTTTCCAGCTCTTTAGGAAGTTTTCTTTTTGTATCTTATAATGACAGGCACTCCTGAAGCAGTTGTTCAGAGTCAGAGTGTGCGAGTGTGTATTACAATCAGTAGGGAAAAACAAATGAACTGGCAGCAGGCAGCAGCCAAGTCTTTCAAATGGGGTAATTCTGTAGGAGTTGAGACTGAAATCCCTTCAGACCTTGAAGATTTCAGCAAACCTTTCTATCCACACAAGATATGGTTAGTTAGATCCAGTTCAAGAGAACAATCTCCATTCCCATCTTTTTTTCTTCAGATGGCCAAAGAACAGGCTGAGATGGGAGAAGCAAAGCAAGACAGCCAGGTTTCCAGCATCAGCTAAAAAGCAGTGCCACATCTGTTAAATAAGGCAACTGCTCGAAACAGACTATAAGAATACAGTATTTGACTTCTGAAAAATACGCTGATTAAAAAAATATCAATTTGATATCAGATTACCGCTGCAACCTATCCTAGGGAATGGAATGGTGGGGGGGATTTAGAGAAGAGAAAGACAACTTCTGTTGAAAACCTCAACCTAAGAAAACCACAATTGGAGTCAGTGAGTCAGGGCAAAAAATATCATATCAGACTTGAGGAAAACAGGTATTTTCTCAAATTTAGAACTCCTTTTTCAGCATGAAATAAGCCAACTTGTAAAAGTAATCCAATAGGTTGTTGACAACCCCTTACTGTAGCCTATTATTTTATTTATTAGAAAAATGTTATACCTTAGGAAAAATCATTATTGCAGCTAACAATTTTTTAGCTCCACATGAGTGGAAGCAGCATCATTTGGAGGTAAACTGTATCTCTATAGAGAGGTCAAAATATATAGACAGCTGATTATTGTAGAAATGTGTCTCATTTTTTCTCCAGTGAAATTCCTGCAAATACTGATATTTTTTCTAATACAACTCCTCTGCAGACTTCATGGGGGACGGGGGGTACATATCCTTCTGTGTCTATCACTTTTGGTTTCCAAATAGGCTTTCATCTGGACTAACTCACGGTTCAAGAAAAAGCAAGGCAATTTTGTTTTCCTCTTAAAAATCAGCAAATCAAGAGTAGGGGAGAAAATTAGAACCAACAGTCCTAAACACTGCACAGAATATGGGGCCAGATCTTCAAACATACATACATACCTAAAAATGTACATAAATATTTAACAATATTTTCAGAAGTAGTACATCCAAAGAAAATTTAGAAGTCTTTCATCATTTTAATATAAGCTGAAAGAAGAAAAAACTTCTTTACATAAATACCTGAATTAGAGTGTGTGAAACCTCAAGATTTATTTCAATACCACAAGCTTGTTTCAATAGAAAAATAAATTGGTGAGATGTAGTAAGTTCTTCCAAGTTACTGAGGACAATATGATTCAGGCTAAAGGATCAACAGAGGAAGCTTCCCACCTATCTCACTTTAATTGTTCTGGCTGGTTTTCTTTGTAACTGAAATTCCCGTGTTTCTCAATTGAATCTGGAATGACTCAGTCCTCAAAGCTGTATTTACTGCCTTAGTTTTCACCCCCTTCCAGACAGGGGCTGCGACAAGTCTACTCTCTCAGATAACTGTCACACTATGTTTCAGTTCTGTCTCTCTCCCAGCTCCTTCTCTGTCTTTATGGTCCTGCTCCAGATGACTTCTGGTTTGGTTCAGGACAGAGACTTAGGACCCTAAGTTTTCATCACACAGCTGCATAAGCCTTACTACCCATAAAAGAAAAAACGTGACTAAGCCTTTCAAGGCTTAAACAACTGCAAAGCTGCAAGCTCACCTTAGTCTGACCTGGAGAATCCCTCAATTACTTAGAAGAGCTACAAACACACGGTCATAAACTGTGCTGTCAATTGCCTCCCTTACTTCTGCCCGAGCTTTGCAGTGTTTAGTACCGGGGAGAAATCCAGCAAGATACTCTGAGTCAAGAGAACCTGCTATCAAAATTCAGACTGAACAACTGAAAAGAGCCTTATAGAAGAGGCTGGCAGAATGAGAGTTTACATAGCTACCCAGCCAGGAATCCACAGGAGACAATCAGCAACTAGCCTCTACGCAGGAGTTGCGGGCTTAGACAGCATAAGCAAGTCTGGGTATGAAGGAGGTAGTTTCTTAAACAGCGTTCCAAGTCACACAATACTTTTATTTATAAAATGCATCACTCAAAGGTCTGTATCCAAATCATTCTACAGCCAGTGCCTCTAACTGCAAAATCCAAACCTTAAGTTTGCAGTCTGATTTCACTTCTGGCTTGTGCTCAAAAATGAAAAAGCTGGCAAGCAGAGAGAATTAGTGCAAAGCCTTATAAACGCTCAAAATACTATCCATCAAATTCATCACCAAATGAATATCACGGGGGATTATTAAAAGTTACCCCAGTCAGTTTAGACAAAGGTCATGGTAGACAGACCATGCCACTAAGAACTGTATTCAACAGAAAATGTCTGAACTACAAGGACTGAAGTAAATGCTACCTCTACATTCAGCAATAGTAAGGTTCCTAAAGCACAGGGAAACAGCAGCATTATATAACTTTATCCCTATTAATTACATCCAGAATGCAAAAAGCAACAGCAAACATGAAAGACCTTATTCCTCCAATACTGCTAACTTGAGGAGAAACAAAAATAAAGGTGTTACCTATACATGGAACTCACTGAAGTCCTATGATAAAAATCTGTTCAGTTTAAGTCTGCCTGCACCACAGGCACATCTGCCTCCAATACCAAAAAAACCCAGCTGCATCTTTCCAACCAGTCACCTTCCGTAGTAGCTTAAGAACACCTACCTCCTTATTGGAGGGAAAGAGCCTTGTTAATGGTAAATTTCAGGGAAACGTGAAAACAGAGACTACTTTACCACCATTTTTTCTTCCACAAGTAACTTGGAGGGATAAATCCTTGTCCAAATTAAAAGGAATAATCCTCAACTGTAGGATGGTCTACAGGCAGGTGCTCAAGGCCTGTTCTGGAGGACACAGGACATGCAGCATGTAGAGGATTAATCCACCAGGATTAATAGTGGCTCATGAACATCAGAAAAAAATTCTTTAGTCTCTTCTTCAAAAGCCCAAATAGAGGCATACTAGATCCTACCCACTTTGGAACCGGAATTACTCTTAGTTGACCTGTACATTGACACCCAAATTAAAAGAAACAGGAGAAGAGAAAAGATTACTTTGTATAACTATCTCAGAAAATCTGTAACTTGGATGTCCAGGTTTGGTGATAAAGATTGGCTCAGCTCTTCATGTATTAATCACAATGAAACAGTATTTCTACAATAACCTTAAGGTCTTCTAAGGATTTGGGAAAGAAGAACGAACAGAGGAACTGAACAGTCAAAGGAAAAGAAAAGGTCACTCAGCTCTCCAAAGACTCAGGTCTCAAAGCTTCTATTGACTCAGACTCTCCACTGGATTACACTCTACATTTTCTTCTGTTGATTGTGAAATTAATGTGTTTTTCTAAAGGAAAATACAGGGAGGGTACACGCTAATATTTATCAGCAGCTGGTATTTGGTTGCCAATCTGGAAGACAGTCTATCAAATAAGCTGTACTGCAAAACCATTTGCCTTGATGGAGTCTCACCTTTAAAGTCACGCTCCCAGCCACAAAGAGACCAAAGACGGCCAGCTATTAAGCTTTACAGACCCTACTAAACTTTGGGATTCCCAAATATCACAGTCTTTGTTAGACTACAGTCAAGCAGTCAGTGTCCTCCCTACCTACCATTTATACAAATAGCGTCCTTATTACAGGCTGTAAATAGTGTTCATTCATGTTCAAGCATTCTGTAGTTTTCTTTCTCACAGATATAAGCAATACAGAAAAGCATTAAAATAAGAGGTCTCATTGGGGCAATAACTGCTGCCAATGTGTCCTTGTGAAACCAAAGAACAACTTCTTTGAACCTCCCAGTTCAGGAGCACCCTCAGCCGCAAACGTAAGCACTGCAGTTGTGCTATGGTGCCTGCCGTAACAAAGCACGGCCATCAGTTCTGAATGGATATACTGGTGGCACAAAAATTATAGGCTTATATTGGATAGTCAGGCAGAATTTGATGACAAATTAAAACATTACTACAGGTCACTTAATGGAGATATCTACAGCACAATCACTAGACAGATGAAAAAATTATAGAAATAAGTCATACGTGTTTCCTGTTTAAAGTAAGGATAACAATCCAAAAAAAAGTCCTGTCCCATGCAATTTCTTGATCTTTTTCTTTGCATATAAATTATCAAAGTAATCCTATACAAAAAATAAGTTACTGGTGATAAGACTTACAAAACAACCACAGCAGCACATAACCTGAGGGGAACAAACGATGCTTTTATTAAAGAAGATACTACATCAGTACTGCATAGACTTATTTTCCAGAAGCGCTTGCAACATGCTGATTTTCTAGGATTTTTCACACGAAGCAGCTTCCTTGCTTAACCAATATATTTATGGCCTTATCTAGCCAGTGGAATTTAGAAGCCCACTTCTACCAACAACTTACATGAGCCTGCCATTTTCATTTAAAGTCGATTCTCTGACATAAAAAGGGTACATCTATACAAATAAGCAAGACTCAAGAACAAAGTATAAAAATACAAAGCAAAATCTGTTGTTTTTCAACAACACTAATTGCTAAAGCCCTCCAGCATCATTATGTTGAGGAGGGAACACAGGCATCTTAATATAGGGCTAGAGGGCGTTTTCAATAATGACAGCAACAGGTCTTTACGCCTAGGAAAGCTGCAGTTCTTATGACATTAGCATCATTAGGAAAGCCTAAAGAATGTTGTGCTCCATGGGGGAGGAAATGTGCTGGTTGGGTGGCAGGATGCAAGTCTGCACAGTATGGTATAATTCAACTGACCTATCATACTGAACAAATGAGGAGGAAAGCACAGTCATGTAACACAAACTGAAAGACGCTATTCCCAAATAATTTTATCTGTTAAAAACAAAAGCATTAAGATTTAAAAAAACACCAGTAGAACACAACCCTCCATTCTCAACTACTTAGAAAAAGTATTAAAATGGCATTTTATGTAACAAGCAAAAGCATCTCTCAGCTCCATCCTACGCTGGAAGGGATTTTTTTTTTTTTTTTTTGGAGCATTAAGATTGTCATACTGCATGGTGCTTCCTTAGCTGGAAATTAATAAATGAAAATTATAGTTTGGGGTTTAAACTACTTCTCCACAGATTCATACAAGATGATTTAGATTTCTTCTTCATTTGTGCAAAGCAGTCTCTGCAGAGACTTCTGTAGTGCTTTGTTCAGAGGCTTCCTTCTATGACTGCTTTAATGGCCAGTATTGGCCATTAAACGGTGTTCCAAAAGCTTTGCTGTCTCTCAAATTATATCAACTCAGTAATAATCAGAACTTGATAAAGATGATCTGGGAAACACAAACAAACCCCTATATTATCGTATACATTGAAGCCTGATGGGCATTATTTCCAGGATGAGTTATTCTAATTTCACCTACTTTCATCAGGTTCACCAAGCTCTATCCTTCAACTGTGCTTCTCTCTAGAAAAAGATTAGCATCAGGTTACTTAATGCTAAGCCAGAAGCACAAGTTACTGGCACTGGTCTACTTCTTAAAAACACTAGGAGACCCAATAAGTTATTTTTCAGGTTAAGCATATAAAGTCCCATAGACATTTTGTATGACAAGTTTGACTTTTAGTCCAAAGGAAGCTTTTCTGTTTGGATTATAACACCTGTTAGAAGGAGCAAAGGAGACTGGATGGACATCTACCAAAAAACTCATTACATCTATACCAGTGACTACGATGCAGGACAGAAGCAGATTTTACAACATTTTATTCACAAGTGAAAGAAAGGTGGGCACTTTTTAACTGTACTTTTTCAGGATTACTTTGTCAGATTATCTAACTACAGATAAACAGAAGGCCACTGTCAGTGGCTCGCATATCAGTCCCCCTTCCCAATACAGGCACATCCAAAGTAGTAATTATACATTAAAATAGGTGATCAATACGTGGCAATACTTAACAATAAACCTGCAACATGCCTCTCACCGCATTAAGTATTTGGACAAATGTTTAATACCAGAGCTTCTAAATCTTTATTTGACTACTGATCAGAACCATGCGCTTCAAGAATTGATTACTAAACTCTTATTTCTCAACTTACAAATCAGGGTGTTGAAATGAATTTAGCAGTCTATGAAAACAATCTGTTTTCAAATTACTGGAAGTTCTAGATCAAGAGCATCTTTGTTTCTGTGAAGCCATCATCTAAGACACGCATGTACAAATATCTACTATGAAATTTACGTAAATTACTGAAGGGGGGGGTAGCTTTTTTTTTTTTAATTAAAAAAAAAAAAAAAAACTGGCAAATCCTTCCTGCCTGCCTTAACTGGAATGCTTTGTATACCCATCATTCTGAAGCACAGCCAATGAATAAAAACACAATGATTTCAAGAAACTGATACACTTGATTCCAACCAGTACCACCAAACTGTAACAACTCTGCCTGCTTTGGAGCACATGCAAACACTAATTGCTATAGCATAGGTCACAACGAAGTCAACCGAGACAGGAAAAACTAAGAAAAAGTTGCCAAAAGATTATTTTCTCTGTGATTAAAGGCAGTTATATATTAACAATATAATTCATATAACAATTCTTTAAGAGACTCAAACTATGCCACTTGAAAGCTACTTCTAGTAACAATGCCACCAGTGTTAAGTCAGTGACAGAAATTGTTTTATATAGAAGTTCCTGAAATAATTGTATTTCCTTCCCTTTTCTTCTCTCCCCCTACTTATATGGCCTCTCTTCCTGTACAAGGGCCAGTTACCCACAAACTCATAATAATAATGGAAATGCAATATATCAAGTCATGCCTTTTTAGCATGGTATCACAGTGGGCACATCTGAAGGCTGAATGCAAAAGGGACAATTAAGCTGTTCACTGAAACATATCAGCTTGCAAGACAATTTAAAAGCCTGCTAACATACTGTAGCTTATAGAGCAATTCTAAGACAAATACGGAAATGAATAGTTAAGAACTTTACCTAGCAAAAGTACTTAAAACAGAGCTTAGAATTGCTTGGGTAAAACACAGATTATCGACTAATCCCATTCCTATTAGAGCACAAAATAAAAAACCTTCCTATGCCAAAGCGGGATGGGGCGGGGGGGGGGGGGGGGGTGTCAAAAACTGAAGTCCAGATCCAACAAGAAAGTGCCATACAGTCATATTACTCTCTCTTTATGTAAAGCTAATACCTATGAATATTTTTCTGTTTTGGGCAAATAATAAGAAAATTTCTTTCAAGACCTTCCATATATATCTTCAGAAGAAATCTGTTGTGTTTTTACAAGTTTTTTTGCAAGCACAGAGTTCTGATTCAAAATAAATTGTCATCTCCCCTCCCCCCCTTCTGTTTTTAAAGAAACTGCAAGAAGAACATTTAGTACTCCTTCTGCTTGCTGGCTGCTTTACAACAGCAATACACTGCTCCAAAAAACAGTAATTGTCATGTTGTGGGGCAGAAAGAAAAGGAAAAATATTTTATTAGTAGGAATTAGAAGCTGGTACTGACAGTCGACCTGCAGCATTAGCTCTTTACATGCATCCAGTGTTGAGGAGATCACTGGTACAACCTCAGCAACCCACTATCTTCTCGCCAATCAAAATGCACTGTTCTTGTATGAACTTAACCACTATATGATGCTTCCGACTCAATCTGACTACCAACTAGAATTACCATTACCTCTGTAGAATCAACTGTTGGTTTCTGCACGCGCTCATCAGCGGAAACAAGCACTCTAAATGCCCACTACAACCGGAGATCAAGTCTGAGCGAGACAGTTTGACTACTATTTGATTGTCTGTGGGTCAGCATTCCCACAGGGAGGCCCACAAAGGCTATGAACGTGACCCACTCGAGAGCTTTTCACCTGTGGTTAAAATGAAAAAATTTAAACTGATGTTTAAATGACAAATTGCAGTGCTTATTAATTCTGTTACCTGACTTTCATGCCCCACTCATTCAGGTGGCTTCCTATGAACAAGGCTTTAGACAGAATCAAAGTAGTCACTTCAAGCAAAGCGCGAAGGTATGCAGCACGCGTGCAAACGTGCGCAACCTGATACAGAGATAACACTTTCCCATCTCCAGCTCCTGTAGAGAGACGGCAACGCACAAGCAAACAAAAAGCTGGAGACACAGGTTTCCTACACCTTTCCCGCAAGATACGAAGTTTCACTGCAGCTTTAAGAAAAAGTCACTGTGGATTTCACTTTCTAGTCTCATAGCCATTCTTTTCACTAAGCGTAAATCACTTTATACACTGAGAACATTAAAGGCCTTGAAGTTAGCAAGATCACACACAGCTGGAGCTAGCATCTCCAGCTGTAAGCAAAGGCCTTCACTAGAAAGCTAGCAGTTCAAGTCTTGCCCCTCACCTGGGGGAAACGAGCACAATGATGCCCAACACCTGAACTGCCCACACCTAGGAGCTGCTCTAAGGGAGCCCCAGAGCACGCGGGCCCAGACAACCCTGCCGGCAATCCCTCAGCGCTGTCCCACAGCCTCCCATTCTCTCTCACAAGTGGCCAAACCAAGGAGGTACCTTGTCTTGCTGTTGAACTAAGTATCCAAGTGCTATGCCTCATAGCCACAAAGAGGCAAACACAGTACCGACAGGCACAGCAACTTGAGTATTTTGCAGTACAGCTGCCCTCACTCAAGCAAAGAATCTTAAGTAGTGATAACATGCAGCTGCTCCCCAAAGCACCAAAAATACCAAGTTACAAGAAATAGTAAGGGACTGAGTTGACAATGAGAAATCATTAATCCTACTGTATCTACCTGTCAGTAGGAAACCTTAAAACATGCATTATTAAACAGCAACAAAAGTGGATACTGACTCACAAGTCCTGTCAATTATATTTCACTGAAACACAAGTTACTCTGAGATGAGACAGTAACTTATCTGAAAATTTACCGGCAATTCTCATAAAGCAGTTGATTAACAAAACATTTTCCTAAACATCTAATACTATTTATATCATGAAAATCCAAAGCACAAAAATCTTGATTCTATAATACTGATACTAGTTCAGGAGTCCAGACAGTTACCTGTACGCTCCAGTGAATTAAGCAAGATCTGCCCATTCAGAAGTGCAACACTATTCTCCACAACTGACTGCTAAACTCAATAACAAGATCGAAAAAACAATCACTGACTGATTTTTCAGCAAAAGCAATGGCCCAGTATCTTGTTTTATTTAATGACAGCAATCGAGTCTTCATGATCAAACCTTGCCAATGCAACCCAGCCAAGAAACCAAACCAAATTTGCTAATAAAATGCAGCAGGCTACAATAAGCAACTGCCTGCAGAGTGCTCAGCTATTTACCAGAAGTCTCACTGAAACAGAATACTTAGCTATTTAGTGCACAAATTTCTCCCTTGTTAAAAATATATTATAAAATTAGTTTAAAAGAGGAGCTGAGCCAATTAGACATCTTACTAGTTTTATAAACAACAGAAATACAAACTTTTTTACAATATACATTAGGAAGTGGTTTATTCTCACATCTTTCCCTTTACCAGGCAGTGGAATTCCATCAAATGACTGCAGTGCAATAACAAAAATCAACTGTTTTGCTTCCAAAAGTACCCCTGAAATACATTCATCTCATGTACATTTTGGAGGTCTTGAGAGTACCATAACACGATACAAACTTGGGAAGTTTTCATTAATCTACCTTTTTCATTTTTCCGTTCTGCAACTATGAAAAATATTCCTTGTATCAACTTCCCTCCCTTCTCCAAATACTTTAGGCACTTTAATAACACTATTTTCCACTTTGTTTTTTAAATGATCTTAACACTTCAAAAAAATTGCATAAAGCACATTTAAGGTGCCAATAAAAACAGCAGTATTCTGTCATAGGAAGTATTCCAAGCATTCTAAATATTTTGAAAAGAAAACCAGACCTTCAGTTATCTTTAACATAAGCCTATTCAGAAGTTCCCCTCTACTGCGTGCCCACACTTCACAGCAGACTCTAGCTAAAGACTATCTTCAGATGATACCATTCTCTACAGGATTTTAGATTTTGAAACAGAAACTTAATTTTAGGAAGAGGTGGCAGAATGGAAATGGCAAGAGACCCAATCAATCTACTTTAGATGGGACAAAACCACACCACGGGGTAATAAAATTGTTTGTAATTTCTGTGAGACCTATTTAACCAACCCCAAATTCTTCCTCTGAAAAGAGCACAAACTCCCAATGATGCTTGGCAAGATAAAAAGACATTTATCTACTTATCCTCTTTGCTAGTTCTACTGCAAATCATGTAGATCAAAAAATAATTACTGAAAGCACTGCAGGAAAACTGTGTAAGTTTCCAAAGAACAGTGGGGAGACAGGGGTGAGAAGTCACCAAAACTTCATTTAGCGACATGAATTAAAACTTGTATTTTTCAGGTCCTTCGGTTCCTTTCCACTCTTTAAGTTTCTTTGTGCAACCTCTGATTCACACTGTTAAGACTTTTGAACAAACTTTTTTTTCCCAAGATTTTTGAACTGGGCTGTGCTCACTTTGTCCATATGACACAAAATAGGGACTTCTACAAGGGAAGAAAAGAAAAAAAGAAAGAAGTCTCACATGAAAAGGTAAGAAATGCAATATTAGAAATTTGAACTCCAGCCTCTCTGCGGAGAGGGCTGGATGTTTTTGACATCACAGTATCTGAAGGTGGCATAGAAGATGGCCACTTAGCATAAAAATCATTTCCTTAAAATATTACCTACCTTGCATAGCAAAATGGGTACAAAACTTCAAAAAGTGTTACAGTCTGATTGTTTTCTCACACATTCAGCATTTATCTGAGCCCCTTGCAAGTTCTCAGGCAACCCCCACCCCACAAATTGTTTATTGTGCCTTGTAGAACAAATGGAGCCTTACCTAGAAACGCAGAGATCCTTCCATTCCTTTGTGATAATTAAAAACGAATAATAAAAAGAGGAGAAGCATATTTGAAATAGCCATACAAGAACTTTGTCAGCCATCATCATGAGATTAAGCCCAACTTCATCACAAGTACAGGCTGAAGTCAAATTTTAAAGTTTTCAAATTCACCCCAGCCAAGAGACATTTTGTTTCTGACAAACCCCACTCTTGAACAGGCCCTACGCGCTTATTTTAATACTCCGAACCATATTTCGATGTGAAAGAGCTCGCTGGCTGCTGACCACACCACCACCAAGGATTCTACACATATTTTGCTTTTATCACACAAGTGCAACATTCATAAGGAAAAGCATCTTTTATCCAAAATATCTGTCAAACTGCATGTATCTTAAGCAGGTTAAAGCACTTACAGGTGTTTACATAGACTAACATGGAAACCACTATTATCTCTGCCCCAGAGAAGCCTTGGCTGTTCATGATGAACTTAACTGATCAGTAGTAAGTTTTCCCCAAAATAAACCTGCAAGGCAGGAGAATTTTAGCTCCAATTTTACACAGAATACAAAGCGAGGCAGGGCTATCACACGGTATTATCAGCCCCAGGAGAAGCTAGCACAGCGCACAAACCAGAGCCTGTGAACTCCTGACTGTACTTTTCCCACGCAGATGTGTCAGGAGAAGGGCGGATAACCTCGCAAGGCCTCATGCAGGCCTTGGGATGAGACCTGCTCTCGTAAAGGAGTATTTGCAGAACCAGGCCTTTCATGGACGCTGATGAGCGTCCCGCCGGCCCGCAGCACCTGCCTCTTGGGGAGGGGGGTATTTCTACCCTCGGTGAGGTACGCCCTGACAGAAGCCCCAGCTACCCTCCGCGCAAGCAGGGCACTGCCCGTGCGGCCAGCACCGCAGGCAGCGCCAGCAGCCGCGGGCTTCGGGGAGGGACGACGCGTGTGTGCCCCTACCGAGTCTGTCAGCGGACACGCACGGCGGCGACACGCGGAGCCCGACAGCGGCTCCGCCACACCGTGACCCGGGGGCAACGCGCCCGCGGCCCGGCACCAGCGACCAGCCCCTCCCGCGCCCGCGGCTCTCGCCAGCACGCGGCTCCCCCCGCCCGGGCCGCCCCCTCCCCCTCCCCCGCCGGCCGTTACCCGCCCCTCCCCCGCCGGCCGTTGGTGCCCCTCGCGCCGGCCGTTGCCCGCCCCCTCCCCCGCCGGCCGTTGCCGCCGCAGACCCCCCTCGCGGCGGCCGTTGGGCGCCCCCCCCCCCCCGCCGCCCTCACCTTCTCCTGGGCGCGGCGGTAGCGCTGCAGGGCCTGCTGCGTGAGGTCCCGCACGCGGAGCCGCCCGTCCTTGCAGGGCACCACGATCCCCGTCCGCCCGAAGCACACGGTCACTTTCATCTCAGCGCACCGCCATGCCCGGCCCGGCCCGGCCCGGCCCCGCAGAGAAAGGCGGCGCGGCGCGGCCGGCGGCAGCGCAGGTGCGGGGGTGCCGGCAGGTGGCTGCGGCGGCCCCGCGGTGCGGTGCGGTGCGGTGCGGTGCGGCGGGCGGGCGGCCCCGGCCCGGCAGGTGCGCGCCGAGCCCCGCGGCTGCGGCTGCGGCTGGCCGCGCGCGCGGGCAGCGCCGGGAGCGAGGCCGCGGCCGCCGGCGGCCTCCTTCCGCCGCGCCGGGCCGCGCTGCACCGCTGCGCCCGCCCCGGCTCGCCCCGCCCGGCGCTCCGGGGAGGCGCGGGACGGCCCGGGCCCGGCCGCGGCACCGGGACGGGCCGCGCCGCGCAGGCCGCGCCGCTCTTAAAGGGGCCGCGCGCGGCCGCCGAGGCTGAGAGGGCTCGGGTCGGCGCCGCGCCGGGTGACATGCCCGGGGCACGCCGCAGCCTGCCCTGGAGCTGGAGCGAGGCGTGGAGGCTGGGGCCGAGCAGGGGCTGGAGGCGTGAGCGCCGGCCAGCGGGAGGTTTGTGCGGCCCCCGGGAGCAGACGCGGGTGACGCCTGGGCTGCCGCAGCGCTCACCGGCCCCTCCTGTCCCTGGCGCACCCGGGGCACTTGCCACCCGCCCGCAGCCTTGTAGAGCAAACCCCGGGGAAACAACCCAGGGAGCCGTCTGCAGGGCTGCTTTCCCGGGCACCTGCCTGTGTGCGTGCACGTGCAAGCACACAAATGTGCGTGCTGTGTGCTTTCGGGCCACAGCCCCTACCTCCGCTTTGTCCTCCCGAGTACGAGAGCAACGCAGAGGAGCAGCAGTATTCCCTCTCCTCAGGAAAGAGGCTGCGCTGGGCAAGCCAGGGCAGTGGAAAGGCTTCCCTGGAGCCAGTCCCTGTGGCAGGTACAAGATAGCTGAGGTACCCAGCGAGCACAGCTGGAGCCGCCCAGGGAGCAGGCACCCACCACCACGGCCCAGGGTGGCTGCACGGTCTCCTCTGGGTCAGCACCACCGCAAAGCGTTCATCGATCAAACCCCTCGCTGCTGCTGCGGGGACCGGCAGGTCGCCTAGGCCAGGGGGATGATTCACGTCAATAACGCAAGGGGAAAAAAAAAAAAACCAAGGAGGGAAGACTCCATCAGGCAGGGCGACGCCATAAATCGGGCTTGTAATGAGGGGGCAGCCGGGGGGCAGAGAGGCGATGACTCCTTACACGGCCCTCGCGAAGGGGAGCAGCCGTGCAGGCGGCCTTGCTGAGCGGGAGGCGAAGGCAGGCCAAGGCCCTCCTGCTGCCTCGGCTGCCGCCGGTGCCTGTACAGCTCTGGCTACAGAGTGCAGCCCTTCAGGTTAATAATTCACTGTGAAACCACGGGCTGGGACGTTTCTCGCTCTTCTTCTCTTCCGGTTAGTGAGCAAAGTCTGACACACTCAGGAAAAAAACGATGGTACGGTCTGTTCCCTCAAGTCCTGAAGAGTGTAGGTGACAAACATGGAGCTGGATAGGGTTTGCTGACAGCGATGATGTCTGCTGTTGGACCAGCTGGTACAGCTGGAGAAAATTAAAACAATTTTGGGCCCAGCTCCATATCTGAAGCGTAAGCAGCAGGTTGCATAGTGTCCATGGTTACACGAAAAGGACTGATAAGTTATTTCAGAAAAGATGAGCAGAAGAGAAAGGATTTTCTTTAAATGCACGTGCTAAGCGTCTTACTGAAACCGAGATCATATTTAATTATCACACATCTACAAGGGGGAGGAGGAAAGGCTGCAGAGGAATCACCGGGGTATTTACTGTCTGATAGTGTTTGTTTGAAAGTTAGGCTTGGTAGTGCAAATAAGGCACTGCTGTGTTGTGGGTGCAGCCTGTGTTTGTTTACTTTGAAACAGTATGGGAGGCTTTGAAGCCAGCTGGTGACAATTAACACCTACCTATCAAGGTTTTACCTGCAACTGTCCCTGCGAGTGCGGGCTGCACTGCTTTCTGAGGAGAAAAGCTTTGGTGTATCAGCGAGCTGGCCCCGGTTTCTCTCTTCTTTTGAGCGGGGGGAGGCGGGCGAGGAGGCAGCAGCACTTTTGTCCTAAAGCCGAAGAAGTTGGCCCAGTCCAGTTAACAACAAAACCCGTGGCGCTGGCACAGCTGAGGGGCAGCCTGGGCGAGGGGACCGAGACTGGGATTCCCACCAAACTCTGTGTCTTAAGAAACTGGAGCCTGAGCTCTGAGAGGGCTAAGAGAGCCGAGCAGACCTTCACCAGCCTCACCACTTCTCTAGGTCACTTGCAGCTGCGTGGGGCCATCAGGAACTGTGAACAAAAATAATTTCCCAGAAAAAAAATAACCCAAGAACTCTGCATCGCTGTCGGCTTCCAAACCCAGACGGGGCTTGGGCTCCCTGGTGGCCCCAGCTGCCTGCTCCCCTCCATGCCCCTTCCTGCGCCAGCGCACGCGGCTGCACGTCTGCGCAGCACGGCGCCGTGGAAAACTGATGCCTGTGAAATGGGTGGGGGTTTTTTGGTTTTTTTGTTTTTTTTTTTTTTGGCCAGAGTAGCTTTCAGCCAAATCAGTTCTGCAGAAACCAGAAAATCCGTAGAAACCAGGAATGAGTTCTGTAATCTGGTTTGATGCCTGGGCTGGCCCAAGGGAGGGCATGGCACAGCAAGATGGCAGACTGTTTCTTTTGGTTTTTATACCGGCTTACAGGGCTTGGCAGGCAGCCCAGCTACAACAGTTTCCTACATAAATACATATACATAGCCATGATGTATATTCATAATGTTCATGTATCAGTTTCCCGAGAGGCAGTGAGCAGATTTAGCAGCTCACTGCTGGGGAAGGCTCCACCGTTGTCTTCCTCCTTCTCTTCGCCCTTTCCCACCTGTTGCTTCTCGGGTGCCTCCGTGAGCCGTTTCAGCGCGTCAGGCTGATAGAAAACTAACACCGGAAAAAGAGAAAACTAACACAGAAAAAGGTCGCCTGTGCCCAAGCGACCGCCCTGGGCAACTTACTGCGGGGCCCGCGCGACGTGCGCTGGCGCATGTCCTGGGTCCCTCCTCGCCTGCGCCGCTTTGCCGGAGACCAGCGTGGCCTGGACCATGCTGGTACTGCTGGGCTCTCCGAACACCTCTCCGCACGGATACGGTGCCGGTAACGCAGCCCCGCTTGCACCTCCGTCCTCCCTCCTGCCCTCGCCCCGGGTGGCGTCACGATGCCAGCAGCAGGACTGGGATTTAGGACGTCTGAATTCCTGTTTTCTCTAAGCTGACGGGCCCCTGCAGCATCCCTGTTGTAACGGGGAACTGCAATAAGGGTAATCCCTACTTTGCTTTTATGTCAGCGGGGTTTTTATCCAAAGATCGCAAAACAGTCAGCAAACGCCAGTGAAGATTCGCAAGTGTTGCGCCAGCAGACTTGGACTGGTTAAGCAACTTGCCTAAAAACACAAAGGAAATTTTCCTGCTTTTGCTGCTGACAAGACAACACAAGTTTTGACCTTTAATTTTTGGCTCTGAGCAGCGCCTCTTTCCTGCACAATCACCCTTTAGGCATTTAACTGTTTGACATCAGTAGCCACGGCTGCCAAAGACGATGCTCTCCGAGCACTCTCGGTTCAGCCTCTTTTCTACCGCTAACAACCCGGGCAGAAGGGATACAGTTGGTTTTAAGTCGAGTTACATTCCAAAAATGCCAAAAAAGAACATCCAGAGGTTGTTATTATTATAGGCACCCTCATCTGTTCCCAGACTTCCAACCAGTGTGGATTTTGGGATAAAGTGGAACCAGATGAAAAGAAAAGAAAAAACTTTATCATTTAAGTCATAATCTCTGGAGAGCTGGTTTGTGATTCTTTTAGCCTTTTTTCTGATAACACAGTAGGATGTATTTGTTTGCTGCTTATGGAATGTTGTTACCAGTAAACCCTTCAATTACTAAAAGCAAAAAAGGTCATAATTCCTGCTGTTTATATTTTGCATTTCTCCTAGCCTGGATAATGAAAATCAATAAAACCACTTTCACTGTCAAGGTCTCAGTGGTACAATGTTGGTGAATAAAGAGGAAAGCAAACTAACAAACGTTGTTGGGAACTGCAGTAGAATTAAAAAAAAAAATACAATATAAAAGAATTTATTTACAACCTATATAAAAATCACATTCTTGCAAAAGTTTAATTTGAACCTAATTTAAAGTTGAAATAACAAATGAAAGCATCGTGATGCAGACTTGCAAAACAACATATCCCTCCGTTTGCATTCGCGATGCCATCCTCAGTTCGCTTTGGATTGTCTTTCTGCTCATGTAACTGTATTGATTTGGCTCAGCAAAGAGTTTTTTTTTTAATATCTATGT
This sequence comes from Dromaius novaehollandiae, assembly GCF_036370855.1. NCBI lineage: Eukaryota > Metazoa > Chordata > Aves > Casuariiformes > Dromaiidae > Dromaius > Dromaius novaehollandiae. The sequence goes on from NC_088104.1 coordinate 38,831,090, forward strand.
TCTGTAAGGAGCACGATTGAATAACCGGTAGTATATCCCCTGCGATATCAAAATAAAAGTGTGGCACCAGATGGGAGGAATCCAGTTTGGGTTAATCTAGGCCAGACGCTCGGCTCCTCGTCGCAGCCGTCACCACTGCCCCATCCTGGGCTGTATTTTGTGAGAAACCGCACGCACACGTACGCACACGCCGTGGTGTTTCGTGACGTAATTCCCAGTGTATTTCCTAAAGCCGGTAGACGTGGTAAGTGCTGGGGTGTGCAAGAGTGGTATTCAGAAAAGTGCCAGTACGGTAACCTCTACCAAATCATTTCATCTAGTTGGCACTGTTTTAACCTTATTTTAACACTGTTATCACAATCCTTGTGCCCCCATTTCTCTCTCCAAAATGTTAAATTGCCAGCGTGTCTATGTCATCAAGAGACACCAACAGCCCCGTGGATCCTTCCAGTTCATACTGGCATGACTGGCCTATAAACTGGCCAATGTATGTTTAAAAAAGGCTCAGCGTGCAAGAGCTGTCCCCCGGGGGCCAAACCCCAGCCTGCGGCGGGGAAGGGAAGGCAAGTTGTGCGCACGGTGGGATAAGGATTTGTTTGTAGTTAAATAAGTGTAAGGGCTGTTTATAACAAGCTGTGTTTACGGTGTGGACAGGAGATGGCTCCATCTAAATATGCCCAAAGGGAATTAACATTCTTAAAAGTTTGGCAGGTGCAGAAATTATTCCCTCAAAAAACCCCCCAAAGGTATGTTCAGAGAAATCTGGAGGGGAAGGAAAATCTAAATGCAACCCCGGGGCAGATATGTGAACAAAAGTTGTATGTTCAGAGACTTCTTTAAAATGGATCCTCAGCCACAAAGTTAGGTAAACACCATAGATACCATCTCTAGGACTTTCAGAAAGAAAGAAAAGCCTTTTGAAGCTGACTTAAAAGTGTAGGTAGATATAATCTCAGATTTCTTTTTTATTTCTGTTCGCTTATCTCAAAAGTCTTCGTAACTGCGCTGTTTTCACTTGTGTTTGAGCAATTCTGCTCTCGAGCTAGAGAGGAAAACACAGGTCCTGCCCCTCAGCGACACCACTGACGAGAAGATTCAGGTGGAGAACCTGGTGCCCGTCAGGTCCGCTCTGACGCGGAGACCCTGGTGCCCGTCAGGTCCGCTCTGACGTGGAGAACCTGGTGCCCGTCAGGTCCGCTCTGACGCGGAGACCCTGGTGCCCGTCAGGTCCGCTCTGACGTGGAGAACCTGGTGCCCGTCAGGTCAGCTCTGACGCGGAGACCCTGGTGCCCGTCAGGTCCGCTCTGACGCGGAGCACAGCGCGCCCAGCACAGCGGTAGAGCCCGTGTCCCCGCGACGCTCCCCCGCCGCAGCACAGCTTCGCAGCGGTGACTTGCCTCGCTGCGGGAGGCTGGACGCCCTCGCTCTTCCTCGAGCGGAGCGCGGCACGCGCGCGCTGGCTTGAGCGACCGGGACGCCACGCCACCTCGCTGCTCTTTCTGCCCCGAGGCTGTTCTTGTAGCGATGCAGTTTATTCGTCTCTCCTTGCTCAGAGCTGCGCCTAAAGGCACAATCTGGCCTTTAATTAGCTGAGGGAGAAAAAAGCAAGTTTGCAAGGGCCACCACTGGTTTCTGTTTAATAGTACATCATTTCCAGATTTTGTTTACTTCTAGCTTTTAGCACCGGTTTCTTTTGCTTTGTTTCATGCGTATGCGGCTTTCATTAATTGTTCCATTCGCAGGCATGGCTTTTGGTTGCTAATGCCAATGTTTATATTTGCTGTAACCTGGCCAGCATTATAACTTTAATTAATATAATGCTATTAATGCTATTTAATTAATATATGCTATTTTAAAATGTCTATTTTGGCAGCTATAAAATCCATGAAATCACTTGCATCATAACTGAAGGCGCAGTTTTTGAAACAGATTCTCACCGATTCTCCATTGCCTGGTCACCCTCTTTTCCCTTCTCCCTCTCTTCCTTACAGACTGTTTTATACTGCCCAGTAATAAGAGCTACAGATGTGAAACAAGTTTTTACCCATTCGTTCCCCAGAGGCGAAGGATTCGCTCCACCGGTGGGAAGGACGAGGGCTCCCGGGCCGGAGCAGCTTGGGGGGGACTTGCCAGGAAAGGCAATTCCAGTCCCCGCAACCACGGATGAGCCTCTCCCGCAGCCCGGCAGGGAGGGAGGAATTAGCGTGGCACTCCGCTCCGGTCGCCGGCACGCAGCGGCGAGGAGGGCAGCCTAAACCCTCAACTGCTTGCCGGAGGCTTTGCCCACCGGCTCTGCTCTTATTTGCCTTCCCTTCCCACTTTGCCCTGGTCACGGAGGGTTCCCGGTAAGGCCTCCTCCTCTGCAGGGGTGCCAGACCTCCGGGGCTGCTCCACGAATCTCAGCTGCTCCGCTCATTTACACGGAGCAATCTGGGTCAGGCGGGCTCGACACGCCGCCTCTCCTTTGCATTTTACTGGGGACGCTTCCTCGCCTGATCCTTTTTCCAGATGGCCCCTAATCCTCGTACGTAACCCAAATCTTCCAGCCACGATTTCTTGATCTCCTCAACAACAGATAGATTTTTTCCAGTGCACACAGTACATAGCGTTCCTGCTGTTTCCATGACACTTCACGGTATTTCCCAACAGCATTTCAAAATACTCCAGCTTTTGCACCTAAGGCGATGGCTGAACAGCAGCAAGCCAACGGCGCGTCAGTCCGACTCGCGGTAACCGCTGCACACCTTTCCTTCCGAGAGGCGCTTCGATCATCCAGATGTTTTCCCCAGATGTTTCCAGCGTCATCCCAAATTCATCGAGGGTGAAATCTAAACAGCAGCGGTGCTCTTACTCTCTGACATAGCAGTCGGCTCTTGCTGACGAAATCCCGGCCTCCCATTCCCGTTTTCCTCCCTCGCCCCCTCCCTTTTTTATCGGTCCAGCGCGGGGCTCCCGAATCCCACCTGCTCCGGCTCCTCCCGCGCCCAGGTACTGCGGAGCGGCCCTGGCACCTCCACCACAGCTTCAGCTGCCGTCCAAGCCGGGGTCGGTTTGTGCCGGCCCCTGCCGTGCCCCGAAACTTTATCGAAATTAAAACTTTCCCTGACTTTCTCCAGGGCTGGGATTCGGCCCTGCACACGCATGTCTACTCAGCAGGGCTGCAGAGAGCATCTCCTTGCTATTTTTGGGACATGTGATATCCTGCCTGTTGTAGTCTCACCCACTCCCCCGTTCTTTCCAAAGGGCCACTAAGGTGTTCTCCCAACGGGTGTACAGTTATTCGGTTATTGCGCTGGTTATGGTTGCATTGTTGGTAATTGCTCAATATTGCAAGCGATTTATCAGTAAGTGCAGCGTCTTTCAGGTCTGTCTTCGGTGAGAGAACAAATAGCATCTTGCATCAAATAGGCTTCAAAGTCTTCAAGAGGCATGTTTCTTTAATCATCTTTTTTAAACCATCTTTCCTACTGCAGTCCTGCGGGCTGGGGTTTCTTTCTCCCTTTTAAACAATACCTAGAAGTTTCACTCCTTCCCTGCAGTGGAAAAACACATGACATCAGTCTTTGAACAGGGTTTTATCGTACGGTCCAGCTACCACCTTGCCGCAGCTTCATCTGCCTCTGATGGGATTTCGCTCCGACGCTATTCGCCCTGCGCCGCTCCTCAGCCACCTGGAAGCTCTTTGAAGCTTCCTGACACTCACGAAGCTGCAAGTCGCTTTTGGCTACGCCGGTCATTTAGGCCTTCCCGTACTCGGCTTCAGGGGGATTCGCAGGTGGGACAGGCGCGAGTCCGGCTTCTCCCTCGGTAGTACCTGCCTTCTGGTCGCGCCTCGCCAGCCTCCCTGCAAAACGCTGAGCGGCTCCATCCCTCCTGGGGGCTTTGGCAGCTCTCCGCCAGCGCTCGCGGCAGCCCCGAGCGGCCCGGGCTCGGCCGGGGGAAACGCTCTCCCAGCGCCGCTCGGAGCCGGGTGCCGGCCGGGTGCGCAGAGCAGCGAAGCGACGGCAGTCACGGCGCGAGTCAATGCAGAGCGAATGCTGCAGGCCACAACATTGATATTTAAAATAAGACACACTGCTTAATAATAGATAATATTTTTCAGCTGTAATCATTTTGTCCCAACGTGTTTACACACATTGCAGAGATCAATAAGGATTGAAAATAAAATCCTACGCATGATTTAGTCTTATTATAATTAAGAAATAATTAAGGGACACGGCAATTTAAGCAAATATTCTTCAGTGCTGTCCTTTAAAACCATATCCCGTAGCTTCACGTGCAAAATTTCACACGGGAAGAGCTTGGCTTTCACAAACCTCAACCCTGCAATTCAGGCCAAGGTTTGGGAAGCACCAGGGCAAATCTGTCACTTACCCAAAGCAGCTAAGCTTAGTTGTCCCTCAGGCTTGAAAATCCCAGCGAATCCCGGCCCTGACAGCCTCGGCAGCTAAAGCCTACGCTCACTCTGCTGCGACCTGCGGACGCGTTTATGAACGCGGAGGGGAAGTTGTCGTGCCGGCGTTAAGAGCCGCTTCTCGCCCCCCCCAAACTCGTGGTGAACGGCTGGCAAAATGCTCCTGCTCGCCCCCCGCCAGGCTTTGGGAATTAAGCACACCCACCACTTCCATACGGGAAAAGCAAACACACACACGCACACGCTGATTTCTTCGGCTTGCTGTTTCAACGGCCCATGCGTGTTTTTAAAAACAGATTCTGGTCTGGCCGTACTTATCTTGCTGGTATTTGGATTCACCATGAAATAACTTTGCACGCTGGATGGTCGTCATCACCACTGCGAGGTAACGTTACCCGTGTCCTACAGGCCTTGCAACCGGCGCGACAACGCGTGAAGTTTGTCACCGCCGCCGCGGCCGGCCACGAGGTCCTGCTCTCGCCCCCGCGGCGCGGGTTTCTCCGGAGGCGGTCAGCAGCGCGCGGCCGCTGCGGGAGAGCCCAGCCCCGCTCCCGGCCGGATCCGGGCGCGGCCCCTCGGGGAGCACGGCGTTGTGCTTTCTCCCTGAAAACTTTGCCGCTTCGGTTACAACAGCTGCTACCAGGCAACCCGTACAAACGAGGAGCGCTGGGGCCAGCGAAGTCGTTTACTCGAGTTGCTTGGTGCCCAAATACCACAACCATGAGAGCAGCGGTAAGCGCATAAATAACAGCAAGGGAGAGGCAGGAGGGAGAGGGAGGAGGCTAAAGCAAGGCTTCCCCGGGCCCGGGGCCGCGGCGATGAGGCGGACGCGCCAGGGCCCCGCTCGGTTTAGTCTTTGCGGACCCCGTTCCCGGGGCACGGCGTCCCGCTTTGGGTGCCCACGCTTCGACACGGCTGTGGAAACCCGGCGGCTTTCGGAGAGAATTTCTCGGGAGATGCAAAGCGTGCGCTGCAGCCAGAGACCAGCGAAACTCGTGACACCCGAGAGCGCGGCGTTCGAGCACCCCGTGGCAGGGAGGCCGCTGAGAGGAGACGGCTCTTTAACCGAGCTGAAAGAAAACCACGAGGGGATCCACGTTCACGGGCAGCATGTCACCTGTGAAATACCAACGTAATCAAATAATGATTTCTCCATTAAACCTCAGCCCTCCTGGTGGGATACCCCAGGGGAAAGGCAGTTTGGCGCGAGACAGCCGTAGGTGCCGTGTCCGGGGTTTCTGAGGGGCTGAGGACGTGCTTTAATTACCCCGCCGCAGCGGCCGTGCTACCCGAACAGTGCGGCAGCGCTCGGCCTCCCCGCACGGCCGCGGCTAAACACCCAAGCGGTCGGGATTTAGCGACTGGCGACTGAGAAGTGATGCCCGGAAAGAACAACGAGAGGCGTTTTACATTTCGGGAGCTGCAAAGTGCTCGAAAGCAGAACCTCTCTATGGTGATTTTTGGTTTCAAATATCTGCTGCAGCAGTTGAGGCATCTTAGGGCAGCAGTTTGCATTGGTCTGGTTTATCCGACTGTTTTAGGGGGAAACATGTTTGCCAGTCGTTAGGGTTTTTGAGGTGACTGTGCAGCGCCCGCCAGAATATATGCAGTCCTCCGAAAGCGCTGCTGAAATCAGGAGTGCCTCAGCCGGACTTATAACACAACATTTTGAATAATTTAGAACCACCGCTCGGGGGTTTTAAATCAGGTTGCTCTCCTTTTATCGAGCACCTGCCCGGTTTAAGGGCTGAAGCGCTAGGAGGCTTTAGCAGACTTCTCCTTTACGCTTTTCCTCACGGGCCGCCCGGCTCTCCCGAGAGCCTTGGGAAGAAGGGCTGAACGCCGAGGCTGCCCGGCCGCGACCTGGGGCCCGGAGCTGGGAGCGCCGCTGGGGCGAAGGCACTAATACCCATTGGACAGGGGTATTGGCTTCAGCCAAGGCCGAGAACGGGCAAAGAGGATCTGGGGAAACCCAGCGCCACGCAGAAAGCCCGGCACTGGCCTCAGCTCGCAGACGAGCATTTGCTCTGCTCAGCTGACACCCGTGTCGCGGCCCGAAGAGGAGCGCTGCTCGGTGCGCGGGTCGGCTCGGTGCGCGGAGGAGCCCCGGGGCCGGCGCTGCTCGCCAGGGCCCGCGGCCTTCGTCCCGCGCTTCCCCACGGCTGTGACTGGCACCGCTGGGGGTGAAGAGCGCCGGAGACATGTTGGATTACTTCTCTGATAGCATCTTTACATCCTTCCAAGAGCGTAGCGTATTCCCAACATTAATCTTCTGTGCCGTCTCGAGGCAGCGCGACCAGAAAACGCGTTGTCAGCTCAGGTTGTGACAAAGACGCCAGGCGTCACTTAAAAAAAGAAAATGGAAAGGAATCGCCCCTTTCTAAACCTTTGCTCTCCGAATGCACTCGACGGACCCGCTAGCTCCGCTGCGACACCCTGCAGTCCTCAGGGACACCCAGCAGAAGCCCTCGCCATGCATTTCTTGCAGAAATGAGCCGTCCCGGCCAAAGCGGGGCTCCTGTCGGTAAACACGCAAGGACAGCCCGTCTCTTTGGGTTATCTGAAGTCCTTCTCAGCCTGCAAAGCGCCCCGCGGCCGCAGGTGGCCCCGTGGAGACCAGCTTGCGGGAGCCCCCGGCAGGCCTGAGGCAGCGGTGGGCTCCCTCGGCCGCTCTGGGGGCACGTAGGAGGGCGAGCCGCGGCACGGGGACCAGCCCACGCGGCCGGGCAAGGCGAGCTCCTGCTAACCGCGCCAGCCCGCGTCCCAGCCGTGCTGGGTGGGGGTGGGAGGTGGGCACTTCTCAGCCACCCCGGCATAAGGTGCCAGACCTCAGCAGCAGGGCCCCGCACGTGCCTCTTGCTCCCACCACGTTCAGCGCTTCGTATTTCAGCAGAGATATCGACCGTGCCTAAATCCTTCGCACCGGGGATAGCAAACGTGAGGCGTGCAGTCAGCCGAGCAGAGAGAAACGATCCTGAAGGTTAAGAGCCAGATCTTGCCGTCCTCCAACACCCATACTCTATCAAAACTCCCATCAAAATCAATACTGCTTCTACACGGGGACTCAGTCACGCCGCTGCCCAGGGTGAGGGGCAGCTCATCCTCGCGCCGCCGCAGCACGCCGCGAGGTCCCTGGCTGCCTGGCCCGGCCTGCCCGGCGCGCGAGGCCCCCCCGCACCGCGCGCTCCCGCGCACGCACCCTCGGCCCCACCCGCGCTCCCTCTCCTGGAGCCCAGGCTCCACATCCTGAGCCTCACGTGCTACAGGCCGCCCCCCGGGTCGTCCCAAGGGGCGGAGGGCAGGCAGCAGCCCTTCTCCCTGTCCGGGGTGTAGCACACTTTATGCAGCTGTCCTAGCTGCTTTGGGCCATGCTCACGGACAAAAAGGGCACGCGGCAATGCCGCAGATGCTGCTTCTCCCGCCGTGCTGCTACCTGCAGACCAGGATTGCAGCAAAGGGACGTTAGCCCACGCTGAGGGGCCTCCGTGCTTCCCAGCGCGTCCATGCAGAGCGGGACGTGACCCAGCCCCAAGGACAGCAGCGCAGGGACAAGGCCCCGCTCCCTTCCCCACGCTCCCCGGGCCGTCGTCCGCGCGGTGCCTCGGGTGGGGTGGGTTTCACCCGAATGGCCGTGCAACAGGACGCCCTAGTCAGAGGATGCGTTAACGCATTGGGAAGCAAACATGGACTCCCGTCTCAGACAGCGATTGCCACAGAAACGATCACAAAAGCTGCATTTCAGCAGGAAAAGCAAGAGAGAGAGAGAGAGAGAGCGCCTCTTCCCAGAAAGAGCCCTGGGAGGCCGGTGCAGCCAGCACGGAGGGTCCGCAAGAGCCGCTGCAGCTGGTGAGGAGGGGAAAACCGGAGCCTTTCCCAGAGACGCACACCGGAATCCCATATCCCCACTTCTTCCCTGAACTACCCAGGTAAGAAATCACTAGTTTAGTACCCAGAGGTTAGAATAATGTAATTCAGCGAGGAAGAGCTGGCTCGCGATGAAATCCCTGCGAGGGAAGTGCTACTGCAGAGAGCAACTCGCAGCGAGAAAACGGTTTGTGCAGCTTTGATAGGATCGCATTCAAAACCGCGCTAACCCAAACACGGCGGCTTAAATTTTCGCGGAAACCTTGACATCTCCTGGAACCAGAAGTTAGCTAGAAAAGCAACCATCTGCTATTCTGCGCACGTAGCTCTGAGAGAGAGGAAACATCAGATAAACGGGTATCGCAAGGAGAAGAGTGACACCCACCTCTGGAGAAGGCATCTGCTGCCTCTCAGCGCAGGGCGCACGTTGCTCAGGAGGCTGTCGGTTCCCGCATCCCCATCTATCTGCTTTCGTGTTTCAGCAGCTGGGAGACCCCCCGGGCGCCTCTGCTAACGGTTACAAAGCAGGACACCGGGCATGGCCTCCCTCCCTCCCCGCGAGGGTCTCGGGGGGGTTAGGACACCCGCTGTGCCCACGGATGAGGTGGAACCACTGGGCAAATACCAGCGACTTTGCTTCCCTGCTGTCTTTAACATCCCCGCAACACGCAGCGCGGGCTTTGCCTCAACGCTGCGGTAAAGGCACGGGCAGCCAGCATATATAATTCAGAGGCTGAGGTTTCGGCCTCCAGGGCTTCGCTTAGCTGATGATAATCCACTCGACAGGGTGATTTTTTTCCCTAAATGGTTCAGCGTATCGCATCCCTTTTGTCCTGCTGATTCAAGGGGAAAACACCCAAGTGAAACGAATAGCTCGCGGAGCAGCCCCGAAAGCCCGGCCACCGAGGCCGGTGCCCCCCGCGGCAGCAGCCCTGCGGGGACGGCCTTTCCGGCCACGTCTGTCTTGCCCAGCGTGGCAATGCCACGGGGCCGCTGCTCTCCCCAGCGCTGCTGGTGCCACCACACAGGTCCCTGCCGGTGCTTTTCTCACGGCCAGTCCTGCCTCACTTTCCCATGCCTCCATGTCTGCACGGATTAAATCATTTGCAAAACTGACAATTCAAGGGACAACGCGCTCCCCTCCTTCCTGCCCCCCAAAAGGCCGGTCCAAAAAATGCTTGTGCTGAGGAGCTTAAATATAAGAGCGGCCTCGTTCAGCACCAAGCAGCCCAGCCGTTTTGAAGACTGAGGCTCTTGGGAGCCTAACTTCGGCATCCTATTTTTGCAGACGCTGGGTTCAGTGTTGTGTTTAATAACTCCTGCTAGACGTATCTCCACAGGTGACCCAGATTCAGGAAGCCTCTTTATCTAAGATTGTTATGCACATACTTAAAGAAGGGCTTAATGGCTCCCGCAGATCAGGGCCACATCAAACAGTGCTGTCTCTGAAGGAGCAATGATCGTCTGCATTTGAAGTTTTTGTGCCTGCCGCACTGGGCTTGTCAACAAGGTGCAGATTCGTCTGGGGATCTTCTTGGTTGCTGCTTAGCTATCTAAAATTTACATCTGACGTAGCTAGCGTGTGCTTTGGCATCTGAAAAGCCCCACGAGTGCAGGTGAGCAGCAGAGCAGGCACCAGCCCCGGGCTCGCGCCCCTTCCCCGCGGCCCGCAGGCTGCAGCGGCAGTGCAGCGCCCTGTCGCGCGGTGGGACGTCCTCACAGCCGCCGCGTCTCCGGCTCTGCCACGCGCGTCCTGCAGCCTTCTGTGGCTGTACTGGCACCAGGGGTCAAACAGAAGACCCCGACTAGAGCTAGCTGTGCGGGGCTTGCCGTAAACGTAAACCTGAATCTGGGTATTTTACATCTGCAAAGTTTATTCTTTGGACTAAGTTGATGGTTCTTCCTCTCACCTCATCTTCCACTGTTGCACATCGGATTTGGTGGCTCTGCTGGGCTCCAAGTTCTTCCCTTTCCTAGTACACCTCACTTGAGACTTCTTAGGTGGCCGCTTACCGTTTCTTAACTATCCCGAGGGCTGGGCAGGAGCCCTCGCGCCTGCCCCGAAGCGGTGCGCGTGAGACTCTGACCGCTAATATTCGTGCCGAAACGCGTCTCCCCGCCCGGCTCGCGGGCTGATGAGGTAGCCGGCGGGACGAACGGCTGCAGGGAGCGCGACCGCCGGGCCAAGCCGAGACAGGAGCAGGAGACAGTATGAGAACGGAGCGGTTCTTACAATTCTGCTAACAAACCGTAAAGCAGCTGGGAGGTGCAATTTCACCTCCACTTGTTTTTACGTTCGCAAGTTAACACAGAGCGTGCCAAGACAGCTCTTGACAAGGGGCAGTCAGGACAAGGAAAGGACGCGGTGTTGTCCCCCCATTCGGAAAGGTACCAGTGACGCAGGACGGACTCCCTCCTCGGCCAAAAACTCGGCCACGGCAAGGCCGCGGCCCAGGGAAGCAACCGCCGCCGGAGGAGGTCGCTTGCCCGGGTAGCTCCTTCTCTGCTGCTACTCGTTATCATGTTAAGCTCAACAAATACTCTCTGAGGCAAGAGCTGAAACCCAGACGACTCAAACTCCTGCTTAAAATACACCAGCTCTGGGCCGGGATCTAAACCAGCCTCCCGACATTCAGGGAAGCGCTCCTAAACCCGGAGCTACCGAAAAAGGAGGAGAATAAAGCCACCGCCGCATCCCCGAGCAGTTTTCTGAATCTCACTCTGTCTCCTGTTTTCATAGATTGATTTTTTTTTTAATTGAACTAAGCGAAATTTTGGGAAAGAGAAAAGAGGTAATTTTGTTAAGCAGGACAGTAAGTCTGATCTAAATCAATTAAAAAAAAACTGGCTGACAAAATGAAAAAAAAATCAATTATTCATCTGACACTAGCTGTGAACATATTTTTTGAATTCACCATTTTCTTCAGCTACAGCGTTCCCATAAATTTACAGGTGCAAATTTATATCAGCCTCCAGATATTTTGTCATGGCTACAGAGTTGCTGAGGATGCTGCAGCTTCTTTGGAAAACTGGATTAGATTCAGCAACTGAAACATGTGAATACAAGTGCATAACTGAGTCTGAAAACGTTAGCCTAGAGGAATAAGCCCTGCACATGTGCCCCTTTACGCGTCGACTCCAAAAAAGCGCCGTTTTCCCACGCACGTCTTTGGGCCACCTCAGACTCCTCCAGACTCAGAGCTCGGGGAGGGAAGGCAGGGAGAGCAGAGCACGAGGAGGTTACGGGCGTCCTCATGAATTTCGGGTCCAGAAACCTAAGCGCTTACAATTATCAGTGCCAAGAAGCTTACAAAATCCATTTCAGATTGCAACAATTCACTCCCATATTGAAAACATGTTCATTTGACTCCCCCCAAGAGGATAATCAAATAAAAACTTCAAACGCAAGAGCACTATAAAATGTGATTTCCAGCCTCTTACAGTACCACGTGTGAAATAACGCTATCCACCTCTGCCCTACCCCCAAATATTTTACCCAGGAAAATGTGAGAATAACTGCGACATTTTGATATAGCTATAGGCAGGTCTCACACTTAAGACTCGACACCCAGCCTGTAAAGATGGTCCTGAATAAACTGTGGCACTTGTGGTATTGAACTGAGCTACATGACGCTAGATGAACTCAGTGCAGAATAATATCAATTGCTTCTTTAATAATTCTCTCCAAAATGCTGCAGCCCTGGAATAGCTTATACTAATCTATGGGTTTAGGATAATTTAATAATATTACCGCTATTTCTACTTCAAAGGGAGTGTAGATAAAATAAACTAGTTTTATTTTGCTAAATCACAGATATTTTTCTATAATTTACATGCACCTTCTCATTCTACTAAAGAAATCTGAGTTAATATCATTCCCAAATTGTAACACATAAATCAGAATCTATTCCTGAGAGCAAAGACCTAACATAATAATAAGTCTCTTTTCACCTAGAGGCATTCCTTCTCGGTTTTAATAACACAAAAGGGAATAACTACACAGCTAAGGAGCATGGAATGAAACCTTATTGTACATATGAAAAACAGACAAAAGATATTTTAAGGGAAAAAATGGCTAAAATGAAAAACTCATGCTATTTTCTGCAATTTCACAGAACATGCCCTTAGCTGGACTATGGAATAAAATAAATATGAATCTTATTTCATATTTTTGTATAAACTTTCGTCTCAGGAACTCATAAAGAAGACTGGCAGTGACACAACGTCTCTGTGGCCTTGGTGAGCGTTACTGTCCCCAGGAGGCAGAGGGTCGCTGCTGGGAACCAACCCGTAGCAAAACGTCTCTCCCGCCTTGAAACGGCCCCGTCCAGAGGCTCAGCTACAAAGGCGCTTTCACAGTTCTATCCTTTTTCATCCAACTTATGGCAAAATGAGAGGCCTCAATCATTCATACCAACAAAACCCCCAAAACCAACCTCGCCCTGAAGTAGTCGCAGATGTGCACCCGGAGCAAGAGAGCAGGCGGGCGGGCGAGTCGGAAGGAGCCGACCCGCAAGCGGGTGGTGAGGCCCCGGGAGACACGGTCCTCCCCTACGTCCAGCTTCCTCAGTGCTCTTAGCAGGGTTCCTCAGTGTCCACTGGGGTTTTGCTTCGGGGGTACTAGGAAAGGTAGGATTTGACTATAATTCACAGCTGTGTTTCATCTTCAACGCGTTTAAAAGAAAATGTAGAGAGTCACAGAACGTGAGGCTGAGGAGACGCCCACAGCTACGTGAGCTGACCTCCCGCACAACCAACGAGCGCCTGCGGTGGGCACTTTCCCTCAGCAATATATGAGCCGTGCAACTTCCATAACAGGAGCTATAAAGTGCTTCCTTTCTTTCGAGAAACCCTTAAGGCAAACAGATCATGGATATAGGCCTCGGAAATCTCTACGAGGTTGTTCTTGCTCAAGAAAAAGGTGAAGAAAAGAGTCCCTCAAACCCACGTGACAGATCACCACTTTGTCACTCTTTGCTACTAACTGAGGACGGAGCAGGAAAGATCAAAATCATGGCATCAGCCCCCTGCTAGTCCCAGACAGACGCTTTACAGCTCCCTTGCGCATCGGCAACCCTCGTATGGCGCGCTGGGCTAATAACGCTTAATCGAATTCGACCAGTGGCGATGCGAGTGAAGTGCTTATTGCGCACAATTGAGTTACCATGCTCTGCAGGTCCTTCAGATGTGACCAGATATTGTATCTTTTCCTGTTGTTTCCATCTGTAAACTTTGGCTTATCCATCAGTGCCAAAGCAGATAGGTCTCTAATGTAGTCAGGGTGGAATCAGATGTTTCTATTTCCTAATAGCCTCGAAATGACCCTGTGGCCAATGGCAGACGGGCTGCAGCTCACTTCTTGGAGCACTGCTTCATCTAATAACCCAGACCACGCACAAGACCAAATTGAAGCGTTGCTGATGTTCAGCCGGCCGCTTTCCCACGTCACTGCCGAGGGCTCAGGCAGCACGTCCCCAGGTGGGCCAGCTCCTTCCCTCCGCCTGCACGCGCCGCGGGGGCACAACAGGCGGGAGGCAAAACACCCGCTTTTGACTGATCAACACCACCGACATCCCTCAGGATCACACCTGAAACCTGTTTCAGGCCAAATTTCAAACTTCTCGGGTGAGGAAATGGGGAAAATGAAGCCACGCATGAACTTGGCTCAGGGCACGGGCCCAAACTTTCTTCCACGTGGTTTGGGTACACGGGGCGCGGGAAGGGCTGAGCACGCTGCGGGCTGGGCTTGGTTCTCCTTGTGGGCTCTGCGGACAAACTGTATCTGGGCTACGGGCAGCACCGTGGACAGAAAGTCCATGGAGTTCAGGGATCGGCACGCGAGGGCTAATCTCAAACCCGGTTTCCACCCTTCGGCGCAGACATAAGAGCCTGACAGCATACAAAAGACCCGGAGACCGGAATTATTCTGGGTTCATTACGGCAGAACATGGTCTAACATCCAGCGTATTTGAGTTTATGCTGCAAACAAAGCCAGCAGTTAAAACATTAAAGTACCAGGAAGTTGGTGGGTGCTGCTTTCTCAAGACGAGATCACCCTTTCCAGATTTCACCTTCAGGCCTCTTTTTGAGAAGCTTGGCTTTCATTTCCTCAGAACCTTAGAAAGTTGCAGGGCAGAAATAAAACGAAAAATCTATAAAAATGATGAAACCAGAGATGTGGGCATATTTCACAGCATATTGAACCATGAGCAAAAAGTATAAATTAGGGAAAAATAAGAGACTACAGAGTGTTTATACAGCCAAACGAATGTTTTCTTGGGATCTGAAAAAAACCCTAATAATAAATGACAACTCCCATCCCACAGCAAAGCAATAATTTAAAACTAAATTTACATTATAATTAGCCTTTCAAAAATGCAAAGAACTTCAATATAGATGTCCATTAATAATATCGCTGCAGTTGGGAAGCCTGTTCCACCCACGCATGCTACTTAATTAAGCTCAGAGTTCCTCATTCATACAAACAGACAGTTATGAAGAACAGGTGGTTCCTAATTTAAAGATAATGGATAAGTGGATCTCAGTAAAACTTCAGAGCCTTAGATTATCTCATTTAACGTTTTGCTTGTACCTTTGAAGATTTTATTTTAAGCTCAATTTTATTTTTCTCCAACAGCCATGACTTAGCATATCTGTAACAGAATACGGGGCATGCTCGTCTTTTAGTATAACGATGCAGATCACTTTCCGTGAAGAGCCATGAAAGTGCTTTAAAACAGCTCACCGGTTAACCTGTAGCATGCCACATTTTGGGGGCGACCATGGGATGATGGTTTGCTCACACGGCTGGAGAGAGACCCGTAGGCAGATCGGGAAAACTCTGGCTGGCGGCTGGAAGAGCTTTGGACTGCAGCAGCAGTGGCGGAGGGCTGCCAGCAGCAGACCTTCAAAGAGGAGAGGCGGCCAAGGAAGGAAGAGGTCCACGGGCTTTGTGTTGGGCTGCCAGCTCAAACACACCCAGGATTTCTCCCGTGGAGCCGGCGGTTCCCTTGCGCTTTGTCCCGGCGCTGTGCGAATGCACGCGAAGAACCCGGCTCAGCTCGCGCCAGTGCTGCTGCGCCGCGCTCGAGCTGAGCTGGCTCTGGACAGCATCACTGAGGATGCCCCTTAATTAATTAGGATTCACTCTAATTAATTAACCACATGCCAGGTTGTCTGTGGGTGGATAACGTTCAGGGGCTGCACAGCGTTTAGCGGTGCTCTGTGCCTAGCAGTGTATGTCGAAAGAGCGTGTGGGGACTGGAGGGACAGTCGAGACCAGAGAGGGTTTTACTTGCACTTGCAAATTTTAACCTCACTTTATGCGGGGGTTCACTATCCTCATCTGACAACTCACAAAATGCTGAAAGAAAGTAAGGCAGGGAAGGGCGCAAGCCTCCCGACACCCTACCTACTTGACGAAAGTCACTTCACTTGAGCTGAGGCCCCTTTGTCGTGGAGAATCATTTCGGGATTCCCGGCGCCCCAGAAAGGCAGGCTGCCCCTCCGTACCGGGCACGGCCGTAACAACCTCGCAACCCCTTGCAGCGGGTCTGCAGGTCCCCCTGGCAGGCCCAAAAGCGAGGAGGAGAAGGGTTGAGGGCCACAGCTCCCAGGCTTCCCCCAGAAAGGCACATCTGGCATTTCAGCTGTGCAAACTGCGATGACTAATTCAAAACAATGAAGCATTTAAAGACAGAGCCTATCTCTAGTAGAAACAAATGGGTCTTTTATACCCAATTCTACCAGCCACTTAAAGAGAAAATATAATCACAGTATAATCAATGGAGTGAGTAATATTTACTGGTTGAGTGATGAATGGCTCTCTCTGGAAGAAAGGATATTTTTATGTATGACTCCTGACAGCTTGGGTTGCTGTAAGATGCAGCCTGAAGTAAATAGCCATGTTATTTTTGAAAAGCCAGATGATTCAAATAGTGCAGGCAAAGACACGGAAACTCACACCTCCACTAACAGTTTGTTCACAAGCCTGTTTCCCTTGTTAGACTCTGTTTTACCTCCCACTGTTACTGAGAGAACTTGTATTTTTTAGGAAAAGTTTATTACAAGGTTGCTTCTAAGTAGAGAGCACAAAGAGGTTGAAGGCAATTAAACCGCGGTGTTAGAGGTCACCACCTATGAGCTGTGAGCATGCAGGACGGGAGTTTAAGCTGAACCCAGGGCAGAGCAAGTTGCCTTGCTTTGCAAGGCTTAGGCTAACTCCTGCTGCTTCGGCACGGCCAGGGTGAGCTGTGCACGGCCAGCCGCTCCTGCAGCTTCGCGGGAGCAGGTGGAGATGCCGCTAGCTGCGCGCCCAAGCCAACCTTAGGGGGGCTGCTGATTTTTCTGTGGCGAGACTACCCTCTCTCCCGGTGCACTTACACTTATCCAGGAGAATATCCAGGTAAAATCGTTTGTCAGGTGGAATACAAGGCTGCTCAACCACGTAGCCGCACGCGTCTGATCTCGAGCTAGCGGAGAGCAGATACACCATGGAAACCAGACGCACACACGCACTGCGGGCGCCGATTGGCAGGGCTGGGGGAGAGGCAGGAGATGGTTCCTCTGACTATGCTCTGTCTCAGCGGAGTGAGAGCTAGAAGTCTTAAATGTTTTTTCTGGGGGAGGAAAGGCTGTACCCAGAGGTATTTTTCCTACGTGCTTGTGCTCGAGCCCCTTGAAGCAGGCGCTGCCGGTTGCACGTCAAGAACACCAAGGCCCTTCCAGCCAAGCGGGCGTCCTGCGTCTGGTCCATGGCCCGCGCTATTTCTATACCATCCAATTAAAAAAAATCAGATAAACCTCATATTACACAGCAGTCACAAGGCAGATAAAAATATAACTGCTAATGCTAGTACAACAGATGTTGTGTATTCAAACTCCACCACCAAACTATAAGCGTATGGTAAAGGAATTAAGAGCAGATTGTCTCCTTTATCTTAAATTAGCTGTGTGCCCATCAGGTGATCTCTGTTCTCAGCTCCTTTACTCCTGCCCACACTGCTCTGTTCCTCCTACCGCTTAGCCTTACTTTTTTCTCCCGGTTTTGTTCCTCCTGTTTACGTAGCCATACAGCACAGCAAGGCTGGCTGGAAAGCTCCGATTCAGTTCGGCAGAAAGAAGTAAAGACAAACAAGAGCCTGTGGGCTCTCTTAAAACCGTGAGGTCTGCTGACACCTCTGGCACTACCCCTCTCCTCTTCCCGACCCGCGGCTGGGACATCCCTCTGGACGGCAAGAGCTCCATGCTCAAGTCCGTGCCCCACCAGCCTGGTGTTAGCAACAAGCCATTTGTTTAAGGAGGAAAAACCCGTGAGGGTGGAAAAGCTGTTGGTTGGTCTTTCCTGCCGGCCAGCTCTCCAAACGGCGCTAGCACAGACTGGGAGAAAGGTCTGTGCGCCCAGCAGCCCCTCCGCCCCCTCCCCATCCTTAGACTGGTTCACTTGGAAGAAGAAAACAGACCCCTCTCCCCACGGGTCCTTCCACTGACAGAGGCAGTGTTCCCCGAACCCCCGGCCTGAGCGCGTCTAACCTCCCCCTCGCGCATTTTGTTAATTTGCTGCCTTTCGCCCCATCAGGCAGAAGCCGTGAGGCCTGCCTCCCTCCCTCCTCTTCCTCACTTGCATTCCTCCCCCTTCTCCCTTCTCCCCGAGGCTTTCTCTGCAGCTCCCCAACGTCTCTGTGCCCCAGGCCAACAAACGCCTGGCTTCCTGCTTGAACGGCCCCCGAACAGAGGCGCTTTCTTCAGCGGGGGCCTCGCTTGGGGACGGCCCCGACCTCCAGTCCGGCAGGCCCTTCTCTCTCCTTCAGAGCCCCCTTTCATCCCAGCGCCCGTTTCATAAAGCTGCTGCAACCAATTTCCTCCTCAGTGTCATCTCCACTTCCCCCTTTATTTAAACTATTGCCCTCTTCCTTTGCTTCTGTCAGATCTCCAGCGTAAGCACTGTGACCAGCTCTGCACGCCTTGATGGCGCTAATAATGCCTCATTACACATAACGAGGTAATCAGAGAAAGTTCAAGAGGCAGTTCAAGGATGGGGAGCCTGGAACCAGCCCATCTTCAGATGTGTACAGCCTGCCACGCAATTTGAGCTAAAAGGAAAATATGTAAATAAACAGTGAAACTACGCGAGGGAAAGGAGGGAGAAACCATGACATTAACTAACGGGTATTAAGGGAGCAGAGAAGTGAAAGCAGCTCCGAAGTTTCCAATTTCCCAGAGCAGCATCGTATCGCCGAAGGTTTTGCGTGGGCCTACCGCGTAATGGGAAAAGCCCGCGCTTGCCAGCCGCCTTCCCGCGGCGGCCAGGGAGAAAGGCACATTGTGCGGCTTCCACCTTCCCCTGCCAGACTCCCGGTTATTATTTTTGGAAGGCACAATTACAGGCTCGCAATTTTCATAGATTTTTGAAAAATGCCCCATTGATTAGGTTTTACAAACTGCCCAGAAAAGGAACTCCAGAATTAATGGCAGGCTGACACAGTCTATATTAGTTTGCTCACAAAACCTCTTTGTAACTGCCAGCGTGGGGCCCCCCTGGCTGCAGAATACAGTCGGCTTCTTAGAAAGATGGAAGAGCGTCGCCAATTCATTTTTCTCTGTCAAACGTTTCATTTATTATTGAGCCCGTGTGCAGGTTAACATCTCTCTCCCGTGCCAGCACCACGGCAGCAGCGACCATTTTTGCGTTTCGCTTGCCAGCTAAGTTTGCGCCACCCTTGCCCCGTGGCAGCAGGTACTTAATGAATGAGCGTAATTAGCTTGAAGACATCGCAGCAGGCTGGTGGGGTGGCAGCGCACTTAGTTGCTACATAAGAAGTGAAGCTAAATGGCTCCCACACCTGGAGCTGGCGATAAATAAGCACGACACCATACGATTGCTGGTCTCTGAGTGTGCCAGTCCGAGTTCACTCTGGTGCAGACTGGGAATTTGGGGAGGCCGTGCAGGCACCCCGCATCCCGCATCCCCGGGCTCTCGCTCACGTGCCTGGGGCAGAGCTCCTGGAGCGAGGGCAGGAGCAGGGAAGGGGGTCCACGACCCCCAGGTCTTTGATACAACGCTCTCCCCTGCCTCGCAGCAAATGACCAGCAAAACGGAGCTGGGCAAAGCCTGGCACCCCTCTTTCCGAGCACGGTGGGAGAGCTGTGCTTTGCAGGAAGGCCTGCGTAGCCCCCTGGTCGTTACAGGTCTGCCAGCAGCTGGGAGGGTGTTTGCACGGCCCGTAGCGCTTGTCCGCGGCTGGGAAGCCCGTGCGAAGGAGCTGCGCCAGGACGGCCGCAGAGGAAGGGCCGGGGGGCAGGTTTGCTCACGGCTGCCTGCGACCCGTTCCCGGGGGCGGCGTGTCCCCGCTGGCGCTCGGGGAGCCGGGTGACCCGGGAGCCCCGGCACGCTCACAGCGCCGCATCGCCGTCACGAGCGCCGCGGCGGTACTAAGCGCAAAGGCGGCGGCTTGAGACCCCGGGATGAATGTGCAGTGCTGACAGCTAGAGAAATCATCTCCTGATTTATAATCAGAGGAAATTTGATACAGGAGTCACTGGGAGAGGATAAATGTGTCATTTTTAAAGTCGCTTTGACTATAACCCCCCCTTAATTGCAGAAAATACAAAATAAGTGCCAAATGGAAGTATGAGAAGCAATTTTTTCTGTTCATTACTGACACAAAATAAGCCATGAGCTTATCCTTTCAGACTCTAAATTCAAAACACCCTCTACATTTTAAGCCCTATTTCCCTAGAATGAAAAGTAAAACATATCTGCATATTGTTACAGTTATAAAGCTGTAGGAAAAGGTCTTTCTTCTCTCTAAGTAAGACTGATAGACATTTTCCACTAAAACTTGATTTCAAATGAGAATATAAATTATAATTTTATACATCTGCCATGTGGTGGGAGCTTGAATATTGTTAATCAGTATGGACAGATTTCAGATTGCTCAGGAGAGGAGGAGACGACCACAGCATCTAACAATAGTCTCGCTAAATAACAGTCCTTCCAACTATATTTTGGCAGGCAACTACAGCTTTCACAAATCAAGTAACCATGGTGTCTAGTCATCTTTACATCCTTTGGGATCAAACGCAGTTTAAATAGCCGGAGTTAGAACAACCGTCTTTGGAAAAATAGTACGATTCAGGGAACATACCTTTCTGTCAAGACTTTTTTTTTTCCCTGTTTCTTACCTCCACAAGGGAATTTAAAACACAGAAACTGTATCTTTGTTAATAAACTTGAAGTTTTCAGCTACTCAAGTTTTCAGCTTGTTCGGATTTAGAAAATTGGAAGTGCGTGGATCAATTAGGAATGAATTAACGTGACACTCCAGCATGAGAGAGATGCTCAGAAACCAGCTGCAAAACAGTCAGTTTAAAACGTCACAGAAGTTTAAAACGGCTCACGGAAGCAGCAGTGGTGAAACCTGGCCTTCACCGAAGGCAACGCGAGGTGTAAAACCAAACTCGGTTAGGGCCGGACGCTTCGACCTCACGGCACGTGCCGCACTGGCACAGCAGACCCGCGAGGGGAGCACAGCCCCGAGCCGCCGCGGCTTCAGCGCGGGGCCGAGGGGTACGGCGCGTTCAACGGAGACTGCCAGCGAGCGAACAAGGGATCGCAGATCTCCGTTCACCTCCGGTTCACTTTGGCTGAGCTACTGGAGTCCTGCCTTGCTCTATTCAGTGCGTTTCCACCTCTTACCCTGGAAATACAGGGTTCGGCCCTCGTGGGGCTGTACCCGCTTTAGTGCAAAACATTTTCAGATGCTCTGGAAGGTCAAAGTTGCAGAAAACCTGCGCTTCACGTATACGCGCTCTGCCACGTCCCCGACCATCCCTTTCCTCCCCGTTTTAACCAGTCTTCCATAAGCCTCTTTCCAAGGGAACCTCTGTTCCTGCAAATACACGCTCATACATATGTATATATATAAAGTGTAGACACACATATGCACTTTAAGCTTCGTGGGTCGTCTCGCTAGGGCCGAAACCATCAGTTAGCAGTAGCTACTCCTCCTTCCTCCCAGCCCGCCTCTCCCCACCCTCCTCTTCTCCCCTTTCCTTCCTGACACTCTAATTGGGGGCTTTAAACTGTTAACTCTTCTGGATATAAATTATATCATCCCCTGTGTTTGTACATCGCCAAGCGCGAGAATAGCAACCGCTCGCCCTCGCTGGCAGTCCTGTGACACTCCTTGTAAGCAGGCGGAAGCTCTGGAGGTCTAATTAAATTTCAGTGTGGGGGATCACATTCTGCCTTTCCGAATTCCTCCTGCTTATCTAAATTCCTCCTGTAGTTGCAACCTGGTACAATATTTCTCCCCACTTCGCACTCCCGCGTGCTGCGTGGTGTGACTGTGTGCTTTCAGGCAGCTGCCGCCCTTCCCAGAGCTCCCCGCCGTTAGTGGCTAACACATCTCTCCACGCGGTTTGCAGCGTGAAGCCCACGTGTGCGTGCGTGCACACGCGCGAGACAGAGGGAGAGGAAGGTATTTTAATAATATGGATTTGGGATGTAAAATAAGACACTAGTTCTTAAACTACACTCCATGGAGCACTTGTGGATGGCCCATTAAGAGCTGGTATGTCACATGGTGCTGATTTGCTCCTTGTTTCCAGCTGCTAAATTGCACTGTGACACTGTTAAATATACATTAAATACATTCCTAATGTTACTTAAGTAAGTAAATTGCTTCCATTGCCTGAAGGAAGTTCTGCAATTGCAGGCATGAGGGGAAAGGAAGGGGAAGGATGATCAGCGAGAGCCTCTGCTGTTAAGCTGTGATCCATGCCACAGCGAATTCCTGCTCTCGGGCAGGAAAACCGTCCTGCTCTAGGGACGTTTTAGATGCTGTCCAGGGCGCAGTCCCACGAGCCAAGCTGCGTTTGGGCCAGACCCCTGAAAAATGCTCTTTCCTTTTGATGCCTCTTATGAGGCATCCAAAGCTTTTCCGGGCACTTAATCATAATCAAGCCTTTCCAGGGGAGGAGATGAAGATGGTCAGCCGTAGATGGAGGTGCATGAAGCATCTGGTCACTTGGAAGCCTTGGGGGAGATGCAAGGACACGCCGCAGGGGCAAGGACAGAGCCGTGCCCACGGCAGCGGCGCAGCTGCAGCCAGGGCGCTGTGCTCGGGGAGCGGGCAGGGCGCAGCAAGCGGGAGTACGAAATCGCAGCCTCTTGTATCACAACGTTCAGGAACACATGCTTGTTTGTTTAATGAGTCTGAGCATTTCCAAGAACTGCTGCCACAGTCTGCATGCTATTTTTTTTCCCCTCTTTAAAAAAAGGGAAGCACATCGACAAAAAGAAAAACTAGACTTGCAGTTCATGCTCTGCTCAGGTCGCCATGGCCCTAAGGATAATTTGGAAAACATGAACTAAAAAAGTAGTAAGCAAAAGCACACTCTACACACCTCTCCTCTCCCTCAATTTATATAAGGGCTAGTTACAGGCAGAAAATAAGGGACTTACTGCTAACATCTAGCCTATCTTCTCCACCCCCAGCCAGCTCCCAGCATCTGCAGGGAGTTTGTTGTTGTGGACAAAAGCCTTTGTAAACAGCGTGGTGGTTATACAACCGCACAAACACAGGCGCAGGCCTGCACGGACATGCCGCGGGGTGCCACACCAGCTGTGGGCTTGGGCAGCAAGCAGCAGCCTTGGTTGCCCAATCCCTCTACATTTGCCTGCTTTTGGCAGGCTTGCACCACTCTACTCATACGAGCACCAGACCATGTAGCAGGGCTAAGAGCAGCTGCACAAGTTGTTGGTTTTAGCTTCCCATTTCTGAGCGAGCACTTGGGGTCTGTGTCCCGCTACAGTGCAAGGACCGCAGATCGGTAATGCAAATATTTGAAGCTTGTACACTTCCACTCCCATTATGGTGTTTGTCACAAAGATGAATTAATGTTGTGCCATTTTCAGTTCTCATTACAATCTTTGCCATGAGATGAAATAGTAGACTCTTAAAGTCTCTATGAATCACAGCAGCATGCTCTACTACGCTGACCTTTTCAATATGCTGTGTTTGGACTGGCTGGCATTTCCTCCCCTCTTCCTCTGCAAGAGCCACACTGAACTTGCAGGCAGGCCAGGCCCAGCGGCCAATGAAAACGCAGAATACTGATGAAGTCATCATTGCATAGGCATACCTGTGTTTCAAGGAATTCATTTCAGGATTTGAAGCTTAGTTACAACACATAAGGGGAGGCTGAGACAGGCCCATCAAAAACCCTACTTGCTGCATCTGTAAGACACTTGCACGCATACACATGCTAAATGAGAAGGAAGCAACTCCTGAATAGTTGCACTGAGAAGGAAAACCAAGCCTCCAGCTACCTGCCTACATTTGAAAAGGAAAAAACAGGTCACAAATTTGTTGTTAAATGGTCTGAAAACTGTCGTCCAAGTGTGGAATTTCCTGCTTTTCTTACCCTACTTGATGATACCAACACCATATGACTGGAGGTGGGACTGGGGCATTACAGAGTGGTTCCTCAGCATCCTCTAACAGCTCCTACTTGAAATCAGTCTAGTAAAGACAGTATTTGTGACAACATAAAAGAATTAAAGGAAGGGTTTTTTGTTTTGTTTTTTTTTTTTTGAACTGAATGTACCAGTTACAAGCCAGCCAGGGTGAAACGCATGGCCTCCTCATGGTATTCAGAATTTCTTCTGCAATAGGGCCAGCTGCCTCTTCACGCACATCTGTGCATGAGAAAGGAGGAGAGAGGAAGAGGATGGGCGTAAGTGTCCCCCACTACAGTGGCAGCACGACAGGGCTGACATGGAGGAGGGTGGGCTGCCCTGCAGACACACCTGGCACAGGCCGCAAGAGGTGCAGTGGGACAAGCTTGCACCATTAATGGTGCCAACGGGGCATGCAAAAAGAAAGACTCCTGCGCAGGTGCCCAGGGAAGGAAGAAGCCAACTGAATTTTCTCTCCTCAAGAAGGTCACTTCGGAAGTAACCACCACCATTGCATCTCCCCACCTAGGACTCCTCCATGCTCTCACAGCTTGGCACACCAGTTGCTCCAGAGAGCCCTCAGGCCCTGGGAGGACAGACAGGGAAGCACAACCCCACTGCTTGCTTCTCCATTTGGGACCCAGGGCCCCTGCACACACTGGCCTGCCCTCAGCAGATATAATCCGCCCCCAACACGCTCTCCATCACACATTGATTTTGTTGAAACCTATCTTTCAGTGAAGATTCACAGACCCTCATCCTGCTGCACGATCCCAGCTGTTTACGTGACGCCTAGGACCTCTTAGGAGAATGCTGGAAATTATCTCCTGCTTCAGCTGTCACAGAGGAGGGCAATGGGTTCAGACAAAAGTCAACATAATAACTCAAGACACACTACTTAAAAATGCATTCATAATCAAGAGCAGGGTACAAATGGACTTTTTGTTTCATCCTAGCTGTCAAGTGACAAGACTTGAATATGTAACTAAGAAATCCAGTCAGCTCAGATCCCTGAAGGAGTAACAGGGACAGGGGGTGCTCGGTCTGTACACCTCCACCCTGCTTTGGTGCCCTTCTGGTCTGGACCCAAATACAGGTTTTGCAGAATAAATGTGTGCAAAATCCCATACAACAAGTATGCAAGGTCACTGCGCAGTCACCTGTGGCCTGCAACCCCACAAACATCCACGATGTCCAACGTAAAAAACCCCCAGAGGCTCAGCTTACCTTAAAGGCTGTTGACACGCTCCTAGCAGGTAGAGTTGAACAGCAGCTGTGGGCTGCTATGTTCCTTCCTTTCAAGGATGGTGAATGAGAAGAGTCCTAACGTGGGAGGCAGGGGAGAGCCACCATCCCAGTGCTGCAAAGGAAAGACCAGTCTTGGCCCAGGATAAGGGACTTTGGGATCTTAACTCTGCCCTAAAACACATCTCTGTACAGTGCATTACTGCTGTAGTTAACCATCATGCACAGTATGGATCTTATACCTCTCCTGGCTGCCTATGGTTTCTGGCCCACTGATCATGTCTATGGAGATCAAAAGCCTTTAAAAAAATAGGAAGGTACATTTATCGAGCTTGAAATCTGTGAGCTTGCCAAAAAGCTACTATTTTAAAACATTCTGTGAAGTAGAAAGTTAAATGGGTTGGAAAAGGTGTCATTTTGGTCCTTGTGAAGTTCACAGTGGCAAGAAGGACAGGGCCATGCTGCACCTCTGAGGTAGCACAGAGCCCAGGCTGGAGGCCTGCCAGGAGCACAGCTCACCTGAGCACCGCCTAACCTAGAAACAGCTCCTGCAGCCCACAGCCAGCAACCTGGGTTGCATTTGCCCTCTCGGGAGGCCTTCTCCACT
Source organism: Dromaius novaehollandiae (assembly GCF_036370855.1). NCBI lineage: Eukaryota > Metazoa > Chordata > Aves > Casuariiformes > Dromaiidae > Dromaius > Dromaius novaehollandiae. The sequence goes on from NC_088104.1 coordinate 38,856,683, forward strand.
GCAGGCCACTCAGAACCAGACTTTCCCAGAAAGGCCACAAACCTGACAGACCACAGCATTGCTGGGGACCTAGCTCTAAAGCCATACAGGTTTTCCAAAGTAAACCCTAGTATAAGTATTTTAGCTTAATGTCTTTCATACAAAAGCCCCTGAGAGCACGCATTACCAGTGAGAGCACGCTGCTGAAGGCAGGCAAGCAGGTGGTGCACCACATCACACCCTGCATTTCCAGAGCAAAATTCACCCCTTACCTTCCCCCTCTCCGAGGCAGGGCGGAGGGTGCTGACAAGGGGCTTCACAGCAGCCAACTTTGGCCACGTAGGAACAGCCAGGCTGTCCCTCTGCAAGCCAGAGAAGCACTCACATGGAGGAAGAAACACCTGTGAACCCACCTCTGGGAGCCACAGTCCCTTTTATGTGGGTAACAAACCTCCCACAGCTGCGTGCGATGGGTTCCCCATTCCTGGGGGCCTCCCACCGCGCTGAGGCTGGAAAGCGAGAGACGGCTGCCTCCTGCGAGCTCTCACCCTCCCTCTGGACGCATCCAGCAAACACATGTTCTCACCCCTAGGACGCCATCATTTATGGGATGAAAATTTTGAACTTATTTTCCTGAACTCTGTAAAGCACTGTTCTCCAACTCACTCCTCCGGGTGAGACGCTGGGCTCCGTCAAGGAGCTCGGGAACATCTGGAGGGGAGCGCTGGCCTCTGCCTGCGCCGTTTCGTTGCTTGGTCCAGCAGCATCGCGCAGCCCTGATCCTGGTGGTCTGACAGCACATATTCCCTTCTGCTGACTCTGCTGTGGACTGCTGTGGTGCGATAACAAGCAACGGGGAGGTGATAACCTCTCAAACCAGGCCAGCTGAGCAAACATGAGTCAGAGCATTCACTTCTAGCTGAGACCTGCCTGCTGGTCACAGAGCGCAGGAACTGAATTAGGACTAGCAAAGCAGCAATGCGCAGAGCAATGCCGTGAGGTGCCTACACGGAAAACGTGAGTGTCGTTCCTAAAAGCAGGCCTGGTCAGTACACGTGCTCTCATGCTGGAACCGCTCCATGAAATAGTTTTGCCAATATAACCTCTCCTGCAGATGAATTCATACAATTCAGAGCTGCTTTTCACAGGCCGTTTATTCACCTTTTTCCATAGGAAAATATTCCTGGGGAGTAGCTATATACCCATATATTCCCCCAGCTGGGATCCTTATCCTATGTATCAAATTCGCATATATGGATGAGGTGGTGAGAATATGGACGTTTCTTGGGCTGGTGACTGTGACGACTCCTGCCTCCCAAGGAGGTCACCGGCTGGGCTCTGGGCTGGGCTGAGCCCACCTGGGGCAGCCTGGTTCATCATATGATAGATTTATCGACATACACAACAAAGTTAAATGCTTGAACAATACAACAAACTACATATAAGGAAGCTGTGCTGTCAAAGCAGGGCCAAGGGCTGCTCCCTGGCAGCCCTAAAGATTGGTTTACAGCAGCTCGCTTGGCAGAGAAAAGGACACAGGCTTCTTTGCACAGATATACAGATATACAGACTTCTTTGCACAGATATACCAAAAGCTGAGATCCTCCTGCACCGGGCTGTAGGACTGGCGGTGCTGACAAGGGGCTCACAAGAGCCCCTCCAGCTCCGCAGCAATGCCTCTTATTTAAAACCCAAACACGCAGCTCAGTGCAGCACTAGCTGTGAAATAATTCTTCCCCCTTAAGCAGGCTCCGTCAGTGTTTTCCCTGTTTTGCAGTAACAGACTTGAACATATAAACAACCTCACGGCACACTCCGGGTTAGTCAGCGCCAGTCAGCGAGAGCCCCCCTCCGAGAAGACACTGCAGAAAGGAATACTTCTAATTTAAAACCCTTGTAAGTGCTAGAGACATTTAAAGCATTAATCAGCAATTAATACAAATAAGAAACTCAATCTCTCACATCATTAATACTAATTATGCTTTATAGTTGCATTTTCTGAGTAAGATGACAGGCAACATGCATATGGAGGAGGCTGCTTGACAGAGGTGCAGAAATGGGAGGCGGCTAAAGCGAAGGGGAAAGCAGACTGTCAGGGATGTTTTAAAAGGCCCTTGGTTTCCTTGAGCCGGGGCAGGCGTTCCTGAAAGAGCTGGAACTGGGCCCACAGAAAGCTCAGGGGCTGAGGGCAAAGTGCCACTCAGTCTGGGATGTCTGGGGTGCTGGGCAGACTCTCCTGACACGTGGTGGTTGGCATCGCCCCTGGGCAATGGGACGTCTCCTGGGGCAGCGGGCATTTGGCACCTGTGGGAACCAGTCCCGGGGGTCTCCAGTTGGATACCAAGAATCAGAGCAATTTTGGGGAACACTGGCTTCTACTTTTGCCACCACGAATGCGACACTGGAGGCTCTGAGGACATCGGTGTTGATGCTGAGAACAACTGAATGGAAACGGGGCCAGAGTTTTCACACTCGGCCTCTTCTGCAATGGATTTCCTGTCCTGCACGGTGAGCTTCACCACACACCACCAAGTCCCTGCAGAAAGAGCCGCTGCCTTTTGCGGGAAAGGTGGGGTTTTATTTCTCAGTATGTTTACATGTAAAACGACGAACAGGACAAGGACTGCTGGAAAAATCAATCCCATGTTAATGTGCTCGCTGACAAGTTCCTACTGCGCTGTAGCCAGCAATTCAGGAGGGAATTTGTAGTTAAACCAAACAAAACACAAACAAAGATTGCATTTACCTTATTTTCCTCGAGTTAGGACTATCCCTAAACACATACTGCCCCCTTTTAATCTTGTCATATATTTTCACTTACGCCTTGTACCTACTCGTGCCCACGTCGTCTTTACCTGCTGCCGCGCTGTTCTGGCACACCCCATGCTGTGCAACTTCTAAGCAAGGACTGCAAGGGCCAGGGCCTAAATCAATTATGATATACATAACAGCTCAGCATATTTGTCAAAGGCAATCTGGACTGTGCGTATGACAAATGTTTTCTATCTGGGTTTCCCATTGCTTCATTTGGCCTGGCTCCAGCTGCTTGTCCTGCTAGGAGCAGACTTCATTCAGTAAATCCAGCAAAAGCTGGGGAAGTCATTACACAGGTTGTCTCTGCCCTGCCCAACGTTGTGTTGAATTATACCTATGAGGCTACAGAGGCATTTGGCTTTATTTATTTTACCCCAATAGGGAAGGCAATTCTGAGCTGGATTAGCAGTGGCAGAGTGTCTTAACTATAAGCTCGTGAAAGATGGCCCTATACAAGCGTATTTCAAGTTGACTTGTGCTCTCTGGCCTCCCTACACAAAGGAAAGATACCCTTTGCATCAGGAATGCGTGCTAAAGGACAACGCAGCAAGAAGGACATTTTGCTAACTGACGAAATACAGCCAGTCCAGATATGCGGGAAGGAGAAACTGAGGTCATCACGTTTGACCGTTGGCCAAGGCAGTGCCCAGTTGTGGTGACTCAGACTCGCCACAGAACATCCCTGCTGCACTCAGCCCCTGCCCCGGACCAGGGCTGGTTCGATTTGCTAGGCTGCGCTTACCCATCGGTGTTGTAATAGAGCTGTAGGATCAGTGCGGAGCCCAAGCCAAAGCCCTCAGACTCGCGCTGCGGTGCCACGTGCCCGAACCCCACGAAGGCCGCGCACAGCGTTCCCGCGCAGAAGGGCAAAGGCACCGATGCGCCGCGCCGCAGCACACCGCTGCCGGCAGTGGCCCTGCAGCAGCCCGAGAGCATTTCAGCCTGACGGAAATTCTGTGCAGGAGCTTTCGGCAATGGACATCATGCTGGCAAGAAGTAGCAAGGCTTCTTATTCTTGGCGCTGTCACTGACCTGCTGTGTGACCTCAGGCAAATCACTTTACTTCTGTGTGCCTCTTCTACTTCCCGTCTTTCATCTGTCTTGTCTGTCTGACTGCAAGCTTCGGGAAGGGGATTATCTCTTGTTATGAGTATGCAGCACCAACCACAGGAAGGCTTTAATCTCTGCTGGGACTCCGAAGCACAGTGCAAAACCTGCAGCTATTCTGCAGTCCAGACTGTCTACGTTACCACTTTGCACAGGAGTGTTGCAGAGTGGTCCAAATGGGCCCGTGCTTGACGGCTCGCCACGTGGGCACTTCTCAGCTCGCCCGGCGTATACCCTGGCACTCTGCCTGCAGGGTGAGCAAAGCAGGTCTCCCAGCAGAGCTTCACCTCCATTTTGATCACTGACTGCACGGGAGAAGTGATGTTATAAACTGTGGCTGCTTTGAACACGTGCGTGAACATGTTTTGGATGTGCTTTCCTCGTGCAATGCAACAGGCGCTGTGAGAAGGCTTCCTCCCCTGCGCAGGACCGTGCCAAGTGCAAGGGAAAACAAACTTTGATGACCACATCTTTTACAAACGACTCTTAATAAACTGATGGGGAAACACTTCTATTACTGTTTATGTGATGGAAAGACTGCACATTTACAAAGTGCTGTACAGACGTAGGCCAAGGGAAGGCCAGGCTGGTTTTATGGGCTGTGGAAGACGCAGTACCCCAAGTACAATTCTGACCATAAATGTGTGTGAACAGCTCTGTGTGTGTGTGTGTGTGTGTGTGTGTGTGTGTGTGTGTTTAGAGAGAGAGAGGAAACAACAGAGAGAACAAGACTGCAGACCCTGTGCCAAAAGAGAGATCAAAAAGAGGGATCCAACAAGCAGAGAGACCCAGCTGTGTTAGTTCCTGGATTTTTTAAAATACACCATTACCGTCAGATTTCCTTACAGAGCTGTTGTTAAAACCTCTAAACTTTCAAGCATTCACCTATAATTAGCCTATCTTCCAGCTTTCTCTAATAAAGAATGAGGTATGTCTCCTGAAAACACTCCTGTAAGATCTGCAGCTGCCTGAAACATCCAGTTGCCCGTAAGTGGCTTGGATCAGCCTCATGTCACATTTAACACTTCCCCTGAAGAAACTCTCAGAAAGGCACAACTTTCTCCTCTGTTACTGCATGCTTTGTGGACTTTCCGTACAAAATACCCTTGTTCAAACTGTAAAGCAGCTTTGGGCTTTGGTAGAACCTGTAAAGAACAGCTGTCAGCAAAGACAGCAGCTCGTGTTATCGCACAGCACAATGCTCTGCACCGTTATCATTTTGCAAGATGCGCTGCTTCCCGTTGTCCCATTTGTAGAGGTGCTTTCTGGCTTTCTCTGCCTGTGTTGTGACAGCTTTTGTCTTTGCACCACTGGTGCAAAACTAAAGAGATCTCTGAATAAGGGAGCAGTTTTGTTCTCCTGCAACAGAGAGATATGCCAGGCTTTTCAGGTGGAAAATAAAATATAGACATGTTTTTGAACTCCCCTTTTGTTTTTCCTAAGTTTTACAACTGTGCTTATCTGTAAATAAAATCGTTATATATATATATTTTTTTTTCATAGCACACTGCATAAATGCAACTTCACGCATCTGGGAGGCTGACAGCTGCCCTGTGAGATAGCGTGTGACAGTTTAAAATCAAGGAATCCATCACTGAGACATAGTGCCTGCATGCCGTTTGCACCAGGATGTATTGCGGGATCCAGGAGCTTGCTATTTGAGATATGCCGTCATAACTCTGATAGATTAAAGCGCCACATCCAGGAAACAATTGTGTGAGAAAAAAAATGGTGTCGTAGATCTGCCAGGTTACAGCCCGGCTTCCCGGAGCCAACCAGGGGCGGCAGGGCTGTATCTCGGCTCCCAGCAGCCGCCGAGCAGCCTGATGACAGTTCTGTTCTCAAACAGCCCCATTATGACCTAATTAGCATACATGAATTGCAGATTTAAAGCATTAAAGTGATGTACAAATCATTAATTTTTTGTCAAATCCATGTCAGCCTTGTGTATGCCTTCCTATTTTAATGTTGCATGACAGTGAAAAGAAGTCTAATCCTCTGTATATAAAGAGGAGAGATTTGGTGTAGCTGATATAATGAGATCTATTTAAACACTGGATGTTTTGCAGCTCTGAGTGTATCTGTTTGGAGAAGAAAAAAATGCCACATTTGTCCCATTAGGGTTAATTGTGAAAGGATGTAAATATATCCAAAGCCCCAAGGGCAGTTCTGCATGTTGTCTGTACGAAAGAGAAGATATAAAGCTTGTTTTCTACCAAAACTTCCTTTTAGTTTTGCGACGAATAAAAAGAACCACATGTTCGCACAAGACGGACCTGATTTTCAGAAGAGATGAGGGGCCGTATCTCCTCCTGAAGGCAATGAGAGCTCTGAGCATTCAGGAAAATCAGGCCCTCACTTGGAAAACCAAGTCTGAGCCACATGCTCACGAATGGCACATGACAATATCAAGAAATCAAGCTGACACTGACTCCAAAAAGCCCAGCATGCAGAGAGTCATTAGAAAACGTGAGGAGGACTGCTCTCAGGTGGGGCTCCCTAAACTGTCTGTGCTTCATGGCATCCCCGGGAACCCGAGATAGGACATGCAGGCCGTGGTAGCTGTTCCCTGAGCCACCGCAGACTGGTTTTGGATGAGCCTCCATCTGCTGTGGCCTCATGAGTCAACTGCTTGCTTGCTCCCCCTTTTCACATCCCCCCTTGCTTCCCCTCCTTGGCTCTAAAAGAGCTCTCGCATCTTACGCTGAGAACAGATGATAAAGCCCTGTTCTGAGCTGGGAGCACTACTGACACGGTCGGGCAACCCCCCCCGCCACCCGATTAAAGTGTCATCCAAGTCCCCTTTCACTGAGCCAATTATTCCTCCACAACAAGTGACATTTCGCAGGCACGACCACACAGCACATTTCCACTAAACGAGCTCTCGTATTAGACTGACTGAAGTCCAGACGCAAGAACACAGAAGGTCTTACTTGACCGTCCTACTCCCTCTCTCACACACCTGCTCTGGGGATTGACTGGGTTCAGGGGAGTTGCACAGGAGGCAGGTAAGAGAGGTCGTCTTGGCAGCTGTGTTCAAGCATTTTACGCTTCGAAAGGAAGAGGTATGTTGGTGGCATTATTCCGACAAGGCACATAACTCCAGATGCTGGCTGGGATTTTCAGAAGAGATAATACCATTAGGCACCCAGCGCCAATTTATTTTCCTCGGGACCTGGAACCCTAAGCCCTCAGCTCCTTTGAAATTGCCTGCCTCTCTCGGAGTCATAGTTCCATAGCTTCCCGCAATCCCAAACCAGCAGGTTTGGTCAAGGGGGGTTCTTTGTTTCAGATCTGTGTGCTTCTGCAGTCGACAGCCCTCTTGGGCAGATGATTTCTCCTACAGTTCACTAGAATGACTTTCCCAGCAGCAAATAATCAGCAGTGTAGCTCATCTTTTCTGACAGGAGCTGAGCACAGAGATGGCTCTCCTCAGGCTAGCAAAAAAAGGATAGAGAGGAATGAAATTGCCACTGAGAAATGGGCTGAATAGAGAGGCAGCCCATGTCAGCTCCACACCTGGACAGATGCTCAGGACTCACCTCTGAGGGCCATTTCAGTTGCTCAGGGGCCTGTCCACTGACCCACTGGCCCTGCATGACTTGTGCAGACAGCCTCAGACGAGTCCCGTTGTCCCTGAGTTCTGGAATAATAAACAAAACCATGAATTAAACACACTGTTACCTTTCTTCAGTGAAACGCTGGACATATGCAAAAAGATGAGAATGGCTTTCCAAGCGCAACATACCCATATTCATCCATCTGGCAAGAGCCCAAGCCAGCTGAGTTCAGAGGGGGATCATTTTCCGACCGCCATGGCAGCAGCCAAGGGAGATATACAGGGATGCAGGGAGCTCGTGTAGGTTAAGGATGGCTTTGGGATTAATGCTTAAGAAACCTCTCGGAAGAAATGAGTTTATACTTCCAACTCCTACAGCTGGCTCCAACAGCCAAATTAAACTGAGGAAATATTACAACCCCCTTTGCCTGGGGGAAACTTATGACTCCAGATAGCAGGAACAGGCAAAGCCGCTGCGGGATTTCTGCCCCTGTGAAAAGGTTACGAATGCAGACTGCACCGCCTTGACCGTGCCCCAGCGGCAGCATGATTGCCAGGCAAACCGCGTGGGTCTGTGCCTGAAGATCACGTAGCAAGTCCAGTGTGATGGCACAAAGTGTCACAGAGGCTCCAGACAAATTTATTAATTATTTTTGTCAATATTTTAGGCGTCCCAAAGAGAACAGGTCCTCTATGGACTCAGGAAGAGCCTTGATGTGTAGACAAGGAGTCATCCATCAGCAGATGGGGATCCTGACCACCTGTCCCCACACTTAAGTCTTTACGAAGTCTTAAAGCATGCCAGTGATAATTGGGCTCCCTCTTTCGGCATAAGAGTAGCAGCCGCCTTTGAGGCAGGGAGGGAGAGAGCAGGTGAGAGGCTCTGCTGTGAGCCAGGAGTAGGAGCGAAATCATGCCCACAGCTTGGGGACCTCCTGAATACAGTGTAAACCCTCCGCTATCTTTCCAAGCCTGCTGTGGGATGAAGGGTTATTTGAGAAGTGGTTGGCAAAATAGGGATGGCTTTTGTAAGGGATGTGTTTTACAGACCACTGCTTAGAGTTTATTCAAAGTAAAAGATTTTATTGTGTGTAGGAGCTGTCTCTGCCTGTGACATTGATGCGTTCCGGTTCATTTGCAGTCGGCACACTGGTACTGCGCTTTAGAGCGAAAGGGGGGAATGGAAATCACACGAATTCAGAGACTGTGGGGAGAGCAGAGGCCCTCTCTGCGCAGAGCCGGCGCTCAGCGGTAGGCATAACTCCAAGAGCTGAAGCTAAAGAAGTCTCAAGGTCCTTGTGAAATTATTCCCTGAGCAAAGGGCCAAGGCAACCAGGCAGAGGCTTTCGCAGGCACCTTCCTGCAGCCCTCAAGAGGCTCGGGGAGCATGTAGGGCTTGGGGAGGGGACGAATTTCATGACCTCCTTTCGCAGGGGAGGACGGTAGCAGGGACTGTCTCCCTGAAGAAACACTGTCTTGAAAGTGGGTCGACCAATGCAAATGAGCTTCCCAGCTGCGCGGCCCCAGCTTTGGCCTCGCTCCTGCTGCTAAGGACAAGCTGCTTGGCCTCTGCCCAGCGGTGGTTTCGTTACTGCTGGCTGAATTCTCTGCCCTGCTCATCATTTTCTGCCTTGCACTCGCACACACAGAGCGCTGCGCAGGACCCAGCCGTGTAACCTGGCGGATCAGCTGCAATGCCTTTCAGCTGTCTGGATTTCAAGCCTGGCCTTCTCCAAAATCTGTGTGCTAAGGTGGCTCCTCAGCCAGTAGCTAAGGGATGCCACTTCTCTCCTGAGTTCAGGTTCTCACGAAACTATGGGAGCAAGATCAGAACAAAAGGTTCACTAATTAAACGGCAAAATCAGGAGTATGTCAGCTGGCTCTAGGGACTTGTTTAATTTCATTAACTTGATAGTTGATGCAGTATTTTCTGCAGTAATTGGTATGTTGATCTTGTCCCTGTGCTCTTGTGTGAGGGAGGAAAGCCTAAGATCTCCATTTCATCCCAGAGCTCAGATGAGCTAGCCCTGCGCTGCGCTCTGCTAGTGATCTTCAAAAGGCATTATTTATAAAAGTAGCTTTCTGGGATGCTGTTCAATCCATGCCCATTATCCATGCAAATTCCTCAAGCTGTATTGGGTTAGATAGCTGCCGGTACCATAGCTGGAAAACCAACTAACCTGCCGAAATCTCTGCTTAGTTCTTTATTTAGTACAATGAGGTCAGGATTAGTCAGTCAAGGCACTGGATTAGCACTGTTGGTAGCCATGGCAATTTCCATTTGTGTGACAATCCATGTCACCTCTCCCATTAATATTCAGCTTAAAATACCTATGAGAATCCCATAGTCCTCTCTGAATCCCAGGAATATCACGTCGCATCATTCAAGCTAGAATAAATCCAAACACATCTGAAGCTTTATTCAAATAAGCTGAAACCACCGTAAGTCCAATTAAAGAAGAGAAGCATTAAAAGACTGAGTAATGAGTCATGTGCATTCTGATGCGGCTCCGAGTCCACCAAATGTCTTGCCATGATTCACTACATTTCTAAGTCTTATAATTCCTTGAAATAAGTATGGGAATTGTTCCTTCTGATTCCTGTTCGCTCAGTAATCAAGCCTGGAAGGCTGAGCTTTCACCTGAACAGAGGGGACAGTCTCCCGTGAGGTTATCCTCACGGCTGCTAAAGATGCTGCACGCTCCTGTTGTAGGCACCGAGGGCTTGCTACGCAAGGCCAATGCCAGGTAGAGAAAAAAACATGAATTCTTGCTCCTGTGTTTCTCATGGAGATTACTGCCTTCACCCTGTGTGAAAGGACTCTGCTTCTGAGCCCTGTCCAACCAGATCTCTACTGTGAAATGCATCACCCAGCTCCTGCTAAAACTCACACTTGGTAGCTTCATTAAAAGACTGGAAACAGCCTAACAGGATTAGCTTGATCAAAGGGTGCAGTAAGCAAACATGGCAACAGGCATTTTTATTCCTTTACTTTATGCATGGTAATATGCCAGTTTTCCAGACTGGGCCCTCCTAGGGAAGCAACTGTTCAGCATGGAGCGTTTTTCTGTGTGGAGAAGTACCCATTAAAACCTAAGCCAAGGTTATACATTCGTAATCTACCCCTGAGTTATACCTTAGGTCACCGGAGGGGAAGGCCTGGAGAATGAACTTTCCACACTGCTCCTTCCCCCTCCCGAAATGCTTTTGTTCAGAAACTGTTGGATTATAGTGCTTACAAATGCAATACATCCATAGTAAAAAAAAAAAAAGAAAACCTGACACAAAAAGATGCCTCTGTACGTGGAGACTGAAGCAATTTCAGACCTGATCTGGGTGCACCTGCTGCTGCACTAAGGAAAAGAAAGACGCCGAGCACCTGCAAACGCCGCCGCAGGCACCCAGCCCTTGGGCAAACCACGCCAGCCTGCCTGGGCGCCTCCGGGCCGGGAGCCCTCAGGCTCCGCAGCCTCAGGGAAGTCGGGGTGTCCCACTTCGAAAAAGCTGCAGACGCCCCATACCCTTCCCAGAAATCGTGGCAGGTTTGCTCCCGGATGGATGAATCACCACTACACTGGTCAGGTTTCCAAGGCCTCCCTCTCAGCCCCCAGCCCACCCCTCACGCACGGCCTGCGCCTGCCGCGGTGCAGCTCGCTCCGGTTTACGCCTCAGATTTCACTCTTCCTCCGTTGTGTCAATAGCCAACATTTTCTTCTGGGATTTGAACATTTTGGTCATGATACATAATTTTGCATAAAAACTTTTTCCTGGAGGCGCTATGAAAGGTATTTCTCCTCCAGATCTTTTGCAGAGAGCATTCTTGTAACTGCATTGCTAGAACAGTCTTAATCTCAAATATAAGCTAATTAAAACCATTTTCCTGCCATCAGATTATGGCAATTTTCTTACTATCAAATATTTAAACCCATTGTGCTGGCATGGACTCAAAGGGAGGGAGTGAAATATGGTTGAGAAAAAAATGGGAAGTCCAAAAATCTTTATCTTACAGATATTTCCATGAATAGCTTAAATTATGCAGCTGTCCTCAGATAGACCAGGCTCAGCTCTCCAATACAGAGAGAGCCTGATGCAAATACATTCATTTGAAAACACACTCTCTTTGTATATTCCCAGATAATTCTGAAGCCCAGGACGGCCTGCACCACCGGGAGAGGTTGCAGAGCAGCGAATGGTTTCCCTTACATTGCGTGTGAGGTAGCGGGAAAGCCGATATGTTACGTAGGCAAATGAAAGGCTTTTGAGAGACTGAGCTGAAGTGAACTGCAAGTTCACATCATGGGGTGCCAGCGCCCTTTGCCCTTGCTGCCCGTGTCCTTAGGAACACAGTGCCGAAGGCTTCAGCGAGACACGTGAGCATGATCTCCACGCTGCCTCCCGCTCCGGCACAGACGGAGCCGCGTGCGGGGTGCTGCGTGCGGCCGCAGAGGCCCCCGGGAGCCCTTCCCCTTCCCGTCCCTGCTCTTTAAGGACAGGAGACAGGAGAGCGGCTCTGGACTGCAGGAAAATGCTGATAGGTGACTTGCAGGATTGGTCCACCTCTGACGCCGGGTGCTGTTTCACCACGCTTTAAAGGCTGTGAGCAACGTGGAGACCACAGCAGACATGTCTACATGGCTAAATGCAGGTGGACGGGGCCCACCTACGTCCACCCAGAGCCAGCGCATGTCCAGAAGAGAAGCCACTGGGACACATCAGCTCACGCTCACACGCTGCGGTCTGCGACCGTGACGCCTGAGGGTTTCCTCTCTGCAGCGCACCAACCAAGGGGCGAAAAGAGAAAGCACCGACTATCATAAGACTTTCAAAGGCACTGCAAAGGCTGGGAGTTCTGCGGGGAACAGGGAGGCAGCTCATGGAGACGGAGGTGAGGGGATGAAAGAAAACTCGTGGCTTGCCCTCCAGTGTGTTGTCAGAAGAATCAATGTTGGACATAGACATTTGCACACTGCTTCTGCGTTAGTCGTATGATTGGTATCTTTTTTTTAAGTGATGCCATATGCACCTGCAGTCTGAAAAAGAAAGGGCTGGCAAAGCTACAGGAACATTTTTTTGTGTGTGGGGGGGCATCCCTAGAAATTTTTGTTGGAGCTGGATAAATTATGCTATTGTATACTGAAAATGGATAAAGATTATATGCATGATCTTAATCTGAAGTGTCTGTTGAGGCTTTGCATTTACAGAAAGCTTTAGTTACTTCTTTAAGGAATTAGTCTGCTACAAAGGATGAAACAAAATCTCACCTATCACCATTCATAGACTGAACCTGCCCAAGGCCATGTTCATCGGCAAATATATTTTGGCTATTTCACCCCTACTTTGGTGATGCCAAACAGACACAAGAGTTTATGGGCGTTTTGTGTCACCAGAACAGTCCAAAGACTCTGCGCACAGACCAGCACACAGGCCAGTGGATCTGGCATCCAGTGCATTCAAAATAATGCTAGGAAAAATAATTTAACAAATGATAAACTATGCAAAACTCTCTTCTTCCTGGCATTATTAATATCCATGTAGTTATCAGACTGCAAATAAGTTTGAATCAAATGCAGCAGCACTTTATGAAAATAGAGTGTATATATCAATGTACATTGTGTATAATTGGTGCCATTTGAAATGATGAAGTGCTACTAACTGATCTTCATAAAATAATACTTTGCATTTATATAGTGCCTTCCATCTGAGATCTCGCAACACTTTGCACACATTAGTGAATTAACTCTCTCCGAGCCCTCTGAGTTACCGAGAACCTGAGAGTGCTGCTCTCCTTAGCCTACAGATGTGGAGAGCAAGGCAAAAGAGACAGAGACCACACGAGGCAAGTGGGACTCCAAGGGTCGGCACTTCCGGCTGTATAAAAAACCAACCTTTCTTGTTTGAACAGAAGCTGTAAGTTTTCAGCACCTCTGAAAATGAAGCTACTTTGGTTGCTCTTTTGGATGCAAATGCCCAATTTAGCTTAAATGATTCCTTCAAAGTCCTCCAGGAGATGTGTAGGAGAACTGACAAAAAGGATCCAGAAAGCTTGGCTCCGGGCCGTGCTTTGGCTGAGAGACCGTTCTCCGCACACCGCCTGACCACTGTGACCGCAGCGTGTGAGCCTTGTTTCGTACTCTTGTGCTGTTCCCTCCTCCCCGCAGGCTCCTGCAAAACACAAAAGCAAAAGAAGTCTGCAGCTTGCCAGCAGCAGTGCCGGACATACTTCAAGGCCGCAGGGACCCAGGACCGATTTCAACCAGGCAGGGTCGATATTCCCAGCCTCACCAGATTTTGAAGAACTTCTGAATGCAGATCTAGTCAAATTAATCCTGCCAGAAATCCTGTCCGAAGAAGAGAGCACGCTGATCTGGGATCCTCTGACAGAGCGGGGCCGGCACCTGCCTGGCGGGTGAATCGGAGCCGGCGGTAACCTCCACCGAGGAGGAGAAGGAAGCGTGAGGCCGGCAGCCGGAGCAGAGCTGGAGCGGGCACCGAGCCCTCACCCTGGGCGCAATGCAGCGGAGTCCACGCTCGCCGGGCAGGGCCTGAAGGCAGGCGGGGAGGGGAGCCGGCAGAGACGCTCACCGGGCCGCCAAAGGCAGGTGCTCCACGCATCACTTGGCGAACGACAGCGGCTGCTGATTTGCAGCGCGGCGGTGTCGCGTCAGCCTCAGCGAGGAATGATCACCGCTGCGCCCGCGGGAAGATAAGTGACGCCGCTCCAGAGGGAGCATGTGCACTTCCACAGGGAGTCGAAGAAAAAAAGCCAATGAAAGGAGGTGAATTATAAAAAATAGCAGATTAGTATTATTTGGCATCTTCCTTTCTGCTATCTAATAAGTACAGAGTCGACCGCTCTGTTTTTCATGGGACCTAATGTCATCCACATTGATCTGTGTTTAGTGTCTGATCGGTGATTTTGGCCTGTGTCTTCTCGTTCTCCATCTCTTCTCTCCCCTCCTCTTTTTTTCAAGACAATGCATTCTTTCCCTTGTTTCTCAGTTTATTGTTTGAAAGAAATATTTACTGAGCAAATGTGGAATGCATCAGAGTGCTTTGCAGAGCTGCCAAGAGGTCAAAGGTCTGGAATAAAAATGATGTGGAAACAATAATTAATTAGCTGACATTCTCTTAGAAAATTTGCTTTGAGAAAAGCTATGGTAAATGAAGACAACAGGACAAAGTGACAGAAAAATGAGTAATGAGGGAAAGAGGGATAGGAAGAAAGAAAATCTGTATGGGTAGATTTATTCGCTTTTGAAAATGATCCGATCTTTCTCAGCCATTGTCTTGGCCCCTAAACAAAAATTTTCTCCAATAAATAATTTCAAGCTGTTTTCAGTGACTAAACCACAGAATGTTCCATCCTGAATAAATTGTATTTACTGCATGCAAAACCGATTAACGTACTTCCAATGCATTTATAGGACTTCTGGTCCGCAGAGGCCATCTGTTTTGGGGAATTTCTGGAATAGCAGTATCATCTCTACAGTAGGACTACCAAGAGGCCTGAAATTTCCACCAAACTCCATGCAGCTGTATAGATGATTCAGGAGCTGCTTGGGCAAAAAAGAATTTGCATGACTCACCGGGCAAACACGCCGTCTCCGCCTGCTTAGGGAACCGTCCTGCGCTTTGCATGAGCAAAGAAGAAACAGTGGGAAGATGACGGTGGTGGCTGTGGCCTCACAAGCATCATGACTAATCCCTCATGAAAGGGGTTGTGGTAGATGCCGTCACTGTCTTTTTTTTTAAGGACCATGTTGTTCCAGCATGAGTGGTGGTAACATACGGGCAGCGTCGTATCCACAAGGATACCTTGTGATATGGAGTAGCATCCCCTGCGCTGACGGGAAGATTATGGCTCCTCACCCCACCTAGCTGCTCGGAGAGCTATGCCCAGCTCCAGGCAGAAGGAGCCAGAGCCGGCCTTAGCTGGTTCTCCCTTCATGCTAAAATATCTTCTGTCAAAAACCAAAGTTTTGTCCTGAATCACCTGTTACTTTAACACGTTATCAAACCTCGACTGGAAACAGGGCGTGCTGAAGCTCTGTGGGAATGCATTTGCCTTCCACACCCCCTTCCCTGGACTCCCCCCTCACCCATCTTCGGACTCCGTGCACCCCTGCTAGGAGGGCTGACAGGTTCTGCTGAGTGGTAAGTAAGTTTACTGGGGAAAAACAAGGGAGAGATTTTGCTTGTCCTCTAACTACTCACTGAGTTGGGATGGATTTGCCATGCAATCCCTGCAGATAGGCCATGGATAGAGAGGCTGAACTTCTCAGGGTGAAAAGAAGTCCAGACCTACTCCAGTCCTGCCTCCGGGTCCTGCCCAAATCCTTGTCTAGGACTTGGAGCACTAGAGGGAAAGGAAGCAAAGGACGTGACCATCAGTCCAGCTGCTGATCCCAGGCCATTTCGAGAGTCCCTAGCCGTGCATCGCCCATAACCATGTACTGTGCCCTGGCCAGCCTGACCTGGAGAGGAACGGGAGACGAGTACAGCCGTTGCTTGACAGCAGTACCCTCTTCCATTGCAACTACCCTGAAGCTGAACTATCAACCACCTGGTAAGCAACAGGCTGCCAGCAACCAGCAGCAAAGGGCAAGTATCCATGAACTGGTGGCCACATGCTTCTCTGTGCCCAGGAAACTACTCAAGGGGATGTTTTACCGCTTTGGACAAAAGCAGGGGAGGCACGCGAGTGGTCTGGCCCCAACTTTCGTAATTCCAGCAGAGGTCCAGGAAAGCTGGGGCCGAATCCCCCAGCTCTGCTTGCAAATGGAAAGCTCAGCAGCTGCTCAAAATACCCTGAGCACGTCTGAGCAGCAGGCTGCAGGCGTATGCATAAACTTCCTCCTGTGCTTTGTGGCAGCAAATAAATGTAATAAATACCACTCTTTGGGAAAAAGAAGAGGAATAAATACACTTTCACAATGCTCTGCATGGCTATAGAATAACCTGCCATGATTTGGAAGCTTAGATATGCCCTAACATACTGCAGTTATTAAGCCCCAGGTATTAGGGAAATCACATCCGTCTGTGCTGCACAGCTGATTTAGCTAGGCCGGCCTCATTATCCAATAAATAGGCAGCTTTCATGTATTTCTCAGATTTATACTTGCGGTGATACTTAGCAGCAAGTTGTCAAAAGGATTTTTTTTTACAGGTGATGTTCACAGTTAATACAAAGTACACAGGGGAAAAAATAATCCAGATTTTGTGCGTCTAAAACCTGTGATTTACAAAGCTGTCTCAGGACATCCCGACATCCTGTTTCTATTCAGGAGGAATGTATGAACCAGAAAATGCAAAAAGGGCTTGAACTTCTTCAGATTAGGGGGATGATCCCCCTTCTTAGCCCAAAGAAGATTCCCGCAGAAGACGAGGAGCGCTCTCTACGTCTTAGGCGCGGGACTGGGCTGACAGGTTAGCTGCAGACGCACGATTTTAGGTTTCAACATCCTCCTTACGGCAATCACAGCTCTTCTGTCTCTCTCCCCATTAGGATTCCCAAAGGAAGCCTGTTTTCACCTGAGTAAATATTCTGTTCCTGTCTTCATTTTACACATGAGCTTTCCATTTTGTGCTATGAGCGAGCTACGGTAGCAGCACTCTGGGGACGCTGCTCTAATAGATTCACAAGGTTGACTTGTTTAAGTGGGATTTCATTGTATTACACAGAGGATTTTTTCCTAAGGATGTGATTATTCCAGGACTGATCCCACTGCTGTGATATGACCACTTTTGGCACTGTGCTTGCATGGCATGGGATTAGTCTTCTGGCACTGTATAAAATGACTTAGACATGTTGCCTTACTTATTAGCATGTGGTATTGCAGATCATTTTACAAAGGCAACAGCTGCAACCATTACTCCTACAGTTATGTCATAATTTGGTATGTCAAACACCTCTGTATAGTGCAGGCAAGAGGAACATTTATTCGTCTCACTTGTCAATACATTTATTTCCCCCTTCTCATGCTTTTCCTTTTTGCTGTGGTAAAACAATCCGCTCTCCCCATACAGCTAGCGCTCCTAGGAGCTGCCGAGAGGACGCGGGAGGAAAGGCGCGCAGGAGCGGTGGAGATCAGCACATAGCAGGACCCTACGGAGACCAGGCCCACAGAAAGCAACGCTGTGAGCGCTACTGCTATCGCTACCGCAATAAATAAGCCAGCTATTCTGCGTACAGCCACAGTCATTTACCACAGGATTTCCGAAGCCTCTGGAAAATGCCCTGCTTTCAGTCGCAGGGAGCCAGCGTGCCGGAGCATCTGGCTGTGCACGGAGGCAGGGGACTCAGCAGGGGCCGCGTGCCAGCCCCACGCGGGTCACCTCTGCTCGCGGCTGGCTCCCTAACCAGCTAACGCCGAAGCCGGTCACCTGGGCCGGGGAGAGCGTGCCCCAGCTCCAGCGTACGTCCTCTGACGGCCCTGGGCGGACAGGAGCCGTGTGATCAGGTGAAACGGTGGCCCCTGGGCACAGGTCCCTCTGCCGGCCTCCGCGGCGTGAGTGCAGGGACACGAGTTAATCGCTCCTGGCATTGACAGCCTGCCCTTCGCCTGTCTCACAGCACCTTCTTCCCCAAAGCACGCACCACCCAAAACACCGACTCGCCTCGTGAAGGACGTCCAGCTGGTGAAAGCAGCCTGAGATGAGATCTTACTCTGGTTGCTCTTCAAGTGTTAGGACTGCAGGCGGTGGCCCAGGGGCAGGGAGGGCCAGCTGGGGAGGGTCTAACGCGAGGAGGGCTCGGGGAGCGGGAGGCGAACCTAAGGTTTTCCTCCTGCTCTCCCAGAAACTTGGATTGCTGCAGGAGGTGGAAGGCAGCCTCTCCGGGCTCGTTCGTGCTGCTGCCCTCGCTGCAGCAGCGCTGCTCCACCAGCGATTCACAGCTCTCTGCCCCCGCCGAGGATGCCGCGCGCGCAAAGCTCAGCGAGGAGCCCGGTGTGCGCGCAGACCCTGGCCTGCCTGGGGACAACGAGCTGGGCCCAGAGCAGCCCGCAATAAAATACTTGGCCTTTTCCAGCCCAGCCCATTTTGGCCCAAACGGGCAAGGAGCGTTCGCAGAAGACCCTCCGGCAGACCCGAGGTGGTCAGTGAGTCAGGGCAGCCGTGGGGAGCAGCTGGGTCTGGCCCTGCGGTGGCTGCCGCTAGAAAAGCCTGGCTTTGCAAGCCACCCTCCTTGGGGGCAAGCGGTCCCGGCATCACGGCTAGCAAAGCAGCGCTGCAGAGAAACCCGCTGCGGCTGCAGAGCCGCTGTCGAGGGCAGAGGCAGTCTGCCCCGACCCCTTCCGCGCAGCCCTGCACAAACCAGTGCAAGCTGCAGCAGTCCTGTCCCTCCAAACTGCCCCCCCAGCTTATTTATTTGCTTGGGAAGGAGGAAGCTGAAGGAAGGGAGACGGGGGTGGCGGAAGGGGATCCAGCCTGTAACCTGCAGCAGCTGACATTTTTATTGTCTTTTAATTAAATAAGCCCCAGACACAGGAGCACACGCAAATTCCCCTGTGTGCCCTCCTCCTCTTCCTCTTAAAACCTCATTAAGGAAGAGGACCGCAATCAAACTGGGAATGCAGGGTTGCCGCTCCTACGTTCAGGCTGTTGCCTGCGCATCTCTGTCTGGACAAAAGGTCACTGCAGAATAATGCAATATGGCTATAGCTGCCTTTCTTCCTGTAGCCAAATGCAGTGACAGAAACCCAGGGCGATTCCCCTTCTCCTCTGCAGTCAGTATGCAAGAGGGGCAGTTTGTGCGTTCAGACATCCAGCTTCGTTTTCCAGTTTGATGGCAGCCTGCAGTACCACCAGCCCCACAGACCTGCTGGAAGCAGCAGCTGAAGAAAGAGGGATTGCATTTGTGTCTCAGGGTTTCTCTGCTGCATAGCAATGGCCAGCGCCGTGGGAAGGACAGAAGCTGATGCTCATCTTTCCTAGAGCAGATGTGAGCCTTAGATGAAGACTGCCTAGCAGAGCTGGCTGCAAGAAGCATCTCACTCCAGTGCTTTGGGGGCTGCTGCTTGCTTCAAGGCACTTTCCTTGAAGGCTGAAGGGTTTCTAAGTGCCCTCCCTTGCTCTACGCACAAGTAATTGGGATCCTGAAGATCCACCTCTGCACAAGAGAGGAAAGCTCCAGCCACGCAGACCCTGCAGAGAGCACACCTGCAACAGCTGGAGGTGGCTGGGAGCAGGAGGTGTGAGCACAGCACAGCGTGTAGGCCCACGATGTGCCGCTATTTTCTAGTCACTGCACTGTGCCCTTTGGAGGCAAGTCAGAGCAGCCTTTATGTTGCTCTCATACAGCACAGGGCAAAAACCCTGGCTAAAATCGGGCCCAGGACCACAGTGACGCAGGTGTAAGCGCTTAGCTAACGCTGTGGTGAACACGCACAAACACACGCGTGCGCACGTACGGGGCGCCCTTTGTGCATCCCGGTCACCGCCATGCATCTGGCTTGTAACTTTACTCACGCTTCTGGCTCCTGGGGTGCTTGTGGGGCTGGGCCGGGAGACGAGCTTCATCCAGGCCACTCCACAGGCAGCACATGCCAAGGGCCCCCTCTTTCGCCAGGTGTTCCCTCTGCACGAGGGAAAACACTTCACAGGAGACGAGGACCAGCCAGAGGCAGAGCAGAAGGATGCTAGCACTGACCTGCAAGGCGGCTGCGAAGAGCCCAGCACAGTGGAGAGAGAAAGTCCTCACAACGATCCTTCAGCGTTTTCCTTTTCCCAGCAGGGATCTCCGGGGTGAAGGCGAGGGGTCACTGCCGCCGCTCGCGGAGGCGCTCGCCTGGCAGCCCTCCGGAAGCACTTGAGGGCAGGTGAATTTATTTGCTATTGCATCATTTTTCCTGGCAGATCTGACAGCTCACAATACCTCTGGAGCCTGACAGCCCCACTCTTCTCCAATTGATAAATAATCTCTTTCTGATCTGAGCAACCGAGGATCATCTTGAGCCTGTCACACTGGAGAAGATCCATCAGTCTCTCGTGCCACAAGTGAGGTGTTTGAAAAATGCTGCTTGTGCAGCCATTCTGGGGTATTAATTCCTGGCTTCCCACTTGTATTTTGATTGTTTCCCAAAGAACAACAACATATTTTAACTCTTTGCAAATGAAGCAGCGTTCTGTTGTTATGGTAACTCAAGTTCTAAAAATAATGTAAAGAAAAGACCACCTTTAATTGATATCACAAGAAGTTGTTATGGTAACTGGAATTTTAAAAGTAACTAGGTTAAACTCCATTTCTTTTTATCCAGAGCTTTGCATAAACAAATTCTGATTAAAATATCAGGTTTAATTTAATCAGTTAATTAATGTCACTAAATGTCATTTATCTTGTAACTCTCATTTATATTCAGTGCAAAATTACCTAACTTGCTGAGTTCTAACTATTCTGCCGTCAATCTGGTATTTTGCAATAGGATGACTGTACAATTTATTTTTGGTCATGGAGTGGTTAAAAATGAATGCACCGCTTTTCTACCATGTGAGGGGCCGAGTTTTTCCCTCCATGACACTGGCATAGTGCCATCAGGTAATCCTGCTACGGGAGCCAAGTGTGCAGTACCCGAACGAAGGCGCACGCTCCGATGACTTCCGTGTCTCTGCAGAGCAAATACCTTGCAAGCCCTCAGCCTGTCCGGCCGACTTCCCTCCGCACCGTTCACACTTTCTGCCTCTGCACGGTCTCCCCCGAGGCTGTCTCACCTTTCTGCCCAAATCACTCTCTCCTCCCTTCTCTGTCAGAGCCGGCAAATCACTTCCCATCCTAATCCCCTTGGTCCGCTGTGACACTTCCCGATGCTGCGGGGGCAATTTTCTCCTTCGAGAGCTGCCTGTCCCTCCCGAGCACAGTCTCTGCCGTTTGCCTCAGTTGAACCTCCCTCGCTCTCTGAACTTCCCAGATCCTCCCAAGAGCGTTTCCGATGTGCCCCAAGTTGCCGCAGCCAAGCTCAGCTCTGTGCCCAGCTCACCGGCAAGTCCCTTTGTAGCTTCCTTTCACCTTTTCCACCAAATTTAATCTCCTCGTGCTTGCACTCCCCAATCTGAACTGCGTAGCTCCTGGTTACCTCTCAGTTCTCTGTTCCTTTCTCACAGATCCATAGAGTTAAAGGCCAGAAAAGGTTCATTACGACCATTTAGCCTAACAGGCCATAGAATTTCACCCAGGAATTTCTGTGTTGAACCTGTAACTTCTGTTTGAGCGATTAGTGTCTCTTTTACAAAGGCATCTAGTCTTGATTAAAAGACTGCAACTAATGCAGAACCCACTACATCTCTCGATAGCTTGACCTAAAGATTTAACCCTCCCTGTTAAAAATAAATGCATCATATCTTTCATCCAAATGTGTCTAGCCTCAGCTGACAGCCCTTGGACCTTTCTATGGACTTTAACATCTGAGCAGTTCACCTCAAGGGAAAAAATTACCGCAGGTCAGCTTCCCTGTGGTAATCACCCCTATTCATGCTCTTACCTACAGCGATCCACAGTAACGGTGAGATGATTCATTAGCGGGAGCTTGTCTCCCAGGGAAAGAGGGATCAACACACACTTGCAGATGGGGACAGACAGCTCCCGCGGAGCAGCTGGTGAAAGGTCAACTGTTTTCCTGGTACCTTGTCTGAGCGTCTTCCTTTCTGCTGGGGCTTCTTTCCCAGATGGAGGACTACCATCAGAAATTTTCTCCCCATATTGATGCTTACAGATATCAGTGGAATTACTTAACCTTCTTTTGGCTAAGCTAGAAAAGACTCCTAAGAGCCTTTTCTGTCTCTCCTTGTGAGGCAGAATTTCCAGAGCTGGGAATGAGTCTCCCGGTTGGTTTTGTACTGCTCATCCATTTTTCTGCATCCTTTCTGGAAGGCTGAGCAGCAGCGCTGGACGCAGAGTGCAGAGGCTGCCTCAGCAATCCCGCACCAAGAAGTGACATCATTCCCTCCTGAGTCCTTTGCTTATTTGCCCGAGGATTGCATCAGCCCTCATAGTCACATACATTTGTTCATCCAAAAGAGCCCCTACATCCTTTCCAGAATCTCTGCTTTCTAGTACTCGGTCCCAAAATGAAAATATTACCTGCATTCTGGGTTTGTGAATGCGTGACCTTCCCAGTGGCTATACGCGTACGCGAGCTTTCCAAAAGAATCCAGCTTACAAAGCAACCCAGATGTTGCCGGAGGACTGCTCTGTCCTGATTAGCATCACTTATCACGCCAGGGATGTTTATTTCTCCTGCAAAGTTTACCAGCAGTGCCACCTTCTTCCACCTCAGTTGTGAATTCGTTTGCATTTGCCTCCAAGCCTTCAACCTTGCTTCTTCCTCTGCTCTTAAGTCCCTAGCCTGCTAAATCACATCTCTAAAAGAACAACTTCCCAAAAGCACCAAGCCTGCTGCTGGAGCAGCGCAAACAAATTAAATGATCAAAGAAGCCACATTAAAAGAGAAGTCCCAGAAGTTACAGTTTAAGGGAAACACGTGCAAAATTTCCCTAGGCAGCCACAGCACTTCCCGCCGTACTGCATCTGCTCTTTTAATCACTGCCTGGTTATTCTGTACACTGTTTGGGGCAGGTCCTTATCCTGGTAAGCTTCTTGCATACTGTTACTACTATCAAGATATTATTATTAATCCTACTAACAGCAAATGCACATGCAGTATGCGGCTTGTAAGTATGGATCAATCTATTTGCCTTTTTTTGATGTACTGTAATCGATCCATAAACCAGTCGTGGAAAGGATTGTATTTTGTTCTTATGAAATGGAAATTTCTCCGAGTGAAAGTGGTTTCATATCAAATGCTTCTCCAAAAATTAAGCTTTTAATTTAATCAACTCGAGGATTTTTTTAATCTTTCTCCCTCTGAGCTGCCAGCTAGAGAGCAACAGATTTTCCTTTACCTCTTAAAAAGCAAACAAAAAAGCTATCCTGTATTCCCTTTAAATGCCTGATTGCCATTCCTGACACAATTTGCTGTAACTGTACTGCTTAGCTCCCTCACTCAAATGGACATTTCCAAATTTTTGGCAACAGCTCTACTCCCAGCTAACACCGTCTCTGATAGTTTGCTTTCCCTACCTGATAGCTTGCTTTCCCTACCTGTGTGTTATTCAGCTGATGTGAATGGAGTTCTGAGAACAGAGTATTAGAACCGATGAAATTCACGGCATAGCTCTGAATGGAGAATGCTAACTGCAGTCCTAGGAATGTACTCACCCCCTATCATTTATTGTGATTGCAGAGTTTGTGGAGAAGCCGCAACTCTTGTGCCACTCCTTTAAAAACTGACCTTTTATCTTGAGTCACTGGATTTATGGGAGGGAGATGTCTTGTGGGAACTGGCAGGGGAAACAGTCACCAAATACTATGGTACGGGGCTAGCACCCATAAATAAAAGGCCTTGGGAAATCACAGATCATCAGATTTACTCAGAGCTCCAGCTACAGTCCCATGTCTTCTACCACACACCCAGACTGCCTCTTATTAGAGGATCCCTAGGAAAGTAGAAAATGCAGATGATTTTTAATATTTTCCATGTGAGGTGTACGTAGCAAAACAACTGATCAGGGCTTGCAATCCATTTTCTAAACTGTAATTTGGTTATCAGAACACACTCATCATTTAGGGTAGTCATTAGAGATGAGTGGAATTAGTCTTTCTCCTCTAGAAGTTTTTAACAACCTTCCCCTTTATCTTTCTCAGAGAAGTTTCAGGCTTTGGCAAAAAGTCACCCCCCAACTATTTACATTCTAAAATACCAGTGTGGTATTTGTGGTTTAAGTATCTCCCACTCCCCTTCCCTCCCTTCGGCACCTTGGCTATACCCCAAAAGGGGCCATGCCTCTTTCCCTGCAGATCCTGCCGTGGGCACGTGGCTCCACTGCACCCCGGTAGCACGAACCCGGCCCAGGGAGAGCTAGAGGGTAACAGTTTTGCTGTGGGGCCTCACAGCACGATTTGAGAAGCAAGACATTTGGGGCTTGCTCATATGCTTCTTTTTGACAAATAGTGGGAAATTTCCATTGAAAGCAGATACCTTTCAGCTTTGTTTAAATGTAATTTTTTTCATAAAGGCATTTTCAGGGCAGATTCTTTGAGGAGCTCTAGTAGCCATCACATAAAAGTTTGATTAATGCTGTTAAGTGTAAGGTCTCCCTTCCCAGGGCACCCAAGCTACAGAGCACATGATGAGGTACCTACGAACCTGACGCACGGGACCGTGATACACACGAGGGCAGCCTGATGACCTAGTGCCCAGGCTGACCACTTCTGCTGCAGAAGTCGTTTGCTCACAGATATTAAGTGTCTGTTTGTAGCTGAGCAGAAAAATACTTGCCATCCATTTTTGCCAGTCCATGTAGAGAGAAGCCCTGGCCCGAATGGAGATTGTTTTATCACACAAATACTTGGAAGCATTGATACAAGTGAATGAAATTGCAGCCAGGGTGAGCTTATGTACAGCCACCGAAGTTACCAGGGACACAGCAGCTGGAGGACAGGCAGAGGAAGCCAGAAACTGCTCAGCTGCAGCCTCTGCAGACCATGTTTGACATGTTATTTATCTTCTTCTTTTACAGGTCTCTCCTGCCAAGGAAGGGGGGGAGAGAAGTATAGCTCAGAGAGCTGTTTACTTTCCTGTTGAATGAACAATTTTGAATGAGCAAGATCAGGCAGCCTACAAGGATGAAAATGCAACCCTGTCTTGCTTAAACAAACGAAGAGAAAGGATAAGAAATTAGGTTAACTCTTCAAAAATCCACTTATCTCTGGGAGCAGCAATGGGGCTTAATTTCAGCTGTGGCTCCTGCTCCACTCGCACCATGTATCTGCACGCGGGGGAGCAGATGACTTTCCATCAGCCACCACACCAAGAGCCTCCCTGTCAGACAAGGCCAACGTCTTCAGGAGTGACAATGTACACACATCTGTGCAGCTGTAGCCCCCGCAGGCACACGCTACCTCTGAGCACTTCTCATGTCAGCTGGACAACGGCGCAAACCCCCTCCTCCCTGTGCCATCATCTGCCAAGCATTGGTGGGCACCTGGGGTGAGGGCTAGCCAAGCTCCTGGATCCCCGCACGTAATCCTTTTCCTCTGTAGGGCTGTGGTGCACAAGGCCATATCTACTACGCTGCCCCAAAATCTAAGGCAATGCTAGGCCCCCCTCTTGAATGTCTGCACTGGGAGAAGCCAGTGGGTACACTCAGGATGTGGCTTCCAGTGGGACACCGGACGGTATCTGCAGAGTGCATACCAAGGTACTCTAATGCCTAATAATAACCCATGGGACTATTTTGCAGTCAGTGTTCCAGGTTACTTCCCCAAACATCAAGGTCAAGAAGGTTCAGTTCTGCTGTAATCGGGCTTCCAGATTCCCAGGGAACCAGCAGTCTTCACTGAACATCTCAGCTCTGCTCAGAAACGCCGTTCTGCCTGGCAACAGATTTTGAATTTGGTTTTATTCTGGTGAAAAAATGTTTCCAAAGTTCCAGGCACACAGAGGGCAGCTCCGGAGCATACGCTAGAGGGGTCGGCACTGGCTTCCCAATCCCCACAGCAATCTGTAGAGCAAACCTCCCAGCAAAATAGACTCTGGGTTTGGGCGAAACCAGTCTCTGCCTTCCTTTGCTACGCTGGCAATTCCAACCAGCTACCAACCTAATTGCAAATGATGTCTGAAGAAAAAGTCCTCCCTGTATTTACAGGGAACACTGAGACACCGCAAGCAAGGGAAGCATGAACTTATACAAAGTATTTTCATTCTTTCAAAAATGAGTAATGAGCAAGATGAGCTGCCCAGCAGAAAGAGATGCAATGGATTAATTTGCTCCATAGCATGAAATAAGACAATTTAAAGGAAATTAGAATTAATATAAAACATTTGTCTTCAGACACGGTTAAATAATAACATGGAGGAGTGTGACAGTCGATAGGGTAGGAGTCTGCAGCCATCTCAAAAAAAAATTGATGCCAAATAGTATTTACATATTTTTTCTTAACACAACACAGTTGCTATTTCCCTAGTGGGTATCTTTAGAAGCTTGTTAGAGAAAGGCAGAACGACAAAAACACTTGCTTCTGCTGTCTATTGTAACTAACTTATTTGTAGCTTTTGCTCTACAGTAGGACCTAGGAAGACAGGTCACAAACTAGATCACTATTTTGCAAGGTGCTACACAAACGCAGGCTATGAAGATTGTCCTTGCCTTCAGAGAGTTTACAGTCTAACATCTCTCTCGCTCTGCCATGAAGCGCTCGATCTGATGGGGAAGGGATCCTTCCTCAGTGAAAAATGTTCACAAAGCCTTTTCCTTTTTTCTCAGAACATTTCTCTGAAAATCCTGCTGTTAATTTTCTCTTTTTTGAGAGGGACATACCCCTCTGAGTCATGGGTCTCCTCTCCTTTTCCCAGTCTCTCTTCTTTGTGCTTTGCACCTGGTCTATCACTTGCTCCATGGACAACGCTCTGTGGCTGGCTCGCACGCTCGGCTTGGTGAGTGGTGAGCGGTGGCAGTGAAGCTCCTGGTCCCTAGCGAAGTGCAAGTTCACATTCCCATGTGTGGGTAGGTGATCTGAATCCATAACTAGCCCTGAAAGCAATGGGTGACAGATTGCCTTGAGCACAGTTTTACCACGGGACAGAGTGCTGCTCGCGCTGCACGCTGCTATTCAGCCACTGTCGGTGCGGCAGCACTGCCAGCATGGCCTCCTCCCGTGAGGTTAAGTCAGGAGATAAATCACCACGGGTGGGCTTTAATACACTGCCGACATTGCTGAAGTCCTGCTGCCTAGCAAGTGGTTGTCCCTGGGCACATCACCAAGGATATTTATGTTTGGATGGACACGCTCCCCATAAATACTGTCGTTCATGGTTAAGTGGGTAAATGTTAGAAGTATTAATAAAGAAATCCATACGAAAGGATGATTCAACCTCAACTTACTACTGACAGTCGTGACTCAGCATCAGCACACAGAGTGAGGAGGAAAGAGGAGGAAAAAGTACTGCCTCCCCCCCAGCAGTGGCCCATGCCCAGAGCTTCAGCGGCAGGCAAGTTTCCAGCCACACACTGTGCCAAGGGCTGTGCGCAAGAAAGACTTACACCATGCCCAGAGGAGCTCATTCAGACGGGCCAGATGCCCGTGGCAATCCCTGGATGTCCTCCATCGGCTACAACGGGGTACATCAGGCCCTGAGCGGGAGGAGATTGCATTTCCAGCTGCGACTTCTGCAAAGAGCACCTTGTGTGAAGCCAGCTACCGAGAAAGCAGTGGGTGGCTCTCTGCCCGCAGCCCACACCGCCGTGTTACCTTCCTTCGCGGTGGCCTGGGGAGGCCGCTCAGAGGAGCAGAGCTGCAGGCTCAGCCCCGCGTGTCCATGGTGCGCTCCGTGGCTGCCACGACGGCACGTGTTACACCGCTCTGGCGAGCTCCCAGAAGAGATGTCCTGCTCGGGAGCAGCCACCCGCTCGCATCAGGCCCGACCATGCCTTGCAGGGACAGCGGTATCTCCACCCTCACCTGGCCTCCTGTGTGCCGAACACCCGGTGCCCTGGGGCTCGCGTCTCAGCCTGTGCTCACAGCAGCCTCTTCCTCGGGGTGTTAGCCCGGGGGCGGGTGTGAGCAACACCCTGCCTGCACCGCCGAAGGACGCCGGTCCCCAGCTCCGTCCCGGTAAGGTAAGGAGGCAGCGGAGCGGTGTGATCCAGGCTTGGAGAGGGCTGAGAACAACGGACCTGCAGCTGCTACTGGCTGTGCTTTGCTCTCACAGCTGGGGAAATGCAGTCAGCAAAGAGACTTTTAAACTTCATTTTCTCTGTCTACAGGTGCCTGTCTTCCAGTATTAGTCTAGGGAACTGCACACCAATTACCTCATATATTCACTGTAAGTGCAGTACAATACAACTTATTGTTATACAGTGTCCTTGATAGAAAGCCCCATGAAATGCTTGACAGTACTATCGGGTCCATAAAAGTGTGCGTGTTCATGAATACATGTGAGGGTTCAGTCCCTTGCTCTCGATTCCTGTTCTCTGCTGGAAACCACTCTGCTACAATGCTCTCAGTTTCAGCGCTCGGAGGTGGAGGAAGGGAATGGCAGGGCTCTGCGTCACCGTCTGCGAATGCGCGAGGACACCAAAGGGCCATCCTGCCAGACACGAGGCAGACGGGCCCACGGCGGGCACGGAGACATGCAAATTCGGAGGCATGCACGCTGACCCGCGGCTCACCGCCGGCCACCAGCCTGACCCCGCGCACCATCCGGGCTGCCTGAGTGAGGTGTAGAGCTCTGCTGCTGAGGCAGAAGGGACCGGGTTTTCCAGGGCAGCACTTCGGCACAGCCACACGGGATACACACATGCGGCTTCATCTGATCTCTGCAGCATTCGGCAAGCGGAGAGCATAATGTCATCCCATAGACCACCTGACTTCTCCAAGACTGGGTGCCCAGAAGAAGAGGAAGTTTGTTGTTGTCCAAAGCTCAGATTGTCTGCAAGCATTTGACCAAACCCACTGCAAAAAAGCTCAACGAAACAGTAGTGTCACGGTTCCCCCGAGAGCCAGCCGCGGGGCAGCTGGACTGCAGTCAAAAGCCAACTGTGAAGCTGCCCACAGACTTGGCTGCCTCACGCAGCGTTTCCGCTCCGAAAGCCGGGGAGTGACTCACAGCCTGCGCCACCGCCAGCACCGCTGCACCGGGGTCTCTGCACAGGCGGCGGAGAGAAACGGGCGGGAAGGCGAAGGGGCCGCCGGAGGATGCCGAGCGCGTGGAGGAGCAGCCGCAGCAGCCGCTGAGCGGAGGCCGCCCGGGACTCCTCCGTGCAGGGAAACCTGCGGAGCACCAGGCTGGAGGACGCAGAGGGATGTGCCCCCCATCCCCAGCCGGTGCTCGGACCGTTAGGAAACGTCCAGAAAGAGGATCTGTCTTGAGGACCTTGTACCCTGCAAAGAGCTTGCTGTGGTTCAGGGAACGGGAGGAAGAGAAGGGAGGGATTCTTTGAAACTATAGTTAAACTTTGATTTATTAGCAATTCCAAGGGGAAAAATGGGATGAAAATACTCTCAGGCTGACACTAGATGTGAAACATTTGTGAACTGAAGGGTGGAAGAAGTTTTGCTTTGGGCTGAATGAAGCAATTGGATTCAAGCAGTGTAGCTGAGCTGTACACAGTGGAAATAAAATCAAAATAAAATGGAAATTTGAAAATAAAAATGCCATTTTGAAGACTGACAATCAAAATATTTCATTAGAAATGGATAGACCAAACTGAGACGCTTTGAGTCCTAGGGATTTTTCCCTCCCTCCACCCAACTCAGCTGGTAACATCGAGGCTTATTTGCAAATGGTCTTGGCACCACGAGATCAGGCCACGCGACGCTCACCCGGGGCACGTGTGGCCCCACGGCCCTGCAGCTGCGGGCAGGGGGCTGGGGGCAGGTCCCGGGTCTGCCTGGCGGTGCGGCACCCCCGTTTGCTTCTCCCGGCTGCTCCGAGGAGATTCAGCAGCTCTCAGCACACCCTCCCGCCAGCCTCCAGCACGAAAAACATGAGGTTTGACGCTAATACCTTCCCAGTGCCCTTTAATTTCCCTGGCCTGTTGCTGGTAATTGGGAAGTGAATAATACACAGGCAGCAGAGGGTGGCTGCAGTGGGCTGAGTCTAATCAGCATCCCTGTGCATGTCCAAGTGAGCCTTGTCTGATTTTAATTCTGGTAATATTTCTGTTTTGAGCCATCTCATTACGGGCATCTATTCAAAGGCTGGAGCCTACATCCAAAATGAAAGTAGAAGAAAGGGAAAAAACTGAGCATAGTGTGCTGCCTTTCCACCTCCCCCTGCTTCTTCCTCCACCAAATTAACAGCAAAGCCCCTTTGAAGCGCCTGGCGCAGGCACCCCGCTATCGCAGCCGTCCTGCCGGTGCGAGCGAGGCCCCGGGCGGCCGCGTCGCGGTGCCGCGGGCTGGCAGGGCTCCCGGCGAGGCACCGGCCGTGGGGCCGAGCCCCCCAGCCCTGGGGCGCCCCGGAGCGGGGCCCCCGCCTGCACCCCCCGAGCGCTGCGGAGGCGCAAAGGGCTTCCCAAAATGTCGGGGGAAAGGAGAGGAGAGAAGCGCATCCTGCCTGCCTCTGTTTTACAACACATTTCTGTGGGAAGGCGGGGGGGGGGGGGGCCGGGGCATCGCTTTGTATCTGCTTGAAATGCTTTTTTTTCCCTTTAAACAGAACGGCGTCAGAAGGAGAATGCCAAGCAGAACAGAGAAGTGACACACCATTTATCCAGGTTTTGTTAAGTAATGAGCTGGATTTCTCCATGATCAATCTCTCCCCTTCAATTAACAGCAATAAATTCCTCATAAAATATTCTAAACAACGCTGGACTTTCTTCTTACTTTACATTATTTATGCACCGTGTTTGTTATTCTTGTCCTTAAAGCAACTTCATATATTATGTCTTGTTTCCCAGCCAGCCAGACAACCTGCCTCTGCAGCGTGGTCTCCGCAGTAGGTCGCCTCTGCCGCCTCGTAGCGCACAGGCACACTGCCCCTCAGAGGTGACAGCCAGCCATGGCCACGGGCAGGGAAACCACAGCTACGCAGACAGGTTTCGGTCGCAATGTGCTTATGCAATTTTGACCAGCTGGCTGGCTTACCAGAAAGCGAGCCTGATATTTTTTGTTTAGGATGAATATCCACGTTTTGATCGCAGATAGCCGTGCAAGGCCGGGATGGCTGCACTGACTGCAGCTGGACACAGCTAAGTCCGGCTCCTGACCTCACTCTTCTTCCTAAGAGCTCCGTCACGCAAAGACACAGTCGCAGCCCAGCCACGGTGCCTCCCCAGACGCTGCTGCACGGGGCCGCACCTGGAATACAGCAAATCCCACCGCGGCCGGAGTCAAACTGACACGTTGCCGTCCACTGTAACAAACGAGTATGGAAATGATGAGAAAGGAAATAGCAGGCTAAGCCTGCTTCTCCACCAAACGCTACGCCAACCACCAAGCCTCCTGCTGCTCTCCGTGTCTGGGCTCGCTGGGGACGCTGCCTCGGCAAGCCAACGGGCATCCTCACGGAAAGCGAGACAGTGACAGCCCGGCCGGGCCCGGCCACCTCAGGGGACGCTCTCGCATGTCAAGCGCTGCTCTGTCTCCTGCCCTGATGGGATAATAAAGAAAACCTGTCTGTCTCATCCATCTCGGCAGCCAGCTGCCTCAGCCCTTCCCGGCAGGCAGGCGGACAGGGAGGAAGGAAGGGAGGAGCGGCAAATGCGTTCCTGTGTCCGTCTGTCTGAGCCGACAGTAATCTCTCTAGCTAAGATTTTACACTAAACAAACTGATGCATATCCTCTGCGCAGGGCTGGAGGTGGAGGATGAGCAGTAAGCTGTGTGGGACACAAAGACGTCGCGTAAACGTGCTGGGAAATGAGACATTTAATTCAAAGTGAGCAGAGCTGGGGGCCTGGAGGAGCTCGTGGGCTGGCAGGGACCGCGAGCCGCTCGCCCAGCACCAGCTAGCACAGCATCCAGGCACGGCAGGGACCAGCGCTGCACTCTGAGGCTGCCCCTTCGCTTCCTGGCCAGAAGGAGGCAAGTGGGCAGCTGAGAGCTGTGACCACTGTTCACGGCAAAGAAGGGTCCACAAATATGACTTGCCCCTTTTCACCATTTGCCCATTTTTTTGACCCCCTTAATGACTCCAAATGATGGGTCAAGCATCAACACTGTGTTTCGTGACTTGTATCTGCACTCTGAGCAACCTGATTGGCCTCCGAGGCAGCAGGTTGCCCCGGCCAGGAGCGGGATGACCCTTTCTCAGGGCTAGGGACCTCGAGCAGGAAATGGTGTGAGTTGAAACAGGGAGACCACCCAGGGCCAAAGGGTGGGCCATCGCAGAGCTGTGACCCGAGAGCCAGGCAGAAAACGTGGGCCTGGCCCCGCTATGGCTGGAGCGAGGACAGCTCTGCCCGGGGCAGGACGGAGACTACGAACCAGCTGGGTGCCGAGCAGATCCCGCCCAGCCTGTGCACAGGAGATATGTGTGTAGGGAATGGGGGAGCAGCTCGGCCTGTTACAGCTGTCCATACCGGCGCTGGGACCACTCTGAAATGGAAGGGCAAAGCACAACCCAACGGGGTGGGATAGAGGCCCTTTGGCGATGCAAGTGAACGTCCTCACTTTAGAAATTAAAATGGCGACCCTTTTCCAGACCATTCCTGGAACTGCTCTGCCTGGCTGGAGAGGGAGGAAGCTGGAATCATTTATTCCTATCTGACATTCCCTTTTTTCTGATGACCGGGGTCAACCTACAAAGGTGACACCCTGCCAGACGTTAACAAAACAGGAGCTGTGTGCATGTGTTTGTACGGGAAGAGAGTTATAAAAGTGTTACTTTCCCCTTGGGAGAAACTGGCTACATGAGATTTTAATGAATAATTAGGTTCCGGAAGATTGTCACTCTGGCTGAAACTAACCCAGCAGAACCGGAGAGAGAGAGGTCCACAGAGAAATCCTCTCCACAAGGGCTTCCCTTCCCTAGCGAGGAGAGGCACGTGCATCATGCAGGGACCAAGCTGCAGTCCAGCTTGGCCAGCAGGGCAGTAGACCAGCCGATGCCAAAATATCTCCCTCCTCTTAGATCACTCTCTTTGCTTTTCCTTCTCTCCTTCCTTTAAGATTCCTTTCTCCCTACAGAGATCCCTGTGGGAGGAACCTTGTTCACACACACACGTCCTTGCCACAGAGGCCTGAGGTTTCTCATGCGGGTTTGCAAACTGTTGTCCCCTACAACACTCGACAGACTTCCTCACTGACCTGAGCAGTCCTTCGTGAGGCCGCACCAGAGGCAGGCATGCTTCGGGGCTGCTTCTCCTTAGTGCCAGGGATATTCTGTTTGCATATAACCGACTGCTCAGAAGAAAGAGAGCCCACCCTCTACCTGGGCTGCTCCTGCACAGCCTTTCTAGAAGGCGGCGGTGCAGCAGTATGTCCATGGTGGGTTTGCTGGAGAAGGGAGAGCTGCGGAACACTTTGGGCGCAGGACTGAAAGAAACCGAGTCACTGATCCAAGCCCCTGCTCACACACGCAATGACACTACACACATCCCTCCAGTAAATATAGCGAGGCATGAGAAAATTGCTTTCCAGTACTCATCATCAGGTTGCAGAATGTATCAATGCACTAGCCACCATCCAAATTTCTCCACTATAATAGTCACTGCAACATTTTCTTTGTGGCTTGCAAATAAGTGGCTGAATGCAACCGACCTTCAAAGCTCTCTGCCAGACCATGCCTACCACACCCTGCCCACTGTCCTCCCCTCTGGTCCTCTGCCTACGGCAGACAATGGGGTTTTGCTGGCACCAGGAAGGGGGAGCACTAGCAAAGCACAATAGGTTTCTTCATCCCAGCTTTAAGGCATTTGTGGTTGGAAAAAGACATGTATTCATCTTGTAAGAGCGAAGAATATCTGTTAGAATTGGATTTTGCCCAGAACTCAGTATTTGACCTCTAGGGAATAGATCTGAACATGGATCACAGTCAGAACATTTTAGCTTAATCCTCTCTCTTAACTTCAGCTCATTTTGGAGCCTGGTCTTTGGCTTCACCTATATTTTAATAGCAGTGGTGACTGAACATCTTCCATCTTCTTTACTGTCCTTCCCAGCTTGGGGAACCTATTCATGACATCAGGAAAACAGATGGATGCACAGGCTTGATTTTTTCCTGTGACCAAACTCATCTTTAATCTTTAAGGTCCGTTTAGCCAGGAAAGAGTTAACACCCTCATCTCTCGGTGTGAACAAATTGACTCATCCAGGAAGAAAACATATCCCAGAAAATTGGAGGTCAGTAGATTATCCTTCTCCATATCCATGGATTAGTGTGCTTGGAGAGGGCATCCAAGTGGAAGAAAATGTAATACCACCGTACATGTGGGGAGAGCTTTCACCTCCACTCCAGCTCAATTACACATCCCTCTTATCACAGACATCACATGATGACTATCCTTATGCCTTTTTTCACTTAAGCCTATTACTATATTTCTATTAAATACTGAAGACCCTTCTGAAATTGTGAAGTTTCCTGCTGCAACAGAGGGTATGTTGGCTAAATCATTTTCTTTCCTCCATTCTCCTCCCATGCCCTTCCACATCACTGCATTATTTGAATAGTTCCTTGTCAAGCGTACAGCCTCTGTGACCACAAGACATTGCAACCTCCCCAGTTTCCACACACCACGCACACATACACGTTTTCACCTACAGCCAGTCTCTTCTCTCAGATTCCCTTGTCCCAGCCTCAAATACCAGACTAAGGGAAAGCTTAGAGCACAGAGAGACCACCAAGACAGCAGCATAGCTGGGTCCCAGCTGTGCCTTGAATGCCCAATGCTTCCCCACAGTAGACACGGCGCAATCCAAGCCGGGTGGCTGGATGACAGTGTCGGCAGTGCCAGCTCTTTAAGTTATGGCAAGTCTTGTGGCAGCGTGACCTTTCTACTTCGAGCCCTGGCCTCAGGATGCAAGGGCTTGTCTGACACTCTCTGCTTGCTCTCTGCTGCGGATTCCCCCCCCGCGCTTGCTTTTTTTCCTATTTAGCCTTCACAGTTATGGAAAAAAGCTTGAAAACATGAAAAGAACAGGTACCAAAAGGTTTGAAAACCAGAGGCCTGTTAAAATTAGGAGAAGCGTGGCTAGCAGGTTGAGAGAGGTGATCCTTCCCCACTACTCAGCACCACTGAGACCACACCTGGAGTGCTGTGCCCTGTGCTGGGCTCCCCAGTACAAGAGGGATGTGGACATACTGGAACAAGTTCAGCAAAGGGCCACAAAGATGGTTAAGGGCTTGGAGCTTCTCTCATGTGAGGAGAGGCTGAGAGAGCTGGGACTGTTCAGCCTGTGGAAGAGAAGGCTCGGGGGGGATTTTATCACTGTGTATAAACATCTGATGGGGGGAGTAAAGAAAATGGAGCCAAACTCTTTTCAGTGGTGCTCAGTAACAGGAAAAGAGAAAATGGGTACAAACTGAAACATAGGAAATTCCCTTTAAACATAAGGAACTTCTGTACAGTGAGGATGGCCAAACACTGGAACAGGCTGCCCAGAGAGGCTGTGGAGTCTCCATCCCTGGAGATATTCAGAATCTAACCAGGCCCTGCCTAAGCAACCTGCTGTAGCTGACCCTGCTTTAGCAGGGCGGTTGGACTAGGCAATCTCCAGAGGTCCCATCCAACCCTGGCCATTCTGTGATTTTGTAACAGAATGCTGGAATTATTATTGTAAACATTAATGTCTAAATTTAAAGCCATTTAAATTTGTAGGAGAGGGGTTGACTTATTCTTTTTCAAGACCTCATATTGGCAATATTCTGTCGTGTTTTCCTTGAGCTACACCTTTCTGCCTTGACTAGACCCAAGCTCTGGGGTCAGCCCCAGTCATGTTATCAAGGTGGGGAGAGCCCTGACCTTCCTCTGCCCAGAGTGGTGGAGAATCACCTACAACGGCTTCTCCCTCCACCCAGGTGAGATGTCAAGGGGTGGCTCAAGTGTCAACATTACAATACACGGCTCATGGATAGTTCCCACTGCGTATCTTGTTCATTTACTTATTTAAACAACTAGATAGGAAAATTAACCTAGAGGTGGAATAGAGTGAAGATGTTAGAGTGCTAGACGTGAATCTGTTTGCAGTTGGGTTGAGATTCACAGGGGGATATTCATCAGGCTAATCAAGTTTTAAAGGTTTTATATTTCATTATTTTTTGAAAGTCTGATGAGAGTAATCACTAGCTGTATTCATTCTCCTTTATTCTTTCATCTGTAAAAAAATCCTTCCTGGTAAAAAACAAAAATTAAAAAGAAGTAATAAGCCCAACGAAAGTGTTGTAAAAATTTCAGATTTTCCTATTCTTCTTGACTAAAACTGACCATCTCACATCATGGATAGATAGGAACTCTTTAAGAGAGAAACTGGAAGAAAGAGTTTTGAGATGTTTATTTTCTTAGTAGTCTAATCCTGAGAGCCAAATATTCAAGCATCATGATAAAATTGTGCAAGTTATGGACGATTGGGGAATTTCATCCTGTATTGGGCATTTGATTCAAAAGAGAGGGAATACTTTTCATCAAATAAATATATAGACCTACAAAATCAGAAGTGTTTCCTGATTTTGGGTTTTCTGTAAACCTACTCTGAAACACTGCAAAGGGGTCTGATTTGGGGGAAATGCTGAGGACTTGTCCTCTGAAAAACTGTCCCTCCTCTCTAAAGAGCTCCAAATTAAGTACTCAAAAATTATGCAAAAATTACTAATCACTTCTTAAATTGTGGGCAATTAGCACAAGAAGATCTCACCCAGCAAATAGGATAGTCTTTTGTTCTTTATGAGTGATGCAATCCAAGTACAAGGATCAGACTGATTCATCAAATGGAGAATACTGTCAGCAGTACAACAAGCTTTTGCCAGGGGGATTGTCCCTTAAATCCTCTATCCACTGAATTAGGGCAGAAGAATACTTCTCTCTGCAGACACACGCTGAATTACAACTTGCTCATGGGCCTGAAACTGTGTTTGGAAAAAATATCAAAAAAAAAGTAAGGATGGAAAATATTTTGGTTCCTAGAAGTTTGATGCAGAGAGTAGACAGCTGTGGTTATTATTCTGCTCTTAGTAATTAACTATTGTTATACAGTAGAACCGATTAAGAAAAATATAAGCGCTCATGGAAGGAAAAGAAATTCATATTTTCTCTTATTTATTTCATCAACTTTTTTGTGATCTCAGCAATTTTTCTATTTATACTTTATCTTGAGTACCATAATCAAGCTGACCTGCTGTAAGACTTTTATGACACAAGAAATGCCTGTTCACTAGGATACATCCTACTCTTGTTTCAGGCACATGCAGCTGGCTCATGTGGAAATGAGTGGAGTGTCATGAAGAGGAAATGATGCCATCAGGTAAAAACAACCAAATTCACAAGCAAAAAGCTCAGGTGGGCAGTCCCCCTCAGCTCCCTGTAGTCATTTTGTATAGAAGTCACAAGCTCCTTGGAAAAGAGGACCTTTTCTCAACATCTGCAACATGCCAGCTATGCTGTCGGTGCTCAGTAAACAAATAATTAGAATAACAAATGGAATTGTTTCTAAATATAATGTTCCACAAAGCTTTCCAAGAGATGCCATCTGGCCTGTAAGGTAGAAAGCTGGAGCCTGTAAAAACTTACGCGTATGCTTAATTTTACACTCCCAAGCAGCCTCAGGGATTGTTGAAGTGCATAAAATTGAGCAGATATGTAAACATTTGCAGAACTACAGCTCCATATTTGGTAATTTCACAGCTACTATATTTTCAGGGATTTGGAAAGAAATTTTATGGCAAAAGGTGCCTTGAGGGTCAACAGAAATAAGCTGTGGACAGCTCATCTCCACTCTTATTCTAGTGCTTGGTTTAATTTGGTCGTCTCTGAAACCCTCCCAGTTTGCAGTGGAAGGATGGCACATTCCCAGCACTTTGGCATCTGAGAGACAGCAGAACATATCTCACTCCTGCTCAGAGCTGAAAGTGAAAATAGAGTGTGAGGAATCCAAAAGGAAGTTGTTGAACGCATGGCAGATGTTGTTACATTTGGCCTAGCAGTACTCCATGTGGCAGTCACACGACTGATGATCTTAGCCAGAGAGGTTAATGGGGATGAGCACTCCTGAGTCAGGGTTTCCTTTCAAATGTGCAAAACAAATGCTACAAGTGAACCAACAACAGCAGCACCAGAAACTATTAAAACAAGGGGAAGGGAAGCTCAGAGCTAATGGCACATCAGCTGGGCATGTAGCATGTCAACAGCCAAGAAGAAGAGATGCAAAACCTTGGCCATCATTTCATGGAGAAGCTGGCCGAAAGAGATGCCCTGGGACCCCCTCTGAACCTCCATCTTATCTCTCTGAGCTTTCACTGGCTCACAAGTCTCCTATGGCCAAACGCAGAAGGAGGAAGTGAAACATGCTGGCACGAACCACGGATTTCTAGGGCATCATTTACAATGGGAGTTATGCCTGAGCAGAGGTGCATTACTTGCATACTGAAGATGATTTATGTGTTTTTTATGTAGCTGTTGGACTTTAATTATTCACTTGATTATCAATAAAAAATAAGCATTGAGCAGTACAGAGTGTTAACATGTCTGAAAGGGGCATGCAGCCACTTGTGTGAAACAGATTTGGACATGCAGAGAGGCATTCCTGCTCCATTGGTGCCAGGTATGAGAGCAAATCCACAAGCAGAATTTGCACATCTCTTTTCTTTTTCTGCCCCATCCCCTTCCCACCCCTTTCACAAACAAAATCTGCCAACCTGTTCATCAGCTCTGTGAAGGCAGACAAATGTTTCAGCAAAACAGGTGCCAAATATCCATTGATACTGGCTGAAATTCAGTATGATGAAATGAATTGATGCTGGCACCCCATTTGGTGCAATGCAATATCTGATCAATAGCAAGTAATTGGACATCACTTTGTGTAGGAGAGAAAGCTGAGGCTGTTACATCACTCTGAGTTATGGATCATATTAATCACTGCCTAACTGTTTCATCAATGTAATTTCTTTTCATCAACATGCGGTGGCATTTAGACCGTTGGACATAAAACCCTCTATACTGTATTAACTTGAAATTAAAGCTGTGCAGCCCAATGAAACGGAACATCGCTACCACGGGTGTGAATAGTGTTCTCACATCATAGCACAAAATTATACAATTGGCACCTTTAACAAGCAGAGGGAAGTGACAGGAACAAAAATCAGATAGCAAGAGCTCATCTGGACTGAGGGTATATGCACTCAGACAAGCCTTACCTTCAGTTCCTCCTCCTTAATTGCAATCAATGCAGGACCAGCAGGGAGAGAAATCCATGTTTCCTTTCAGCCTGTGCTAGCTCACAGGTGTTTGCGACTTGTGAAAGTACTGAGGATCTATTAAAAGGGCAGCTCTAGAAAAGGACAAGGCACGGTCTCTCCATCCCCGCACTAGCATGCGAATATGTATGTCTCTGTCAGTGATCAGTGGGAGTCCTAGTGTTCACCTTCTGCTCTTTCCAGGTTCCTATTGTTTACCTTATGCTATTTCCATTTTGGCTTTCTTCAAGCCGCTTTTTCCGCACATTTGGGGAGGCTGGTAGCATTGCTTCTCTCAGAAGACTCAAAGTCACTTTTCTCCCCTCCCCGGAGGGCACCCTTGTGAGGGGAATGCACACAGGCTCGCATTTAACAGCTCAGGCAAGCTTTCAGACAGGTCAGCCTGAAGGCTCGTGCCGTCAGCTCTGCACACAGCCAAGGGACAGAGGCAGCTTCGCTCAGACCACGGCACAGCAGGTTAAGTCCCGCTCTGAGTGACCCACGGCAGAAACCTCCGCTGCCTCTCCACCGGCTACGAGAAACCCGGAGAGGGAAACTAGTCTCCTCACTTAGGCCTCAAAGTCTAAAGGGAGACAGTACAAGCGATCCCTAATCTGTTCTTAGGGGAGACTTCCGCTTTCCATCCTAATCCCAACAGCTTGCTTGCTTATCTTTGTTATGACTGTTTTTGAAGGAGGGAGACAAGCGACTAAAGGGGCCTCAGCTTCTGCTCCTCTGTCTGCTGCTGGGTCACGTGGGGCAACCTATGCGTGGCACAACGCAAGCCAAGGAGCGCAGAGCAGCCGGTCGGCCTTGGGGGCTGCGGCGGCCCGAGCAGCCGAGGGTGCTCAGCGCACTAAGCAGTCTCTGTGGGGCTGCCCCACACACCTACCTGGGCGTCTGCTCACCAGCTGCAGCCTCTCACAGAACTCACGCCCGAAACGACGGACCGCTGTTCGCAGTAGGACGGCAGGGGAAGGCTAGAACTAATTCTTCGCGGCTAGCGCAGTAAGGGAACAGCAGGGAGATAAAATGCTTTTGATAACATGCCTCTTGGGTAATATGTTGCCTGGAAACATACCTAGCTATGGCATTTTTAATGACCTCTCCCTGTCTCCTCTCTATCTGAGTGCCTAAATTCTCAATGTCATTCTCTTACGACCCTCAGAGCAACAGAAGTACTCCTGGTGACCCCGGTTAGACCTTAGGCTACGTTCACGATCTGGGACCATTTACTAGGCTCCTCAGTCCAGACACTCACCCAGCTAAATCTCAGCTCCGTGCTGCGACAAGACCTAGGCATACACATCTTCCCACAGCCTGGTTTCTGTGGAAAACAAACTGGAAAAAGTGAGCAAAGAGGAGTTTAAGCTATATCCCTGTCATCCAGACCATAGGCACAGAGTGAGTGCACCGTTTTTATCCAAGCCAAGGGGCTGAATGACCCTCTCCAAGCCCACAGAGGATGCCTCAAGTCTCGGTACTTCTCCCTGTGCAGAAAAGCAATGGGTCTGTGGCATGCCAGGCCAGAGAACGAGAAGGCAAGTCAACAGCGGAAAACCCTGGAGACAGGATTTTATCCTCAGAGCACCTGCACTTCCCACTGATGCCAGAGCTGCGGGCGCCTGGCACTTCTTTAAATTCAGCCAGCTAACGCATCCTGTCTTATGTAAGAACATTTTCTCTGCTCTCTGTTTGGTGTGAAGCCTTTGGGGAAAGACAGAATGAGAGCAGATAATAATAATAATAGTGTTTCAACATTTCCAGATCATGGTTTTCTTGCCATATTTGGTGATTGTTTTCTTTAAGCTCCAAACCCTGGGCCTGTGGGAATCTCAGCTTTCTCTTAAAAAATGCTGTCTGTTCCTTCTGGTGGGGTAGGAAAGCCTGCAAACCTGTCATCCAACAGACTTGAAAAATTGTAAACTGAAAGAAAAATACCTAAAGTATGAACTATTCTTAAACATCTGCGTTTTTCAAAGCAACCTCCTGATTATTGGCAAGGTCTTACTATCAGGTTTTGAATGTAGAGAAAAATTGACCCTCACTAAAGGTTTTCAGTTTGGATAGAGATAAACTCCCAAAAGAAACATTTTCAAGTGCCACTGGTCAGGAAAAAACTTGGATTACAGCAGCAAAATAGCTTTTTCGGGAAATTTTCTGTACTTTGTGCTCCCAGCTGGAATTAGAAAAACAATGGACCCAGTTCAGGGGTGGAGCGGGAAGACAGAAATTTCTTTTATTTCCACCCCTGCTGAGGAAAATACTTCTGCTCATGATTAAATTTAAGTGTGTGCCATGATCCTATTAGAACTTCATTTCATATTTCAAGTTTCTGAATGGGAAAGTTTTATTTATTTAGAGCCAAAGAAAACAGTGTGAATATACGTCTGCTTTCAGTGCTAAATGAACTGGACTTAGAAGGAAGCTCTGGAAGGAAAATTGTGAGCCGATCTTGATTCCGGTTTTACCTAAAGAAGTCAGAACCTCGTGTTAATGGAGAATCGAGGCATTAATTTCCTCCGTGCCCAGCTGCAGACCTAGACAGCGCTGTACACCATAGGAACTGGTCTCCTACTGAAGCTACACCAGCAATTTCATTACTGAACATGCCTATGAAACATTTTAAAACTATTTCAAGATCAGACAGTGCCTGGGCGAAAAGGAGCACAGAGCTGTTGGGAGAAATAGCGCCGGGGCTTTTTTCACCATGGCTGCTTGGAAGGTTTAAGCTTTAGTGTCAAAATCTTTCTCCCTTCTCCCCATGTCTGCTGCCAACACTGGCTACGTGCACCCTTAATGCTACCAGCTAACTATGCAAGTGCGTGGCTCTGGTTTGTTCTGGTTTTTACATAGGTTGCACCATTGAGGCTTAAAGTGATGCTGCAGCCACTGCTCAGGGCGTGCTGCTTCTGAGCTCAGTCCGCTGCAGTCACCGTCCCAGGGCAACTCGCCTGCGCGCACCCATGCACTCACACGCAGCGCTCACCACGCTGCTCCCCTTCCCACTGCTCCCAGCAATGCCAGTAAGTCTCTGCCGGGTTCGGCATTGGAGAGGGGAGTTCATCATAACATGGGCAATGTGGGAAGACCCCTCTACAGCCCCCAAGGAACTCATCCAGGATTTCTACGTAGATCCCTACTTAGATCAAGCTCCCCTCCGCCCCCCACCTCTGCTTCCTTTAATCTAAAATAAGAGCTATTCACAGTGCAAGGACATTTGCTCTTTGTCTATGGAAAATAACCTCCCATAACCCTTTTGTCTGCTCATGTCACTCAGATGATCAGCCACATCTTCTGTTCAGTGACAGCTCCACAAAATGCACCTATTTTATAGCGCTTTGTTGTTTTGCTCCTGTGTTCGTAAGAAGGATTTATTTTAGCAACTAATTATCCTAACAGCCATACAGAGATAGAGCCAAAAAATGGAAAACAGCTTACAGAAGGGAAATGAAGACACCGGGTTATCTTAAAAGCAGAGAATCCACCACTAAATTCATTGATGTTAATCTGCTGGGGTTACCTGCCAGCAAAGGTCAAGATGTAATTACGACGGGTGTGCTGAGTGTATTGTATCCCTGAGGCATGCAAAATCTGTTAAGGCTAAGTATTTTAGCAGTACCTAAGATAGACTAAAACAACTCTCTGAGGACTAGTAAAGCAAAGTAAATTGTGGGGCCCTACCTACGGGATGATGTTGAGAGTCTGCTGGGGCAGCACAGCGGCGCTCAGGAGCAGGAATCCGGGGCCTGGAGATCTCTTCCCGTTTCACAGCGGATCTGCTGCGGAGCTGCTGGGCAGCTGTGCTGCCCTGTGCTCAGCTCCTCAGCTACACACACAGCGATTATTGCATCCCGCCAAATTCTTTGATATCTCCAGATGAAAGTGTAACTCAAAGAGTACTGTGCCGTTTGTGTATTGCTCCCATTATCAGTATACAAGATGAGATTTACAGAGAGGGAGTAAAAGGGTTTATATGGTATTTATATTGCACTCGTCACTAGGGTATTTGAGCTTCCTACAAAAATAGACATTTTTTCCCCGCTCTACAACTGACTAAACCATTTTTACAGGCATTTAGAGAGCTCACGCACTCCTGTAATTATTGCCACGTTGCCTGTGTCACTCTCTTGGTCTTGTTCAGGAGCACAATTCACTTCCCCCAGTATTAATGAGTAATAAATAATTCATACAAAAATAATAAAAGACACCTAACAAAAGAGATGTGGGCATACTTCATGTGGTGGCTGCATTATTCGGTCTGTGATGCCGTCTTCTGTGGTAAAGCCCTGTAGAATTTAAGAGAAAATGATAACCTTTCCTTACGTTTCGAACATCCTATAGAATAGAACACAATTAACATCTTTGTCAAAGAATATAATCCAGTAGGAAGGCTCGAAAAGGCTGCAGAGAAGATAGCACTCTCCATTTCAATCCCAGAAAAGAGCACTATTACGGTTCTATAGACCCTTATTGGTTTCATCCCTCTCAACTTCTGTAGGACTTTCCCAGGAGGGTTTGCACGTGAGACGAGAAGAATGGCGGGAGAAAAAGTACTGCAGAGAGACAAGAAAATGTCTGACCTAAATTTACTGCCGAAAGCTGTCTTGGGAGCTTTAAGCATACTGGGACCATTCAGCTCCAAGATAAAGGGGTCAGGTGTGCTCAGCAGAAGGTTAATGGGGATAAAAACAGAGAAACAACAGGAGAGGGCCCAGCAGATATACAATTAAACTGCTTTATCTGCCTAATAGTGATAGGTAGAGTACAAAGTCTCTGGCTGCCGCGACAGCCCCTCTGCAGGAGCAGAGGCAGCAAATGGCGAGACACCTCATCTGCACCGAGCTGCCAGGCGGGCGCTCCGCCGAGCCTGCGACAAGCTCCTTCACCCCGGGGCTCCGGAGGAGGCACCTGCTCCTCAGCTGGCAGAGAGAGTTACTCAGAGCACAGAGGGGATCAGACATCGTTGTTCAGGTAGCATATACCTATCTGCTCTGTACGGGACCCATGCAGCGTATTCTGCAAGAAAGAGTTGCACTGCAGCCCACCATGGACACGCCAGGCCCACACAAGCTAACCCCTGCCCACTCAACCACTTTCTCATGCTAGTCCTGTGATGAGTATACC
The DNA here is from genome assembly GCF_036370855.1 of Dromaius novaehollandiae. Lineage (NCBI taxonomy): Eukaryota > Metazoa > Chordata > Aves > Casuariiformes > Dromaiidae > Dromaius > Dromaius novaehollandiae. The sequence continues at coordinate 38,901,147 of NC_088104.1, forward strand.
GCCACATAAAAGGGAATTAAAACTCTATTTCGAGTTTGTTTGTGGCTATTCAGCTGTTTTCAATTCTGTTGTTTTCCAGAAGCACGGCAGAAAGAAATAAAAAGCAATTTAAATTATTGTTGTTCATTCTCCTATGAGCTATGATCCTATGATCAACTATCATGACCTACGCTCCAGGTGGGAACCAGTGGGAAGAAGGGCCTTTAATGCAGTTTGGTGACAGAGGGGGACGCAAATGGTTGGTTGGTGTTGGAACATGAACGGGGTTTGTGTTCTGTTAGACAAGCACAAAAGTTTAAAAACTCAACCATCTGAAAAACACCCACACATTACCAGGGCTGCGAAGTCAAACGCACAGATAGGAGATGTCAGAACTACGCGACCTTAATTAACCCTCCAGTGTGCATGCATTATCTAATTGCATGAGCACATATTTTTCTTCCCCAGAGGGCCCGTGTCTCACAACGCAGAGGACAGACAATACCGCTGCGTGAGAAGCTGCTCAATATTTTCCTTTGTCCGCGCTGTTTGTGTGGTCCCAGCCTTATTTACTGCACTCTATTCACTTCATGCCGAAGGTGGGATTACTCATCTTAGCATGGACATTCCCGTCACATTCCTGACTACGGCAGCTGTAGACCTCACATAAATTAACCCACTTGTTTTCATCTATGGAAAAGGAGGGTTTGGCATTATCCCCATTTAGCTGAGAGGATCATTGCTGGATGATTTCAACAGGAATTTCCATCACTCTCTCCGAAGTGGTTAAAAAGCAAATGAAATATGGTTTTGCTGTGAGAACAGCCATTTAGTTTTAATAATAAGTGGTGTTACCAGTCTTGCATAAATTTTGCATTTTCATCCCAACCAATATAAGTGCAGATATCCTCATTATTCATAAGAATAATTAACCTGTTTTTAGACTCTCGCCAACTCCTTTGATTGAATGGTCTATTGCAAGATGAATTTTAACAATTAAGCCTCGTCTTGCCCTGCCACTGAACTATCAAGAGTTCAGTTCATGCAGAATGAAGTTCTTTGCATCACTAAAGTTGACTTTCTTTAATTTTACAGTATGTCTCATTGTTCCTGAATTACAAACGCTAATTTTTGTCACCCAGTCCCTCGCTACATAACTGATCCCATTTGTTTTCTGCAGTCTCTACCAACATCATTTTCACGGCCTTGCTTCAGGACTTCTTCTACGTCTGCGATATCTTCCAAGAGGGGAAAAATTTGTATTTTTTCCTTTAATTTTAAAACCCAACAGTTTTTAGAAACACCTGTCACTGTTTCCATCTCTCCAATCAGTGTGCAGTGCGGGTGTCTCTCGCAGTGGGAGCTGACAATTTGATGATACTTCATCAGTGTGGGGCTCCTGCTGGGAAGTAGATTGAGACAAAGGAAATGCCTCTCACCATTGGAACAGAGAAGAAATCAGATTTGCTAAATTATTGTTAGGTAAGTCCTATTTCTGTTATTTTTTGAGGTAAGTCTGCCTGTGTGTGAATTGGCATTAGCACTGACCAGCGCACGCCTGTTATGAAGGTTTCCCTCTCACAACCGCACTGGCATTAATTATAACAGCAAAATGACAGTCCTTAGAATATGCACCAGGCAGGGATGCAACAGCAGTACCCAGATCCTGGCCTCACCAGAGACTTCGGCAAACCTCAGGTAAGGTGTCTTTGGGGCCTCCGTTCACTGAAGAACACAGCCCGGCAGCAACTCTCCTCTAAAGTAAGGAGAAAGTTTGGCCTGCTCCTGGTGGTTGGTGTGTTATGGTTTGTATTTTCAAGACGGTCTGCATTATCACGAGGAATAGATATAATTAACCAAAATAAAGAAGGAAGAAGGCCTTAAATTCCACAAAAATATTAGACCTGGGAAGCAGGGAGCGTAGGAATACAGGAAAAAAGAGGTGGGGAGGGAGCGAAATTCCAGCCCCGCTGAAATCAGCCGGAGGTCTGCTAGAGAAGCCCAGGGGCACTTCCCACCCGTGCTGTTTGGGGGCGAGTGCCGTAACGCCGCTGAGGCCGCCCTCAGCGAGGAGGGTCACGGCGTCTCTGCAGGCTGCCAGAACCTTCAGTGCAGGAGTGGCTGGTGACAAAATGCGCAGGCTCAGGCCACGTAAAGAATAACTGGCTGACGGCAATTGCTGATGGAAATCCTCTCTATCATTTAGTGTGGTGGGGTCCCCTTCCCTTGCATTACGGACAGCTGGGGCCCTGTGAAGTTGCCTAGCAGAGAGGATTACCTGCAGCCCTCATCTAGGTGGTGAGGGGGCAGATGGGGTGAGGAGTCAGGCGCATACACAGTGCTGCAGGGTTACAGAGCACACAGGGAGAGAGCTGGGCCCAGAGCCCTGCTGGGAGATTTTCTGCCCCTTTGGTCAGGCATTGGGTAGTCCTCAATTACCAGGACCAAGCCAACATGGGGACTATACATTGCAGTAAGGCAAAGCTCCCTCTTTGGGAATTTAGGCACTCGCTAGCTCTGAAGGGAGTCCACACTGTATCAGCAATGAGAGCTACCCATTTCTGGCCAGGCTGTGAGCCACCTTTCCTGGGATTTTCAAGAGTATGTTGCAGAGAGGGTGTAAAAAGCCTTTCTTCAAATACACCCCTTTCCTCCTGTCCTCATTTCTCTGAGGCCCAAGGCTGTTCTCTGCTGACCTCCCCACTCATTTCAACAATCTCAAGGAAGGGTGGAACGGAGATGGTTTATCTTGCATTTTCTGTAGCTTTGCTGTACTACTTTGAGTTCCTTTTGGGTGCCAAGTCCTGAACAGCCCACAGTACAAGCCACAGCTCATGATGTCCAGCTGACTTTGCTATCATAAACAGGCTGATATTTGTTTAATTTAGTGAAATAAATGCCTCCCCTAGCTGTTTGGAAAGCAAATCCCTCCTTACCCTCCAGCTGGTATTTGCTGTACTTGAGTGAGCCTGGTAAAAAGCTTGGGCTGTAATTTAATGCTGCTATGTTTGTGCAGAACCAACAAGCCTTTCTTAATGCTTCTTAGGTTTTTTTAAGCCAAGGAATTGCTCTTTTCCTTGATGGAGCTCTCTCCAGTGCCTTAACATCATTGCACACAGCAGATCTTCAAACAGGGACAGCAAGCAAACGATGTATTACCTGCAGCAGCAGCAATTGCTGACCATAATAATATGAAGGACCTTACTGAGCCTTCAGAAATTCCCCACTACAGATTCCCGTGGCACCCCTTCTGCATTATTTTATCGCAGGGACCTGCCTGAGGTCCTGCTACTGAATGGTGGAGCCAAGGCCCATTCTTTTCCATAGGTCCCTGCAACAACCCTTATGCCGATGTGCAAAATTTGGACCTTACTGTTAGCAGGCAGCAGCACACCTCTGTTGACATCCATGCTGATTGACTCCAGACTATTTACAATTCCATTGCTGCTGAGGGTTGCACAGTGATGGTCTTCCCATTACCTTGGGGGCGCAGCAGGAGCAAGTCTTAAAATACCAAGACATGCTGCAGACGTACGAGGCCAATATGGGGACAAATGCTTAAATGAGTGGATGCTTCCAAAGAGGACTGCGAGCTACAGTCCTACATTTCTGCCTCTTCCCATCCAGCTCCATATTGTGTAAGCACGGTTAATAGAAAGATATGTGCTTTATGATGTTGGCAATATTTCCTCCTTTCAAAGTCTATATACGTCTGCTAATTTATTCTCTTCCAAAATGCCAAGAGGAATATAGGTTGATGGTTGGCACTATAGTGTATCAATCACTTGTTCTGCAAAAAACATCTGTGCTCCAGGGCCAAGTTTAATTCTTCTGCTAATAGATGCCCTAATCCTATGTGTATTCCCATGGGCCTTCATCTCTCTCCTTCCTACTCTTCCCTCCCCATCTCCACTTCAGTGCCTCTTATACTTTAGAGGCTGTCTGATCATGTAGCTAAGTCAAAGAGAATTCTTCCAAATGATTGCTTTTATTCACAGCTATCAGTTCACATTAGGGGAGAACTGTACATAAAGGAGTAAAAAATGAATTGAAAGGGAATTATTTGGAGTCACTATTTTAAAACCAGGAAGGTAATAAACTGTGTCATGTTGGACCATGAGCAAGCAGCTTAACACCCACCTTCCAGGGTGCCAACTACCAAAGAGAATTTGGAGCCAGGTGAAGTCAGCGCCCAGCGTGTTCATACTGAATGAGTACCCAGAGACAGGTTAGACAGAAAATCATTTCTCTTATCCTTGAATGTAGTGTTTTTACACTGCAAACCAATGGGTGGGAAGGCCCAAAACACTGTATGAGCTTGCTTAAGAGTGATGAAATTACTCAGGCCTTTTATTTTAATCGATGTTCATTTAGGAAGTGTAACGAGTGCACACATAAACCAGCATCAATATTTATGCAGAGATGTGTTGCTTATATATTTTTTGATAGTGAAACCTTATACAACGATGAACACAGTCTCCTCTCACAGTTAAGATGACTTCCTTGTGAAGAACCACTTTCTAGAAATGACTACGGCTTGCAGGGCATCCCAGGCATTCAGCGAAAAACCCACCTCATGCTAGAAGACCACTGCAACTTTGGCCAATACCTAATGACTCACTGTGCCTCCAGGATATAACTCTGATGGATATTCTACAGAGCCCATTGCTGCCGTATCTGAGAGTAAATCAGGCTTCGATTATTCCGTCTTATAACCAATTGCAGCACAGGGAACATGCTTTGCCAGCAGCTGTTATCAGCATACTTGGAATACTTGACCAAGATCATTGAAAACCCAACATGAGAACAAAAGGCTGCAAATTATTTCCATAGTGTGTTAAAGTTAAGACAGTAGGCTGTAAAATAAAGAGAAATCTCTCTATTAGATAGAGCTGTCTCAGAGTCACTTCCTCCTTTAGAAATCATGATCTACACAGTTTCATAAATCGATGAAAGGATTTTGACCATTAAACTTAATTGATACTGAATTTACAGGCATGAACTTAAATCATTTTGCCATTTTCTTTGACAATTAGTTTTTGGCATTGCATTTGTCTCCATCACTGTATGAAGCAAAAAATCACAAGTACTGAGGAAGCAAGATTAACATGTGCAAAAGATAAAGCACTGTGAGAAGCGACATCTGGGGCAATGCAAAAGATGTTTCAAGGAGTGTAAACAGGCAGAAGTAAAAACAGAAAATAAAACCTGACTTTTAAGTAAAATCAGCAACAACTTGGATTTATATAGTGCTCCATATGTTGTAGATGAATAACACCCAAGGCATTTTACAGTGAAGTAAGGTAAGAAGAATGCTCGAGGCGAGAAAGTAGGAAAATAATTAAATTTCTTGAAAATGTTTTCAGCTTTGAGTAGGTACAATTCTTCCCTTTAGATGGCTGTTGGTAATGGTGCTGAGGTGCTGTTGTTTTACATAATTGGCTTTGGATGGGAGCCATGCTGCAGTGAAAGAGCAAAGATTGCTTGTAGTTGAAATGCTCATTTTATTTATTTTTTTTTAATTTAATGCTGCAGCAGAAATCTGATTGCTTAGAAAAACCTAGCTAGAAAGAATGAAAACATTCAGCTGTTTGGAAATGCCATTGAGCCTGTTAAGGAAGAAAGCAGGCCTTGGGTGGGAGAGAAAAGAAAGAACTGCACAATATGGATAGTTTTTTCCCCTGTTTTTGTGGGTTTTACCCCACCTCCAGTTTAGAGAGGAGTGGACTAAGAAAATGGTTCTTGAAGGTTGTGTCTAGGTGGATTTTGCCAGCCCTAGGAATAGGAAAAAATAAAATAACATGGGTGTAATACCTATAGTAACAAAGACTGTCAGCAACAAAAATAAGCACGGCACAAAGCACCCGGTTGCCTAACACTTTGGAGCATGTATGGCAGCCAGGGTGAGGCCCTTTTTATCTTGCTACAGAACGGAGAGTTGCACAAGTGTAGCACACAGTGGCGTTTTCCCAGTTCTCCCACTCTCCCGGCACAGCCCCCACCTCTGCTGAGGCTCGGTGAACAGCGACGTACACGTCCTTGCCCTAGCCATCTCCTCAGGAGAGAAGTGCCTGGCACAGCTGAATCACGCTCCCGCTTCCAGCACGATTTTAAATTGGTCACAGGATGGAAGCTCAGCACATCAGTCGTCTGTTTGGGCCACCACCGGTGAACTGCAGGTGGATGAACATTTCAGATGGGGATATTTTTCTAGGCAGAAGCTGTCACTACTGCTACTGCTACGAATGCTCCCCATGCTTTCTGACCGAAGAACCGTGCTCAGGCACTGGGCCACCAGTCTTGGAGGCCAGTATGGCTGAATCTTCAAACACAGGCCTCTGAATAGGATTCAGATTTGCCAGGCTGTTTTGGGATTCCCGGAGCAGTGAAACAGGCAATTGTGTATCATGATGTGCCAACAGCAGAGTCCCAGTGCAGGAGTTTTACATCTTATTAAAGCAGTTATCATCTTCATCATCACAGGCTGATTTATCCACTGCATTGTCCTGAAGGACTCTGTCAGAATCAGGGCCTCACTGGGCTACAGATTTTTTATAGACAGCCAGCAGATACAGATCATTCCTCAAACAGGTGAAGATTTATGCTTGAAAAGAGGTTATCAAACAGCTTCTCTATTGGAAGACAGCATTGATAGACGGCACTTGGTCTGTCCAGCTGGCTCAAGGGCACTTCCTGACTTGGAGGAAGAAAACTTGGCAGTTTTAAAATTGAATGTATTACTATTATTGCTATCTTGTTTTCTAATCCTTCACTATGTGGATAGCATGATCCACATCAAAAAGAAAACCAGAAGAGTGTGCACATGCTGCCAAAAGTCTGCTAGTAGAGGATTCTTGGCTAAAATTTTCAAAGCTGCTTGAAAGGATTTCCTGCTGACTTCAGCCCTGTAAATCCACCCTCCGCTACCTGACAATAAAGGAGAAGCTACGCATCAACAGCAACACCTAGCTAGCTTTATAGTCAACTTCCATTTTCCTTTTAAACCAGAGTATCTTAGGGCCAGACACTCCTTTTTAGTGATGACCTATTCTGCTGACTGTGCCTTTAAGAGTCAGAGAGAGGGGAAAGAGCCCTGTCGGTAACCCACTGTATAACAGAAAACTGCAGATTGCACCCATCCCCAAAGCCGAGCTGATGAACTGAGCTGAGCACCATAATCCAACTCTTAATGTCAAGGAAATTTATTCACCATCGGTAGATATCCATCCTGTAGAGCAGGCAGCAGAAGGGTGATTAAACTGAGTTTTAATTTCTCATAAATGATGATCAATAAAGAAAGAGTCATAATAATAATCTAAGCCAGGCCAGTAAGGCAATGATTTTGTGGGGTTTATACTTATTCAGCACATGGAGTAAATACAACACGAGTCAGGGCTAAGTTTTGGTACAGACCGGCAGGTTTATAATTTTCTGTTTCACTTCCATAAGGTGCTTCTGCTGAGTCTCATATGCTAAATATTTCCATTAACATTGACTGCTGAGTCATTAGTTCCAATCAGCATGTAAATGATGGGAAAAGATTGTTCCTCAGGGCCATGAAGAATTAAGAGAAAGGCAGTCTTGGAAAGATTGCCGCCGATGAACAAAGCACATGAGAAAACGGTAGCTCACGGGGCTCTGCTGCAAAGAGAATGGGGCTCCTTTAATTACCAAGAGCCGAGAGCAAAGGGGCGCTAACCGAACAGAACCAGCTGTGACACTATTAAAGATGCAACCAAAACTGCCACAGAGCAATGAAACTACACTTCCCAAAAGGCCATAGGTGTCAGGTTGAAGGCCGCACCTGCCCAGGGGCACAAAGCCCAAGAGCCTGCTGCTGGAGCTACCTGGAGAGAAGCAACAGCGTGGTGCTGCACAGGGAGACAGTGACTGACAAAAAGGCAGTAACCCTGGTACTCAGTGTATTTTTCTGGTCAATATAGAGGCTGCGCGTTTTTAAGTAATCAGTAACTGCAATTAGCTTTCTCCTTGGTATCTCCTAGTGTGGTGAGCAAGGATAAAACATGTCCTCCTGTATAAAAAGAAACCTTTTTCACAATTCTACACACGTTGTGACTCTGTCCGTTTCTAGGTATGATGGTTAACCCAAAACAATAGAAATCCCATTCTCCAGGTCCCCTCTCCCACCATCAGGTTCTCCCGTCCGTTACCTGAGTTGCGGTAGTAGCTGTGGAGAACTGGAGATTACTTATGCTCTTTGGCTTCTTCTGTCCCAGCCAGCGACACACTAGCAGCAATTTCTTCCTCCTATGGAGATAAAGAGAGATGATTAAGATAAACCAGAGCTGCTCTTGTGCTCCCTGCTGGGAGGTATTAGGAAGGAGAGACATGCTGGCCTATTTTAAAAGACTCGTGAGGTACAGATCAGCTTTACCATTTGTAGATGGAGCAGATCCTTTTGATATATTTTACTTAGGACAATACAGTAACATGATGGTACTGATTTATTTATTTATTTATCTATTCATTTATTTATTTATTTTGGTGCAGGGCCCAGTGATGGGACTTAGTATTGATCTTACAACTTGAATACTTGTGCGCCAAAGCCAGCAGTCAGGAAAATGCTATTTTAGCACCTGTGGAAGGAGGAAAACCTATATTATGTTAAATGCATGAGGGAGGGTTAGGTAGTGTAAAACTTCCTTCCCTTTTCCAAACTGGCTCCTTAGGAGATGTGATAATGTAGGGTTTTAAAATACTTAACAATTTGCATTTATAAAAAAAAGGAAAACCATGTACAAAGAAAAACACAAACATGTTCAGAATGCCTACCGCCAGCAGTATCTTGGCATTTGCCAGTACTTAAAGGTTATGTCTGTCATGTTTCAAAGTGGCATAAAGTCTTTCACCCTTTCCCAAGTAATTGGACATCACACTGATAGGTAAAATTGAATGTGTTATGAACAGCTCTCATATAGACTTAGAGGGCTTATTGACAGATACTGCTTGGAGAGAAGACCATTTATGTATGAACATGTCATGCTGGAATAATTATGCAATTGCTCGCTTTCCTTCTGCAGTACATTGTGAAACTCCACAATGGTTCTTGGGAATTTATACCTTCTTCTGGTTTTATATAAACCAAACTGCTGTGGTTAACAAGGAAAAACAAATTATTGAGGTGAACGCAACACGTGACCAAGAACAAAGAGCTAAATAATTATATATACAAAATTGTCTTGCTGTCAAGGTGTGTGGAAGTGCCTTTGGCCTACAAACCTTTCACAAACAGCCGCAAATGCAAAACTAGTTCTTAAGAGGAATCCAGGGTCATTGGTTTCTTTCTCCTAGTCTGTTGGCTGACTGACCGACACGCGCGTGCAGAAACTGAGGTAGCGCGTTGACTCAGTCTCTGGTAAACTTGAATTGTGGTTCCTTAGTTCCTGGCAAGTTCAACCAGTGTGAAGCGTCCTCCTTTACTCTAGAATAAATAATCCTTCTGGATCATTGCTGAACGTCACTGACAGCTGACTGCAGTCTAGCTCTCACCCGAACAGGTTTACAGAAAACTTATGGTTTAGGGAGATAAAATACTGGAACGGGGAGGACTTCTCCTGAGCTGAAAATAGTAGGATGCTGAGAGGGTAATACTAGGAGGATGAAGAAGCAGCTTTATGCTTTCTCTATTCCTGTTCTCTCCAGGCATCTGTTTCATTTCCACTTTTTAATTTTTTTTTTACTTTTTGTTTTTTTCCTGAACTGATACACAATGTTCATGCCTATATTTCACATTTGGAAATGCATCTTTCAAATAGCAATACAAAAAGTATCCATGAAGACTGCATAATCTCTGAAAAAGCTGACAGCATCCCTGCTACCATAACATTTCTAAATACAAAGCTGACTGCCATATTGTTGCTTCTGTCCATTTAGCAAGAAAAGTTCTTTTTTTTGTGCAAATGGCATGAATGACAGTTCCCCTCTTTTGATTTCTTTGTTGCTTAGGATTCTTAAGCTTGCAAACCTCCTAAAGAAAGACCAAGTGAGGGCAGGGCTGGCTTATGCATCCACTTTAGGACAGAGCTAAGAGAGCTCCAGAGAGTCATTTACATCGGAGCAGAAGTCTCCAGTGTTCATCTCCAACCGTGATATGGTATCAGCTGCTAGTTGATGGAAACATCTATCACTGTGCGAGCCCCCTAGCTCTTTGACTTGGGAAGAACAAATCCTTTCGCCGTTGCCCATCAGGCTGTATCAACGGCAGATGCCCCTCCCTTACCCATTTCGGCAGCAGGTTTATCAAACTGGTGCTTGCACAGAGGCTGTCTCCCCTCAGTGGGCTTGCCTTCACCCACTGCTTTCGAGCAGGCTTTCTGCCAGCGCGCGTTATTCCTCCTTCCCGGGCGGCACGCTGCGCTGGCCACGTCACTCCTCCCCGCTGCTGAGGGGCAGCAGGTTCTCGTGCTCCTTCCTCGGGGCTGCTCGGCTGTGCGGTCTGTGCCCTGCTGGCTCCGGCATGCTCTGCGTCCCAGCTGCCAGCCTTGGGCATATCGTAGGGGAGCAAAACCACCTCCTGGTGCAGCTGCAAATGCAGATCACTGCTGACAGATGTGGCGTAGAGAGCCGTGGATGCTCATGGCACATAGCTGTGCACCGCGGTGTGCTCAGCGCCGCGGTGCCAGCACGGCACGGAGGCAGCAGGCCTGGTGCGTCCCCTTGACTTTGCATTTCCTCGCTGCCCTCACGTTTCCCTCCGCCAAAGTCTCCGCTTCCTCGTCTCCCGAGGCTGCAGTTGCTCATCCCCGGTTGCAGGGGCAGGAGAGGCGGCCGGGCAGCATGCTGCAGGCCTGCTCGCCCCAAATTTCCAACCAGGGAGAGGCAGGAGAGGCTTCCAGCCAAAGCACGGAGACCGCCGGCTCGAGGTAATAACGCGACCCCCTTTCCCTGTTCTGCCAGGTGAGGGGTTTTTCCTGGTGCAGGCAAAGCAGGGCAACATTTGCTCCCTGCTTTTCCCATTAATTTTGAAGCCTCTCTACCACTTCTCATGCGTTCATTTTTTTCCCTTTGCCTTCCCTATTTGCATTTACTCAGCAGCAACCAGAGCATATCCATTTTTGAAGTCAACCAGAGCATATCCATTTTTGAAGTAAGCTTAAATAAATGTTGTTAGTTGATGACTATCAATCCTGCACAAATGCTTGCATAGGAAGATAAGTTTTCTCAAAGCTGTTTGCTTAGGGGTAGATGGCTGTTCTAATGGCGTGTTTATTGAACGGTGATTTATCTGTTGTAATTATTTGCCCTTTAGGGCTGGCGATATTATATTAGTAGGTTTGATCTTTGCAAACACCTGGATGCCTCTCTGCAATTAGGGAAGTGATACACTGTATCTGCCGCTCTGCTGCTTACCCCCTCCTCCTCCACCGCTTCTAAACAAAAGGTTGAGCATAGAAAATCTTACCTCAAAACAATAAAAAGGAATAATGTTGATCAGTACCCGCTTCTGGATTTAAAGGGAAGGCTGATTACTCAAAGAGAAGGCAAGCAAAACTTTCTTCACATCAACAAATAATTCATGAGGAATATACGGGCATCCAGCAACTCCGTTACTGCGGCAGTGTGACAGATACTGTGAAAGGGACAGCAAATGGGTCGTATCAGTCTACTGACTTGACAAAGATTATAACAAGAATGGGAAACGGGACAAATGTAACTCATTCTGGAGACAGTCCCAGAGCTGTAATCTCATTTGTTCTTCAGTGTGAATTATACAGCAGTGCAGAGGATGAGAATACGATTTTTACCATGTTGTATATTTTAATCACTTTTCTTTGTTACTAAACAAATAACTCATTGTGAAATGCTCATTGTGAATGATAGATGGGGAATATTAGTTTTTGAACTATGAACTAAATGAAGAGAAGGCGGCTGTAGTGTAAGAGTTGTGCCAGTTGCATTAAAATTTGATAAGGGTTAAATTCAGCTCAGGTTTAGGCAAACAAAATTCCTGCAGATTTCTGAAAATCGTCTGCTTCGTCCCAAAGCGGGACTGGACCTATGCCCTTGCCTTCCTCAGTGTGAAGTTGGCTCAGCTGGAGATTATTCTAGAGCTGGAGCCCACAAAAACCATGTGGCTGGTTGGTGAGAAGTCTTGACTTGGAAGCTATGGTGGAAAAAATTGTAATCACAAAGCGCCATTGGACCTAGTTCTTCTGGCAAGAAGAGAGGGCAGCTTGGCTGTTATTTATGCCAACAACTGATTTGGACTGCTCTTTGGTGAGGAAAGGCAACATTTGAAGCTTCCCAAGGAGTCTAATCTGAGCCTGAAGTCCTTAGGTAATGCATTCTGTATTAGAAGACAACTAGGAAGCTCCCTAAAATACATGTGGTTTCCCAGAGCTTGTCTCCTGGGTAAGGGGGACTTCGGTCAAACTCTGTATTAAGGAGAGGGAGAACTAACCATTAGCTTGTGCAATAAGTTATTTTGAGAGTAGCTTACTACCTCTCTGCAACCTGTCTGATTGTATAAAATCCCCTAGGTTCTTCTGCATGCTTAGCCGGCAGTTCGGTGTCAGACTGAAGAACGTGTTTCCCCTTCTCTTACTTTGTGTCTGCTACTTGTAACTCTAAGGAACCGTTGGTGGGTAAAGGGCTGACGTGACCACCCATGAATTAGGCTGCTATGACAACCAGAGAGAGCAGAGAGACAACCCTGGGCCCTGAATTTATGCAAATAGCATTTCCATGTTCCAGGTGGCTAGAGGGCTTGAAGTGACAAATGATCCTTCATGAAGGTAGATGAGAATATCAGGACTCCCCTGGTGGGCAAGCAATCATGGCATATGTGGGAATGCGGGAGACAAAGTTTTGATTTTGAATCTCAAGTGCGCTGTGATGACAGTGCAAGCAATGGAGTGGTTCGTGTGAATCAAAAATCAACCTAAGTGAGCAACAGAGGAATGGTCTGGGCTCTTGTTGTAAGTGTCGGAGGTTGCTGCGGGTTTAAAGTGGAGAATTGCCTGTCAAAGCCTTAGGAATTGAAAATCAGTTCTGCCTGTTCTGCAGGACTAGGGACAAAACCTCCCAGGCCCTAGTTGTATCTGTGGTTCAGCTCTGATCTTAAATTTCAGGATGAGATTTTCAGAATCAGTCGAATATAGTGAGACATGTGCCAGCGTTGGTGCGTGGACCCAGCCTACAATGCAAATTGCTTCAAACTGCGTATCCAGTTTCCCCAGCCTGGCTCAACTTCCTTGTCTCACTGGAGTGCTGTGAGGATTAACCGGTTAATGCTGTAAATTCCTTTGAAGAGGAATCACGTAGCGTTTGCTGGGTAGCAGCCATTTCCATCACACATGGTGGAAGCTGAGGGACGACAGATCTCTTTTGTGTAATACTGAATCATTGTTTTCTCAGGAGGTAGAAGGTTTTAAAATGGACATGCTCAAGTTCTGCTAGAGATCCCAGGATACACTTTGATTTTGTCTGTTTGCTGAGAGAGCTGCTGAGATTAAGCTAGCAAAGGATGGATGAGAAGGATTTTTGCTTTCGAGCTGGAAGGCTTGGGAAGACAACAAAATGTGTTAAGATTGGGCATCTTCTCTAGAGAACAAGAGCTTCTCTTTTTTGCTGTGTTTTGAATGAATAGAAAGGATATTTGGGGTAGCTTCATTATACATAATTTTTTCTCTCAAACTCCTTTCAGGAAAAGATGGCATGGACTATGTTCAGAGTCTGAAACACCATCGTAAGCTCAGAGTGACACAAGTGAAGTAAGAAGGCTTATTTAAAATTTACGGTTGCTCCCGGTCAGACCAAAATTTATTAGTCTAGGACTGAAATTCCCTTGAGGCCTGGCTGGTCTCCAGGCTGCAGTGATCTCAGCTTCTCAGAGGACAGATTTGAAATCAACATGTCTCAAATAATGAAATATTCAATTCCTCCTATTTACAGAAAACAAAAACAAAGCCCTTCACTGCACTGCAGTAATGGACCCGTGCCTGTGTCATAGCCCTGCCACCGCAAGCTGGGACAGCACCCGTCTGTGCTACGCACTACAGCTGTAGCTGTTGGAGCCCAGAAAGCCCGCACAGCTGGGAGCTGCCTTTGGAGGAAGGAGGCACTGTCCCTTTCAGTGAAACGCAGACCCTACTCCCTTTCCCAAGGCAGAGTCAGGCCCTCAGCCATGCCTGTGAGCAGGGTACAGCACCGGGGCAATGCTGATTGCACCTGATGCTTTGGTGTGGGGAAGGCTTCCCTCTCTGAGTTAGGAGTAAGAAAAGTCAGATTGCTGAGTTGCCTGAAGCTGTCTCTTGGAAGGAATGAGCCCTTGGCCAGGCAGTGGGGAAAGACTGATGCTTTCTAAGGATTGCTCTATTTCAAGAGAAAGTGTTCAGGAGGGCCCAAACCTCTCTTTGCTAGAATAGCGCCAGTTGTTACTGCTTCCTTTGTAATCAAAGAGCAGAAACAGCAAGGAAAGCTTGAATGAGTTTGTTTACTCCAAATTTCATCTGACTTCATGGACGTTTAGGCTCTGAAGCAAGGATCTAGGTTCCTTTACCTTCTACTTTGCCTAGTAAGTCAACTGAGTCTTGGCTTGATTACCTGTGTGTGGGGCCAATTTACACTGCCACGTAGGGTTTGAAATTCTTCAGACCATGGACAGGATTTGGCTGTCAATGACTGGAATAATCACCAAGGTGAACCTGGGATGGAAGAATCCATCACGGTGGCAACAGCCTTGTGTCTCAGCTTTCAAGAGTGAGGGGCTCCGATACGCTGTTTGGGGCAGACCCATCAAAATTATCCCTGGGTATCATGGTAGAATGTTGCTTTTCACCTCTAAAAGTGCTAGGGAGAAAATGTTGGCTTAGAATAATGAAGCTGGCAATGAGCTGTCTGTGATCTGTCATGATGTCCACACACCCTAGGAAGACAATGGTGAAAGCGAGGTGATGTATCAGACTCCTCATTCTGTATTTGGGTTTGTTCTTGTCTTGACACCAAATACTCTGATTTCACAACCTGGGTGAAGTCTGGACTCCAGAGAACAATAGCTCAGCACAATGCTGGCAACACTCTCAGCTTTGTCATTCCTTCCGAAATGGCATCCCCAGTGGGCACTGACAGCAAAGCCAAAGGCTCTTCGCCTCTCTGCTAGGCAGCATCCCTGAACGCTACCTGCTCCTCCTCCCCTGTCCTCGGGTCGGGGGAGAACGCGCAGATCACAGGGGTCGAGTGTCAAGTAAAGAGCCCAGCCCCAAGCCAGGTTCCCGCTCAGGAGCAGGGAGAGAGTGGTTTCTGCAGTGGAAAGTGTTGATTTCACTCTCTGAAGCCTTTGTGTTTGATATTAAAAGGATTTGGAGACTGCACAGATTTCACAGTCCTTTTTCCCTTCATCGCTTTCTGCTCCAACCTGCTTTTGGTCACTTTCATTCATCTGTCCATGGCTGGCTGCCTGGATTAATTTCTTCATTGAATACATTTCCTTGCGTTAACAACATATGTGACAAATAAGTAATGTGACTCATCAAAAGGCAGGGGAATGCAGTGTTCCAGCTACTGAAGGACATTTAGAATTCAGCAACTTGCCACCTTTGTGTCACTCCCAAAACACTGTATAATGTAAACAGACAGATCTAAAAGGAGCTGCAAAGTACGAACTTGCCCAGAACTCTGCTTGTTTTCATTCTCGGCTTAAATAAGTAAACTGTAATGAAATCTACTGACACAGTTTTGGCAGTTTTGATTTACATTTTCTCTGGGGCCCAGTAAACACTTCCTCAAGATCTTATCTGGGGTTAAAAATATTTCCATGTTTCAACACACACCTTTGAAAAGTGTCAAACACTTTAGCCACGGTTTGTGCATTTTCAGTTGTTTTTTTTCCCCCTTTTATTATGAAAAACTTCTGAAAAGAGTATTCAGAGGCAACATTAACTGCTTGTGAAGGCTGCTGAAATATACTTTTTGCACAAATCGCCTGTGCAACATAAATGGTAGGTCCCTCTTCCAAATATGGTTGGGAAAGACCCTAATTTTGAGAGTTTGTCTGAAAGAGGATGCCACTTGAGCTGTGCTGATGCTGATCCTGGGAGGATGACTCTTGCTTGGCTTGCACAGCATAGCTCCTAGTTATGGTCAGCAAGTATCTTGCAAAAGGTTCAGTTCATATTTTGCAAGCTTTGAGGGTGCTCAGCATCACTCAGGCCTGGAGACAGATGGATAGGAAGGTCACCAAGGAGTGATCTTTGTTGAAAATAAAGATGCAGAGGGTCTCTGCAGCATGACCAGAGCCATCTTGGTATCATTTGGTCTGGGGATGGGAGCTAGGAAGTGTAGGGGACAGTGCAGCCACAGAGATGGTCCCATCACACGTCGGGGGAGGAATTCCAGCTCTCTCGCTAAGCGGGGAAGGTTGGCGTTGGGGAACGACTTGCCAAAACTAGCATAGGTGGCACAGCTGTGGGAACGGTGTCAGCAGGGGCAAGGAGCTATGTGCACTGGAAGCAGATGGTAACTTTTAACAGTCAGTTTGACCAAACCAGCCTGAACTGCTGGCTGAGACAGTGCAGCATGCTAGCCGACTCAAACTGAGCACTTCTCCAAGCAGCAAGTGGGGGCAAATGCACTCAAACCCAATGTGCTGAATATTGCTTTATCCTGACAAGCCAGTAAGAAATGGAGAGGGGCTCTTCCCTCCTTCCCCATCTTGTGCATCTCCCTAGGGTTCTTTCTGGTCTGACTCTAACCATTCATCCTCACTACAAAATTCACCATGAAGCACACAGGTGTAAATTCCCCTGGAACAGCAGCAGAAGAAATTCTTCACTGGACTTCCCCACCAATTGAGGCACTCCAGCAAGGCAAATAACCAGTCCACTGAGGCTCACCCAGTTTTCTCCTGGGGACCTGTCCATGCTTGTGTCCTCCATAGAACCTGGTTCCCGGAATAAAGTTTCCACTCTCACGTGGCCTGTAGAAATGGCTTTGGGGTGTGCGGAGCTCAGCTGTGGTACCGTGTGACAGATTTCCTAACTGTAGCTGGGCAAGCTGAAGACAGACTGTCATTTCATCATTTTTGGACAGGGATCCCCCCTTTAACACTTAAATATTATCCACATACTGGTATTCTGGCAAGCCTGTGTTCATGCTAATCTGTTAGGATGGTCCTGTTCCCACTCATAATGTGGCACAGTATGTCAGCTTCAACCAGGCAAGGATGCCAACCTCAGTTGGATTGTGAATAGCCTGCAGAAGAGTCTCCTGCTGGTGGAAGCAGTGCCAAATTAGGCCACATGCTCTCTCGTTGGGATGCACTGTGCCCAGAACTGCCTCGGTATCAATTATGGAGGGAGTAACACCCTTATTCAGAGAAGAATGTGTTAACCCTTCTAGCACATGTGCCCTGTCTTCCCTGTCTTCAATTTCCATGTGTTATTTCTGGGGTTTGCCTGTATAGAAAGAAGATATGATAGCTAAGAAGATATGATATCCATGATAGCTAAGAGAAAGGTCAGATGTGACTGTTCAGATTACCAGTCCCAACTGTGTTTGTCATTGACTTTGAAGTTGTCTCTATTTATTAAAACATTTGCTATTAAGACAACAGCATTCGGTGCTGCACAGACACAGATTCTGAAGACAGTCTTTGCCCCCAGAGGGATTATCATCTAACTGCTTGATATTTCTTTGCAGGAGTCCTGGTGTCCCATGCTCCTTGCAGATCTTGACTACCCCTAGAGTGCCAGTGAGCAGGTAAGAGACGTGCTCTACTGCATGTATCCTCCTGACTGGGACTTGCAGGAGTTACCAGCATGCACGAATGTAGGATTATTCAGGACAGAAGAGCTTTTGGAACTCTCTTTTTCTGAACGGGATGATCTCTACAGCTCCAGGCAGGCAGCTGCATATGTAGAATATACGTGTCTACCTAAACACGGCCTGCCAGCCTCAGCATAGCCTCTCTTCAACAATCTTGCATTGGTACTGAATTATAACCTGTTTTTCTGTAGGCTTCTGGTTGTTTCTGCCTTTCTAGCTATGAAGCTGTTTATCCTTTGTGTAAGCACCCTACTCTTTTTTTTAAATAATATGAATGGGGAACAATATACCTCCAGCTAAAATGGTTGCCTTTCCACACTCCCTCACCGCAGGAACTCTTTAATCAGCAGTGTCAGCCAGGGACAGAAATCTCATACTTGAGAGATAACAGTTATTTGCTGGCAACTTCTTGTACGATAAGCCCAACAACTGGGTGATTACATGCTTTCTCAAATAACACAAGAAAATGCCTCACCACATTTCCGAGAGTACATGTTGTAGCATCTGGAAAATTCACAAGAATTTTGTCAAGATTTTTTTCCTCCTGTTAATTTTTTTCTATGCGCTGAAATCTGAATGTAATTTTGACATTCTTGAGCTATCCACCACCTTTTCTGCAGTGAAAGACTTCATGAAGAGTACAAAGTCAATACTATAGACAAAGTGCAACTGATTAATGGGAGAGGGTTTCTGGCATAGCTAGGCTGCTTAAGGTCACAGGTAAACAATTTTTCATAGCTGCTTCATCCGCTGATTTGCACTTGCATGGTTGCACTGCGAGTTGAAAGGGAAATGAACAAGTACATGCTGGTTGAGTAAATTATTAAAACTCTTAAGTTGAAGCAAAGCTATTTCTAAGAAAACCCTGCTAATGAAGAGAGACAATGCCTTTGCAGTGATTAAATTACTTTAAAGTGAGCAGGTGAGAAAATAACATTTCTAAACACCATCAGTGTATTTCTAAGGTGTAGGGGAGACATCACTGAAGCAATAAAGTTAGTTTGAATCCCTCCAAGTGTTGTTCCTACGAAGATGGCTGCATGGTGTGCATGACCCACCTTTATAGCTAGGTCAAGGTAGTTGGGCTTGTGTTTAAATGTGGAGCTGTGTTTCCAGCTGCGTTCGGGGTTCAAGACCAAACCAGGATGTGTTTTCAGGCTTCTTCACCTGCATGAATCTCAGTGTGAGACAACAGTTGTTGGGACACATAATGAGAAGGAGAATCTGAAATGCTGCTCCGTACACCCAAGTGTTGGGTCATATTGTCATGGGCTGTCATGCTAGGCAGCTGTTGGGGCATGTGCCTTCTAGCAAAGGAGACCTTCTTCCTTTTCTCCTTCACTGAGACCATGCATGTTGGATACAGTGGCCTTGAGATGGCAGAAACTGCCTGGAGAATGGGTCCTAGAGTCAGGAGAGAAGCTACAGTGCTGTGTAGTGAACTGCAAGAGACAGATGAAGCAGTGGGTGAGAAGAGTAAAGGATGGAGCCAGCAGTACATCTGGCATTTCATGGATGAGACCTGATGGGTTCAGGTCAGCGGTGATCTGAGCTATTCTTGAGATTTCTGTCCTAGGCCCAGTTGTTCAATTTTGTGATACTTGTCTCAGCCTGTCTAGGCAGGTCTTTTGAACTGAAATCTTGCATGAGGAGCTTTTGAGTTGTTTTTGGGGAATGATCTCTTTTAGAACCAGAGGATTTAGAGCCTTTCTGGTTTTGTGTCCAAATCTGAAGTTGTATTCAAACAGGGGAAGTTAAATCCAAACACGCTTAGGTTCTTCACCTGCCAGGTGAATAGGGGTCAGAATTTGTGGTTGTGCTGATGGCCTTTCTCTCTGTGTCAGGGACAAAGAGTACACACTGACAGACATTTTTAGCATTGGATTGCATTCAGGCAAGGGAAAAGCCTCCTAGATTGTTCTGTTTTCTCCCTTCCCTGCCATCAGATATCTGTTTTTCTCCTGCAATAGCAGCTGCAGGTGTTGCTTTTGTGTGTGTGCTCTGGGTGAGGCAGGGAAACAGAACTGGCAGCCAGATGAATTTCAGGGTGCCTGACTGGTGTGCACCTGTGGGCAGAGGAAATAGATAATGTTAATGGGGTTTAGCTGCTCTCACCTCAGTCTGACTTCACCCTTGAAATTCAAGGCAGTCATCCCCTTTCCTTCCATTTATGACTCTCTGGGTCTTTCTCTTCCTTCTCCATTACCCTGACTTCCCTCTTCTTCCCTTCTCTCAAGCTAGATACTGTACAACAATCTCAGGAAGGTCTGTGTGTTATTTCTGATGTTTATAGCACAATTGGCTATGCTAATGCTTCCTGTATAAGCTGAGATTGGGCACTTTGCCAAGACAGCACATAATGCAAACATAACCTGCAAACTTTTTCTATAGCCCCAACTAGAATCTGACTTTTTCTCTCTCTCTGAAAGTTGATCTTTAGGGATCCTCAAGTGCAATCTTCTGGTTTTATGCCACAGGTAGCTTAAAAGGAAAATAAGTCTGGAGATTGCCTGTGGAGATTAAAAAGGTTGCTTCTGGCTTCAGACAACTACTCTTCTTTATAAGTCTTTTTGAAACAGTAAATCTGCATTTATTCGTACTGGGTGAAGTAGACAGCTGGCACTTTCTGGTTCCAAGACAAACAGACCCTGTGGATTTTGCTGGCTGAAAAGAAGTTAATACTCCAGAAGTGGAAATCCACATGGCTCCCAACAATGAGACTCGTATCAGCCAAGCAACAAGATTTCAAGTGTTCTGTGTGTTTTGCTGGCAGATTCTGAGCTCATTTAACTTGCTGACATCAGGTTAGTGCTAATGTAAATGGATTTATTTCAGACTGGTTATCTGGGACCAAAATCTGACCTACTGATATCTGGTTAGGCAAGTCCTTCTCCTCCTTTCCATATACAGCTACTTAATGTCTTATGTTATTTTATATACTAGATGTTAATCTTCTCAATAGTGATTGTCAGAATTTTTTCTTCAGAGAGATATTAGCCCATAGCAATGTATTTTGAAGAGGTATATGAGGTAAGAAAGTAAGAAATTTAGTAAGAGAAAGATGTGCTTGGCACATGTTTTGCAGTTTCCAGTAATGATTTTCCTTAAAAAAGCCCCTACCGTAACAGATACCCTTCCCCATAAAGCAACTTGTTCTTTAATAAATAAGGCTCACAATGTGGCTGAAATCTACATCATTTCTCATGATCCCGCTCCATCTGTTCGCCTCTTGCCTCTGGAAGGACAATATCTTTGCTCTGTTGTACATTGTTCATACTTCTGTAACTTGGTTGGGAATTGGTAGATGCTATGCAATATCAATTAAAAATAATGATCTTGCAGTGTATGGTTTGATTAATGTTTATGGTTCTCAGGGGGAAAGACTAAATTCCTACATAAGAGCTTCCAAGTCAATTCTCACCAATTCTACAGAAAATGGAATAGTTAGCACTGCTACCCGAGCTGACATATGGGGGAGTCATATGAGTTTGGAAATGAGGTGGAAAGGAGTCAGGGAATATTCTTCTGTTTCTGCGCCAGTCAATACATTTCCTCCTCTGCATTAGCATGGTGTAATTAGGACCTATTCTGAGGTCCACTCTTGGGGAGAACTGGTCTGTCATTAGTGAAAGCATTAGGTTGCCAAATGGTTTGTATTGGGAGAGCATTACTTCTCTTTGCCAGGGAAACCACTCAGTAGTCACAAAGAGAGTTGTATTTTGCTTGGCAGGTTATTTGGTGCCTTTAGTGGGTAACCTCCAGAGCGGCATGGCGTGGTGAAAAGGGCTGTGCTAGTGAAAAGTGTTCCACTTTTCTTGGATGATACACAGTTCCCCAAATGCAAGACATGTTTTGCTTTGCATTGTCTTCAGGAGGGGCCACTCTTCTAGCGACTAAGTATGAAATACGTGCTAATAATACATAGGGCTTACCCTAAATGGGTAATTTGAAGTGCTTGAAGGTCCTGATAACCTCCGTGAAAACTGAACAGCCCTGCTACTGCTGTAGTAATGATGGAGATATGGGATGAGCTAGAAGGCAAGGTCCTGGCTGGCTTTGTCATCTGGCTCTGTAGCTTGCTGCTGCAGTGGCTTGCTTGGTTTGCAGTGCTATGGCTAGCTGTCTGCCGAGGTGCTTGAACAGGGATGAACTAAGTGGAGTGGCGAACTTGTTCTCCTGCAAGGGTTGTGATAGGCTCTGGAGCAACCAGAAGATAAATAACCCTACTTGTACCAACAGACTGTAGCGAGAGGGAGCGCATCAGGAATAGCACACTGTGTCCTCATGTAGCAGGGAGGCTGGAACTGATATGCCTTCAGTCACTGAAATGTATATTGTGAACAGTGGGCTTTCCAGCCAGGGATGGTGGCCGTTGTCGCCGGCTATAACCATCTTGGGCTGTGGCACGTGTTCCTTCCTCTCCCTGCCTGTGTTCCTTGCTCCTTCAGTGTGACTGAGCATGTCCAGTTTTGCTTCTGAACCTCTGGTGGAAGAGCTACTACCCTTGTCTGTTGGCATTACCTTCCCCATTAATGCCCCCCAAGTCTGCCAGAGGAGCAGCACACCTGCGTGCATGAGCTCCAACCTGCTTCCAAAAAAACCAGCTGGTTTCACTCAACCTGGCTCACAGGGGTGATGTGAGCACCACGGCCCATTCTCTGTGGAGCAGAGTGGGGAGCCATCCTGGCACTCTGGCAGAGCTGTCAGTGCCTCCCCAACAAGGGGATGAGCTGACAGCTATCTGGGACATTAACTTCTGCCTGCACAGCTAGGCCTTGCAGAGAGTGGGGCAGGTCTGCTGCACCATGTCTGAGTGCTGCAATGACCTGCAGCAGGCTCCTCTTTTGGCCACTGGGCTGCTTTACTCTGTAGTCTGCAGGAGAAGGGTGTTAGGGTTACTGCTGAATGTTTTGCTGGGAGCTGCCTGCCCCAGATGAGCAGCAGGAGTCCCTGGGTGATGCCAGAGGAAAACACTGAGAAGCTCTCTCACCTCTTTTCCCTTATCCTCCACCTTATCTCCTTGCAGCTCTATCTTCTGCTACATTTTATGAATACTCATGAATCCTCTGTCTCTGGCCATCTCAAACTGTCGTTAGATAGGAGTCTGTAGGGAGCCCTGCCTGGCAAGCAGGGAGTGGTGACCTCTTGAAGCAGTCTCTGTCCATCTTGCTGCTTCCTTGCACCTGGTCAGATGGGCTCCCTTTTACTTAAGGACTTCAGTGTACAGGGTTTGCCCTGGAGCTCAGCCTGTGGCTGGAAGAGCTGCTCTTTCAATGTGACAGCCTTGTTCTGTTGCTGCTGCTTCTGTGTCGACACATGTCAGAGAGGGGAGCTCACCATCTTCTCTGAGTAACCTTTCGTGGCTCCTCTGCATCTTTTTGTTATGAAAAAATCTCTAAATCCATTTCACGTCATCTTTCTGCAAAGAAACATCTTGCTTTAACCCTCTGCTGGCTTTTTATCAGTGTGCAGACTCCGTACTGAGTGGTACCTCTTCATGGAAGTGGCAGCTGTGTCCCTCCTTATGGGTCTGTCGCTGCCCTGGCCTGTGCCTCTCTACAAAACACGCTCAGAATCCCACTTTTCCTGGCACTTACGGCTCAATTTGTGCAGAGTGGAATTACACCAAGGGCTGCGAGTGAGAGATGCAACAGCAGAAGGCAAAGCTGGGAGTAGTGGGAGCAGGTGTCTGGCACCTCATAGAGTTGGAGCTAGTTCCCTGACATTTAGAAGGGATAATGGCTGCGCTATTCCATGCCAAGAATTGGGAGCATGGGATTTATCCAGCCTGTGCCCACCTACTTTCTGCATGTGGACATTTGTTCTCCCACCCACCTAATTAGGAAAATAGAGTGTAGAAAATGAAGGGGCGGATTTGTTATTTTGTTGTGGCTGTTTGAAAGCAAAGTTTGTTTTGCAGCCTCCTATTACAGTCCATGGAGGGACAGTATTGTCTCCAAACCTGGCATTAGCATTGGCTTTCCTCAGGAAGTCTAACGGGAGACAAAGCTACACCACAAAATGTCACTGCAGCAGGGGAGAGGACCAGAATTACTGGAATGAGTCTCTATCCTGAGAATGAAGGCTTGGGAGAGAACTGCCATTGGAGACAGCAGAAATAATAACCTCTAGGCAAACAGGGAAAATGGACACTTTGACACTCTCCAAATGTTTCACTAAAGGAAAAGAATTCTCAAAGCCAGGAAATTTCTAACAAACTGTGGCTTAGCCTAGTTAACATTTAAAATTCAACTTCTCTGAGAAAGTAACTTCATGTTCCTTTAACCATTTCCCCTTATCCAGGGGTTCATTTATTTGCTGCTTCTGTTTAGGCCCCAGATAGTTTGCTTTATAATGGTGGGCCTTTCCACATAGTTAGAGAGTGCCCAGGGGAACCCAGCTCTGTCATTTATCCAGCCAATGATCCAGTTTCATTCATCCAGTTACCCTTACATAACTCATTATGCTATAAAGGTAAATAGTAATTTGTGGTTTTGTTTCACTCCAGAACTACCCATCAGTCTGAGTCACAGACTGACAGAAATGACAGAAAGAGGGAGCTAGAAGGGGCGCTGAGGAGGCCGTTTCTCACCCCAGGCCACCCTAGGGATCCACTGTAACTACCTCACTCCTGGCAGATATCAGTCTAATTTACTGCATGACTTTAGCTGAAGAAGATGGGAGAGGGGTGGGATGGTGAAAACCTCTAGTACATGACAGAACCCAGCTCAGTGATTCCTCAGCCTGAGGACTTGGCCCCTTCCTTTAGTGTCCCTCACACGGAAATGTGCCGTGGCTGACAGGCAGTGGGGTATTTGGGGGTGGGACCCCTTCGGACCCTCACTGAGGGACTGCGTATGTTGATAGGACCAGAGAGACCATGATTTCCTAATCTAATGTACAAAGCACTCAGCAGGGAGCTCTGGGGTTCTCCTTGTCCCCATTATTAATTCCTTTTTTGCGGGAAGACTACCCCCATTCTGGGGTAAGTGCCTTAACCATTGCTGAGGGCCCACGAAGTTGGAGACAGCCTCTTCTACCTCCTCTGTGAATCTAAACCTTTGTTTCTTTTGTTCTTCTTACAAGTCCTTGAAAACTAAACATTCCATTTTTGCCCAGATGGGATACTGGTTCAACACAAGGGAGGAACGTGGGGAGATTTTGTTTCAGTAAGGGGAAAAAAAAGATGGGTTTAAAAACAAAGGCTTTAGTTCAGTCCAAATAAAATATTCATGCATTTTTCTGGTTCAGCCGCTGAACTGAAAAATCGCTATTTGCAAGCCCTGGAAAACCAGTGGCCGTCCCACTAAATTTGGTATCAAGTGGTTGCTCCAATTCCTCATCCTGCTGGTGGTCTTAGCAAGAGTCTTGTCACAGCAAGAGTCTCTTCTGTACTCTGCTTGCAGCCCCATGGGGCTCTTCTGACCTAGTCATCAGCAAGGCTGAGCATGGGTAACTTTGCTCATCTCTACTCATAATCTTGTGACAGGGCATGCTGCATAGTTTCTCAGCTCAGTGGGCCTTAGGCTATTATTATGAGCCAGGATTTTTTTGCCCTTTCAGCTCAGAGGGCTGTGAACAGATGGGCATAGGGCCTGGGATGGACCCTTATTAGCTACCTGTTGAGAGCACAGTTATGTCAAAGCATTGGCTGTTTGGCTGGTAGCGTCTTTTCCCCAGGAGCTGCCTTCCAAACTTGACCATGTTGAGTAAAAGTCATCAGGCTGCAGATGATAGAGTTATTCCTTAAGAGAATAAAAGTATAAAGTCATACCAGATCCTATAGCTTCTAGGACACAGAGCCACAAGGATGAAGGTATTTAGAGCTTGTAATATCACAGACCTGAATGGGGTACCTAGACTCTCTCTGCAATATCTAGGGAGGATTAGGTATCTCAGAGTGAGATTCACAAAAGCCGTAAGATAGATGTGTGTTGGAAGTTGTGCCCCTTTCTAGAACCGAGATTCAGTGCTGTCAAATGAGACATCTGCTCACATGAGCTTCACAAACAGGTGCTTTTCCCTGAAAGTTGGGGCGTAAGCTTTTCCTTTCCCGAACACCTTACTTCCGAAATGCTTCTCACCTATCCTGATCCTATTCCCTACCACCAGCCTTGCTTCCTGAAGAGATTTGAACCCGTATCTCAAATACAGAGTAAGTCCTAACTGGCAAGGTATGGGGTGCTGAGAGGTTTCAGTTCCCTCTGCGGGAACTGCCAGAGAGAGTACTTGGGAGCACGGCATTCATCTGGTGAATGAGTGAGAGACCTGGCTTCAGCTCTTCTGCAGTCTGTCAGTTGTATTTTTTCCAACAACTTCTTAATATGAAGCCTTAATATAAACTCTTTGGTGCAAGGACTGGAATCCATATGTGCCTTCTCCCAGGGGAGCTCTCTAGCCCCCTTGGTGGTATCTGTCATCTCTCACGGCAATCCTATCGTTTCAGCAAAGCAGATTCCTGGAATTAGCCTGCTGGTTAAGTCTCTTCCACCAGAGAGCTGAGAGTTTGGACCCCTCAGACAAAGAAGGGGGCTGAATCCAGAGCCTCCACAGCCTGCGTCACTCCTCTGAGCACTGAGGGGACGCTCAGTTTTTCTGCCTTATAGAAGGACAGCCGCTGCAGCTACGTTTTCTTCTGAGCTGGTCCTGTAGTCATTCACAGGGGTGCTCTGATGTCCTACTGAGGGTGCCAAAAACTAGAGTATCGATAGCCTGGGGACAGCTAACATGGCCACAGAGGAACTTCAGGTGATAGATCAGTGTGCTAAATCCTTTTGGGGCTCTAGGCCTGGGGGCTTTTCTTTCACAGTCCACCAGTCATGGGTAATGCACAGTTGCTGCTGGCTCCCAGCTCAGGAAGCAGAGCCTTGAAGTTATGCTAAACAGAGCCGTCTTGGAGATATGAGCAACAAGGAGCTTAGCATGGTTACCAGGCCTGCCTGTGGCTTGCCAAATAGTTTGAGCTGAAGGATGGCGCAGTAGAAGGCCTTTTGTAATGTTCATCCTCCACCCTCTTCTGAGATTAAATCCAGCCGGCATGAAATTTGTTGGCAGCGGTTCCCCACTTAGCAGTAATCAGACCATATTGGGACAAAGTATTTAAAATACATAGCAATGTGGGACTTTGAAAGTATCAGCTTAAAATTTTGTCTTGCAGAATAGCAAACTAGTAGACGTGCTGGAGCTGAGTAGCGTGATTTCTAATGAATGATACCCTGGCTACATTTTTTGTTTGGCATTATGCTGCCAAAGTGTATAACTTGTCTTAACACCTTTTTGAAGCAATTCAGTGAAATTTCTAGCTTTTGGATTAAGAGAATCATTAATAAATCAGGCTACAGAAGTCTGAGTGAATGTAACCAAGTCCTACGGAAAATGTGCTGAATAAGGCAGATGGGCTGCTCAGGTAGTTGGCAAACAGGCCACCTGTAGGTTTTCTTGTCAGTGTTGTTGCTACCTGGGGTGCGGTTTTACTCAAGGAGAAAATAGGGTTCTTTTAATTAAAACAATTTGTGTAACATCATTTCACTTAAAATTGTCCATGGCTTTTTAAAGAAGATTGAAAACAGTCTCATCAGGCCTTGATTTGGGTCCTATAGGCAGGAGGAGGAAAGCAGACAATCAAAGGGAGTTTCACAGCGCATACGTGAGAGGGCTGAGATATAGGTGTTGAACTTGGCTGGGGAAGTTAATGAGCAGTCTGATACTCTGTAAGGGTCCTGTTTCTCCAGCTGTAATTGGGTGAGCACTCTGAGCTGCTGCTTTCTGCTGAGGCCGGGGTGCATGTCTGTGTTTTCCTGGAGTTTTCTTGAAATAACAGCTGTAATCGGCAGCACCTAATTCCAGCCGCTCAGGTCCTTTGCTACGTGTGCTTGGACACTTTTTACAGCCATGGCCTAGACAACTGATACAAACCAGGAGCTTCTAGCCAAAGGGCTGTTTAGCTTCTATGTAAGGCTAATACTCTTCCCTAAATTCATGGTACGTGTTTGCTGGTGGCTTTCTGGAAAGAATGTGCATGCATACAGCTTTCTTAACTCCAACACCTTTTACAGGCACTACACGCAAAGCAGTGCTTCAGCTACTGCCCCAAAGTAGCTACCCCGTAGGGAGTGAAGCAGTCACCTGGCCATGCTAGCAGCCTGATTTTATGCAATGGGGAACACAACTGAATACATCCGTTAGAAATGTGGGCCATAATGAGGTAAGAAATCAGGATGCCGTGATCAGCACTTCTGTCCTGCAGTGTGGAACGCTGCCAGCTTGAATTCAATGATACCTCAATCGATGAAAGAGTGAGAATCCTGAATATCAAATCTGCAGGAACTGTGAATATATTTGTTATGATGTTCTCAACCAGTAAGGGAAGCAGGTGGGAATGTGAAAACTGAATTACTCATAGCATCTGAAGTGAGTATGCTTTAAACACCACTTAGCGTCTCGTCTAGACAAAGAGAGGCATGTTCAAAATGGTGTTATCTGGCTGTGGTTAACCACAGCTGTTAATTGCGGTTTTTCCCAGCACACCTCCGTTCAGAGCCTTGCTGGGTCTGGAAGGTGCCCTCTGCCCTTGTAGGGGGAGGGCAGTTTGAGGAAGGAAAACTTGCGGAGGAAGGTAATGATCAGTCCTGTTCGATATGTGTAAATAATACCCGGTCTCAAGAACAGAAGGGGAGGGGATTCATTTCCATGAGAGCTTTTGAGGCTCTCCCATTCCTGTGGAATGGATTTGAGCAGACTGGGATGGTCCTTCAAGGAACCGAGAGGAAGAAAATTATCTCTTCGAAGACTGCCATTGCTTTTAAACTGCGGCGTTTTGGAAAAGGGAAGTATGTGAAACGGAGTGACAAGGAAAAAAGTAAAGCAGTGAAGTGTAGGGCTGCAGGAGAACAGAGAGAGACGCCCAGGCAAAGGAGAGCCAGGAAGTTGGCAAACTACAGGCACCTGAAGTCCTTTATAAAGAGGAAATAAGAACAAATCAAATCCTCCCTTGTGCTGCCTTGTAATTTTCCAGAAATCTTCTATAATTTTCCCTGGAGTCCCATGCTGGCAGCTGGCAGATGCCGAATGAGAGAGGGTCCCCCGGAATGACTGACGGCAAGGTCACAGCTGGAATGCCTAGGAAGACACCGATGCCGTGGATCACAAGCAACTTTTGCTGCCACGTAGTGGTGGAGAGAAAAGCTGCCATTTCACAGATCCTCTTTGTAGTCCTTGTCCAAAGATGATGTCTTTGTATTTTGTTAGAGTTGTTTTCTGATAACAAGTGTGCTAATTCTAGGAAATTAAAGCCGTGGGGGAGGGGGAGCACCTTAAGCAATATGGTTGCTGCAGAACTAATTTAGTGTGCGAGTTACTCGTAATAAACCACATAACACACGTGCCATAGGTTTATCAACAAGTGTTGCTAAGAAGGTGCTTAAAAGCTTGCATTTCAGAGGCAGTGTGTGAATAGTACCTCTCATTGCTGTGGTTGCTATAGTAAACCCTTGTTCTTAATTGAATACTACAGTAAATAATACTTGAAAAACTGGAGAGGAAAATAAAAAGAAAGAACTCGATCAGGAGTTCCCTGAGCCACTTGAAATTACTGCTCCTTTTTTATGTTTTGCAAGTATTGTATGCCTTGTGCGGTGCGTTATAGAATAGGAACACCTGCATAATTGTAATGCTTTTCCTGCGTAATTTCTTGTCCCTCAAAACTTTGCAAGATATGATGTGGTTCAGAGCACCTCTGTAAATAAGGAAAATAGCAATTAGCAGGATTAAAATAAGCTGTTGTTTTCTTAAAATTACATCTATTTTTATACTAAATTTTGCAGGAGAATAGGATGCAAAGGGTTGAAATGATCCTTGAAATGATCCATGCTCTAACTGCTGCTAGTGGAGTTACACCAGAGATAAATACTCCAATCTTCTTCCCTGGTGTTAAGCCGTAATAATCTATAAGCATTGCAATTAGAGAGCTCGCTCGTGCTGGTGGCAGCCTTAGAGTACCACAGAGATAACACTGTCCAGGAGAGAAAGTACATGATGTGTAGAGGCACCAGCAGGATATGTGTGTGCGGGGTAACAAAATGGAAATTGGTGAGCAGCTGAGAACTACAGCAGTAACCTGTTACCCGGGGGCAGAGAGGAGGATCGTCAAAGGCCAGATGAACTCTTCAAGGGCTAAGGGAAACATCCCACACATCATGATAAACAGCTGTGAGGCAGAAGACTTAAGGCCCCTGAGGGGAAACAGAAGGAGCAGTGAGGTTAATAGAAGTAGGAGATTATGCTATCATAGGGTAGTAAAGCAGTGAAGGAGATTAAATGATACATGAAATGCTGGGTTGAGAGTTACTAGCATGAGGCAAACAATAGACTTGTATTTAAAGCACTGGAGTGACAATAAGCTGATTTGGGCCTATTTTATGCTTTGATCAGACTGTGCGTGTGTGTCCTTGGGCCTCTGCCTCTCCCTCCCACCTGTATAATGGGGCTAGTGCTTTTTTCTCTTTTGCAGGGCTCTTGACAGGAGCAAACATACTATTATTTGTGAGTTGTTCAGATGCTGTGGCAACAAGGGTCATAGACATGAGACATCTTTTGTAAACTGCTGCTCTCTCAAGGAGCGGAGAACGTGCTTATTCCTCACCAGCTAAGGTGTTTTTCATGGATCCGCATCCTCATTAGCAGACAACATCTGTTTCTTGTTGTAATTAGCTCACAGTTCAATAGGTAGATCCACTCTCTTTTACACCTGGACTACAATCAACATGGAAATCACAGAAGCACATGTCCTGTCCCTCCCCCACCTCTTTTTTTAAAGCAGCCTGAGTTACACACATTGTTAAGCACCTAATAGACAACAACTGTGCATAAGAGCTCTCCAGCACATGAATGGAAGGTTTTTTTTTTTTTTTTTGGATGGGCTTCAGTTCCAAGTGTGCTTTGGTTTCTCTGGCTTCTGTAATAGCCTCAACCAACCAGTCATGGATTAGGCCATAAAAAATTGTTTCCAGCCACCTGCACAATGGCGAGGGGAAGCGAAGTGAGGGTGGCTGGAAGGGGAGGAGGGGAGGGGGACGGGGAGCACGCACCAGCTGGCCCTGCTGGTGCAGCATTATAACTGGATTCTTTGGGGTAGGAGGGTGTGAGGTCTCAGGTCATTTCCTGCCAGGTTTGCTCTGAATGGGTGGGGGATATGTAATTGTGCTGTCTCCCTGTGCCATTAGTGTCAAGACTCATTAGGAACCCAATCTACTCAGTGGCAGTAGGCATACAAAAGAAAGAACTAGCCAAAGTCTGCAGACTGCAGAGCAGGAGTTGGTGGAGGAAGCAATTGTAAAATTCCCGTCTGGGTAATTAGAGTCAGCGGGGAATCAGATCGGCTACAGCAGGGCTTTCATTTTTCCTCTTGCTGTTTTAACAGGATTGGCAGGTGCTGCTTTATTCCAGGGGTGAGGTGATGTGCCTGTGTCATAATTCACAATGAGGAATGATCATCAATTTGCTGCATGCTCCTGGGGTGAGCCGAGCAGGCAAACTGTGATTACTATTGTTATTAGTACCTTGTTAGCATGGAGCAGGGAGACTGGTGCGGGCAGTTGTCTCAGGGAGGGGTGGGATTCGCACACACAAAAACATATCCCTAACAGCTGGGCTAGATTTGGGAAGTTTGGGGCTGCTGGCTATTTCATGCCCCCTATGCTGGGATCTATTTGTTAGTTATCAAAAAGACATGAATGACTAGGAAAATTTCTCTCCTGTCTAAAAACTGGCAGCCTACTGTCA
Organism: Dromaius novaehollandiae; assembly: GCF_036370855.1. Lineage (NCBI taxonomy): Eukaryota > Metazoa > Chordata > Aves > Casuariiformes > Dromaiidae > Dromaius > Dromaius novaehollandiae. Next base: position 38,932,689 of record NC_088104.1, read on the forward strand.
TCCTTTACCAGCAGGACAAGCTACCTGAGTTGCAAGACAAGTGAAAATGGACCCGCTTTCTCTAGACACTCTGCTTGCTGTTTAGCTGTTTGCTTAGTGAGAGATGGAAAAGATGTAGGCAAGCTATTCTTTCAGCACATTCAGGTGTGGCTTAAGGCCTGGCTCGAGATGATGTGAAAGGAATGGAAAGGCTGCCCTCGCCTGCCCTGGGTTCTGGCTCCGACCCCGTGCGCTCGCCTGCGCTGGCCGTGAGCTGACAGCACGGTTAGAAGGTGCAGCAGAGAGGGAGGAGCCAAGAGACAAAGTGGCTTCTGGAAAGAAAAGGTTTTGTTAACGTGATGTTTTTAACTCCATAAAAGTTCCTAGAGATAGAGATTTCCATAACAAATTGGCTACATGTGCCAGTCGAAATAAGATTCGCTCAGCAGCTTTGCTTAGCTGAATGCTGTGTCTGAGAATCAAACCTCGTTCTTTCTTGCTCCATCCATCAACAGTCAAATGACAAATTAAGGAATTAAAACTTTGCTGACAGACAGATTTGTTGATGATGCACAAGCCAGCATAAACTGCAGTTTGCTCCTCTTCTCTGCAACTGTGTGATGCTGGTGCTAAGCTCTTGGGTTTTCTTGAAAGGATGCAAGACTTCTCCCCTCCCCTAGGCACAAGGAGTCCTACTGTAGGCAGTGGGCAATTTTCCTGAGTAAAACATAGAGCACTGGGTCCACAGGGAGGAAATAAATGCAATGACAAGCCGTACTGTTTTCCAGGCATTCTTTGATAGATCACTGGATAGGAAACAGTATTTCTGTCCAGGGAAATGTGACAAAATGGCAAAAAATATGTTCTTGTTCTGCATGAAGAAAAGCTGAGACATTTAAGAGTTTATTTTATGAAATATATGAAAGAGGAATGAAACTACTATTGTGAAGACAAGTGTCTAGAGCCTTGGTTGAGGTGCGGAAGACCCCGTCCTGGCCTTGCTCTCCCATATCCCAGGAAGGCCTCCTGCTTGCCAGCCTGCTCCGAGATGCTTCCTTGGGCTCCAGAAGGAATTCCAAACCTACGGTGGAAATCTTCTTCCTGACGGCCTAAGGAAGCCGGTATGTACCCATGAAAATTTTCAGTTTCAATAATTCAGTATTTTCCCATCAAAAAAGCAATTTAACCAAGAAAGGGAAAAAAATCACTGCCAACTCTGCTCTTAGACATTTGAAGAACCTGTCTGGAACACAAACAATAACAGATGCGTGTTTCCCTCGATGCCTTTCTTTTGAGCCTCTGTGCATCTCTTTAGCATGTTGGGTCACTGGCAGAATAAGGAGCGAACACAGGAAAAGCACCCCTTCCCTTCATCTCCAGGTTCCCGGCTGCAATGCATCAAGCTCAGAGCTAGGAAGTGCTTAGGCCTTCTAAGCACTCCGTATTAAATGATGGCAACAGAAGCTTTGCTAGCTGCGGATTTTTATAGCTGAGTGCCTCTCTCCAAAGGCAAACTCTGATACTCTATACAGATGTATGTGTTATTGCAGATTATTCCTCAAGGCCCATTTGGGCTATTGCCCATACACGGTAACTGTTCTACCAAGGGGGAAAAAATAAAAAGCATGCTTGCGTCTCCCCTATAGCCCCCTTCTCACTTAATTGGCAACTACTTCAGTCAAAACAAGGCTAAGCCTCTCCCTTCCTCCCCCTCACCCATCCTTGGTGGGTCCTCTGTCTAGATGGCTTTAAATCTGATTTGGGATTTGAGCATTATTTGGATTAACTCATTAGAGGGGCATCGTTCTGGCAAGCCTGCTAATCTGTGGCAGTGGTGCATAGCACTGTGACAATATTATACTGAAAATGAGAAATCTAATGAGATTAGCATTTTATGCATTCAGACAGGGCCTGGGTGTTAGGATGGTCTGCAGACACTCGGGATGAAGGCCCAGGAGGGGACAAGGTGACCGAACTGTAACACAGCACCCAGGCAGAAAGAAAGGAAAATGCAACAGTGCACAGAAAGATCCCTGGCTTGGCTGGGGGGAAAAGATACATCCTGTCTCCATCAGCTGACATTGTCTCAAAAGCATTGCTACATATGACCAACACATTCATTTCTTTTCCTAGGAATTGATGAAGATTAATCTGTGTGGAAGGGAGCACCTTGCAGATTAGTCCTGCCCTTACTGGTGCAGGGGGAAGGTTTTAGTGGTTGCTTTCATGGGGAAAAAGGCTGCTGACTCGCAAGTCGTTTTCATACCACCCAGGGATGTGGTGCAAGATAAGCTAGTTAATGTGTGTGACTACCAGACTGCTCCGTTCTAAAATTACACCCACAAGATTAGTTGCCTGGACAAATTCCAGTCGCACTTTTGCCTCTCAAAGGCGTTGTTGTTTTTACTTCAGGTTTAAACAGAGAAAGTGAGCCAATATCTTGCAACCTCCCTTGGTGCAGGGAGAGGGAGATCTCTGTGTGGTTTCTTAGGTGCATCTAAAACCACAAGGCAGCCCCCAATGGAAGGAGTGCATGGCTTCTCCTGCTCTACCACCCAACTAAAGCTTTTGTAGCCTTTCCTAGGAGATGAGGAGGCAACTTTGGGAGAAGCTGAGAAGCGAGGCACCAGGGCTGGGAGCCACTGCTAAGTGCTGTCCAAGCCTGCCACCCAGTGCTGGTTTTCGGGACTCCCAGAAGCACTAGTGTGCTCCAGCTTGCAGCTGGTACTTGGCAGTGTCTTGGACTGGTTCCTCCTGGACCTTGTGGGCATAGTCCTTCCCGAGTTACTGGAAAAGATATTCAGGCCCTGTCTGAAGTAAGCAACGTTTTAAAATGGGCTGCCTTTGGAGAACGGGGTGTCAGCCTGTCCCACTGCTTGCTGAGCATGGCGGGCTCAGCAGGTAGGAAGCGGCTCTTGGTCCCATGCGCTGTGCCGGTGGTGGGCTGTACCAGCTTCGGGTTTCTGCCGGCCTGGGGCAAGAAGGGAAAGCTGTAATTCCTGCTTTTGTTTTTCCAGGACAGCTTAGGGGTTGTCAGAGCTACACGGTCTCCCCACATGGTGATGGACCCAAACCAAATACTTCCACAAAGTGCTGCTGAAGCTGGCAATAGTTTTTAAATGGGGATCAGTGTGTCATCTTTATAAGAAGTGCCCATAGGGGCAGGGAGAAGTGGTGAGTCCTGCAAATTTCACAGAGCTGCTTGAATCGGAGAGAGGAAATGGTGAAAGGAGTATTTGCTTGGGGAAGCAGTGGCTGGATAACTGTGCTGTGGGGCTGGACTGTGGGGAGGAGGAAAGCTTTTGTGGTGCAGACAGCAGTTTTTGTTCGTAGGACTCATTTCTTGCTTCCACTAAATGATCTCCCTGTCACAAGGCTGAAAGTGCTGCTGGGGAAGATGATGCTATTTTGTAAATTCTTTTCACACAAAATCTGGGGTAGATAACTTAGGGAATTATTTTAAGTATTTTTTTTAAACAGAAGATGCCGGTCTCAACCATCGGATGAAAAGTAATAATTGAGTAGTGTCGTTGACAAAACAAAACATGTAAGCATAGCTGATAGCTTTAACTAGGTAAAGCAGGAAAAAATCTGGCACGCTTTTAGAAACTGCTGTTTGCCTGACTTAATAAGCAATAGTCAGTTGTTGTTGGTAATGACACGGACTAACGCTGCCACACTGGTGTTTCGTAGGATGAAGAATTTAATAGAGCAGTAGCCTGTGTGACTGCGGCCCGACGCTCAGCCTTGGCAAGGCTGCTGCGTTTATCGGGGTGACCAGATACACAGAGCTTTGGCTCTGCAGCGGGTGGGATGGGGGAGGGGGCGAGTGGTCATTTTTCTTTAAGTAGTGAGATAGTTTTGGTTGCCAACTGAAAAGGAAGGAGAGGAGACGAGAGAACGTGGTGAGATGGCCGTGTTTTAAAGTGTGTGAGGTGCAGAGAGCAGGCACAGTGCAGGGAAAGGTAGGTACAGAAGGAGGAGATGAAGGGAAACAAAGGCATATTTACTCTAAAGGGTGTTTAAATGTCATTAATATGTATTTTAAATCTTTAAATGCTCTCTTATTCAAGCATTGTATTAAGTGGAAAGAAAAAAAATCCACTGTTACTGATTTGCATTTTGTTATTAATTCAGAGTAAAAGAGAGAATTTTTTTTAGAAAAATTGCCAGCAAGGTGCCTTAGTGAATCTTTATATAATAGTAACAATTTGTGTATGGGAAGCAAATACTTAAAAAAAATATGAGCAAAATGAATAGAAATGTAATTCAGAGCAGCACTAGCACTTCATCTTCGTGTAATGATATGGGCAAAGCCTGAATTCCAGCACTCTGCAGTGAGTTATGGGACGTGGCAGAGCTTGCATGACTGCAGAAATAAAACACCATCGGTTATAATGTCCCATTAGGAAAAGGTGATATAACGAATTCTTCTTTCATGGCCTAGCAGTGACACATTTCATTCACTAGGTTATATACCCCCTTGGATAAAATACATAATCTTTCTCATAATGCAAAAATATCTCCTTAGATACATTTGTGGGGGGATCTCATTAAAAGGTTTTGCTGCATGGGATTTTACCAGAGTTTTACAGGCAGTGAGGCACATGGATGGGGGAGCTGGCCGGGGAGCAGGAGGAGCTGGGTTGCGCTCCTGGCGCTGCAGCGGCGGCCGCCCGTGCCGCCTGCCCTGCGACCCTCCGGGCTCCGCGCGTCGCGGGGCAGCCGGCGCAGCCAAGACTGCCTTGCTGAAGCTGCCTGAGCCAACGCAGCTCCTTCGGGCTGACACAGTGGGAGCAGTTTCGCCAGCCTCCCTGACGCGGAGGCAGCCTGCAGCTGGGAGAGGCGATGCCTGGCTGGCCGCAGGCCTGAGCGGGCACCGGCCACTGCTGGGAGCGGGGTGAAGCCGTGAGCTCCCCAAGACGGGGCGTTAGGCATGCAGCAAGGAGCAGGACCTCCCCCGATCTCTGCTGGGGTTTCTGGATGCTCGAGGGAAGCTGTCCCTCATGAGGTTGCTTTCATTAGGCTCAGTGCATAGGCTGAGATGTTGTCAACAAGACTTGTGTGCTCGGGCCAAGTCTGCAGCTACTGTGCAGGAAACGTAACTCTTGAGTGGCCTGGCTGACTCTTCCGTCTCTCTGACTAAGGAAGCCAAAGAGTGAGCAAGATGCGGTCCAGCAAAGAGAACTGCTTTTAAAGGAAAGGTATTTTGATTTGATCTTTTTAAGAATTCTCAAGCCTCTTTTCAAGATTTAGAAAGGCTCACCTGGAAACACAGTTGGCAAACAGGTTTAAAAAAACATACAAATCATCTCCGAGCTGGCTTTGTAATTTCTCCTACTATGTGGCATATCCGCCTCTACTAACAGGTATCTGCTAACACATCTCTACAGGTCTGTAAATATTCAAGATTTCACTTTAATGAAAAATACTGTCTCCATAGAGAGAAAAGGTAAGAGTTTATATGCAAATGTTACAGTGCTATCTTTTGAGTTATCTTAGTTAAAAAAAATCAAACCATGGCCTTCAGTCCTACTTAAATATAATAAAATAAAAAAATTACTCTCTCTCCAGAGATTCAAAAAGCTGAATATATTTTCCTAGCTGATTGATGCTTTTCCATTTATTTTTAAATGCAATTTTCCCCGGGTAAGGAATTGTTCTCTTGAATGTCAAGGAGGAAATATTTCCCAAATCATAGTCTCGGATTGGCTGGCTCGAGCCTAATGAGATCGCTCTGCTGAGAGGGGGCAGGCTGGGGAAGCGGAGAGCCGAGTGATTTGTCACGCTGGTTTTCCAGCCATCGCTAAAGAGCTGCTTTGTAATGCCAGCCTGCCAAATCTCCCGGCCACAATCAAATTACTCCCTCCGCATGCACGCACATCCACACCCTCGCCCTTTAGATCTATCACTGACAGAATAGTTATTAAACAAAAACTCAGCCCGGGGAATTATTAATCGCCAAGCTTCATTTCTTTATCAAATGTTGTGGCCCGGAGGGAGAGCTCTTTAAGCTTTCAGAAGGGCTGTAGCGCATTAATCACTGGAGGGAAGAGGGGTGCGGGCTTGGCATTTGTAATACTTGTCAGATCAGAAATGGGAGATGCAAAGATCAGAAGAGATGTTTATGATTTGGAGGCTGAAGGGCTTCACTTTTGTTGTTGTTGTTCTTTGTGTCTTCCTTGTTTCACTGTTTGTTTTGGGTTTGTGTTGGCGTTCGTTTGGTTTGCTCTTTTTGCCTCGTCCCAGAGCTGAGGGTGGCTCGGTCGCTCCGCCTGTGGCCCACGCGCTGTCCAGGAGACAGGCCAGGCGCTGCGGGTGCCGTTTGCCCTGTGGCCAGCAGCAAAACCGTGGTCCCCCTTTGCGTGTCCCCGAGCGGGAGTGCTGCGCTCGTCCAGCAGCTGCGTGGGCCCCACGCTGCAGCCAAAGCCAGGGCGCTGGCCGTACCCAGGTGCTGTAACCCCGCGTCCTCCTCCGTATGTGCAACTTAAATGGAGGTACCCAGCACTGGAGACTGGTCCTGAAAAACACGCCTGACTGCTTGAAAGTTTAATATGGAGTTCAGCATATGTAATGTATACATATATGCCTGCACTCTTTTAAAATTACTGAAAACACAGTAATTCAGGACTGTGTATATGGCAGATTAAGCCAATATTGTAGGCTGCCCGTGGCTGGAAGCACTTACACTGTGATTAGTTAAAGCAGTAATTAACATTGCCCTTGTTCGCTCTAATCCCGTGACCTTCAGCCCTCGGGCAGGTGGGGAGGTTGGTGCTCCCGGCCGGGCGGGAGGCGAGGGATGCAGCGTAAGCCGCCGCGCAGCTGGCGTGCCCTTCCTCCGGCGCGGTGCTGCGCCAGCCCGGGGAGCCGTCTGCGCCGGAGCACTCCGGCAGCACCCGCTTGGCGTTCCCCATCCCGGCCCTGTGATGTTGAGAGGTGGGCTTGCTAGTGCCAGGCATCTCCACTTTTACAAGTAATCTTTTCTGCAGTGGAAAAATACTGATTTCCTAGTAACACCTTAATCTAAAATACGTAATAATTTTAGCATATGTTATAAATATGCTCTCCACTTCCAACACAACCTGGAGCTAACTATCCAAACAGCCTGCATCTTTAAAACAATTACATCTGTATGTATGTATTTAGAAAGAGAGACTGTACGGTATGCGAGTGAATGAAATCTGGGAGAGTTTGAGTGTGTAAAGTCAACTTACTGAGAGATTTTGTAAACAAGTATCAGTTTCCCCTCTCAAAAGATCTTGCCTTGCGCTTTGTCACACCAGTTCCCTACAAGAGCTACGCAGTTCTGCAGCTGCGGTGAGAGGGCTGCGGGTTATCGAGAACCTCCCGGTCTCGCAAGAGTGCTTGAGGGGAAAGAAGTCTTTAATTCTGTGGCATATGCAAGAGGTTGCAGCGAGGATCCCCAGCTCGCTGGAGAGGGGCTGTGTGTTAACCTGCATTTATACCGTGGCTGGCGCACAGCCTGGTTTTGTGCAGCCCTGCTGTTAGCTGGAGCCCCTAGGCGCTGCTGTAATATAAATATTCTGGAAGAATAATAGGGCTATTTGTGGCTCTTGAGGGCGGCTAATGTGGCTGCTATGCAGCATGTTTTTCAAGGCTTCATCTCTTATTTTTCCAAGCATCCAGCAAGAAAGACGAAACAAACCACATTTTCTGCATGCAGGCAGAAGGAATGAGAGAAAGGATGGATCATATCAACGGATTCTCGGAGAGCCACAAAACACTTGTTGCATGTTGTCCTGACACAGCAATATGATATTTGCATTGTGGTGTTGTATCAATATGTGAGACGATCTGTCTTCCTGGGAGTCTCATGCCTGGTGAGGCAGTTCCCGACTCAGAGGCTCACTTCTTTTAAAGGGATTTTGTCTGTGCGTGTATAAGCAGCGGCCGATTCTTTGGGATCTCTAGAGCACTCTGTAGATGTAAGCGCTAAAAAACGTGGCTGACCTACAAGTCCACAGGCAAAGAATTCAAATGATTACTTGTACCCTCAAGTATATCACCATACACCAAAGAGCGTATCAGTGCATCACTGTGAATAACTATCAGGCAGTCTTCCTAATGAACAGCATGGCAAAAGGGAGTGCACAGGCTAAGCACAATACTCAGTGAGTCTGTTTTTTCTGTCAAGAAAACCCTGAAACATCCATACTTTTGGATAGGTTTTGCTCGGCAGGAACCGTCTGTGTGTCTTTATTGTTAATTGAATCCAGCGCTAAAGGAATTGCTTCTGTCTCATTAAATGGGTTATCCCCTGTGTGATACCTTTGCTTTTTTAAAGGAGAGTGGAGGAGGCACTAAATAAAAAGTGGTATTGTGTTACTGTTTTTTCCCCAGTTTGTAATCTTGTAAGAAAGAACACACACACACGTCATAATCCACTAACCCCTGAAATACACTCTTATGAGCGGGTTTTGCTGCTCTTCTTGGGGAATATTGCAGCTAGTACTCAGAGACTCTCAGAATTAATGGGATTTGAGCTAGGGCTCTGCAGTAAGACAGGAATTATTAGAAGAGGAACTCTGCGTAGAGGGTAGCACATTTTCTTTTGTTCCATCAAAGCTGTTTTCCCACCTCGCTGCGAGGAGCTGTAGCTGAGTTTCCAAGTGGGGGAGTGCAGTCGGAGTGTACACACCTCTGACAGTTCAGAAGAGTAATAGATCTCAGGAAGCTTTGAAGCTCAAGCGTTTATTTGGTCATGCCTTTTTTTTAATTAACAACTCTTTAGCTTCCTTATCTCTGTGCTTGTTCGCTCGGTACCTGCATTCGCAGGGAGTCTCTAACACCAGGCTCCTTGGGCCTTGTGCTTTCGTTGCCTCGAGCTACCTCCGACCAGCTGCTCCACCATAACTGTGCTCAGGCTATGGTCTGTTCCCTGTGGTTCATCTGAGGTAATTTACTCTGCTTTCAGAGCAGGGTATGTGACCTCAGATGACACAGTTACTGTGTGCTAAGGTCTTACACACAGGCTGTTACTCCTGAGCAGCTGATACGTGGTAAGGTGGGTACAGGGTGCTCTTGCATGCTCAGCAGTGCCCGCGACAGCAGTGGGATCTGCACTTCCCAGGTGAGGACGTGGTGTGGGCCCATGCGGTGGAGGCTGGAGGCGGGGAGCTGGAGAGGCCCTGGGACTGAGCAGCAGAGGAATTTGCTGCTTAAGCAATTATTAAATTTAATTTATGGGCACTGAAGGGAGGCTTTGTCACTTCAAAAGCCTGCACTGCAGGTTCACTCCTGGTGGCTGATAGGTCAAGATGCAGGCTTAGCTGCAGGTTTGGAGGAGCTTTTCTAGCGTCTGCAACATAACTGTCTTCTGTATATTAATCAGTTTCCGATAGAATCAGACTTGAATTATGGTTAAAAGCAGGGTTGTGTCAGGCTTTGCCTGCATCCAGGGCTTTGGCTTCAGCGTTTCTCTGGCATATAAGACCTAACTCATTAATCCTAATGATAGCTTCTTTCCCATTGCCATCACTTCACTAAGTTTACTATTCCTCTCAGAAGACCTATATTATGTATACATATATATAGATTTATTCTAAAGCATGCGTTACTTCACAGTAGAGAAGATACTTAAAGGTTTTACTACTGTGATGCAGAAGTAACGTTCTGCTATTCCTTTTGACAGAAACATGCACTCAGGAATAATTCCCAATAGTAATACCTTTTATTGCTGTCCGTTTAATTGCATTATGGTAACACTCAGCAGACCGAGTTGAGATAGAGGCCTTGTTATAGTCGGTGCTGCAGAGGCATCCAGCAAGGCAGTCCTCACCCTACAAAGCGAACGGAGGTTGGCGGAGGGCAGAGGAAGGAAGAAGCGTGTCGGTGTCACCTGGCAGGGGAACGAGAGTTGGCAGCAGCCCTCCCTGGAGCAACGTATGCTCTGCTGGGGCCGTAGGCTGCCACTGGCGTTGTGATGCACAGCTCTTTCCCTGCTCACTCGGTGGCACGCCACTGGATGACACGCCAGGAGCCACTTCAGGATTTTCTCCATTCCCATTTTTTTGCATTATCACTTTCTGCTGCTGTTGCCATGGATTTATCTTCAGCAGCCATAGGACTCTGGGAATAAAGACCGGGCTCTACGTAACATCAGCTGTGAACGAGGTGAAATGCGACTGCCCAGATGCCAAAGAGCTGCCGTTCCCAGAATCATAGGAGAAAGGGCAAGGAAGAGCTCTGGAGTACTCCCAGCCAGGACGGGGTTTGCTCCCCTAACCCACCCTGCCTCCCTTGGCTGCTATCGAAGCGTGCTGGAGACTCCCACGTCTATATTCAATCCATCCTGCTGCTCCCCCGTTCCTGCTGTTGGAAAATGATATCCCTGCGTTTATCCCCTTGCTTCACATTACACCATTACTGCTTGGCCTATCCACCATACATGTGTTAAACTGCTCACTCCCTCTGGTTTTGCCTTTATAACTATTTTCTCTGTTATCTGGACTCCCTTCAGTTTATTCTTCTGTTTACCTAACAACTGTAGTTCCTTTGCTTTTCCCTTACAGGGCATGTTTTTAAGCACTCTGCTCAATCTCGCCACCCTACCCTGGAACATTTCCAATCGAGCCACATTTTTACTGACCTTTTGCTAAAGCTGACTGGCTGGGAGTAGGGCTGGGGGCGTGGGACTCCTGGTTAGAGAAATCACTGATGTGAAATTTTGCAAAATGGGGGAAAAGGGGAAGGAAAGAAAAAGTGTGAGAAAACAACTAGAGACCTCCTGAAAGTCCCAAATTTCAGAATACTATGGTAATAAAAGGTCAGGCGATTTAGCATTGAGAAGCACAAGGTAATGCACTTTGGAAAAAGCTACTTAAACTATACACAAATATGTATGTACATACATGCAGGGATTAGGTTTTACTGGGTGGCAACCTATCTGGGGAAAAAAAAGTCAATGAAGACATCGTCTCAATGTGCAGAGCTGGTTAAAAAAAACAGGAAAAATGTCAGGTTGTATGAAACAGGGAGGAAGAATAATACAGAAAGTATTAAACTAGGATTACATCGATTGGTGTTACAGCTCCAACAAGGACTGCATTCACTTCTGGTTGCCTCATTTCTAAATGGCCATTGCAGAAAGCATGCCAGAGAAGAGCCCAACAAAATTATTAAAGACGCAGCATGGAGGAATGGGGGAGTCTCTGCCAGATGAAGTTAAAAAAGAGTAGGATGACTTAATTGGAAAAGTGCAAAGTAATAGAGAAGATAAGAGACAAGAGATAATGAATTCCATTCTGTCCCATGGCTTAAATGCAAGGCAGCTCTTGATGAAATAAAAAGGCACAAACTTAATATGGATCAAAGGAAATTTTGTTCTCCGTGCAGCGTAAGGGCTAGATATCCTAGCCTGACTTCTGTGTGCCTGGCACAGCTGAATGTGAGACAGAAGAACAGCAGGAGCTTTGAGAAGCTTCTGCCCCGATCCGATGAAAGGACTCTTGCCCTGTGTCCTGGACCAGGTCTGCTAATGTGGGACAGCTGGGTGCAGACAAAAGGGTCATTTGGGGGCACAGTCTGCCCGTACCTCTGAGGACTGAGCCCTTGCTGACCGCTCCAATACTGCTGCTACAGAGGCGCCACGTTTTTCATTAATTCCTGCTGCAGATGGTCCTGCTTTGCAGCGGTACCCCGTGTCCGATTTGCAGTGCACTTTGCTAGCCTTAGACTGCTAGCACTCTCAAATGTGTCTGAGGTAGCATTGCCAACCTTGGCTGAGTAAACAGCTCTTTCAGGGGAAGTGCTTTTTCATGTTGCTTTTTATGTAGAGAGATAAACAGCATTTTTCACCTTTCGTTATTGTCTGAACAATGTAAGCACAAATATTGCAGAGGATCACAATGCCTGGTGTATCTTGGGAATACATTATACAGCAAGAGTAAAACAGAGGTAAAGGGGAGGGAAAATTGTTAATAGTTGCGTCTCTTACTCATTTCATGACTTAGCAAAACTGGCTCTCCAGAAGGCACTCGGAGTAGCTCTGTGGAGTCGTCATCTCCAGTTAGCTCTCTTCATTCATTAGGTAACAAGGCTAGTGTCCAGATTATGCCACTGGTTTGAGAAAAGCTGAAATCAAGGAACAAAACCTGAGATTATACCAGTTTGAAGGAGAGGAGAATTTAAATCCAGAGGGGTTTAGTGGACTTCCTTGAAGCTTCTCCATTTGCTTTTACATTGTTCTACTAATTTGAATGTTGTTTGAAGCTCCTTTACCATCAGCCAGTTCTTCCTGTCAGCTTGGGAACATCTCTCTAAAGCTACGTGATTGGGCTTTGGCTCTTAGGATTTAATTAGACCCAGGAAAGGATTCTCTTAATTAGGGCTCCTGATTGAAGGAGATCTAGGAGCATTCCATGAGTGGGGAAAGAGAGAAGGATTAGCAGGGAATTAACTCCCTACGTTCTGGTTTCCTTGTCGTCTGTGATACCCTGCCAGAATTTGATGCTAATTGCTTCATGACCTGAAGGGGTAGTGCAGACATTGGCCTGAGCTGCCTGCCAGCAGAAGCAGGCCCTGGTCCTTCCTTGTGCATCCTGGAGATCCCTCTGGAGACAGGAAGAGAGTCCGTATTACCACAGTGTGGCTGCTTCTATCACCACTAGCTTGTCTGGACAGCCAAGATACAGGGCAGTAAGGAAGAGTGCAATTTTAAAGTGCACTGTCAAAGCTGTATGAAATGAGAGCGCTGCTATCTTGCACAAAAGCATATTCAGTGCCACAAGCACCCAGAGAGGTTTAGCGTGAGGTAGGTTGTAAGCACTAAATTTATAGTCGAGTATGTAATTTCCCCATATGGAGCCCTGCCTCTGTCGACAGGTGGAAAGGGGCAAGTGGGGGGAATGTCTGTGGGGAAGCTCCTACACTGCAGGTGAGACTGGCCTGGAAGAGGAGGCGGGATAAATCTGTAGATGTGTCAGGGCGCCCTACTAATGTGGCAAGGAAGAAAGAAGGAAGACTTTCTAGTCAATCATCTCTAGGGTTTCTAGTCTGCGTGTAAGACCAGTTTTAGCTGGCTCCGGGGAACCAAGCGAGATGCAGAACCAGGAATGGTGGGTTCCTGTACCGAGAAAGATGCAGACTGTTGATAATTCTGAAGACTTTGAGGATGGGGGAAAGAGATAGATTTAAGTAGGGTAAATACCAGGTATTTGAGGAATTCTCTGCACTCAGATGATCAAATCCGCTAAGAAATCAGTAACCTGAAAGAGCTTTATTTAAATGGACTAAGGCCTTAAAGCTGCACTCTGTAAAGGTAATGGTGTTTCAGAGCAAAGAGTAGCTTGAAATGGCCATGCTTCAGGAACTTAGACTCTATTCAGCTAGAGAAAAGTGTTTAAAGGAAAAACAGTCAAAGTACAATAGCAGAGAGTGAATGGAGTTCTGGACTTAATCAGCAGTGGGATTATTCAAATAAACTTGATATAGAATAAGTTTTTAAAAAAGACATAGCAATAACTGGGTTTAAACTGTGAAACAATACTATCACCAAAATTAGATTTTACATCTGCACATGCCTGGTACGGAAGGGGTGTGTGTCTGGTTGCTCATAAAAATGTGTTTATATCTCTGTAGATAAAATACTTTTTAGAACAATATGACACACTTTCTGCCTATAAAACCTAAGGCTTGGGGTGGGGATTGGATTTTGAATCACTTTAATTGAAGTTACTAAGCTTTCAAAGGTACACAGAACCAAGCAGGTGTTGTTTTTTAATGTGATTCAACCAGCGCTGCTTCAAGAATCTCAGTGCACTTTGTAACACAGCCCTCATAACTATTTACGATTAAGTAAGGTGATTTCCCAGCCTCACAAATCAAATTGCAGTGGCAGAATTTGGATCAGGGCAAAAGAATTAAAACTCTCAGCACTCCTTATTCTTGCCACTAGATCAAACTCCCCCTCCACACTTCAGCAAAGTACAGCCTTCATTAGGAAAACCCACTTTAAACAAACAGATGAAGTGCACATAATATTTTTACTCCTCAAAATCTGGAATAGTATATGCCTTTAACACTGAGTCATTGAAATTGCTCCAAAATGAAATATGATACCGTGTTGTGCCAATGCTTTATAAGTCTTTGTGTTAAGGTTTCAACAAGAGAAACCAAAACAAAACTCCAAACCTGAAATTTCCAGTCTAGGCATCACATTTCAGTCCTAATGCACGGGAAATATCAAAGCATTATGAGCCATCATGTCCACGCAGAGAGGTAGATAAAAGTCTAAAGTCGACAAAGATCAGACTGCAAATAGGATTCACATTTAACTGAGGATAATTAACCACTGGAACAGATGGTAAAGGGATGTGGTAAATTAATCGCCTAGAATCTTTAAATCAAGACTGGATGTCCTTCCTTCCAGAAGAGATGGCATGGTTCAACTATAAATTATTGGGCTTGATGGTGGTATTGCTGGGTGAAATGCTCTGGACTGTGTCATATACAGGAGGTCAGAGTTGATGAGCATAATGATCCATCCCTCCAGACCTTGCTATCCATGAATCCATTATGTTAGCTTGAAAAGTTTTATAGCTTAACAAAGCAGTTACAGACAGTTAGGCTCACAGTGTGCAGCTTTAGAAGTTTCTAAATACTCTTTCACTCAGTGTTGTAAAGGGTCTGAATTAATCTTGTTAATATTATTTAAAAGCATGCCAGTGTAAAAGGGAGAGATATGAATATGCTTTGTTTTTATCACGTTTATTATGATGTCTTACTAACAGCAGAAATGATCATCAGACGCACCCTGACTGTGTATTTCCCCCACACATTCATTGTATACCTCTCGGGTGGCTAGGCCATAGAAAATATTTTTCTCCATCTTTGTCTTTTCCCCTCTCTTGAGGCAACATGAAAGGAGTGGTGTGTTCTGGGTAAACACGGGCCCAACACGCAGGGATGTCTCCACCTCCGAGTGCTTGAAGGGAAGCTCTGTGGCAGACCTACTGTGTCATTCATGGCTGTGGCTGGCGCAGTCATGGAGACGGAGGCTGGCAGGGCGAGGGTCTGGGGAACTGCTCTCCAGTTTAATCTTCAGCTTTTATCTTGGATGCGATCTTTGCTTTTGCTATAGAATTCAGATGTTTTCTTGCATCTGCAGCATCAAATCTTTAGCATCTACGGTGTCTTCATGACTGGCACTTAAGCATCTCTTCTTCAAAAACATATGAAATAGCAGTCAAATTGGGCTTTTGGATGTGCTGACCACCTACTGTTTCCATGCCCTTTGCTGAAACGTGGAGTCCCACAGTGGGATTGCTAGGGGCAACTTCCTAACTTTGAGTTGGGCGGAGAGGCTGACAGTATTGAGAGAGGAGGTAACGTCTTTATTAGAAGGCTAAGGAATGATAGAAGAGGAAGAAAAGGTCACCTGGAAACCATTACACCTGTGTTTTGGAGCAGACTCCCTGAAGGAACAATCTGGAAATACCAACAAGTTGATGTGGGGCCTGTGGCAAACTGGAGGGAGAAATTTTTAGTTCACTTCCCATGCTGTCTGCCGAGTGATGTAATGCACTTCTGTGCTGTTGCTTACCAGCACATCTTTCTGTCAACGCCCGAAAAAATTGCGATCTCCTGCTCCCTAGGCCATTCCTTTTTGACAAAGTACCAATCTGCCCAAACAGATGGGTGATGTTTCCTACTTGTCTCATCATAGTGTTAGGTCAACGAGTGTGCTTTTAGCCTCAGTAACTTTCAGGTCAGATGTATCGTTTGGGATTCAGGTGCCTGAATACAGGCATCTCATGCTAGCTGAGATGGTCTGGAGCGCTCTGCCTGGGCTTCAGCTGATGCCCTGGGGAGTGTGGGTCTCTGGCCCCTTAGTCTTCTGGAGCAGTAGCTGCAAGGTAGGTAGAATAGCCAGGGTCACATGGACTGACACTGGATGCCTCCATTTATGCACTGAATCATTACCGAAATACTTTTGGTCAGTAAAAATCCCAGTGTGCTCTTGGTAAGTCCAGAGTACCTGATCTAATCAGGCTACAATCTGAAAAATTACTTTCTGCCACCCAAATGTCGTGCCCACAGTTTCACTTGCCTACAGTAGCCTTTACTTCCTGCCCTGAATTGCTGTGTTGTGGTGCTGAACCTCTCTACGCAGCTGCTGAATTTCCGAATGCAGTCATCTGTGGTGATGCTTCCTGACAGATATATTGTTTTGTAGAATGTTTTGGGATCATTCCTTAATATACCTTCACTGTGTAAGATCCCAAAGCACTCTGTGAGAGTTCTATATAGAAAATTCTCTCTTGTTACAGGACAAGGTTATCAAAGCATGATTAATGATGTTGGCGGTTTCCGTTTTACATGTTAAACTTTTCACTGAAGAGGCACTTGAAGATTCACTCGATGAGTGACTGCTGAGCCCTTTGAGTCTTAAGCTGAGCACCCCCTGGTAGAAACACCCCCAAATTTTCATTTGCTCCTTAGGAATCTCAGTCCTAGCGAATTTTCATTGTCATTCCATGCACACGTTAACATCTTTTGTGATTATGAGAAACAGCCTTGCATATCTAAAAGGCAGATTTTACTCAAGCACCAGGGAAATAACATTTTGAATATCTAGCCCCTAATGCTGCCTAAATTAAATCGGTTTCTCTCCTCTCCTCCTCTTTTCTTAATTCTGACTGACCCTCCATACTCATTTGAATTACATTCTTTTTCTGTGTCCTCTCATCTCTTCTCCAAGTTTGTAGTCCTTTGGTTAGATAACCATAAACATTCTGCTCCACTCATATATAACCAAGATTAAAGCTGTGTATATAAACCTGGCAACGAAGTGGTATTTTTGCCTGCTCTTGGCTGTAGATATATTTCTTCAGTAATGACTGAACAATAATTCATCATTTTCACTTGTTCGATCCCCACAGATTTTTATATTCCCATATAAATATGTAAACCAAAACTGCAACAAATATTTTTCCTGGCAACTGGCTGTTGCACTTAAACACCTGGGAAACCAAGGTAGTATCTGTCAGCAAATCTGTCAGCTGATCCCTTCCATGCTATTACAAAGTAATTCTGTTTCACTTGCACTGCTACTATAAGATGTACAACAGGGCGCTTTGGAAAGAAAGGCTGTTGAGTGACCTTGCAGTCTCTTGCTTGGGTGCATAATAATGTAAATGGCCCTATACTACTTCAAGTTCGCTCGTTTTCTGAGTCTCACACATACTCCCACACATGCAGCTGTGTTCAGCTCTTTGGTGGCTCTCACAGGTCTGCCCAAACTGACACCTGGATACATGGATTTATTTATCACAGGTGATGCACAGATGCGTGCTGTAAAGGATGCCTACTGGTGTGCTCAAGCATCCCTGCGCACCACTTGAAAACACAGTATAGCTAACTGAGGATAAACCCATCTCATCTTCCCACACGTTTTCGAGGCCATTGCTGGCTGCCGTTTTCATGCTACTTGGGGTCCTGTGGGAGGGGGGAAATCCGAAGCCGCTGGCGCTTGCACGGGGGTCGCTCTGTGCTCCCCTCTTGCTGCAGACAGCAGGGCTCTGGCAGGGCTCCTTGCGGCAGCTGCTCGCGTGGTGGCCCTGGGAGAAAGGCTCTGGGTCTGACTCTCTTTTGGTTTTCAGGGCCAAGCTCCCCCGTCTTCACGTGTAATTAAGCACCGCACCAGTGCAGATTGTGGGCTGTGAGTAAACAGGCCTGTGGCACCATCCAGACGTCACATACATCTAGGCCAGCCTCTACTGAGAGTATGCATAAGTAACTCCCAGCGTGGCAGTCGGCTTTCTCTGACTTTGGTTTCCTAGGGAGGCTTTTTGCTCGCCCCCCCGTAGTTCTCTCCTTTCTCCACACTGCACTTTCCCTCAAAGAAAAAAATCCTCAGTAAGCTCTATTCTCCTCTAACCCACTTCAGCCCCTAACAAGATGCTTTCCACCTATAAAAACAAGACACTTTGTCACTTGTCCCACTTTAAAGTGTTTTATGTAGCGCTCCTGTTCTGTACTGCACATTAACTGCTTTCTACATTCCCCGCCGCACCTGCGTCTCTCTGCCCCCAGCGCCCGGCCAGATGGGAAGCCGTGCCTCTCGCTCGCTCGCTCTCACACACACACGGATTTGCATCCACAGAGTCTGCCCTTGCTGTCAGACGGTTCCACCACACAGCTCTTCTCTTTCAGTTCGATTAGATGACCAGGAGGTTTGGCAGCCTCAGGCTCTCTATTCCCACACACTCAGTCCCCTTTTTAAAATTCAGCACTCCAAACAAATACAAATAAAATCGATGAGTGAGTGAAGCTAATCTCTGTTTCATCTAGATTCAGGGTGCAGGTTCTTGGTCTGCTGAATAGGCTTGGGTGGCCTATCTCCAAGAGACAGCTCCTGCACAACCGGAGCTTTCCTATAGATAAAAATAAATGATAGCTCTCTGGTTGCTAAAAAAAAGAAGAGAAATTTTATGAATATGCTGTGTTTGCAAGGCCAGGTCTGTAGGGAGAGGTAATATTTTGTATCAAATCAGATAACTTAGCTAGAAAAAAAACACAGGCAAAATTTTGGGTGCAAGAGCTTTTCCTGAATGTGCAGGCTCCCTGACCCGTATTTGAGCCAAAATTCCCTTTGCCTTCACTATGTTAGGGTGGTAATTCTCCAGCCTCACCGTGCTGTATTAACTTCAGCCAGAACTGGTTTATTTTTATGGTTAGAAGTTTTTAGCAAAGAGAAAAATGCAGATCAGAGGGAAAAGCCCTCTTAGAGGAAGAGAAATAGAAAACAGAGGATGGGGCAGTAATTGGGCCCAACGACAGCGGTCCTGCAGGAGGAAGCTGTTTTCCTCGTGAATCAAGCTGATAGTGAGATAACCAACTAATAAATAATAGAATCACTACAGGAAGGCCAACGTTTCATCTTCTTGCAAACCTCTTGTCAACATGGGAGAAGGTCTGTGGGAAGTGCAGAGACCTTGATTTATTCACACATGGACCATGACTAGAATTAAATTCACTTCAAGGCATTTGTCTTGTTTCCTGTTCCACCACTGAACTGCTTCTCAGAATCACCCCCAGCCGCTGCCATGATAATCTCTCCCGGCGAGACCATTCCCAGGTAGCTGCTGCTAGGGGATCTCCCGTAGTGACTTCCCTCTGCTTGCAGTAGCTGCATGTTTCTCAGATTGCTGCTAAAGCTGGCAAGTGGCACCTTGTCACGAGCAGTGAGCTCCAGGGGTGTCTCTCGGGCAGTGCTTCAGATCCGTGCATGAGACGATGCTCCATCTGCGCGGTTTGGTTCAGAGGGAGGAGCTGGCTTTGGGGCGTATTAAAGGAGGCTGCCAGACCAAGGGAGCCACTTCTCAAAACCTTACACTGGCATCCCTGAGGAAGACTGATGTTCTACTCAAGCTGCAAGAGATGGATGAAACTGGAGGCCAAACAACCTCTCAGCTCCTTTAATCTTACAACTCACTTGGCACTTGGATAGTGCCTGATGTGGGTGAGAGACCTGAAGGGTAGTTTGTTTTACACTCTAGCTAGAAGAAAAGGACGAGTTCCCAGCGACACTTAGGCCCATACTCTTGCTGTTTGGAGGCTAAAGGTCCCATCTGTGCAAGCCAGGATTTAAGGAATGTGGTTTTTAGGGAGTTACTGTCTAATATTATAAAAAATGCACTTCACTAAATGGAATAAATGAACCTACTCTCTTAACAATCTGGTGCGGGATGTGTGGAAAAATCCTTTAAAGTTTGGAATGAGAAAACCAGTCTTTGCCTTCACTGCAGTTAATAACTGCCAGATCTGAATTACGACAGTGTGGTCCAGTGAGTACCAGGCTTTGTTGTCAATCAAACGTTATTCCCTGCTCTGCCATGAATCATTGCTAGGAGATAATCACAGTTCATTTCCATGCTTCTGTTTTTGTTCCTACACTCTGTCTCTGGGGCTGGAAATATGCCTTACTAGATGCCCGGACCAAATGTAGAATAGGAGGTGGGGTGCTTTGGTGAGGACCTCTGCTTGCTGTTGTCGCATGAGCAAATGCTGTTAAACCCAGACTGCAGCTGTTTGTCCTGGAGTGGGGAACAGGAATAATGGGAACGGCCTGCTCCCATTTTGCTGCCAACCAACCAAGCAAAAAGAACATGTATGAAATATATGAACTTAAAAGGTTCTAAGTGAAGGATGGCCGAGTAACCTGACACTTGGGATACCTGCAGTTGATTAGTTACTTGTTATGTGACTTGGGGCGAGGTGGTTAATAAGCTTTAAAATAAGAATTTTAGCATTTACACACCCTATGGTGCTGTTAAGAGTATAATTCACTAAAGGCTTGAGGTGCCGATAAAGTGTCTTAACAGAAGTGTCAGTGCAATGCCTACAGCACACATATTCATAGTGGGCCTGTTAACACAGTTCGATGCTCATTCCTCTGGAAGTAAAGGTGTAAGAGGAGGTAAAGATGGGGCTCACAACTGTGGTACTTATGGGTGCTCAGAAACCCATCTAAGAGAATTCACATTATTTCATTTAGGAGTTTGTGTCTTTGATGTTGTGCGTGTATAGGAAGGGAGAAAGTAAGGACAGCTAGCTGCTGTATGAAATACAGGTCTAGGTTTTGCCTTCATTTCAAATCACTGCCTTGAAGCGGTGCCCTTGTGGGAGAGCAATTTGAAATGATCATTTTTCTTTCTGACCTCAGATTGCTTAGGACAGCACTGGAGCTCTGGGTAGGGAGTAGAGAATGCATATTAAAGTCCCTCACATCATTCTCCTACTGTGGAGTGGAGGTGTTTGTGTATGTGTGCGAGTGGTATTTTATAAGAGTCTAAGAGACACCAAATCCAAATGTATCTTTGCAGCTTTCCCCCTTCTCTTCGGAATTATTGGGACCCTTTTATATTTCTCTGCTTTGTAATGCCCCAAGATGCAACTCCCTCTGGGAGTTCCTTAATCTATGTATCGGTGGCAATCCTATAATCCCATATAATTGTATTAGTCTCAATAGCAGATTAGCTCCAAGTGCCCCTACAGACAAGGAGCTGTCAGCTCTGCTATTGTTTTCCACTTAATGTGATTCCAGGCAGCAAAGAAGAAAAGCAGCTGGGAGCCCTCTGTCTCACATTACAGCCCACAGTTTCTAAACCAATTAAGAAAAAGGGATTTACAGTCAACTGGATTAGGGACTCTGTTTATATTATCCCATATTTCTTTTTATAATACCTTCCATTTTCTATCTAGCCTTGTAATCAACTACCCTTTTCTCTGCTTTTTGAAACACCCATCCGTGTCCTTACCTATCCATTTACCAATCCATCTCACATGTAGGATTTCAGCCATCTGTCTGGTTAACTTCACCAGCTTGCTTTATTGTATATTTGTTTAGAGGACACATGGTGTATGGCGCATACTGAGTAATGCTGAGAATAAAACCAGTGCCTGATCTCAGATCAGTTTCAAAATGACCTCACTGATGTAAGTGCATTTTTGAGACAGCGTTTGGGCAAATCTCTCTTTTCTGCTAGCTAAAGCATTGTACCAGAATCCCTGTCAGAGCCAAACAACGCTGGTATTTGAGCAGCAAGATGGCCACTCATTACTAAGCAGGAAAATGGTACCCATAAAATCCTGCAACATTCATACGGTAGAAGAGCTAAAATGAGACTCTGGCAGCACGGTGGTAAATGAGACGAAAGAACGTCGTCTTGCCAGTTTGGTCCTTGATCTGGCCAAGTCAGCAGCAGACCAAGAGTGGAACCTGCCACCCCGCTCACGGAGGCGTCCGCTCTGCTGTGATGGGAGGTAATGATCGCAGGAGGATGTGGGCTGAAACACTGCTTCACCTGAGGACAGGCATCAGTAACAGAGAGACTGGCAGCTGGTCGCTCGTAGGGTTTGTGCTTTTAAAAATACATACAAAAATGCTATGCATCAACTTCCAACAGTAACTGTTTGCTTTTATCAGATCAGAATAAATCAATAAAATAAAGTTAGCACAATCCATATTGCCTGGAATGTCTCTGTTATCATCCTGCAGGGTAAATTACTTTGCATTCCCTTGAATTCCTAATTCAGCATAAATTCCCACTAAAGGGACATTAGCACATTCAGGTGACTGCAATTTTTATGTGCTTTCCTTGATGGAAGTAGTCCAGCAAATACCTTCCTTTATGGTTTGTTCTTACAAGAAAATTAGTTTGGGGCTGTCTTTTCTCTGAGTGGAGATTCTTTTCCTATTGAATTCCATTTCTCAAAAATATTTTTTTCCAATCAGCTCAATATTTAAACAGTTTTAAATTTTAAATCTCACTGTACAAATCCACTTAGATTTTTAAATTACAGTAATACTTCACCCGGTTTCATTTTTAAGGCAATGCAGTATGTATAATTCATTCCATGAATCTTAGATAAGTTTGATATTCTGATACAGTGCAATTTGCTGCCTTGCAACGAAGCTTTACAGCTAAGGTGAGTTCTTCCACTTCAGACTGTAGCCTTATTACAAATGACTTTAAGAGAAATAAGAATGAAAAATGAGAAATGAAGTGTTCCAGTAGCTGGAGAGCTCCAGTACCAGTGGCTCTTTTAGCACTTGTGCTTGTTCACGGAGTACTTGTGGCACAGAGTACTGCTCCACCTCACAGTTCCCTTTGCGCAAGAAGACACTTTTATTGAATGAGTTCCCTTCATAACACCTTTGAAACATATGCGTTTGGGGGAAGCTCAGGGAACAGGATAAATGACTGAGAGTGTGAAAGGATTAGATGGTGGCCAAAAGATTAAAGCAGCTAGGCAAAAGTTTCCTAACGTAATGATTAGTTTTCTGTACTTGAACATTTGGGACCCAAATGTAATGCATTTAAAGAGGGTCATCTTTTTCTTTTTCTTTTTCTTTTTTCTTTTTCCTTCTCTTTCTTTCTCTTTCTCTTTTTTCTCTTTCTCTTTCTCTTTCTTTCTGTTTTTCTTTCTCTCTTTTTCTTTCTTTTTCTTTCCTTTTTCTTTTTTTCTTTTTCTTCTTTTTTCTTTCTTTTTTTTAGTTTAGTAGGTGTTTAGAGGTATTTGAGTTCCAAATAAGTATGTGAACTAACTATGCAGACACCCAAGGCCTAATCTGACAGAGCCTGCTCCAGCTCACTTTGGATTGTCGTTGAAACACAGCAAACCCAGTGGGTACCACTAGAGCCTTTACTGGAGTTTCCCAGTATCCCAGTAACAGCAAGTGCTCGCAACCCTTTGATAACAAGTCAGCAAGGAAAGCTTCTCCAACTGGGCACCTAAAAATGGAGATACCCCAAATTACAAATTAATCCTGATCCTGGACCAGCTGGGTGCTGCTTACATGACAGCAGTTGATTCAGGAGCCAGATGGCAAATGAACTTTATACTGTTATATGATGATGGAAAATCATTCAGGATCCAGATGGAATTGGATTGCCAGTTTGACAGTCTTAATGCAGGCTACTTAGTGGTACTACAGTGGTGTAGTATCTCCAGTGCTCAGAAAGATTTTTTTGGTGTATACTCTGCAATGGCCTAAGGATGTAAGAAGGTGTTAGCATTAAGGTGGACAGTGTCCAACACTTCAGAATTACTCAGGTTTTCAAAGCCTTGGTTCTGGGCTGTCCTAGCAGAGCTGTAACAACCAGCAACCAGCACTGGTGCTAGCTACATTTTTGCTGGTAAACATTCACAAGATTTATTAGCGTAGACACAAGTTGTGAGCATAGCTTCTAAAGCTTTCAGTCAGTAGCAATCTGGAAAAAATGATGTTTACACAGAAATCCTGTACCGTTCATAATTTGAAGATGCTGCTGCCATGGTGTATTTCTGTCAGCTTGCCCAGAATCAAATCTCTCAGTGATAAGCGCTGAAGGATAGGAACATCCAACTCTTCATGGGGAGGTAGAATCAACTGAATACAGAAATACTTGGTTGGCAAAGAAAGCATGCATACTGGGGAGATTTTTAAAGACACCTTTTTTATTCACCTTCAAAGATGTTATTGGAAACACTCCTTTTCTATGCTATTCTTTTTTTTTCTTAATAATGATCATTTGAGTTTTTGTGAAATGTTGCATCTGCTTGGAAGAATCTGATCTTACCTTGTTTTTCCTGGAAGGCTCCTGAACTGTATGACATATGGTGACATTGAAACAGGTATGAGCAACATTTGAAAAACAGCAAAAGGACATTTAGTCCAAGTTTACAAGAGACTTAGGAATGTTTTCTAAAAGCTATGTTTCTGCTTTGCTTTTCTGTGTAATGAAGGCCTAAATGGTTGTACATATTTTTACAAATGAGCTGGTTTTCAATTTGCTTTTTACTTCAGGAATATCAAGACTGGCAGCTCTGGTCTCCTCTGGTCTTGTAGAGAGCTGTGCAGCATGTTTATCATTGCATCTGTACTGAACCTTTAGCACTAGAAGTCAGTGTTTTTGTGAGAAAAAACAGAAGGTGAATAGTTCCAAACAGGCTGACGATAAACCTCACCACCTGCTCGCTGCTCAACTTCCAGTCTTGTGGTTTTTATGCTGTAACAATTTTGGTAACTCCTCAGTTAAAAAAAAAAAAAAGTAAAACATAAATTACAATTTTCCTGGGGTGATGGTACCTGAAATTTTAACCTATTGGGAAACTGCGGTTTGAGGTAGGGACACTCTTTAAAGAAAGCAAACATTTTTTTCAGACCCTTCTTCTGTATCGTAACAAAGGACACAAAGCCACATCATTGTGCGTTTTGTCTAATTCCAATATCCTAGAAACTCATACAAGGAAAAGCTCCTTGATAAAGCAACTGTTAGTTCCCTTCCTTCAGTTAGTGGTTGAGGGTCCCCCTCTGCACAGTATTTCCAAGAGACTTACCTCTCATCTATCTCCTTTCAGGCAAAAATAGGAAGACTGATACCACTCGTATTATAAACAGTGCAAGACAAAAGACTCTGTAAATATTTTTGTATATAATAATGAAATAAAAAGCATAGGATGCCTTCCTGTACAATTCCTTCTTTGGTTTCAGCTCCTTTCTTTAGAAATCTCCTAATTATTAGTTCCTTGTGGCAAAGCAGTAGTTTAAATGCTTCAGAAGGGCTTTTGGACAGGGTGGCATCCTTTAGCATGAAATAGTTTGCCCTAGTGGCGAGGTCAACACAAAGTAGTAGGAAAATAAAACCAAAATGCAAAAACCAAAACTTTTTTTTTTAGTACACAAAATGTGCAAAAGTGAGTCCTGAAAAATACACTCTCAGCTCATTTTTTACATCGAGTGATGTTGCTGGTACCCTGATGCTCGCTTCCTAACCCTCCTCCTTGCATTTGCTGTGTGCGTTCTCCCGACTGCAAAGTTTTTCCCGATAGCATTTAAAGTTTTTGAACACACATAAATTAAGTTTTATAACATGGATCTAATAGTTACTATAAAATCTCTAGGTAATAAAAAACAGGCAACCATAAAAGTAGATTTTTACCTTGATTGTGATGAAGTTATAGCTTGCCTTTATGATTAATCTTTTATAGGTTGTAAAGCACACAGATTATATGGCATATGAAAGCACAGCGGATAGCACATAGCAGCAATCAAACACATATCGCCAGGAACAATTCAGAAGTAAATTATTTCCCACTAACTAGTATATGCCACAAACACCTACCTTATATGTAAGTCTTGCTAGATATTTCACGGCACCCTGTCAAGTAATTTGGGGATGCAGATTGGATTTTGGGAATGAAGGAATTTAGAAGACAAACAGGGCCAGAGGACCCAAATCTGAAGATGCGCAGGAGATTCTCGTGCGTGTTTTCAGTTAGGTTTTCCATCAAAATGTTCCTAGAAGTACTGCATTTCAGTTTCCAGTGCCCCACACGAGTGCAAAAGGATGAGATGGTGCAATGGACTGGGAAAAGGTGAAACGCTGTTGCCTAAATTCACGGAGGGCAGCAACGTGGGCCGGCAGCGGCGGGGAGCTTGCAGTGCCCGGCTGCGAGCGGGCTGCTGCGAGGTGTTCGTGGCACAAGGGGTGTTAAACAGCAGATGGAAACAAATTACGTTCCGATTACGCTGATGCAAATAAAAGCACTCTGAAATTAAGTGACATGAATAGCAATGCTTCAGGTTTTCACCCCTTACCATGATTTCCATTCCTTTAGCTCTCTGTCCTTGTTTAGCTCATTAAAATTACAAATGCGTTTGGTAATAAATAGGGATTTATATTCGTTGATTTGCCTATAGTGGCTTGTCTTATAGGCATAGATAGTTTTTAATTATAGCGTCAATGCAATGCTCTTGCCAAAACCTAGAGGTATTTAGGAGTGT
This sequence comes from Dromaius novaehollandiae, assembly GCF_036370855.1. Classification (NCBI taxonomy): domain Eukaryota; kingdom Metazoa; phylum Chordata; class Aves; order Casuariiformes; family Dromaiidae; genus Dromaius; species Dromaius novaehollandiae. The sequence goes on from NC_088104.1 coordinate 38,958,964, forward strand.
GTTAGCCTTCAGGTTTTCTAAAATACTTCTAGAAATCGCGCGTGAGGTGTCCCCCCCTCCCCGCTCCTGCACGCAGGAGATAGCGCCGTTGGCCCGAGATCTGGGGGAAAGCGAGGCAGAAGCAGACTCACCTGGCTCGCGGGCCGCCATCAACTCCTGCACCCCCGACACGGGGATGGCCGTGACGCGCCCCGGCCAGCGGGCTCGGTCCGGTCCGCGCCGTCCCTGTCGGCACCCACGGCACCAGTGCCGCGGCCTGTGCGGCTCCGCGGCCTCGGTCCCTCCGCTGGCTGCAGCTCCCCGCGCTGCCGGCCCCGCTTCCGGCACCTTCCGGGGTGCCCCGCGCCTCGGGGCTCGGGGGTGCCCCAGCCCCCCCCACCTGTCCGCTTGCTGGCGGGGCCGTGGCACCACAGGGAGGCGCCGCACCCTGAGGAGAGGGGCCGCTGGGGAGATGGCGCCCGTGCCCGCCGAGGAGATGGGTCAGTGCCCACTGAGGAGACGGGCCGCTGGGGAGATGGGTCAGTGCCCGCCGAGGACATGGTGGCAGCGCCCACTGAGGAGATGGGCTGCTGAGGAGATGGGCCAGTGCCCGCTGAGGAGATGGGCTGCTGAGGAGATGGCGCCCGTGCCCGCTGAGGAGATGGTGGCAGCGCCCACTGAGGAGATGGGCTGCTGAGGAGATGGGCCAGTGCCCCGCTGAGGAGATGGCGCCCATGCCTGCTGAGGAGATGGTGGCAGCGCCCACTGAGGAGATGGGCTGCTGAGGAGATGGGCCAGTGCCCCGCTGAGGAGATGGGCTGCTGAGGAGATGGCGCCCGTGCCCGCTGAGGAGATGGGCTGCTGAGGAGATGGCGCCCGTGCCCGCCGAGGAGATGGGTCAGTGCCCACTGAGGAGACGGGCCGCTGGGGAGATGGGTCAGTGCCCGCCGAGGACATGGTGGCAGCGCCCACTGAGGAGATGGGCTGCTGAGGAGATGGGCCAGTGCCCGCTGAGGAGATGGGCTGCTGAGGAGATGGCGCCCGTGCCCGCTGAGGAGATGGGCCAGTGCCCGCTGAGGAGATGGTGGCAGCGCCCACTGAGGAGATGGGCTGCTGAGGAGATGGGCCAGTGCCCCGCTGAGGAGATGGGCTGCTGAGGAGATGGCGCCCGTGCCCGCTGAGGAGATGGTGGCAGCGCCCACTGAGGAGATGGGCTGCTGAGGAGATGGGCCAGTGCCCGCTGAGGAGATGGCGCCCGTGCCTGCTGAGGAGATGGTGGCAGCGCCCACTGAGGAGATGGGCTGCTGAGGAGATGGCGCCCGTGCCCCGCTGAGGAGATGGGCTGCTGAGGAGATGGCGCCCGTGCCTGCTGAGGAGATGGTGGCAGCGCCCACTGAGGAGATGGGCTGCTGAGGAGATGGCGCCCGTGCCCCGCTGAGGAGATGGGCTGCTGAGGAGATGGCGCCCGTGCCCGCTGAGGAGATGGTGGCAGCGCCCACTGAGGAGATGGGCTGCTGAGGAGATGGGCCAGTGCCCCGCTGAGGAGATGGCGCCTCTGCCTGCTGAGGAGATAGTGCTGATGCCCCGCTGAGGAGATGGCACCAGTGCCCCGCTGAGGAAATGCTGTCAGTGCTCACTGAGGAGATGGCGCCAGGGCCCCACTGGGGAGATGGCGCCTGTGCCTGCTGAGGAGATGCGCCAGTGCCCTGCTGAGGAGATGGTGCCAGTGCCCCGCTGAAAAGATGGCGCCTGTGCCTGCTGAGGAGATGGTGCCAGTGCCCGCTGAGGAGATGGCGCTGGGGCCCCGCTGAGGAGATGGCGCCGGGGCCCCACTGAAGAGATGGTGCCAGTGCCCCGCTGAAGAGATGGCACCCGTGCCTGCTGAGGAGATGGCGCTGGGGCCCCACTGAGGAGATGGCGCTGGGGCCCCACTGAGAAGATGGCGCCGGGGCACCACTGAGGTTATGGCGGTGATGCCCTGCTGAGAAGATGGTGCCAGCACCCTACCGAGGAGATGGCGGCGATGCCCCACCAAGGAGATGGCGGCGATGCCCGCTGAGGAGATGGGCCAGCGGACGCTGAGGAGATGGCGCTGGTGCTGGGCAGCCGACGAGGCAGCGGGACGAGGCCAGGTAACCTGTGCTCAGTGCACTGTCAGCTGTGCAAGGCCTTGGAGTGCTGTAAAAAGCCCTCCTGTTTGGGGACCCCTGAGGGATGAAGCTGACCCACACTAGCCTTTTATGATCACCATACTGATAAAAAGGGGTCTAAATGGTCAGCTCCCTTTTAATACCATTATAAATGCTTTGCAAACCAGTGAGGGAATCGGCTGAGAAACACGCTGGAGCCGTTACAGCCCACGTGAACCAGAAGGTGCCCTGCACGGGCAGAGGAGAAGCCGTGGTGGCAAGCCGTGCCGTATCGGGATTCCCTTCCACAGCAAGGCTGCTGTTTTTGGATTGCGATTTACAGGAAGTGGTTCAAAATAATTAACTTATGTAATGAGTTGAGCTCACTTTCCAAACTGTCATTGAGCGCGCTTTGATTTTTGCAAAAATACTTGCAATTATTTCACAAGTGGCTGGTATTAGTTCTCACCCAATACATTGCCCATTAATTGTTTGCTGCTCAGCTTTGAATGCAGACTATTGTACTCTACCTGCATGCTTGATTGCCCAAGCTGTGTCGTGTTCCCCCTGAGCCTTCAGGCACCTTGCTCAGCTGGTTGCATGAACGCTTCCTCCACAAATAGTTATGTGAATATGATATTTCCATATACACACAAAGATATAAAACACACTTGAGTGTTTGGAACATCTTTCTAGCTATAAACTAGCTAGCGTGAATGTTTGCAGTAAGATAAAAGCAGATCAACCAACTACCACTAAAAACAAGCCATTTTGTTTAAACAAATATTCTCTCTTTTTCCCCTCCAGCTTTCATTCAAAAAATATTTGCAGGGGCATTAGATACTGGGCTGATTTTGACCCTGATCTATCCAAAGATAATACTAACGGTGTTGAATAGATGCAACTCTGCCATTCAGCTATGTGGTCCAAAGGGTGGGGGTTTTTTCTTTCTTTTTTCTTTTTTTTTTTTTTTGCTAGTGCAATAGCAAGAGCTGCATGAAGAGGCTGTGGAGCTCCTCCTTGTGCCAGGGCCACAGGCTCCAGGGCATGGCTCTTTGGGAGCGGGGAAGGAGCATGCTGTAGACCCCATTGCTTCTCCTCCACAGTAATGGGCAAATAGGATCAGTTTGTATGTGAAAAATCATACTGTATAAGTTTGTGGGGGCTGCTTTTTTCATTACAATCTGAAAAACTCTGAGAGTCTAGAGTCCTTCATCAACACTCTGTGTGTTTATACATATAAAAAAAATGGGTAAGTCCTTTCTCTTAAATGTAGCTCCCAGAATGTGGATGTACTTTTCATATCCACTTCCTTTCCCAAACACACTTTTTCTTTCAGAAATTAAAAGCATATGAATTCAAAAGTATCTCAGAGAAGCAGCCAAAAACCAGGTCATAGGCGCGCTCAGATAGTGGAGTCTCTATTACCACTGTTGTTTGAATTGGGGAGATAAAAATCTCACTGAGTGGCTTTGCGTTCTCCAACTTCAAACAATGCTGTTAAAACGTAGCACAATTCTTAGAATTCCTGAGCAAAGCAAGGTTGGGTCTCCTGCCTCTTCCTTAACTCTTTTCTTCAAAGTCCTGGAGCCTTTGGGGTGTGGTATCTTATTTTACTGGTTGCTTTATACCAGGGATAAAGGGGTTATGTTGTTGGAGTTAAATATCACTTAAGAACTTCAAAGCTGCTCCTTTGAGAGGAGGGTCTTTGACTTTACATCTGGGTGGAGGACACACATGGAAAGGGTTACTATGAGAAACAGCCTTTCCCAGCTGCTGCCTGTCTTAAATTACTGTAACAGCAGCAGCAGCCACAGTCACTTGCTTATGCCAAACATTGTTTTTTTGGCGTATTTCAGCCTGCTCAGTTCTTTGCAGGAATTCCCACAAGGGTGGAAGGGATTTCCAGCTTGTTGAAGCCTCTTTTAAACAATTTGAGATGGCTCTGGCAGTTTCGTAGCTTAAGTGAAGACTGGAAAATGGAGTCTTCCAAAGTCAACAGCCATATTAAGTAGGAAAGGAACTTAGTGCCTGAGCTTGTGTAAACAGTTGTCTCCACACTTTGAGTAAATCTCCTGTTTTTCTGAGCTGAGAGATCGGTGCCTCTTGCATCAGATGTCCGTGCGGCTTAAATCACTTGCAGTCACTGCTCTTTTGACTTATATTTATTAATTATTATTTTGACAACAAATAATTTGGGGTTGTTTTTCATAACTTCAGCCTTTCTGTTTTCACCAAGCTCGCTAGACAGGTAGGACAAAAAGAAAAGCCCAAACCCAACCCCTTCGCAGTCTAACAGCTTAGCAATGAAAATGTGTTTTAATTATATTCAGCTCCTGCACAAAAGGCTTAGTCACTCAAAGTTAATAAGGCGTAATGGCTTCCCGCCCCACAGAGCGCTCAACCTGCCATGCAGCTCCTGCTCTGAGACAGCCATGTGATGGACGGAGTGGGGAAAGGCAGCAGTGGGAGCAGCTCCGAGGATAATTGCTAGCAGATCTGAGTGCCTTAGATGTCGCCTTCTCATTTGAAAATAACCAGGGCCCCTTTAACGGTACTCAGGAAAATTTCTCGAAAGAATGGACTCCTGCTTCAAAACAATTACTAGCACCACATCTTCATTACACTAGCTGTAATGACAGCTACAGCTCCCTTTGATCTGGTGGTGCATGGCCTGGCCTGTCGTTATTCTGCAGGCGATGGCACCAGATTGCATCTGGATGCCCAGTCGGTCAGTGCTCTCCTTTGTGATTCCTGTAGACTCGCTAGCCTCTGTCTGGATTGAATCCTGGGCAGAAGCAGCCCTGTTCCCTCCAGCCTTTTAGGCTTTTGCCGTGGTGGGAGGGAAACTGCTTGCATGCTGCACAGCCCAGAAGAGGCCAGGTCGAGGAAGAGGCACAGCCAGCAGTTGCCCATAGCAACTGTAATACCACAATCTCGTTAGCTTGCAGTCCCCTGCAAAGATAGGGCTCTCACTGCTGCTTTTGGCTCTTGCTTTTGCTGAGGGAAAGTTGGGGGGATGGGGCTGTCTCTTGCAATTGCATAGAGAGAAAAGGATGGAGAGGCAACAGCACTTGCTGCCCCAGCTCCCAGCCAGCCAGCAGCAGTGGGAACAGCGAGCCCAGCTCCCCAGGACTTTTCGGTCTGGCTTTTCCATCCCAGGTCTGTTTCCTAAGTGCATCCTGGTCCTGTCTGTCCATCCATGGGGTGGCAGGGTTCAGTTTCCCCTCTGTTACAGGGAAGCCTCCCGCTGGCTCTCAACTCAGCCATTCTGTGAGCTGGGTTGCCTTCTAGCCCAGGCACCTGACCTGAAATCTTGTTAAATTGAAATGTCTGACTAGTCTCTCACTTTCACTCTCAATCTTTAAAGGAAACAGAAGGAAATTACTTCTGGAGTGTACAAGTCAGGAATTGCTGCGGGAAGTTCTTTTGGCTGGAATTCATGTGGCCAGACTAGGTAATCGGGATAGGCCCACTGGAAATGTATGAAAGGTCATGGTGGAGGTGCTGGATATGGGTTTAAGTTAAATCCTAGAATAGTCTATACCTTTCTTAATTTTACTTTTTATTTTTTGCTAAGTAAACCCTTTCTTGATTATAGTAAATGCCTTCTTAAGAGATCAAAAGAATTATTTTAAAGGACGCTGCTTACTCACAAAATTCATTATGGTAATGCTCCATCATACTTTGCCAAGCCGCTCTCTCTTTGATCTGCTGCTGCGGCCTTTTGTCTGTTTCTGCAGTTAATCTACATTTTGTTGGTGTCAGAGGTTTTTTAGCTTTTACATCTCATTTTATATGCTAGTAGCCGTATGGAATTACAGAATCCACTTTTGAAGTTGATTTCAGTTCAAGATTTTAAAAATTCCTCCTTTATGAAAAAATAAAGAGCTCTTGATTAATTATTGATAAGGAGATTTACTCCTTTTTTAATCCAGCAGTGTTATCTAGTAAATATTGTCTTCTGTAAAACAGTACGCTATTCTTATATTTGAGGTGGGATTTTATTTGTATATTTTAACGACTCTGGGTTATTTTGATAAGGAGTGTTGTGGTAATTTGTTCTTGTCAAACAGTTTGGGTCGTGTTATATGACACACTCCATATGAGTCCGATTTGACAAAAGCCCTTTTCTTAATATCTTCAAATTAGAGCCTTTCAGTGTCAGATCACTTTTGTTCTAATTTATTTTTAGTGGATGTTAGTATTTATGAATGGCAGAGATTGACAGCCCTAGACACTCCTGCTTACTATGAAAAGAGGACCTTGGTAGAATAGACATTATTCAATAGGCATCTTGAAATATGAGGAAATGACAGAAATCAGTAAGATACTGTAATTTCTGGCTATGAACTATACCCAAAGGACAGCTCAGGTCGCGGAGGTGTGAGAAGAGTACTGCAGTTTTAGAGAAGGAAACGACTCTGCATATTCTGATAATGTAAAATTTTAGTGAAGTGCATGTGACCGAGTCTATGTGGATAGAAATCTTCCATCGTGAGACTGGAGATGTACTAGCAGGTTCGTGTGAACAGCCTTTTCCTCAATAGATAACTGCATTCATGCTGTTAAGGGAGATCGCAGAGAAATAAATCAATAAAGCTATAATAACAGGGGAATTGCAACCAAACATACATGAACTGTTTGGGTATGAGAAAAGGACAGGGTTTTAGAGCAGAAGTTTCTCAGGGTGTTAAACAGTTGCTCCTTCTAGCTTATCCATGAGGAGGGGTGACTCTAATTAGCACAAGAGTTCCAATGGGAATTTATCTAAGAAGGAGCAGTGTATAAGCCATGGAGTAATAATCCCACAATAGCTTGGAGTTCAGTATCCTTGGGGACACCAACAACTAATATAATGGCATTTCATTTTAAGAAGAGGATTTCAAGAAGTAGATGATACCAGTTAGGAAAAGACCCTCCGATTAAAGAAGGGTCTGGCTGAAGAGTTTAACTGACACAGAGGAACAAACTGTGTGGCAGCAGCTGAAGGTGTGCTGGCAAACACAGAGCAGAGCATGTGTGATTTTGCTTTTCCCTTTTACCGTTTCTGCAGTTTCTCCCCAGGATGGGGTGACCAGAAATGAACAGAGAGTTCCACACTGAAGCATACGATTAATTTATAGAGTGGCATTATGAAAATTTCATTTTTTTCTGTCGTGTTTCTCATCCATCATTAATGTTCCTTTCTCTTTTTTTTTTTGACCAATGACCAGATGTTTTCCACTGAGATTGTCTCAGAGATATGTAGGTCTTTTTTTCAGAGTAGTTACAGCTAATTTAGGACCCAGCTGTCCTGTTAAACATGCCAAGGCCCTAATATGACAGAACCAAAACGTGTGTGAGATTCAGATTCTTTCTTCCAATCTGCAGGTAACTCATTTTAAAACAGCATCACTGTTGACTGATTGGAGGACAGGGATAGACTAGTTTGACATTTAAGACCATGTAAGGGGAGTTACCCCAACTTGAACACATTTATAAGTCCTATAGGTTCTTTGACACCAGGAAGACAACTAGGTGTTCTGGAAAATTACAGCTAGAGGAACATGGAAGATGTGGAGGCTCTCTAGCAACTCTGCATCCTACCAGGATGAGCTAATAGTGTGGAATTACTTCAGTATTCTAGTAGACCAGGTTTATTTATGGCAAGACTGCTTTTTGTGGGTTTTAGAAGCATCTATATCTTTAGAAGTCTATGGATGGTTTCAGCTGGAAAGGGCTTGAAGCAGTGCTAGTTTGAATCTTTGTAATAAACCACGTGAATTTCATGAAGCCTCTCCCTTCCCTTCCCTTCCTTCAGTTTTTCCCTTATGAACTTTCAGCTGAGTTTTGTGCCTGAGAGGTTCATATCAGGGTTACACAGCAGACTTTTGCCACAGTTATGTTGACTGGAAACATCATCCTTGAAAACATTAGCCCATAACATTTTCCAGCCAAAACTGTACTTCTACAATTGCAGCTTGTTTCACAAGTGTGATCTGTAACAGGATCATTTCTTCTTATAATATACAAGTATTCCAATGCCTACTAAAAATGTAGCCTCGAAGAAGTAGTAGACCAGGCTCTTTAGGGCCTGATAAGAGAATATATATTTTTAAGGATCTGTAATGGTGGGGGAAGGAGTGGCTGGAAGGTATTTAAATGTGCTTTTCTCTTTTGCATATGAATATTACCCCAAATGACTTCTTTGTGCACACTACTGCACATACCTACACCACTGTCTCTTTCTTGGGAGTACATTTAAGGATCTGGTGTTCATGTTGTGCAGAGTTTTGGAGATAAGCACATCCATGCTGCTATATACATGATAACATTTCATATGGCAAATGGTAAAATCTTTTTTCTTGTTTTCAGTAGGCCTGCTTATACCTGCAAGCTGTGAAGAGGGATGCTGGGGAAGAAAGACAATGGACAAATCATAAGCTCCGTTAAAACAGATTTAGGAGAATCTCTGAGGCAGGAAAACCACATGGGGATGTGCTATGATGAAAATGCTACTGCAATAGGCATACTCTACCTAAGACAGTGTTAGTGGTAAATATGTATTTTAGGCCTCTATTCAGAAAGACACAAGTGTGTCCTGTGCCCAGTCTTTCCTTTTGTCTGGCTCTAGGTCTTTAGACATGCTTAGCCAGTAGGTACCACTAGGCTTACTGATTTAAGGAGCTTTCAGAGTCTCTAAAGCTGGGCCTTAACATCTGCGGTGCATCCTCTTCTGTCTGCACTTGTGTTGGCACCGCTGGCTTCTTGTCACCATCTGCTGTTAGAAGATACTTTCCTCTCTAATCTGCTGACCAAGCTGCTTTTGTGAGCGCTTCCTGTCACATTTCAGTTGAAATGAGCAGGGTTAGCGAAGACCTGTCATTTAAGCTGTGTTAACTCACCTGGCTAGTTTTGACTAAGGCTGTTTGGGGCATGCTCGTGTGAGCTGCTCACTTGGTCTGTCCGAGCTGGTGAAGGCAGTGCTGCTTGGCAGGGTGCACGGTGGGGAACTACATGTGGGGAAGGTGAACTCTGGCTGCCTCAGCCGCCATCCCAAGAGAACCTTTCTTTTCAGGGGCTCATCCTTCGCACACCCAAGTAGGTCAAAATAAAAACTGGGTGAGGGCAGGAAGGGGTTAAATGAGGAGCCATGTTCAAACACACAGACTGCGTCTCTGCATCTTAGAGTTTCAGGGCTCCTTCACTCTGTTTCCCATCTGAGGCAGAAGCTGTGAATTTTAGCCTTTCCAAGTGAGGCGGTGCGTGCCTGGCCTGCTTGGCTCCCCGGCAAACCTCCGACTGCAGTGTGCTGCAGGCAGTCCTAGCACTACAGCTCTTCATCATTTTGTTGGAGGGGTAGGGGCTGGAGAATCAGTAGTTTTAGCATGCATGCCACTGCCTACAGAAACAGGTGCTGACCCTCTTTATTGTTACCGGTAAAATTAAACTGATGCGACAGTCATACATGGCAGGTTTCCAGCTCTCTGCTCTTCTTGGGGTGGGAGGGAGGGATTACCCTTTCCTTAGAGAGAAGGAAGACTGGATGCTTTCCAGGAGTGAAGGAAAATCCTCCCATGACCACTGTGGAGCTGCAGAATAACCTACCTGCTTCTGAAGGAAGAAACTTACTGTAAATGCAGCAAGGCAGAGATAGGAGAAATAAATCATAGGTTATAATGGGGGACATCCCCTTTCCTCTCCTCAGCAAATACAGTATTTCATCGTCTAGGCTCAACCATAAATGGCGTTTTTGTTTCTCCCATGCATACTAAATAGGATCTGTCTGGCTTATGTTTTCATTAGAGTCAGAGGACTGATCTATTCCTACTCTTGGAATTCTAGTTTCTTACCAAGGCATACAGTGTAGGAGTGTACATGCTGCCAAGAAGGATGTATCCAGGTGGAAAGGAGGTACTGAAGCACTTCTGTTGCCCCAGGTCAGAGCATCACTTGAGAAGAAGATTATGTCATCTGGGTTGATCTGCAGTTCTGAGTAATGGAGTTGACAGCATCTCCCTGTTTTCCTTTGTGATTGTTTTCAAACCCATAACTGTTTTTGTCAATCAGGCATCATGTTGGGGTTTTTTTTTCCTTCTTTACTGCCCATAGGCACTTGGTGAGAGGCAGCTGCTTTAAGTTTGCTGGGGCAGGGGGAATATGTTCTCTCTGAAACACCCCAAGGAAGGCCTCATGATGAAACCTGGGTAGAACCTGGCAGAAGTCCAGTTCTCCTCTTTACTCCACACTTGCAGGGTGACTTTGAGCAAGGACACCTCTGTGCCTTTCTGCCTCAGTTTCTTTCCTGTGCAGTGACTTCAGAGAAGGCTAATGTCCATCATTAAAGGCAGTGAGTATCTTGGATTCACCTCTACATGTAGAGCATTCCCAGACTCTTTGCTTGTCTGTTCCCTGGCATTGGCTCGCATGAGAGGTCTCACAACACAGGCCTGTGGCTGCGGCAGTGAGTCATGGCCGGTCATGTGCCAAGAGAAAGCTCTGCGCTAAACCATAGCTAGGTAATGGATCCTGTAGTGGGGCTCACCCATGGCTGTAATCTCATGTACTGGTCAGTGGGTCAGGGTTGAGGCCAACCCAGAGAGGTACGTGGGGCGCTACAGAGAGGCAAGCCCTGGTATGGTGGTGTAGAGGGACTCGAGCATGGGCAGTGAGTGGGACTTGCCTTGCCTGCTGCTGTTGCACATGGGTTGTCACACTGCTGATTTGAACCCCAGTGTGCGAGGGCTGTTTGGATACCTAGGGAGCCACAGTCCTTAGCTGGGACAGCATGACTTCCTATAGGGTTTTGGTTGTCCTCTGCTCTGTTTAATTCCTGCGTACAGAGAGTGGTAAACTAAACACTGAGCCATACTTGGGCAGCAACATATGCATTTCTAGCCTCTGCTCTAGCTCCTTGCCTGCTCTATTCCTTCCTGCCTGAGCAATGAACATGCTTTCAGATATGAAGTACTCTGATGTTTCGATATCAGCACTTGTAACCAAAGCTGATCTCCAGTCATATTTGGCCTTCATCTCTCATTCAGTACTTCCTAAACACCAAAACTGAAGCTTTTTAAGGAACTCTGCTTTAATAATGCTGAGTGGTGATTTAAGAAGGAAAGACAAGATAGGGGAAGAAAAGGTATTTTAGCAGCTTCTCAAGTCACGCAGTTGCTGTTGCTTGGTCCCTGCTGGACACTAATTCCTACTGGGAACACCTTGTGGCAGCTTTCAGAGTACTCTGAAGCTGAGTCTGTAATTGTGACTCAGAGCAGATCTATTCTATTTCCTTTCTGCAGCCAAGTTTGGGCTCCAGTACAGACATGAAGATGCCCCAATGTACGAGCAGCTCTAATACAGCAGAGCCTGCCAGGCAGCAGCAGCCAGTACTACACAGTATGGTAGCTGGAGTAGTTGGAATAGAAATGTTAAACCAAAGGAATGTGCACAGTGTAGAGCTCAGAACAGCTGAAAGCCTGTTTTCCTCATTGCATGAAGAATGCCCTAATGCATTTTCTTCTCCTTTGTCTACTACTTGTTCTTGGTTAGCCAGGTAGCTCCAGTTTATCCAGGAGTGAGCAGCTGTAGTCTCTCAGATGGTGGCACCATTGTCCTATGGGAGAGTGACTGAGTTGTGCAGTCACACGCATTAATGGATGGAAGAAGATGATTTGCCTCTTTTTACCTCCGGCGTCAAATCTAAAATGTAGATTTGCTGCAGGTCTAGTCATCAGTCAGACTTCGAGTTTGAGTGTATTGTCCAAGTATTTAAAACCTCCCTCCTTCCTGAGAAAAATGACAGTACTACTCTATCAGTTACTGGAGGCCCACCCCTAACAGTAGTTTATCTTCACACTGGTGCTTCCTCTCCTTTCTAAAAGGTTTTGAGCAGTGAAGCAGTTAAGAGTCTTGCCATTTAAAGTATTCTATTGGGAATCCAAACTGAAAGGATTGCAGAGCTGCCATTCCAGGCTTCTGCAGGCTCAGGCAGATCTTCAGAGCAGGTTGCTTTCTCACAGTTCCCTTCACCATTGGTACACCTAGCAGCATGCTTAAAAATGGAAGGTGAGAGTCTGGTGTGCAACTGAGATGTCTGGTTGGTTTTTCCTTTAAAGAGAACATGGCTCTTCCTTTTGGGAAATGTGAGTTTATGTTTTATGATAATTATGACCATTTTCTGGCCTATTCAGGCTAAGAAGTGCTTTCATATTGATTTCAAAGGAGCCATGATTTAGACTTCTTTTATACTAGAATGGATGGTGTCTGCTTCCACTTTAAACTGATGACATCTGTGACTTCAGAAGCTCATATTCAATATTAAAGATTTTATTATCTGGTCAGTGCTGCATTGAAATAACTGAGAAAGCTAAACTGTGCAGCAGAATTCTTCTCAGGCAGATTCAGCTTATATTTCTCTTCCCAGTGCACAGAGCATGGTCCACTAAGCTTTTGAATATCAAAGCACGAGACATGGGGGTCTGCCATTAAAGTAGCTGTTCCCATAGGACAGCTATGTAGTGGTGGATGGTAGTGCTGGGATCAGATGTGCTGTCATGTTAATGGCTTGAATTTGCAGCATGCTGCTGCTGAAAAGCCTGCAGAGATGTTCTAGCTCACGGTCCCTGGAGAGTATTTGAGGGAGAGAAGTTGGAGGGGGGACCAGAATGTAAACAAACCTAGTGGAAGTAAACGTAAAATAAACAAAATGGACCAGTCTTAATAGCTAAAGACAATGCAGATTGTACACTAAATAATGCAAGGGATGGCATTATCCTTAGCCTGTCACTGGGAGCGTCTGTTGCGTAGCCGTCATCTCCCAGAAAAGTCTACTCACATTAATTTCAATAGTAGCCTTTAAAGGACAAGCTCATCTGCCACTGGATTTTTAGCTCTCAAAAGCCATCCAAAACTGAAAACCAAATAAAGTCACAGCCCCCCTCACCTTCGCCCGCCTGCCTCGTTCTTCCCTAACATTTGTCTTTTAGGTCATGATGAAATTGCATTCTACTCCAGGCAGCAAACCCTTTGAAAACATATATCCTCCCCCAAAGCGTTCCATTTTTCCCAAACATGCTAGAGACACTGTCTCATGATCTGCAGTAGTTATCTTGACAGGTCAATTATTAAAAAAGAGATTAAAAAATTAAATTTAAAACATGATACAGGAGCTTGGCTGCTGGCTTTCCTTTTACTGCTGTTTCTCTGCAGAATGCTCTTGGCACCAATTGACATGGGAACTGCATTGCGCCACAGAGGGAAATTATCTTCCCCTATCTTGATGCCAGAGGATAGATAACCTCTAGGTGGAGATTTCTCTCCAGATTTGTAGGCATTCAGAGTAGGAACAGCACCTCCTGGCACACAGCTGATTATAGCACCAGAGCTAGCTGCAATATTGTGAATGGTCATGTCGTTGATTCCTACTGGCCTGCTTGAAAGATCTACCTATATAGGAAAAGAAACTTGGCATGGAACAGTAAGAGGAGGGATGGAGATATTGTTCTTGCTTTACTGAAAGAGCATGAAAGAAGAGAGATGTGAATTTTCACCTATTAGATATTTGATCAGTTTAATAATATCCACACACCAAACTTTATGAAGGTTTATAAAGAATCCCTTTGGGCGTGCAGGTGAGTAATACATGAGTAGTATGTACCTGCAAGATTCGTGCTAACAAGTAAGCTCTTTGGGGGAAATAGTTCATCTGTTAGTTCATTTTTCTTGCAAAATTGACATTAACATGCATTATTGCCAGATAAATACTTCAGCACATCATATAAGCAGCTATTGAAACAGGTACCAACTGGGGTCCTTAAGGTTCCACACCAGTTGAGGAATGCAACATAAGGAAGAAATTGGGTCCTCAAGGTGCCTTTCAGGGCTGATTGAGAAACTAACTTGACAAAGAATCTCCTGAAATCTTGTTTTCTGCTCTGCTCTGCTCCTCTCTTGGGTCCTGGGATAATTTGTAATTCAAGCTTGGAAAGAATCCTATGCTATTTCCTTCAGACTTATTCCTTCCACATGTGAAATCTAGTAATTTAAACACCTCATCTCCTTTCATAACTGAGGCAGGAAAAAAATAGCCAATGATTGCTGATTGAATCCATATTTCCACAAAGTTCCAGTTATTTTCTTTGATGTTTTGAAAAATAAAATGAAATGAAGGTAGTTAAAGGAAATAAATACCTTTTCTTTAAATACAGATGGATGCTGCAAATGAATCTGTACTAATCTGGACTTGCAAATAAACCCCTAAAAACCTACTGGCCCTATTCCTGGGGTGTGATATCAAGCAATGAATTTGAAACCAGAGACAGGTTTAGTAGTAAGCGCTGGTTCAGCTTCAGAGGGTGGGAAGCAGCTCAGAATGAGTGATGATGTATTTTGGCTTAAAGCTTTAAGAAGAGCACAGGATAACGATTCAAAATAAGCTCCATTACCTAATTACTTGGGGCTCAGTGGGAGTGGAGGATGCTCAGTATCTTGGAGCAGCATTTTTGAAACTTTATGTTGAGCTCCTCCTCGCAAAAGCCAGTCATGCATCTTCTTCAGTACTGCTTCATTTGGCTATGGACCTAATCATATTTCAGATCTTCGTAGTGCTATACTCCTCCACCATTCCTAAATGCTGAGGGCTGCGAGGGAGCTGACAACGGTGAGATTAAAGGTACCACCGTTCAAATCTGAATTAGCACCCATTGAAAGAAAAAGAGCGGATCATGCATTTCAGAGCTGACATTTCAGGCTCTCTGCAAACTCCAGCAGGGAATGAGTTTATAATATTTGAGTCATGTTTTCAGGGTTTTTTTTTTCACAAACACTGGAGTTACATAAAAAGAAGGAGAAGAATGCTGAGACTAGAAAACGTCTGGAAGACTTAAGCATTCTTTACATCTCTTCCGCGAAATGGCAGCTACATGACAAAGTTATATGACAAAGTGGATACAAACTGGGTAACTCCTTTGCTCTTAAACTGGTTCCACTTTTCACTGACAACATCTATAACTTCAGAAACTTGTATCCTACAGTGAGGATGGTTTTACTTTGCCAGTGCTGTCCCTAAAGTGCAGGGAGCCAAAGAGAGCAGCAGAGAGTTTTTCCCATGAAGTTACAGTTCATGTTTCTTAGCCTCCTACCCAGATTTTTTAAGCAATATGTTTGTTGACCAGGGACTTTTTGAAACCAGAGGGGACCCTGCCTCTCTCATTCCATGCAGATTGTTGGAACAATGAAAATGCCATAATTGCAGCCACGTTGTAAAAGACAAATTGGTAACTCTGGGGAGCTGAATTCTAGCCCTCTTCCTCCACATGGCATGTTTCCTGCAGCAATCCCCAACTGAGCCATCGGAGGAAGAACAAGATACTTTTTCCTGCATCAGCAAACCCATTGTACTTGTGCAAACTCCTAGTCTTAGAACAGTCCGTTCTTCCACTGTTGGCAGTGAAGATGGAAGGCACGTATTCCACCTGCCACCAGGTTTTCCCTTGCTTTTCCACCTTTGTAACTGTATTTTCTCTTACTTGTCCTGGCAGGGAGTACAACAGCAGAAGTATTAAGTCCAGTTCCATTCAGTAAAGCCCTGCTTAGCCCAAACTAACTGCCAAACCCCATCACATCCAGTCAGTGTGCGATGGCTTGGTGTGGAGTTAGCCTGCATTGTGTGGTAAAGCTCAGTAAAGCCTGCTGGGGAGAGGTGGAGGGACTGGGCGCTCGTGGACAGTGAGATGAGTGCCCAGGGCAGCTGCCCACTGCTCATGTCTGGTGTAACGTGCTGCTGCAGAACAAGTAGAGAGAAATGGCGTCTTGGCAGAACCTGGCTTTCTGAACTCCTGAGGGGGTGTCTTCGACATCGAGGCCTCGGAAGGACTCTAAGGAGAGGTTGATTTCTTTCTTTACTGCGGCACAAAACTGGGCAAATCTAGCACAAGATTTGCAGAGTCATGTGAGCACTTTTCAGCTGCGGAGTTACAACTGAGCAATCTACAAGGAGTTGTATAATCCCTGGGGCACTCAAGCATTCACGGGTATCCACAGATCTTTCAAAAGGAACCTGTAAAAGTTCCTTTGCTACACACGAACAAGACTGTGTTGCGCATTTGCGTTCTGCTTGGTTAGGCAGTTGCAGGGTGATGCTGGGTCATAAGGAAGGCCAAGGTCCCTCTGCAGATACAGAGACTAGAAAATGAATGTTCTTAGCTCCTCTCTGCTTAAGCTTCATCTCTGTAAACTGGAGGGAATTTTTCCCTGTCTGCTGGGGCTGCAGGGAGGGTAAATTTTTGTAGGTGGCTATCGATCAGCCTGCTAGAAGTATGCTGAGTCCCCGTACCCAAGGCTCTTACAGAGGTACAGTGGACAAGGGCTTCTGCATCCTCCATCCTCACATAGGAAGTTCACAGAAAAATGTGGTGATACTGCTTCTCTACCACAGGAGAGGAAGCGAATCCGATCCCACTAAACTGAGCTGAGGAAAGGAAATGTATGAGAGGGAATTTGGGTGCATCTGGCACATTATTATCCTTTAAAAACCTAGCCTGTCTGCTTGTACCTTCCCAGAAATCATTGCATTTTCAAATGGGTGAAGACTTTTGTTGTAGAATCAGAAATCTCAGCTCCACACAGACCAGTCTTTCTAATGAGCCATTTAACCACTACAGAGTTCAGGCTACCTGACGTAATGTCAAACGGAGAGACTATTTAACTTTGCATTAATTATGACAGCAGACTGGGGACAGGAAATCAAGCCTTGGTTGAGAAGGTATCAACTCATAATGCAGTGCAGTGGAGCTTCAGCTGTACCACAGATGTGGTAGCTGTATGTATTCATCTCCTCTTTTACCAGCAAAAGAATAAAACACGTTGTAATAATAAAGAAATAAAAACATCCCTTTTATTAAAGCCTGACCACCCTGACCTTTATGCAGTGCATTATTGACAATTCCTTTAACATTTATTTAAACTTGATTTCTCAGAGCAGGACATGACAGAAAGTAAGAAACATTCATTTCAATTGTAAAACCTTTCACTTTAATGCATCCCTGAATTAATTGGGCACAGTCTTCATATCAAGTGAAATAAATGGGTTGATAATTGATTAGGACCTTGGGGAATGACAGGATCTGATTGGCTAAGGAAAGAGAAGTGACCTATAAAAGGTCAGGATTTTTTCAAATCACTTTTTTAATAAAGCATGTTGATGAAGAAATTATCTGCAAGGCTTAGGTGAAATATTCTGATTTGATATATAACTTATGTCAAAGTGAAAATGGGATGCGATGTAACTTAATTCTTGGCAAATTTGAGCTCCCTTTTGAAAGAGATATGTCTTGCTCTGAGTCCCCACACTAGGCACTGTTATGCTCTGTAGCCCATCATGGCTTTTCTTATCTTGCATGTCCATCCTTCTGGCAAGAGAGATCTGCCAGGTCCTCCCCTCTGCTGAGTAAAGGCTCATGAAAGGGATGGGTTTTGGTTAGTTCTCTGAGTTCTCTGCCTTGCTTATTATGAACATGGCTTTGCTCTTCTAAGCTCTCCTCTCCTCTCCAGCTCTGCCTTTGGAGAGGTTGGGGTGAGTCGGCAGGGATCCCTATATGTGTAGTGAGGCCGATGTTCCCACCTCCATCCAGGGCCAGAACGTTTGCTTTTGGAGCAAGTCTCTCTTGTCTTAGCTGGACTATTTGGTCTGTCTTCGAAACTTGCCCTTTTGCAAGCCTCACCTAGTGCTGTGCCCTTCCCCCGCACTCTTGTGCTGACACAGCAGCAAATGTAATTACAGCAGTTCCTGTAAATATAGGAGTATTACAGGTTTCCAGCTCAGTGAAAGACTTTCAAGGCTCTGGTAGTGAATCCTTCCCTCACTCCCCCATGCTGCACCTTGACCAGTTTCACTGTGTCACCAGAGGAAGATATTTCTTCTTCCTGTGCCCCTGGCTCAAGCGTCTATCCCAAGTGGGATGACTGTTGGCTCGTCTTGGCCTTCCTGCAAGCCTCTGTATTTTCATGAGCAGATCCAGAAGGTGCCCGCCAGGCTTCCCACTGTGCTGATTAAATCAATTAGAGCACAGCACACCAAGGCATCTCTTCTTTGGGCTGGATCCCAGCTCATCAGAGCAGCAATAATAAAAAGCTGAGCCTTACCTGATGGACATACTCCCTCTCATCCGTGAAGGGGCTCATGAAAACATCATGCTTCTGGGAAGCCTTCCAGTGCCGATGACCACATACCCACGGCAAATGCTTATTTGGCTCCTGTTTGTTTTTAGTGTTGTGTATGGCACTCGTGCTGTAATGTTTTATCAGCGCTTGGGAGTCGAGTTTCTCAAGAAGAGGCTCAGCACTTCCACTAGCTGAGCAGACATTCAGCCTGGTCTAGTCTGCTCTGGCTCCTGGAAATATCTCGTTCTTATAGGAGACTTAACGATGCTGTTAGCCTTGTCATCCTCATCCCAGTGCAAGGTGATCTCGTTGCAGAGCTGTACGCTTTGAAGTGCTTGATTATTGATAAGTAGTTCGATACTTTCATTTTTCTGCAGTGTTTCTTGTCAGGCTCTGAGAGATTTAAAACATCCCTTTTTTGTTTGTGGAGGTATCACAAAGACTGATTGCATTTAATGACAGATCCACATTGGAATCCCATTTTCGAAAGAGCTTGAACCATGCAAGTGTTGGAGATTTCAGCCCAGCCTAAATCTGAGTTGAAGTGCCTTATGCTAGTAAAGATCCACGTTCACAAAACAAACTGCTGCGTCCCTTGAAGATGTTAACTCCTCAGAGCCCCGCAGCAGCACACTGGATTTGCCCATGCCCTTTCACACTAGCTCCCGAGCACAAAACCCTCTGCCGTTGGTTGTTCAAGCCAACAGAGCAGCGTGTGAACAGAAATGAGTGAGGTCTGGGCACATGGCATGGATACGAAAGCCTTGTATCACTACTGCTGGGTGCAAAAGCCAGAATTAAGCTTTACCAGAGTTCACCTGGAAGAGCTCCTGCGGTTTGGCTTTCCTTTGCTTGCCTGCTTTTGTTCTGCATGAATCCTTTTTTTTCAGGCCCCTGATGAATCCTGGGATTTCCCTGCCTTCATAGCCTTTGGGCACTGATTTCTATTGTTTCAGTGATCCTGCACAAAGGGACATTAAGCTTTTCTTTCCCTCAGCTGAAAGGAATGCGGCTGCGAGCCCAGGAGCTTTAGTGCAGCCCCTGGGAGCTCAGGCCCCATTACACACCACCTTCCCCCGGGCACTCTTTCTCCGGGAAATCTGCACAGCACATTCTCTTTCTGAACCTTCTTTACAGGAAAATCAAGGTTCTTTTTCTGATATTTAGCCCTCAAAAACACATGGTTCCTGGGAATGCTTGGTTGAGGGGCTTTCTGAGAACTGGGCTGTGGAAGCAAAAACTCCCTCTGTGTTTCCTGAAGCAGAAAGGATGCCCTGCTTGATGAAGTGGAGGACATATTTCGAGGTGCCCTGCTTATGTTGTGGCGAGATGCCTATCAGTGCGACAGGGTGCTGTCCCCTTTCTTCAGTAGGAGATTCAGTGGTAAGCTGGTGCCGGCTCGCTTGGCTCACAGCCTTGTATTCCCACGTACGCCATGGGAGAGGGGCAGGGGTGCAGCACAGTCCGTGTTTGTCATGTCTGGGAAGCAGCAGAGGATGGCAGGCGGGGGCAAGGAAGGGGCCCCCATTCCATGATAGCTATGTGATAGCATCTAGGCATGCCCTATGAGGAAATGCTCTTAACCTGATAGTCTCCTTCCCTCCCCCCACAGTCAGCCAAGAAACTGATATATAAGTTCAATGCCTGAAATTGTATATGACTCTCTCTCCCCCTTCCTCTCCCTCTCCCCACTTTTTCATCTCTGTAATTGCCCGGAAGAAAACAATATCAGTGTTGGTCAGAAAGTGTAATAGGCTTTACGGGGTACAACATGCAGGCAGCCCAGGTCTCTGCAGAAGCGGAGACCTGACACACATATGAACAAGTCGAAAGAGGAGCAGTTAAAAAAAAGCTTTCTGTGGTTTTTGACTGGAAGGATCCTAAACTCCCCTAGAAACCACAGCAGCCTGTAGGGTGGCGGTGCTGTACATATTTCCCCTCGCCTGCTGGCTGTCCAGCTCTGAAGTCAACCTTCAGAAGCAAGGAGCTTCTGCAGAATCAGCATCCATTTCAAACTACAAGCGGCACGCTGACCCCAGCTGGGATTTAGCCAAGGAAATGAAGCTTGCATCCTAGGCAAGACGGCCGTGGACTGCCGAAGTGGAAGTAGCAATGTGCAGTTGCAAGTTTCTGAGGTAGGGACCTTACTTGCAGCTGTAACTTCCAAGTAGGACCCAGCCTCCCTCCCTACTGGCTCTACCCTAACCTTCTCCCAGGCATTCCCGCCCCCACCGCAGGGTTGGTTTCCCTGTTTGTGAAGCAGCTTGAGAAGCACTGTAAATTATAGCTCAAACTGTTAAGGAAAACCCAAATCACTGCCAGGAGTTAGTTCACAAGCAGGTCAACTGTACCTGCAGTCAGCAGGAAACCCTGGGAGGGGGAGAGGGTAGACAGCTGGGAACTTCTTGACAGCTCTCCCAGAGTAAGCCCCCTCCAGAGCCCTTGCTTGTCTGTGAACTGACAGAGGCATGTAATTAACAAAAATGATAAGTAGTTGCAAAAAGAAATGATCAACATTTGGGTTTTCTGTCCTGTGGAAAACTTCAGTATTTCAGGGCTTTTTTGTTCCTGCTTAGGCCAAAGGGTGGACATTTTAACTATTATCTTTTTAGAAAATGGACATTCTGGAGGAAAAAAATGATTTGAAAATGTTGAAATATTTCATTCTGTTTTTCCAAATGGAAGATAGGGGTTTTACTTTTCTTTGTGGCACAGTTAATGTTTTCTTGTAAAAACTTCTTTGATTTTGTAGAAACTGCTTTTCTTTTATGCATGGCCTTGCCTTCCTTCTCCTCCTGTCCTGTCCTGTCCTGTCCTGTCCTCTCCTCTTCTCTTCTCCTTCTGGAGATTTGTAACCAGCAGCCTCTGTTCTGTATGAAACATGGCCCATCTTGTTCCACAGTGACCTCAAGCATTATACTGAGGAGCTGGTTCAAAGCTTTGCTAACCACTTCCTCTAGCCCTTAAATTTTCTTTTAAAGTCTCCTTGTCAGGTGTTAACTGAGCTCAGTCCTACTCATAAGATCTGACAAGATCACATCTTGCAGTGATATGGCTGTAGGCAGGAAACAAGTGTACTGATATGTAAGTCACATGCAGCACTCCTCTTATACATGCCGGGTCGGGATTCTGTCCTGTTCCTTTCGATAGCACCTCAGAACTGCGTCTGCACCCGAGGAATGTAAGAAGATGCCGGGTTAGCAAGAGTATGGGAAAAGGGATGCAGTTTGGTGTACAGATGTATGCAGGCCCCTCTCTCAGGAGAGACAAGGGCTAAGATGCAGTATCTGAAAGGCCATGGGATTTTGCTATTGTCATTCTGACTCAGGAACAGCCCTGACTTTCGTGTCTTGCTGTTTAATGTAATACCAACTGTAAACACAACGGATTATTTTCTGCTTCCCAGGGCAGTCACATACATCTGTGCAAATTGGGTGTAAGTTCCTAAAATACTACAGTTATGTTTTGTGTTTATTATGCACTTTGCCAGCAGTGAAGTGTCTGTGAGAAGTGTACAGCCCAAGAGTAAAACCTTACCTGGCTACATTATGGATTAGGAAGCACAGGAACTCTTGTGCTATTGAGCTTTAGGGTGCAGCTGGTCCAGTTTTTCTCTCTTTTTTCAGTATGAGTTAAATGGGCCAGGCGGTTTGAGTTAAAGGGATCAGCAATAGGCAATTCCTATCTGACCTCAGGGACAAAAATTCTTCTGTCCAAGTTTTGTATCCTAAGATACAGCCTGCCTGGCAACTCATCCCTGTGGGATTTTTGCTTCAGCTAGCTGACAGAGTGTTGCCTTGTTTATTGGTCTTGCTTTTCAAGACATATTGACCTGGGGGAACTTCACAGCATATGCCAAAACTTGGCTCAGTATCCTGGCATTCCTGGGATTATCCCAATTTGTTTTCAGTAATACAGGAAAAAAAAAGGCACAGTCAAATTACTGCTCCCTTCATATTCATGAGAGAAATGCATCCCTCCCCCTTTTACAGGAGAGGATCTGTTCTGATGATCTATCCTCATAGACAGATGGAGCTAAGGAGATTCCAGATGTATTTTAAGGGATTATATTACTTAGCTACTGAGACATTTTGTGATTACCTTACTGAAAATACGTGCACCAGCATCAGGAGGCAAGCACTTAGACATCCTTGTAGATATAAAGATAGCTCATGATTGATGAAATGGTGGGAGAGGCACAAAAGAAATGGAATGAAAACATGACTGTACATTCGAAAGAAATGGCTTCATTCTGTCTGGAGTGGTGTGCAGGCTTTGTCCTGTGGGGTTCTTACAGCTGTGTCTACAGCTGGAAGTCACCGATGCTATCCAGATCTAACTACACGACTGTAGTATGTCCTGTGAGGGGTAAGCCTTGTCCAGAGGTTATCTTACTTTGATGAACTCTAGGTGGTACAACCCCGGAAGGGATTTGAAAGTATCATCTGGTGCAGACTCTTTCATGGCCCTGCAGACTGAGCAAGTAATACCTGTGCTCATGGTCGACCTTGGCTGGCTAGATGTCAGCTAAGATATCTGATATCTAGATGGCAAATATATCATCCCTCGATATCTTTGGAGGAGTTAGCAACCACCTATGTGTCTCTGCTCAGCTATCTAAGAATTAGCATCCCTCCATTTTTATCATAACACATAGGACTGGAAAGACCACAGAACTCATCTAGCTCAGCTCCCTGCCCCAAGGCATTTTCACCTAAACCTATGTTGTTCTTTGAAGATACGTTGTCCAACATGTTCTTAGAAACCTCCAGTGATGGTGATTTGATAGCCTCTCTAGGAAATCTACTCTGATGCTAGACTATCCTTACTGTTACACAGTTTTTAATGATTAACCTAATTTTTATGGTAATTTTGACCCATTACAAATTATGAAGAACAAATTCTTCCCTTGCTCTCTGAAGCTGTCCTTTCTGCATTTGAAGACTTAGGTCAGCTCGCCTCAACGTTGCCTTCGCTGTATTAAGCAACACCAGTTACAGAGTCTTTCTGCTGTCTTTTCTTATTATCACTCTCCTCTAGACTCTCCAGTTGGTCTACATCTCTTTTAAACAGGTATTACTCTAGCTGAGGCCTTGCTAATAGAGATTGGGAGAATTATTTCATATGATATGCAGATTACCCTCCTGTTTGTGGAGGATGATATGTGCCCTTTTTTCTTTTCTTTTTTTTCACACACAAATGCTGTGGTGCTGTCAACTCACATTCCGCTTGTGATCCTTTCCCCCAACCTCGTTCTGCACTTGTGCAGTCGGTTGTTGCTGCCTGAGCTCCGCTTTGTTTGTAGATTTGTTAGGCCTCCTCCCTGCTCTATCACATGGGCCCCCATGAGGACATTAAATGGCCCCTGTGGCACCTCACTCGGTGCATCTTTCCATTTTGACAGTGAACATGAATGATCTTCCTGTGACCCATAGAGTACTTTGGACTGGCCCACATCTCCTTACCTTCTTTTTCAAAGAACCATGTCAGTGTCAAAAGCCTTGCTGAAGTCAAGACACATGACATTTTATCCTTTACCCCTACGGCTATTCCCTGTCAAACAAGGAAGTTAGATTGGTTTGACATGGGGTCTGTGTGACAAATCCATGTTGGCTGTTACTCATCTCTTGTTTTCTTCCAGTCCTTTGTTTATTTGTTCCAACATTTTTCCAGGAATTGGATTTAAGCTCTATTATTTATTGACTCCTCCTTCTTCCCTTTTTTTTGAAGGTAGGCATTCTCTTTGCCCTTTTGCAGTTTTCTGGAGCCTCACCCTTCCTTTAGGAGGTCTCAGTGCTCTGAGATGTCTTCAACCAATTCTCTAAATATCCTAGGATTTTCATTAAGCCCAGCTGATCTGAAAATATGTGAATTATCCTACCACTCTGTACTGCAGCCCCAGCATGTGTTCAGGATTTTGTCATGCTAAGTGCTGGACACAAGTAATAAAGACAGTTCTTTCACTAAAGACCTGATTAGCTATATATACAGATAAGCGAGACTAAGCAGAAGTCACTGGCCAGACAGAAGGCAAGTTAAACAATGAAACATTCTTCATTAGCTTAAAAGATAAAAGTGTCATCCTGCGCATAGTCTGGCCCTTATCAAACAACGTGCAGGCATTGCAGCAGGGGGTTCTTAGAGCCGGTGTCAAAAGAGGACAGGGTTTTAGCTGGCCTGCCTTTTTACAAGGATCTTCTGTAAAGCAGCAGAAGAGGGCACGTATAAAGACTAGAAAAGGAGTGGGTGTTAGGAACAGACAGTGAAGAAGAAATCACCCGGACTGTTAAGTCTGGCACTGTGGGCAGAGCTGGAGGCACATTCGTGGGCTCAGTAAAAGCTGTTCCAGCAGCTGGGGGAACGATGAGGACAGGCCTCCTGCCACGTGCTGTCTGCCAGCAGTTTGGGGCCACTGCTGGGGTTCGGTAGTGCGGCACTGGTGGGTGCTTTCACCCAGCAGCTCTGCCCAGGCCCTGCTCACACAGCCTCCCCCGTGGTTCCTAGCCCTGGGGAGATGGAGTGAGCGTGGCTTGGCTAGAGGTTGAGCTGAACCTTATTTTGCCTTTTGTTCTCTCCCTTGTTTGGCGTGCGGTCAAGCTGGACAGGTTTGCATGGAGGGGCTAGTGTGGTTCACTGTGGACTGGCCACATTTGCAGTCTGATCTGTTCAGCGCTCAGACGCAATTGCTGTCCGGCAAGTTAACTTGGGGCCGGGTGAATTGTTGACGCTGACAGGAGGACTGCAGGCTTCTGCTGTGATTGCCTAGCGTGCTGGCGGCTGGGCAGGGAAAGAGGGTGCGTGTCCTGGGAGGAAGGATGACCGGAGTGCGGAAGACAGGAGGCTGTGAGAGGTCATTGGCTAAAGGTGTTTTCAGCTCGGAGGGTTTGGAGAGCTGGGGGCCCTGGGCAGGAGCCAAAGCACTGGACAGTTCAGAGATACCGTCCCAAGCTGCTAGAACAGCTCAACTCACGTTGGCCCAGAGTGGGTAAGGACTAACTAGCCCAGTCTTTTTCTCCCCATACACCTGAGACTGCTCTTGGAAATGTTCGTTTTAATGCCTGATTAATGAGTTGTAAGCCACAGGGGGTAATTAGTCTTCTAATCACCAGCCTCAGCAACCTCACCAGCCACTCAGATTGCTCTCAAAGGCAGCCGTTTTACCACCATAATGATAAACCGGCATTAAGGAACACGATTAACACTGTGATGCTCCAGTGCAGCTCAGCCTCACCCAACAGCATTAAGCTGTACACATTCTCCTTCACACCATGGGGCTCTTTACTGTGGAGATTGCTTCTGCACTGGGCAGCTTCATTAGTTCAGACATTGTGTCTCGCTGTATAATGAGAGAGAAAAATGCACCGGTTGGAGGTTTCATCCTACTGCCCAGAAGGTTTAAATAAATAAAGTAAAAATACAGAAGAAGGCGCGCTAGCCAACATGTGGTGCAGGGCCCCGGCTGAGCGGGCTGGCTGGGTTTGCCGGAGCGCTGCTGAACCGTGCTGCAGGTGTTCTCTGTCACGGCGACACATGTTTGAACCAGGCGCCCTGTGAAATCCCAAAAAGTGCACTTCCTCTGCTTTGTCAGCATGGCTCCCCTTTGCCTGCGAGGTTTTTCAAAAGCATGAGGGAAATGACTCACCCAGCAGAATGTGGGAATTATCCTGTTTAGCTGCTCCGCTTTATCCTGTCAGAAACGCACGATGAAAAACTCTAGTCACAGGAGACCAAAGGGGCTCCCGCATAACTGACAGACACCAACTGTTTGAGAGCGCTCAGATCCTGTTATCGAGAGGAGCCTGACCCCGGTGCTGCACCTCCATTTATCATCATTTTAATCCAATTGGAAGTCTTTTCAAAAGTCTTCGTGTTCTTTCATCCCTTTCCCACTTTCTCTTACCCCAAATGTTCTCTTCTCTTGTCCTCTTTGTTTACTTTCAAACCTCCTGCCCTCCCAAATATTTTTTATTCTTTTAAGGTGAAAAAGGATAGCTTTTTAAAGATGATCCCAGACCAAATTCTCTTGGTTAAAGTAGTATAAAGTGAAGATTACTTCACCAAAATCAATGGAGCTAGTCCAGATTTAGCTGTTGATCTGGGCAGAATTCAGCTGTCTAAATCACTTTTTTTTTTTCCTTTTTAATCTTCAAAGTGATCCTGAAAGGTGCCAGACTGCAACTGAAAAGAGTTTATTCATACAAGCTAAGGCCCAAATTCCTCCGTCTCCTGTTTGTCATTAAGGTATATGAGTTACTGGGCCAGATATTGTATACTCAGAGTGAGAGATGGTTTCTGCCCATGAAGTCTAAACCTTTCTTCGTGAAGATACTTAAAAGCCTGGGCAGTTTTTAAGCATGTAAACAGGCACTCAAGGAGATTACCTTTGTGTTTAACTTCATCTATCTGCCTAAATGCCTTCTGAGACAGCGTCTGAAGGAGTCAGGGGAAAACCCACTATTGTCAGTCCTGAGTTATGGGGGGAAAGAAGAAGAAAGGTTCTGTCCCTTCAGGACATCATCATGCTATCGATAAGCTGATCACAACTGGGGAGCGTGGGAGGTGGGGACCCTTCTCCTTCCCCCTGCCCCGCTGGTTGGTGATGCTCACTTGTGCAAGAAAGACCACTAGCACATCTCGGGGTGCTGCGGTGGGAAGGTGAGGAAGGACAACCGCTGAAACCTGCACTCAGAGCAGGAGGCCCGGGGGACTGTAGCACAAGTGCCAGCTGGGTGGGAACGCCTGGGGTACAGATACCCTGGGAGTACTGGGCTGAGGCACGGCCTGGGGCCGTGGGTGCTCTGAAGTAGCTGTTACGCAGCATGTTGCACGGAGAGGTAGGGAGGAGGCTGGAATTTTCAAACTCTTTTTTGTTTTTGTTAGGGAAAAAAAATCAGCTGGTGAAATTCCCCAGAAATCAGAAGCAGAAAGAGCAAGCTTAAGCTTTGAAATTGTGTACTTGGCCCCACATCTGGCACAAAGTAGCAAACCAATGAAAAGAGCTACATGAAACATCCTGGTTTTCATGGTGTCACACACTAGTCGTGTGTTGTCCTTGTACTTATTCTGATGTTATCAGGACCCATCAGTGTTGTGCAGCGTCACTGAAAAGCTGCTGACAAGAAAATCACGTCTTCTGAAAACAAAACAAAGAGCAAATAGTTTTAATGTGTTTTGTGTCAGTATGTGTTAAGTATTTTATCTGAATGTCTAAGATAACTGCTACTGCCAACAAAAGACGACGATAGTAATAAACCGAAGGTAAGCCGAGGCTCAGGAAGAGCTGAGGTCTAGTTCTGGTTGTGCCACGGGGCTGCACTGCCACTGTGGGAGCGATGAAGCTGAGCTGTGTGGGTCCTAGGGCAGGAGGGCTGTGCGAGGCAGCTGCGATGCCTGGGCTGTTTGCATGTGCTGGGGGGGCACGTTGTGTGATTTGTGGCACTGAGGCACAGGGCACTTGCCTTGAGGGTGAAAGAGCTGGAAAGTGCCAAGGGAAAGCAGAGCTGTTGTGGCTCTCTGCCCTCCTTTGCGGGGAGGCACTTGCATAGGTTTGTCTGCACCATGTTTAAAGCACAGCCCTTTTGAGAGTTAATCAAGTAAAAACATAAATTGTGCAAAGATCTGTATTATCATAATAATGGAAGAATTGCAAGTGTTTCTCAGCTTAACCAAACCACTCTCGAACCATTCCAACCTTTGAGATTTTCAAAACTGGGTTTGGAGAGCATCTTTCTCCCCTGCCCTGCCCTGCCCCTCCTCTCCTCTCCTCTCCTCTCCTCTCCTCTCCTCTCCTCTCCTCTCCTCTCCTCTCCTCTCCTCTCCTCTCCTCTCCTCTCCTCTCCTCTCCTCTCCTCTCCTCTCTTCCTCACATGTTTTGCTCAGCTACTGGATAGAATTGAGAGACCTCTAAGAATAACTAGTTGAACCTTCACAGGTTCAGTTCAGATTGACCGTAAAATCTTAGTGAAAGCCTAGAAAGGAAGGAGGTGGGAACCCTCTCATTGGTGCTCTGGGACGTGGTTCATGGACCAGCTTCAGCAACACTACTGTGCTTCCAGTGGTATCTACCACTGGGTTTCTGTCACTGTTTATTAGCCCTGTTATGTGCAACAGCCACGCAGTATTTCAGGCCCTGATGAACTCTTGTGGAATACTTTCGCTTAGTCTCTCAGTGCAGTGTTTGTGATGGGAAATGCGGTGGCAAAAAAAGGGTGGAACACCAGTACCAAGCAGGAAAACATGCGGCGGCAGAGAGCTTAACGGAAGCTAGGAGGAGAAAAAGGAGGTTTACAGCCACTCCCCCTCATGATTATTGGGAGACTAGTTTCTTTCCTTAGCTTTCCCTGACTAAAATAAAGAGAATCTAAGTATCTTTTATGTTCAAGATGTTCAAAAATCGAAAACATAGGTAGTAACTACCCTTGGAGCGAGGGTACTGGAAGTTTTTCAAAGCAGTCTGTAGGGGGAGGTATATCTCTGTTAAGCTAGAGCGGAGCATCCTTACGTTCCTCCTTATGCCTGAGAGCTCTTGTGTTCAGGTCAGCTTCTATTTCTATCTATTTACTTATTTATTTCTCAATTTACACAGTACACCTACAACAAAATTCCACAAATAATCAATATTTAACATAGGTGACAAAATTAAATTTAAAATCTGCAACAGTGAACGTTGTCCCCACTCCGCCCATCTTTTCAGTGGGGGAAAAACACAGAGTGCATAAATAGATTATACGGTACCTTAAAAACATTGCAAATGTAGCTACAGATTTGCATGGTAAAAATTTCCCCCTGCAGGACATTAAAATTTTCACTTACATGAAGATATTCGTAGTATGTAATAAAAAAGGAAAGCTTGAATTATTTATTCTAGTGGAGTTTAAATAATTCCCATGCAAACTTTTCTGAATGGAAAAGAGAGAATATATTGCCCTTTAAAGCAATGTTAATACAAATGTATAATTTAAAAGCCCTAAAAACACAAAATTCATGAGAAGTGTCAGGTATCACATGGATCTTAATGTGTGATCTGACTCTGAAAAGTGGTTGGGTGAAGCTAGAGTCTTGCTCAAGAGATCTGTTCCCTGTTTGCACTTGCTGAGTTTCCTGACAAAAATACATGGTGCTGCTTGGTATTGCCATTAGCAAGGCAGCATCGGAACAGCCGTGGGAGAGGATCGCCTCCGATTCCTCCCTTACATCGCAAGCAGAATATCATTGTTAGCTCTGGAGTCAGTTTTGCACCTGTGCAAATCTGCTTTTTACACCGAAGGCAGTGCAGCGCCCTGTGCTTTACTGAGACTCTCACTGGGCTGCAGAGCTTTTCTTGCTTGCCTGGATGCTGAACAGAAGTGAAAGGCTCCAGTGTGACTCCCTGATCACAGGCTGAGTTTGCAGTGCCAATGGTTATGAGGAAACCAAAACAATAACCTCTCTGCCCAGAAACTGAGCAGGTCTGTTAGCCAAAAACAAGCCTGGAGCCCTGTGTTGTGACTTTGACAAACACTTCTACAGTTTCCCTTGCTGAGCTCATTATGGCTATTAGAAGGTTTCTTGGGAGACAGACAGGAATAATTCTCAATAAATAATTCATTTAACAATTCTCTTTTTTGCTATTCACAAACAGTTGTGAAATTCTCACATTGATTCATTATTTGAAATAATTTTCCAATGAGTTCATGGAAAAATACTAAAGTTTCAGATTGTGTCAGTTGGAAATGTTAGAATTAACTGTGCATTCACACTGTGAAGTATATAAGCAACTGATATAAGCTGAATTGCATAACTCAAGCAATACAAATAATAAAGTGTTTAATATTGTGCAAATGTTGCAGCACAGAACACTGTATTGGGGCAGTGTATGTTAGTTCTGTTAGTCACCTAATCAAAGCTGGGAAACATCATCACATACTTTTGGTGGCTGACCAGTTATTTAGTAATGCCAACACATATTGAAAGCATGGCTATAGCTGCCAAGTACATGCTTGTAATAACAGTGTAGGATAGTTCTGGAACCTCCTAAGTACCTTAGTTTTTTGATTGATTTTTTTAAACTGAAGCAATAGGACCACATATGTGGGTGACAGTTTAAGGGAGGGTGTATTCTCAGCCCAGCTCTGCGTTAACCATATTTTTCATCAGGGAATTCATTAGAATTTATGTACCCTGGGAGTGATAAAAAACTTTTATTTTGTAGGGTTTTTTTCTCATGATCTTAACTCAAAAGAATTGCAGAATGTATTTGCTGGTCTCTCTAGTAATGGCATACTTTACCATCAGGACTAAGGGAGTCTGTAACTTTTGCGAAGTCTCATGAGTAGCTCTCAGGGACTTATGTAAAGTTTGGCTTTGTTTTTTATTTCAGTGTGAACACAAATGTACCCAAGACTTTACTGAAGTTAGGAGAGTCACCTAGATAAACTGCAGAGTTTATTGAAATAAACCATATTCTTCTTCTCATGGTAACCATCTTAGACCAGGGCTTGCAGCCTTGTAAACTAAGCTGGCATGGCCCTAATTTCCTCGCTAGCTACCAGGAAGGTATTCAAGCACAGCTTTTTCCCATGGTTTGTGTAGATTGACAGACGATCCCAAAATAACGCTGAGAATAAGAACTTCAGTAGACCATAACCGAAGGTGCCAGAGATGCTGAGTGTCAAGCACACGGTGTTGGTTTCAGTGAAATTTGCACCTGCTTATACCGGATTTGCACTTCACTCCAGAAGTGAGGCTGGATGTGGCGGAGCTTCCAGTCCCTGCGCACTGTGGTGTGTGGCTGCTCCTGTCTGCTGGGAAGAAGCAATGGGTAGGGCCCAACGAGGTGACCAAAACATGAGCCAGACGTTCCAGCTGCTTTGTGCTGGCCATGCTAATTTGTGTTAAAGTTGAACAACTCACTCCAGCCATTTGCTGTAAAATGCTGTTTCTGCTGCTTTGCCTCCTGTCTGAGATAGTGGCAGTGCAATGCCAGGTGCAGGGACTCAGTGCAGGGGCATTCCCTATGCTTTCTGACTACCCACTTGCTCCTGTTTTGCTGTTGTCTGATTCACCGTAGTTGAGCTGTTTTAGCTTTGCAATTTTTTTTAATGTCAATGTACCTGATGAAACAGAAGCAATGGGAAGCTCTGTGGGGAGCACCTCAGCAGGGCCTGCAATCTCCATTTCCCAGGCTCTGGGTCTGTCTTCCATTTGCTTTGCTTTCTGAAGCTAGAAGACTTCTGCACACATCTCTTCTCATCACATCTTCTTGTAGAGGTTATTTCAGTCCATAATATTGTCTATTGCAAACTCTCCTCTACTGACTGTCTTGTGAGCCCCAAAGTTATCCCACAAGCTTCTGTGCCTACAAAACACAGGCCTGTCTAGCAGGTACCATGCCCTCCTTGGTCTGCCTTACACAGACGGTATCACTGTCACAGCTACTCCTGTTTAAGGTTGATCATGACTAAGAGTGATTCTGTGGAAGATCCCCTTATCTTTGCTGCTGTTTGCTTCTTTCGGGGGACTGTTCATTGTCCACCCAGTTTATTTGTATGTCAGGGACAGACATACGGTGTTTCCTTTGCAGAGGACTCTTAATATCAAGCCCACAGACTGGGAACTCTTTGGTCTAGAGCTGGTTTTCATGCAGCCCACATGCATGCGATGTCAGACCTAAAGTCACGGAAGAGTTGGCTCCTTTCCACACTATCTCCTCTCAGTCTCTCTGAAGGAGCCACTGTCATCCAGCTGAGATGATCTATGTCGTGGGATTTGCTTACTGCAATAAATCCTAAAAAGGAAGGAGGTGACTCTGGGTAGCAGAGCTGTGGCAGCACTGCTTTTCCTGGTACTTTCCTTGTGGTGTTTTTAGACTTATCTCGGACTACATGGTGCATAAAATTCGGGTATGAAATCGTGCTCTCTAGAGGTTTGAGGGTCTGTCGAGGTTTGCATGTTTGTGTTTCTATCAGGGAACATCGTGTTATTCCTCTCCTCATGAACAGGTGTTGGATGCATTGCTTGTAAAGAAATAAAGCTCACTGTTTGACTTCTTTGCTACCCAGAATGACTATATCTCCCTTCAGGTCTCACTCTATTGAGCAGAAGCCCACAGGGCAAGTCATCTTACTGGTTGAGAGAGCTGCTGGAGAGAGCAGTGGTGGCTGCGAGGCACCTGAAAGCTTTTGGTTGTGTCTGTGGGCTGGAGAGTGTCAATTCGGAGGTGAGAACAGATGACTGCCTGCCCCTGAGCGAGCCAAGGGAATCTCCTGGCTTACTGTAGGGACTGGCTTCTGGCCTACTGTAAATATTATCGTTGCTACTGTTTGCCAGTCCCGTTTGTAGAGTTTTTGCAGTACTGTCATGTCCTCTTTCATCATCCTCTTTCATCGCAAAGCCGCAGGTGTGTGGCAGATGCCAACTCGTGCGGGAGGCTCCATGGCCATCACAGGGGAAAGTGGTGCCTCTGCCCTGACCGTCATTCGTAGGCGCAGTGCCTCAGAAACCAGCTTCCCCGCAGCCTGTGCCGCCGCGAGCCTCCAGGAGTGCCAGGGCTCCCGTCTTAGGTTAGATGCAGTGACTTTTTGTCCATCTTCACTGTCTCCTTGAGCATAATTGTTGAACTGCCCTTGGCTCTCCCCTGCACTCTCAGCTGAAAATAAAGGCGTCTCTATTACTACCTTAAGTCCCACAGATGGCCAAGAGGACCGGAGCTGTGGCTGTCACCTCCCTGCCACCTCTCTGTGCTAGAACGCGCTGTTCTGTTGCAGGTGTGCACGCTTACAGAGACCGTTGGGCAGAGCCTCCTGCTCAGCTCTGAGATACTCTGAAAAACCCTGCTCATGGTGTCCCTGTGGTATTTTTTCTGACCAACTCTGAACCACAAGATGCACAGAAGTCAGACGAGGAAGCTCATTCTTGTGAGCTTTTGTGTTCCTTTAGCACTTCATGTGTGCCTCTCAGCTCTTCATCTGTGGGCAGGAAGGGAGCACTTCTGATCAGTGCCGAAAGAATGATGTTTTCCTGTCTGTGAAAGTGAGAATTTTTTAAGAAAACAGCAAAACCAAACGTAAGAGAGGCCAACAGAGGTTTGGATTGAAGAAGTCCAAGGCAAAAGCTGAGGCTACATGGAAATATGTTGTAATGCTGTGTTCTCGCTAGCCTTTCAGATTAGGGTGGGAAGGGAAAGGTGCCAAGTGTGAGTCTAGGTAACAGCACTTTGAGGTCTTCTTACCCAATTTCCTTACGTGTGGTGAGAGAGTGAGCAGAGTTCAGAGGTACACCTGGGACAAGCATGGCGCTCTGACATAGTCCCACATGATCAACAGCCCTATCCCGACTATGGTTCGTCTCCTCCCTTATGCCCAGAAAACAGAATGACACTTCGGATTTCAAAAAGAAAGAAGTCTCCAAGAAGAGTGTTATGGCACAGAGGTGGGGCAAGCGCACGCTGCCTCATCGGAGATGCCAGCCGCTGTGAAAAGGTGCCAAACCACAGAGCTGCAGTGAAGGGTGGGAGCCCTGCTTCCCTCCCGGTCTGCCTGAGAGAGGGGCTACTGGCGGCCTTTCTTGTGGGGCTCGCACGCGTGGGGCACTGCCTCGTGGTGCCGGGCCTGCTGCTCGGCTCCCGCGCCGCCACTCGCCGTGGCACAGCCTCTTAGCGCCTTTTCCTGCATTGCTCTGTCCACAGCAATGTCACGTCAGGAGGTGCATGCTTCTTATCTGCTGATGTCAGCACAAAAAGAGGAGAAGGAAATTGTCTTTTCACTTAAAGTGTTGTAAATCAGCCCAGTAAACCAGACTATACATTATGCTTTTGTTACTGAGAGTTAAATTACAAGGAAATGAATGGTGCATAATAATTCCCCATGTCACTGAATTCACCACTTCTCAGCAGAGCAGTCTCCCAGCCAAGCCGGGCTGCAGCGCGTATGCCGTTGCTGTGGAGGAGGCGCGCTCTAGCGGCTGCTGGCCCGAGAAATTGCCGCTGAGTGATGGCCGAACAGCTCAAAATAGATTCATCTAAATGAGGAGAAGGGTGATTATGACAGGAAGTCGTGTTCAGATAAGTCATATTATCCCGGTCCAAGATTTGTTTTGGTGAAATAGTATGTACCAAGAAGACTAAGGGTTTCTTTTGTATTTACTGAAGGCAGTATTAGTTAAACCATGAGCTCATGTTTATCACATGTTTGCAGCCGTATTCCATCAAGGACAAAATGATAACCAGTAATTCCATTTTGAAAAGTAGTATTTATTTCAGTTCCCAATTGCATCTGGTGATCAGCTCTTCCAGAGCTCTGCTTTCTTCAGCTGGGTTTGATGATTTAAGACTGCAGAATGAATGTGTACTGCCAGTTGCCTGCTAGAGATTTAACAAGTGAGGTTAAATAAATCACTAAAACAAAGCACAGAAACAGACAAAACCTGGGAACATTTACGTACCTCCACTGACCCTTTCTCTGTACAACATATATACAAGGTTGTGCTACATACATAGGAATAACCAAACCTCTCCCTTATGCCACATTTACGGGTCTTATATCTAAAGTTGTCAAAATGAATCTTAAAGCAAAGAGAAATCCAACCATCTGGGACTGTCCAATAGTAGATGTTATGAAACAGAGCGCGAGGGAATGGGAGCTGGAAGGGGGGCATTCTCCAGGTGTGATTCCTTCTCTCGGATAGAAAGGACCCCCAGGAAAGGGCTTATGTTTGCAGCACTGCCTCCCCTGCCCGCACTGCTGCATCCCCCTGCGGAGCCACGCTCCGGGCAGCTCAGGAGAGGGATGTGGCAGAAGGGGAAGGTGGAGTGGAGGCCGGCAGGCAGGCGTGTTGCATCTTTTCATCCCCTTGGGCTTGAGACTACCACGTGTCTGCAACTTCAGGAAACCTTTTTCTGATATTGGTCCTGTGGGAGAGGAGGACAGCAAAGAGAGATACCAAGGAAGGGTTTCACCAGAAAAGAAAGCTGAAAAGAAGTTCTGGGGCTTTGAAGGGATGGTCCTTGTCCCTTACGAATCCCTTGCGGTCTGCTAGTTTTGGACAGCAAGCCTTACAGCCTGCCATGGTGAGGGGGGAGTCAGTTGAGGGTGGTTTGATGTGTTGTGTTTTGGGCAAGAGGACCTGCTCAGAGCTGCTTGCTGCAAGATTATGGTGTGGAGATAAGGTGGTTCATGGTGTCTTGAACTATGTGGCTGACACAGGGTGGGATTACCTCAGCCCCTCTGAATTCAACAGGCTCACGGTACTTGCAGGCTGAGAAGAACTGTACTCGGGATACCTAACATGGTGATGAGCAAGAAGATTGTTTTAATAGAGTATAGATAGTATACTATTCCTACATATTATATATTCCCATATTCTCTATATAGTATATAGCTCATATTATCACTATTATTCACTATATATTCCCTATATATATTCCTCCTATTCCCCATATATTATGTATATTCCCATAGTATAATATTCCTATACACACTAAGTGCTGTTGTTACTGGGGATGAGGTATCCAAGGGGGGAGGCAGTGGAAGGCATGGAAACAGCATGAAGAGGCTTGTAACATGTCAAGATTTTAAGGAGAGATTAACTGGACTGTTCATTATGTACCTAGCATCCCATTAGAGCTAACTATGTGCTGTCAGAGGGCTTCAGAGAAGTAAATTATGCCCACAACTTCTAAGGAAACAGGGAAGCAAGGAAGAATTTTGGACCACTGTTTCCACAGGAAATGAAGAAATAACTTGTATGCACTGAAATAATAAACACTCATATCCTACAAAAGTACCTGGCACTGCCTAAATAGCTGTTTGAGTGAGGAGCTTGACTTCTTTGCTCTCCCCCAGGCTGAGTCAGCAAGAGCACTATCCCTCTTCCTTCTGCCGACCCTCCTCAGCTTCAGTTTATAACTGAATGCTAAGAATTCATGCTGCTGTGAAGCTCCTTTGTGGAGCATGGTGGCTGAGTTGTGATTTTACTTCTGAAGCTGTAGGCTTGAGACACTGATGCCCAAAGATTTCACTGTCCTTAAGGACTTCAGAGTAGCGCACTGTTCTTCCACACTCAGAAAACTCGGCGTCAGTGTCATGCCCGTATGAGCATGGGAGTCTTGTTGTAAGGTCAACCAGATGGTACCTTCAGAGGGGCAGCCAGTCAGACTCAAAAGCTACCACGCCTCCACCTTGGCAAGACATGTTAGGACCTTCCCTCATGAACACAGGACTGAAGCAGTTACCAGTCTCAAATGGTCCAGTCAGTCCCACTCTTGACTGTTGCTGCTGTCTTCTGTACCAGCAACCACTGAACTATATGTGAAACAACTTCTGCAGTGCTCAGTTTTGCAGTACAGTGTTAATAACAAACTGCTACCAGTGTGCTCAGGACATGAGATATAAACTGCAGCAGTTTGGGTGCAGTTTCGTTTCTGTGGTTAAGCTGCCTGGCCAAAGGGGAAGCCTCCAGGCAAGGCAGTTCTGGGGGCTGCTACTCTTCAGGTTTAATCCAATTTTTCCATGAGGTCAAAGCCTTCACTCTGGGCTGTCCATCTTTTGGAGCATCCTAGTGCAGATCAGTAAGACTACAGGAAGATGTAATCAGGCCACTGTGTTGTCTGAGTACCTATTGTTTCTATTTTGCAAAAATGTACACACTGATAACATGTGAGGAAATGAGAGAGCAAAGGATGGTTGATGTGTGAAGAATTGATTGTCTGAGCATCTAACATAAGGATGGTTCTTCATTTGAAAACCTTTTTTCCCCTTTAATAAACAGTGTAAGACATCATTTTCTATTAAAAACTAATGTGTGTAGCTTTTTTTTTTTAAGGGTAAGAAAAGACAGAAAGAAAATGCTTTGTTTCTCAGAGGCACCATATGTACCACATGCTGCAGTTGCTATGGTAATTATTCGCATTTTATTGAATAGCACTGCAAGGGGTTATACAGAAATGAATCTGACTGGCCAAAGTGCTTGTTAGAATGAATATGTCCAGTTATTTATAAAAGGTTCCATGAGCACATGAAGAAAATAAGTGTGAGCAGGAGAGGGGGGGAAGGAGAGGAAAGAGGAAAGCTTTTATAAAGCCACGACCAACACAGTGACATGATGTCTTTTCCCCCTGATCGGAGATGGCTTTCTATGAGCCTTCTTATAGAAGAAAACCCAGCACACCAGCTTGGGTTTACTTAAGTTACTGAATTAAGTTTTTAGCGGACAAAGCATGGAATAATTTCTACACCAAAATACTAGTGGGGACCGAAGCTTGGGCTAGGACTTAAAGGGGTAGCTTTGATTTGCCAGACTTGACTATGTTTGTCCTTTTCTGGTCCCAGGCTGGGTCAGATAAAGGGGACTCTTTTTCTGGCTCTTGCGTTCTTTAAAGTTGGCCTTTCGAGGGAAGCAGTAATCTCCTGCGGTAACTGAAATCCTGGGCGGGTGAATCACCTATGAGATAACAGCTTCCAAGATTTCAGAGCTGGCCAAATCTCATACAGCTTCAGGCCACGGCCTAAACGTGATCTACAATGGAACAACTCTACTTTGGTGTTTCTCTGAAACAGAACATTGCAATTAATGGAGCTATCCGTGCAAGAAATATTCCTAGGCTATGTAAATAAATTAACAGGAATTAATTTAGCTAATTAATTTGATTGCTGTAAATTGATAAAATTTTACCAAATGCATAAGTTATGTGTCAGCATATTTTCTATATGGAGGTGATTAGCGTGCCTTGATGTCAAAGGCAAAGATAAAGCTCAAGATCTTATTTTACTTCAATCTAAGGAAAAGTATTCTTCCAGTGACATAGGTGAAATAAGATCCTTGCAGTCCTTATAGTTAAAGAGATGTTTGTGTAGACCAGAATTTGCAGTAACTAAACCGTATAGATTTGGGAAGAACTTAATTGGGAAGGATGCTTAAAAACCTGTCAATACTAAACTTCTAGTTAATGTTGGCCTAGGAAGCTCTGGTGGTGGTGGACCATTTTGTGGTGCTTTGCTTGGATAGCACCTGCTATAGGGGGGCTCTGGTGAGCGCGAGGGGCTCTGGAGGGGATGAGTCCTGTACCGTGCAAACACTTCCGGAACAACACGGTTGGTGTACGAATGCGTCTGCTTGTTAAACTTGCAGACGGCACCAGGCACAGAGGGCCCGCCAGCACGCTGCGCTGCGGGGTTGGAATCAGAACGATCTTTCCAGTTTGGAAAGCTGATTTGAAAAAAAGAAAAATGAAATTCTGTAGGAACAAGGTACAAATTTCTGCATCTCAGTAGCAGTAATCTCCTGCAAAAGTGTAGGATGGGGAACAAAGAATTAGATAGCAGCTTTGTGGAAACATGTCAAAAATAATGGTGTTGTAACAAAAGCAGATGCACCAGCGTATGTTTATAAAATCATCTATAAAACATGCACAACTTTTTTTTACTGTATTTAGTACTTGAAATGAGTGTCCAGTTTTGGGTACTCTAATTCAAGAAAGGTATTGACTGCCTAGTTGGGGAGCAGGGAAGACCAACAGCAACTATCAGAAATTCAGAAAACATGACTGGTGAAGACAGACTGAAGGAATTGAGGTTGTTCATTCTACCAAGATACTTGAGGGAGATATGATAAATCTTCAAGCAGGAAAAAGCTTGCTTCAAAGAGAAGGGAATAATCTATTTTCCATGCCTGTAATAGAGATGAGGAGAAGCACTGGACTGAAATGGGGCATGAGAGATTTAAGTCATAATTAGGAGAACCTTTTGCATTGTAGGACTAGTAGAAGACAGGCGAAAGCAGGATGCTCCGGCCTGTGAGGCATGGAGTGGGTAAAGTTTTTCCTATTCTAGGAGGAGAAGGTAAACAAGGTGGTCTTCAGAGGTCTCTTTTGGTCCTGCTTCCCATGATTATAAATAAATCCTCATAAATCTATAATACATAGCATAATATGTATAATGACCCACGACACTAACTCAAATTTCAAACTTGCACCAGCACTGGGTGCTTGATCCTAGTTCTCTATGGCCTGTGCTTCCGCTATGGAAAAGTCTGTCAAGGAAGTCAGAAAAAAACCCAGACTCTGCAAAGCAGAACATGGGGGAAGGAGAGAAGAACCACCTAAGATACAGCGTGTGCTGAACAGAAGCTGTTCAGCTAGCCTGGTTCTATCTGGGGCGGACGGGAGGGACTCCCCTCTGGAAAGAGAGGGTGTTTTCAAACTCAGCCTGAGCAGGAGGGGCACCGAAATCAGCTGCCCTGTAAGCGTCCGTGAGCTCCCGCTAGGCGAGCTGGAGGGAAAGGGGCAGGCTTTGCACAGGCCTCAAGGGAGATATCTGGGCTTGGGAAGGACTCCTTGCCCCATGTCTGGGAGCCCACATTTTCTAAGGGAGAAGAAGGTGCCTGGAGGCAGAGCTGGTGACAGCAGCAGGCCTCCCAGGCCAGCTCTGCGCGAGGGCAGCCTTGGCCTCCTCAGGTGAAGCCACGGGGTGAATCTCTGTGAGCATCCTCTCTGTTTCTCTGCCCACTGCGGTGTTTTCCCATGAGCTGGGCCGCTGGCTGCCCCCAAGCCTTAGCTCTGCGCACGTGAAGCAGCCGGCCTAACCTGGGACTTGCTTTGGTTGGCAACGTGCAGATGTGGCACCCCGCTGGGGGGGTGGATGTGGACCCCCCGCGAGGTCTCCCCGGGAACAGATGTCATCTTGTGCCACTGAGTGGACTCTTCTCATAATCAGGGAAATCTCTTTAACAAGCTGTCCTCGGGGCTGTCTCAGCTCAGAGGACTCTCCAGGCTCAAGTGTTTGTGCTCGGCTAAGATTGGATTTCGCAGTCATTTTCTCCCTCTGTTCGGTGCTTCCTTTTCGCGCTACAGAGGAGATGTGTTTTGTCTGAGCTCGGGGTTTGGTCTGCCACCTTTGGAGAGCCATCTCCCAAGCAGATGGAAGCGAGACTCAGCATCCAACCCCTGCAGCCAGAGACAGAGATGCTTTTTTAGCTGGCAAGCGGGGAGCTTCTTTTGCCTGGGAGGCTGTGTCCATCTCCTCACCAGCTCCCACTAATTATGTCGACTTGTCTTTCACCCAACTTCCAGCCGCTCCTTTTCAATGCCCACATCTGTGACTACCAATTAACACAACAGCAAGTCGGCACAGCACTACCAGGCAGCCCCCCATAGCCATAATGGCATTCAAATACTGTTTGACCTGAATGGATTCTCTTTGTTGGGCAGTTGCAGCCTTACAGAGGCTATAATTACACTAGGAGCCTTCGCTCGGCAGATATCATTTAGCAATGATGTACTGAGAACAAGCAGTCTTGCAAGGCAGTCAGTATGCCCAAATATTCACCACTTAGATCATTTAAAAACGTTTAAGAAATCATTACAGCTGAAGCTGAAATGTACAGTGTGATTACATGCTCACTGCTAACAGGAAAGCTTGTCGCTTGCTATGGGAAGCAGGCGGCACAAGAGCAGAATTTATTTTTGAGCAGCATGTGACATAAATAGCAATCTTCGGGGGGTTCGCCATTAAAAACATCACCAGAGACTCAGCTGCAGTCTGAAGGACTTGGTGAAGCGATGTTTCAAGAAGAGATTGTAGTTTAGCACATAAAATATTTAGATAAGGCACTAAAGATGTTGTGCTCAGCTTCCCAGAAATGCGCAGGGCACCTGACAATGCATTATTAACAGCTCAGGAGTTCGGCGGTGGGAGGGAGGCGCGGAGAGCGGAACAGAGCGGGATGGAAAGCTTGCGTTGGGTAAAGAGATTTCGTAGGAAGCACTCCAAAGCCTGGGGGGGTGCAGGTAAAGAAAGCTGGAAATAAGAAAGGATGCCCAGCCACTACTACAGCAATGAGCAGTGCCTGGGAGGCATATTCAAGTTGCTGAGGGCAGAAATGTCAGAGAAAAGGATGCCTGAGGGGAGCCAAGAGGCTCAAGGAACTGATAAATGAAATGGGAATTGGGAATGGATTGACAACTTTTCACCTGTTCTTGCATCCCAGTAATTATTGCCCTGAGAAGGCCAACTTGAAAGCTTAGGGTAGGCTTAGTCTGCTGCTGAACATCTGTCTCCCAAGTATGACGGGCTGGAGCTGGCTTGCTCCCTGGCAGCCTCCTCCAGACAGGCCTGGGGCTCTGCTCTCACTAGACACTGCTGGCTTTGTCCCCCGTCTGCAGAGACCCCCAAGCGCCTGCTGAAGTTGAGCACGTGAGTAGCGCCGCTCAGCAGCAGTGTAAAGCAGCCGGTTAAGTGCCTCACTAGATGGGGCCAAGAGCCCTGTACGGGCAGAATCACTTGTGCTGAATCGCTCTCGTCCTCTGCAGTAAGACGGGTACATTGGCCCCTCTGTGCCGGGGTCCCCATGCTGCTGCTTCTCACAGCGTGCCACTGTGGATGGGGACTGCAGCCATGGCAGCTGCCGACTAGCGCCCCTGCACGCTCAGTGTGCTTCAGAAATTAAACCTCTCTCCTCATTTCCCTAGTGTGCCCGAAGGAGTGGGTTTCTCAGGAAGGACTTAGTGAGGTTTTTATGGAGCTGGTGTCATTTGAAAGCCAGTGACCTAGAGACATGCAATATATTTTTGATTAAGTTAATGGGAGATCAGCTGACCTCTACAGTCAGAATGGGAAGGAAGGGAAAAAAAATCCCTTTACTGTGCTTTTTAAAGGAAATGAAAATGTTTAACTGCGTTAAAGCTTTTTGAATATGTAAACTTAACAGAAGTCCAAATCACTAACTATTCTTTGAAAGACTGTATGGAGAACCTATGTCTTCCACTAGAACTTAGAGGCAGAGTCCTTCATACAAAATCCATGGAGTCAGGGCAGACTATGACTTTGTAGCTTTGAGTACCAAGTCTTGCAGCGTTCTGCATGTATGGCCCTGCCCTTCTGTGTGCTAGTGCAAAATGCTCCTGTGGCAAGATCTGGAGAAACACAGATTTAAGGGGAAGTGTGTATGTTTGTCATATTGTTGTTTTATGGCTGGTAAATGCAGTGCAGCTCAGTGCAGATACATACAGGAGACAGAAGGAATATGATGGAGAATTGAGCTGGGGGAGAGAAAGATGTGGAGTGCTGTTTGATTTCACCCCACATTTTGGTCTGCAGCCGTAAGCATACTAATAAAACGGTTTCTTTTAAGCTGACCATGGATAAAACATTCTCAGACTTTTGGATGAACCAAAAAGGAGAGAGTAAAGTATTTCAGCCCTGTAGTCAAGCTTTTCAAAGTTTTAAGCACCTGGAAAATTAAAATTGAAGAAATATATCAACAACAAGTCAGGTCAGTGTCATATGTACATTTTTCTGAGTGCATGCTCAGTTCTCTCACCCAGGTTGCTAACAAAATAAAAAATGACCCTGGACAGATCCCTGCTGGATCCTACTTCAATATCCCTCCAGCTGGAGAGAAAACCACTAACAGTAGGTATTCTTTGTGAGCGGTTTTTAACCAGTCTGGCATTCACCTTACAGCAGTTTCGGCGATGCTCTGTTTCTGTAGTCTACTGATGAAAATGTTATTTGGAACGGCATCAGAGGCCCTCGCAGTAGAAGCTGCTTCTGGACCCTGTCAAAGAGGGTTTTTTGCTACGCTGCTCTGAATGGGTGTTGATGGGCCAAGATGCCATTTGTAAAGGTTGGGGCAAAGGATGTTTCACTGTTGGAGATGAGAAATAGTGAGAGTCGGCACGAGACCTTGACTGAATAGGGAAAGGTTTAGAGATGCTGTGCTGAAAGCAGCTACAAAATTAGCCAGAGCCTGTGTGTAGACTGCGTCAGAGTACCTAGAGAAAGATCTCAGTCACAGATGCCATTTGGACTACGAGCAAGATGGGGACAATATTCAGAACGACTGGAAAAGAGGGAGTGAAGGAGGCTTGGGGTACAGGGAGTTGCAAAGTCCCATTCCAGAAAAGCTGAAGGGACACAGTAAATTCCAGCCAACGTTCCTCTCAAAGAGAAGGAATTTCAAGTGACCCAAAATGCGTCATGAGCTTAGGCAGAACACATGGCAAACAGTTACAGATAAAAAGTAAAAAGAAAGGAAGGACAATTGTTTTTTAAATGCTGAAACTTTCTAATTTATTTAAAACAAACTTTCCTCTTCTTTTTTCCTTTTTCTATGGCTGAAACTATTTTGTCAAAGTGTTCCACACGAGCTCACGGTTTGCAGCTACCTGAAATACCTTTTCTTTGACAAATTGACCTCTTGTTGAAATTGCTTTAACTTCATTCTGATTCAGCCATGAACTGCAAATGGGGCCTTCCATGAGCTTAGGGATGCAGGGGGGGAGGAGGAGTGGCTGGAAAACAGCAGGGGGTTGTGATGGGAGATGACATAGTGGGAGGGATAACAACAATGTTAATTCTTTTTTTTTTTTTTTATGGTGAGAAGGTGTGAGAGGGAGAGCATAAGGGGATATGGGATAACTGAGCATCCTGATGAGCAGAACAGACACCTTCATCGTTGTGGAGAGTGAGAGGGTAGCTAAGGGAATGGAGAAGATCTGTAGATGCAGTGGGGACCCTTTCTTCCCATCTCTTTTTCCTCTGCTTTTACTCTTGCTTGTTCTCCACACGCTCCAGGAATCAGTGAGGCTTCTCTCCTTTTCTTCTCCAGGAACCGTTCATTTTGCTTCTTGCAGCAAAACTGGCTAAAAGTGTAATTATTTCCTGTTGTCTCTGTGCATTTATCTACGCCTCCCAGCAGGGTCTTGTGTTTGCCTAACACAGACTCTCCCCTCCTTCCCCCATACAATGTGGGTCCCTATAAAGAATTTTCCCGAAAGGGTTTTAAACTTCCCTGCAGGGTAGGTTTCTTCCTTCAGGCCTCCAGGTTTCATGACAACACATTCACCTTTGCTTTCAGAGCAGTTTACAGCTGGCTCTGCTCTTTTCTCTTCTTTTGGATATTCTTTTATTCAAACAACTCCTGCAATATGTATCATTTCAATTACCCTGGAGGTTTACACAGTGCTTACAATGAACTGAGCTGTGCTTCCAACTCCTGCCCGTTATATTCTGACAAAGAAGCTCAGAGGTAAGGCTGTGTAACTGGTGAACAGTGTGTGAGGCAAGGTTCAAAGGGAAGGATGTGAAATAGTTACTCATAACTCTTTTCCCCTTTTCTGTGGTCTAGCTCTGTCTTCTAACATTGAAATTCAGGCTGCAATCAGGGACTGGGAGACTCTGTTTTAGAAGAGGGTTTCCCTGAAGGTAGTAGGGGAAATGTAAATTGCCTGTTTGTTTATGCTCCTGGACAGTAAGAACGCAGGCAATTGTTATTCCAAGCATTTGCT
This sequence comes from Dromaius novaehollandiae, assembly GCF_036370855.1. NCBI lineage: Eukaryota > Metazoa > Chordata > Aves > Casuariiformes > Dromaiidae > Dromaius > Dromaius novaehollandiae. The sequence goes on from NC_088104.1 coordinate 39,003,472, forward strand.
GAATACACTGAAGTCTTCTTTTTATAGAAGATGTGTTTAACCAAAGATTATCCAACATGCAAAGAACTGCTTTATAGAAACTTACATATCTGTAGGGCTTTTGGTTTGTTTCAGTGCTTGCCAGCCCCTCAGCCCCCGTCCCTTACCCATCAAAGTCCCAGTCATAATACCCATAAAAGCCTGGGAAACTGCCCAGTGCAACCAAGGATTCCATCTGTTATTTAAAACCCGAAGAAAAACTATGTTTGCTATGGGGAAACTGGCAGTGTCCACTCCACACTGGCAGTTCCTAAAGAACACGTGGTACAGAGCTAGAAATGCACTGCGCACAGAGGGAACACTGCTGACTTTTGGAAATGAGGGTTCCCCACGTGGACGCCTTTGAAGGTAATTTAGTGGTGCCTTACTCCTTGCCTTCGTCAGCGTGTGCAATCTGGTACCATCTTGCAAACACACCAGGCTAGGAGAGAGGATTGTATTATAAATGCCTAACAAAAGGATCTTCCTTTCCTTTCTGTCCTCCTTCTGCACTTACTAAGCTAATTACTTCATTTTTAAAAAGGGAAAAACTCTTCTCTGCTCATCCTTCACATGCCTCCTGTCTCCCCTGCTTGATCTTTTAATGCCACGTGCTTCGACTGTGAAACCACAAGGTAAGAGCTCACATTCACTTTCCAGCAGGAATTTCAAGGCTTGATTTTTTCAAACTCAGCCTTCAGCTGTTAGTGGAGGGTCAATCCACTTTAGACAAAAGCATTCAAACTTCAGAAGACATAATGCAGCAAGACTGGCTGACGTGCTGATGGAAGGCGTGCCTGACCATGTCTTCCCATGGTTAAGGGTGACAGTGACTAGACCATGTTATTAATGCATGTAGCCTTCACCTTCTGACACATCACTTCGTCAGGACTAGATTTTTGTCACCTCAAATGATCATCCACCCCACATATCTGGGACTTTGGCAGAAGGTCCTGATTCTCTGATTACAGCTGAGCTATCCAAAGTAGGATAGGTAGAACCTAACATGGCTATTTTTGCCTTGATAGAATAATAGCGACTCTAATTTTTTTAGATGTCTGAAGTAATTTTTTTCCATGTGCTGATGATAACTTCACCTGGAGTAGGAGAGACCACCATATTTTTACAAAAAACTCTTCAAAATGATACTTTGGGGAATAGCAGCAGGAGCAGCAGTAGTCAGCTCAGCGATAGCAGGCGTGCCAATTTTGTTCTGGAAAGGCATTGCTTCTTCTCTGCTGATGCTTGCTTGCATGCCATCTCCTACACAGCTTGAATGGGTAGGGGAGAATTAATACTTTTTGTTTAATTAAAAAGCTAGTGAGGTAGCAAACAAGTTCAGCAAGCAGCTTTTCCTTAACTTCAGAATGAGTTTTCATTATTGGTGATATTTTGGTGAGGACTCAGCTGAATTTAGGCTCTGTTTGGAGTCCTAAACAAAGGGGATTTTGTGGCTTATCCATTCCCTTAGGACAGGGCAGACCAAAATCCTGACCTCGGGTGGGTTCATTTTACAATCCAGGTTTACATTTTTATGTCCCTTCCAGGAGCAGAGTGCCCACTGCATTTTAGGCTGCCCTTAATCATCATCATTCTGTGGTAGAGGAGGTCTCTCTCCCGTCCTGATGGATGTTTAGACTGCATTGCACGTGCACAACCATTACTTGTTGTTACTCTTCCCACCAGTTGCTTGTCATCCTTTTACCAACCATGAACTCAATCTTGCAATCAATCCTTCATTGACTTTTTAATCTTTTTTGGACTGGAGTGGTTGAATGTGCAACAACTGCAAAACCAGGGAGCTGAAGTGACAATCTTTCAGCTTTAAAAACCGTAAATAGCAGTAGTATCTCTTGACTTAGATTCCCTTGATGAGTAAACACCTACTTAGCAATGCTTGGAAAATGCACTGACTTAGCTCCATTTTGCAGCCAAACATATATCCCTTATTGTTCCTTCTTGGCATGCTGCCTGTAATGTTGATTTGCTCTTGCTGAATTTACCCTACCCCGATAGACAGCATTTCCCCCCTTCAGTATATATATGCTTCAGCAACACAAGTGGATATCTATCTAAGTACCATACCCTTTGCTGCCGCCTTTCTGCCCTTTATTCCTCAGACCATATAAAATCCATCTGTCAGAAACTCTAAAATTACTTGTTCTGTGAAGTGATATCTTCAAAGCCCTTCAAATATATAGCGTATGAAAACTCTTTTCTTTATCCCATTTAGGATTACAGCCAAAAATAATAATAAGAAAATGGCAAGACAGTTCCTTCCTTACAAAGAAAATAATTATTAACCTTCAGGATAAAAGCAGATACAATTCCAGCGATGAACTTCTTCTCCGAAGGAAGTGTGGGGAGGGTAATAGCTGAGAACAGGGTCATGCTAACAAGCAAGTTGTGGAAGAGCAACAGCTCCTGCAAAAGTTTGTCACACTTAAGGAAAAGAGTAAAACCTGTATTTAAAACTGGCCTAAGTTAAAGCTACCAAAAATCCTAGCTTTGCAAACGGTCCCTATCTTGACACTGTGTCAACTAAAATTCTAAATCTAAGCCCCTGCAATCAGTAGTTGCATCTAAATTTGGTGGCTTTCCCCAGTGCCTGAAAGGCATGATTCAAGAGGTGTTTGGAGCAGAGCCTTTTGGACTATGTTTAAATTTCAGGTTGCTCAATATTAGCCTTTGGAAGAAGAATATATTGCTGCTTTCACTTCACTATGTTTATACTCACTGAGACATGGCTGGGCTGATTAGAAGCATCAGTGGCGCAAAACCAAATGGCACTAAAGTATCAGAGGGGAGCTGCAACACGTACGCTGTCTCAATACTTTGGGAATCCGTGGAGAGAAGGTTCATACTGCTTTGGAAGGGCAAACTCTGGTTTTTCTAGCTTCTTACATCCACTCCCTGTCCATTGTGTAGGAGCAGCTCACAGGACATACCAAGAAGTGATAAACAGCCAGAACAACAGGATTGCCCCAAATCTGACATCTGCATGAGAGCAAAGAGAGAATCTAAAGAAATGCAGCCCAAACCAGACATGCTGATGAGGGAATTACTGAAAACAGAGATGCTGTGACATGAAGCTTTGTGAGGTTTAGCGAACACAGTTTACAACAAACATGTACGTCAACACAAGTTCTGAAGCACCTTATCAGCATCTGACTTCCTTTCTCTTGCTGTGCATTTATTTCAGTTTCTGCTGAAGCTCTGAGGCATTCAGGTTCTCTGCCTGTGTTTCTGCCCACGAGGGTGAAACTACTGTCAGCTTTGCAACCAGAAGTGAGTTCTGCCCATGGGACTTTCCCCCACTGATTTCTCTTTGCATGCTTGTTCACTTTGCAAGTTTGGGCCTGTGAGCTGTTCATTTAGGCCCTTATCCTGCTGCTGCTGAAGCCAATGACGAGACTCTTTTTGACCTGAGGACTGGGTTTGATCCCTTTCAGGGAGTAGCAGGGACAATTCAACCACTTTCCAAGGTGAGACAAAACGACTTGATTAGTGCCTTGCCCAGAGAGAAGAATGCAGGCCTCCCCCACTGCCGCCAGCTCTTACGCTTCTGCCTGCTCAGCTGCACACTGAGAAGCAGGCCAGCAGCAGGCATACTCTCTCCCCAGCAGTGGAGAAGGGGTTAAATCTCAGGCAAAGCTGAAAGGAAATAAAAAGATATTTTACGTATCCCTGATGTCTGTGTAAAAGGCCCCTATCATGTTACTAAATGTGAAGATAATGTCACTCTTTGGATTGCAGTGGGCCTCACACTTTTCAGGGGATTCATTTATTAATATTAGGCTGGAAATGCATTTTGTTTTGAGTCAATACTGGGCCACACAGATGCAATTACATATTTATCAGTTTTCATTATCTTATTTGTGGATTTAAGTAACATATTTGCATTCTCTCCGCCCAGGCACATCCTAAGTGCTTGGCCTCCCAAATGTTCCCTGTGTGCTGGGACATGCAGGAGAGCTTCCTGTAGGTTCCTGCAGGAACTACTGGGCTTTGAGCTGCGCTGATCTCATTTGATCTATGTGCTTGCTGGATGTCTTCAGCTAAGCTTCTCGACAGCTCATGTGGAATGAAAAACACTGTCAGCGGGGCTGTGTTCCCTAAGCGCAGATTTTCCATCAGAGCAAGGAATGACAAATGATTTTTTCTTTGCCACTGATGAGGACATCACAAAAAACAACCTACTGATGCACTTTTTTCATCTTTTTCAAGATGAGATTGGGGATAGGAAGGAGGGGGGATCTGAAATGAGAGAGGTTTGAGTTTTCCTTTGCTTTCATGTGTCCACAGATATCACTCACCGCTTCGGTGAAGAGCTTAAGCCACCAGCTGGTTTGGGTGGCACATTTGCATGTCAGGGTCCGTCAGTACTTGCTGCAAAAGCCTAGGTTTGTTTCGTTGTGGAGGAGCAGTCTCAAGGCAGCTGAAGGCTGTTGGCTGGGTTTCAAAGGCAGGCACCCAGCTCCTGAGCGCCCTGGGAAACAGACTGAACGTGCATCCTAGCTCACTGCAGCCCGCGCCGCTGCTGCAGCACATGCACAGAATTACTCTCCGGAGTGCTTGTAAACATGGCATTTGGTGATTTGCAGAGACCTCGGTACAGCTAGAACATGCTCCAGTCGTCCAGGGAGCTACGAGGTACCCAATCCAGGGGTGGTAACCTACCTGGAGTGAGACCCCCCTCTCTTTCTTATAGTGAGATAGGGAGGGAAGAACGAGGCCAAGGCTTTTGATTTGGTGACTTCAGAATCCTAAAATGGAAAAGGCTGATGTAATATTGTTTGTTTTAACTAAAGGTATTTCCATGACCCTTATCACTGTAGCATCTGAGCCAAGGCCAAAACTCCACTTTCCTGTCAGGTCTGCAGAGCTGGAAGCAGACAGCTGAGGGATAAGTGTCTGGTGAGTGCATGCAGCTGGAGTTTGTTAACCTGTGAGGCCCACTGAATCGTGCAAAAGGAGGAAGAGGAAAGGAGTGGGCAGTAGCAGGGAGAGGTTGTGTGCAGTTCAGGAAGGGCTTGGTGTAGTCCTTGGATCCCAGCACAAATGGCATTTTTATTTGAAAGCCTGTCCTATCCCCAGCTGCCCGGAGGGGCTCTTACTCGGGCCCTTTAGGCCCTCTGTCCCTCTGGTTGGGGGGCAGGCTGTTTCCTGCCCTTGGTCCTGCTGTGTCCACCTAGAAGAACCCTGGAGCTCTGTGAGAGCTTTTCTGTGCTCTGGGGGAAGCTGAGGTCCAGAACAGGGTGTCTCTGCTTTGCAAGGTGAGCCGATCCCTGGAGGCAGAGTACTGAAGAATGAGGTTAGAGTCAGCCTCAGTGTGTTGCTGGCTCGGAGCTATTCACTGCAAAATCTGTGTATTTGTGAGGAGCTGATATGCACAAGGCCGTTTTAGCAAAAGGACTTTGTGCTGATTTCTCCCTGGGAGAGCAAACATCCTACTTCCCACCTGGCAAACAGCCTGCTCTCCTTTGTCCCTCAGAGTCCCTATGCAAAAATCTCAACCCTCAACAGGAAGGGCCTTTTTCTCACAAGACTTTCAGGAAGATCTTGGGCAATTTGGCTTCCATCTTCTCTCCTGGGGATGCTGGCAGTCCTTTTCTCCTGAGGTGGACTCTAAAGGTCTCTGTCTCCGTGGATTCCTGGTTTGAAAGGGGACTGTGCTCCATGCTGGCAAAGCAGTAGCAAATACCTGTAGGACTTGCTATTTTTGTGGGTAGTCTTGAAATTACAGCACAGATGTAGCTAACCCAGGCACTGGCTTGACCTGACTGCATTCTTCCAAGTGTTTCTTTTATAATCACCTTGTGTAGTCTTTCAACTTTCTTGAGATTTTCCTCCCATACCTCGTTATGCTAACTAGCTGCCTTGGCTTGCTTTGGATTGTAAAGTCCTGCTTGGTATCTGTGTCATTCCTAACTTACAGTCTGTGTCACTGGGGGTTGCTGTAAGGAAAAGAAGTTGCCCTGCACCCCTGCAAGTAGATGAGCTGAAATTGTTTCATTATTTCAAAAAGTACTGAGTGGCCCCTGAATGCATTTAACACAGAGAGATTCTGCTGTTTGGTTAATAGAGATTTGGTGGGTTGGGAGGGAGAAAAACACGACATAAGAGTTCAGCACCTGTGTGGTCTTCAGCAAGTCATGACACCCCTGTGAGCCTCAGCTGGCTTTTATAGAGTGAAGATACTCATAGTTTCTTCTACCCTGTTTAGACTGCATAGTTAGATTGTCAGTGCTTTGGATCAGGGATGGGTTTATATATAGGCACATATGAGCACCTGATGCATTAGGGTTCTGGATCTTAGTACAACCACAAGAGTAATAATGAGAGAGGCTGTCACTGAAGGACAAGAGCTGATTCCCAGGGGTGTTTGCAGCTTCTCTGAATGTGCTTACCACTAGCCCGTAGACAGGGATGTCTATGAAGAGCTGGTCTTACGATGGTTTGGCTAAGTCTCGTTTCCACAGACTACCAGCGGGCATCATGAAAATGCTTTAGATTTTGGTGGTCACTTTATCAAAAAGAAAATCAATGCTATACGATTCAAGCAATCAGTGATACCATGAAACAAGTCAAATTTCAACAGATAACTGAGGCAATTTGCCACAGATTTGTAGGCTGAAACAGGCTTCATATGAAATAACTTGATGAATGTAGGACAAAGAAAGTATACAAAGGAAGGATATTTCTACATACTCTGTAAGGAAGACTAAATCGTCCAAAACCAGTTACATACTGCAAATAATTCATGCAAAGGCACAAAGTTTGATTTGAAGCTGTTAATAAATGTAAGAATGTTGGCAGTACTTCCAGTTGGGTTTATCTCAGTTGACGGATTAACTGTCCACCGAAGGCTTTAGTGGTGTGAGCCAGGGGCTAGTCTGAAAACGAGGACTCCGGGCTAGGTACAGCAAAGACTCTGGAAGTTGTCCCTAATTGGAGAGCAGTTACCAGTATTTTAGCATTTTTCTTAATGCCTGTTTCATAATACATAGTTTCCAAACTTACTCATTCCCATGAGGACTGGGGGAAAGACACATGGTCATCGTTTTGAGAGACTTTGAGGGAGAAGTTCCTCTCCTCTGGCCTAGCCAGACCTACCTCCTCCGCCTCCAGAGCTGTTCCTTTTCCTTACATCCCTATGCATTTGTTTAAATATCTTGCTCCATGGCAAACACAAATTGTGTCCATAATCCATGGCTTCTTTTTCAAGAAGTGCTTGTCATAAGCCACTTCTGCATTTGTCCCAGTCCTGAGACCTCATGCATCCTTTTGCTCATAAAAACTGCAGCTCATCAAAACTGATCAGCCTGAAGATCGTTACTCTGAGGGACAGGAAAAGGAAAAGCAAACTGAAATGGCCAGAGTAGCCTTTCCCCTCATACCTCCCGCCTATTTCTGTAATCCATGGATAAAGGGCAGGCTGTAACAAGACCTACCACCAAGCTCCCTCTTCAGGGCCCTGATTCTGCACCACAACCATCTGGCAGGCTTCTTTAATTAACTAGGAATGGAGTGCCGTGGTTTGGCATTTTATTACCTACCCTGTCTGCTTTACCCGTTATGTTTCCTTGAGTTTGGCATCTTGAGTTACAGTCTAATGACATTTTCAAATCCAATTCACCTAGCATTTCCCCAAAATAACAATAATTTAAAGAGCATTTTGAAATTGTAAGGGGTAGCAGTTCCTTTTCCCATAACTGAAGCTTACTTTTCTTTTCTTCATGGCATTTGTTTCCTCTTGGAGGGAGTCACACACATTTATTTATTTATTTCTGCCGCTCAGTTACTTTTTTGGCTTGTCTTACCACTCTGATCAGTCATGTGTATTTCTAATTAGTTTTCAGACAATGGTTTTTGTTTTTGATTCTTGTCTTGATCTGTAGATACTTGCTCCTGCACGCTGCCAGCCTCAGCCTGGGGTGTGAAAAGGCAGCTGGCTTCTATCAAGAGGAGCCATCCTTGCACAGGAAAGATAAGTGCCGCAGTTAAGGCAAGGGTTTTGAATGCTCTTGGAAAGCATGCTCAGTATGTCGTCCAGTGTGGGGTGGCTGACTGCTTTGTAGCTTGCTTCTCCATAGACTTCTCCCTGTGTCTGCTTATTTTTCTTTTTCCTGGACACTTGTGCTCGACATTGTCTGATATTCCAGAGACTGGTCTTTGAACAGCTGCCAGCCACTCCCCTGGGTACTGCCTCGGCTTTCTTGTGATATCTGAAAAACAAATATGAAACAATTAGCAGGAAGATCAAAATCTCTCAGTGCTTCTCAAATCCCAGCAAGGAATCTGTCTGGTGTTCAGGTACAGCCCAAAAGCTGACTGGCTCGTTCTTTTCTTTTCTTTCTTTCCTTCTTTCTCTTCCCATCCACCCTAATTTCTGTCTCACAAAAGATTGTTCTTTTCCATAAAACAAGTGCTTGTAAAACTTTGTTCAAGCTGATCAACTTAAAAAATATGCCAAGGTAAGGGTTTTCTTCACATCTTCTGGTTACATTTTTGCCATCTGCAATCAAGGGCTGTGACAAGGCCCAGTAAACATTCAGGATATGGGGGTACTGCACGTTTTCGTGCTGCCAGCCGATATGATGATGATGATGATGAAACCATTTCTCCAATCCATGCCTCAGTTTCCTAATCAGTGAAATACTACATATCTTTTCTGCAATCTAGCGATAAGGAGAACTCTAAGAGCTAGTTATTATTAATTATGTCAAGTGGTGACATTCCAGTTATTGTACAGATGGTGAAGATGGTTTTACATAATGGTTATTGAGGCTAAAGGTTACTGTTTGGTTTTTTTTTCCCAACTAATAATTAGGACATTGTGTTTTCTTAGGACAGATAGAAATTATTTCTACTTTCCAACAGAAAATTGCATTCCAGGCATTCCAGGTAAATAAACTATTTGGGGGTCTGCTTTCCTTTTTTTTTTTTTTCCCACTTTTCCTGTGGCATTCAGCTATGTTGTGGAAGGGTACTCATTTTTCCAGCAGCAAGTTATAACTTTTTGCAAGAAAGATCTGTTATAAACTATTTCCTCACCTTGTAACTTTTTTCAAAAGTCTTCATGAAGGGAGAATAGAAATTTTCTAATCACTTACATTGTTTTGCTTTGAGAATTTTTAGAGAAGCCAAACTTCCATCATTTGAAGCACAACCATTCCTCACCTCTTTGAGCTCAGTCCTACCTGAGTGTTTTGTCCAGTGCATGGAAAATTTCCCCTGCTGAATCAGAGAATGCTGCATCTCAGTGCTCTTTTTATTTTCCCAGCAAAACTCCATTTAACTCACAAAATTTGGCATGATTTTATTAAAAAAGGAGTATGACTGGTGATCTCATTGATCCTGAGATACAGTTTGTCTAACTAGAGCTGACTGAAGTGTTGAAGGGGTAGACACGAGTGGGTTCCTACTGCCAGAAGACATCAAAGAAGACTGGGGACCCAGATATTCCTGAGAAGAGAGTGTTGCAGCATCAGGTCCAACCTCCTTCCTAACACAAGTCACTCACAGCACTTCAGCAGGTTGGTATCTTCTGCTGGAGCTAGAGTTCATCCTAGGAAAATGTCCAGTCTTCATTTAACATCTTCAGCTGATGGAGAATCCATCACATCTCTCACTGAGACTCCTAAATGTAATGCGGTTAGAGGCCATTTTTATTTCAGCTGATGCTAGCCTTTGTGAATTTTTGGTTCTCTGCTCTCATTGTTTAGTGGAATATTCTATGGGAAGCAACATTTTCACCAGTAGCCAAGACCATTCCCATGCAGAAACCAAGATCTTAAAGTAGACTCAGCACAGCTAGCAGCAAATCTGAGAAATATTTTTCTAGTGAACTCTGTTGATAGGCTGCCACGTATTGAACTAGCTGGACCTGCTTGGGAACATGGGGTTTCATTTCTGGGTAAGCAGGAGAGGAAGGAATTGCACTAGGGTATCATAGGTACAGAGGTCATAGTGATTTTTGTGACAGTTAGCCATGCCTAGGATATTTTGTTTTGGGCCCAGCATAGCTATGTGGATATCTGTGTGGGCTGCAGAGAGCTTGTACCTCTCTGCGTGGGGGAGGACAGGTGAACATGGGCATCCTTGCTTGCATGAGGAAGGTGGGTCCCTGGGCTGCTGCACAGCTGGTACAGTCAAGGCCTATTTGCCCAGGCCCAGGGCAGGGGAAGCACGGCCACGTCACTTTGGGACTGGAGACACCCTGGGACTTGCCAACTTGGTGCAGCACGTACAGGGGAGCTTGGGTCTGTCCCACTGTTGTAGACATGACCTAAAAGGACCTGCAGACTAGCTGAACAACCAGAGGCTCCAACTAAGCATGTTTTACATGTAGGAGCATTTCTTAAAGCACTTTTCTCTCCCAACCTTGCTTAAGTTCTTTTTCCTTCAGATAATGGTCTTAGGAAGGCCACTTAGAAGAGCTTTCCTTTGCTAAAGGAGAAGATAGGTGGATGTGTAAGTATTTTGATGACACTTTGGTACATCTGGTTTGACTGGGGCTTCTCACAGGTGGCAATCAGGATGAGAGGGAAGATAACAGCCTTGTGAAATGGTGGCAGTGTTGTCCTCAGCGCTTTCAGACTCCTTTGTTTAAGAGGAAAGACCTAAGTTGTGTCACAAGCTTAAGCCAAGTTTGTTAGTTGTCATTTCACTCCGTCACGCTGACCTACCGAGGGGTGATTAGTGCCTGGCTGGCCGTTTCAATGTAAAGCCTGCTGCGTGTCTTCCTGGAACATCCCAACATAGTAAACAAGGGAAAGCGGAGGCAAAGCTTTTCCTGCGCAGCCGGCTGGAGCGCCTGTGCTTTCTCACTTCTTCGTGCATTCTTACCCTTGACCCCAGCGCGCTATCCAGTTCCCTCCGTGTCAGGTTCTCCTGAAAGTTGTGATTTCCTCTCCTGACAGGCAGCAGGAAGATGAGAAAGCTGCTGGGCAACCTTTGCTCTGGGAGTCCAGGCGGGCTATTAACAAAGCATGCCTGACAGGCAGGGCTTAGGAAATACCGATAACATCAGGAAGAGGGAGGAAAGTAAACAGTCCGGTAGCTTAGGGTATGTTTGTCATTTTAAAATTGGCCCAGGCCAGCAGCTTTATAAGCTGTTCTTTCCCTTCTAGTGTCACTGTCACAGACTTGTTGCTGCGTATGAGGTCACACCACTTCCACGACCAGCTGAGCTGGATTCAACACCTTTACCTGGGACTGCAGTCTGAGCCGCTCCAGAGGCTGGAGAAGTTCGGCTTGCTTTCGGCACCACGCTGGACAGTCAGGCAGTCGAACTCCTCTTGGCGTCAGATGGGAGGGTGTGGCAAAATAGAAATGTTATTTCCACTGCTTCACTGATGAGGAGACCCACCGCAAGGGGAAGCAACCTACTTTGTAAGGGAATTAAGGCCAGGAATAGAAATCGTGTCGTTGACTTCCACTAACCTGACTTTGTAAACACTAGCTAGGACATTCGGCTGGGAACCATGAAATCCCATCCGCTGGGCAGTTTGCAGCTAGGATTTTGATGTAGGCCTTTTCTGATTATCACTGACAGGCAGATCTAGGGTAAGATTATGCATGTGGGTTCTTGTTTTTTCTCTTCCCTCCCCTTCTTCATATCATGTGTCGGCTCTAGTTTCCAAATACATTTCCATGTCAAAACACTAAACCTCATCCATCATAAGCATATTTGCACAAGTCCTGATAAAATAACCCTGCTGCCATGTCTCTCTGGGAAGGTGGAGATTCCAGTCATAATGTAACATGACAATGGAAGCACCACGAGGCTGGATATTAAAATTATATCTTTTCCATTTGTGCAGTAACTGTTGTTTAGTGTGGCTTGTCAGTCTGTCAGATAAAGGCACACAGCCATCTATGAGGAATTATTAATGAAGATTCAGCTGGTTTTTCTGCTGGAAACGGATCACTTCACTCTTCATCTCACTGACTTTTTACATTAGAAAACTAAAAATAGCCCTGAGTTTGTAAGGAGAGACCTTCAATATCTGGCAGGTTTTGCCTCTCCTTTCCTGTAGGCTGTTCCCCAGAGGAAAGCTAAATACACAAACCCTTTCTGTAATGGCCTGGGACTGAGCATTTCGGAGTCATAAACATGAGTGCAAGGTGTGCGACCTCGCCTGCTAAGCCCGCTCAGTCCACCGAGCCTCCTTACCATCCAGACAGAAAGCAAAGACCGAAAAACCCCTCCAGCCTCTGGTAATTTACACTTTGGAGGAAAAAACAGGTTAAGAAAAAGCCATGCTACTCACACCAGCTCAGAATAAACTTGGTGTTGCCAAAGCTGTACAGCTTTCCCCGCTCCGCCCCGCCAAAGCAGCTCAGCCCCGGTTCGAAGCGGCCGTGCCGTGGCGGTGATGGGCCGTCCTGGTGCCGAGTCTCGCCCTCACAGCAGGGCGTGCTGGGGGATGCCGGGGCAGGGGGAGCACGCCGAGCGGGGAAGTGTCACACAGACAGCTGTCTGCTGATGACTCCCTTTACTGCGTTATGGCCAAGAAACTCATTTCTGCAGATAACCTTGACAGGGCTCGCCTTCTGGCCTTTCCAAATAAATGGCTGAAACCCAGAAATTTTATCATCTGTTACGGCTCTTTTTTGCCTCCTCTTCCCCACAACCTAGAAGGCCCAGGAACTGTTTAGACCCCCGCAAGTTTTGGGTTTTAGGTGCCAAGGGAGAAAGTCAGTGTAGTTTGTAGTATCTTCCCCCTCCTCCCCAGGATGACAGTGGGATACCCAGGTGGTGCGGATGAGCCGCTCTCTGCAATGGGTATGTGCCAAAGGCACCCGGACAGGCGTGTAGCACGATGCCACCTTCATAAACGGGCAGGGAATCGCCCTGTACATGCACACACGTGTACACACATGCTCACGTGTCTAGCTCAGAGACCACCTTAGAAACTGGTGATTCACTTTTCTCCCCTTTACTTCCTGGAGGATGGGATACCATTTGTGTCCAAACGCACACAGTTCTCAGGTGCACCTCTGCACCGCGTGATGCAAAGCTTTCTGTGCAACAGTGGCTGACACTAAAAACCCGAGAAAGGCAAAGCAGATCAGCTGCTTTTCTCTGCCAGAGAATCTGAATGTGGTTCCACATAATTTAACGTAACTAACCGATTCTTTTGGATATACTGAGGCTGCGTTCTACGCTTAGTGCTTTCCAAAACCAAATCAAGTCAACAAAGTGCTCTGCAGTATGAAGCAAAACAAAAACACACAAAAGTTCATGTGTTGTCACCAGACAAAAATCTGCTAAGAACCAGCAGAAATGAGGAGTTAATGGGTGCCATATGTGGCAGTTAACCTGGGTTTTATAAGATTTTCCATGAGATTTCTGAAAAGATTTCTATACCAGCAAATGAGATCAAAAATCCATTTTCTTGTTAAACGGGACAGCTAACATTCAGGCCACATTTTCTTCCATGGCTGAGTCTATAAATACAGGCTAACAGACTTGGATAGGATTCCTATGAGGTGAAAAAAACAGATGACAGCCCCTAGTATTCCTGAGCAGTAAGGCACTTAAAGCTTTAATAGGCTTCTCAGCAAGATGAGACCAGAAATAAATAGTTCAGAAAATATTTACCTTTAAATGCATCTTGGGGAAATGTAAGTTTTTACAGAGTTTTTGTAGATATTTTCCTATTCTTATGATGCAGTTAGACCATGTACCTTGCTTCATAAAGGCAGTGCTGTGTATACATAGCTCACATTAACATGACGAACTTGGTGATGCTTTCACCAGATGTTCCAGTGTTGCCACAGCACTGGTGTTTAATCCTTACTGGGAGGGATATGCATTATATTAAACCATACAAAGACGGAGGAGGCCAGTTTTGGTTTGTTTTTTTCTATGTTCTTTTTAAGTGTGTTCTGAACAGCAGGGATAAGAAATATTATTGTTTTCATGTGCTGACATCAGTTCTGCGAGAAAGGTCAAACCACTGGAATTCCATTTACCGTTGCATGGGAGAAGGATCAGTAGGCTTGCTCTGAAATCTAAAAGCAACAATGTTTTTCCCAATGATTGCCTGGGGTGCGGATGTGCTGGGGGATTTTGCTTGTGTGATTTTAAGGATTTAGACTGGTAGAAGTAGCATTTGGGGAATTCTGAGCTAGAAGTCCTGACAAAGAATGTCTCTTGAGGCAAGCTGATAACAAAAACCGCTACGGGCTGAACCAGCAGCTCTGCCTCTTGGTATCCATGCAGTTTCCATGCTGACATTCAGAACATTGTCTCTTCCTTGGTCCTTTTCACATTCTTAACACAGCCCCAAATGCAATTAGGAAGGGTCTTCAGACTTTCCTCACCTCCCCCCAGGAAAGCCCTGCAACATGCTCCAGTGCAGAAGCCAGTGATTGGCTCTAAGAGCAGGACAGAGAATAACTCTTCCTTGATGATTTGCAGAGCAAAACTGGGGACCTTTAATTACAGGTTAGAAGTTTTAGAAGTACCAATAGATAATTTGTCACATAATCGTACTTGCCATTTCTTCTGACCCTGTGAGATGCTGGGCAGTTTCATTCATTCATTTCTGTAACCTTCTATGGGATCTTCAGGTGGAAAGTGCTCAAGAAATGCAAAGTGTTATTGCTGAAGGAAAAAGACAATGAGAAAGATGAATAATGCAGCTAAGTGTGAGAGCAAACTGTGGCAGACATTTTTTTGTTGAGTCACGCTGTATTACGGCATGAGCTAGCCTTGGAGATTTGTCTGTTCCTGTGTGGCTTTTTCCAGAAATAAGTAATAATGATTTTGGTGATTAAGAGCAGCTTACAGCTTCGTCAATAGGAGACAAACTGAAAGAGAGGGAGGGAAGCTGTGGGGAGTAAGAGACGCAGTGAGGATTGGCAAACTCTGGAGTGTCCTGTGAGACAGTTCTCCATAAGAATCACAAGGACTGGCAGGAAGGCCAGGATGAGGTTGTGTCAGTGGATGATGTGGGAGGAAGATGTGGGCATAGGTTCCCCCAGTCTTGTTGTCTGAGGCACAGAGCAGGCCCAAAGCCAGACGAGGCAGCTGCATCTCACAGGATGCGTCCCACAGCAATGCAAAAGGCAAATACTGTGCAAGCAGCCGAGCGCGGCTTCCCGCTGGTGTGTGGGCAGGAGTTCCTGGTACTGCCAGCAGCGGCAACACGGGGAGCAGCGGGTGCAAGTTTGAGAGCCCTGAGCTCACTCTCCTGAGAGATGCTGGCAGTCAAGCCCTGGGCAAGTTCCTGCTGGTGGACACGCTTGTATGCTTCTAGGGTCCCCAGCTTGGAGTAGGCTTCAGTATCCCCCCAAATACTGAAGACCTGAGACATGAAAATACTTCCTGGGAATGGATGGTCCCTTCTTTCCATCACGGACATGGCTTCTCCTCAGGAGCACAGAGCTGGTCTGAACACTTCTCGCCCTGTCTAAACTGGCCGATGAGAGAGTTTCCTTCCTCTGTCTAAAAAGCCCCTTGGCCAGCTTACTTTCGCCAGCCGCTGCAGGTAACCCGAGTCCCTGCTGCTGCTCTGGTTGTTCATTATTCAGTGACCTGGGTGGACTCTGCTTCTGTGGTGGGAAGAAGAAATAGGGGAAGCTGAGTTTTGTTTTTTTCTTTGACTTTTTCTCCTGGACAGTTGCCAGCTCTTTCTCCAAGGCTGCTTGTATGTGACTAGGGAATCACCAAGACTAAATAACCCCATTGCTAGCCTTCTGTCACTGTCCCTTGGCACACAGGTCCAGCCTGGAAATAGAGAGACAGCAGAAAAAACAGACATTGAAATTGGAATTTGCAGCCTGACATGGATACAGGAAGATGTCTGTACAAAGAAATGTTTCCGGGATGGTCACAGCCGGTACACTGGGATATCTATGCACCCTTCAGGGAAGAGGATGACACTCAATCATCAACATTTCTCTGTTCGGCCTCTACCACATTTGTGCTCCTGCCAAATCCTGTTGCCTCTTCATTTACACTGATCCTGAAAACTATCCTTTCCTTTCCGTATCTGATTGCCAAAGCCGTGAAAGGGGATCGGGGCCTGCGCACAATGTCTTTCAATATTTTTTATTGTGTATTGGTTCTGTTTTTTCTCTGAGCTTTCTGCTGCTGATGATTCTGATCATATCTCTTGCTTCTCAAGAGTCTTTATCAGTTCCTTCTATTATCAAATTCAGCATTTTCACCCTCCCCTGCTAGCCTGCACCTCGCTGTGCCCCAGCATACCCCCAGGGTACCTCTCAGGCCAGCTAATGCCATGGCAAGCATGGCACGAATGCCTGAGCGAGCTGATGGGTTTATCTCATCTTCTACTCTCCTAGCATGACCTAGGCTCTAGTGTACCTTACAGCCAAAAGCAAGGGAGAAGGAGAGCCGGGGAGCGGGGGTGCTCAGCAGGGCAGGAGGATGAGGAGACACGGCTCTCCCTGCGAGGGCTTGGGAGCAGAATTAGTATTTTGGAGGGATCAGGCTGGTATCTTCAGAGGCCTGGAGAGGAGGGAGGAAAGCGGGCTGTGCCGTCCCACCGAACACGTTGTCAGTGCTTGTACGTAACCGAGAATCTGCTCGGCAGCGGAGACAGATATGAAAAATGCTGGAGGAGAGCAGCTTCCCGGTGCGTCTCCGCAGAGCGTCACGTGCTCCTGCCCTGGCGTACGGACAACGAAATGCTGTATCAATACCAGACGAGCTCGAGATCCGGAGCGGCCCAAGGCCAGCCGGGGAGGAGGCTGAGATGTCGGACGTGTGAAGAGTCAGTGCGATCCGGCGAGATAAAGCAGAAATTCCGGCTGACATCTGAAATGATGCAGCCAGGAAAAGATAAGGCTCTCCCTCGGAGGGAAGACAATAATTGTTTTTTAGTGTAACAGATCAGAGATTAGGCACTCCCATCTGTAATCTGCCATGCTGGAAACAGTAGCTTCCTGTGCCGATGCTAAATATTTAAATTGAAGGCTGCAACTGTCCACAACCTCCTCTTCCATCTATCTCTGGAGAGAAAGGGCTAAATTTCCTTCCAGCTTAACTTAATTTTGAGCGGGGAAGCGCTGCTACTTCTGTCTCCTTCCTCTGATCATTTCCGCCTGCGTTAAAGGCGGAGGTTGGAGAAGGCAAACACGAGGAGCGGCAGGGGTCCCGCCGGCCGGGGGACGCTCCCTCAGGAGGGCTTGCCGGTGCCCTCCTGCCGGAGCCTGTGGTGGGGCCTGGGGCCTCCTGGCGCAGGCAAGGGCAGGGCAGCTGGAGACACGGACTGACGGGTCTCCTTTTCTTCTCACACAGCTCCTTCCCTCTCGTTCTGCTTTCCCTCCGCAGTGCCGTTACTGAGCGGGGTGCTGTATAACACTCAGCTTGCTACATGCAGCCAGGGAGCTTTAAACGAGAAGTAGTTTGCCTGTTCTTGCTTGGGTTTTCTCCCCCCCAAGGAAGCAGCAGAGCTTTGGTCTGTTTTTACATCTGCTTGGCGAGCGTGCTGCGCAGGCCCCATGCCCAGGGACATGTTGCAACCCCACCTCTTTCTCGCACACCAACACATGCACCAGCATAAATGCATAAGCAAAGAATTGGGTTATTTCCTCTCTGTGAGGTGGGTTTATTTTCCCCTTACCGTTCCCCGCCAGCCTCCCCGCTCCTTTTGCCCCCCTTTGGCAGGCCCCTTACACTTGTACTCTGCAAAAACAGTAGTAACTAACATTTGTGCCTTTGGCAATAAAACCACAGGCCTCGCAAACCCCAAATGGCAAAAAGACATTTCCATTCCAATCCCAGTTTTAAATTAAACTGTAATGAAAAATCAGCAGTGGCAGCTGGGACCAGAGACAGCGATTGTCTCTAGGAACAAAAAAGGGGAAGGCGGAGGAGAGCGGCGGAGCCTGCAAGGAGAGCTCAGCCTGGCAATAAAGCAGCTGGTAAACCTTCAAGTAAAAAGAAATTAGAAAAACAAATCTAGCGGCGAGGGAAGGGAAGGGAAGGGAAGGGAAGGCGGCGGCGCTGCCAGGCGGGGCCGCGGCGCGGCGCCTTGCGCGGGGCTGCGCTGACACCTGCAGGGCGCCGCCGGCAGCGCGGGGCTGCGCGGAGCCAGAGCCGCTCCGCCACTCTCCGTCCGTTTCTGCCCCCAAACGGGAAGGCAGCCGCCCGAAGGCCGGCGTGGGGTCCCGTGTGCCAGGTCGTCACGGCCGAGCTCTCCCTGGCGCGCAGGCGCTTCGCCCGGCCCCGGCGAGGGGCTGCAACGAGGGAGAGACGGCGGCTTTGCGATGGGAGGCTTGCTGGAGGCGTTGGGTTTTTTCTTAATAACGCATACGGCAGTTCAGCCAAAGACCTGACTTACATTTTCCTGGCATACTTTAAAGGGACGTTTGGAAGAATAAAGTACTACATCTAAGCCTCTTGGACAGAATTACAACATCCATGAGCTAAAAATGTATTAAATTCTTTCCTTTTCCTCAGTTGCTGTGATTTTTAGTATTTCATCACCCCTGCATGAGACTGGGGGATGAAAAATAGACGTCTTGCTGTGAGGAGCTGCAGTGAGAGCACGCAGGGCAGGGAGGGGCAGGCGGCGCGCGGTGAGGCGACGGGCCGCGACGCTCCCGAGGGCACGTAGCCCGGAGGAACACTTCTGAGAAAAGCACCGAGGGCTCCCGAGAGTCGCCCGGGCAGCCCGTGCGCGGGGCTGCACAGCCGCTCCAGGCCCCCTCCACCAGGAGCATCCGATGGGGGGGGACCGAAGGGCTCGTGGTAGGCGCAGCGCGCGCGGGCGGGAGCCTCGTCCGTCCGGACGGACACAGGCACGCCTCTGAGTTAAGTGACAGCACGCTGCAAATAGCCGTGCGGGGTCACAGCGCGAAGCCGCCTGCGCCGTCTGCCAGCGGGCACGCGCGGACGCAGGGACTGCACATCCACCCGCAATCTGCCAGGCCTGAGCACAGCCTTGGTGTGGGCTGCAAGGTTTAGTCACCTACTTTGCTTGTAGGCCGCTGCAAGAAGTACTGATTCAAAACAAATCTGTAGCTTGTTGATCTTCAGTTTTCAACAGTATCAGCAAGAGAAATAAGTTAATATCCGAGTGGTCTTTTTAGATTGTCTGTAAGATACATGGCTAAACGGGTACCTAAAGTTAAGATGGCAGTCCAGGTTCCTCACAGACAGTTAGCTGCTTGACTCCTTTTGAAGAGCATTATGCGCCTGAATATTTAGGCCAAACACAAAGTAAGTTGCTGGCCTAAATTTCAAGACTGCTGAGCACCACAAGTTTTTTTACTGAAGTCATAGGGAAACCTGTATGTATTTAAAAATTAGGCCAGTTATGTATGCGTCTAAATAAGGGCTTAGAGCCTACATTTAATTCAGAGGAACTGTGCACCTATTTAGAAAAGTTTCAGCTTGTCTCTGTGCCTCAGTTATACTAGAAGAAGGTCACTGCTGTGCTCGTCTTTCTGCAGGACACGCTTAAATGCATGCAGCAAATGACAGGGTGTTGCTCCGTATCGCTGTGATCGCTCGGTGCGGCAGCTTGCTTGCAAGTGCACTCACAGATTTAGGTGCTTGTGAACACTTGATCTAGATGATCCCAGCAACTCGGGCCTTTCGAGACGAGGGGCAGGCTTTTCTCAAAAGCTCTGTTACTCGTGGGATTTCTAGTCATTCCCCAAACCTCAGAAGAAGTCTCACTTCTGCCTGCTTCTTTCTTTGCTCGAATTGGTTGTGCTGTCCTTAATGTTAATGTTGCTGGGCCTACTGTCGTGGAGTGGGGAGAGAGCCATTCAGGCAAGACCAAAGCTATACTTCACAGCTGGGTTTTTCTCTGCTGTTTGTTTGTTTTTTGTACAAACCATGTTGGGATATTTGCATGATAAAGCTCTTTTTAAGGTGCTGTTGGATGGGACTGGGTCCTTTTTGTTTGTACAGTGGTTCGAGCCTTTCACAGTTGTGCGCTGGCCAGGGGCCAAAACTCTGCTGCCTGTTGTGTGCCAGCAGCTCCCAGCGACTCCCAGACAATGCCGGAGCCATGGGAGCTGCCGGTGGCTGCCGGCATCTGGGGGCAGAACTTAAAACTCAATCAGCGACTTGCTAATTCTGTACAAAGCCTTAAGCAAAGCAGTCTCAGAAATCAAAATAATCTCCTGTGAACACTGGAGACAGATACAATCTGTACTGTCGCTACTCCGGTGAACTTTCGCTTGTCGAATGCAGCAGCTTGGTTTTTGAGACCAACTCAGAGAGACCACAACTAGCTCCTTATAATTGTTTTCTGTTGTGTAACCTCTTTAAAAAAAGAAATAGTATGAGATTTCTCCGTGAAAGGTTTCAGAGGGCTTACAGACCCTTAACCATATCAAAGAGCTTTCTGCCTTGAGTTCCTGAGTTATTTAAATTACAGGAGGTCATGTTTGAGTTTGTGTTACTTAAAAGATCTAGTGGGCAAAGCTTTTTATGCTGTGGAAACAACTTAGTGCACATACAAGCATTCCTGTATCTTTTGATCTATGCACAGGGCTCAGAAAGCAGCACAGCTATGTACTAGGAGGACATGGAATAGCAGTAAAGTTGGATGTGTTTTTACTTCTGTCAAAGTCAGTGGCAAGCGTCCCATCAGTTCCCCAGAGATGAGGTGCGAGCCTGCAGGAGCACAGCGGATAACGCTTGGGCAGGGGGGTGCCTAAGTGTTACACCCCAAAAGTAAGGTGGCGGCAGGTCAACATTTGAAAGGGGCTTAGGATCTCCACGTGCCTCTGCTTTTCTGGTCCATGCCCAAACCAGAGACCATCTCTGTTGAAACATTTGAGATTCCCTCCACATGGGAGAATCAAAGATTTATAGCACATACATTGGAGAAGCGACAACTGCGAATAACTATTCCGACCTCCTGGAATTGATTTCATAGATCTTTTGTCTGGTCCTTATCTGAGCCAGCACATCCTTACATAGCATGGAAAAAGTTCCTTCAGCTCCACGCCGAGGGCTGCGAGGTACTGGCTACCTGGCTGGAAAGGAAAGGCTGCGTCCAACGCTCAGCTGTGTCCAAAGCTCGGCGGAGTCTAGGCCACTGCTGGCCTTTGCCATCCGGGGTGGCCGAGAGCAGCCCCACACTTTCCGTTACCAGACACTGGTACTCACAGAGCCTTCAAGAAGTGCACCCCCACCACAGAGGGGAACGGGTTGGATGTCACTTTGTTCTTTGAAAGCCAAAGTGCCCCTCTCCCCCACCCCTAAGCAGGCGGGGGACCATTTTTTGCTGAAAGCTGCCAAAAAGGTTCAGATGAAATTTTGCTGGAGACAGTTGTCTCTTGATCAGGGAAAGAAATCAGATGGTATTTTAGGAGCTCAGAAATTAGCTCATGTTCTCGAAATCCAGCAGATAACAACTTGCTCAGTGCCATTCACACAGCTGTAGGGGAGAATATTAAAAAACTTTCAAATTCTATTTATTAAACTTGCCAGGAAACTTGTCAGGGGAAAAAAAACCCTTCTTGAGCAGTTCCATTTCCCCAGCTCGTGTGAGATGCCAGGGTAGCAAACCAAGTGTCTGGAGCTTACTGGAGGAGGTAGTGTCAGAGGAACAGAGCGGGAATTAGGGCTCCAGTGCTCTATTACTCATTCTGTCACCGCCTCGGACTATTTCTGAGCAGGTCTTACCTGAGCAGGTCCAATGACACTGTTGGCTGACTCATTTGAGTAATCAGGATGACTGAAAGCCTAATTTAACCGTAGTTTATCTGACGGTGAAGCATGATAACAACAGCTGACTGTCTTGCATGTGACAATTGATTCTGGAAAGTAGTTAAACTGCTTTGAGATCTTTTGAGCAAAAGTGACTTTGTAATTACAGAGAGCTCGTATTTTAGCTAGCCTGCACTAGCAGCTTCTTTGTAAAATGCAATTTTAATTGCTTTATAAAAAAGACATCTTCCTTCCACCTTGAAAATCAAAAAAAGGTTAAATATCTCTATCACATTCTTCCTTACTCTTCAGGAAAATTCAGCTCCATTTTTGAAGCCTCTTTAAGTGAACAACAACAAAAAAGATGTTCACAATTTTCTCACCCAACTTTGTAGAAACCCAAAATATAGGTCTCAGCCTTTACGACTCTTGATCTTCTATTTCACAAGTCATTTCAAGTTTATATCAAAAGCTAACTCACTGGTAGGGTTTCATCTTTTCTTTTTTTTCTTTTTTTTTCCCCAAGCTATGTTTAAAATGCATCTGTTTCACTCCCATGGACTGATGGTCATCATTTATCCATTTTCGCTATCTGAGGGGGAGGGAGTAATTTGACAGAAGCAGTAATCTGCTTGAGAAAGCCGAGGGCTGTTTGATATTAATACAGAGAATGATTAATCAAAGAAAGAGTAGTCCTCCAGTAATAAGCAAAGGATGAGGTCATTCGCTGGGTAAAGCAGAGACCAGGCAGCACTTAAGGATATGCACCGGGGTCAACAGTGAATGAGGAAACCTCAGGAGTTTTCAGTCCTTTAGAACATGGTAATGACCCTTCTGGGTTAGATCAAAGATCCCTCTGGCTCTGCAGCCTGTTCCTGACCCTGTCCAGTAGCAGATGGCCGGGGAAGAAGTATAAGAAAAGGGGAAAGTATAGACCACTCCTTCCCCGCTATATACCTTCTCAGCAGTTAGTAGGTTAGGGACCTCACAAGCATCTAAATCATTGTGTTTAGTAACAGCGTGTGGGTGTAGCTGCCATGGATGTGTCCACTCGTTTTTCAGTCCATTTCTGCTTTTGGCCTCCACAAAACCGAGCGGCATGAGCTCCTTTCTCCCCCTCCCCAAATGAAAAGAAGCCATGGTGTAAAAGAAACCCTGATGTCATCACATCAGTGATGCCAATATCCAGGCCTGAGAAATATCAGAGGCGGTGAGTGCCCAGTACTTCTTTAGTTCATTTCTCCAGCATCTTTTGAGGACTAAGAGTGTGCCGGGCTCCCCACAAGCCTGCCACAAGATTTTAATCCTGCAGCAAGGTCTGCCCTGGCACTGAAACCTGAGAGACTCTGTGCCGGTGCAGGAATCGACCTGCCTAGGTCCCGCCACAAGATCAGGGGCCCTTCTGGGCCAGGGACGAGAAACGAGCCTTTGCGGGCTCAGCTCCGTGTCGCAGCTACGTTGCACTTGCAAGACGGGAGCTGAGCACATCCAAGCCTCCCAGAACCTCCCCTCCCTTTCCCCTGCATGTATGAAATAGAAAGCAGATTTCATCTGTAATAAATAATTCCTAAAAGTCAAAACAACAAGCGCATTTGTTCCATCTATTTTTAGCTTTGCTGCTTGCTTAAATCTTGGGTGCCTGACACTGCTTAGATCTGTGATAAAGGCAGACAGCAAGAACTTTATCGTGCTTTGATAGAGCTGGTTTTTGTCAGCCCACTCTCGCCTTTGTCTTCAGCCTTAGAAGGCAAAAAGCTGGAAACCGTTCATGGGGGAATAACTGAAACTCATTCTGCCAAAGAAAGAGAGAAAGAAAGAAAGAAAAACAGAAAATGATAATAAATGAAAAAGACCCTTAAAATTGGCTGAGGTAGTGCCCTGATCATAATGGGTGCTGAGTCCTGGAGTAACTCAGCCTGTAACAGGATCAGGCCAAAGACCAGCTTGTCTTTTTTGGATAGGAGAACAAACACCTGCCTACACCCTGCCAGGAAAGCACAGGGCCTAGGGGGTGTGTTGCACATCTCTCCTCTCCCTCGCACGTACGTGCTAGTGTCACCTGATGGGAAAGGAAGTACTAGTGTCTTCTGTGCACCTGAATTATGTCCCCGATCCCCTTCCTCTTCACTTCTGTGGTCTCTTGTGAGGACAGGAGCTGTCTTTCTCCCATCATCTTCTAGGAGACTCCCTCGCTCGCAGCTTCTGCCTGCTTATGGTGAGCGAAGAGATCCACCGCCTTCCTCTCTCCAACCCCCAGCAGGTCGGGAGGGAAGGACACCCGTCCTGGCCCTGCCTGCTACGGTTCCCAGTGCCGTGTCTTGGAGGGAGAGATGGCGTTTTCCCTCCGCTGAAAGGGAAGGTCTCTGAAGGGAGGGGAAAGGGATTTTGTGCCATCATTTGCTGTTTCTAAGCTGTAAAGTCCTCCCCAAGCTCAGGGGGTCCTTCTACCCGGCCGGCCCGGTTCCTTTGGGCTAATGGCGCAGTTCTGACTTCTCTTGCCTTCTACCCGTAGCATGTTGTCGTTCTGGGGCCTCTGTTGTACTCCAGGCTGGGTCCAAAGGTCTACTAAATTGTTGCCTGCATTTTCAAGTGTCTGGACTTAGTGACTAAGCGAGCCCTGTCCTTGGTTTACATCTATTTAAGTAAAAGGTGTTTTTACAAATTCAGCCCTAACTGGCTAATGTATTCTGGGTCTTAGACATACTGTGCTTCCAGTGGTGGTGGCTCTGTCTCCACGTGTATAAGCGCCTGGTAGACACGAAGGAGTGAAGAGCTTCAGGTTTTACAAAATATTTGGAGCCTGTGGAGGCTTTTGACAGCCTTGAAGAAAGGTGGTTTGGAGGCAGTGCTTCTGCACTGGGGAAGGGACATGCTTGTTCTTTCATCTCTCTTCTCTGAACAGCGCTGAGGTGATGTGAACGGCTGAATAGGACTTCTATAAAAAGACGGTTTATTTTCCTGATGCGGAGGACGCAGGGCAGTGGCATGTGCTCCATTCCTAGCCTCACTCACACTTCTTAGGGACCTGTGAGAGCAGGTCACACAGCATCTGGTTTTTATTTTTATTTTCAAAAACTTCCTCAGAGAGAAATGTCATGAGCTCAAAATCACACTGCCAGCTACTACAATCAAGTTACTGAACACAACTGACTAGTTTCATCGTTGTATATGCAAATACCTAATTTATGCTTGCAATCACAGCTCTTGTTTCCATGCAATTACACGCGCACGGTTTTGAAACCCAGACCTCTTAGAAATGACAAACAAAATCCCCTCTAACTGCCAGTCGGGTCAGTTACTCCAGGCCTTTTTAACAGAAAGGGAAAAAAAGAAAGATAAAGTACACTATTCCTCCTTGTAGAAGGCCATGGAGCTCAATTTCTTAATATTTGATAATTATCTTTAGGTGTCAAAAAGAAAAAAGGCATTAGGGTACATACAGTATTATGACTTGCACTGGCTAAAAGTAGCATTTGCCAAGAATATGATGCACTGAAAATGACTGTTACTGTTATAATGCCATCAGCCAGGGTAGCTGTGAAGGATTTGTTTTTATGCCTCTGCCTTTAATTTCATCATGATTTTTAAAAATTTCCGGAGATTGTTGCAGCTGCTCCAGCATTAACAGCCTTGAAATAGAAATGTGTTACTTAGCAAGATACAGCTGCAGAGGAGAAAAAAAAATCCCCAAACAACAACCCCAACATTTGGACTGATTAATCTACCAGGATGGTTATTCGTATTTTAAATTCATGTTGTTTAAACTCAAATCTGTTTGCCTCCCAGCCATTTTATTTAGTTATGTTTTTCCTAGAGTGGCAACAATTTCTAAGATCTGCATAAAAAATGAGCACTGCCCGAGCAGCTCGGCAGCTCCTGCCGCTCGCCGGCTCCTGCGTGTTGCGGGCTCACCAGTCGGGCCGCCGCGATGGCCCTCTTGGGGCCTTTAGCCAGCATGAAGTAAATAACTACTTCCCCTCACTCTGCTCTTCTCTAGGTGCTTCCACTGTCTCCGAGAGTGTCCCTGCAAACCCGGCCTTTGCTAGGTACGGGGGATTTCATACCAGCTTTATTAGAGGGTGGAAGGACACAGCGTATTTGAGCGTGTCCAGGTATATATAAGACCTCGGGGAGCAATAGGAGAAGTTCAGCAGCTCCCAGATTGATTCTCACCAGCTCCAGCGCTGCTGTCAGAGAGCATGTTTCTGCTCCCTTTCCTTCTAATGCTGCAAAGCCCTCGCTGTGTCGTGAATCTAGTGGAGTCCTTTGCCGTGTGGCCCTTGCATTACAAAAACCTGTCTCTAGCGCAGACGCTCCTCCTGCACTCTGGTGGCAGCCCCTGTGCAAGCTGAAGGGAACCTCTCTAACCACTGTCACCGGCTGCTGTGATGTGGCTGAGAGCCGCAGGAGACCTGAGGTGTATTGAAACACAAGGGGAGAAAGCGCCCTTGCCTCCCGGGCAGGACTAGGCACGGTGCCGGTCCCCGCACAGCGGGCAGGTAGGGTCAGACTAAAGCAGCCCCCGCTAGCTCTGCACCCTCTCAGCCAGCACTGAGTTTCCAGAGGCCTCTGGCCAGCAGAGAGCCCCACCGCTGCCACGCGGTGCAGGCCACCCGCGGGAGCCCTCCTTGCTGGCCCCAAGTCCGTAGAGGCCAGTAAGCACGGCCTTGAGCAGACCTAAGGTGGCTGACTCAGCTGCTGCTGGGGCCCTTCCACGTCCCCTCCGCAGCCGCCCTGAGCTCTGCTCCCAGTGCATCCGCGGAGCTGGCCCTTCCTGGGTGAGGGCACGGCAGGTATCTCGCTGGGAGAAACCTGCCCTGACGTCATCTGCGGCTGCAGCTCCACACGAGCTCTCACATAAGGTACTGGTGAAACATGGTTAGGCAAGGAAACAAAAGAATGGGAGAAAGCATCCCTAAAACCATCGACCCCCATGGAGCGGGGAAGGATTTTCTTTCCGACGGGTCCTGTGAGAACTCGCACTTCATAACGCCTCCATCCGCAGGAAGATGAGAGGAACATGACTCCTGAAAAACCTGCGCTGCCACAGAGGTGTGCCTGGAAGCACAGCATGAGAGCAGGCGGTCCCCAAAACAATGTCTCAGACCTCCTGACATGCCCTGATATCCAGGGGATTTCCTCCTGCAGTCTGTAATATTCATGGATTTTGGAGAGCTGTTATCCCTTTTAGTCCTCTGGGACCATCTAATTTATAGGAAACTCGGAAAACAGGAAATTTGTGGCATTTCCCAGCCCTCTCACCGATTTTTTATGCTGATGGTATAATCCCATTCTCATGGTCTAGAGAGAGATCCATCTTTTGGTCAACTGATTATCGTGTTGCATTTAATGCTGCTCGCGTCATTGACTCCTGCAATCGCACAGTGTGCAGCTGAGCACGCTTTACCTCCAGTATACCCCTTACAGAAATGCAGCTGGATTAATATTTTAGTCCTTATTTTAAAAGAGCTGCCCAAGGTTATCTTATCCTGTCACACAGTACTTTTTCCCCTCTCTAAATAATTCCCTTGGTCTCACATTGTTTCAACATTTTATTTAGCAGCTCTCATTTTCTCTCCCAGCTAATTTATTCCTTGAAATGCCTCCTCAATCCTTTTAGTTTGTCTGTTCCTTTGTTGATGACATTCATGCACCCTAGCTCAAGTAGGCTACAGAAGGTTTTTCTTCCTCTCTCAGAAGTTGTCTGCAGTACTTTAATAAGGCCTATAATCTCCTTTTTTGTAAAGAATGCAGATTCAGTTTACCTAACCTTTCTAAAAATTGCTGTGTGTCTGAGTCATATTTGTTGCCCTCTGGTACTTTTCCATAATATCCTTTTTTTATAAGGTGACCAGAACGGCATGCAGCATCTCAAATGTGGCCTCGCATGTACTTAACCAATGCTATAATAATTTCCTGCGACTTACAGTTGATACCGCAGTATTAATGTTTCCCAGGATTCTGCAGAGCAGAGAGGTTACATTCCTTTTTCCTTGAGGTTTCCCCCACACGCGCTCTTCCAACCTGGCTTGTCCTCACGCTGGCCCACAGTCCTCTGCTGTTAACTGTATACTTGCACTGTCTCCATGCGCAAGTCTGGGCAAGGTGTTTGGAACCACGTTTCTGCCCAACCTTTCTGTACTGGCCCGTAGGCATCCCCACGGACTAGGGCAGCTGACAGGGAGAAGCTGCCACCTTCCCTACATCCCGCTTCGTGTTAAAGGGTTAATGGTATGAGGGTCTGTGCATTCAGCTACGTTCCTCACGTGTTTGAATGCTTGCACACGCTAGTGCTGCCTGTGCTGTGGTGGCACAAAGTAAGTTCTTTGCTGTTAGTGGTGGTCTCTCTGGACAGGAGATGATAGGAGTCTCTTTCTTGTGACAGAGGTACTGGATCTGGCTGGTGGGAGAATTCACAGCACAGTCATTCTCACAGTAAGGAAAGGAATGAGTCTGGGAAAAGAAAGACATTACTGAGTTTCAGTAGTTTTAGAAGTTCAATGCAGGGTAATCCGAAGTGTGATGTCTTCTATAAAGTGCAAGGAATTCCTGACCATTCACCTCCCAGCAAACCGCATACTTCAAAGGATAAAATCTGGCTCTTTGTGCTAGAAAATATATCAGATTTTTAAAAAGTGACTCTTGGCTTTTTCAAGGTCTCAGAAAACAATTCTATAAAGATACAGCAGCCGAATCTATGTGCTGTTGCCATTCACTCCGCCGGGTATTAAACCAGGTGCCTTTAGCCTCGGCATTCTTGAAGGCAAATTTCAAGCATGGATGAAGGGAATCCCTTTCTGTTTTACAAGTAATGGCACACATTTATCTAGAGACTCAAGACTGTAGCCTCCAAGTGCTGTTAACCTACAAGGCAGCCACTTGTGAGTGTACATAATGTGCTTTTCTGGCTTTCCTACTTGAACAATAAGTACACAGCTATGCACCCATATGCATGGCCTTGCTATATTCATATAATTATATCCCTCGAGCAGACTACTGAAGCAGGTATGTTGCTTGTTTTATAGAGAGCAGCTGGGCTGGCTAGCTGAAGAGGCACTGACTGAGGTTTTGTTCTTGCACAACGTGTGTGACAGCACTGCAACCAGGTCACAGGTCTCCAGCACATACATAGGTGAAAATGTGATTTGTGCAGAGTGTGATTGCAGCTCCCCGTTCATAATCACTTCATCCTGAAGTGTACTTGTTATATAATTATCAGGAGGCCTGAGGTGGCAGGACAAAAAAGGACACCGAAAGAAGTAGAAAAGCGACCGGGGATCTCTTCAGACAAAGGACATTTGCTGATTAATTTCACTGCAACTCTGTGTTTCTATTAGACTTAGCTGACTAATCCAAACCACACAAACCTATCAGTACCTAAGCAGGATTTTAACAAGGAGTGTTTCACTGAATCACAGAACGGCTGAGGTTGGATGAGACCTCTGGAGATTGTCCAGTCCAAACTGGATCAAAGCAGGATCAACTACAGCAGGTTGCTCAAGGCCATGTCCAGTTAGGTTTTTAATATCTCCAAGGATGGAGACTCCAATAGCTGTCTGGGCAACCTGTTCCAGTGTTCAATCAACCTCTCAGTTAGGAAGCTTTTCTTGTGTTTAAACGGAATTTCTTGTAGTTTAATTTGTGCCCTTTGCCTCTTGCCCTTTCAGTGGGCACCACTGAGAAGAATCTGGCTCCCTCTTCTTTGCTCCCTCCATCAGGTATTTATACACACTGATAAAATCCCCCTGAGCCTTCTCTTCTACAGGCTGAACAGTCCCAGCTCTCTCAGCCCCTCCTTGTATGAAAGATGCTCCAGTCCCTTACTCAGCTTCATGGCCCTTGCTGGACCCACTCCAGTATGTCCATGTCCCTCTGGTAGTGAGGAGCCTGGGGTTATTCCTCCCCAGGTGCAGGACTCTGCAGTTCCCTTTGCTGAACTTTGAGATCCCTGTCAGCCCATTTCTCCAGCCTATCAAATGGTAGCACAAACTGGTGTATCAACCACTCCTCTCAACTTTGTTTCATCTGTGAACTTGCTGAGAGTGCGCTCTGTCCCAGCATCCGGCTCATTAATGAAGATGTTAAGCAGTATTGACCCCAGTATGGACCCCTGGCAAACATCACTCGGACTGGTCTCCAGCTGGACTTTGTGCCACTGGTCACAACCCTTTGAGCCCAGCAGTTCAGCCAGTTTTCTGTCCCCCTTACTGTCCATTTATCTAGCCAATACTTCATCATTTTGCCTATGAACATATTATGGGAGACACTGTTGAAAGTCATGCAAAACTCAAGATAAACAACATCTGCTGCTCTCCTCTCATCCAAAGAGCTGGTCATTTCATTTTAGAAGGCAATCAGTTTGGTCAAGCATAATTTCCCCTTCATAAATCCATGCTGACTGCTCCTAGTCATCTTTTTGTCCTTAATATAAGTGGCTTTCAGGATTATTTGCTCCATCACTTTCCCAGCGATCGAGGTGAGGCTGGCTGGCCTGTAGTCCCCTGAGCCGTACTTCTTGCCCTTCTTGAAGATAGGAGCAACATTTGCTTTCTTCCGGGCCTCAGGAACCTCCCACCATGGCGATGACCTTTCGAAGACAACCGAGAGCACCCTCACAATGGCATCAGCCAGCTCCCTCAGCACTCGTGGGGGCATCCCATCAGGTCCCATGGACTTGTGTCTGTCCAGTTTCTTTAAATATTCCCTAACATGATCCTCCTCTACCAAGGGTAAGTTTTCTTTGCTTCAGACTCCCCCAAGGCTCTCAGAGGATTTGTGAAAGCAAACCTTGTCCGTAAAGGCTGGGGCTGTATGACCAAGGCCATATTTCTTTCTCCTTTCTGTGGTGCAGTCTGAGCTGTTCTCTTTACTGAGCAAAGAATCTCAGCTGGTGTCCCACAAGGGATGCCAGTCCTGAAGGCCCTGCTCCTTGCAGTACATGGCTTCTCCTTGTCCTGTGATGTGACCGAGTGAATAAAAAATGTGCCATAAGGGAGGAAGGCCACAATGCTCCTGGAAAGAGTTTCAGGAGCCCACTCCAGAGTTGTTCTGGTGCCAGTACCCACCATCTTTGCTGGGGCCTCCTCAGAGCAGATGAAGGAGTGAGCGCCTACTGCATGCAAACACAGTAAAGCTAAACAAGGTCTCCTTAGGCCCCCTCCGCAGGCAAGAGCAAACTGCAGTTGCTCTGTGCTTTTGAATTCCTGAACTAGTTTTTGGATTTGCATAACCAGTTTGAGTTCCTGAACCTCTGGTGATCTTCAGCTATGCTTTATTCGAGGATGACTCAAGTTAGAAATATGCGGTATTTCTCTGCGGTATTTCAGGGAGCTGAAGACTACCCCTCAAAACCGTGGTGGCCCCAGATGACTGCCTTTTCCCTTGACTCTCTCCTCGGCTGGCCTGGACAGGCATAGTTCGTCTGGCACCAGTGCGTGCTCCAGGATCTGGACTATTCTGTAGTCTCCCTAACCCCCTCACTCTACTGCCTGCTTCTCTTTCACCAACTCTGGAAAGGTTGCTCACTGAGACTATGCAGCATATCATTCCCCCTTCTCTCCATCCTTCTGTAAGATTTATGCCAGCTCCTTAGCTAGGGTAAGTGCTCATTGCTCCATTGAGTCCCGTTTCGTTTTACTTATCAGAGCTGCACAATTCATTTAAGGGAGCAATGCCAGTTCCTAACAGTTGATGATTTAGCCCCATCTTTTCACTCCTTGTTACCGCAGCTCCCTTTTTAACACTCTTGGATATTTGGGTCCTACAGTGTTTGCTGCAAGACAAGTGTTCATCCTTCTCCCAGCAATTTCTTGGTGAATAATGGAAAACAAATACCCGTTGGTAAAGCACAAATCTTACTGAAGCTGCCTGGCTTATCCCCATATTGTTACCAGGCAGACTGATTCGGAGTTAAGTTTCCTACTCCTCCTAACACTCCCATCAGAGAGCTCAGGAGACAATGTGTTTTTTGCAATTTTTTGATTCTCTGTGTAACTACCTGTCTCTGACTCTTGAATTAGATTTTTTCTCATTAATTAAGTTCTGTGGCCTTTAGGAGAAAATTAAAGGAATATTATCTTTTTAAACCAAATTGGTATTTTAAGGATCTAATAAGTAAATGTATGATTTCAAAATTAAACATGATATTTCATCTGTCTGCTGTGCTCATTAAATATTTAATTAAATTCCAGACCGAGATTGATTGGTGGCTGGGAAGAGGGGGATGTGAGTTGCCCCCCCACCCACAAGAGCCTCTTTTATTTGGCACTCTAAAGGTTTTGTCAGGAGAGAGAGGCTTCAAAGCCCAACTCTGTGACCCCAGGATTGCTGTTGGAGCAGCAGTATGTCAGCTCTCCTGATGCATGAATTCACCCCATCTTCAGCTTAACCTTGAATACCTTATCCTCGCCTGGGTCTGGGCGAGGAGGCAGGAAGGGAGCTGACTGCAGCGTTTCCATATGTGCGTGGAAATCCCCCTCTGATCTCTAGAGACCTCCAGGCTTGGTTGACCCAACACGTGACTCTGCTTCCATCTTCCAGTCTGAGAAGCTGTTCAGCACAGGGTGAGATTTTCATTTGCTCAGCTCAGTGGGGCGAGAACTTAATGAGTTCAGACGATTCTCAGTCATCTTTTTCATTCCCTTATTCTGGGGATCTTTTTTGCTGCTGCTGTCAGCCTGGACAGCTGCAGAGTTGGTCCGATTTATCCTCTGCCTCAGCCTCTCCGTAGCGCTGCCCGCGCTGGCCAGGGCTCCTCACTGCCAGAGGCACACTCGGAGGCTGGGAGCAGGTCTCACGTGTTAGGAAAGGAAGGGCTGTAGTCTCGGGAGGACCAGCTTGGTATGAAGCAGGCCCTTGCCAAACAGTGCCACAGTCGGTATGTCTTTCTCTCCTGCAGGTCTATCATCTGTTCAGGTCCAAGGTGTATGAATACGGAACAGCGACCTTAACGAGCTCCCTCGCTAACCACTTCAAATGCAGATTCAAAGTCAGACCAAACCCCACTTGAAAGCTACATAGGGATACACTTACTCGGGAAGGCTGATTTCCAGCCAAAATGTACTCCTGGTTGATTTAGACCTATTTGTTCCTGTGCCAACCTTATTCTTCCATGTAAACAGCTCTTCCTCTGTAAGGTAAGCCTCCGATGTCTTGATCTCACGCGATCTGCTCCACCCTCTTTTCCAGACCCATCCCAGCTTGAAACTCCACCTTGAACAGGTTTGGTCAGTGCTGGCTTCAGTGCTCCAACCAAAGTCTCGAGCCTTGTCCAGTGACATCAGCGCTTCCTTATTTCTCTTGGAAACACTTCTCACAGCATTTCCTAGGATTTTACTTGCCTTTTTACGGCCATATTACATTGCTGGCTTATAATTACCCAGTGATCAAATCATACACCTAGTTTTTTCTCCTGCTTAGTCATTTCCGACTAATGAGCCAAAGCCTAAAGCAGGAATCCTGTTACTAGTCTCTTAAGTGCATGACTTCACACTACCTGACTTTATTCCATTTCTGTTTTTCTAGTTCTTCCCACTTGATATTCTGATTCTCTTTTTTTTTAACTGACAATGCTTTTCAGCTTTGTACATCTGCAAATCACCTCTGCACACACCAGCACTCTATGTCATCATCAGCAATGAAAAGACAAAGTCAAATTGGTTTCAAAACCAGCTGTTGAGGGTTGACACTAAGTAACCTCCCACCAGAAATTTCTTGCTCACAGAGACGATTGCCTCACGCCCTTTAACAAGTTCTCACCCACCTTGCAATTTTAAAGCTGTCTGGTGTCGCCAGGTAAACCCGTATCTTTCTGTGTCGTATCATATTAAGTGCACTATTGAAGCCCAGTTGGTAAAAAAGCAGATCCCTTCCTTGCATGACATTGTGTGGTTAATCAGGCACAGCCCACCTTTGCTAAAACCCTATGTTGCATTGTCATTTACTTTCATGTCTTTAATTTGCTTTTCTTTCTAAAATATACTCTTTGACCTTGTGTACCAGAGAGGACAGACTAGCACCCTTCTCTGCTTGAGAAGGAAAAGGTACCCGGAGTAATGGAGTCGCTTAGCTAGGCATCCATATTACATATTGTTTATTATTTAGACTCAATTTCGGTACGTAACAAGTACAAATGAATGCTGTGTGCTGGAATTATGAATTATCCAGGGAAAGTAACAGGAACGGTCCGAATGAGCTGGTATTAAATGCTAAATCATATGGCAGCACATGAACTCACCTTTCACCTCTGGGAAGCTGGATTTAATAGAAATCTGTTGGAGGGGGGAAAATACGAGCTCAGCTCAGCGGCGTGGCGGTCCCGTGGCCCCGGGCGGGTGGCAGCGCGTGCTGGGGGAGGCCGCCGAAGGCACCCCGTAAGCTCTCGCAGGTGCGTGGCTGGCGTAGGGCTGCTCACTGTCAGGCCTCTGCTATCAGGGCCTGTCTGACCTCACGGGGCTTTTACGCTACTTTTAAGTAGCTGTATGTCTGCAGCCCAGGCTGTGGGAAGGGGTGGCCAGCAGGACTGCTTCAGGAGCAGGAGCAGGAGGAGGCAGGGTCGAGCTGCTTTCCCCGTCTGCCGCTCGGTGCCTGCTGAGGGCAGGGCACGCTCCTGGCACGTCCTCGCACGCAGCGCCTGTGAGCCCCGGGGCTGCTGCGGGGAGAGGAGAGCCAGCCAGCAAGGCTGCGGTGCCCATCACGTCTCGAGAAAGACACTGTCCGTGTAAAGCATGCGCTGATACAGGGAGAGAGCTTCCCACTCTCGTTCACTCCCCTTCATTTGTCTTGCACACACACTGGGAAAAAACACACACAGAGACAGCAGCAGCACTGGATACTCCTCATATATCACCCTTGCCGTTTCCTTCCCACCCCACCTCCTTCCATCGCTCTCTGTACAGGGGCTCTGCACCAAACCGATCTTGAAAAATGGCCCATCTCCTCCGCTCTGCCTTTGCACCACCAGTGCTGCCACTCCTGCCTGCCTCGGTCTCCCCTGCTGTCTGCCGTTGCTGTCTGATCGTTGCTGGTTTGGCTTGTCAGCTCTCCTCCCAGCCAGGCGACCTGCCCACCGTCATTTCGCGTTCCCCGTCCTCTGGACCGCGTTGTTCTCCTGCGCCCGTTGCCCAGCCGCACGCAGCGCGCTCTCCCTTTCTGCCGTAGTTACTCCAAGTATCAATCACTCCACAACCACCTTTACTGCTATTAACCTTCTTCCTGTCTTCCAAATCAAAACCCATTTCTCACTTCCATATGTCAACACCAGCAACAAGCATCGATTAAATGTCTTTCATTTTTAAAGCACACAGCCCTGCTACCCTTGCTTATATCTTAATGCTTCCCATATGCTTCTCATCAGAGTTTAAATTCCTCTGTTTGCTTCCTCTGAGAAGTCATTCTTCATTATAATAAGTTGCCCCAAGTAAATTTATTCATCATCTTTTTCTATGACAGCCACGTTCTTTCACTACGGGAAATTAAACACTGTACCATATGGCCAGAGCAGCAAACTTTAGTACTCACTTGCTCAATTGTTTTAACACTTTGCCGCCTTCGTACAACAGTCTGTTTGCCACTAGTGTGTCAGGCTTCCGCCTGACATATGCATTAGACACGTTAATGGGAAGGAGGAAATTAAGTGGAGTTGACAATGTGAGGAAAGAACAGTATGATCCCATTAGGTTCCAAAAATTCACCATTTCTACTATTTGTCACCGGGTTGGGGGAAAAAAAAGCCCCTTAAACTAATTCCTCTGAACATGCTACATCATTAGCCTGCTGTGCCGCCATATGACACCTTTCAAAATCAGAACAATGTGAGAATTCAGAAGTCTGGGGACAGCATATACATGTCTCTGCTATGCCTCCCTTTTGTGAGGCTGGTACTGTCATTAGCTTTACCTTTCATGTTGCCGTTGTTCCTCAAACCACACTAGGTCCTGTCTAATTAATGACACGCCATCCGCTACTGCTAGAAACTTAATTTTCTCTCTGTTTGTCGTAAGAATTTGGCTCTCCTGGCAGATCCTTTTTGATACATCTAGCAAATTGCATTTAATAGTATAGAAGGAATGCAGACTCCCTTCCCTGGAATCTCTTCTGATGTTGACTTCTTGCATATCCTTTTTATACATAGGGATCTCTTCTCTTGAGATAAAAGTTCCAAAAAGAAAAATAGAAAATTGGGGCTGAAACCAGCCAAATGCTTCCACGTATATATTTTACTTTCTTGTAGCCATATGTAAGTCTTTCGCACTGGTCCTTGGCTGCCTCTGGGGCAGATCTGATCTGGAGGAAGGCCCCCTGCCTCTGCCGAGAGTAGAACTATACCTGCGTATGCCAGGGCTGAATCTGCCCCTTCGCTCCAGATTTCCTCCTGCTCATTTGTTGAATTTCTGCGCTGGTCAGGCAGCTAGGAGAAGATTGCGGTTCCCGTTTCCGGCTCGCAGCCGGGAATGGCGTCAGAACCGAGCAGCCCCTACCTCACGGCTCTCATGAGGCGTCTCATCAGCTCTTCATCCCCCGTGCCGGGCGGGACGTGCGTCGCCGCGGGCTGAGGTGTGCCCTGCGGCGGGCCGTGCGGGGAACGCAGAGGCGTCTCTCCTGTGCGTTTGTCCCCGCGGAGCACAGACGGCTGAGTGGAGGCATCTGGGTGAGCTTGTGCCACCAAGACTGCTGCAATCCCCGCTCCAGCCTCCAGATCTTGGGCGCAGCTGCGGACAGAAGGGCAGCTTCTGTGCTCACCCTCGTGTCCGTGGCTTGCAGCGC
This sequence comes from Dromaius novaehollandiae, assembly GCF_036370855.1. Lineage (NCBI taxonomy): Eukaryota > Metazoa > Chordata > Aves > Casuariiformes > Dromaiidae > Dromaius > Dromaius novaehollandiae. The sequence continues at coordinate 39,039,911 of NC_088104.1, forward strand.
GGAATGTCAGCGGTGCTGCGTGGGGCAGCCGGGACGTTCCCAGCAAGGCACTTGCACCTCCTGGGCACCAAAACTGTTTTTCAGAAAGAGAAGGAGAAGATGATGAAGTCAATGAGGCATGTGACTGCCATGTGCCAGTGTTATTTGTACTCTATCAAATATCCAGCCGGCATTTTTCTTAAAAACTGGTGTTTGGAAACTGTGAAGTTTTGAAATGATCTAACCTTTACAAAACTTTATTGATTTTTAACTCTACTGAGCATGAAAAAATAATAGCTTTTACCAGCATTATTCATGCATCAGATAATACATAGTTTCATGTTTTGTCAATTCAGTGTTATCCTGTGAGGGCTGAATTTGACTACACTATTATTCCTGCTGTTGTTGTAAGTTAAGCATTGACAATGTTCTCAGCAGTTTACTTAAGAGAAGAGAGATGTAATAAAACAGTAAAAAGGCATTTTACATCCAGCATGGGGCTGCGGAAGGAACTGTGAATAACCTGTGATCTTAAGGAAAAATCAATGACAATCTCTCAAAGCCCAAGACTGGTTTGCAAGGCTGTTGCTAGGAGGAAGGTCTGGAAACGTGTCTGCTGGCGCTCCTGCGGTTCCAGGCAGATGTGGGCGGCTGCTCAGATGGCAGAAGTCCACAGAGTCCATTTGGGCTCTGCTTGTGTAAAAGCACCTGCTTCTGCCAAGCCCGCTGCAAGTTTAGAGCTCTGCTCATCTCACATAAAATAATGATACCCAAGGATCTCCATTACATTTTTTCGTTCTGGATATTCAGTATGCAGCCCTGGTGTGTAACAGCCGATAAAATGAATACCTGAAATAAAATGAATAATAACCAATAAAATGAAGCCCTTCCAAAAGTACTTCCTATACTTCAAGTGGTGATGATTTCATTCAGTGCAAAATTTCCTTTATGCTGGTTCCTTCATTATCTCTATCGTTCGGTATGCAGAGTTTCAGTATTATACACAAAGACCGATTTGGGAACACAAAGAAATGCAGGATTGGAAGGGAGGTCACCTATTGCATCCATCAGCCCCAAGGAATGGTTAGTTACACTTAGGCCATTCCTGACCCCCTGCAATGAGACTGTACAACCTCTCCAGTCAATCTATGCCAGTGCTTTATATCCTTAGAGGTAGAAAGCTCTTCCCAATACCTCACCTAGGTCTGCCATGCAGTAATTTAAAACCATTACTTCTCATTATATCCACCATCAGAAAGCAGGTTATTCCTCCAGTTTGTGCAGCAGACTTTTATCTGTTGGAAGACTGTTATCACATACTCTCCAAGTCTCTTTTAGGCTAAGCAATCCCATTTCATTTTATCTTTCCCTGTAAATCACATTTTTCTAGACATCTGATCATTCTTGGTTCTCTGCTTTGGGCTCTCTCCAACCATGTCTTTCTGAAAGGCCCTTTCCTGTCATTCCTGAAAGAAGCCTAGGTCAGATGAAAGAATTGATGAGACCTTCACTTGATGCAGTCAGGGAATAATAATATTTTCCTTTGAATGCTCTCCATGTATAAATGAAAAGGCTGCTAAAATGGGCTCATATAGCTGTTCTCAGATTTAAAGTATAGCCCTCTCTGAATAGTGCTGGTCAGTGAAAAAAGCAATTGTGCAGATCTGGAGTTATTCCTACACCTGCAAAATGAGCTGAGATTACAACAAAATATCTAATCTGAAGGTGTTGCCAAGTGAGTCAACATGAATACACATCCATGTAGACATAAGTGAGTCCATTTCACGTGTGCTGCTACATAGCCAGTCAGATAGCAGAGACGAGATGAACCAGGGAGTTTATGTATTCACTTCTATTTCTTCCAGGGCTGAGCAGCTCCGAGCAGTATTGCTGTGCTAGCCCTTGTATAAATGCATAGTACACGACAGTCACTGCCTAGAAGGACAAACAGCTTAAAGAAGGGCAAGCAGAGGTAGGAGATGCCCCATTTCATGAGTGAGAGAGCTGCAGCTTGGGGAGGGAACTGAGTCGCTCAGGATTGCTCTGGCAGAGGGGGAATTAAAACTCACTTCCCCGAGTTCCCCCTTGCCACGGCTGCAGGGCATTCTTCCTCTCCGTGGCTGAATCTCTGGCCAGTCCTGTTTTTTTTGTGAGATGTTAACTTTATAATTTATACGACCTAGAAGGGACCCAGAATGAGGGTTTCTGCCACAGAATCCGGTGACGGTTGATGAGCTCACAGGAGTCAGATTTGCCATCGAAGACAGCAAAGAAACCTTGTACGATACCCACATGTACAACTCTCTTGCTCTCCTCCGGTTTTAGAAACCCTGCGTTGTCAGAGGGCAGGCTGTGGCATTAGGCACAAAGATGCGATCATCTCGTCCTGCCCTGCGTGCGCAGGCCAGCCCTGTACCAGCCGTGTGGCATTAGGCACAAAGATGTGATCATCTCGTCCTGCCCTGCGTGCGCAGGCCAGCCCTGTACCAGCCGTGTGGCATTAGGCACAAAGATGCGATCATCTCGTCCTGCCCTGCATGCGCAGGCCAGCCCTGTACCAGCCGTGTGGCATGAGATCCGGCTGGTCTGAATGGCTCAGCAGGGCTCCCCTTGGGCTGCAGCAGAGCTCTGGCTGGGGAGAGGGAGTGTGAGTCGGAGGTTGTCATACTTCAGATACTATGAGTTTTCTTACAGCAGGGGTTTGCATGGCTCTTTCTGGGAGTGCCAGCTGGCCTTGAGAGGAGCTTCTTCATCCCAGTGGGGCCCTGTTCACCCCTTTTCCCCTCTTTCCTTTTCCATCCTAGGGCCAGCAGCTTGAAGATCCATTGCAGATACTTAGTGTCTCCCATCCCCTGTTTACGGCAATGTGTCTGGAAGCAGCCGTGCCCCGGGAAGGGGGAAGAGCTGAGCAGCCACGAAAGCGGCAGGCAGGCTCCCTCACACGCTCCGAAAGCTCGTAGCCTCCAGCTGAGGCAGCCGGAGGTCTCCCGGAGGCACCCGCCTGGCGCAGTACGCGCTCGCTCCGAAGAGGGAACGCAAGCCAGCTCCTCCACGTAGCGCTTTAGGGATTCTCCTGCCCTGACGTCTTCAGGCATGGCAGCTTTCTCTCTGTTTTTATTTTCCCAAAGCCGTGTCCACCTTTGACAAGACATCCTTCTTTGAGGTTAAAGCCTCAAAATATTCCGCTGTAGCCGGCCCCTTCCAGACTTCCCAAGGAATCTGGCAGGAGTGTTCCTTGGGGTGCTGGGAGCACACAGTACAGGGGCCCTTCTCCACAAGGAAAAATGCCTGGCTGAATTGGAGCCAGAGAATGAGAAGGGAAAACAGTTACCGTTGGTTGCTAAATTGGAGCCGCAAAGCTCCAGATCGCACAGCGTGAGCCCACTGTTGCTCCCTGCTCCCCTGCCATCTCCCAATCCCCCTCCCCAGCTCCCAGCGTTTGCAAAGCAAAAGTTAACCCCCTTCTAGTCCAGCACTTGCACTCTCAGAGGGGGCCAGACATATATTTGCAGGCTTTTTCAAGCCTGTATTCCCTCTGAGCATAATTTACATAGAGAGGAAATGAATCTTGCGAAATAAGTCCCAGTCTGTTTAGATGCTGTTTGGTTACCAGTGCTTGCGGTTTCAGAGGACTGGGCAGCAGTGCAGATGGCACACGAAAGAGCAGCACTTCTTAGTCACTTCATCCAGACAAAGCACTGGTGCCGAAAAAGCCCCAAAAAACCAACAAGCCGAAAAACACCCACAGCAGTCAGATCTCGTACACTCTTGTTCCTCTGAGTAGGAACCTTTTCTTTTTTCTTTTTTCTTTTTCCTTTTTTTTCCCCCTGTATAAAGCCATATGTACAGCTTGAGGTTATATTGAAACCTATAAATCTCATGTGAGCCACAAAGCATTAAGCCACCATTATCCTTATAATTTCATTATCTCAGTTCCTACCCTAAAACATTTTAAACTAATTGAACACCCGAGGTTTTCCCGTGAAAATTTCCTAAACATTATTGAAGTACTGTTGATAAAGCCAAAATGTACGAAGTCAGCACTTCCTAAAAGAGCCTGATTTATTAAAGTAGAAATGTTTTTTTATGAATAGGATCAGAATGCCAAAGAGCTCTTATCACTGTATGTTTCCACGCTGTGTATTTTAGTTGATTTCCAAGAACAACTACTTAACGTCCATGAAGCTGTTCCAATTTCCCTTCCCCTCGTAATACCACTTTAAGATGCTTGCCAGTTCATTCTTTTTAAATATGAATTTACATTGTCTCCTGGTATTTTCTTTGTCTTGATTCAAACTATTTGGCTTCCCTTGCTCTTGATGTCACAGGCTGCCTCTGATGCTTCATTTATGCTGGTAATGGTTCCCAAATGTTCTCGTGTTAAAATAGCCTGTATGCTTCAGTATAAAAGTATTTTATATTCTGGGTGAAGTTCAGTGGCCTGTGTAGCACAGAAGGTCAGACTAAATAATCATTATATTCCCTCCCAACCTGTAAAATCAGTAAAATGGTTTCACATGCATGCAGGTAGCTTTGTCATTGAAGATAGTTTCGCCTCTAAGTTTCCTTCTTCATCCTCATGACATTATTGAAAGTGTTGAATCCAGCTGCAAAATTTGGACCAGAATTTAAGTTTGGCTTGTTATAAAGGCACAGGCTGTTATTTTTTCCAGCATAAAGAATGACATTCATGCTTCTAGCAGCAAGCAACCTTGATTTTGTATAAAGAAAGATATATGAAGGGAGATGGAAAGATCTGAAGCTTCCAGATTTTGTGTGTTTTGCAGAGGTGGTAGCAGCCATAAACAGAACGGCGACTAGCAAAGCGACTATGAGGGAAGCTGTTTCACCAGTGAAAATGTGATAACTAAACAAACCCTGGCTCTCAGTTTCACATTCAGTTTGGTGAGTTTGGGTCTGAAAGTTGAGCTCAGACCTTTGTGTGACAAAGAGCTCTTGAACTGGCCATTTTGTTTTTTCAGTGCAATAAATTGAAGTGGGCACACAAAAGACGCGGAGGTTTTTAAGCTGCATCCTGCCGGGTTACTCTTCGAAGTAGTTCTGCTGAAGCCCCTGAAACGTCAGTCCAAGAGCAGCAGGCAGCACCCGGCCCGCTGGATCGCTCTGCGGGTTTGAGCTGGCCGTGACAATGGTCTTTGGTAGCTGGTTTACATGTAATAGCAGATTTCAAGTGAAGAAAACAAAACTAAATCAGGCAACAAGTGAAAGAATGAGTCTTTCCCCTTTTTAAAATAAATTGCTAGCAGTTGCCATAGTAACTGCCAACAGTAGAGCATTTCGACTGTCTTTATTATGAACTGCAAAGTAAAATATTCTCTTTTCTTGGGCGCACTAAGGACTCTTCTTTCCAGCAGTGGATTAACCAAACATTCCTTGCACAGGAATTCGCCTCCACGGCGCTGCCGGCCGGGAGGCGGCTCGGTCCTGTGCGGTGGTCGGCCGCGGACTGCACAGGCAGCTAGCACGATTCGTTGTCTCGGTAGCTGGGCTGGTTGGAGAGGGGCCACCAGCGAGGACTTGGAGGCTGGCCGCCTTTGTCGCCTTCTCTAGGGTGCAGCTCTCCGTTCTGCTGAAGAGCACGGGACCAGCGCGATTGGCACCAAGGGTGGAGACGTTCAGCAGGGAGGTCCAAAGAGTGGGGGGGTGCAAAGACTGAGCTACTCGGCCGCTTCTTGTGGTGATGGCCGCCAGTCAGGGTAGCAGAGGCGAGGTAATGCAGGAAAGCATGGCCCGCTGCTCCCACGCTCAGACGGTTGCCAGAATCAGCCGGGCCTGGATCCTCAGCTGGTATGAGGTCCTGTTTCGCTATTAAAATTAGTAGCACTGTCTTGGTTTGCACATCTGAGAAGCCTGTGTCTGGCTTTTAATCAGTTCCCATGAGAACCTATTGGACCTTTTTAAACTGTTTCTCTAGCTTTTATGTACATGGGCACTTTCCTCCCTTGAGCCTTACACCTTCGTAAAGGAACAAGCCAGCCACACCAGGCATAGTTAAATAGCCCCTTCTTTAGTCATCGTTTGGCCAAACTTTTTGTCCTGAAATCTTTTAATCTCTCCTCATAAATCAGTTGCTGCAGCCCATTAATCAGGTTTGTTGCTGTTCTTTGAATTCCCTCCCGTTTGCCATCATCTGCCTGGCTCTGAGGTGCCTGGAGAAGTGCGGTGTCCTGCTGGCTGCTCTCCCGGGGCCGGAGGAGGCCAGACCACCACCGCCCCGAAAGCCCACGCTGCCTGCTGTGGGCATGGAAAATCTGATGCTTATCAGGCAAAAGCAGAGGGAGAGAGACAAAGAATAGCTGCGGCGGGGGGGTGGCAGGGAGTGCTGTGCTGAGCTCAAGCAAAACCTTACCTTTGTCGCTTATTTATGTCAGAAAATATTTGGGATATAGGGTTTGCAGTGATGGCCAATAAAATAGCTTTTGAGGAAAGATATCGCAGGAGAGTTACTATAGAAAGGGTATACTCAGAGTAAGAATATGGTTTCTTTGTTAATTAAGGTGGTTGATTAGGGCATGATCCTGTTATATATTTACTGTTATGTATTTACTGCGCGTGCGCTGGAACTCAAAGCGTGATCACAGACTCGAGGAAGGGTGCAGGTTGGAAAGGGCCTCTGGAGGACGGCTGGTCCGGTCTCTCCCGTGGCGGGGCTGCTTCAGAATTACGCTGGGTTGCTCAGAGCCCTGATGTGCACACTGCAGACATTTCTACCACACGTCTGACAAGGACTTCTGAATAAGCAATCAAGAGCTCTCTTCAGAGAGGCTGCTGCAGGTTTCCAGGGCTAGGACAGGCCCTGGGAAGTTGAATCTAGTGCTTTATGAAGCATTAACCCATAAAGCTCATACGGTAAGAGCTCTGCTAATAAGAATCTGCAGTTAATGCTAAGAAGTTGTCCCAAAACCAAGAAGAAAATACTAATATTGCACCAGACAGCCATCAAATCTCATACTGTAGATGTCTTTTGTCACAGTAATACGTAGGTGCTGCCTTTGTGACCTTCCTGTTATATTTTATACCTGAGGGCACAAGTGCTTTATTGGAATAAATATATATCACCCAGGACAGAAGTTGCTGGGTACATGTGGGTTTGATTCTGGGCCTTGTTCAGACTGTGGTACGTGGACAGTATTTCTCCTTGAAATTTCTGAATATTTCTTCTTGCTTCTGGGTGTCAGGGCGGCAGCGCCAGCTCCGGGCCCGTGCCTGAGGCTGGTCACCTTCTCGTTCTCTTAGACATTGTCTCGTCCGGTGCTTTTGTGATCCAGAAGTTCAGTTAAAGGGAAGCTCTTCGAGGACGTGATTCCAGGCCGCGTTACGGGAGCTAATTGGGGAGCCAGATCAGGCAGCGGCCCTGTCTGCGCCGATGTCACGAAAAGACTTCAGACTCTCGCCAGAGCAGGAGATAACAGCCGGTGTCAAAAGCAACACTGTGTTCTTTCCTATTTTTTCTTTTGATGATGTAAGGCCTGGTGGTTTAATAGTGCTGGTAGTTAAGCAGGAAACTTTTCTGTAGTTAACTGTTTGCAGTGACAGATATTAATTAGTTTTACTTCGACAGCAGTTCTTCAGTAATAGCTCTTCAATGGCAATTCCTATTTGACTGATTTATAACAGCTCTTTACCCTCTATTAAGGGACAAGTTAAACTTAAACTTAAATCTTATTACTCATAATTGGGGCTTGGAAAAATAGTATAGACTTAAGACGTTTAAATTTTAATTATGAGTGCATTTAATACTCATGAAAGTGAACAGCTAATTGCTCTGGTTTGAACTAGACACAATGCTTGCTCTGTACAAGCTTCCTCTTGTAGTTCAGCCAATGCACCTCAACCCTGAATCCTGTTAATCCAGTCTGGTGGGGTTTTGCGATGGGACAGCCGGTTTGTCAGTGTGTTTTATGAGCTCCACAGAAAAGGAGCAAGGCTAGGATCACCAAATTCTTCGTTCTTTATCCCAAAGCAGGCTTCGAGCTTACAGCTGCAGGAGGCGACTGCTCATGCAATAGCCCATTGTTCAGCCACAACCTATTTCTCCTGCAGCTGAGAGCCAGCGTAGTTAGAATCAGGCGCTTGACCATAAAACTAGTGGGTTTTATGTCAGTATTTTCTTTTACTTTATTATTCCTAATAATATTTTATTGTTGTGTACATTTTCAAATATTTTATGTCTCTTTTGGATCAATATTTTATCAAACATATGTCAGTTCTTCACGTTATTTATTTTCCCTTTTTGGAGATTGGGTGCACTTGGACGTGATAATAACTTCCAGCTTGCAGTACTCAAAATTAACGGCCAGAGTATTGAAAAGTTTGCCGTAGATGTTAATAATCCTTTTTTGTGCTGTTTTTGTTACTTCCATCTGTTACCACAGGAAGGATGACTTGGTAATAAACCCTGATTATACCTTCACCACAAAACAAGAGGGAGGAAATGAGATGTCAGCAAAAATGCGGAGTGTGACACAGTCATGTTTGGCAGCATTCTTTGTGTCAGAGACGCTCACAAATATGTCTTTGTTCATGCCCATCTCTCTGAAGAGTTGGGGATAGCTGCAGTAAGTTAACTCCATCCAGGATGCTGCTCCTTAACAGACCCTGTGTCCACAGAGATCCACGTCAGCTCTGTTGCATTGACCTATACTCTAATGCAATTTTAAGTTGATCTTCAGGCTGGAATAGTGCTAAGTTGCAGCATTTTACAGTACTAAGAAGGTGCTGTGTGCTTTCATTTGAAAACCTCTATCTAAATGGCATACTTGTGGTCATAATATGTGCATATTTCCGTAAGTTGTCCTAATTTTGCAAGTCGGCCATCCTGGTGGCTCTGCTGGCACGAAATAGCAGTTCTGTTTTCAGCCTGCAGGGGCCTGGGCTTTATTCCAGGATCTAGCAAGAGGATCAAAACACTTCATGACTACCCTGCACACACTCATACGCTGGGCCCCAGCAGCCACGCACCCTCCCTCCTTCCTATCTTACAAGCTCAGCTAGATCCCCCAGAGCTCTAAAACCACATGCAGGTGGCTCCTAATTTTAGTAGTATCCACACGCTGACTATCATCATGCGTGCGAGGCTGAAAATCCCACACTGCTCTGGTACAACGAGCTTGGACTCCCGGCGGGTTTCTGAGCAGCCCAAAAGGTGTTGCACTAGGGAGGAAGCAGCCCAGCAGCTGCAGGGCTTAAGGTGCTTTGGTGGGAAGGAAGGAGAGACTGGGAAGGTGGTTCATTTGGGGGAAATCTTCCTACTTGTTCTGCAGTGGGGGTAGAGGCATTTTTCCACAGTGTTAGCTAGGTAGGCCCTGCCCTGAGCACTAAAACACTCCGCGCTGGAGACCCCTCCCAGAAGACTAGAGTAGTTTCAGGCCTCATGCTAGGTACCTTGTGGAAAGTAAAGGGCACTTTTCACATAGCGTTTTTATGAGTTATTGCTAGAGTTTCAAGACCACACTTTCAGTTACCAGGCCCACACTATCTTCTGACATCTGCTTCTGTCCTAGCTGTTGTTACTACATGTCAATTCTGTGCGTGCCCTTGTATTTCTTCTCCCACCAAGAAGACACAGCATGTTTGAAAAAGCAAAGCCGCAGTTTACTGGCCAACCTAGATGTACCAGCAGGTCCATGAAATGCTTTCTGCTAAATGTGGGAGTGCAATTGTAAGTCCTTCCCCAAAACACTCAGGGGACCACAGTGATTTTAACCATGCAGGTTCCTCTCCCGCTCTGACCCTTTTCCCCACTGCAGCAGCTTGCAGCAGGCCCTGCCAAGCTCATGGCTCACAAAAGGGACATGAAGCCCACGAAGTCCGAGATGTTAGGGTCTCTGCATGCAAGGCCTTCAGTGTGTTAACCAGAACTGCATCTCTTTGCTGCGTCATCCGGGTGTGCTGCAACTTCTAAAAATCCCTCAAATGTATTTTTAAAAACACTGTGCAGTGGAAAGGAAAAAATCTTCCAGCGCCATTCTCCAACAGTACTTAAAAAATAGTACCTCCATTAATGTTATAAATGAATCCAGCACACAGTCTGCTGCTGAATCAAAATTTCCAGCATTGCATTCCAACTACATTAAAAAATATATTTCCATTAATGTAAAGAATGAATCCAGCATTTAATATATTGCTGAATCAGAATTTATGCAACAGGTTAGTTAAGAGGCTGTAGTCGACTTCCATAACTCAAATATCTGAAGCCTGAGCTAATACTGCAGCCACTGCAAATGGAGAGCCAGCGGTGGGCATGGAGAACATGTCTGTCTGTGGAGAGGAAGCTATTTCTCTGAACAGCAATATGAACAGAAAGTGGAGATGGATGGAAAACTGGCTCTGAGCATACAACTGTCACCTCCTTTATAAAACAGGCTATTAATGCAGTCCATCATCTTGAGAGAGCATGTAACAAATTCAGTATTTTTATTTAAAAGCTTAGTACCGTCTTATTTTCATTTCTTCAACCAGAGAAAGTACAATAATGTGTCCGGGTTATTCAAAGGCTTCCCTGAGACTCCCTTCAATAGGAGGTGTTCTTTTGTGAACCTTTCCCTTATATTCTGCTGTTCTGGGAAAATTCTTGCCTCGTAAGGTTTATTTACTCATTTGTGAAGACATCTACGCTCTTCAGCGAGGCCTTCATATTCCGCTGGCAGAGGGATCCTCGGAGATCGCAGCAGTTCTCTCCCGAGTCAGGAGACGTCAGAGGACCAGGCGGCAGCTGCCGAGTTTGTGCGGGGGAGCCGCGGCGTGGCACGGCGGAGCGGCTGCCCGCGCGGGGAGGCACCCCCTCGGCAGGCTGGCGGGAGCACGGGGGCCTGCCGGGAATGCCGCTTCTGGGAAGCTGGCACCTGCGTGTGCAGACTGTCTTCCCGGGTACCGACTAGCAAAGACGCTGCTCGCCTTTGGGGGAAGAGAAGGGGCTCAGGTGCTTTCCTTTAAATAAAATCTTTCCTCTCTCCTCCTCTTTCTGTGAGCTGCTGCCGGTGGTGACATGTACCTGTACAGTCCCTCCCAGGAGACAGTAATAAATAATTCTACCTAAAGTTATCCCTTAAAATTTCACTTCTGCTCTGACGAGGCAGCACTTTACTAGCAGGTTTATTGCCGCGCTTGATATCTTAGCAGTCTTTATTATTGGCCTCATTCTTTTTGTCCCCCTTTGTGTCATTCCTTGCTATTAATTTTATTTTTTGTTATCATTCTCCATCTTCTATAATTTTTGCATTCCTTTTTTATTTTTATTAATGCAAAATCTCTTTATCATTCCTTTAATATTAGCATTCTTATTTCATCCAGAGCTTTAATTTTAACTATGCATGGCCTTCTCAGAAGTGCTTAGACATCCTCAAAGGCAGCTGAGGATGTGCAGTCCTTTGCAGGATCAGACCCAGACATGAGAGGAACTTGCATGCTCTCTAGATGTATTAAACTAATTACTTTGACTTCCATGTTCACATTGTGGGTTCAAAGGCCAACAGCTGGGCATCCTATTTGAGAGTTTCAAGGGAGATGGCTGAGCACAGGAGAGCGCGGAGCAGGTTTCAATTATTTTATTAGACAAAGGGTTAAGAGTCATGCCTGGGAGGAGAGATGAGTGTTTCTTGACATGGGATTTGGAGTGTAACAAGGAGGACTTCAGGGCTTTTGATCTGGCGTCTTTCATAAGCATTATCTCACTTCTTTAAAAAAGAAAAAGGGAAAAGAAGAAAGGATGGAAACATCTCCTAGGCAGGAGATTTTGTAATGGATTCTGACACCAAAAGGAGCTTATGAAATACTTACGTGGCTACAGCTAACAAATCCTGCGGCAAACAAAATTCATGCTAAAATGATAACGATCTTTGTCCCCTGGGAACAGGCCCCCTGTCCTGATAATTCGAGCTATGGATCAGGAAACAAGCTTCTATGTTTTGGACAGGCTTAAGTATTAAGAGTTATGGCCTGGAAAGGCCATTAAGAAAATAACTGTGGTAAAACTGTGAATCAATTATAGAAGAATTTCTGAAATACGATTTTAGTTTATAGATGCTTTCAAGCAATAAAGTGTGATGAGTTAATTCTCTTATGCTTATTTCTAGAACTAACTCAGCGGCAGAGATGAGATTAGAACTTGCAGATTCCTGGCACCTTGTCCATGCTGAGTCCACAGACAGTTTGACTTCTACAGCATTTACTGTGATAATGTATGGAGCATGGTAAGTGTTTTAATATTACTGTTCCAGTCTTCTCTTTCCCCATTTTACATATTTTAGTCTCCCAGTATGAATCCCAAATAATTGCTGGGAAGGAAAAAATTTTACTGTGAAAGAAAAAATTATAATTTATGCAAATTCCAAAATACTGAGCCTAACTGCCTTGCTGTTCTGTGACACCCCATAGTGCGAGCCTAGAACAAAAGGTCTATTCCTATTATGTCTTTCTATGCCACTTGTCAGTGGTCATTTGAAATAAGTTATCTGCTTAGTCTTAAAAAGAAGCAGCAGAACTATTTATTGTAAAACCTGGGAGTGAATTTCAAAATGTGTCAAATATAGTACAGAAGCTACTATAACTTCCATTAGTTTTTATTCAAAGTTGGTTTCAGAACAAAAGCTACAAAAGAGTCATTTCATGAAATACACCTCAACAGAGCAGAGGTACGTGAAAAGCCATAGAAGGATGGGCTAAATTCAAACATCACTTTCATGTCTGCAGTGAAAAACAGTAAATATAATAGAGTGTATCCTCCAGAGATGCTCTTGGTATGAATCAGTAAGTCCACGAGTAGGTGTAAATAGAGTATGATAACAATCCAGCTCTATTCCTGCCGCCTACACCACGACAGTATTTGAATACTTCACAATTGTTAGTGGATTTTGTCTCTCTGACGTGATTCCCCCTCTTCCTCTTAAGGCAGGGAAATATCCCTCCTCACAGGCATTAAGCCTGGCAGAGAAAATGGGGCTGTTTGGTGCACTGGACCATGGGCAGGATCTGGCCCAACTGCACTAGGGAGGTCTGCCTCTCTCCATCAGCACCTACGGGACTGATTACATGACCTGCATAAGGCCACACGGGAAGATTGTAGGTGAGCCAGGGACTGCATTTTTTGAGTCAGAGTGGGATTTTTTCTTGCAGAACTGCTTTTCCAAATAACCTACCTTTTTCTAAAATAGAACTAAATCATTCTGCCTTACTTTTGTACATTGAAATCTCTTTGCCTATTCAGGTGAAGAAAGATTGTAGGATTTGGTCTCAGTGCAACAAATAAAAGGTCCCGCATACACAGCATTCCCTTATGAACAGTAGGGAAATGGGAGCCTTGGAAAGTCCAGGAGAGGTACTTTAGGGGCCTTCCTCTGCAAAGACTCTGCAAAGTACTGGCTCTCTGGGCCTCACAGCATTAGACACGAAGCTTTCCTCAGTGAGCTACCCAGTGTGAGACCTTCACGTGAGGAGAACAGTCAGGACATGGTGGCTATTCATTTTCCATAAAACATTAAGCATTACCTTTTTTTATACCATTGCTGTCCTTGTTAAAACTGGATATATTCATTCTTTGACTGTTCAGTGCAATTTCATATTCAATAAGCATCAGAGTGATTCAGACTCCCTGGACCACTACATTTAAAAGTTTAATTTGCCTCTTTAATTTTATACCTTATACTTAAAAACAAAACACTCTCGATACTCAATCAAAACATGAAAAAAAAGAAAGGTTTAATTCAAAAAACATTGGAAGGGGATGTTTGGACAATACCAAGCATACCTTCCTTCCCCTGCCCCCGCTTCGCTTTGGTTCCAGAATAAACTTAAGCCGAACCGGTGCAGTTTTGTGACGTGCTTTTACCTTGGGGGGATTGCATCCTCTGATAGCAAATGGTTCCACCAGTGTTTCCTGCTGCATCTGCCAGCACATTTACCCTCATTCTTAAGTTGTTGGATTTGCTGAAAACAGGTCTGCCTTCACCTGCAGAGCTGCTGCCTGCAGAGCATGGAGGCGGAGGAGGAGAGCGTAGGAAAGAGCACTGCATGGGTTTCTTATGGTTCCCTGCTCAGCCAGATGGGTACATGTATGTCCACGAGCCGTTCATCTAGACCAGAGCTCTAGCTGTTGCTCTGCCAGAGCAACATCCTCTTGGCGCTCGTGTCTTGGCCCTGAAGGCCAGCCTAGCATTTAGCCGTTCCAGGATTAGGGAACTAAATTAGTGGCTTAAAGGTGGACATTCAGTGCCTGCGAGAGAGCGTGTGGGCTTTCTCCCCTGTACAGGAGGCTTGCCCGACACTTAACCCACATCTTAGGATTACTTTTGTGTTCGTAACCATGAGCACTTAGACTGCACTAAGTAATTCCTCTCCTTTCTTGGTTTTCATTTTCACTGCATATTTATCTCGTCTCACCCATAGCTGTCACCGTGTCAGGGTATGCATTGCGAGGTCTTTTTTTAGCTCGTTCGCTGTTCACTAGCGTCTCCGTGTCCTGTGATGGCAAATTCAGTTGGTTCTTTTCTTCATTCTGATTTCCCTGAATAAGATTTGTCTGTTGCTGTCTCATGTGCGTTTTATTTCTAGAGACATTTGGTGTCTGGTATTTCTCTGCTCTGCCTCTGGTTTGTTCTGAGGTCCAGCGAGTTCTCTAATTACAGAGATGCCTTTTTCTTTGGTAGTCTCACTGCATAAAGAGAGGGTCAGGAGACAAAATGGAGAAAGAAAATCAAGTATGTGCCTCTAAATTACCATTTCTTATTAGCGGCTTTATGCAACCATCTCCTATTAGTGGGCTTATGCAGCTGACACCAGCGATGTTTCTGAATCAAAACCCTGGAATGAAAATTTTGGAGCCCCGGGGGGTGGGGGCGAGTGTTGCTCCAGATCCGAAGCCTGCTGCGGGGGTCCCTCCGGCTGCGCTCCCCCCGCTTGCCGTCGAGGCCCGGGGTTCGGTGCGAAGCAGCGTGTCGCGAAGGATGCAGTGTTGGTGCCCTCTTGTGGGAGGAAGAAGCGAGAGGCGATGAGGAAAACCGAGTCCTGACACACCAGCGGGACACTGTCAAAAGCAGATCAGATCATTTTAGCAAGGGCTGGAAAGGGGGGTTTCATTCGGCTGAGCAAAAAGACCCAGGTCACAGGTTTATTGGTAGGCGCTAGAGGCGTGTTGGCCGGGGGAGACGGCACCACCTCGCCCGGGGCAGGTAGGTGCCCGTGGTGGTGCCACGGCACCCTGGGGCCCAGCCCAGAGCCACCGGTGCCCGCACACCCCCCGGCAGCGCCCTGTGCCCCACAGTGCCCCGCAGCGAGGCAAAAGCAGCCGCGGTGGTGGGACAGCCACCTCCGCCGGGCTGGCCTGGGCTCCTGGGGCCGGGTGCTCGCTTGGGCCCGGCTCTGCCCTGATGCAGCCCCCGTCTCCAAAGCGGGCTCGGTGCCCTCTGACGTTACTCCCTTTGGCCTTCATGGTATGGCACAGAGGGACCTGGCAGTTCAGCACCTCACCTGGGTCACCTCCAAAAGGGTCACCGTAATTCTGGGGCAGCGTTTGTTTTATGCATGTGATTCTTGTTCATGGCATCCTGTGCTTGGATACCTGTGCTCTGCCTTTTCGAGATCCCTTTTGGCTACCAAAAGCAGAGTCCATAAACGTGACAGCAAGTGTGGTTCTTCCCATGTTTTAGCTGGGTAGACATGCAGCTCTTTTTTCAGAAGTCAAGAGCCCATGGTTTGTTTGTTGTCACATAGTTTGCGTGTTATCTTTTATAAAAACATAAACACAGATCGTTATGGTACACAAGAACAACTGGGTTCTTCCTCGGAGATGCCAAGCGTTCGCAGGCTGACCTGCAGGCAGCGATCCCCAGCCAGATGGCTGAGATTTCTTTAATTTCTTCTGGCAGTTCAAGCTCTGGTTTTAGCTGTTTGAAGGAAGTGCCTGTGGATGCTGAGCAACATCTTGATGCAAGGGCTTGCGTCTGTGTTTTGGGAAAAGGTAGTTGCCTCCTTCTGAGTTAACAGGCTACTAGAGTCCACTTTCTTTAAGCACAGAGAAGAGGGCTGTGAGCCAGCAGAATCCAACCTTAGAAGAAGTGCACGAGTTAGAAGACAGCCTTACTGCATCAACGTTAAGTAGCAAACAACAAATCATAAACCTAAATCTAAAACCTTCTCCCAGGCTTGACGATTTGAAGATTTCCCTCTGAGTTTTTTTCTGGCTTCCAGGTCTTTTGAAGCTTTCCAAACCCTGAGTTAGTTCACTTGCAAGCGATAACTCTGCTCTTTAAGCTGGTCCCAGGCTCCCTATTTCACGTGCGCTGATCTGAGGGGGCTATCTTTTTAAGCAGAGTCATGAAACCTGTCACAGGCTTGGCTCCATTTCAAGACTAGCTGCCATTACTCACAAGCAAGAGCTGTGCTGCATGACCAAACTACCAGAGCAATGGCAAGGGAAGCAGTACTGTAGATCTAAATCAGCTGTGAGTAATAGCCAAAAATATTTAAAGTAGAAGCTAGGGGAAAGGTATGACTGTCGTTCAAGTAAATAGAGAATGCCATTTTTTTAATGGAAAGACAGAGAAATAATTCTTCCTGGAGGCAGTGTGGGAAATGATGTAAGACATTTCAGTAACTGCTTGCTCCTTTTTTTAAAAATGTCCTGTAGAGGCACAGGGAGCTGTTTCGAAAGGGAACGTCCACGAGGCGCTCAGAGAGTCCTGTTGTGAAATGGAAGGCGAAGGGAGGAAGGAAGCAGGCAATCTGCCGTGCTGGTCTTAAATCTCCCAGCCAGGTCTCGCTGATTTTGGATGATTTTGAGTTGTTTTCTCCCTAGACCTTCTTCCTTTCCACTTGCAGTAGCACTAGTTCTCTGGTAAGGGTGGAGGGGCAAGACTGGCCTGGCCTGTCTCTCTCCGCCCTTTTTGGCGGGACGAGTTCTGCCAGATACTTTCTTCCAAGGTTGGTCACCTTCTTGGCATCCAGCGTGTTTAAGCTATCTGCATCCCACTGTCAGTTATATGCAGTCCTGCCTTGAAGCACTTCAGCACAAATGTCGAAGTCTTGCAGCATCCTTTTCTGCAGAGTGATGTGTGTCAAATCTGCCTTATCACAATCTGCCACCAGGGTTTCGCACATGTGACTTTCATTACAGTTGACAAGAGTGATATATGCAAGTCTACCACGTAGAAAGGGAATAACTGTCCCTCTTTTTTTTAATAATCTGACTAGTGGAAATATTTTAAAATGAAACAAAGGCAAGGCTAAAGCAGCAATAGCAACTAACAGTCAAGTATGATATGCCAAAATGAAGACTGTTAAATCTGCTCTAAAAATGGTTAGGTATGTCTGTGGTGCCTCTCAGGCCAACTGGGAGGATACTCCATAATTTCAGTGTTAAGAGTAATAGGTGGGCAAGCCAACAGCCACGGAGGAGGGCAGCAGCTGTATTGTGTCATTTGAGACCTTACAGGCCAAATGTGAGAAAGACAATCAGGAGCTCAGGAAAGGATCTAGTATCCCAACCCTGATGGCCTTAAAAATGTGAATCAAAAGGTACAGTTTTGTACAGGCCCTTAGAGGCAGTGAGCTAAGGGCTTAATTCAGCTTGTCACCAAACACCTACTCACCATAAATATGCCACACATTCCTCTGACTACAGGAAAGCTTTTACTGGCAAAGCAAGAAAATTTATGTAACAAGGCACAGCATCTATTGTTCGTATCCGTTCAAGACAGCGAAACTATCAAGTTAGCTGCTGACTAAAAACTTCCAAATCTGTAGTTCTGCTCAGGCTCAAGCGACGAGAGCGGTGTCTGTCTGGTGCCACATGTGTGGGAGTGCATCGCTGCACAGTCTGACTTTACAGGATATGAAGCAGTAGGCAGTTGTGTAGCAGCAAATAGAATTAGGACGGGAGCTCTAATCTGTTGTAACTATAAATTGTTTGGCTGTTTTCCAGGCCTGTGTAGACATGAATCTTCTTTCTGGGTTCAGTTCCCACAAACTTCCAGTTCCTCTCTCAGGCAAGTTTCAGATTCTGATCTTCACTTATTCCTTTGTAAATTCAGAATAATTCAGTTAGGCCAGCATGTGGCAGTTGTCCAAAACTATCCTAAATGAGCTCGAAAGGGCATGCAGTGTGCTTGATTTCATCTGTAAAAGGAGAAGGGAATGACTTTTCTCTCACCCTCCATCTTGCCTATTCGATAATGTAGCAGAAACAAAGTTAGTGTGCGCATATAGTGAAATTTGGAGTGTCTGTGTGCTAATACAATAGCATCAATGGATTGGTATTCACAGGAGATTCAAGCAGGTTTTTCAAGTTGCTGTCCCAAATTCTGAATACTCTTGAGAGCAGAAAGCCGTGTAAGCGCCTTCATTTAACCCTAGCACATGTGCAGTGATTCAGAAGGCAGCCTGACCAGAAGGATTTACTCACACAAATAAAGGAACAGGCTTTTAACTCCAGTAACAGGTTTTTAAAGTAATTAGCCAGCAGAATAAACTTTCAAAGGAAGTGGTTGAATTTCTCCGTTTCTTGATGTCTTTAAATCAGCTGAAGACACATCTCTGGGATGTTATGTTTTAATCATACACAAGTTATTGTTTTCCAAACAGAGACAGGCTAGAGAAATTCTGTATTCCATATATTTAAAAAAATCCAATTAAATAAGCTAGTGTGTTAAACCTTTCAACTCACTCAGAATGAAGGACCTACAAGGAAGAGCCATAAAAGAATCTAAAAAAGGGGAATAAATTGCTCTAGAATAGTAGCAACACAGTGTCTGTATTTCCAACAGATAAAATTTTAATAGTAAAAGCAAAGAGGTACCAGATTTGCATAGAAAGTAATGCGGTCCCTTTCTCAGGGTCAGAATTGACTTCATGTATGCTCTTAGCCTTCCCCAAATACGTAACAAAGTGCATTTGCTTTAAGACACCTTTCAGTTAAGTTTTCAGACTCTACGTAATTTGGAGATTAAAATGAGTGTTGTTCTTGAAATGAGGGCTGTTTGGAAGTAAGTTACTTGAATTCAACAACATGTCTGAATGGCGTATAAATCTATTCATTTTTTATGTTGAATCTTTCAAATTTCCCGGAAAAGTTACCTTAAACGTACTATTTAAATCATCTGTATTATTTAGCCATACTTGCTGGGAGGGTTGAATACATATGAGCAAATTCTGGAATCACATACCCGAAATGGATATTTTAATCTCGAAAGTCATATTACCTAATAGGAAAGGTGACTACATTTTCAAAATCAAAATTGGGACGCTTTTGCAGTGACACATTTCAGGATTGTGAAACGTTTCTATGAAAAAGAGGGGTGCTTCATGTAAAAAATACGTATTTCGGACACACTGAAAAACATGAAGCGTAGCAATGGCGTGTGCCCTTTCTATGAATAAATATTTCCAATAGCTTATTGTCAAATTCAAGGTTTTCTCTAAGCACAGAAAAGTGTTATTAATGTTTACGCTGCGATAAAAACCAGCTTTAATGAGGGCTGGCCTCAACTCCTTTTCCTCCTGCCTCCAAATGCGAGTCATCACGGCAGACACCCATTCCACTGGTTGGTTTATTTTGTGATAAAGATAGAAAAAAACACTTGATCTGAGAAAATGAGACGTGAAAAATGTTGTGCCTGGACAAAGAAAGTACACTGCACAGAAATCTGGGCTTGCACCAATATAAAAATTCAGAGCATACAGGCATTTTAGTCGAGAACTTATGGAGGCTGAATAGTACAATAGTTCAAGAATGATCCTATTGACTTGGGCAGCACCGTCTCAGTTTTAAGGCTGGCAGAATCTGGCATGTAAAGTGGCTATTTCTGAAGAAGTCGGAGGGAGAGATAGAGAGTGAAAGTGGTTATTACATTTTCTTTGTGTATTGGAGAGGTCTTTGTTTAAAGTCATTTTCCCTGCATTATTTCCTTGGAAGACTATAATCAGTTAGCTGTTTTTGTCAAGATCTTTAATTGTGAACGGGGACTTAAAAAATATGCTCTTTTAAAATGATTCAGGTTTGCAAAATTCAAGTTGATTAATTTCTTCCCAAACAATAATGCCTGTGCCCTGTTTATGAATGGCTCTGAGCCCAGGTTATTTGTATTTCTCATTGGTGTTAACAAGGCAATGATTCTTCATGCAAGGATCACCTGAGTAATGGAAAAAGGTAGAAGAATGAGGCAAGTAACTAGGTTTTAGTACTCTCCAGAATGAGCTTGGGAGAAGCAGAGAAGAGCCTAGTGCTTTGACAATGGTAGGTCAAAGAGAGCTTTGATTTTTTTTGGAGTGAGCCACGTGGGGTTGCAGTGGGTTTGGAGAAGGATCTGGGAGTTGCTGGGAGGAAAGCAGGTTTGCAGGTGTTTGGGACACTTGAAGAAGTCTAATTATGCTGAGATTTCTTTGATCTTTCCCCATTTAGATAGCAATGCACAATATCTCCCTGCAGCCTTAGACTGTTGTGTTCAGTCTCTGGCCTTAGCAAGTGACTTGCTGCAGACCAGGAGTTCTCTATGTCCCCCAGTGTTACACTGATACCCAAGAGGCCTGTTCCTCACTTCTCCCTCTTCCTGCTCCTGCTGTTGCTTGTTTGCTTCTGCTAATAGCAGAACGCAGATAGGATCACCTGGGCATTTAGTGGTTCTAGGTAGCTGGGATTAAGCAGCTGAGTAGACAGTGGCTAGACAAGCAGTCAGATAAGAGCTTCATTTCCCAGCTTTCCAGGAGGTGTCTCTGAGGACTATCAGCTCTGTATGTACAAAGCCCTGGAGGCAGCTGGATTTCGGAAGCCAGCGGTACTTTGTAGGTCTGGTTGGGAGCTGTGGCACATCATGGTCTGGTTCATGAGGCTGGCTTTGATCTGTGGGGCCGGGCACCAAGTCGAACTTGGAACATGTAACAAGTTGTATATGAAGGAGCATCAATGACATCAGGCTGAGAGACGCTGTTTTGTGTATGCTCTGAGTTGTGTAGCGAGTCCTGGTCAGGGTGCTTTGACAGAGGTTGTATCTGGAGTTTTCAGACTGTGATGAGTCTTAAGTTGTAGAACTGGTAGGCTGACGAGAACTGAAGGAGAAGGCTTTCTGAGGAGGAGGTGTGATTAGCTTCCAGCAAACATCAGCTCTCTAGAGTCAATGATCTGTACTAGGATGTCCTAGGGGCATTGCGTTTCAGCACAAGACTCAAGGACCAGTTACACTCATAATGCCCTGGAACTGAGTTTTGCAATAGTGAGAAACATATGGGAGAAGAACAGTGAGGTATCTCCTGTGAATTACCTGTCGTGGTATTTGATGGCTATGTATTTTAGTTTTTGCAGACTGCTGCTTGAGGAAGGAGTGGTCTAGATTGCTGCTGAAGTACCCTCCTGCCAGAGTGTCATGGTGACCAAATTGCCCATTGCTGTGGTGTTTAAGGTGTGTTTGTCATGTCATTACTTCCCACCCGCTGGTCGAAGAAGATGCTGTGGGAAAATAGGAATCAAGAGGACAGATAGTGCTGGCCTGGGAGATGTGAGAGGAAGCGGTATGAAATGACACTGGCCAATGCCAGAGCGGAGTGGGACGGGGAGGGAGTGGGGTCGCGGCTTGGAAGTCAGTGCAGGGAATGCGTTGCAGAGTCTGGGTGTCGTGTTGTGCAAATAGGCCAGCCAGGGAAGTACCTCCGTACCAAATTAGCATGGCAAGGAAATGGTGAGAAAAAACTCCCCAACCAGTCCTGCCAATGAGCCTTATCTCTGATCTCAAAGGGCTTACAGCAGTTTACTTTCCATGCCTGTGTAAGCCATTTGTGCTAGTAAATCATAAGTAAGCTCTCCATATCCTGTTACCTTCAGATCTGCCTCAATAGCCACAAGCTGTGTAATGCCAAAAAGACATGTCTCTATCTTAAAAGAAAAAAAAAAAGTTTGAAGGTCCTTTTGATCTAAATTGAATCTCATTCAAGTCTATATAAACCCTTATATCTGTGGCATACAACACAGACTTTGTGGCCTTGTTCCATTGCATTCACACCAGTGTCCTGCGGTTTCCTTGTCATTTTTTTGCCATCAAGTCACGTGAAATATATTATTGTCTACCTTGTTCTGATAATCTCAACACCACATTTTCCTGTTGCACAAACATCTTTTTTCAGGGTGATTTAATCTAAAAGTTTGAACCTAGCAGAAAGGAAACAAAATGTGAGGGGTTTGGGGTTTTTTTGTTGTTTTTTGCTTTTTTAAACATCCGACTTCACTACAGAGAGCTTGTTCTAACTGCTGCATCCCAAGTCTAAGTGTTGGGATCAAGATGGGACAAAGGAATGATGCAAGGATAGTGACCCTGTCTTCCTACAGCCCTGGCACCATCAGTATCCACCCCAAGATGGGGATTTCTTTGGTTTTTATTTGGCGTGGTGAATTTATGCCCTTTGCGTTCCTACTCCATGAGAGGGAGGAAATCTCTGGTAACTCCATGATGGGTGGGTGTCACGTGGGCTGCCCCATTAGACTGGGGCTTAGACTTGACCCCAGGCTCCCCGCCTACATGTGCGTTTTCACTCCGGCTCCGGTCTTGCTGGGAATAGGGCAGGCGACCGGCAGTGCACAAGCGGCCGGCTCCAGCCGTCCGGCCCAAGAGCTGGAGCCGTTCTGGGGCCCAGCGAACGGCGCTGCGGAGACGGTCGGAGACGCTTGCTCGTCCGCTGTCCCAGGGGAAAGTGGTCTTCTACCCCTGGGGTGGAGAGGGTCCCTCGCCCCAGGCTGTGGGCCCTGGACTGACCTTCACTTCTCCCACTTATAAAACCTGGCAGTTTGCCACAGCTAAAAACTCAACGTCCCTTAGTTATCCCCTGTCAGGGGCAGGGTGAGTGAAAACAGGAGCAGCCCCGTCACGCGGCTGTTCTGATGGGCCTCAGCGATGCGCTGGGGGTGGCACTGCTGTCACCGAAGCAGTGACTCAGTTTGTGTGTTTCTTGAGTCACCTGTGCCGAAACTGGCAGTGCGTGTGCCCGTAAAGCCCCCTGCGACTTTGGTTTTTAGTGACATGAGCACCTTTCCTCCTCCCCCACCCTAAAACCAGAGCAAGACTGTCATCTGATAAGATCGAGTTATGATTGTGAGCCTTCCTGAGAAGAGAGACGAGACCAAGGCTTCTCTAGGTCTCGCTTCCTATGAAGGGCCCTCAAAGCCTTGTGCCATCCAGGGCAGTGGATCTGCTCCAGCAGCTTTCCCGCTGCTCCCGCTTTCTGTGCCGGAGAGGGTGGACAGATCCTTCCCACGAAGCAGGATTCTTCCCCCGTGAGCGGGAGCGCTCACCTGGAGGCACAAGCCGCCTGCTCCATCAGCGAATGAAGCAGCTCTCGAGTAGCTGGGCGGTGGGGTGGGGTGGGCCGGGCCTTACCTCGCCTTCCACCCCAGCCTGTCGTGTCAGCTGCAAAGTGCAGTCCTGCCCCCCGGGCTAGAGCACGTCCGCAGCCGGGTGCGGTTTGCTGTGGGCTGGACTCCTCCGTGGGGCTCAGCTGTGGTGCTTCTGGGGCTGGGCACCTGGGCTGGCGCGAGAGGCTGGTCACCAACCGCCTGGCTGCTGCTTTGTTTGTTTGCTTGTTTGTTTGTTTGAAATCATCCGATTGGAGCTAAGGGTCATATCATCTAAATAGCATATGGTTGTTTTCCCTCAGTGACCTAAACTACAAGCGCATATCAGAGGAGGAGCTAATTGCCATGAGAGGTAGTAAGTGGCGATGAGGGAGGCAGAAGAAGGGAAGACTTGAACTGAATCACCTATAGCTGAGAGTAGACGTGTGCTCTCGGTCCGGGCTGCCCTTAAGCGATCAGCTGAATTCCTTCAAATGCCCCCCCTGCATCCTGCCTGGAGTCATTGCCAATGACACCTCGGGGAGGGACTGCACAGTTTTTGCCCTTGCTCTGGGCCCAATTTTCTATCAGTGTCTTAGAGCTACCAGGTCCCAAACTTCCTTCTACTGCCCTTCCTTATGGAAAGGGAAGAGGGAAAGGGAAGGGGAAAAGAGAGAGGAAAAAGGGAAGGGAGAAAAAGAAGGGAAAGGGGGCCCCTTCTCTTCCCAAAGAAGGCGATGTGAGTGTGTTAGAAACCACAGGAGCCTTTGAAAAAGGTTATTAACAGATATAGGCCAGTGACATTTTCAGAGTAGATGGAGTTATTAGAGAGAGTGGAGAGAACGAGGTGCCAGTAAGAGATCATTGGGGAGAGCGCTGACTCTTTTTACCTTGAAGAAAAAAGTCAACTGCAAACACGGACGGGGTTTACATGGTTGAAATCATTATAGCTGTAAAAGGAAAGGAGAGAAGAAAACAGTTACTGGGGAGCAGCTGGGGTGGTGTGCTAAGCTCAGCAGCTGGGTGGAAGTCTCAGAAATCTATGTTGTTTGGACAAGGCTGTTGTCAGGCGAGAATGTAAGTGATGGGAGCTTCTCCTCGACTCTGTCCAGCGATGCCACGGCTGGAGCTTTCCCATAAATCATCAGCTCATGTTTTACAATCCTGTCAGTGATATCCTTGAATCTCTCAGGTTCTTGGGAAGAGGATTTAGTGGAAATACTCTATTCCTACAGCTGAAACAATATCTCTGAAGATACTGCTTTTCAAATCTCCCGAGGGAGATAAGAAATGGGCATAATTTATGCCACAATGCTATTATTCATCCCTTCAGGAATGAGCAAAGTTAGGACAGGTATGCCGAGTCACCTGAGGTACCGCTGAACAGCAAAGAGATAGTGGAAAGACTATCCTGAAAATCTCTAACAGTGCTTAAACGTTTTCCAGGGATGGTGAACTATATCCCTTACTGAAGTAATACTGCTGAGGGGCCAAAGCTCATGAGTTCCTCTTCACCATGGATATCCGGACACTGCAGAGCAGCGGTGTGGGGGGAGTTGGGAGGGGGTGTCTCTTTTCTACCTGGGTCATGCCGCATACCCATCCAAGGTTTGTACCCATACAAGCAGTTTGTCATCCTTATGTAGGACAATTTGCACTAAGTACTTCTGAATTATGGTGACACCATTACCTCTGAAATAAGGACAGACAAGACTATCGTAACTTACTCCTACGTGGTAAGGTGATGGTCAAGCTGTACCTGGATCCTCAAAAAGCTTTGGGGGTTTGAATAGGCATAAATAACAGTTGTGGTAAAAATCATGAGAATCCTCCCATATTCCAGAACCACTGCAGGATATACCCTTCAAGGGGTTCATGATTCCTTGTGATGAATGTGGTGGGTGTAGGCACATGTTCAACAGCCTGTCTCAAAAAGCTGGATCCTTTTTGAGGAAGAGCCTGGAGATTACGAAGGCTCATGTAATAGTGGGACATTCTGAAAAAGGTGGATCCTGTAGCTTCAGGGAAGGATTCATGTCTGAAGTAGTTTAAAAAGAGAAACCTTAGAAGAAGAAGAAGCAGCATTTCATTCCTGTGACCCATTTCCTCCTAAACCCTTCAAAAGCAAGGTAAATAGACATGGGGCCCACCATTTCTGAGGAAGAAGCAACTGGGATTCCCATAGATAATAGAGATATATTTTAAATGTGCCTCCCACCCACTGTAACTTTGAAGTGTGTGTCAGGTCTGAGCTAGACCTGTTTCAACTCTTACTCACCCAGATCAGCAGAGAAAGCTTCTACTCAGAGGTCTCTCCTCTGTTGCTTATCAATTTTTTTATTGCTGAGAGCAGTATTGATTACATGAATTTAAACAAAGCCACGCTGAGTGTCCAGCCTTTGTGAACAGAAATTGTGGGAGAGAATCCATGTAGCTGGAGGGATGATGGCTGGCAACGCAGGAGAGATCCGGCTCTGCGAACTAATCAGGAGGCATTTGCTAAGAATATACCTTGTCTGCCTTTGACTTGTTTCCCAAACAGAGATGCTCCAGTCAGTATTCACTGATTAAAGCAGGGAATCTGGGGGCAGACATGCACTGTGTGGGGGATCTGCTCACTGCTGTGAGCAGGCCCCAGGGGTGCAGGGAGGTGAGGGTTGACAATGTTATAGAGAGAAACCACAGGAGAAATTGGCTACCCAGGAATATGGACACTGCTCAGCTCACCTGAATTTTATGAAAATACTCCGGCATGAAGAAGACGTTCTTAGACATGTCACCAGAGATCCAGTTGCTGGGGAACTTGCTCACCCTAGAGCCATCAGAGCTGAGTGATGGGTACATATGCATGTAACTGTCTGCATGAACGCTGACTGACAGCCTGGTGGCTCCTGGTTGGGAATAATTTATTTGACTGTTCTGGTCACCCCCGAAACAGCTCCTGTTCCTAGAGTCCTGATGGAATTTTATAGAAGGACAGTCCGAGCAGGCTCAACAACAACAAGAAAAGAAGACTTTCATTTTATTGCCCCTATCACTGTATGTGATGCACACACCATAGCAAGAGATCTTTGGAATGGATTTTCAAAATTGTGTCAAATGACCAGATGGTGATATAATTTGTAGAAAGTAAATACGGTGTTTCAGACAGGTCTGGGAGGGTTACAAATCATTCTCAACAAGCTTAATCATGTGTCACTAGTGAGATCTTTCGTTGTATTCCTCAATAAGAGACCTTTTGCTAGTTTAAAGAAGTATCTCTTTTTGTTTGCCCATTTGTTTCTTTTTCAGTCCTGAACTGCACAGACTACCTACACTTCTTAACATTTTGAAGAGGCAGTAATTGGAAGATTAAGGGCAATAGGCAGTGATTTGATCAGCTTTTTTAGTCATTTGGATTTGTTTTGTAGGTGGTGATAATGCTGTATCTGTAGTCCCTCCGTGGATGTGTTTAGGCATTCTGGTGGTCCCCCAGTAGTGGTTTTGCAGGACAGAAAAAAGGACATCCACTTTAGCCAGAGCTTTCGTACAAACCTGCTAGTCTTTGAGCAGAGTTGTAACACTAGTGTGTTGGGTCTGGACATCCCCATGGACTTAATCATGTGTGTTGGACCATCAAAATGAGATAAAAGCTACAAGTCATTCCAAGAGTGTATTTAGACTGCTGCATCTTATTAAACAGCCCTTTAGCCTGTGTTGTGAAATGTTTGCTGAGACCATGCAGCACTTTCAGAGCACCAAGAGCAGCGATCTTCGGAGTCCAGAGCTCCTTGGCAGGCTCGCACTGGTCCTGCTCCAAGTGAGACTGAGCGAAGTTGCCTTTATGCACATCGCTTGACTGTGTCAGGTATTTCTGAAGCAGGGAGGAGTAAGACTTGGCTTTGCTGCATTCATTTCAATCTCTGCTTTAGAGAAAAGCTCTCATTTCAGTCACCAGTGAGTTTTCAGTGTGATTCTGATATTTCCTCCTTCAGGGAGGAGACTTTAATTGCTTTAGCTGATGGCTAGACACCAGGTGCAGTATAATTTTTTTAGCCCAACTATTGCTTAGTCAAAAGAAAAAAATCAAAGGGTTGGCAAAAATGTCGCAAAGGGATGAGTACCCCCTTATATCTCCTGGTGTTTCTTCCCCTCCCCATTTTTAAAACTTTTTATTGCTTACACCTTTTATGTGCTTGTATCTCTCTTTCAGAATCCCAGCTGAGTGACTTGTCATAGTCATTTTAAAGCCCGAGGGCTTTTCTAAGACAGTGGCCACTACATTTTCCAAAGCTGAGTAGAACAGATTTATTCTCTGCCAGGTGTAGAACTGGAAAAGAAATTCTAAGAAAGCCACATTTCTCTTCACCCTCCATGATATCTTTTTTTTTTTTTTTTTTTTTTTTTTTTTTTTTTTTTTGGCAGGCTCAGCTTGAAAAAGAAGCTACCACTGGCCCATCTTATTTCATATCCAGATGGTTTTTTTTTTCCAAAGTTAAGCAACTGCCAACATGCAGGAGAAAGCCCTGCTCTGAAAAGTCTCAGGGACGGGAGCATTTAACTCCTCAGCCACATAACCTGTAAGGTTTATCGTTGCATCCTTCATAGTTTCTAAAAATAACTTTGGCAGGTTTGGGTTTGTTTGTCTCACCAGAAGTTAGAGTATGCATGTATCCAGGGCCGTTTTAAAAAGAACGGTGCACTCTGTGTTTAGACTTGCAGAAGGTCCAATTCTCACTCTGGTGAAAATGCTCTGGGCTATTTATCTGGCCGTCAGATTCCTGTGATGTAGGGAGCAATCTCCCAGACATTTATATGGACCTTTCCTCAAGAACTTGTACTTGTGCTTTTTCATTTTTCCCGACAAAAACTGTAAAGAATTGGTCTGTCAGGAGTTCATTTGTGATTTCCCCAGAACTATTGCTCAGAGAAGGTGTTGGTTTTTTTTTTTTTTTTTTTTTCTCTTGACACCTCAAACATCACCAAATCTGTGTCATGATAGGGGCAGGAATTTTGCAACCTGTCTGAGAAGTTGCATCATTCTAAATGAGCAATAAAACAGGCTACGAAATACATTCGTATTAGCAATGTGTGTAGCCGTGCGATCTGGCATGTTGCCAGGGTGTTTCGAAGAGGCACCTTTTCACCTCCTTTCAGTGTCCTTTGAGTCACGCGATGAAACCATGTATTCTGTTGAAAACCAAGAGCAGAAGAATTGACTAGCGTTTTTCACAATGCTGAATTCGGGGAGGATTTTCTTCACCAAACCTACTGTGCAGAAAAATTTAAAACATTTTGGCTATTTGTCATTCAGTGGAGTTCACCAGTTTCGTGTGCCTACACAAATGCACCCCTGCTTTTTGGTTGAACTTTTTGGTTGAACGTTTTGACGTACTCCCTTTCTTTTCCTGGGGTTATATACCATGTGGGAAATCCTGCGACCTTTTCTCTCTGACAGAGATGGAGATTTTCATAATCAGAAAGTTACATTTCTCTTCAAAATGACAAATTTTGTAGATTTTTAGCAATTCTCTCTCCTTTCTCTGATTCACCGGGCGGCCCTTCCCTCACCGTGTTTCCTGATACCTGCTTTTGTATGTGTGCTAGAGAGGGAATAGAAGTAAGTTTGTTGCCCGCTCTGACAGGTGACGTGGAGGAGAAAAGCCTTCTCAGAAGACATGTTTTAATTTTGACAAGTCCGGATTAATTTAAGAGAGTATCAAAATTATTATGAATGATTTCAGGAAATCCAGGAAGGAGAGTATAGTCCAGTAAAATCATAATAATGGACCGCTTTGCTGGGTTTGGGCTTGGGTTTGTACTACAAGCACGAAGCACTGGTTCTTTCTGCAAAACAGAAAATCTCTGGCTGCCAGAGGCCACAGTAGTTGAGCTTCCTTTAAAAAGGCCACAGGCTCCCTGTCCAATTCTGGCATTCACAAATGGTCCAGACAGTGCACTTTAGAGATATAGGGATACGTAGAGATAACTTTGTCTTGTTCTGGTAAAAATAAAACAGCACGTTGACCTCATTAACAGGCATCACTGTTTTGCAGTAGCAGGAGACAAAATGTGGGGGGAAAATACTGTTGAATTCAAAGGCCATGAGTTTCCCAATAGCAACTGCATCACTGTCAACGCGTGATGATTCTCAGTGTTTTCTTTGTGTCAGATACACAACAGCCACTGTATTGAGGAGGTTTAATATGTTTATCTGTCCATGACAGCAGCTTCGGGGTGAAGTGCTGTGTTTCAGGGCTTTAAAAATACAAATCTGTACATAGCCGTTGCAGAGAGACAGAGAGGTTACGTACCGATAAGGCTCTAAATACTCTTTCTCTGTCCTGAATTTTTGCTCCTTTTATAACAAAGGACTTCTTCATCACTGCTGTGCTCTCCTTCCTATTGAGGATTCAGGCCCACCTCAAAATACAAACATCTTTCTGGCGGTAACGGAAAATCTCATCCTGTGGATCAGAAGTTTTAACCCTGGTGTTCTGGCACCCTTCTAAAAGCTCTGCTGCTTCCCAGGCATCGTGCTCGTCAGGCCACAGTAAAGGACCAACGTCATGAATTTTTTCAGAATGGTGAAAGAACTGGGGACAATACTTCTTAGAGCCTTCACATCGCATGTCCTAGGGGAGTCTGCCATTTTCTATGGGTAAAAAATTCTATCAGCGAACCAAAGACCTGGAAGCTTCACTTTTATGCACATCAGATCACTCCCCCTTCGCTGAGTAGTCAGGTCTACCTTGTCTTTCCCCTCATGAAACTGGCCCAGCAATTGTAACGTGCGCTGTAACCTATAGAGTGGTGGACTCTGAAAATGCAGCCCGCCAACTTTATGCCGTAGATCTTTTACCAAAAGCTAACAGACATTGTTCATCCTTAAATTAGTAATACTCTTCCAGTTCTGAGCTTATTGCAAAAACATAATAGGGTGTGTATTTCCCTGTCTCCTCATATACTCACAATAATAAGTAATACAGTTTTCTGACTCTTCCAGGTCTTTTATTTGGGGCATAAACCAGAAATGATTGTTTATATTTCATGCAGAGCAGACAGATTATAATAATGTGTGCACATGTATGTGTATACGATAATTATATAATATTTATGTATAATATAATAAGACACTGATTATAATGATTTTCTTATCATCTGTGGCTCTAATAAACACAAAAGTGGCATCTGTACATGAAGTTTTCAACTAGTATTCAACCCAGTTCTCAGAAGCCAAAACCACATATGTGTCTAAGCAGTTCTTGCAACAACAATACGATCTACAACTAGGGCATCTCAAAGGCTACTCTGTGCTGCCTGCACCTTTCCCACTCAGATAGAGACAAGGAGACACCAGCAATCATGGCTATGGCTGTATAAAATTTGGTATTATTAACTAACATTGCTCACTCTGAGGAAATCTTTTATGTCCCAGCACCATAATAAAGATCTGCATATACCAAGGTGAAAACACTCTTGGACTGCATGGGGGTACCATGCATTTAAAAAATAATAGAAAAAGGACCTGTATTTCATTGGGAGAAACCATCTGAATGTTTACCTGCACGGGGTTTTGAAATTATGTTATGTTACTGCACATTGACTACTTCTTACTAGATTACCCTATACCTCATTTTTGATCGCTGTAATAGTTGTGCATCGTCACATCCCCAGTAGGCATGGGATGCACACAGATGCTTGCAAAACACGGTTTATTGGTGGTGTTATCTCAAGTCCATGGGCTATCTTCTCTTTTTATGTGTGAGAATACTACAGGGAATCGAATCTGTAACTCCTTGCCCCTGTTTCCCACTGCTCAGATTGTTTCCATAATCACAGTCGAATGGTGTCTTGTAGCTACATGTATTTTACTGTAATTCCTCCTCAGAGCTATCACTGGGACAGTGTATTTTGGTGGTGGCCTCTTGAAAGCCTTTGAAAGCAAAAATACTCTCCTTATGCTCCGCAGAGTGGGGTGGAAAGCCAGGTTGCCATCTCTGCATCACGCAGATCTCCAAAACGCACACCAGTAGCGCTTTGAAGGCTTCTCGCACCTGAGCAGCCTGCTGAGTGCTAGACCTATCTGCAGCCAAAGCTCATACTGTAATTTCGGAGCATCCCTGGCCTGAGAGACTCCCCCACTTTCACTGACTGCATCCACGAAGGGGATCCATGGCTGGAAAACCCATATTGCAGGATGCAGGGCCATAGCTGGAGCAGGGTAGCCCATGACCTACAAGCCAGAATATAATTTTGGGAGGTCCTACACCGTAACATATTCTGAGGTGTGCTGAATCCTCATGTTGCAGAGTGAGGTCTGTGCTGTAGGGCTGCTTGTCTCAGGAGTGACTTATTATGATGGGGTCTTGCTGCCAGAGCTGTGTCTCCATTGCCACAGCAACTGGATGCATCTCGGGAGGCAAGGAACAAAGCATCTTACTCATCTTTCAGCTCAGCTCAACACCAGGATTAGGGGCATCCAGGAGCTCTGCTGTGAATTCAGAAGCAGGGAGGGGAGAGGAGCGGGGAGCCCACAGCAGCTCTGAGCGACCCTTGGTCCTCTGCTAGCCAGGAGCTTGATTCTCACTTTGCCTCCTGTTTGCTCCAGTTTCAGATATCCTCAGGACCCTTAAGGACCTTAATCATGCAGCCAAAAGTCTTGCTAAGGACTGCCTTCTCAGCAGCAGCAGCATTTTTCGAGCCGCCGGTACCCAAGGGCAGGAGAGTGAGCTGTGAAGCTGGAGAGAGGAGTTTGCTGTGGGCTACTTGCTCTCTTCTGAGGCCCCAAGGGGAGCCCCCAGGCCCATTGCTGATCGCGACAGAGATGCAGCGTGTTAGTCCTGCGCAGTGCCTGTGCTGTCTGGGCCTGAGGTAGGTGGACTCCAGTTGCCCTCGATACACACCCATCACAGCTTGGGCTTTGTGGTAAACAGCTTTCGACACACACGGTTGTTTGTAGTCGAAAGGCGAAGGTCAGGATCGAAGCCTGGATGCGGGTGGCCTATCAGCTCACGCGTAATGAGGGCACGCGCACGCTGTGGCTTCGCAGTGCGCACGGAGGCAAGGTGGCTGGCGTGACACCTCGGCGGCTGCTGCCTCCCAGCCACGGGAGCGGTGCCCGTTTACAGCTGGGTGGCCTGGGGGCAGCTGGGCTTCAGATCTGCAGTGACAGAGGAAGCTTTTGTGGTTTTATTCCATTTTTGCTGTGTGTACCTGAAGGCCTGAAAGGAGAGGTCAGGGCCTTGCTGTACCTACCCATCATGAAACATCCCCACTGAACTGAGGAACCTCCAAATTAGAAGGAGAAGGCAGATATAAAGGAGTGGGAGGGGAAGAATGAAATACAAAAGCAGAGACATCAGAATGATTTGTGGAAAATGCCATGTTAGCTCCTTGCTTGAACTGTTCTTTAGGAAAAAAAGTGAGGATTTATATATGTGTTTATTTGGCAATGCGACACACTTGCAAGAAAGTCTGCAAGAATTCTGTGCTCCTCGAAAACACTTCTGCAGATTGGATAGATAAAGCTATTTGATCATCAAAGGCTCCATGTGTTTAGATAAAAAATAACTTTCAAGAAGAGATTTAGTTTGTAGGGTTGCACTTCCTGGAAGCTGCATGGTTAATCATTCATTTCAATATTACTAATTTTATCTTGATAATATTGAAATTAATATTCTCGAAATACAGTCAGTCTTGATAAAAGACTCTGACCTTATTGCTTCCCTGAAGACAGGTCTTGCTGAGGTTGCTGATTTTGATTGCCAGCTGTCATGAGAAGCTGTCTGGCTTTGAAAGCTAGTAGCAGCGTATGTTTGCTTTGTATATATGTAGGGAGAGAGTACCATCTTCAGCAGATCTGCTTGCTCCATGCGGTCCGGGCTGTAGAGGTGTAGTTTCGTTATGAGTGTAGTCCACCTCCTTCTTGTTGCTCTTAGCCCTGAGGCAGAGCAGGCCTGAGAGGTGCTTTTCTGGCTTCTTTCGTCGGCTGAACTCCTAAACAAGGGCCTGGTTCTCCATGTGTGCACCCATATTAGCATCATCTTTATTTACTGTTATTTACAAGCATCGTTATTTGTCAACTATATTGCTCTGCTGCCTAAGGCTCCTAAGCGTTGCTCTGGATGGGTTCAGTGGGAGCACGCCTGGAGTTACCAGCGGTGCGAGTGTCAGCAGAATTGTGCTGCAGGCCCACAGTCGCATGTAGAGGATCAGAGAGCAGGTGCTTTTCAAGGTCATTGCATCATTTTTTCTCCCATTTTTGATTTAGCAGAGGACACTATGTGCTGGAAGCCTGTGGTGGCAAAGGGGCTGGGATCAGAGGCTGCGGTCTGCCACTTTCAACCCTCCAGGATTTCCTCAGACTAAGTTAACAAGAGTTGCTTTGGCTGGGGCTATTTACTATGCCCAGTTCTCTTGCTGGTAGCTTTGAAATCTGTGGCTCTGACAAAGCTTGAAACGCTGGAAAAGTTTCATGAAGAAAGCTAGTCCTGAAACGTCCAGCTCTTACATGAAACCGTGGTGAGCTGCCTGGAGGGGGAACTCCTGGAGACATCTAAGGACAGCAGGAGAGAGATTTCAGTGAGAGTTTTACTGCAGCAGTCCTGGGACTGGTCTGCTGGGTCGCTAGCGGTGAGCACCCAGGAGCCAGAGAAAAACAGCTTGATTCTCCATCTCACTGGAGTTTATTCTTTATAAGTTGCCTCTGCAAATAAAGGGATTGAGTTTTGCTCATATCTTCAAGCAAACTTAATGAAAGCCACAGAGCTTCATCAAATGTTTGACTAAAATGCAAGAACATCATGAAAAGATTGTGAAATTTGCATTATTTTGAAGTAGCCAGGTGTGCCAGATGATTCACAAATTAACTGTATTTTTAGTAAATGTGACTTGAATCTTAATCTTTGTTAAGAAAGTCCAAATCATTTGACTTTTGTGTAGCTCAGGTTTCATTAAAGTTTGTCTATACAGTTTCCACTGTGAAATAAAATAGCTTTGCAGCACATCATTGCAACTTGGATATGAGTTCTCCAAAGGAACAAGTTTGACCTCCGTTATCCATTTAGCCTGGTATTAGTTTCTTTTCTCTGCCATCTCAGGTATCTATAGCATCTTCTTTACTATTGCACCTTACAATCTTTGAAGTGTCGGAAGGCAGGAAAGGACAACTCTCCTCATTTTGTGTGTCAGGAGCCAGGGAACGCAGCCTTGCGAAAGGACATAGACACTGAAATGTGACTTAGGTGCAAGTTAGCTTTATAAGTAAAAAAATTAAATCCTCCCTTTCTAATGACTTGTAGGCCCCAGCTTCTGTGACTAAATCTGCTAGTGCCTGGACTTCTGCAGGCCCCTTCTGCCTTTAAGCGCAGCCAAGGCATAGCTCTCTCCTAGCCGGCCGAGCAGGCGTTGCCTCTTCCACCCTGCTTCGTGCACGGGCAGGGCTATGTGCAAACCCCTTTCTCCTCTTCCTTCTCTCCAGAAGGGCAGGAGACATCACGCACAGAGGCTCCTGCGAGGGGAGGCCCCTGCAGCTGTGTGAAAGGGCCCTGGGGGGGATGCCGTAACCCGAGGGAGCGAGGTAGGAAAAGGAGGGAGACGAGGTCTCCCCTTCTTCCCCCTTCACTGGTCTGAAAGCTCAAAGCTTGTTCTGCCATCCAGACCCGCCGCCCACACTCCACCATCTCCTTCCCGTTCCCCTCGCTGCCCTAAAACCTCCTTGTTCTTCCCTTGTCCCTCTTACCGCGAGAGCCCCGTTACCCCCTCTGCGGTTCAGACTGCCCTTCCCAGCCCTCTCCGTCCTCCCAGAGCTCGCTGCCAGCTTGGATTTTGCCCTGTGTCATTGAGGATCGGTAACTGGGGGTAGCTCTAAACATGCTCAATAGTTTCCCTACAGCAGTGTTAGCCTGTGACACAGGATACGCTGGTGATGTGAGAGGCACCAGACCGTGGTCGATGAAATGGGTGCCAAGCAAACCTCCCCAAATGCAAAGCTGTCTTAGGTGTTCCCCGACCCTTGGCAGATATGAGTCACCAGCTGTCTGCAGGCACAGGCAGTAGCCAGCTCCCTGCTGCAAAATGCCTAATTAAAGTGATTTGCAATTGTGACAGTAGCATTTTGCTTGTCTAATGCGAAGTACTTCACTGAGCAGCCTCCTGGCTCCCAAAGAGCAGCTCCCAGAAGAGGTGGTCTAAACCTCCTGTAACAGGTTGCAGACTCACTGGGGGAGAGGGAGAGTGTGTGGGAGAGAGCAATCTCTGTAGTCCAGTGGTTACTGGCAGTCACCTGAGGAGGGATGAGCCATAGTTCTGATTCGAAATCTGCTTTGCTACTTCATCCCTGGACTACTTCACGTGAAGCCCATCAGCAGTGCTGGAGATGGTACTGAGTGCCCAGGCCTGGGCTGCCTGGCTGTGCTCCTCCTCTTCTCCAGCTCAGTGGCCTGCTGCAGTGAATCCCCTGGGGAAGGACCATCCCCCAGCCCTTGGGATGGGAGACCCCCGGGCTTCGGTCAGGGCAGTGGCATCCACTGCCAAAGCCAGACCCCTATAAATCGGGCTGGAGGAGAATGAGCATTTCGATTTCTAAATCCTTCGGCAGATCTCAGATTATGCAGGACACCAGGAGCTTACTGGGAAGTGAACACGTTGTAACCATTTTAAAAAACTTCTGTTCTGAGCTTAGATCCACTCATCCTGTGACAACGCTTTTGAGTCCGTTCTTCACCTGCTGGAGCGTGACTGCAGGCCGCTGCTGTGCACAGGCAAAGGAGTCACGCTTTTCCACTAACCGGGTCTGTGGGCAAGATCTCTGGACACACAGGGGTGCCGCAGACCTCGGCAGGTCCTTGTGGGTCACTCAGTAGCACTTAAGTGCGTGGAAAATGCGTGGATCCTTGTGCGTCTCCCTCTAGACTCTCATTCTCTGTCTGCCTCTGCGAGCACCACAGAAAGCAGAGAAAGTGTAGCTTAAAAATGACTCAGCCGTGATGCCATGGTCCGTGGTGTGATGCTCTGCTTAGCCGTCAGAGCGAGCTGGCTGAACGTCTGCGTTCGCTTGGCTGTAGCAGTGCTTCTCTGCGTGGTTTTCTTCACAGCTGTTGTCTTCCTCAGTGCCTGCCGGCTGAGTGCTGGTCTGCCTGGAAAGGGGAACGGGTGACCATTCCTGGAAGGCAGTTCAGGTCTCTAAAGACCCTTTAGCTGGTTGTAGTGACAGAAGGAAAGACGTGTTGTGGGTGCTGCAAGGGCTCGGGCTCACCTGGAGCCTTGTGTTTGGATTAGGGATTGTGCTTGGTGACGGGAGTTCTCTGCAAAGGGACAGAGGCCTGTTTTCTGACCAAACAAAACATACACTTTCATTACCTTGGGTGAATAGGATATTTTCTTTTACTTAAAATTTTCAGTGGAAATTGTGAATCATGAGCCACTTCTCAACATGGGTGCCCGTTTTCTCTAATACATCTATGTCTTCCAGTAAAGAGCATGCTTTTCTCTTTCTTTTTTTTTTTTTTTTTTTTTTTTTTTGATCTTTAAATGGAAAGATTACCACCACACTTAGCAGGAAAGCCAGAGCTTGTTTCATCTGTGCGAGAGTCCTGGTGGAGATGAAGTTTCCTTTAGCTTTTGAAGCTGACGAGATAGATCTTGTGGTTGGAAGCGCTTCATACCTCGTTGTGAAATGAGGTGACAAAGAAACAAGCAAATGCAGGAAAGGGGACTCTTCAGCTTGCAAAAGGTACCGTTGGAGAGCTGCTCGGAGGCAGCTCCTGCCTGCCCTAGTTGCTGCGCCGTGGCCGGGACAGACTGCCTCGCACAGCCCACGGGGCTGGTGGCACGGTCCACGTCCGGACTAAGGAGCGCCTTCGCAGAGGGGAGAGCCGCAAGGGGCGGTACAGGTTGGGGAAGGCAGAAGGGCAGCGTCTGCACGAGTGTTTCATACAAGAGTGAAACCCCAGGCCTGGGAGCATTTTGTTGAATAGAGATGATGTCCTTGAAAGAAGTCCTTACTTGCTGGACACACAGTTCAGTCAGTCTCTAGAGCAAGAGAAGGCGGCTTTCCACAATCTTCTCACACACTTCTGTGAGTCTAAACTTCTCCGAGGGGCAAGTACAAAGAGCAAAATAAAATTAAATTCTAACCAACACAAAACTTCTGAATAACGTTTACATGGTAGAAAATGCCCTGACTGCTTTTCACAATTTCTTAGACCTAAGGGATGACTCTAAATATCAGGATTACTGTTGGGGGGCAATGAGGCTTTTCATTTTGGCAGTATGCTGTAACAGTTGATTATTTTAGTCTTGCTGCAGTCTACTGAAGTGACTGCCTGGCTACGGTTTCGTCAAACAGCTTGGTGGATTGCAGGTATTTTTCTCGAAGCTGCTTGTCCTCGTGGGCAAACCACTGATGTTTGCAGCCTTTCACTTTCATTGCCAATGTGGGCTGTGTCGTGCTCATGAGGTATGGTAGCCCCCAAATCCTTTAAGGATAATCCTTTAGTTTAACTGAATCCTGTAGTTTATCTTTC
This sequence comes from Dromaius novaehollandiae, assembly GCF_036370855.1. NCBI lineage: Eukaryota > Metazoa > Chordata > Aves > Casuariiformes > Dromaiidae > Dromaius > Dromaius novaehollandiae. Next base: position 39,077,720 of record NC_088104.1, read on the forward strand.
TGACACTTCTGGAACCTCCGCATCCCTCTAAAATGATCATGGCAGTCTCATGCTTAGTTTTCTGTTTCGCTACCTCTGTGTGATGGAGCAGGGGCTGCCCCACGCCTCTCCCCAAGCTTCCTCTCTCTGGGCAGGTGCAGCAGTGCAGAGTGTCGCAGCTCCTCAGAGCTGCCTAGGTCTATCTGGGTTTCACGAGACCAGCAATACTGAGCTCAGCTTCCAGTGCTGGGACCCTCGTCCGACCCTGTCGTCCCTTCGTCTCGCGCTCACAGTCGGGCCAGCGGTGTGGCAGCCTGGTGCCAGCCCGATCTGCAGGAGGAGCCACAGACGGGAGGGTCAGACTCGGCACTTCTGCTGGTGCTCGGTCAGGTGCTCCCCACACTGTGCGTCACTGCAACCCAGAGAAGCCTGAATGAGCAAATCTTACCGACTCTTTTTGTTTTAAAAAGGGCAAATGATTTGCTTGAAGAGACATACCCAAGTGCCTTACATTTTGTGGAGAGAAGCAGCCTAGTTTCAAGCTCCCTACTCCAGTATTTGGCCCCGGTAGCCTGGAAAGCCCGTGCAGAGCTCTCGGTCTCCACAGAGGACGTGCTCAACCAAACCGCCACCTTTCAAAGGCTGTGTGCTCCCTCCGGCCCTATCTCAGCCCATCAGCCGGTGCTGGAACGCCACATCCCCTTCCTACCTTTTTCTGGGTGTTTCAGACCTATCGTTTCAGGAGACCCGTAGGGCAGCACGGGAGCCTTGCTTGTCTGCAGGGGGAGAGGCTGCAAGGCTTGCGAGTCTTCGCACAGTCCCGACCTTGAGTCCTTGCCTCAGGTCTGGGAGAAGGCGACATGCTGTATGAGCTGCAGTACAGCCAGCTCCTGCCGGGCGTTGGGACAGCAGGCGAAGTGCCCGGGTGCTAGGTTTGCCAGGATCGGTGTATTAAGGTTTGGGGGGACTGATGCAGCATTTCATGTGTGGAAGATCTTCAGTATTTCGAAGATGTAATTGTTTGCCGTTTTTAAAAAAGATTGCACTTGGTGTGTGCAGCAGTTAAATCTTTCTCGTTGATAATCAGATTTATCTGATTTATCTCTTTTTAAAAACTGGTCTCAAACCATACAAGATCTTATTAATCGCAGGATAAATTAAATAGTTACAAGATACTCATTTAGAAGAAGTTCTCCCCGACCCCTTCTTCCTATCCCCAATTCATATCTGTCCAGTTAATTTTGCCAGAAAAGCTGTTTAATCATTCCTGTTCCTCCTCCTCCTCCATTCGCCCCCCTCACTGAACTGAACCCAGAATCACAGAATATAAATACGATTCTCAAAATTTCATCTCACAGGGAAATGGGAGTTTTAAATGATAGTGGGTAGACTGCTTTAGAAGTAAGGGACTGTACAACTCAAGTGGACTGTCTCATCACAGTTAAAGTTAAACCAAAGGCAAGTACTTAGGTCCAGCTCCCCAGTAAGCCTAGTGTGGGCAAAAGTCCCCACTGACCAGTTGGACTTCTTTTTAAATAAGTAATCTCAATGGCCTGTATTTTTTCCACCTTTATTATTGATACATGTTCTCCATGGCAAGTTATAGATTCACATGCATAACAGATTCTCCACATATAAAATACTTTAATATAATTATTAACATTGTATGCAGTATAGATCCCAGTTTGAATTAACTTGTTTGCTTTACTCTAGTTCCAGATGCTTTTTTCCCCTAGCCTTAAATATACTTTGTAAAAGTCTATGAGTAAGAAATATGATAAAATTTAAAACTATTTCAACTTTGAAGTTAATGAAATACTTGTGCTAAGGGAAAATGGCCCACACCATTTTATAATGGCATTTCATATCCAGTATTATATATTAGCTACCAAATTCCAATCTTGAATCTGATCATTAAAGTCCAAGGGCATTCAGGGCTCATAATCCAGGCTAGCAAGATAAACTTACAAACTGCATGTTCAGGTTTTGGTTTCAAACCCTCTCAAGGTGTGCAGGTGTTCCAATTACGAGTTATTCTTGTCATTTATCCGTCCTTAAAATTTGTGGTAGCCATAGTTGGCAGCCTTAACATCTTTCACCTGTTCACACTAGATGATACTACCTGTTTAACAAGATTAAGTTCAGCTTAGTTTGCTCAAGTTTTAAATTTCTACTTCAGGTGTTAACCTACAAGGAGATTATGAGAAGTTCTTTGCCATACACACCTATTTGGTATACTGACTTATGCCTTCATACAGTTTTCTAGGCAAGGACTGGGAAGATATAAAGGTCATTACTAAGCGTAAACACATATGGGGAAGGTTATAGCAAAAATAAGTCAAAAAGGATAAAGCATCTTACTAATATTGGATCTTAAGTTTTTTGTGGTATGACAGAAATTAGTTTTACATGAACACTATTCTTAGGGATTCAGCTCCTGGAAAAGGCTCAGGCAAAATACTTTTCTAATCCTATTCCCTATAAAGCAAGAGAAGATGAAGATGGAAAGGCACAGCTGTAGACCCTGCTGTCACGGATTGCTGTACAATCATAAAATTTCTGTTACAATCCTAAACCATTACACATCAAATAGAGAAAACGAAGGTTGAGATTGCTTTTTTAGTAGTTCATTTGACCCCAAAAGCTCCAATTTCCTAGAGGTAATTTGGATCTTACTCATGCTTCTGCTTGTCTTGGAAGTGGATTTTGTAGAAGAGCTGGTTGAAATTTTCTTATTTGATTTTTTTTCCTGCAAAAACGATCTTTTTCCAAAACTGGGAGTTTCCAAAGAGAGTTTTTGCTTTTCCAAATGTTGATCTTTTAGAATTTCAGGCTTTCCATTTATCCTTCTTTGCTCCTTTTTTGTTTTCTTTTCTTTTAATCCTTTTTTGTCTCCCAGTCTATAAACTTGACTTGTGACACTTTTCATAGATTTTTTTTCATTCTGCCATCCTTTATCTTCTTCCAGCTCCTTTAGATTTGGAGGCATTGGAGAATGACAGAAAGAAGCTGTCCAAAAATAATCCCAAAGATTAACTATTTATTGTGTAAAGGATTAAAAGAAAGAGAGAAACACAAAATCAGGGAATTAAAAAAAGACTTTTTCTTGAAAATAAAAAGAAACAAATAGATCCGAACAGCATCATTTGCTCACCACGTGGAAACAGCTCCAAATTTGTATGTTTTTCACTTTTTTAAATCAGTTCTTTTCCTTAGTCCTTTTCCTGTTTCCCACCAAGATGCTATATAGGGATAAATTGCCAGTACCCCCTCTCCATCTCACTGTGGAGATCGTAGAGCCTGTTTCTTTCACATGACATGCGTACATGAAGTTTCTTAAGGACACGTGCAGTATAATAAAAAAAGTTTTATTAAGAATAAAAATCTCTTTTTCAAAGAAAGCAGTGATGGTGCCTGACATTTCCCAAAGCTTATTTAGATAGGCTTTGTTACCATGAATATAAATCATTTATCTCTCCAGAGTACAATATATGTATTTTAAACTACCTTGGTCAGACTTTCTTCATTTGTCCTTTATCCAGCAGCATCTCAAAGTGAACCTCAAGTTTCTTCCTTCTTTAGAAACTCTTTGTTCCTTGAAATTCCTTCTCAGCTGGTGGTAGGTTCCTTTGGACTTTCCACTATTGCATAGGATCTTACATCTAGCATTTCTCATAGGCAGTAGTAGTTAGCTATTTTCACCAATAGTTTTTAAAGCCATTTATGGTGAAATCAGTGTATTTGTGGATGTACAGAGGGTATTTTTGCCTTAGGGGGAGGTTAAGTAGTCTGGAAAAGGTCATCTGGTAGAGCAATGGGAGAGAATGTGGTGTTAACCCAAAGGCCAGGGTGCCAGCGTCGATCTCTGCATAGGAGCTGGTTATCTAGCCAGGCTACCTGGTGCTACACTGAATCCCCACTTCTTTCAGTGCTTTCCTCTTTGCTTAAGGTCATGACTAACAATTTGCACCTTTTCTCTACAACACTTCCATGTATATAAGCGTTTGCTCAGGAAAACCCTGTTCTTGAAATACCAGCTCATCTCACTTTCATGCCTGACAATCCCTGTTCGCCCTTATCAAATTAACCTTTTGTCTACCAGATAAACGAGCTATGGATCTTTCACCATAGCATCCTCCGACGAGTATTTGTTTTCTCCATGAATTACAGGGACATTCAGAATCAATGCGCCACTCTGCTTCCACACAGCTGAACTGTGCCTGCCAAAACAGCCCGGTTGGATTCCCAGTGGGTCATTTATGGTCAGAGTTTTGTTGGAGTTCACGAGGAGCCTGAAGGAATGATCGTTTCATTCACATTGAGGGCTCCAAGCAATTTGAGGAAGGTCAAGTAACCCCTAAACCCACTGGGGAAGTGGTAAAGGTTTCGCGTCAAACCACAAGAGGAAGATAATTGCAGCGCCGAGCCTGTGAATGCTCTGGCCTTATGGACTGGGTTGCATTTGTGCTGTGAAACGTGAATAGGAGAGATTGTGCCTCCTAGTTTAGGGACTGATCCTGCAGGCCTGAACTGATTTAAAGAACAGCTGCAGGCTTGGAAGTAATATATTTCGCTTTTGGTAGAGGAATTCAGAATTTAATTAAATAAGAGGAGCCCTAAGGTGTGAGGTGCAAAGATGTATTGATACTATAGATATGAAAAACGCAAGTGCATAGACCTGAGGTTCTGGGTCATGGTAAAGTCCCTGTTGCTGGAACTCTCCCAGTTTTTGTTCCCCTCCTATTTTGGGTCGTGTTGTGGGAGAGCATGCATGCACATTGCACTCTCCCAGTGTGGCGCTAAATTTGACGGTAAATCTTAGGATTAATTGATATTATCAGGCTACGCTAGCCCTAACTAAAGGGGAATGTGCAATACGTTGACAGTGCTTCATGGCCGTGCCCCAAGGATTGGCACTGGAGGTAGTCTTCGTTTTCCCCATGGAAAGTTTATCATAAAGGAAACTGTAGAAAAACATTCTCTCTGTAGCAGCGCTGCAGAGATCTACTCTCAAGCGAACGTTGCTACATTTTCATCACCTACAAGCAGACATCTTGAACGCGTTGTTAGCACCTCGTGTACGAGTCAGTGGGTCAGGAAGTGTGCCAGTTAGCACAGAAATCTAGAGCAAAACACAGCTTAGGACAGGGCTGGAGTGGATGTCTCATGGCTGAGCACAGGACCATCGTGAGAGCTCAGGGAGGCTGAGAGGTGAGGAAATGCCGGTTTCCTGTTGTCCATGTTTAAGTAGCTGGAAACTCCTGCTTGCCAGAATTTCTATGCCACAGATAACTTGTACCTGGAGTAGAAATGGAAAATCAGTTATGTGCAGCCCACATATGTCTGAATCAGTCCAACTTCTACTTCTGCTCTGTATCCAAACTGCTGCTGGCTACTGTGCAGGGGCTTAGGTAGTAAGGAAGTTCCTCACTGTTTGTGGATATTTGCCCTTAGCCAGTAAACCTGAGCAAAACCAGCCAATCCCTTCCCCAGAGAGGTTTGGGGTACCCTGCATTATCTCAAGAATCTGAATGGAATAGAGTTGTACATCCCTTCCTCATGCATAAGATCATTTCTTTGCACTGATGTGAAGCAGTTTCATTTCTAGGAACTAGTCCACCATTCTGAGTCAAAAGCTCCCTGGAGATTTTGCTTTTTTGTTTCCTCTTTCTGCTACATGGCAGCATAAACTACATTAACAAGCTCTTGCAATAATCCCACCCACCTAGAATCGATGGGAGACACAGCAGGCAGCCCTTTCCCACCCGGAGAAAGCCTTGCAACAGATACAGGTAGAGGTACAAGGGCAATTAGACTTAACACAACCTCAGATTCTTGGTTTTCTAGCTGCGTTCACTGCTGCCATGGGCATGTATTCGCTGTTGTACTCATGGGAGTTGGATTCACACTGCTGATTCTGCAAACAGAGAGAAAATGCCATGAATTCAATTTGTGGTCGCCAACCTCGCCCACTCCTGCCTTTGTTCTTTAAATGAGGCGGTTAATCTGACTGTTTTCAATGGGGATAATAAAGTCAGAATAGACAGGCATTCACGTACAAAACTTGCAATAGGACAAACTGAAAATGAGAAGCAGACACTGTCCAACCAAAACAGCTAACGTCCATGGTCTCTTTTCTTTCCTGAGCCAACTGGTTTTTATTTAAGTGGTTTTGCTCCAGAACAGAGCTGGAATTGCTCCACTGATGATTTATTTTCCCCTCTTGAAGAAAACAATCAGGTGAATTGCTTACCAAAGTATTTTTGCTGACCTGCGCAGCTTTTCTCCTCTTTCCTTTGATTCCCAGTCTTTAAATCGATAAACAATTCTGTCTTAGAAATATTAAATCTGAGCTGCTGTCATCAATGACTGAATTCCAGTAGTAAATTAACAACTCAGTCTCTTTGTCAAAACACATATCACATGCCTGTCCCACCCTCTAAATCTCATTAAATCAAGTGCCCCATCCATGACCCTTGGAAGGAGGGTTCTGTACAATCTCATAGACTTGCTTACCTTGTTCCTTAAGCAACAGGCTACTACACAGCAGACACTGGAAATCATGGCAAATACTATCAGTCCAATAATTATCCATGACAGGAATCCTGATGAAATGCAGTCTTCCTTATCTGGAGGTGGGGAGGCAAAGAAAGTCATTGCTGAGAATTAGCACTTTCTTTTTTTTTTTCCTAAAGATGACTTTCCAATTATTTCTCCTCTTCTCTTCTTATTAATGAAATGGCAGAAGTGGGCTGTGGAGAAAGATCTTCCCGAGGTAAAGAGCTGTCTCGGGAAAATGTACTCAGCAGGAAGTAGAACAGAGCAGTTTTCCAGGAGGAGAGGTGAAAGCTGACACAGGGTGAAAGTGTTGTCTGAAAAGAAACCAAGCGAGGCTTGAGAGCGTGGTGGCATCTCAGCCTTGAAGATCTGAGCAAGGCATAAGCTTACATTCAGTGAGCAGCACAGGAGATTTAAAGGGCAATGTGGTCAAAAGAAGGGAGGACTTTGAAAGTCATGTTTTGATAGAAAGGCAAGTTGAGGGACACAAGATTGATCTTGCCCACATCTGGAAAAATGATGATATAGCACAAAGGAACTTGCGATAGGTATGAGCATCTGGCTGCTAGGACAAATGGGAATGGACAGCTTTGGGAAACACTGCAGGCAAAAAGGATGACGTGACTTGATTCTTAGATCAACGCATTTTATGTTCAGAGGGGACTGACGGACAAGGTGACCCAACCACATAATTTTAGCCTTAGCGTTTAAGCTTCTATCTTTGCTTAGTCCTGGTGTTGAGAGAAGGGAGAGGACAGAAAGAGAAGGACAACAAAAGGGACAGCATTGCTATTGATCTATATGGAGAACAAAGAAGGGGTGTGAGCAAAAAGACTATTCACTTTTTTGGCTTAATATACCAAAAAGCCACTGAGTGGAAGTCAATTCAAAATTAATGTCTGTGCAGCAGCTCTTCTGGAGTTACTCCAAGCCCTTCTCAGTAGAAGGGCAAAGATCCTCCACAGCTGTGGATCCCTTCTGCTCCAGGAAGGCTGTGAGGCTGAAGGCCTGCTTCGCAGAGGCAAACTCCTTCTGCTCCCTCACTCCAGTGCCCCATCACAGAGCTCCACGTACCACTGATAGCACCGATATTTGATAGCTAATCTTTTATCCTAGACACTCGCAGATAACTCTTAGAATGGATTTTGTTCCCCTGCTAGAAGTAAGTTAACATTTGCCTTCAGTGGCTTGGCAAAGGGCTGTGAGAATATTTCTTCTGCAGGCAGAGGTGGGACTGCAGTAATCCAGAAGATGTAGTCTAGCTAGCTTGGGTGCCACGAACGATATGCGGATCTCAGCCTGGGTTGCAAAGCCTGCCCCAGACGATGAAGAGTTATGGGGAGGCCATGCTGAGCTCACTGCCAACACAGCTCCACTGCTACCAGCCCCCTGCTAAGTAGGGTTAAGCTCTCTTGGAAACACCTGTGAGAACGGTAGTCACATTTTTCACTGCAGCATAGCTATGCCCAGGGTCTGCTTATCAGTAAAACTGAAAGGAGGGCAGAAGAAAAGTAAACTTACCTTGGATGTACAAATAGGTTTCATTCAGCCTGCAATCTATGTAGGGAGGGGGTAAAAACGTCTCCAGGCAGCAGGTGTAGATGTCGGTGTGCTGTCTTTCCAGGTTTTTGAGAATGAAAGTGGTGCTGCTGTTTGAATGCTCTGCATGACAGTAGCTGACGTTACTCTCGGGAATAGCTTTCTCTTTGCTCACATGGAGTGCGCAGATCTGCTTCTTTTCATGCCCTTTAAAAAGGATCATGCTGAACTCACTCACATTTTTGGGGTTGTGGAATATGAGCTTGAAGTCTCCACTCCTAAATTCCACCATCACCTGGGGGTCAGAGACATGAGGCTGATCTGAAGACATGAAAGTAAAAAGTAAAGTCACTCACATGGCAATGAAGAGAATCCCTAAAATGAGAGGAAACTCGTTCAAACAAACCAAGTGAACCATGTGATTGAAACTTAAGGCGTGTAGCTCCTCTGGAGAGTCCGGCTTTGGAGAGCAGCCTGCACAAGGAGATACCAGTGCACCATTCTGGTCATGAACAGCATTCAGATGCTGAAGCTGTGGGGAAAACGTCTCGTGAAGAGAGACGTTACTGAGAAAATAAATTATGTGAGATAAGACCAGACCTGATTTCTACTAGAAGGCTGGACAGGACACCGCTGGCTTTGGATCAGCCAGCTGTTTGATAGTGTTCAGAGGCCCCCTTGGACCAAGCATTGTACACACGTATAATCCCTGCCCCAGATTGCTTGTCCACTTCATAGATAACGCAAGGTGGGGCAAGGTGATGATAATTATCTCTGGTTTAGAGGTTGATAATCTGAAGCGTAAAGATGTAGCTGAAAATAGGATTTGAACCCAGAACTCCTGTACAAATGCCTCAACCAAAAGATCTCTCTCTCCTTTCTAGAGTAGATACTGATTAGAGGCATGCCAAAAAGTTGAAACCTAATTATTTAAATGGCTATATCACCTTTATCACTAACATCATGGGAAGAGTAGAGGAGAAGTGTCATTGTGTGCATGCATTCACAGGCCATCCAAGAGTCACATTTGGCCTTCCCAGAAACATTGACAGAAAAACTCTCAGATGTTGTGCTAGTCTCTCATTCTGCAAAATGTTCCCATTTTGATTTTCTTGGAGGAGAAAAAGAAAGTAAAGTGACTGAAAAAATGTAAGTGTCAAAGTATGCTGTAAAAGAATGACGGTTTTCTTCTTCAGGGGCAGTATTTCTGATGCAGAAGTCGTTTACAGCCATAAACCAAATTATGCAAAAGTAATTAGTTTTTAAAATGTGTCTTACCTATATTTTTGCATAATCGCGATGAGCAGGTGTCAGCTCCTGAAAAATACAAAATTGTTTCCTGTTTAAAATCCAGGGAGAGAGATGGAGGGAGAGGGGCCGGGCCGGGGAACGTTAAGCTGGTGCAGTGATTTTCTGACATTAATGCTTGTGGCAAGAGCCTATCTGATCCTGCCTGCGTGCTACCCTATCAAATCATATGACGTGATAAAACCACAAATTATAGAAATCAATGTAGAAAGAAAGAAAATGAATTGAGCAATAGTTAATATCGATCACGTGTAGCATATACAAATTCTTAAAACACCTCTGAAAAGTAGGTATTTCTATTTCATTTTTATTCATACTTCATTTCTATTTCTTTTTTCATTTCCATTTATATTTCATTTCTATTTCATAAATGGAAAGTGAGATGAAAGTAAATTTTTCCAAAGATATAGAAGAAATCTGCACCCAAATTAAAAAACATCATCTTGTTTCCTCATGGATGCGGAGCCCACAGTGAGCCAGCAGTGTACGTGGTTTCCCGACGGAAATGCCCACTGCGCCCTCTGTTCTTCCCGTCCCTCCCCGCTCCTCAGCCCTGCAGTGAATGGTCTGGCACGAAAACATCTTTCTTGTGACACATCCAGAACGAGTGATGGAAGATGCTGCGGGATATACAGCAAGAAAATGTTCGGGCAGTTCATGCAGTTCTGTTTCTTTTCCATGGGCAAGTTCTTCTCTTCATGACTACCAAACTGCATTCAATCCTGTGCCATAGCCAGCCCCCGTGATAGGAGTCTGGCACGCTTTAAATCTGCTCTGGGATTTTTCTGAGCTGATACCACCACCACCACCCACTACAGCAATGCTAAGGAGGGAATTTTATGAAGTTAAGGAAATAGGGGGCAGATAGTGAAGAACATACCCCGTCATACTCCTGGGTTAGCCTAGACGCAGACAGCGTGGTCCCTGACGGTGCCAGGTATTGCACTAATGGCACAGCAGCACTAATCCTCTCCCCGGGCACCTGTAATCCCTGCAGCGCAGCGTGTTTGAGCACAGGTACAGGACATAATTCTGCTTGTGCCTTTGCGGGCGCTGACCTGCAAAGCCTTCCTTAGCCTTCCTTTCTGGACTCAGGCAATCCTTTAGTGTCCATGCTTTTTCCTGCACCTCAATTACCATCACTGACAAGGGCATTGCAACGAATAATACTGGTTTAATATATTTTTAGTGCAGTGCATAAGCTAATGGACTTCTGGAAGAGTCTTTGTGGTGCTCGGTTGGAAAGCAGTACAAGCTCTTATCCCATTTTGATTGATTCATCCTCTTCATGGTTATCTTACTCCTCCCGGTCTACTGTGCGCTGTGGGCAGCCTTATCTGCTGTAGTGACAGGGCTAATATCTGTACTTCTTTCCGGAGCATTGCTTAAGTGCGTGACAGCAGATGAGGTATTTGGCACCTTGCACCCGCCGGTGTGAAGATATGACAGACAAAACACACAACTCGCCAGCCAGGGGGAAATAAAGCTCCAGACTCGGGGAAGGCACAGATACGGAGAGTGCGAGCCCTCCTGATGGTGTCTAGCCTGAGAAGCGGAAAGCAAGGGTCAGGAGGGAAAACAGCTCTTGATGGCTCGCACGTGGCAGGGGGAGAGCAAACAGCTGTTGGGGGAGCAGCCGCTGCAGCAAAGGCCTGTTACAAAGCTGTGTCACTGCATGGCCTGCGGTTTGGTAACGTGTACCTTTAAAAAGGCACATTATTTCGGGAGGGAAGCAAAAGGCAAGTGTAGTGATGCAAGAGAGGCTTCGCCAGTGGCACCCCGTCCCTCCGGCATCCCCCCAGGCAGCGGGGACCACGCTGCTCTCCGCGCTTGCAGCTTTGAATTTCGTTGCTCTGATTGTCTCTCAGAGCGGTTTAATTTTGCCGCTAGCTAATGAAATCACCCTTTCATTCCGGGCGGCTTAAAATCTGTGTCAGAGATCACTGTTTTAATCCTTGTTTCTGATGGAAAAGGGCAGAGAGAGGTCACCAAGCGCTTATAGTCTGCGTGGCCCTGCGGCAAGCTGAAAGATTGTTTTGTGTCCTCTCAGGCCCACAAGTTTAAGCACCTATTTTCACCCCGCGTTGCTGCCTGCTGCTGATCCCGGTCTGCTCCCAGGCCAGGCCAGAGGACCCTGAGCAGGGCTACCTAACCTAGGCCCATCTGTGGGGTCAGCAGCTAAGACACACTCAGAATAAATGTGCATTTAGGGGCATGGGAGCTGGGAAACCAAGGTTTAAACAGCCAGTTATCCTGAGAGAGATGTACTCACAGAACAGCCCTACTACTGCCACAAAAATACGTGCATGAAAGGCTACGGCATGTTAGTGCTGCAACCGAGCAGAAGAAGCTCTGTAATTTGGTAGTAAAAATGCTTGGCTTTGGCCATAGGGTTCTTCTGGCAGGACAACACAGCGGCATTTTTACTAAATGTGTAATGAAAGTGGACACAGTTTTTAAGTTGCTATAGCTTTGCCCTTTCAAGGCACTCCGCAAGACGGTGCCTTCAGCTCGGCGTCATTAGTTGCATGCCCAAAGCTAGCGGGGGTCATTAGTTGCATGCCCAAAGCTAGCGTGCGCCGGCCTTGCCAGGACCAAGGCTTGGCGGAGGGGAGCAGCGCTTCTGGGCAGAGCAAGCAACGGCCAGAGTGACTCCGTGAAGCCACCTATAGCATGGGCTGTTTCTGTGCTGTAAGACGCGTTGTAAAATATGGAAACTATTACAACATATACAACTAACGCAGCAGCCATTTTTGATAATATTTCACACACTCCTCTGAAAAACGGCCATGGTTTCCTCCTGCCCTGGCGACAGGAGAGCTGTGGGTGAGCAGTGGTAATGCCCAGCAGATGCTGGCGACCAGACATCCATGTGCAGGTTTCACAGCCGAGGGCCCAGCGCTGCCGCGTCCTGCGGCTCTGCGCTCCCCAAGCCCTCGCCTGTGCTCCTGCGCAGACCCTGGGGGCTGAGGCTCCGTGCCCTCACAAGCCATTTACCGCATTCGTGTAACCAAATGACCCAATACACGTATATATTGCCTTCTGTGGCCTATTTTCGTTGAAAAAATTAACCATAGATCTGAAGTAGGCCTTGCTCCTCTCTAAGCAGACTAACGCGCAGAAGTTACCCTGTTTTCACTCCTGAGAATTTGCCGCAGTCCTTGGAAGCGCTCTCTGAAATGTTAACGTGTCCCTTAAATGAGTGTATCGTGCTGGTGTGTCCTGCATCAAGCAGAGCTTTTACAGCCCTTTCCTTTCTAGCAATGATGATAATAATTACTACTTTTTAAGCTGGAAGCAGTGTAAGGAAAAAAAACTGAGAGATACCATTTCTCATTTAGAGGCAATCCCGTTCTTTCTCCTAACATCTCCCCCCAGCCCCCTGCCCAAGCCCTGTCCTGCAGGTTTGAAGGAAGGGAGAAGGCAGGGGGAAATACAAGTACCCAGTAGCAATTATCTACATCCTTAACACTGCAGCCTATTTCTTCCCACAAGGAACAGCCTCTTCGGTAGCTCCAGCCACGTGGATGACGCATGCTGGACAAGTATTCCTGCTAAATTGGCTAGCGGAGAGATGCTGAACAGTATCGCGGGGCTTCGGTGCTAGTGGATTTCAGAATAACCCTTCAGGAGCAGCTCGGGGCCCTGCGGAGACACTGATCACAATCCTCCTGCCCTGTGATTTCACCCATCTTTTCAATCGCTCTGAAAACTCAGGATACTGTCACTGTATTAGTTAGCCTTCACAAGTGTATCTGCGTTGCCTAAAGAGCTGGAAACTATTTTTATTTAAATAGAAGTTTAAATTGTGTATGAAAACTCAGGAGTACTAAAATGCTGCAGAAGGACTTGAAACCTATGCTATATCCCTGGCATTTCAGGAGCACACGTGTCCGATAGCCCTCGGCATGACCTTCAAAGGAGTGCGTTTAGATGGGGCTTAGTAACTGCACCCACTAAATCCCAGGCCTTACTTCTGTGACGCATAATACTAAATCCTTGGACAGTATACCTATCAAAATACAGACTCTTCTTAATCTATGCTCCCATCCTGGCCTGAAATACGTAGGTTTCTGAGAGATTTCAGATAAATGGGAGCTATGGTGTTTTGCTTTGCATAGCTGTGATGAAACGCTGCATCTTGTAACATGCCCCATCCGTGCTTACGGCTGTGCTGAGATCGGCACTGTCACCCTGTCCCTTCTAGAAGACAGCATTAAGGGCGCTGCACTTCCCTTTAAGCCACCCTGAGTTTCAAGCCTGCAATGAAACGATCTCATTCACACTGCTAAGCCGTACACGTTTTTCAAAGTATGAAAATTCGCTGCCCAAACACGAGCAGGATTAATATCAGCATCGTGGCTTCTCTTTCTGAAGCCGTTCACCGTCATGCTGCCGTGCGTGTAGGACCCGGTGCTCAGCAAGGGAAGCTGGCTGGAGAGCTGCAGTCCGAGCAGCGAGAAGGTAACGCAGAGCAGACGAGGCAGAGAATATCGACGCTGAAATCTCCCCTTTTCTGTGTCGGGTTGCCAGAGCAAATGTTCTGCGCTCGCAGGGACTCTCTTCCCACCAGCTCTCTAGTGATACTAAAGTCAAGAGCATTCTTTTTGCAGCTGTTTCCCTTAATTATCTCTATTCCCCCGACCCCTTGGTATCACCCCTCATTTACTGTCTCCCTTCATTGGGCAGATTATATTCCACAGAGACATGTCCTGCAGGGAGAATAACCCAAAATGCTACTCACCATTCAGGGCTTCAATCTGAAAGCAGAGGAGACACAAAGTCGCAGCCACCAGCTTCATGCTTGCCTGACATAGAGAGAGCAGCCGTCTGTCCTCTGTGAAGATGGCGAAGAATTCATGGGTAGAAAAGGAAGTGGTTTGTGGGTAATGGGGGAAATTATATGACAATCAGGAGGACTTTTTAATTTACCCCCGACTACGTTATACGTTATAGCTATGTCAGCGTTAGCTGCGCCCACACCTGTGGCGTTTGCTTTTTTTTTTTTCCTACTTCATGGGTTGCTGTCACAGACAGGAAGATGAAGGATTTTCTGTCATAACCTTTGATCTCCACTTCCGCAAAGACCGCTTCTGACTATGTCTGCCGTGGCAGAGGCTGCCATCCTCTGCACTGTAGCCCCTGCATGTATCCCGTGGTCAGCAAGTCTCGCTTGCATTAACTTAGAGTGTCTGCATGTTCGCAAGCGGCCACAGGGCTTTGCCTCGCTGGCCTCGGCTGCCCTTGAGTAGCTGGTGGCCTTGCTCTGTGCCGACACTGTTAGTTAGCAGCGTTGGGAGGGTCTCGTCCATCCAGGTCCTGGATTTCGGTGGAAACGTAGATCCAAATCGCAGAAGGGCCTGCTCGGCCCTGCGCCTTCCCGGAGGCTCTCGCAGACCTGACACTTGCGCCCTGGAGCTCCAGCTCTGTGAGGACGGGGCGACTTCACGGGAGGGCATCTGACCCAGTGCCCGAAGTCACAAGCTTCTCCCCCTCCCTCCCTCCCTCCCTCCCTCCCTCCCTCCACTTCTGCGCGGTGCGCTGTGTGCTGGCCTGCAATCCATGTGTGCTCAGGAAACGTTTTAGGACCCGCTGGGATAAAACGTGCTACATTCATTTAGACCTGGCTATTTATATATGTCTGTAATACTAATTTTAGGGCAGATAAAATGATGGGAAAGCAGCTTCCAGACCAGGAATATTTGGTTCATGATTGCTGTAGTGCCCGGGGCACAGTTTGGGGTCGGTTCAGCAGCACCCTGAGGTGTGGTGTAGATAATGGTTGTTTCTGTCAGGCGGTTGAGTGCACCTGGTGATGAGCCAGCAGAGCCCGGGCGCTCGCCGTGTACGTTCACAAGCCGAGAGACATGCAGGTCTCGCTCAGGGCTGAAAGCGAGGGGTGCTTACCTTCTAGTCCCCCCAAAACTGACTCCTTGGTTGCTCTTCACCCTCTTCAGTCTTTCTGCCTTTGCGCGCCGCCTGTCAGTGTTTCCCTCCTGCACGAACACATTGCGATTGCAGTTCGGAAGCGTTTCTATAAGTGCTACGGTTGGTTACAGTTAACCACCTGGGACAAGCAATATGTTTCCACAGCGTGCTTCCTATTACTGTAACTATTTTTGCTCACAAACACGTGTTTCATTTTTCCATCTTCAGACACTCATTTCTCTTCCTCTCATTTTGATTTTCGCTGTCTTTCATCCACATGCTCCTCTCAGAGCTCGCTTCGTTCCTCTTCTCCTAACCTGACTCCCTCTCTGTCCCTCTCTACTCTTCTCCTCAAGCAGGGGTGGCCTTTCAGTGTGTGCAGCAGCTCCTTCCCCCAAGCCACGTTCCGTCTTCGTATCCTACCCCCAAACTTACTCTCCCATTGATAAACTCCTTTTTTCTCCTGTCTCACTTGCCATCTTACTGACTATAAAGAGGTTGGGAAATCCTTACTGGCATCTGTGTGCCTTTAAAACTGCAGCCAAGGATATACCCAGTTCCCAAGAGAAATGTCCTTGTCCACCCCTCGGTCAATATACCATCGCTCGCTACCACGCTGCCTTCAATACTTCAATACTTTTCCCTTCTAGCTTCAAGCGACTTGGACAACACCACTTTTGCTACTTCCCTATGGATACTGATTCACAGCGAGGATTTTGCTCATGATGTGCAATATATATTTTTCTTTGCTTTGTTTAATCACATAACTCTTATTATACTTACTGTTATCATCCTAAATAGTTTGCACATTAGCAAAATGCTGCTCCACTGTGTCCCCTAATTCACCGTGAAACAAAGGTGTGTTTACATTGAAGCCGCTCGTGCCGTCCCACCATGCAGGCTTCCACTTCTGCCTGCAGAGGAGCCGCTGCCCACAGCAAAGTAAAACGTTCTCTCCCTCAATAAAATCTTTTGTGATCCTTTCTGCAGAGGCTGTTACAGTCTATCTGCACAAATTATGTTCTGTTGTCTCCTGCTGCTTCTCATTCTTTGCTTCAATATCTGCCCTATATTCTCGTGACTCGGGGTCGTTCCCTCGGGCTGGAGCAGAAAGCCTCCACACTCACGCATTTTTCTTGCCTGTCCTTCCAATTGAGAAAGGGAACAATGACTTTCACTGTGCTATTTTTAGGGTTCGGCGATGGCTTTAAATCCCCCTTCCCGTCAGCACCGCTCCCCAGTAGGTGCGTAAACAAGCCGCAGTCGCTCAGGATGTAGAGATTTGAGCCTGAAACGCAGCTCGTGTGCTCCCTCGTTTGTCCTGACGCCTGCTCTGCCGCTGCCGGGCTGAGCTCGCCCGCGGGCCGGTGGTGTGCTCCCGCGTGGTCTCGGCGGGGCTGCCGGGATCGCCGCGGCTTGGCGAGCGAGCGGCTCTGGTGGGACGGTTCCCTTGGGGGGGGGGGAGTGTGCGTGGCTTTGCTTCTTGGCACAGACTGTCCAGCTCAGGTGCCCCACGAACCACTTCTTCTTCACTGACTTTCTTGAAAGAAGAAAGAAATCCCCCTGTGCCGAGCAGTTAAGCCCAGATCTAACACATGTGCCAGGGTGCTGACCTATAAACTCAATCAGTAGGAGCTAAGTGGTAAATTCAGGCGGCCTAAATGCCACTTCGGTCCTGTGACTAATGTTTTGTGCAGGCTGGCTCGAGGCGGCGAGAGCCACCTAGGCCAAGAGGTCTCTGTCTGGTCTAGGGAGCCGGTGGCCTCTGTGGATCTGGCCCTGGTGCCCACTGGGATGAGGTTTCCTAGAGAGGGGCCTCCTCCCTTCTGCAGCACGCGGATTACAGGCAGGGATGGATCAGAGAAGCAACTTGGGCACATGCCTGTGGCCGGGATTGCCGAGCTCTGGGATGTCAGAACGAAGGTTATTAAACACGTTCTGTAAAATCTTCACACCCCGACTGTTTCAAAGCTCAGAGGAGGTTGGGAACTTCTGTTATGTGGTTGTCTGGTCAGCTGCTTTTGAGGAGTGAGGACTGAAAGAGCCACATGCTGTGGTGGTAGCTGGGGTTTGTGGTGCGATTTTTATCTCTGCGTTGTTGTGATTACTATTTAAAGGTAAACTTTTGCTATCACCGTGTTGACAGGAAAATAAAGAGGACCCTCTTCCAACAAAAACGATCCCCAAAGCTGTGATGCGGTCCCGTATGTAAGAGATATATCAAATGTCAGGCTGAGAACTGCAAGGGCAGGTGTAACAACACAGCCTAGGGTTGGATTTCCAGAAACACCTAAGTGGCTTAGGATGCCCCAAATGCCACCGTTGGTTCCCAGCTGACCTGAAGCGCTTGTGAAAATCCCATATTTTGAAAATCCTCTTTCAAGTGTTTTCTGGCCAGGCTTTGCTTTGCAGTTCTTGTTAGAGCTAGCCTGGGACAGGCTAAGACGGCTCAGGCCTGGATGGATTTGGAGGAGTAAAAACAATGAAATACCAGCTCACTTAAAAGCATAATTAGGTCTTCTCTGTTTTGTGTCTGTCTTGTTCAGGATTAGCCAGGTTACTGCTACCTTGGTGGGAGTACAAACTGCTCTCAGCATGTACGCAAAGGCTGGGAAGCGCGGTGCTCCCGGCCGTGGATCCCAGATCACGTGCTCCCCAGTGCTCGGGGCTGCGCGCCTCCGATGGATGCTGGAAGCGGCAGGATGCCGGAGCTGGACAGGCTCTTGGAGGATGTCACGCCTTTGGCTTCCTGGGCCGGTGACTGAGGAGGGATTTGTTCCCCCGGTATCAGCTGATGCCAAGAGCTGGAGCCGGAGCTGACGGGTAGTTCCTGAAGCGCCAAGTGCCTCGGCGTGGCCTGGGCGTGCGCCTTGCCTGGAGGACTCGAGGCTGCTGCTGCAGAGTGGGGGGAGCTGCGGCGAGGCAGAAGAGCGTGAGAGGGCCGGGGCAGGGAGAGGAGCGACTAACGGGCACGGAGCGGGGGCCGGGGGCTGAGAGCCCCCCAAATCCCGGCGCCCTGCGGCGGGCGCTCCGCGGCACCGGCCGCACGGGGGAGCTGCCGGCCCGCCGCCGCCCCGCGCTCCGGGCCGCCCGGGCAGGCGGAGCGGCGCGGCGAGGCCCCGCCCGGCGCAGCGCCCTGCAGGAGCCGGGCTGGGGGGTCCCGGAGCGCCCGGCAGCCGGAGCCCGGCGGCCCTCACCGCCCGGCGGGACCCCCCCTCCGCCGCCGGCATGCACCGACCGCCAAGCGCCAGCGCCTCGGTGCTGCCCCGTACCAAACGCTGGGTTTTGTATGCGTTGTATTTTTGAATGGTTTTTTTTTTCCCCCTCTCCTCAGAAATCCGGAAACCTGCTTGGCAGGGGCCGGTGCGACACCTGGATGCGCGGTCTGTGCGCTTGGAGGGTGGGTGCTCGGGGCTGGCGAGGTTCTCCCGGCTGGGGGTGGGACGCTCGCTCTTCTGCGCGGGCATCTGGACACTGCTTGTCTGCGCTCACTAATTTGGAGAGAAAGAGCGAGCTCGTAAAACCGGTCGATCCCCCCAGCAGACCGGGAGAGACGAAGAGGCAAAGGAGTCTGCATGAAAGTCGCCTCTTTCCTCGCGTCACCGTTTCGTTCTGATTGTGAGCAGCTCCTCCTCGGGGGGAGTAGGCGAGGGCTGTTGATTCCAGCCAAAGCCCGGATCGGCTGGTTAGTAAAATCGTGATTATTCACATCCCCAGCAGAGAGGTTTCGGGTTGAAAGGTTCCCTCTTACTAAACAATCAGTATCAGTTTACCGAGTCTGTTTATATTGATGAACTGGTTGAAATCAGATCAGTTAATTGATAAGATAAAACATGCACTCGTGTGTGTGTATCGGATCAGCATGGCTGGCGTGGCAGTTCATGGTGCGGAAACACGTATCATGCAAGACATGTTAAAGGAAGTGTGTGGTACTGGCCTGCACATGCTAAATTGGAAAAGGGGACAGAATTCTCCCATGAGAGCACGTACCTCATGGCATCCTCAAGAGAACGAGGAAGAGGATGATGCTACTGCCTTATCCTGGCGTTGATTAAAAGTCCAGGATAACAAAATAGTGCAAAATGAATTCTGTCAGGCAAGCCTGAATTCTGAACCTCAGCAAGAAATATTTCTGCACAACCACACAAAGGCTCCGGTGATCAAAGGCATCATTTTCTTCTCAGATCTGCATGGCAAAGCCCTAGTCCACAGCACAAGCAGGGATTTTGTGCTTTGGTCTGCTGAGCAGCTCTGGGCGCAGGTCTGCCTTGCACATGTGCAGGGAAAATTCAGCCTCTGTGTGAGCAGTTATGGATGTTGAGCCTGCTCTGCTGCTCTGTCGCATTCCTTCAAGGAGAGTGGGCTGGGTGGAAACCCCTGGAGGGCAGGGAGCTTGTTCCTTCCCCGCTGGAGCAACGGAGGATGCACAGATGCAGGTGAAGGGACCATAGGATGTGAAAGGCCAGGGAATCACAGCAAGGAGCTGGCAGCGTGTGGCTCGCAGAGGGTGGGAGATGCTATACCAAAGAGCGAAGGAAGACAGCCGTGCCTCCAGGGAGGCTGAAGGGGCTTCCCGGGGACCGGCTGGCACTGGGCAGAATTTGCCACCACTCAGAAAGCCACTGAGTTAACTAACATTAAGCTTGGGAGCAAAAACCTGCCCGCAAGAATGTGGCAGATGGGGGGAGAGTTGTCTATAAACCCCGCTGATGCATTTGTTGGTTGTCCCAGTCACTTTGAATTTCTACTTTAAAAGTTACTTAACCTACTTTTAATCGTAATAAATAATAATAAAACAAGGTTTTTTCTGTGTTTAGAAGCCTTCCGATCTTCTTGGGAGCTCTCTGTAAGGGAAGGGTCTCGGCACCCCTCTCACAGCTGACTTGGGTGCTATCACCACAAGGATCTGAAGTAAAAATTAGAATGATGACGAACAGAAAACAGAAATCAGATGTATATGTTCTCTAGAGAGCACAAATGATTGAAATGACTACTCTAAAACATCACTTTAACCACATTGATCACATTACAGATCACCAGAGGATATTCTGGTGAATTGGCCTTTGTCATGTAAAAACACCATTTTTCCTTACTGAAGTTCTCAGCCTTGATGCAATCTCTGATTGCCCCCGGAAAATAGACATAGCTACTTCATAAGTTATTTCTGAACCTGGACCTCCAGGATATGACATTCTTCTTCATTTCGAAGGCTTTCTGCACCCCTAAGTTACCATGTCCAAGTCAGCTTGATTGTCAGGGACTTTACCCTGAGACTGCAACCAAAAGAAATTGCAGTGCATGCAGATTACTAAAGTTAATAGGCCAAGACAGAGCACTTTCAGCAAAAGCAACCAGCTCAGCAGCTATCCAGCTTCCACCTTGATCCGTGCGATGCACACACTTTGTACAGTACAGGGTCGACATACTCGAACTAGCTCTTACCTGGATCACAGCAAGCATGAATGCAAGAAATGTCTGGCTGCCTTCAGGCAAGCTCTGCATTAGCTGAGGTGCCCTGGTTCCCAGGAGTGCTCAGCAAGCTCTGCTCCGTCTGACCTATTGCCAGCTACTGTTCAGTTGGCCCAGGGAGATGTGGACACCTCGTAGGAAGGTGCAGCTCCATGCTTGCCCATGGGTGACTGCAGGCACACTTCAAAGAACAGGCTTTTCGCACTCAGCCTCTTTGATCTCAGCTGTGTGGTTGCTGGTCATCAGAGGTGAATGTTTGCTTGCAGGGGCTTTTGTTGTCTTAGCCAAAGTGCTTCTTCAGTTCTGGGCCTGTGGCTTCTTCCAGCTCCGGCTGAGCCGCAGTGAAGCACACCCATATCCAGAGGAGAGGTCGAGCAATCTGCTGGAGCTTGTTCCAGTGTATTGAAGCTATAGATGTGTCCATATTGCTCATAGAGATACTACAAAACCCTGGATTTTCTGTGTCCCCTTCATAGTCAGCTGAGTTACAAAGACATCAGCCCAAGAGAAGTCCTTGATCTGCAAATTTGTGGAGGTTGGGAGAGCATTCCAGGATAGCATTGCCATGTGCTTGTCCTCTTCTTCCGCTCCTCACTAAACATCCACTGTTGGACACCTGTGTTGGAGACAGGATACTTGGCCTACTGTATTTTTGTTCTCATCAGGTGCAGCTGCTCTTCTGTTTACACTCTTGCCAATTGCTCAGATGACAATCAGAAAAGGTGAAAGCTGACGTTTTTCTGTTTTTGCTCTGTTGGTATTTCTTTTTAATGTAAACGGTACGTTAGTGTCTGTGGCGCTGTTCCCAAGACGAACTTCCGAATTCTTCGGGAGTCTCCCCTCTTGTTTGGTTTGCCCTCAGTCCAGAAATGGACTATGTCTCTTCAGATATTCCCAGAAAATACGAGGTGTATAGATCTCATTTTTCTCTTCCTAGAACTGTTTGTACAGATTAGTTGCTCCTTCAGCTCTTTTGGGTGACCACTGAAAAGTCACATGCATATATTCTCTCCCTTTAATTCAAAGTCAACTCTTCGTGCTGCTTGCCCTGTGAAGTTGCTGGAATTTTTTCTCTCCTGTCTGTCCGCGACACAGCGTCGGCAGCAGTAGCAAAGCCTGGCCATTGGGAAGCTCTTGGCGATGTGGTTGTGCTTTGTCCACACACAGAGATCGGTGTCACAGCTGATGTTAGTTTTTGTTAGCTCTTGTCAGCAAAAGTGGTCCATCAGGTGCTGCCGTGTGACTCTCTGAGGATGGTGTTGGGGACGGTTATCTTCCTATTGGTTGTGCCCCATCTTTCTTGAGACTTCTCTCTGCCCCTGACCTGGGGGGGACCTGCCGTGGCCAAGGAGTATTAAACCACTGCTTGTTTTGTTGGTGTTCACGGTGTGCTGGGAGGCAGGCAAAGGTACTGCCCTGTGTGTTAGGGGTCTCGCTGTGCCTGCGATCCACAAAACACAGGACTCCTCAGTTACCGAGTCATCTGTCCACGTTTAGCTCCGTGGGCCCTGGGTTTCTTTCCTGCTGTGCTAGGTAAAACAAAGGCTGTCACAAAAACAAAGTAAGCCAGTCATGACACTTTGCTTTACTTCTCATAAGGTTGCTGTGGTTACGCTATGTTTTCTAGTGACATCAGTGGGGACTCTGTAACGCTGGTGTGATCGACTGTTTTTAGTGCCTCTCTTGCTTGGAGAATGAAAACAGTAGTTGAAGGGGAAAAAGTTAATTTGGGCATTTGCATCTTTCCTTCTAGTTGCGTTTTCGTAACTGGGAGGTTGGTGTTAGTGGTTTACTAAGGAGCAAGTGGTGATTTTTTATATTAGCTTTATATAATATAGTTACAAATTATTCTAGCTGATATGGAAACACAGCTGTTTTTCCACTAAGAAAAGAAACATTTCATTGTTTCCAAGCTTTGAAAACAACGCCAAATAACCACCTCCTGTCTATCTAGGTTTTTCTGCCATTTTCAAGGCCACTTGAGTTTTTACAAGTTCTTCCACTTCTGTTGCAATACAGACCATCTGATCTTCCTTGTTTTCCTGGATTCAACATTCACAGGGTTTCAAAAAGTTATGAGATAAATTCATGGAAGACAAATTCATCAAGGCTGTTAAATGCAAAAACACCATGCTTTGAAATTCCTGAGCTGCTGCTGAGGGAAGGCTGGGATAGCATTTTGGGGAGTTTTCATGGCATTCTTTCACTGTCTTATACTCTTCCCTGACATCTGCTCCTGGTCACTGTTGGAAGCTGTGTAGTAGGTGGAGTGGACCATTAGTCTGGGCTGGGGTGGGTTCTCATATGCTCTTATGCTCTTATTGTTGCTGATTATGATGACAAATTGCAATTTGGTTTGATAAACAGCATCAAAGCCTAAAAAGTGCGGTATTCTCCACAGCGTTCAAAGCTCAGGGGATTGTAATGTCTTCCAGGCTTATTGTTTTGTAGGAAAAGGGATGCTATTTTTGGATGCTTGTGCAGGTCAAGAACTGCAGGTTCTGCGACTGACCCCAGCCTTTCCTCGCAGGCCAGCCGGCTCTGCCGGGTTACTCAACGTCTCCCGAGGCACAGGCGGCACGGGCGCAGGCGGGTGCAGACGGCAGACGCAAGCAGCTTTGAAAAAAACTCTCACACAGCTCTGGGAGCAGCACGCAGACTGGCTGCTCAAACTGAGTAGGGTGTTGTCTCCTAATGGGGTAACTGGCTAATTATACAATACAGTGTCATTTGGTTTGTGTCACGTCTCAATTGTAGGTACCCATATATACTTCTGTGTGCAGTTGTCCAGAGGAAAGCAATTTGCATCAATCTTGTCTGATGTTATCATAAACTCCCAAATATAAATCTGGGGAGTGGGAATACAAATAGAAAAACAGATTTACAGCTGTTGCGGTGCAGAGAGTGCCTCAGTGGAACTGCAGCAGTTACAGGGGGTGCTGCAGTAGAAGCCCAACATTGCCCACTGTTTTCACTAATCGTTTCATGTATACATCAAGCAAGGGCCATTCCTGATTTCACAAGAGCTGGGACTGCTTGTCCTTGAGAAGGGAAGCGTGTGCCTAGTTCGGAGGGTTTTGGTGGCAGTGAGGATATACGCACAGGCCACCTCCAGGCTGGAGCTCTCTGCCCCAGAGAGAGTTAGCAGCAGCGGGGCTCAGACCCTGGGTCCAAGGGCACAGCCTGCTGCAGAGTCCACCAGCTTCAGAAAGATGAGCCACCGTGTCTCTCACGTCTAAATACCTAAAAACACCACAGATGGTGTGACTGCAGTATGTGTGTGACTTTGAAATGGAAAAGAAAAATTAAACACACAGTTACAAGCATAGATAAAATTCCAGCTGGAACTGGACACAAAAGACTCTTGCTCAGTAGGGAGCAGTCCATTTCTCCTATCACAAAAATCAGCTGTGCAACGGACTTTTAAATGTCTCAAAAATTGTTGAAAACAATGATTTTTAGTGCTGTTGCAAGACAAAGATACACAGGACTCATCAGTAGATCTGCTGCTGATCCGTGCTGTAGCAGGACAGCGCAGAGCATCAATACAGCAAGCAGATAAACCATTACAAGGTTTGCTATCAGACCTGGAAAGTTTCAAGATGAGACTCTTTTTCCCATTCTGTGTCAGGGCAAAACTGCAACCTTTCAGAAGTTTTCATTGAAAATCAGGAAGGCCAGCCGGCTTTCCAAGTTTGCCATGGAAAGCGTGGAGAGGGTGGGCACACTCCTACATTCGTCAGTGGTCTGGGCATGTTCTGCCTCTGGTGTGGGATCGGGCCAGCAGGGGAGCGCAGCCTGGGCGTCCCCCTTCTCAGCGCAGCGCCCCGACCTCGGGCTCCCGGTTCTGCTCGTTCCCGCGTCAGGCACCGAGCACAAATTCTGACTTTGACCCGAAGCAAGTTTTGTTGAGAACAGCTCGATTGTCGCACTCACATGCACACACACCCAGGGGTTTTAAACAAATGAGCGTTCTCTGAATGTCGTTTCTGGCCAACTCTAATTACGGCGAATAGGAAGGTGACTAATGGGAGCAGCTCACCCACCCACCACTGGAAAGCGGCAGCCATTTACTGCCGTGTACCCGAGTGAACAAACTGGGACAGGAACTGAAGAGAGCTCCGTGTGACTTCAAAAATGTCTTGGTCTGAGATTTTGCTGGGGTATTCTTTTTAAACACTTTACGAGTACAAAACTGCCATGGTATCTCTAGTGACCATATATCATCGGAGCATCAGTTTCACATTGCAAGAACAGAAAACAGCGTTTCAGCAAAACATGGAAGTATTTTCTAGCAACTAGACAGAACCTGGCAGCGCTTCATTTTTCAGTCCATTTGTAGTTTTTATTTCAGGACAGATGCAAGACAGTGTATTTCTGAATAACTGAAACAATCTTTTGCGAGAGGTTTTGTTGTAATGAAAGGTGGGTTTAAGTAGCATGGGAAGCCTTTGAGCATGCTCTGTATATAACAATGCATCTTTCATACACATATTTCTGTATGGCTGTTTTTCACTGTATATGATTAATAGATTTGAATCCTAATTCTACTTTCCCAAACGACCTGTCCCACATCCAGCAAGCTACTTCCAGCTACTGCTCCCTGTTCTGGTCCAGGGACAGCTTTCTGCAGCACTTAAACGTTTCACCGAACTTTATCCTACACAAATGCTTCTTTTGTATGATGAATACGATTTTGGGATTTATTCATGGACTTAAAGCCGCATGAACCTGCTTTTAATGTGAGTTCGTGTATTTGCCTACAGTTCTCAGTGCTTTTAATCCACACACTAGCCTCCAGGAAAATGAAATTCATAGAGTATGGAAAGGGTTACATTAAATGGAAGATGGAAAGATCCAGTTGGATCCAACTGGCAGGTATCAAAAGTTCTATTCATCCTAATAATGAATCAAACTTGGGATCATGTAATGGTAACTACCTAGTAGCATAAAGAATTATAGTCAGAAAAAGGTTGGCTAAACCAGACAACAAAATGAGCAGTTACCCCCTTCTTCACATACATCCCTGTTTATCCAGCAAATATCCCAGTCTTGCTTTCTAGCACAGCAGAATCTCAGCTAAATATTGCCCTAGGCTACAGTTTTATTGAAAAGAAAAGGGGCAATTATTAAAAAATGATTGTACCTTCATTGCCCCACTAGAATACCTGCCTGGACGCAGCGTGCTCCAGGCTCTCCTGGGAGGGAGCGAGGGAAGGCCAGCGCTACAGCTGCTTCTGCGTTCAGCCTCTGCGGAGTTATGGGACGCTAAAGCTTCCGCATCTTCTTCCTGAAAGATTTCTCACTCCCATACCTGATTTCTGTGCTTTTGCCAAGCAGACTGCAACTGTTAGAGTGACTGGTTCCAAGTCCACGGTCCAACGTGCATAGGATCTGAAATTCTGACAAACTAAGAAGTGGAGAAAAAATAATTTTATCTTTGGCAAACACCCATTTTTTGTTATAAATTCGATGTAGCAAAAGTGAATTTTAAAGTATTGTAAACAAAATGTTTTACAGGACCGGAAGCTTATGGGTGGAAGAAGGTATTTAATTCAAACACTTCAACCGTCTAGAGCAGTCCTGGGCACTGAGCGTTTCCCGTTCTGTGCGTTGGACAAAAGCACCCAGAGCATCGCTGTTGCCAGACCGAAGCCGGCCTTCTCGTGGGCGAGCCGAGCCGTTCGCAGCGGCGCTGCCTCGCTGCCGGGGCCGTGCGCGCGGGCTGACCTCCGCCGCGAGCTGGCCTTCGCCCGGGCGCCCTGCAGTCCTGGCGCTCGCTGCCATCTTCTCCACAGATGTCCGCAGCCGGCCCGGTGACCGCCCCCTCCCAGGACCCGCACGCAAACGTTTGCGGTGCACCTCCACCCGAGGCACCTGAAACCAGAGACTGAAGCAACTTTGGCCACTGCCATGGAGGAGCCATCGATGCCTTGTGATCGGAGGGAGTGGAATAATTGCTGCATTTGATAAAACCCGTACAGAAGGCTGGTCTTTCTTAAGTCTAAAATAAGAAATAACAACACGGGAAAAAATAATGGAAGTTAATGTGGAAATTGCAAGCGAATGGATGAAGCTGATGTGCAGGATCGTTACAGAGCTACAGGCCAGCGGGCCACGTGAGGGGGTGGGTGTAGCACCAGCTTGGAGCCTCTTCGTAAGATCAGCATAATTACGTTATATTATTGCACGCAGGCCAAGGCAGAAAAGGGCTTAGAAGATGTTCAGTCTAAATAAGAGAGTATTTTGAAGGGTAGACGAGTAGTCATAAAATAAAATATGATATAATGAATTAGTTTGCTATTATAAGAGAAAGGAAAATATTATTAATTTGTGAAGCAGACAGTCATCTTTGCTACAGAATTAAAAGTGAGAGAGCTCTTATAAATGCTACCCACACGATATAACACCTCACCAAAGCTCAGCTACGAAACCAGCCTATTCTGCTGATCACTGCTGTTCTAGCCAGCTTTCCTGCATGTAAAACATTAAGTCAGCCGGTTATGAAGCTCTTGAATGTTTCCAGAGTGTCACTTACCAGAAGGATTTGATAACTTACAGAGAAATGAACTGTTTTGCTTTCTGATCTTGATTAAGCGTTGCTAACCTACCACATTTTATAAGAGTTTCAGATGCAGCGTTCTTTTTTTTTCTTTGTTCTTGTTTTATTTTCCCCAATATTTCTATGATTTTGTCCAGCTTATCGCACCTAAGTTTTTAATCCGTATGGCAGAAGTAAATTGGAGCAGGTGTTGTGTTTCCGTAACATAGCCTACAGCCGTTTTTACCGCAGGCAAAGAGGAGGCCTGTTTTCGTCACCTATTTGGTGTGTGCATTCTGGCTCAAATGAAGGGAAGCTGCCAGTGGCAGGAACTGGGGACTGTCAAGCAGGTAAGAAGACAGATTCTTAAAAAACACAAAAAGAGAAGGAGTCTTATCAGCGTTGTTGCAGAGCTTCAGACATCTGCGCTTTCCCCCACGACCTGCGCGAGGAGAGGCCTCTGCAGCGCGGCTAAGGGCCGGCCGAGAGCAACTTCCAGTGATGGTTTTCGCAGGGAAGAAGGAGGCTGAGGTATTTCATGCAGTTTCTGGTGATGCAGGGGCGCAGCGCGGAGTACCCGCACGTCGGTATGTACCGTTCCCTCACGCTTGCCCAGGAGACTTACTGGCCGGCACTGAAGTGAGCAGCCCTTTTGCTGGCCCAGGAAGCCACCAACGCCCAAGGAGGGGCTCTAAGGCAGGGCTGGGACCTGCCCAAGGTGTAGCAACGTACCAATAGCCCATTTCACCTACAGCGGGATTCACTTATTACCTGCACAAGCCCTAGGAAGAGCAAAGCGTCATGCCACTTGTTCCAGCTTCCGCCAAGAGCTGCTGCGTCACGAGGCAGCGCGGTGCCCGCAAACCCCACCCCCGGCACAGCGTGGCCCAACCAGCTGTTACCCAGCGGCTCAAGCTCTCCCGGTTTTACCACATATTCCATTATAGGAAGTGTTGTCGTTAAAGTCCCGCCTATCGGAATCACAGGATTAGGTGAAAAATTCCATTTTCCTTAAAAATAATCTTGCTCCATTTTGGAAAAACATACACCCCAGAAGCAATCCAACAGCAAAAGCAGTATACCTCAAAAAGCATCTCTTTAGTCAACATCCAGACTGCCTGGTTGCCTGAAACATGCCTTCTCAGGACTCTGGCACGGTTTTCCTTCCCTCTGGCAGGATAACTCTGTGCAACTGCAGTTGCATAGACTTAGTGTCACTGATATAAAAGATCACTTTAATTGCTGCCCTATGTGTAAAGTGTTCCTAATGAAAATAAACAGCCATCAGTTATCTGACATGACATTATTTGCCATTTTGAACAGTGAGTATTTCATTACTGAACTGGCTTTATTATAGCTAATAATAAGATTTACTTTCTTATCAATTTTATTGGTGAATAAAGAAGTACTACATAGCATTTGTTTGCAAGGAAATTGCATGCATATAAATATTGTACTAGAACAGAATTAATCCGGGTTCTTTAATCCTGATTTTGACTGCAATCTTACATATTTACTTTCAATTCGTAATACATTTATATTGAAAAATGCCTCCGTCTTACCACTTCTGCTGCAAGAAGCTTCCCTGTTGCTGCTCCCGTGAACAAAAGCAACTTGAAAAGTTTGGGACTTCATTTGTATCGTGTGGATCTTTGAACAGAAAAGAAGCGGTGTTGTCTGGGCACGCCCCACGCCAGGGCCGAGAGTGAAGCAGATCACACTGAACATATTAAAGTGTTAACTGCCAGAAGAGAATTAAAGAGAAAAACTGTCAGTGAAGAAACTGAGAACTCCTTTTTTCAACTGTAACTTCATAACCGCTAAGAAACGTTCATTCAGGTATAAAACCATGAGTGTGGTTAAGATAGCTGACTATGGAACTACAAAGAAATCTCCATTTTAAAAGTAAAAGAAGGAAAGACAGTCAAATACCGACTAGCTAATAATCTCTTACTTCAGGGCAGGATCCACCAGCTCGCATCAGTAGGAATTATTATTGATTCCAATGAAGTTTTGTCACCTACCCAAGCTTTGTCACTCTGGCAAATGCCAAATTTTTTTAAACTGATTTCAGGGAAGATTTTTATAACCGCCTCCCTCCCTCCCCCATTACAGCTGCTGAGATCTTCTACCAGGAATTGTTAATTTGTTCAAACAAACCATATAGCTCCTCACCATTCCTCTTTGATATGCAGCGTACAAGTCCCCTTAACAAAGGCTATTCTTTAATCAGCCACAAAAAACATTTGCACAAAGTGACAAGAAAGCCATGTAAATGCTGCTTATCTGTGTGTAGCAGGAGAGGAATAATTATTCCCAGGTGATGCTCAGGCCCCTGCAGGAGCAGCAGAGTGTGGTGCCGGGTATTTGTGATTCCTTCCTCTTTCTGTGCAGCTTGGAAACTTCTCAAGTTCACCTCTCCCTCTCCCCTAGCCATGGGCTTGCACGCCGGATTTACATTACAGTCCCAGGGTAACGTCGAGGCCCCACAGTCTAGGTGTGATAGGAACTAGCTCAAAATACATATTTATTTGTTCAAGCAAGCATGCAGTTTACAAATGTCAAGCATAAATTGTTTCTGGTAATGCATAAAGCTATCTGCTACACGCCAGCCTTCCCTGGTTTGGATTTCATGACAGGACTCTTGGTACATCATCTGATTCCTGTTGATGTGCCGTCTTCTAGAGGCAGAGCTCTTGTGGTTCAGACCATTCCCACTGCAGGGAAGACGGGTATGTTTGGGATTTTTTCAGGGCTTGCTCCCCCACAATAGCTTTGGTCCAGCAAAAGGAAGCAGCATCTGCATCCCCTCCAACTCTCACCTCACCCCCTCACACACAGGCTCAGGCTTTCTGGAGCTGCAAGGCCTAAAGTCGGTGCGTGGACCAGAAATTGTATCAAACTGGCCAGGAGTTACCTGGCCAGTGGAAATGTTGGTTACTGAAGAACAAGAAATTAGTCCTGGGTGAATCTTGAGCAAAGGTCAGATTGGTAGTAAGGATAGAAGGAGGTCAACAAAAGCGTGCTATTGCATAGCCTAGTGTTTCTTGATTTTTTTTAATTCGATAAAGATCAGCAGAAAACAGGATGACCAAATTTTCCCTGCAGACCTCAGGGCCTGACTGAGTAATAAGCTCAAATTCACAGATTTCACAAGAGTGGGGAGTCTGACTATTTCACAGGACTATCTCTAAAGCTGAAATGATGGACCACTTACTGCCCGCTCACAGGGCAGCCGGATGGGAGGCTCTTGTCCAATGGTTTTCTGTACCAGCCACGACTGATAACTGAAAATGGCAAGGAGAAAAGTTGATCAGATAAAAGAGCTGATGAAAATGAAAGTAAAGTCTGTGTTTGTGTTTGTGTGTGTGTGTGTGTGTGTGTGTGCAGACAAGTGTGCCTGTGAATGCCCACTCAGATGCAGCCAGAACCTCACTGTCCCTCTCTTTCTCAAACAGGCTGACGTATCTCCTGGCTGGGTCAAAGGCACCTGAAAAGAGACTCTTCCTGCACCTCGCCAAGCAGCATGGTCTCATTATTTGGCTGTCCAGGTAAGATATTTGGTTATGTTTTTAAACTCCCTGTTCTAATGAGCATAGCTCTGAGACCAATTCCTTTAGCCTCTGCTTTTCACATTCGTCCCAGAAAGAGAGTCATGATTTCCTCTTTACTTCACGTTCTAGGAAGTACACTGACCTACAGTGTGCATCTTTCATATATTAGTACTGCTGTGATTTGCAGAAAGTCATATCCAACTTGCATTTGTCCATTTTTTGGTGGGAGGATCGTGGTAAGATGCTCTCCCAGCATCGGGAAAAGCACAGAGCTCAAGGTCCTCGAGGGCATCACAGGGCATCAGGGGAGTGGAAATTTCCTGAGGTCTGGGCTCTGCTCTCTTCAGAGGTAGCTCCTATATGTACCCATGGAGATAGGCATAGATATCTCTGCAGGCACTTAGGCTGCGCTCATCCCTGTAGTGTCAGCTATAAATTTTATGAGTATCACTGTCAATAAAATCTGAACTGAAATCTCACTTTGGTCTTCATTGCAACATCAGCTGATTTGAGTGCACCTATTACCCTGCTAGAAAACTCAAAAGGGGAGCCCAGCTTAGAGCAGTAATAATGTGTACTTATGTAATATTTATCTCAGGGAATACTGGAACAGCTGTAAGGAAAGCCACAGAAAATTCAGCACTACAGCAATATAGACAAGGGGGGGAAAGGTTGGGTGGAAAGCTACTGACAACAAAGAGGTTCCAAACAGCCAGAGATTTGGGGCAAAGGCATTTCCAATAGGATAATTAATAAACAACTTGTCAGGAATTATTTAAGTGCAAAAGGAGCAAACACAAAATACTGCTATTGCCACACATGAGATGGTCATTTCTGCTTTGACCTCCCATAATTGCACTATTCAGGTGATTTAGCAGCCTTCAGTCTGTTTCGGAGAAAATGCTCCACTGACCCCACTTGCTAGGAGAGACTGCAATAAGTTAGAAATGCAAAGATCATTACAGGCCGCACACCTCAAGGAAATGCTGGCGTACTGAGCGTGGTTAGTCCGGGCGGATGCAGAGGGCCCAGCCAGCCTCAGCTGACCCGCCAGACATGAAGGCAAACTGGAACACACACAAGTTCTACCATGACACAGATTCACGGCCAGCTGTGGCCATAGGTCATGAGATTGTAGACACAGGTCCAAAGCATCGCTTCACCAAGCAGGGACAGACTTTGAAAATCACGTACCTGCGCTGCTTGTAGATTGCTTAAGAAAAGGAAGCTCTCAGACTTAGTGTATGGGAATCGTCAAGGAAGAGAAAAATAAGGAAAAATTGATTCATGATTTGGAATTACATATGAGATTCAGCATATCTGAGCTACTATGTGCTGTGGTGGAAAAAAATTGCCCCAGATAATTATTCGTACTTTGCCAAGGTAAATTTGTCAGCAGACATTACAGCTCACCAGGTGGATGTGTGGGCCAAATCCCTTTTTGCCAGTCTTGGAACACGTTTCCCACAGCAAGCTGCACTTGAATAAGCAGGGATTCAGTCATTTTGCAGTGAAGGGGGGTATGTGATCTTTGATCATTTTTTATCCCCAAAACACCAGGTTAGTGGAAAATTAGGGGGAAAATCCCAGACTGGTGTCAGAATAAAAAAGCCACTGCAGAAAAAGGATATATCATCAGATGCTACTTTTACTTCATGCAGTACTACTGTAGGTCAACACTGAGAAAGCAGAGTTAGCACCTGCAAACAGTTTAGCTGGCGACAAAAGGAGAATGTGAATGTTTGTACAGCCGGAGCTGGTGCCAGATGAGCAGGCGGAGAGGGGGAAAGCGAACCAAAAGAGCCATGAGATTGGGTGTCCCCTGCAGGAGCATGGTGGAGGGGACCGGCGGGGGGGTTGGGATCTGGGGCCATGAAGATGCAATCACAGCTGTGAAACAGTGATAGGTGCTGCCAAGTGTTTTGGTTGCAAGCTGAAATTTTGATAGTGAAGAGCCAAAACAGTAGATAGTCGCTGAGAAAGTTCACGTTGTTTTAAGCTCCAGGAGCTTTGTGTGTCAGCTACCGTTTAGCGAGTGAGAGTGTCAAAGAGGTGCAAAGAAAACAGGATTTGAAACTAGGACTGGCTTTTTGTATAAACATGTACGGGAGATGCAGCCAAAATCTTTACAATTACCCTCTGCAAGTAAGTAATTTTGCTGGAAGTGAAAAGGCAACTGGTAGCATCTCTGAACCACATCGCGGCAGCTCTAACTAGACAAGTGGAGACTCGGCTGGTTTTAATGGTGGCCTCTGAGGAGGAGAGCTGCGCAAGTAGCTGTTGGCAGGAGCACACTGGCTCCCGCAGAAGGGCAAAAAGCAGGGTCAGAGAGTAAAGGTTCATCTTGTCATCACTGCTTTCTAACATGTAGCCACTTCCTGTTTCTTCTGAGAATGGTGAATAAGAAATGAACTTGAATTTGGGCAAAGCGTCAAGGTTTTTATTGAATGGTACATAACTAATAAACAAGATTGTACACTGTCAGTATTTTCATGGAAAATAGACTCAGTTAAACACAGCAACAGACTTGTGCCTTTTGGATAGATGCTAATTTAGCATTTGTAAAACGCAAGGCCCCAGCAGAGCTGGGACATGCTCCAAGCAACGGCCCAACAGGGCTCTGCTGGGCAACCTTTCCCTCCAGCAGCGCTGTCAGCACTGGCTCGGATGTCACCGGCTAACTCCAGCGCAGCACTGCTGGGACTCGATGCCAGTGAATGGAGCTGAGACCAGGCTTTTAGAGCCGCGGTGTCATCGGTGCCAGCCTACGGTGATGCTTCTGAGGAGACGCAGAGCACTAATGCAAGAAGTGGAGCCAATAAATAGCAATGCCCGGGAGCGCGCCGACATTGTACCTTAGTGTGCTCTTGCGCCTCTGTCCCCCACGCCTATAGGGTTAGCCTCGCAATGGCACCCGAGCCTCTGTCTCAGTAGTGTTTGGATTTCAGCATTGATCAGCAGACAAGGTATAATTTGACAAAAATATGTTCAACTGCAACAGCAATAGGTCTTAATGCTATACATATATATATATCTATATATATATAGACTACATATTGGTACAATACAACTCAAAGAATCAATGGCCTAGTGTAGCCATTTTTATGTGACAGGGTTAATCTTGAAATATTAATGCATAAACTATTTATTCTCCTCCAAACCATAGAAGTTACAAAAACATTCTCTCTCCTTCCCATACACCTTTGTATAAGAAAATTAATTTTATTTCTTTAGCTTAAGTCAATTAGCAGACTCTCCACCCCAGCTAGGAAATGGGCTCTCTCTCTCTCTCTCTCCTTGTTTCAATTAACGGTGATGTGGAATGGAATCACTTTTTTCTCTGTCTTTTCAGAAGGCATTTTCACATAAACTCCGGTAGTGAGCCTTCGTCTTCTCTGTATCTATAAAATATGGCAAGAAAGTAAAATAAGCAAGAGATCACAGCATAACAAGTGACTGGCACATTTTAGAGAAAAGTGCTGCGTGTCCTGTGCCTTTACTGAGTAGGAGGTATTCTAGTCACCTTTCCCTATCCCTGGAGCCTGTTGGAGGGAGGATCAGGAATGACGGGGCCATTTGGGACAGGCTAGAGAGTCCTGCCATTGAGTTAACGCTTTCAAGGTGCTCTTGCTGCGGAGTTCAGCGCTGGTTCAAAACCAGGAGTGTTCACAGCTGCCAGTTTCATTTGGCTCCTGGGCACAAGGATGGGCTGAAAACATGGGGCAAGGGTAGTGTTTGGTTCTAAGCTTCGGCATCAGGGTTATTCCTAGCAGACTGTGCGCACTCCAGGCCCCCACTGAAAGGGGCAATCCAGGCTTACATGTTGTAAGCCCCACTCTGTGTGCAGCCCTTTCTAGCAGTGGGAAGAGAGGTCAAAATGCTGGAATTTACAGTTCTCCCTCATCACAAGTGGAGGACTCTGTAAGCTCACTTGGCACAGAGGTGAGTGGTGAGGCACGGAAAAATCAAATCCTGGGTTGTTGTGTGAATCAGTCATGTGAAATCAGAGTACGTGTGGGGACTGCTGCCTTTGGTCTCAGCAGCTCTGACTGAGGAGTCCCGCCTGTTCTCGCCACCCAAACCTAAGCCAAGGGGCAGTCCAGCTGGTGTAAGCTGACTGCTTTCTGGTGCTGTGGCAGCACAAATGAGACAGGCGCAAGTTTAAATGGTAGGTCGCTTTGCTTTATCGTAGCAGCACTGCATTACACCACTACAAAACAGCCAGAGCATCCAAGCGGGTTTGGTCCCAACAGCCCTCCCTGTTCTTATTTCTTTCTCCTTGCCATAGGGAGGGGTGTACACGAAGGGGAATGAATGGGATGGGGCTGATTCAATGGGACTTACCGCTTTGCCCACGACAATGGCTGAGATGATGATACTATAAAGAAAGAATCCTGAGGCAGTTGCTCCTAATACCCAGAGATATATGGCAGTGTCTGGACAAGGTTCTGGATCTAAAACATATCACAGAAATCATATCATACATTAGTCTCGTAAGAAAGCCCCTACATCCCATGAGCCAGTCTCTATGCTGTTCTTCTCTAGAATATGCTCTCTTAGGATACTTCCAGGACTGAGCTCTGAGTCCCTGACCACTCAGCCTCCAGGGAAAATGGGCTTTATCTTTAGGAGAACATACAGCTTACTCTTTGCTACTTCTGCACTTACATATGTAACTGCCTGCACATACATAGGCAGTATGTGGTATTGCTTACTCTGTCAAGCATCCATACAACTATAAATGCATCCCAAGCCTGTAAATATACCTGCTTAAGGTGACTGCAGGGAGATCCTAAAGGAATAAGAGCTAGACATGATTCTCAACGCTTGAATCAACGTTCAACCTCACTTTTTACGGACAGGACTTTGAACATCTTTGAAGCGTAATAACAGCTCCCTTAATCTGGGCATAGCACAGTAGGGTAAAGCAGCTTGGCTTACCAATGACATAGAGATGCGTCCCATTTCCTGTGTTCATAAAATAAGGTGGAGGGTACATCCGCTCCATCTTGCAGATGTAAAGACCGGTGTCATTAGCTTGCAGGCCTGTGAGAGTGAGGGTCACGTTGTTTCGGCTAGGGCTAACGTGGCACTGAATGACCTCCTCCACGCTGAACATTTTAAACTCCGTGGTGTAGGTTGAAGCACAAATCTCAGTGAACTGGTCACCCGTCTGTTTAAGCAGAGTCACTCGAATTTCCTTTGCGTTCCCAATGTGCTTGTATTTGCAGACCAAGCTGGCAACTCCTTGTCTGTTGGCCAGCACCATCGCTGGCTGGGTCACTTCCATCACTGTAGGGAAGTACAGAGCATGATGGCAAATGAGCTGTCAAGGAATGATCTGCAGTCACATGTAAACTTTTACTTGAAATCTATGCAATAAGAAAGAAGTCCTACCACCTCCCATCATCCATGGGTCATTCCTAGAAAGGCTGCTGAATTCTTCCAAAAAAACCTCCCAAGACCTCAGTTCACATCGGGACTGCAATAATATACTGAAAAATGCTGAAGAAGTTCTTTACAGTGAACAATATTATAAATCTCAGAAGTCATTTTTTGCTTAAATATTAGGGAGCTTGACCCACTGACTGGAGCAATGGCCTGCATGCTTCAGTGCAGGATTTAAAAAGAACCTTTTTAACATATATATAAGAAAGCAAAAAAAATAGACTTCAGATGTAAGGCTGAAATTGGAATTTTAAAATTAGAAATTTAAACCGCAGTTTCTACCTGGTAGAAATGAACACGTTCACATGCAGAAATAAACAGTTTGACATCCTGTATGGGACATGGAACAGGAGCACCACGGTACCAGTAAAACCGAATGGAAAACCTGTTTGCATATTTTTGTTCCTGATCTTTTTGCTCCTCATTTTTAACTAGCATTTGCCAGACAAGTACTAAGAAATTCTAAGCCACAGTATAGCAACACAGCAGAGCCTGATAAACATGCTGCAGAAATATCATTACAAATCTTAAGGGAACACTCGTGTACCATGTATATCACTGGCTGCTCTTCACAACTGCTATACTCTATACCACTATACCATGGGAAGGCAGTGACTTTTGCTTTAATAAACCATGAAGATTCAATATTATTTGTTCACTTCCATTTGATAGCAGTGCATATTTAGGCAGGATTTATCTTTAGTTCTGCAGTGCAAGAATTTGGGAGGGAGGGGAACAGAATCTCTCCATCCGCTCAAACCTCTATCTCCACATTATCAGCTTCTAACAACTTCACTCACAAGGCCTGATGTGACAAAATCTTTTCTCCTTCTTGAGCTTCTCTGAATCCTGCCCAGCATCTCTAGAGATGCTGCTGCTCTAAAGTCTCTGTCTGGCTTTCCAGATCCCCCGCAGTGCCCCAAGACTCTGTTCCCAGACTGTGCCATGGAGAGGTCCCATGTCACCTCCGTCTCCCTGCTGTACCCAGTCCCCGTCCTGCAAAGAGGTGAAACAGAAAATGCAGACACCCCCGGCTACCTTGCCTCCTTCATCTACCCACCTTCGGCAATGGCAGTGGCTGTGCAGAGAAAGCCCACGGTGACCAATACTGAGAGCATTCCTGCGCTGGGACAGACGCTGGAAGGGTTGAAGGTGGCTGATGCCTTCAGACTTCAAGCCAAACTGGAACTCTCAGAAGGACTGGAAAAAGGCGACACCTTTCAGGATACTGAATCTTCGAAATGTTTGAACCCACACAGAATCAGTGTGTATATATATAGCATCCCAGATGCTGTACCTGAAAGTAATATGAAGCTTTGTTTTGGTTTTACGAGAAAGGAAGTAGTGGGTTTGATTAGTACGTGCATTGTTAACCTCAAACAGCATGAACAAAAACAACTATTCAGCAGATGGAAAATATATATTCAATCTGAAACTGCCATCGATTCTGCTTTAAGAATTGGGGGAGGAAAGGTAATCATCCAATAGAGCAGTTCAGGCCCTCTGGTGCTGCCAGCTTTCACAGTCACAGCATTTTATATGTTAGCAATCATCAGGTATTTCCTACTAGGACAATGCATAGACAGCTGTATTTCTGCCTAATACGACGCAATGAATCAGTGCAAATTAGCCTTTTTATGGAGGACTTCCCTCCGCCCCCAATTTCTTTGCTTGTTCTAATGTTAGTGCTTTTGATGTTTTGAAACTGCTGTCCCCTTCAAAAAAACTTACTACAATTGCAATGGCCTCATCTTCTCTGATGAGCAATGTAACCTGCATCATAACCCAGCTTCTTTAGGTTTTCCTGTTTCCAAAAAAAAAAGAAGATCTATCTAGGTTTATAGCTAATGACTTACACATCTGTACAGTACTTTCCCTACCTACAGACTTTTCTAAGTGTCTTGAGCTCAACAGATGAAAAACATTGCAGGAGCTTTGGTTATTGCTTTCTCTGCTTAGAGCACCTTCCTCATTTCAAATCTCAGTGAAACAGTTTTCACCCATTGGCCCCTTAAAAATCATGTAAGGTCTGAAAATTGGCTTGATGTTTTAAGTGATGGGATGTCACATCCAAGAATCACTGGCGAAAGAATTTTATAAATAGGAAGTTACACTGAAGGACATCATTTATTTTTTTCCCCTTTTGAGAAGTTCCTTTAGAAGGTGCACCATCATTTATGCAGATAGGTCTAGTAGATTAAAAAGACCTACTTTTGAACTGTGACCTAGCAAAACTAATAACATTAGTTCTTAAATGGTAGCCTGCCCAGTCCAAAGATACAGGATAAATATTCGATTTTGAAATCACATAAATACATAATTATATAAATAAATTTACTGCTTCCTTATTTAGATGATGCAACAATTTTCTGTAATGACAGATTCAAAGCCAGCATTCAAAACAGAACTGGAGATAAATAAAAACAGGCTTTGGGAAAACAAAAGCTGCATTCAAATAGCAAGTCAGGCCCATATTGTATTACTGGTTAGAGAAGCTTAAATCAATTTTAAAATAAAATTTAATATTAAATAAATGCTATTGCAACATCACATAACAGAGTATCACTGAGATTTATGGCATGAAATTACTAGCATATGCTTGACATTCTTGTATCTAGAATAGTAACCACATTATTTGTCCTGTATATATTTTTGGCTTGGGTTTTGTATGCAGTTAAACAAATGATGCATTCAAGCCTCATCAACCATAAAGTCATCTCTTGATAATTGATTGAGACTGCATAGTGATGGTGCAATTAACCATTAAGCATTTGCAAAGGATTGCCATGTAAAACCCAGTGCTCGCTGCCCCAGATACCCACAGTGTCTTACACCGTTAGAATGGGAGGTACCACCGAACGGAGACTGCTCTGGCAAACGCCGTGTGTCCCGTGTTACCACGCTGCTTCCTGGCGGGGTCACGCTCAGGATTCCCTCTCAGATCTACCACTCCTCCTTTTTAACCTCGTTTCTCCATAAAAAG
The DNA here is from genome assembly GCF_036370855.1 of Dromaius novaehollandiae. NCBI lineage: Eukaryota > Metazoa > Chordata > Aves > Casuariiformes > Dromaiidae > Dromaius > Dromaius novaehollandiae. The sequence continues at coordinate 39,117,027 of NC_088104.1, forward strand.
CCTCATGTTATGATGACTGTGCTTCTACATAAAGCCCAGTGTGGGGCTGCGGGTTCTCCCGAAGTTGTCTCTCTCCTGATAGCTTGGGCAGCCTGAGCGAGCCCAAAGCGTCCCCCCTCCAAAGGATACAGATTGCCTTCCCATGGCACCCTCTCTCCTTGCTAATCAGACTTTGGACCTTGTGTTAGAAATACCAGATTGCTGATATAGTAGGATAGGGATCTTGTTCCAGCAAAGATGACCGCTCCCACCCTTCCCGGCTCCGTCATGGCATGCAACAGCCAAGGGTACTGGTGACTGAATGAGTTCCCCACCCAAATGAGATCCACACCACGGCCTGGGAGGGCTTTGCTCTCTGCTGTGCCGCTCTGCTAACTGTCCTTCAGCAGATGAAGACTCTGGTCTCCTGCTTGGTCCACTTTCCCAATGTGCCGCAGACATGCTTTGCCAGCTACAGCCACAGGACCTATCCTGCGTAGTTACTGCTTCTTACCTGTGTAGTCCAGACTCTTCCTGCCCTAACTTCCCCGTCTTGCGAACTTGCCTTCTTCCCCCGCTTCCCCCATGACTGGAACCCTGACACAGGGCCTCGGGCCAAGGCGAGGGAGTGGGTGGTGGAAGAGCCCTTCCTCTGACTTTGAGATTCAGAAGGTCTTTCACAGCCTATTCCTCAGGCTGTCTCCAACAGCCTGGGTTTTGCACTTGCCACGTCCAAACGCTCAGTGTAAGGTGGATCTTTTTTTAAAGCACACACTCTGCCTTCACATGTCGTAGTACTCTCCTCTTTGTTCTTAGGGGTTATGTAAATCCCCAGGTCGCAGGAAACCTTTCTGCTCCACATGTGCTGCCATAGCTAGCAGTATCAGAGCAGTGGAGGGGACTGAGGGCCTCGCAGGGCTGAGCTTCGGTGTCTCAAACTAGAGAATGAGCTTAGGAGCTGTCCTGGTTTCACGGCCTCTGTGAACTTAGCACGGAGGGACATGCAATTTATGCTGAACACTGGACCACAGTACTGTGATTAGTCATCGTGCTAGTAAGTTAAATAACTAGGTTTCTCGTGTAGGTTTCTTTGTCGTTTTGGGTTAGTCTCTCACATTTTAGTGATTTTGAATTGCTTTTCTTCATTGAATGCTTGTTAGGGCAAACCCTCCTGCTGACACCCTCTCAGAATTCCCTTTGCAAAATGTTGTTATTATTCACAAATTTAATTTCACACTTTAAAGAAAAATTGCCTCACCCTGACCATGTTTTTTTCTTCTGTGACAGGAACTTTAAAAAAATTGCTTGGTGAATTGCTTAAGATGTAATGGGGAGAAGAGAAGTTTAACATTTGCATAAGTATCTGGTTTCAGGATATTTTCTTAAACTCAGAATGTGAGATCATGTCTTATTATGTTAAACAGTTCACGTTTTTACCATGTTAGTTTGCCACAAACCTATTGGGGTTTTGAAATGCCTTGTCATTTGAAAAAAAAATCCAGACCTCTAAGTGGTATGGCTGAAGAAAAAATCTTTTCTACAAAACAATAGGTAAAGAGAAAAGGAAATAACACAGTGGCTGGAAAAAGTATTGTTTCATTACCATTAAAGGACTAAAACCTGATCAGTGTAAGCAGAACGCTAGATATGACCAAGTTTGGCGGATCAGTCCTGGTTCCTGAAGGAACCACAATTCACATCACAAAACCACCGATTATTAAGTCTTTGAGAAATGCGGCCTTTCTGTCAGCCTCTCGCCTGGATCTACAGGTGCTGCTTTCTAGTCCTAAGCCCGTGCCCTCAGTCTAGCCTCAGCGGAGAAGACGAGTGGAGGCGGAGGCAGCCTCTGACTAACAGGAATTCTCCTTTCGGCGCTTCCCCGGGGGTCACGGGGTTGTTCTGCTGGGGCACTTCGGAGAAGTGCGGACCGGCAGATTGTCCAGAAGGATCTGAGGTGCAGGCAGATGTGTGAGAGGGTTGTTTTTCCCTTTATGCCACTCTTGCTGGTCCTTTTTGGAGTCCAGGCTTCATTACCCCTGCTGATATTGAAGCCACAGTCCTGTAAAGTTAATTATATCTGACAGTCTTTCCTGAAATTCAGGGCATTCAAGTTGTCTCACCCAGAGGGAAGCTTGCCTCCCAGTTTCCCAGGCTGGCAGTTCCCCGCCAGCACTGAAGGTCTGCATTGTGTCCCTTCTCTCGCTGGCTTGCTACGTGTTATTTGCAGTAGTGCCCACATGCCCCGGTAGGAACCAGGACCCCAGTCTGTTTGAAGTGTGAATGCATTGCCCCTGCCCATGCTCCAAGCAACTTACAGTTAACATATAGGATCTGGGACCATAGGGAAAGAGAGAGAAACAGAAGTCTGTAGAGCTGATAAAGCGGGCTAAATAGGGCTGGTTACTAAGTCCCTGGTTATTAATTTAAGTCCCTAAAAAAATTATTACTGGCGTTTAAAACCACAAGATTAAAGCAGGTCTCCTGGAAAACCTAGAATTAAACCTTGATATTTAACGTTTATCAAGCAAAGGACTGAGAAGTTTACATATAGGAAGGAGTGCTCCAACTCTGTGGACACACACGGAATCCAAATATTTGAAAGACGGGAGACCTGACAAAGCGAGGCATGTTCCCAGGCTCCCAGTGGGAGTTCGGCTCCCATCCAGGGGACGGCACGGACCGTTTCAAGCACTTCTCTGAAATGCTGACAAATGAGTAATGAAGATCAGCTTTGTTCTCCGGAGTCTGGAGGCCCTTTCTGAAGAGTGAAGAAGAGGTGACAGGTAGGATGGGATGGGCTGGCAAACGAAGTGGAGGAAGGAAACTTAGTAATATAACAGAAGAGGAGGAGCCAGCAGAGAGGCACAGGGAGAACGACAAGGTGTTCAAAGTGAGAGCTCACAGCAACATTTTGAGTGTAGAGCAGTGAGCCAAGGTTTGTCAAGGCCAGGGAAGAGAGTGCTTCAGCAATCAAAAGGTGAATTGGGATCACGGGCAAGAGGTTTTAAATGTATTTTGTCACATTCAGCCGCATCCACAGTCAGTCCGACTCGCCTGTACAGTGCAACACGAGTATCCTTCTCTTCCCAGGGGCACACCGACTTTGGGAACAGAAGATGCAAAGCCTGGAGAGTCTAAGGGAAACACCTTCATCATCCAAACCTCAGAGGGCTTTTGATGAGATGCAATTAAGGAAATGAGAATGTCGAGAGGGAAGAGGATGTTTTAGGGAGAAGTCTGAGTGGCTGAATTAGTGACGGGCTGTATGTAGCTTTTCAGCGCTTTCAAATGTGAATGTTAGCTACCAGTGAAGCATATTCCCAGACATAACCTGCCCAGAAACCACTTACGGACAAGAGCTTATTTTGACAGATTCCAGGTCGTGCACCACCGGCCTGCCCTTCAATGCTGCTCTTTAAAATCTGCGTGCCAGAGCAAGGGGGTCTGGAAACACGGCACTGAGGGGTGGGAGCCACCTTCCCGGTGCTGCAGCATCGTCCCTTGCTGTGACCCCGCCTCACTTTCCTGCCTCCCACACCCTCTCCTTGCCTCTTCCATTGCAGTTTTATCCACAACAACTGTGGCATGAATAGTGGCTTTATTACAGGTTGTTGTGTTGTTGCCTATCAGAGAGTCTGTCCCTGGGAATTACGTCTAAGATCTGTAGGGGTTGTGTCTTGGTGTATGGAAGTGATATGCTTGATCTGGTTGCCTTTGGTCCATGGACCACCACGTGTTACCAGAAGTTTACGGTGATGTGTGCAAGGCTTGCAAGTTTGTGTTTTAACATGTGATAAATCATAGGCTGAAGGCCCTGGATGACAGAGATAAGGAATTTCTGGCAGAGGGTTGTGTCATAAATCCCAGGCTTTGCAAGAACCCCCTTGTTTTTACAGTGTAGCAGCTGCACAAAACCCCCCTCACCCTGCAACCCAGACCCCTCTGCAGGTGGGGTGCTGCAGCGAAGCACTGGCTTTGTGGCTGGATCATGTGAGTCAGCAAAGCAAAAGCAGCTCCTGTTCCTTCCAGAAAATTATCAGCTGCAGGATTTGTTGCTCAGCCCACTCTTCACCGCAGAATCTGATCTCGCGTACAAAGCCTCACCCTTGCAGCAGCTCCAGCTTTGTCTTCCCTGGTTTGCAAAGCACTCGAAACAACATCTCTGGGACTTGGCAATCCCCCTTTCCCAAAGTCCGCACCAGGGCTGAGTGTGAAACCGAAAAATCGAGGTGTCAGAGAGGCCACACTTGCAAGGGGAGGCTGAGTCTTTCGTTAGCCAAACTGAGAGTTTGAAAAAGCTGACGAGCTTCTGCCTCTCGCAGAAGCTCTTTCTCACTCTCCCTGCGTGACTGCTCCCCACAGGCTTTTGTCTCCCCCCTGTTCTTAGACAACGGCATCTGCAAGGCCTGCGTGTCAGCGTCGCGGACTCGCCCTCCCGGTCATTACGCTGAGCGCTGGCTAACCCCTGCTGTAAAGTCCCTGATGGCAGTGAGCATCCAGCCAGTGCTCCCCTTCCCAGCTCCAGCTGCCCCCCACCAGCGTCGCCCGCAAACCCAGCTAGGAAATCCCGCATTTCAAAATTCAGATCCGGCTCCCCAAAGGCTTCTTAATGTTTGGGCCACAGGGCTAGTGGGTACCAGAAAGTATCGTCGTGGGCAGCTTGGCTGGTAGCTGTGCTGGGGAGGAAGGGGAGAAGCGAAGGCGTTTGCAGGGCTGTGTGTTCCTAGGGGGCAAAGAGGCTGTGAAACAGGGCTGCAAAATCGGTGAGAGGGGAGAAGGAGGGGGATGGGCTTCTGGGTAACACAGCACTTGGGGAATTTTTCTTTCAGATGACAGTGAGATCATATCTGGTGCACGCAGAGAAAACAAATGTGTTGGATGGGGTCCAATGAAAATCAAGTCCTACGCAACACTGGGGGAAATGTTTTTGAATTTTATAATTTTAATGAAATGTTGAAGGAAAGGGGGAAATTTTTGAGAAAATGCATGTGTATCTTTTCCTAAAGCTTTTTTTCAGCCCCCACGGACAGCATTTTCCTTTTTAAATCATCATTTCTTTTGCAAAGAAAACAAAGCTATCTTAGACATTGTCAAAATTACCTGTTTGCCATCGTTCTGCCTAGAAGCACTACCAGGTAAAGAGAGAAAAATGTGAAGGAAACCCTTTACAGCCAGGGGAACTGCAGAGAGGCACAACTTTCTTGAGAAAGTTTCACTTCCTAAGGTTTTTCGCTATGTTTGCTCATTTAAATGGCCATTGTATTAACCCACTTTTTAAGATTTTCGAACGTCAGCAACCAACTGATGTCTTGTAAAAGAAAAGGCACGACGTCGAAGGCCGGCCTCTCGTTGCTCTGAGGACCTGGCAGCACCAGCAGTGCGCTGCCCCGGCCTCGGGAGTGGCGTGGCTGCAGCCCGGCCTTCGCTGGGGTGGATGCGACTGCTTCCGTGTAGCTGTACCAGTCTGCCTGGGGGTAGCTATTCCCAGAGAAGTAGCTGGTAGCTCCGTAGTAAGGCCTTTGGCCCGCAGGGGTTAGGCAGGACCCGGCTCCCCCCGTTCCTGTTCCTCCATTCGTTCAATCGCTTTTTCTTGTGAAGGACTTCTGCACCCAAACGTTCAGGACAGGAGATGGTGAAATAGTACTATCATATACTTTAATTTCAAGGAAAAAACCTTCAAAGTTTCCAATTAAATAGTTTTTAGTGCTTTGCAACACTTTCCAAATTAAAAGCTTTGATTTTTCTTGTTCAAAGCAGCATTTTCTTTCAAAAATCCCCTTTATTTTCAAATATTCAAAATATATTTAAATAGCCACTGTCAAAGTGAAGCTTTAAAATTTTTTAGGAACAAATGTCTCATTGGAACCCTCCAAATCATTATTTGTTTTACTTTTCAATTCACAAAAAAAATCACTTTTCTTTCCTTTCAGTCTGATTGAAATGAGTCCTCCTAACTTTCCAAATTTGCCAACGAAACAAAAAAAAAAATTAAATATTCATCGTGTTCCAATGAACACCTTTCGTAAAACTTCTGAACTATGCAAACTAATCCCCTTCTGGGAAATAGGTGTAGAGCGTTTTATGGTAGAAGCTTGCGGAGTGACTCAATGCCTCTTCGCTCGCGCACCAGAACCCTCCTCGTTCATCTGATTATTCAGACTTGTGCCTCGTCTCTGGTTTTTGGCTCGTCCCCCCACCGATCTTCTCTCTCTTTCCTTCGCTCCTGAGAAGATACTCTTTATCTGCAGAGGTGTCAGACAGAGCCGTGCCGGGGGGCGGACGCGGCTGGCAGGGCAGCCGTGGCTGGGGCGTCCGTGCCGACGGGGCGCGGGGGCTTGTCCCCGCTCCGGCAGCGGCAGCAGGAGAGGCGCCTCCCCGGCACCTCCCCGGCGCCCCGCGCCCGCCGCCGCGCGCCCGCTCCCGGCTCTTTGCCAGGGCCGCGTCGGCACCGCCACGGGCCCAAGGCGCAGAGGGCCGGCAGGCAGCGCGGGGGCAGGGACGCGGGGTCGGCCCACGGGCGCTCTGCCCCGCGCGTCGAGCGGAGCAGGCCGTCTCCGGCGGCCCTGGCGGGGGGGAGGCTCCTCCCGGAGGTCCGGCCGTGCAGGTGGGCTGCTGGAGAAGTGGTGGGAGATGCAGCAGAAGCAGGAGCTGCCCAAATCGCGGGGCCAGAGACAGAGGGGAAGACAGCAGAGCTTTGTTGGCTCCCCTCGCTTGCTGCCAGCCCTCTCTTTCTTCATTTCACGCCTCTGGGTACACCAAGCCTGCAGGCACGGCCCCAGCGAGCGTGGTGGGCAGCAACGGCTGCCAGCCTCCTCCTCACGGCCGGCGGGTGCTCTCCTGACATGAATCATGTCCTCCCCGGCAGCCGCTGTGAAGCAGGACCCTGGCAGGACCCTGGCCTCCCTCACCCACGTAGTACCAGGCCCTGCAGCTGACCTTAGAGAGCGGCTCGCGCACCCCTTGCCGCGTGCCGTGCTGCTCACAGGAGGAGCGGTCCCTCTCCGCCCTCCCAGCTCAGCCGCGGCGCCAGCCTGGCCCGTGTTCGGCGCTCGTGCCGTGCTCGGCGCCGCGGCGAGTACGGGTGCTCCCCGCGGAGTTCCCGGCTGCGGCGTGCCTCTGGGGCGGGCGGCAGCCACGTGCAGGCAGCGCACAGCAGTCGCTTTGCCCCGCGCTTTCAGGCACCGGCTACACTTCTAGCTAGGCTGCGTGTGTTCTCGTGGGGAGCCGCTTTGTAAAATTCATCAAGTACCCACCGTTTCTTCAGGGCTTTTGCCCAGTGATCTGGTTTTATAGCAAATGCCATGAAGGCCATGGCTAGAGTTTGCACCCACCGAACTGCATAAACATCCATAGCGTTTTTTTGCATAATTGTTGGCCACTGTCCCCCTGGATAGCTGGAAGTTTCCTACAGGAGTATCTGCCTAAAGGGACTGTCATCCACCTAGCAGGAAAAGGAGGGCAGATACCAAGGGGTTTTTTTCTATCGAGGACAGATCACTGCTTTAATCCCAGTGCCACAAAGAGCTGCAGTCCTTGCAGAGCGGGCAAGATGAAGGCTTAGCTGACGGCATCTCCTCTCCGGAGCCCTTTGTGCTCATCTCAGGGACATTGTGAAGCCCAGTCAATCAGCGGGGCTGCGTGGGAAATCACCATCATTCTGTAGTCAGCTTGACTTTGGGAGAAGACACGGCAAAACGTTATCCTTGTGCTTCCTAGCTGCAGGCTGAGGGCAGCTCTAATTTACTCTGGCAGCCGGCAGCCTCCGAGATGAGATCTGCTCAGACAGCAGCACTGTTTACCAACAACGCGGCCACCTCGACTGTTGCAGTGTGGGCAAACGTTTGGTGTAGGCACTGCTGTGCTGCTTTCGAGTTGCTAAAAGACTCCTGTTGTGACAGCAAGCTCATCCAACAGCAGGCAGCGATGGCTGCCAAGGGAGCGGCTGGCCGCCGCGAGCCCAACTGTTTCGTGTGCGCCGCTGCCAGGGCCCCGCTGTTACCTGCTGAGCAAAAGTGGCCGTGGCCCTCCCACCTGAGCGCTTCTCTCAAGCAGCCAGAGCTGCCGTCTTTCAGGCTGTGGAACGCGTGGGGGCTTACGGTGCCCGTTACTGTGGTCAGCGTGAGAAGGCGCTGCACAGTGCCTGAATCCTCTGAGGACCCCGAGGAGAAGGAGGAGCCGCCGTCCCACGGGTGGCTTTCAGCGCGGCCCCACCACCCTGAACATGTGGCCTAGCATAGGGCTGAGCTGTGCCAACGGTGACAGCGCAGGGAATAAATAACAGACTGCATCTTGGAAATCGAAATCCATTTCTGCACAGTTGCCTGACTGGGCGGTGAGATTTGCTCGGCTTCCACCTCGAAGGCCCCAAGCAGGGACGGCAGTACTGGTCGGAGAAAATGCCGCATTTGCTGCGATAGAAAAGCTGAAGATGAGGCTGACTGAATGATTGCTGTGGGAAATATCGGTGGTACTGAATTTGGGCAGGGGGATATGTGTCAGGGGCAGAGCGCCACAGATCCCCCCGAGCCAGCCAGGCAGGGTGAGCGCATGTGACGGGGCTGAAGGTGGGCTGAGCTGCCAGAAGGGTAAGGCAAACTTGGGCGTACCACGGAGACCTTCAGAGAGGGAGCCTGGGTGCCCAGAAATTCGCTGCAGCTCTCTCTATTTATATGCTAAATCCTTCTGGATCGGTCACAGCCGTCGGAATGAGGGAGAGGTGAGTGACCCGGCTACATGCCCGTGTGGGGTGGCAGGCACTGGGGTCCCCATGGACCGGGAGTTAGGACTTTGCGGGAACGGCTCCCATCGGGTGGTTTGGATGCAGCCACCCCGCTTTGGAGGATAAGGGAGTTTAAAGATACAGATGGTAAGTGCCAGCTGGCCTCCGTTCCCAGGAGTGTTTCTGCGCACATTTAATTTACTAACAGACACAAGTGATACAGTCTAAAGCACGATTTAGCCCCAGGAAAATGGTGCAAAGGGAACTTTCTTTTTACAAGCTCCCTGAGCAGATGTTCCTGTAACTCTGGGGCTTGGCACCCTGAGGCTTTATAAATAGCTCATGCGATTCCCCCCTTCTAGGCAGAGCGTACCTTGTGCATTTAAGAGTGGGCCTCAAATCTTAAAAGCCTTGCTGGCTTTTCCCTTCCCTGCCCCTTACACACACCCACACGTACATGCGTCACCTTTATAGCCTGGTCATCTTCACCATTGCCTTAGGTCAAGGTTTTGTCATCTTTGTGTCTGATCTTTGTAACCAGGGCTGTGACTGCTATGGTAACAGAAAAGACAGGCAGCTGCCGATCACTACAGCTTGCCAGCCCCATACAGGGGGGAAAATAAAGGCAGGGGGGTGTGACTCTCAGTTGGATTTTTCTACACTCAGCTTCCCCCCAGAATATATAAATATGGCTAATTAGGTAAAGACTCTGCTATAAATGCATGACAAAGAAAATTTAAGCTGGGACCACATAAAAATGGAGTGGAGCCCACAAGGATGCGTTCTCATCAGACCGCCCCCTGCAGACGGCAGAACAGCCTATACCCCACGCCCTTCACCTTTGGCGAGAGCGTTACGTATTACCGTGTTATTCTTAGAAAAGCATCTGCCAGACCTTCCTAAAGAATCCAGTTCTCACAAGCCCTCCCCCTTTTCTGTCTGAGAGCTGCGGGTTTCTAACGAGCGTCACTGTAAAGCAGCTCTACCACAGGCAAATGTCATTTGGCATCTGTATTCTCGGAAGCGCCAGCGTGACACCTTGGCAGGGATGACAAAATACCGAGGGTAACAGTGAAACAGAGGGGAGGCAAGTCCTCCCTCTCGTACCCCCTGCAGCACCGTGGGTCGTTGTGGTGCCGCTGAACGGCACATCAGCATCCTTGCAGTTATTCTGGTGGGAGCTCTGCACTGAATCCAGTGGAAGTCACTCGGGTTTACACCACGCACGGCCGCAGAGCTCAACCCGCCATCCGCGGCCTCTGCGGGAAGTGCTGAGCGGTGCCGGGGGCCCTTGTGCCTATAGACGACTTGTCCTGTGGGTGACTTGTCCAGCTGGAGTGCAAGTCAGGCGGGACTGCTTTTAAGGACGCATTTGTGCAGAACCTAATTCTCCTGCTAGGGAGCGTCTAACCATGACCCTGCAACGCTCAGCGTCACTGTGAGCCGTCTCTTAGGGGGGCTGAAGAAGTATCACTGCACACCAAGGTGAGGGGAGAACCCCAAGCTTTGGAGCTCGAGGGGAATGTGGGGCACGTCTCCCGCTCTCCTGGGATGGGGTCATCCTTCGTCTTGCACAGGTTTAAACCAGGAAGCACAAGTTTAAAGCAGTTCAGTAGATCATGCAAAACTTTTCCCAGGTTTTTCTTACCATAGGGCTTTGTTTACTGTCTGAGACAAGTGAGCACTATGGAGTGAACTGAGAGCTATAAGAACTGTAGTGAGCTTTCTGGAGCCTCGAGTCCTCTCACTTTGCATCCATAGAGAGAAGGAATCAGGAAACAGGCCCCGGATCTTCCTTTTCTCCCCTCCCCACACCCTCACATGTGGGAACTGTCCAGATGAGGCCTGGGAGACTGCTGCTCGTCAGCCTCTGGAGCTGCTTCTAGCAAGAGCGTTTGTTACTTTCGGAAATGCCTCAAATTCCTCGTGACCCTGGGGAGCAGCTGGATGGGATCTCGGCGGAAGAGGCACCTCCACACTCTTTTTCCCACATTTTACTTTCCTGTGCTGAACTTAAAAACTGCCCACATTGAATGGGGGTTTGCAGATCCTGGAAGATGAAGACACTCCCCTTTCTGCATAGCGGCACACCAAAGTGGATGGTCTGCCAGAAAAGATGCGCAGCCTCCACCCTGCATGGCCGGCTGCCGCCTCTGCTTCTTGCAGCAGTGTAGTTAGGTGTGGACTGAAAGCGAGGTGAAGCACATCCCAAAATCTTTGGAGAGCTGCTAGCCAGCTCCCTGTGTGCTGCTAAAGGCAGAAGGGGCATTTCGATCAGGAGGGATCAGCAGGTGGGGAGACACGGCTGACTCAGGTACCGTGAGCTGCCTCCTTCCCCGGCCACGCTCCACCACCTCTCCCGGGGCGAGGGGCTTCCCTCCTGCGCCGGCTGCTCCAGCGGCCCCGTCCCACCCAGCCGCGAGGAGTGCGAGCGGGAGGAGAGCCCGGCCGTGCCTCTGGTCTGCGCACGTCCCCTCGGGGACGGAGGACCCTGCGGGGTTCGCAAAGGCTGTCACTTTGAAGGGGCATCTCGCTAGCCTCTCCGAGCACAAGGAGCGGCAGGAGGACACCTGGGCAGCCGAGGGCGCATCGCGGCAGCACCCACGGTGGGCCAGCGCCGGCGGGAAGCTGTGGCCCAGAGGAAGGGGCGTCTTGCTGAGGCTTTCACCGCCCACCGAGGCGTGGGGCACGGCTCCCCCTCCACTGCCCGCCAAACCGCCGCGGCCGCTGGGGGCCCGGGGCTCTGTGGGAGCATCCCCTGCCTCTGCCTGGGGGCAGCGGGTCCCCAGTGCTGCAGATGAGGCAGCACCGCAGCACCCTAATTTGCTGGAGGAAAATCGAGGCTCCTCAGATCAGGCGAAGGGCCCAGGGCTTCTCGGGAGGGCAGTGACAGAGCATTTTGTTGTCTCCTTGGCCTGAGGTGTGGCCACCAGCCTGCCCCTTGGCTAAATTTACTGTGAGGAAGGACATCTGTGGCAGTGTGTCCGGGGTCTTGGCACTCTTCCAGGGCCTGGATGAATGAGCGCGCGGAGGGGCTCGGGGTAGGAGCTGGAGTTTGCCGACCCGGCTGCGCTAGCAGGAAGCAAGGAAACAATGGGAATCGGGGGGGCGCCGCGTTTGTGCCTGCAGTTCATGGTCATTTAAGTTGGCACAAACCAACTGACAGCCTCATAGAAGGACCCCTCCCTCTGCCTGTCACCCCTCCCTCCTTCGTGGCCCCTGTTTTCCCTCTTGTGCTGCGCCTTTCCCTTCCCTTTCCCCAGTAAACAGGGGTCGCGGCGCCAGGCCCTGTGCCCGCGCGAGGGCAGGCCGGGACGGGTCTGGGAGGGGGCCCCGCGCCGTGAGAGGGGCCGGGGGCTTTGCCGGTACCAGCCTTCGGGCAGCGCGTGCCTATCGCTGGGACCACAGTGTCATGACACGGAGCTGCAAGTGTGAACGCAGTTTTGGGTCGGTTTTGGCTGCTGCTGCAGCCCAGTGCTTTCCCCTCCGTGCACCCACGAGTGGACCTGCAGCAAAGAGCAGCACCCTCAGTCCCCTGCCTGGAGATCGTGGAAGGGAAAAACGATCTCCTCAGCCACCGGTGGGCACTTCTTGTTCATTGACCAGGGCTGAAAAGCTGCTACGCAGCATGACCCTGCCTGCTAGTCCGGGCAGAGCACTGAAGGCTCCAGGTCTGAGGGGAGGGAAATGACTTGCACATCTTTTTTGAAGTGAATTCAGGCTGTTTAAATCACTCTGCCTCGCACAGTTCTGCCACTTACAGTTAGTAAACCGGATTAATTCCTTGGTGTTGGGCACACACAGTGATCTATTTAAAATAATGATGGTTCCTATTTCATTCTGAAAGCAAGCAAGGCATTGGCGATCATTACATTTCAGGAACATAGTCTGTATTTCCTCGTTTGCTCTTATTATTAGATGCTGCTTTTAATTGTTGATTCACTTCTTTCCTTCTATTTCTTTATCTCTATGACTCAAAGGTTGCCCGTGTATAGGAGCTTGGTTTGTTTTACTATTTTGAGGGGTTTTGTTGAGGTTATGGGTATATATAGTTTTAGCCAAAAATATGCCAGCCATATATCAGTTTCTAGCCTTCTGTCATTTATCGTGTTGCTTGACCTTTGCATGCAAGAGCTCGCTGGTTTGTTACAAAACCCCAGTGCGTCTGGCTTTCTCGCACACATCCTCTCTGCCATAATTAGCAACTGGCCAAAGCAAAAATCCCCGCTGTGAACACTGCTGAGTCATCATCCAGATATTCCTGTTTGCATCGCTTTTTCCATCACGGATGAGACAAACCGTAAAACCAAATAACCTCTGAATACTGGGTGGATAATGTTTTTACCTGAGATGGTTAAAGCTTTGATTAGGATCCCCCTGTGCTCAAGGGAAGAAGCTGAATTTCTGTGCAATCAAATAAAAGTTGAAAGCATAAATACAGCTCTTGCTTGCGCCTTTCCAACTGTGAGACAAGGTTACTCCAGGCAACACCTCAAACTCACCTGAGTGTTGTAGCTATTAGAGGGTGGCTGTGTTTAGATGAATGGTGTAACCCTCCCTCCCCCAAATTGCCTTGTATGAGTTGCCCTGCAACTTAGATGGGTAGCGAAGCAGTCGTGATATTGAGACCGGGAGGTTTGTGAAGCCATTTGAGCTGAATAGCTCTTCAGCAGCTGTCTGCTTTTGCCGAGCTCTGGACACGACAGACCTTTTAACTCCATGTTGCTCTTAGCCAGCACTCAGGCCCACACAGTTCCTCTTCTCCAAGGGCTTACGAGATGCCTTCGTGGCTTATGTCCATCTTTCTCTGTGGAGTCTTTGAAAGCCTTGAGCTCAACCACACCAGCCCACATGAAGACTGGGTGCCAGGCTCTTCTTGGTGCGGGTTCACGGCCTCGCTTTGCTCACACCAGACACTGATAACCTTCAAGAAAGACCACAGGAGGAACCCATTTTCCCAGACTTTTCTTCAACTGATCAGAGAAAACACTCGGACTTAGCTAGCAAGGCCTTACGAGTCGTGGATAAGGTTGTGCTATAAACTGGCCGTTTCAGCAGGACAGAGCCGGGCAGCAGGGCCCCGGGGCGGTCAGCAGTGCGAGTCAGGACGCACTGCCACCGAGGTTGGTGGAAGGTGTCTGAGCGTCAGCCTTTACAGCACGGCAAGCTCTGGCCATGTTCCTCGTAGGTTTATAAGTGGCCATGGGCATTTAGGACTGAATCAGTTTCTCCAGAAGGAGCGTTTTACTGTCTTGAGATTTTAAAATAATTGCCTGCCTTACGTTGCGCACACGCTCATAGCCCTGGCTGCTCAGTGTAGTCAAGCACCGTGTTAAAGCAACACACACGTTCGAGCAGAGGGGATGTGCCGCCGTGGTCACGAGACGGAGTTTCCAGCGGGTGATCGTCCTGAAGGCACTGACTTGCCCTGCCCGTTCGACAGTGCGTTTGGGCTAATGCCGTCTCCCCGTGCTGCGGCGATGTGTTTATTCCTTTTGTCTCTTGTTGGTCTGGCACATGGACAAACCAGTGTCAGAATCATTTAAAAATCAAATCATAAAAGGGAGTGAGACGTTTCTGTTCTTAAAATAGCAGTTTCTTTTGAAGCTGTTGGATCTGCCCAGGGGCTGGGGGGAGGGCAGGGGGAAGGACTTCCTCCTTTGAAGATAGATAGCTCTCGTAACTGTGACAAAGGAGAAAGGAGTCTGTATTGAAAAGATTTCTCCTCTAATCTGAATTTTCTGCACCATCATGACCAGTCTGGCTTAGACAAAAGTCGCTCCAGCCTTGAGGCAGATGACTCTTCCTCCTGCAGGCACTTGGCCGGTCCCCAGGTGCGGGTGACAGCAGGCAGGAGTGCTCCCTTGGGCTCTCCCTGGTAGTAACCGGAAGGCCCCACTACTCTAACCGATGGGGCTGGAGGTCACCACGGTGCTGGAGGAGGAGGAGGAAGCAGCTTTTCAATCTACCTACAAGTAAATACCTGTTCTTTTACAAATGGACGTCAGCAGCGATATTTCTCTGCTCACTGGCCCAACACTTCTGCTTTCCAGCTGATGCTGTGGACTAGGCCAGTGACAGCCATGCAGGTGGATTTATTGCCCTGGGATTTCTGGTGGGATAGCCAGCCCAAACGGAAGGATGAACCAAGCATAAGGTGGATAAAAGAGCGTGGGAGATGGGAAGACTCCTCTCAGGAGACTTCCTGTGGCAGCAGGTTAGCCAGTACAGAGGTCTGCATCTGAGGTGGTTTTCCAGGGTCCCTTTCAAATCAGTGGAGAGAAATCATCTTGTATACTGGAGATGTCTGAAGTGCGATGAGGTGAACCCCGTTTCTTTAGGCTGTCTGTCATAGGTCCATCAGTGTGAACTCACTGTAGTAAGTGTCAAGTATAGATCTGCATAATATTCCCAAATTACAGGTATTTTCTGATGAAATTTCTATATGTTTAAATGTTTTTAACCACGTGAGCTGAGAACTTACCACAATGTCATTTGTGTGAATGAACAAAGTGAATAGGCAAATGGAGAAATGGGGCTGCGCTTAGCCCTGGTGAGAAACAGGACCGATCTGATAGGAACGAAGGGACTGTCCTAAACAACAAACCACGCTGTCGGCAGAGGAGATCATGGAGATGCGACATCAAACAAGGGGCTGAGCTATTTCCAGGGCAAAATGTGGCATGCAGGGTGCCCAGCTGTAAAAGCAAATTATAATACTGATATTGTATGATAATAGTGAGAAGGAGAAGAAAGGGGAATACATTATCTCCCATATGGATTTATTAATGATTTCTGCTCCTTCAGTGAGGACTCTTTCCCAGTTATCATCTTTTGCGACAACAAATCTTTCATTTCTTTCACCAGGGTGTTACTTTATTGTGCACCAGAGGAGGGAGATACATGCCCACAAACCTTTAGAGAAACGCATTTACAGGAAACAAAAAACACACAAGCAAGTCCTTCTGCCCCACTGTATCTGCGTGGGAAGTGAGCCCTTACTCTTTCACACCCATTAAATGCCTCAGCTCATAATTAAACCAGCACTAACTACTGAAAATGTAGCGGGCTACACAGTGATCATCTATATATAGTGACCACCTGGTATTCGCCAGGTGCCCCAATGTGTGAGTATTATCGGAGGAGATCAGAGCCTGCTGAGTGTCACACAGAAGTGACAATCACTGCTGTTGTAAGAAGTCCATCTTTCTAATTGCTTTGCTGACAGATGGGTTCTGCACAGGGTCTCATTTTCACACTGCAGGCTGCCTTTTTTTGTCACAATTTCTAATCGCACAATTCAGTACAGTTTGCAAATATATCACACTGTGTATACATACACACCACTAAAAAGATCTCATGTTTTTTTGTGCAGCATTGGAGTTGCTCCACACTGGTGGCTGACCTGTTCGTAACCTAAAACAACATCTTAGAAAAGGGAACAGTTGTTACACAGGTAAAGGTTGCCCTTTTGGCTTTGAGATAATGGAGAAACTTCCACTTCTCTCTAATCAAAATGAGCATCCGTCCTTTCTCTCCATCCTTGCCACAGCAAAGAAATAAAAGGTCGAGAGGCAGGCTCTCCATTAAGATGAAATAGATTGAAGCTGTCTCCTGAAATACTTTTATATAAGAGCATCTGCAAGCACTTTGCAAAATGATTTCCTTTATTCAGCAGGGAAAAGGTAAGATGATCCAACATTTTGGCTTCAGATGGGGAGTTGGGGTCCTTCAAGGTATATGGAGAGCTCAAGGACTTTTAAAAGAGCCCCTGTCCCAAAAACTTAATTTATTATTTAGGTGGCGTGCATACTGCAGCCTTATAGTGCTTGAATTGGTCTCTGCTTCTAAGTCTGGCTGCTCAGGAATTCCTGACTCACTTAAATGACTCTCAGGTACTTGTCTCTGGGGAACAGGGATCCCATATTGGCTCCTGTTTTTGTTGCTTCAGAGTATCTGATCCCTTGAAGAGTTTCTGTTTTTCCTTCTTCTGCTTCTTTTGTAACAGAAGCTTGTTCCGAAGGTGCGGTTGTTCTTCGTGTGTCTCACTCTTCACAGCGAGGCTTTTTCTGTCCTTAGGGCATGGGCCGGTGCCGAGTGGACGGCTTGTGAGGGAACTCTTCTTCAGAGTTTATGAGGGAACCCTTCTTCCCATGGCTGTCCTCTCTGTGTCCAGGACTTGCCAAGCCACGTCAAGAGGCTCTGCGTTGTGGTGCGACACCTCAGCCTGGAGGGCACCACCACCGTCGGACAGCCTCTGTGCTCTGTATTCTGCATTAGTCCTTCGAGCCAGCTTATGAGTTGCTGTGATAATTCCCTGGAGAACAGGATGCCAGCTCTAACATAAAGAGGCGTTTCTCACTACAGTTAGTGTCATCAGTGAGGTTCAGCATTTGCTAAACAAATGCCAGCATGGGCCTGTTTTGCCAAGACGGCACCGTACCTTCTGCTTTCACGCAGCATCGCTGTAGCCAGCCTCGCTACCCTGTTGGCAAATGTTTGCAAGCACGGCCAGCACCTGGAGAACACTGGGCTGGCGATGACAAATTCGTGTTGATCCAAGGAAGGAGGGCTCCTTTGAAAGAAAACGTTGCCGATGACAGAGCATCAGTGTCGAAATCGAAACTAACAGGATCGAATTGCCAAGGCTTCGTCATGGCAGGGAGAAGTTAGCTGAGCAGCACCCCCTCTCCCGAGCAGTCGCGGCTTGGAGATAGTGGATAGCAACGTGACTTGGAGACTGCAGTACATAATGCCATTAGGTTTGTTACTCCCCCTTTACAGCTTGCAATAAAAGAGGATCGTGCTGCAATCAAGGTCAGGGTGAGGCATAAAATAAAGAGCCCAGTTCTGCCGCGAGTCACACTGTGGCAGGTAAAGGCAGCGTAGCTTGACAAGGGAGGACGATGGGATCGGCTCTTCCCTTCAGCAGCTGAGTGACTGCTCTCTCTGCAGTCTTCCGTGTACCTCCCCGCGCACTTTGCTCTGTAGCTGGAAGCAGGGAACAGAATTAGGTTTCGTTCCTCTTTGAACTGACTGATTCTCTTTTTTAGCATTTACCCCTCTTTTCTCAGCACCTGCTATATCTAGCAGCAACTTAATTCTGGTACGTTCATTTTTAGCCTAGAAAATGGTTTAGGAAACTCCAATCTGTAGATGAATGTGCTGAAGCTCGCTACACATCTCACAAACTTTAATGAAAATAAATACTTCCCTCACATATGTCTGACAGGTTCCTACCAAAACCCTCCAGGAATGACACTTGGGAGCAGAGAGAAAGTTAATAAAGTGTCAATAACCCAGGAAGAGAGAGACTGTCCAACCAGTTAGCCAGAAACTTGAAACACATGTCCGCAGATTGCTGGCTATGGCAGGTTATATGCGCTGTTACGAAAAAAATAGACTGCGCTAGTTCCAAATTTCACTCTCTCGCACCAGTGTAAATCCCACACAGTCACCACTGACAGTTCACTCTCATACAACTGAGAGATGTAGAATATCTTCCTGTTCTCAAGTATTAAACTGCTGCTTGACTGAAAGCAGACAGTTAAGCCCAGGAGGTAGTGACAGTGTATTCCCTTTTCATTCCGTTTTCCTTGGTTATACACCCAATTTAAAAGCAAACAGCCACACGTGCCAATCACATTACAATTCCTTGCATTTCCTTTGCATTTTTTTCCCAGTCAATTGGCTTTTGTCTGTTCTGCCTTTACCCTTTAAGCTCTTCAGGGCATGGAATATCATTTTTCAGCTTGTACAGTGTGGAAAAAATAGAGTTTTGATTATTGCTATAATACAAACGTATATTTGTGATCACAATGATTGTAGTTAGGGA
The DNA here is from genome assembly GCF_036370855.1 of Dromaius novaehollandiae. Taxonomy (NCBI): domain Eukaryota; kingdom Metazoa; phylum Chordata; class Aves; order Casuariiformes; family Dromaiidae; genus Dromaius; species Dromaius novaehollandiae. The sequence goes on from NC_088104.1 coordinate 39,135,560, forward strand.
AAAGTGGAAATCATAAAGATTATTTCTCACAGCTCCTGTCAGAGGCCATGAGATGATCACTAGTTAATGAGAGAAACACATTTCTTTCAGGGCAAGCTAGTGCATCGTGGAGGCTTTATATCTTCCTCTGGAGCAGCTAGGCTCGTTGGAAACAGGATCCCACTGCCAGATGGACCGTAGGTCTGTGCGCTTATGGTCTGATGCAAAATGCATGTGAAAAGCCTCAGAGCCTGGGGTCCCCCGGGGTGAGGTGGGAGAGTAAGTAAGATCTAGTTTGCAGGAGAACTGATTGATGCATTCAAATAGCTTTTTTCTAAGTCTTTCTAGTGACCCCTGAGCCCAGTTCATCTTGAGAACTACCAAATTGTTAAGTTGCATAGACAGAAAGTGTCTTAGACTGGCTTCTTAGCTACTCAGAGATTCAGAGAGCTTCATGGCACCTGCAGGAATAGATGAAGGACTGGACTTCAGTCTATGCTAGAGAGTGGCAGGTAGGTTGTAGGTTGATACACACAGCAGTGTATGTTTTTTAATGTTTTGCTCAGCTATGTCTTTATTCTTGCTATGCAAGAATATGCTTGCCATTTATGCAGGAAAAAGTTCCATGCCAATTCTGGGTATGCAGAGCAGGTTTATGGAGGGGATGTATGTCCTGGATGCACCGCCTGTACCCTAGCGATCTTCATGAGGAGTAAAAAATGCGAGCCCTTCGCATCCGCCCACGCCACGCATCACCTCTGCTTTCCTCCTTGCTGTGTGATGAAGAGCAGTAGGGACAGACGATCTTCACAAGGCTCCAGCCTGATGGCGCAGATGCATTTTGAGTCAGAGCTTCGACTTTCCACTGCGTCCACATTGTCATTCCCCCGTAACACAGTGTACTGCCATGACCTTTTACTTCTTGACTCCCACAGCAGCAAATGTGCTGTCTCCTTTCTAAATGCATGTGTGCTTTCCAACCCATTCTTCTGGTAACCAAAGGCTGTCTTAAGGAACGGGAAGAAGACCCATTCTGCTATGAGCTGGTGGAACTCATCCAGCAAACTACAAGAAGTAGCTCCAGGAATATAAATTAGTTCTATGATGCTTCATTTTATAGTGCTAAAGGGAAAACTGGTCCATTTAAGCTTCCCCACTCCAGCTGTACGTTGCATGTGTGCATAGTTACCTTTGCACAAAGTTTGCAATGGCTCCTATTTTTCCCCCTCCCTCTGCATCATCCTCTGCCCGTAAGTGCTGGGGGACACCTTGGATTATACAAAGTCTGTGAGAGATGGGCACCTCTGTGATCACAGGAAAACTCATAAATAAAAAAGAAGAAGCTGCAAGTGAGCAGACAGGGCTTAGGTCTTTTTGCTGCGGGGAAGCAGGGAGCTCCATGCAGAGGACACAGCCACACATACAGAAGGCTCCGTCCTTATCTCAGTGGCAGTTTTGTACCTATGGTGCAAGATGAGGGAGGAGAGGAGAAACATGTGGACAGTTAAAGCAGCCGTTATGCTCTGTCGGTTGCGTCTGGGAAGACCAGCTTGGAGGTCTGAGCTGTGGCAGAAGTGTAGAAGTGAAACCGCAGCCGTGACCAGCCCGGACTTTTCTGGCTCGAGCCGCTAGTTTCTGCTGTTGCCTGGGGCCGTGGAGCCCTACCGGGATGCACACGCGCTTGGCGTGGTGCAGCGCACGGAGCTTACCGACGGCGCGCCGAGGCCCCGCTCTGCTTTCCACCCTCACAACTGCTGTGCTCCCTGCCCGTGCCAGGGACTGTGCCTCTCCTTCCCTCCTCATTTCTGTTTTGTTTTTAATCTCCTCGAGCAGGGGCTGACCCGTCACTTCGGTGCGTCACGTGTACAGTTTATATACGTTACACGGACAGCTGCGAGCCTGGCACAGTGCCAGCCCGAGCCCTTTCCAGAGGATACCCTCGCAGAGCTAAAGGGTGGCGAGGCCAGGCGGGATGAGGCCCCTGGCTCAAGTACGAGGGAGCAGCCACCGTGGCGATGAGTCACGCGGGCACCTACGGTGCCTGCTCTCCCAACACCCGCAACATCCTTTGCACTCGTCTCTTGGTTTCCTGTTCCCAGTGCAAACACTGTTTGCCTTTACCCAAGTAACCCATTGCTCCTCTGTATTTTTTCCTCTGCCTTGGATCCTTTAGTATTTCGCTGTCTCTTTGCATCTGTATGCATCTGAGCTGCTAAACCTGGCAGCGTTAGAGCATGCGGTCACTCCTCACCAACCCGCAAGTGGTGCTTAGCTGCTGGTGCTCACGCCCTTCAGCCGGGTGCACCACTGAGCTGAGCAGCGCCTCGGGGTCATGGGTCTTTCGTTCTGATATTCTTCTTGTGCCGTTGTCTAGCCCCAGGTGTTGATCACCAGTTTGTTGACTGAGATTGCAACACAACACTTATGTGAGGGAAGAAGACACTCCCACAGCAAGGTGCTCTGATGTGTAACTTTCTCATACAACTAATCATACCAGTGTCAGCTGGATTCCTCCCCTCAGTAAGAGGACACATATAGAGGAGCCTTTGGGAGAACAAGAAATTAATAATTACTGACCAAGCATTCAGTATGCCAGCTATCGAGGACAAGTGAGTTTAATTTTTGTGAAGAGGTCTGTTTCAGGAGGAAGGCGAATTTTGTATTTTGCACTTGGGCAAGAAGTATTAGGCAGGTCCTTGGTTGCTTGGGCTGTAGCTGGGGCACAACAGGAGCGCAACGTCCACTCTTGCTTCGTGGTGAGAACAGCTAGAGCAGAAGCACAGGGAATTCACCTCTCTGATCTGCAGTTGAAAGGGGATGGTCATCCGTGTTTTCTCTGTGCTTAGTGGAAAAAGGGAGAGCCTTATAAATGTACCTCAAATCCAGGGCTAAAGCAAATTACAGCAGATTTGGAGGTGGAGGAAAATCCTCTTTCTAAATACAGATACTGTGAATTTATTGTTTTGCAATTTTCTGATACTTTTTCTATTTCAGAGGCTGGTGAGTTGACCCAGGCAAGTCACCACACAGCCAAGTTAAACATCATTAATCTAGAGGTATCCTAGACCCAATAAGCATACTGTGCCTGAACTGCAATCCAAGACACTGTGCTCATTGTTGTTTTCATTTTTACATATATAAATAATGATGGAGGAAAAACGACGGAAGCTTGCATCTATGTGCATGCCGTTGTTAGCGTGTCCGTATGCAAAGTGTCCCTCAGCAATTGCTATGCAGGAGATGTCTTTTCCTTAAATCCTCCTTAAAACGGTAATTTCTCGTGCCATGTATACAGCAAGCAGTGTTTTATCCGTGTGTGCAGAGATTCACTCTGTCACAGACACAAACGTGCCAACACAGAAGAACCGCATCTTCCACATCTTCTGCCCCCCTCGCCAGCACTCGTGCTGCAGGTGGTGCCCCGGCGCTCCCGCTCTGCCCGCGTGCCCCAAGGGCAGCCCGGAGAGAAGGCGCTCCTGTAGGCTGACTGCACAGCGGAAAGCTTCTGCTGTTGCGAATCCCCGCAGCTCAGCAGACGGGAGGACGGGGGAGGGAAAATCAAATTCCGTGCCGTGGGAGCCAGGCTGTCTTAGTGATTTACAAATGACCTCCATGATCTGCAATCATTGCAGGCACTTGATATCGCTCAGGTCCCTCTGTCTCCTGCTCTCGTGCCCTCTCTAAGCACAGTAAAGCAGGCGAAATCCAGGAGACTAAATTCAGTGCTGCAGATCAGTGACGGCAAGGAAATTGGATATGCATGAATTAAACAAGACCATTTGCCTTCTCTGATCTTTGCTGCAGATGTTTTTCTCTCAGAAATGCAACTTCTTTTTTTGCAGGTGACACCCACACATCTCCTTCACTTACGGGCGATGATAATAAAGGAGATAAACAACTGGAGCTCTTGCTGTTACACTTAATCTTTGTGTGTCATCGTCACCAAGCAAAGCCACAGCAGTAGGAAAACAGAGCTGTTTTCTGCTGCTCGTTTCTAACTGACATTTCCCCACAGCCCAGGTTGCTCATGTAACCTATGGACCCTTTGAACTTACTTTCGTGCTTGCTTTCTTTCACAGTGTGTGGGCACTGCCATGAAGTGCTGAGCTGCAGGAGATTTATCCTCCGCTTATATCCTCTGTCTCACTTTGCCTCTCTGCCTCAGTGGTTTGAAATCAGATCGCAGAACTACAGCAGAAACTCCTTAATAAAAAATAGTCACTGAGAAAGGAATATTCTGGTTTTAAAAATTTACACTGCAGGTGAAATGTGGAATTTGTAAGTAAGAAACCCTTTAAATAAGAAAGGAGAAAAGGCAACAACAACTGTATTTTTAAAATCTTTTTTGGTTTAAGTGTATAGGCATGGTTATTTTGACTTAAATCATCTCAGGAAACACCACAGAGTCGCCATCCCTCCAAGGGCCTGCTTTTATTGGAGGAAATTCCCTGGAGCTGCGGAGCGAGCCAGTGCGTCCGTGTAGCTGCCGGAGACCAGCGCTGGAGTCCCCGAGCGCCCCTTCTCCCGCAGCCTGCCTTCCAGCTCCTCCCGCCTTTCCCGCCTGCTGCGGCTTGTTCGCCCGTTGCCCTCTCAACGCGATCTGCTGGTCTGGTCTCAGGAGCTCCCTGGGACCAGCGCTGGGAAGAGGGGGCCGAGGACAGGCTGTGGAAGCGGCCGCGTGCCCGCTCCCGGGGGAGGCACTGCGCTGCGCTGTGCTGCGGCTGCCCGGGGCGCTGGGCAGAGCTCCGCACCGCAGCGTCCGGGCCGCTCGCAGGACCCGACGTGGCCTTCAGTGTCAGCGCAGCTGGTTTCTCCTGGATGCACAGCAGCCCACGGAGCAGAAAGTGCTTCTCGAGGCAAGCAGGGCCAGCGTGGTTTTAATACTCTTGTTTCTAGTATATGGGCAGGGAGAGGCAGAGGTCTGCTTTGCGCTGTGCATGCTGCAGCTGGTCTGCTCGTCTCCGTTCCCTGAGGGACTGTTCTGGAGCTTCGCTGAAGTGGTTTTAGAGTGGTTTCTCCATTAACCCCTTCTGCTTCTCCTGTCCTTAGTGGTGGACTGCTCCATCATTGGGATGGACCTGAAATCAGCGTCGACTGTGTGTGTCCGTGGTAGAGGAGGAGGTTATTCCGTTGCTGTCCATTTTTGTATCTTCGCAGCCTCTTTTTTTGTTTTGTTTTCATTTAAAAAAAAATGGCATTACTTCAGCATGCCGCTAACGAGAAGAGGCACTAGATGGGATGATGCTCCCAGAGTCGACCTCCTGCCCTGACAGTGGCCGCGTCCCTGTGCACGGGGAGCTGATGAGCTCCGGGAGAGAAGCAGTGTCCTTTCCCCAGCTGCTTTCACTTGCCTGGGGAAGGCTGAGAGGCCTCGCAAGAAACGCGAGCGGCATACTTCATCGCTTCCGTCAGCAAAAAACTGCGGCTCTCATCTTGACCACTGGTGTTTGAAGATTGAAGTAGCCCTAGGGCTGTCACAGGCAGCCAGCGTAGCAGGAAAATTAGTTCATTCTGACTCACAACAGAGTGATCTAATTTAATGGGGCACTGACAGGGCTGTCAGGCATTAACTTCGCGACCATCCTTCAGTGCCTGGCCTGCGCACGTTGTCTCAACCTTCACCCCCTTCTCTCCCCTTCTGTAAATGATGCAATTTGCAGGCACTTAAGGCACTCAGTTACCCTGCGTGAGCATGAGTGCAGTGCAGTGCAGCACGTGCTCACCCCGCCACGGGTGTCCGGAGGCAGAGTGACTCTGCCAGGCCGTGTGCCCGCTGCAGCTCCCGGCACGGGGGGCTGGAGGGGTCCCCGGGGCTCCGCCGCTGCAGCCCGGCCGTGTGCCCACTGCAGCTCCCGGCACGGGGGGCTGGAGGGGTCCCCGGGGCTCTGCAGCTGCAGCCCAGCCGTGTGCCCGCTGCAGCTCCTGGCACGGGGGGCTGGAGGGGTCCCCAGGGCTCCGCCGCTGCAGCCCGGCCGTGCGGCTCCCGCTCCGGCAGCGCCCAGGGCCTCGCACCACCGCCCAGCGCATGGGCAGGGCAGCCGGGCAGCCGGGCAGCAGGGCAGCAGGGCAGCCGGGCAGCCGGGCAGCGGGGCAGCAGGGCAGCAGGGCAGCTGGGCAGCTGGGCAGCGGGGCAGCGGGGCAGCGGGGCAGCAGCCCTCGGCACGCGTAGGCTGCGGTGAGGGGGCAAAGTTCGGCAGGCCGGGAAGAGCCGCGGCGGAAGCAGCGCGCTGCTCGCGCAAGGGGGCAGAAGAGAGGCCGGAGGGGCCGCTGCGCGCTGGCGTTTCCTGCCTCTGACGGCTGCGTTTTGCAGCTTGGTCTCTTTTCTTTCAAGGTACTTTAGAATGTCATTTCTTGCAATGTAATTACATTAGAGTAAAGGGACTTTGTAAAAAGGCCATTTGATCCTCCTACCAAAACGAAACCGCTATTCCTATTTCCACACCCAGCTGTGCTGGTACAAAGTGTGTGTGTGTGCTGCTGCGCTTTTGCTGGTTAGGGAGGGATCTTTCCTGACCGAAAAACCAGCCCATGAGAACATTTCAACATGATCCAGAATAGTTTCCTTGAAGGAATAAAAAGCCAGTGAGGAAAAGGAATGAGGTGGCCACCTAATGATACGACGGCTAGGAAAAGTGTGGCATTTGCAAACTGCTGCTTTGTCAGTCAGATGAATCAGACAGAGCGAGCTCCCCAAAACTGAGACGCTACTGGATAAGTTTATGAGCTCTGAAAAGAAAGTTATGCTTCATTTTTATTAACAAAAGGAGAAAAAGTGAGAACCAGTGCCCTAATCCTGGAGATCCAATAAAAAAAAGAAATCATGAATCTGAGACCATTCAGCTTCTCATCTCTTTGAAAATGGGCTTGTATGAAATTGGCAGCCTGCTAATACGCTGTCAGCCAAATTGGCCACATCAGACTGTCTGCGTGCCCTTGAGGCTGGGAGAGTAACACACCGTAACGCGATGCTCTAGCAAAAGCACCTCGTTGTGAAGAGCAACCCATTGCATCAAGGTAAGCAGCTAGTAACGTTCCCTCTCGCAGCCACTCACAGACACTGACTCTGGCTTCGGATTACTGCCGATGCTGCTTTCAGTGCTTTCCCACTCGCTGCCGGACCTTCACAAAGCAGGTATTGTCCTCATTACCCTAACCTGTTTTCTGGCTAGTGTGAGTAACTAACCAGATCTCACCGTGGCCTGTGATTCATCTTGAATAAACTATTTTCCAGTCACACAAGCAAAAGCCTTGCTGAAAGCGGAAAGATTTGATCTTTAGCACTGAAGCGTTTGCTTGCGTGCTCCTAAAACTCAAGCTTTTTGTACCACGTTATCGATATCAAGCGTACTGTCAGCAGCCGCGGTTGCTTCTGCTGCAAGGGCATATACAGGCATGGTGACTTGGCAATGGCCGAAAGGCTGCTATGCGCAGGAAATGAAATGTTCGGAAATTAAATGCACCGTGAGAAACACGTGGTGTGTGGGATTCCCACATGGGCGTCTGGCACGACTGAAAAGTTGGAGATGATGGGAAAAATCAGAGAGATGAAAGAGCCCAAATCCTTCAAACAGAAGACAGCTACATCTCACATCACCGCATGGCTCCAGTCTCCTATGGTGACTTGATACCCAAGACCGAAGAGGAATGTGGCATACAAGACAGTCTTTGTAAAGCAAACAGCTAGTCACAGGTCCACGGGGAAGGTTGCACAGTGGTGGCAGAGCTGAACCAAGCGGGTGGGTTCCTGAGCTGCGGAGTCTGGCACAGAAGCGAAAGTATGAGAGGTGATATGCAAAGTAAAGGAAGAAGATGCGATTATGGCCACAGAAGTCTGTGTTTATGGCCATAGAAGAAAGAAGAGACATTTTAAAGAATCTGATCCAGGAAGAGGATACTGGAAATTTGGAGATTTAAATCAGAAGGGTTGTCCAAGACTTTAGGCTTTAGTAAACCTGACAGCTCCTGTTGTGCAAGTTCAGGATACTTGCGGAGATAGCACAGGCTGCCTCCGCGGCGGCAGTCTGCCGGGGGCTCGGTCCCGAGACGTGGAAGGTGTTCATCTGACACTGAAATCCAAGTGAGGGGGATAGGAGAATGAAAAGTTAAATTGCTGTTCGACAGGGTGGTATCTGCACTTGCACTACGACCTGTCTGCAAGGCAGAAAACCCTGTTCATCTCTCTGTGCCGTCCGTGAGGCCCAGTTTCCAGTTCTGAGCAGCAGCAGCGGGGGGAGGATTTTCTTTACATCATCCCGCAAACAGCATATGGACTCCAAAGGCAGGGCCAGGGAGGGCCATGCTGTCCTCACATGTTATGCGTTGACTGAGACCACCTGCAATAAATTAGGACCGCTCTGTTTGTCATATATGCTAATCCGCATTTGCAGAGCTGGTCTCTGGGCTTAACTTGCCTGCTTTGATGCAGACTCTCTTCTGTCCCTTACAGTGGTGGATAAAAGCTATTTACTGGTATTTCATCTCCAGTGTGTAAGTCGTGTCCCTCCAGTGCTTTAATATAATGGTGATGTCCAGTTTAACACGGTGCTGGGGCCTCTCCTGTCCTACTTCTCCTCATTATTTTTGTTTTATGTTTAGGATGTTTCCCTTTATCTCCTTTTATTTTATTTTATTTTTTTTTGGTTAGTCAAATTAATTGACCCTTGTTCCAGATGTTGCAGGACTTACCTTCCAGGGCCATGTTCCGGGAGCTATCGTAGGCTTTAAATATAGAAATTACCCAAGTGTTAGGGGAAGGAAAAAAAATTATACCAACATTTACTTTAGAAAGTAATACTTTCCTCTGAGTAGCCTCAGGCCCAAAGCATTTATTCAAGATTTAATTTACTGTATCTATTTAATAATTTTAAAAGGAGATTACAAAAAGTATAATAAAACTCTGAGGAATCTAGACATACTGAAATAGATACATTTATCATTTCTGAAGATATATGTACGTATGCAGTTCAAACGAGGAACGTTGACCCTGTTTTATGCCGGCTTGCGCTGCACGTTTGCCCTCTGGCCCTGCACGCGCGCGAGCAGGTGAGGTTTCTGGCTGCGCGCGGGGCCGAGAGCGCCCGTGCCGGCTGCGTTACGCAGCGACGGCACCGCGAGACCGCCGAGGCCGCGCCCCGGCCTGCTGCCGGGCGGCCAGAGGAGCCCGCGCGACCCGACGTGGCGGTGTGCCCCTCTCCCCCGCGGCGGGCGCACGGCGGTCGTGTCCCCGCTCGGGGGTCGCGCGCCTGTGGTGGGGGCAGGGGGCCCGGCGGCGAGCCGGCACCGTCCGGGAGCGCGGCGCGCGTCGGCGTGGCTGAATGAAGGGTTTGGGCCTGGTCTGGTCAGCAAACGCGGATAAAACTTCCCATTTGGAAGTGCCGAAATTTGTACTTGGGTTAAAATGTCAAAGCAGATTGTTGCCACCCTTCCACATCGCTATTTTTGTCATTTCCTCTCCAAGATAGAAAGAATCTTTTTTCCAGTTTTGGAGTAAAGTAAGTGTTGGATGATCTTGATTTTTATTTCAAGGTGGAAATATGGATTTATTTTCATTTAATTGTTTGTTCAGTAGTCCCTAAAAAATAAATCTCATCTCCTCAGCATCAGAAAAGATTTTACGTTACGACCACCCCAATCACAGTGTAGGATTCCTTGCTAATGTAAACATGCTTAATTAAAGGAATGACGTAAGTTTTGCTGAAGACCCCATCCTGCATGGAGCATCCCTGAAAACCTCTTTAGGTAACAAAGTAATCTCCAGCCAGCACAAAGTTCCTCAAGGTGCCCAGAGCAGTCCCTGCAAGTGGCTGAGCACTTGCAGACCCTGTTGGCTGTGGTAGGAACTGAGGACCTTCTCACACCCAAAAAACTGGGTGCTGAGGGAAGAATTTTCAAGTTATCTTTATTCGCTTGTAACTGGACCGAGATTTTCAGAAGAGCTCTGATACAACGTTGGTATCAGAAGCGGACAGATTTTCAGGAGGACTCAGCTGAGTGAGTGTCTTTTGGGTAGAAGTAAAAATTCAGCAGAAGAGTAAAGCTGTCCTCAAAATCTGACCTCGGTGCGTTCTAATGCTTCCCACGCGACTTCGCTGCAGGCCTTGCGCTCCCTTGCTGTAGGCAAACGTAATGCAAAAGGGGCGTTTCGTGATGACAACAGATCTCTCTTCCTCTCCGGCTTGTCTTGCTTTTATCTTCAGGTTAGTTGCTTTCTCACTCCGTGGAGTTGTTTGATCATGGCTTCAAATCATCTTAGTCAGATTTATGAAATGACCAACCTAAGGACTCACGTGTTGAAGGTTTAGTGGTTTTCCATCAATCTTGGTTTGTCCAGACAGCCCATTTGTGTCCTAACCTGATAGCCCGGATACCTCTGGCTGACTTTTCCCTCTCTTTTTCTGAACATGTGTTTTGAACTTCAGACTGTGCCCTGTCTTGGGGAGTGGGGGGAATTGTGGTTTTCTGCATTTTGCCAGTTTTAACAGCAATATGGGTTGCATTTCTGAGGATTAGATATACAGGAAAAGAAATTAAGGGTTAAATCTGAGGCAACAGTTATTGGGAAAGGTCAGAAGTCCTGGTTCTCCCAACAGCTGAGCAAAATCACAAGTGTTAAGAGGAGACCAGCTTGGAGGTCCGATGCCATCTGTCTGTCTTACCCACTCTCAACCTTCAACACAAGTCGTATCTCATTTTCAGCCGTTGTGGAAAACAATCCTTGTTTAAATTTTCAATTTTTCATGTTTGCTTTTTTTTCCTTTGTGCATACCGTCGAAGTTTAGCCAATACTTGCCATGGTGTAGGTATCCATGATCGATGACAACAAACATGATGAGAAATGACTGGCTGTCCTTCCATGTCCAGGCGCAAGTGACGACGAGGAGCACCCCGGGGTGCGGGTGGGTCGGACGGTGGGGATCACGGCTGCCAGGAGCGGTATGCAGTGTAGTCTCGCGTGGGCGCGTAGGACGGGTAACCCTTGTTCTTCTGGTAAGGTGGATGCCGGGGAGTCATGTTCATGTAGTCACTCTGATGATACATTTTCTCCTTGCTTTTTTGCTGTGGGAGAAGGGAGAAAAAAAGTGTGAAAATATTTCTGCAATTAGTCTGTCCTGCCTGGTGAACATCTAAAAAAAGGAGAAAAAGGAAGAGTGTGTGTGTGTGGAGGGGGAGCCTTTGCACAGGGAGTTTTTGAGTGTTAATAAGATCTGAGAAAAAATAATAATGGATTTGATAAATTTTTCCTTCTTTTGAATTAATAAATGGTCCCACCAACCATCAGCTATATTTACTGCTGATGTTTCTAGCCCTGGGCCCTGGCTCAGGGAAGCAGGCCTATTTATAAGGAAGCCTCAGCTCTAAATAACATTCACAGAATTACAACACGTTCTCATAAAATCATCTGTGAATTTGCCCAACCTGAGCACAAGTCCAGCCTATCTGCTGAGAGATTTACAGCGTTAGCTCTACAGGTGGACGAATGCTGCAAGCAGAGGATGCAGACTGCTTGCTCTCACCCCCAGTTCTCAGCTGTGCAACCACTCAGCACAAGCAGAACAGCCTAAGCAGTGAAGGCTGTCCTCGCTTAATAGGAGGAGAAAAGGAATTTGCTTAACTCAAACAGAATAAAATCAGCTCAGGCTGTGTATGCCATGGTTTACCTACCACTTCTGGCAGGAATATGTATGTGCTGCTAGGAGCATCTCTTCAGGAGGCAAAAGAAGCAGAGCTGATGTTAATCTTTAATCTGTCTCATTAACTGGGCCTCAGAAAGCTCATTTCCACTGTTGAATTCCTGCCTTATAATGCCCCTGTGAGACAGAAAAGCATCATCTCTTCTACAAAAACGAGCAGCAGAAGCAGAAGGCAGGTGAAGTTATTTGCCTATAATCAGAGGGAGCCTGTGGCTATGGCAGCACAGGTTAGTGTGCTGGTGTGGCTTAAGTGCTCCTTCAGGAGTGACCACATAAAGTATTTCCATTCTCTCTCTCAGCACTAATTATACTTCTTTTTTTCTTATCTCTTTTTTTACTGAAATTTCCTTCCTCTATACATGCCTACCTATGTGTTTGTGTACAAATGTATGCACCTACTGTGGTAGGTATGATGTTGTGGAATTGGTTTGCGTTAGAAAATCTGATGGCTGAATTGTGTTGTGCCTGCAGAGTGGGAAAGTTAGTTACTGTGAGATTATTTAATCTTTTTGTTATTAATATTACATATATATATGCACACACACAAGGTGTTGAGTGTAAATTGCATGCTACTTAAGTTATGCAATGTAGTTGGTGCATGTAAATCATTAGAAAGAAAAGCTTTAGTTGCATGTGCTTATCTCCATAATTCAGAATTTTTAATTCACCTATTAAAATCAAAGAGTTAATTTTGCATGAGAGAAATACATTTTACTAGCATGAGTGAATGCTAGGCTGTTCTGGGATGAAAGACTGCTGCTTTTGGAAAGGAAAGCAGTTTTTCTCCAGGGAAGGCAGAACTGTAAGAAAATAGACAAATCTTCAGCTGCTTTCAGGAACTCAAGTGAAACAGGCTTGCTGTGGCTGTCAAGTATCATTTTTAGGCCATTTTTTTAACATCTGTAATCTCTTCTAGGCAGCTTTATTTACATTCAACAGCACTCCAAGTACATCCACACTCAGAGTATGTGTTATCAGGAGAATACCAGCAGCAGCAATAATAGCAGGTAAAAACGGATGCAGCAAGCAGCACACATCACAGTGCAGCCTTGTCAGCCTTGCTAGGAGCAGACATCTTAGCAGCGCAGTGCGTGGCCGTTAGGTACCAAATGCAAAGAGTGGAGAGAAATGGCTCAGATTCCGAATGATGGATTTGGAACTACAGCATCTCGTCAGGGCAGAGCCACTACAGCACAGCACTGTGGCACCCGCAGCCATCGCCTGTAATCCTCTTAGCTCCGCTGTGAGGCCGCCGCTGCAGTAAGACGCAAAGAAGAACCGCCTAACCTGGCTTTGCATTTTCATATGGCAATTCCTGATCCAGCCTCTTTTCCAGTAGAAAAAGGCATGCATTGAACAAGTGTATTTTGATGAAAAAGATATCGGCCAGAACTTCAGCTAGCAGAGAGAGTGGTTTTCTGTATCCATGCGGTGCTGAACCTGTCAGGGACTCTGGGCCCTTTAGATAGGCTACCTTGTAACGTATTGAAAATAGATATTTAATCACAGAGATTCAGGGGAAAGACAATGCAAGGAACAGAGTTCTTCACACTCATCGTTCCAGTCTCCCCCATGTGAGGGAAATAGTGTAAACTAAGCTCTGGGAGACTGTGGTCCTAAGACTCTTTCAGCAAAGGTGGCCTCCAGCTGCCTCTGCATCACCAGCTCACTCTTGCGTTACTCCAGCAGGCCTGGGTGTTGGACCAGGCAAAATTGGATGGGACCTGAGCCAGCCAGCTCTCCAGAGAGGTTAGAAAGCAAAAATAATGAGCCATAAGAATGTCTCTGCCTTCTCAGGGTTAATATACAGGACCAGAGGAGAGACTAGTGAGATCCCGGTGCCCCCATTCTCTTGCAGGCCAGCTGCCAGGAATAGTGGTACTTGAGGGAATTGCTGGAAAGGCACAAGACACCAATGTGGATGGTCTTGGGCCAATTCCTGGTCCCTGAAGACTGCTTTACTGCAGGTGAACCCCTTCTGTCAGAATAGTCCCAGAGGGTTTTGGTTTTGCCGGGGGATGCTTGTAGTGTTAGGCTTCCCTGACATGGACAATTATAAGAGCTGGAGACAGTGTTCCAATATTGCTGGTGTGCAGGGCACGGCAAATGCTGCGATATTTCTGTTTGCTTTAGAGCTCTACTGCGGAGGCCTGACAGCCCACCCGGAGAGCATCTGGGCTTTCAGCTTGTCTTGGGCAGAGCGTGGGTGTGCACATGTAGCCAGGGTGAAGAGGCACTGTTGTCCTGAAGTGAGGGATATCAGTGAACTGTAGTAAATACAGCACGCGTAGTCTGAGGAACATACTAGGGCCAAAGAGCGTACAGAGCAAAGGAGAGAAAAGTGGTTTCTTACCCAGTAGTTAATGAAGACTGCAGTTATTAGCGTACTGTAGAAAGCAAGAACTCCAGTCACTGCCACCATAATCCAGTAAGAGCTTGCAGACTGAGGCTCTTGTATTTGGATGGGTGTCTCTTTAAGGAAGAGAACAAAGACAACTTAAAGCACATAAAAGCAACAACCTTAGCCTCTGCTTATTTACTCTTTGCTCTAACATGCCCTGTGTATCAACCATATCAGGCACCATATTGAGATGTCTTCTCCAGGGATCAGGAATTTAGTCTTAATGGGCAACCCACGTATCTGGTTCCTGGGAAGGAAACATATTGCCTCAAGCCTTCGTGTGGGGAATGTGCGTAGGCCTACAGAGATTTCCCAGCTTACCTGTCACATGAATGACGGTCCCATTGCTCTTCTCGTTGTAGACATATGGGGGTGGATACATGACCTCGATTTTGCAGAAGTAAATGTCGGTTTGGTTGGCAGTCATATTCCAAAGTTTGAAGATTACTTTGTCTTTATCATGAATGCCCTTGCAGTTGAATTCTTTATTTGAATTACTGCTAATTTTGGTCATGTTCCATGAGACAAAGCAGACCTCAGCTGCACTGTCTGTGCCCTTGTGCAGCGAAGCTCGGAACTCCTTCCCCGTCCCATTGTACGTGTAGTTGCAGACCAGAGTCGCTGTTTTGTTTTCTACAGTGAGCAAAGGATGCTGAGCCACTAAAATCTTGTTTTCTGGAAGGGGGGGAGGTGGAAAAAAACACTTGTTTATAAAATACAGTATGAGACTTCAGAACCACACATCCTCCTCTGCAACTCTCCTCCCCGTCTGCCCGGCTGACACTCCCTCCTAAGGAGTACGTAACGTCTGAGCTGCAGGAGCAGTTCTCACAGGAGCTCTTGTTGCAGCCGTTCCCCTTCATATAAATAATTACACAGTCACTAGGGGACCCTGTGAGGTCAAGGGAGTTTTTCTTCAGTCAGAACATTAGTACAGAAAGAGGCCCAGGTAACTAAGATTTAACATTGAGAGTCAAAAGGCTACTCTCTGTGTGTGTGTGTGTGTGTGTGTGTGTGTGTGTGTATAAATATATATATATATATATATATATATGTATGTAAGACCATTCTAGTCTATCCTTTTCATAGTAAGTACGTTCCCAGGGAATACCATGGAGTAGAAATACAATGAATGTAATGCTTAGTTTATCTGTTAGAAATAAGAATATTATTTCTACCCTTGCTTTTTAATCCAAGGGCAGACTTGAAATGGTTCAGCAAATTCCACCTGCAAACTCTTCAAGGGTTTGGACCTTGGACGATGAACATTAAAAGCGTAAACTGCTATCACTTCAGTAAAAAGTCACTTCTCTAGTTAGCAGCTGAAGTAGATTCTTAATCTCCCAAAGGACCCAGGAGATCACTAACTTGACACTGCACTGGCACTTAGCACTTGAATGGCCTGCAAAAAACATGTCACATGAAGGCGTAATTCAGTTTGGATTGACTGGTCTGATACATAAACAGGAAATGTTTTCTGACATACAGAACTCTGCTACCATCTGCCAAACAGTGAAACACCACAAGGACTATGCAGAAAGACAACTTCTTCCAAGAAAAATCATCCTATACAACTGAGGCCCCACTCATCAAATGGTGACCTGTAAGAAAAAGGAAGTTTTGAATCTTAAGCTAGGAACTTGCCAGAAGGACAACCCTTTCATGTGTGTGTAAAACCATACAAATCTTCCTGAAAGCTCAACTCATTTATCAGCCACAGTTCTTGTATGAGGTCTCAGCAGCCTTTGGTAGATCCTTGGGAATTGCTGTGGCTGAGAGAATGGCAACTGGCATCTCGCTTCCTCAAAATCTGCTGCAAAACCCGTATCCCTTCCACTTAATCTATCTGAAGGAGACTTTGAACAGGCTGATAAGGGAAATGGTGGGGGGAGGAAGCCAGATCCAGAATACCCAGAAAACAAGTGTTTAATAATATTTAGGACTAAATGGCTGTCTATGAGCAAAATCTGTGTTCACATGTGCACACGAAGAGGAAGTACCCCCATCTCTTTAGAAGGACATTCCTTTGGGGCGAAGGCAACCCAAGTGCAGTTCCGTGCTCTGCTTGACTTAGGTCAAGGATATAAGCCTGTGTCCCACATTACAGGTGAGAGACTTGGCTTCTAGGTGGCTGCAGGAACATAGGACTGGGAGAGACCACTTGAGTCATCTGGTCCAGTGCACTGCTTTCAGAAACAGACATGTAAAACATAAGACACAGAAAACAAACACATTCATACAGTTGACATATCACTCACACAGATCCAGAAAGCATCAGCTCCAAATGCCACAAAGTGCATACAAAGATGCTATGAAGCTATTCTTTCTTTTTTGTTGCAACTGTTTCACATTGTACAACATTCACTATGAGAGTTGAGGGTGAAGGCAATGAACATACATGGTGGCTACAGCTGTCACCTGGGTTGGGGGAGATGCAGGTGTAATCCCTGCTCTGAATCAAAACAGTAGATGGGCATGAGTGTGGGTCTTCCACATCCAGAGTGAAAGCATTGACTCCACCTGGCTGTCCTGGGCTCTTGTTCCCATTCTTCTATCTGAAATGCCATTCTCGCTGTTAGAAGCTTTCCTGATCAAGGTTTGCTGCTGGTTTTGCTGAATTGCCACTCCGCAGCCAGCTCCCACTCTCTCATCACTGTGTAGCTGAAAAATTCCCGGCAGCTCTAGGTATCTGTAAGCTGGTGAGAGGGTCTATAAGACCATTTCTCTTGAGAGAAGAACAAGCCAGGTTTCTTTCAAGAGCTACTGCTGGTTTAGCAGGAAGTTTGGAGACTGACTCGGAAGCCCTCTGCTAGGTATAGCCTGGCACAGCAGTGGTACGACATGAAACAAAAAAGACTGGGACAGGGAGTGAAGTAAACACAGAGATGCGTGAGTTGGTCAGGACTATTGTTAGGGTGTGGACATTAAAAACAACCTGTGGCCAGCAGGTTTTCTGCTTACCAGCCCAACCCATGAAACCACTGAAGTTGGTAATTTCTCACGCAAAGTCTTGTTTAGCAGCACTGTCTTCTTGAGAGAGCAGGCAGGCACGGGACGAGGAATGCTCTGCTGTCTCGTCAGAGCACAGCTCCTCGCGGTGCTGAATTCCCAAGGCTGCAGGGAACCCAAACGCTGCGAAGGCTTTTGTTTGGGTGCAGAGTGAGCACCTGCTGGCTTTCCAACAGCGAGAGCCACAGATCCTGGAATCCCAGAACTGGGTGACGGAGTAATAACAGACAAGGTGGGTTTCTGTGGGAGCTGCCTGCCTGTGGTGAATTTTCATCGAAATGAAGACATTTCAGCAAAACACCTGAGTTTCATCGAATCAGCATTTTCCAACAAAGCCTCTTGCACAGGCTTAAAAGGCGTTTTAGCAAGGGGTGAGGTTTAGATTCCACCCCTTTAAAGACCTGCTAGTTGATCATATTTTTGTTGGCCAGAAAATCAGTCTTTGGCCTAGGTGGGAACGTGCAAGTCTCCTGTGGAATTGTTGTATATTTAGCATAGCACAATTCTACACATCTCAGTTCAGACAGAGTTACTCCTCAGATTTCTGCTGCAGTAGCATCAACCACTACAATCCCTATTGTTATAGGGACTAAATATGCTTTTGGAAGAGACCTTCTCTTTTTCAGAGAGTTTACAACCAAAATAGGTATTCAAAACAGACACTTATAGAAGCATTAGCACTTCAGAAAAATGCTTGCCAAAATATCTGTTTTTCATTGCAAGTGCTTACAAAAAGCAAATGAACACTTACTGCTCAGCCTACTGAGATTTTTACCATAGTCAAAGGAAACATAACTCTGAAAAATCCCATCTCTGAGAGACCACCTTCAAATGTTCTTAAAACTCTAATACAGAGGCCAGTGATTTTTCCTGCCTTTTGCTCTAGTGGGCTTATCTGGATTTCTGTAATCTGAATTACATAGCTGCATGCCTTGAGCTCCACTATTTAACTACAGCTTTGGACCCCTTTTGTCCCTGCCATGATATTGTGCTGATAATTGGAGACCAGACTCTTCTAATGCACCCGTCTAAACAAATAAGTTCCTTCAACTTATTTCTGTCACTTGGATTTATGGCCCAGTCTGCTGTGCAACACAGGCTGGATGTTGGTAACCTGGCTCCATGCTGTTGATGCTGGGTTGCAGGATGACTTTGAAGAATGGGGAAAGTTCATTTGTGGATCATTAAATGAAGACTTTTCCTACATGATTGGTTTAAGCTAAGCACCCAAATCTGCTTTCACAAAGTGGTTCTAGTATGTCAAATCTAAATTGACTGAGGGAGCTCTTTTGCCTTTCAGCTGTAGGAAAGAATTAGCGCTCCCTGTATTGCTTGGGCTGCAGTGCCAGCAAGGGCAAGGCAGGCTTAGCCCACGAGCGTGCCAGCAAGGCCCTGCTGTCATCCTGCTCCGCCAGGCCTGGATTTCTGTGAGACAGAGAAAGTCAATCGTGCCAAAATGTCCATTAGTTCTAGGGTGAAATACAGTAAGGCCAAACATCCCGTATTTCGTTTGTGCTCTAAGTGCGGTTTGAGTACATTTGCAGTAGGACCTGAGCACGGGGGAAGGCAGAGGGCTTGCACCAGGCGCTCTGAGAGGCCGGTGACCTTCTGGGCAAACGTGAGCTGGAGCTTCTTTTGCCTTCACAAAGATTGTTTTTCTCGTAAATGTCACTCTGAGTTGGTTAAAACGGTGAAACTCTGAAACATTTAGTATGTGTTTCCATTAGTGTATGTTTTCCCCTAAATAGGGTTGTGATTGCTGTTTCCCGAGCTATGTTCAGTCATGCTGAGTAATAATAAATGTCTATATGGAGGTACTTGGCCTTGACCAGCCAAGAAAATGGCAGCTGTGAAAAATTATTGTCTACAGTCTCAAAGAGCTGTAAAATCTAAAAATGTAAAAGCAGGGATGTCAGTGTGCACATGCTGCAAGCTTTCTCAGGATCTTAGGCTTTGTCAGCAATGGCTGTATGCTATCTCTAAATGCTTCTTAAGCTTTTTTCAAGCCTTATTTGTCACGTTAGGCGTATCTCATAATCACATGTAAGGTTTTTTTGCATCTTGAAAAAAATGCCATCCATACATAGTGTCAGTAAAACACTAGCTCTTTGATCCTAGACCCCTGATGCAAGCAAATCTCCAGCGAAATTCTTTTCCTTTCTTTTTTGTCAAGAAAGCAAAATAAAAACAACAAAGCATGGAAAATAATATTTTGATTTTTTTCCCAGAACTCTCCATGAATCATTGGCTATTGGAAAAAATAATCTGTAAAAAAATATTTTGCACTCCTCTTTTTTTTTCTTTTCCATGACAATTGCCTTCAAGAAGTTATTTGCCAGAACAAGGAAGCTGGAAGAAGTGGGGGTCTCTATAAGCAGAGTGAAGAAATGGCTCACTGAAGTTCCTGGGGGCTAGGGGAGGCGTGAAAGGAGCTAGCTCCCTCGCACGCAGACAGACAGACACACAGCTGTGTCGTGAAGCCGTTCTGTTTTGCTGCTGCTGGTCTGTGGTGTTCAACTACATTTACTTTTCTTCCCAAGGTGCAAGGGTGTCTCCTGCTTACTCTGGTTTTAGGTCAGCCAGCTGGGTGTTCAGTGTGCAGCTGAACAGCTCTGCCCCTTCCAACTGTTCTAGACTTGCTCTTTGCTAAGCTTTCCTCCTTCGGTGCAAGCGCTGCTGGAAGCACCATGTTTCATAAAACACAGGTGATGCTTTTGCTTTAATCACACACAGTCTAAGCAGAGAGTTTTGTTTTCTTGTTTTGTTTAACAGGAATTTATTATGTCATTCTAATCTCAGCTAACCTTGTCTCATGCCTCTCCTGCGTTCTGATAACCTTAGTGGGTTAGAGGTTGATTTGACACCCGGAGACCATAAGCCAGGAGGTTATGCGGGTAGCAAAAAGATGAGGTCATTTGTGGTATGCTGCAGTGGGAACCCGCTTACATTGCTTAATTCACAAAATACGCAGGACAGGCAACTTGCTCTACTGCCTCTGTGAGAGACCGTAGCAAAGTAGTTATTTAGCCAAAAAGGCGGGGGGAGAGGGGGCAAACTTTGTAAACACTGACACTACTGCAAAAGGGAATGAGCAAACTGATTTTTTTAAGACGCCTTCCAGCTTTACAGTTCTGCCGTTCGAACCGAATATGCAGCACTTGTTGGGGCAGCCTCTCAGCAGCAGAATGGGACAAAGCCGGTCTTTGGTAAAGCAGAATACTGGAGGCCTTTGTGGCTTGAGGAGGTCCTGCAGGGTTCCTCCTGCTTTAATGCTTGCCACATACTGTGGCTCATTCATCTTGGGGCCAAAAGGAAGAAAGGTGGAAAAGAAGCATGGGAAGATGAGAGCCCGGAGAAGCTTGCTAACTCATGTGCTTGACTTTAAGCAGTTGAGCAGCCTCAGTGAAGCTATTGGAGAAGCTCAAGTGCTTAATGCAAAATAAGTGTATAAATGGCTATCAAATTGTGGCACAACCCCTGTGTCTGAGTAACACACGCTACATTTTATTTTATGGCAATTGAAAAAAGTTGTTTAGAAGCTGCTGATGTCTCATGGAAATTTTTTCAACTGTTCACCCACTGCTGCTACTTATCCCCTCCTGGAGTTAGTGTCTTCTCTGACAACCCAGTTGCCTGCTGTGGAAATAATTGTGATGTTGCAAACACAAATTATAAACACGGGGAAAAGGATGAGGAAGAAAAAGTGCACGACTGTTGAAAGAAAAGTAGATCGTGGTTTCATGCAAATTGCAATGCCTTTACTAAGGAAAAGAATTACAGAAAAATAAGGCATGAACAAGGAAAAAATAGAATCAATTATAGCTCTTGTGTTAGGAAAAGCAACTCTTTAAAGATGTTCCCTATGTGAAAAGTTTTGCACTGGAAAACAGATTTTTGTTCTTTTCTGTATATTCCCTGTAAAATACAAAGCGCTGATACTTGGAGAAGACCCAACAACAAGCATCCACAGGCCAGCAAACTGAAAAATTGTCTGCCTCAGGATTATCCTAGCAAAACCCATCAGCCCTTGCCTTGCCTTGCGTTTTGATGTACCCTTTGGAGAGATGTGTTAATTCTGGACAGACTAACACTGTGTCGGCGAGGGACAGCGCCAAGACAAAACACGCTCCGCCAGGACTGAAGAGTCGGAGAGATTCACGGAGACCTCGGGACTTCCAAGTCACAGACAGACAGCTTTGTTGCTGGAGATGTTTTTTTAAAAAAAGCTAGAGGTCTAATAAATATCAACAGATTGCTAAACAAACAGAAATCAGGTACTTAGCGATTCCCAGCCTCCCAAATCTGAGCTCAGCAAGCAACTCTACTCTTGTTCCTTTACCTGCTGGGTGGGTTCAGCCCCAGCCCGGGGCCCGGGCCGGGCCGTGGGGCAGGGGGAGCTCTGCGCCGGCGCCCTGGCGGGCCGGGGGGGGAGAGGGGGCCCCGAGAGGCCCTGCCGCCACGGCCGCGCAGACCCCCGGGGAGGCACTAAGCCACGCAGGCACCCGTGTGGTCAGAACTTGTCACGTCTGGGGGAGTGTGGGGTAAAACCCCCTCCACCTGAGCATGCAATTTCCAAATGCATCCAAAGAGAAGCCAAGTTACAAAGGTAGCTCTTGGGTCTTGGAGGAATACTTGTGGCAGGAAAAAAAACAGCCTCTGAGTTGCATCAGGTTGCTCCCTATGCAGCCTTACCGGCACGCTCTGTCTCTCCCCTTACATCCCAGCACAGGACAAGCTGTGCAGAATGAATTTAAAGCTGCACTAGACAGTCTCCCTCCTGGTGAGGAAAGCGAGGAAGAAGGGTGGAAAGGCTCAACGTGTTTCCCAGTTACCTGTTGCATGAGCGGCCGGGAGGAAGCAGAGCGCCACGAGGATCCCCAGGAGCATGGTGCTGATGGTGGGCCCCGGGCCTTGTCCTCACCCCGCGAGCGCCGCAGAGGCGCGCGGGGCTCTGCACCACCAGCCACGCCGCGAGGCCCAGCTGCACCCTTGGCCACTCGCACCGCTGCTCTTCTCCTCCTCCTCCTCCTCCTCCTCCTCCTCCTCCTCCTCCTCCTCCTCCTCCCCCTCCGCAGCGTGCGATATGCAGCCAAGTGAAACTGCTGCAATGGCAATGCTTGAACAGGAAGTTTAAGGTTTTTTTATGACTTTAGCGTTAGGAAGCCTCTGTGCCTCTGCAAAACTCGGAAACATCTGAAAGGTGGTGGGAACCCGCCTTGCCAAATAGGGACTGTCGTCCCCGTGGTGCTACATGTGCGCCGGTGGCCGGGGCTTTGCAGGCTGCTCCTGTGACAGCGAGGACTGGGCTTCGCCCGAGACGCAGGGCTGCTGCTCCACCAAGAGTCTGGACGAACGTACCCTCTTCCCGGTGGAAGCAAGCAGCAGCTTCCACGTTCCCGACGGCCTGACCTGGCCCCGTCAGCACGTTCTGCGCCCGAGGCACTCCATCTCTGCCCACTCGTGAAAGCAGAAAGCTTGCTGTGTGCTGGCTTGCTTTTGCCCCTTCCCAGCCCCCGGGATCGATGCCTTTTGGCAGTAGGTGACCTAGGTTTGTTCATTTTCATTTTTCTGCACCAGCTTGCCACCTAAATGCAGACCAAACATTGCACGAAATAGCTGATCTAGTATACCTTCCCTTTTCTAAGAAAGATCCTGACTTATAAATGACCGTGACTGTAATGCGGTTTGCATCTAACTAAAGGCAGCATGCAGCAAGCACACTTCTCAGTCAGTGCTTTTATTAGAGGTCTTTTTATTTAAAGTTACTCTCTCTGACTCATTGCATAAGCGTTTTCTCCTCTTTTCCCTGCAAGCCTGATGTCACCTCGCCCCTTGAAACAGCAAGATTGTGCGAGCTGGTTGATGGCATTTATAGCTGTGAAGAACTCTGCTTATTGCCTGTTCACTTTGGCCACCAGCATAGAAATAACTGTATAGATGCCTTTAATAGATAACTCTGTGATTTATCTGAGAAGAAAGGAGAGGTGCTTTCCAGGAAGACTTTCAGGAAAAGTGGGCTGTAGTAGAAAGGTTTGAAGAGAAATGAACTGTTCTTCCTTTTGCCTGAGTATCTGAGGTCTTTAAGCCATGCTTTATCAGAAATTATCCGTGTAACCTAAGTGCAGCTTTAGCTGGTGTATCCCTCCACAATCTGGGAATTTTAACAAGGTGCTTATCGTTTATAATAGGTGCAAATTTCCTGCTATCCTGAAAGTCTTGGAGTTTCCTCACGCTTAAAAAAAATAGAAAAAAGAGTCAGATTCTCTCTGTCTCCCAGCCCACTTTTGCGGTTTCTAGATAAAAATACTAAAACCTTTTTTGAGTCACATGAGCGTTCCTGCACTTATCAGAGAAATGGTCCCAACTTATCTTGAGGTAAGAATCCCCCAACACGGTTGCAAAATTCAGTATCTTTTCGCTGAGCTGTCCTGTTTTGGGGATGGAAAACACTGCTGTCACATCTTCTGGCTTGGATAACTGAATGTGCCCAAAGTGTGTCAAACCTGCTGTAGATACACATGCTTCTGTATCCTGGACATCAGATCCCTTCAGTATTTGGGATACAGACTGGACGTGCACAGGGAGTACGCTCTTCCCCTGCCCCCGGATTGGCAGAGTATAATATACTCTGGACTGGGCAATGTCAGAAGAGGAGAGAGCGCTCCAGCCATGCCGTTCGTTGGCGTATATTGGCAAAGGAGCAGCATTCAGGTGGAAAGCTGACTGGGGAAATGTTTAATTGTCCCTGCAGCTGTGTGGGAAGAGACTCTGCTCTAGGAACTACCACCGAAAGGCAAAACACGAGGGAACAGCGTGGCCTCTCTTCTGTTTGGCCATGGACCCATTTATGCCCTTCCATCTCTGATTGCTCCTCGTGTGCCTCTCTCGTGGTGAGGACAGGCCACGGCATGGTTTGCAAACAGGGACTGGACTGCTGAAAGAGAGGAGAGGCAAGAGGAGCCACTGAGAACGTATAAACTGTAGCCCTAAAAAAGCAGGCATGATTTATTTGCTCTGCTGATGAACAAGCAATCCTGGCATTGTGCTCTCCAGGCGCTCAGGTTCTTTTGTCATGTTGTTTGGCCTCTTGTTTTCCTCTTTGATCCCTGGAGTAACGAAGGGCACTTTTTTCAGGTAACTCTGCACTTGGTTTTCTTGTGTTTTAAAAGGACACAAGTCGTCATTGTGTTCCCAAGGGTATGGCTCCTTTCCTTCTCCAAATTGCAGCTCTTGCTCTAATTTGAACAGTTGGTTTCCAATCACTTAGACGCTTGACTTTGTCACTTCACATGTACGATCTTTCTCTATTGTCCAAGCTATTGTGAGAGTAGGGGAAGAAGATATGATAGCTTTCAGTAAGTGGTCTTGCACACAGGACAAGCCACAGCTAAGCTTATCTAGGAACAAAAGCCTACGAGCGTCCCCCAGTATGCCCTCACTCTTAATTCTTCATTATTCTCCCAGGCACTGCAAGTATCTCTCTTTCTATATTCCAAGCATTACCTGATGGTGTTTTGCTGCGACATTAATTCAGACACCATACACTACTCTCCTTACCCCATTTCCCATTCAGATTTCAAGCTGTTGAGTCTGTCTGTATTCTGTCAGACAGGCTCTGCTTGCTGTCACAGCAGTGGAAATCCAGACTAGCATTATAATTTCAGTGGAGCTAGAGCTGTGAGAGAACTGAAAGAGCTGCGAATGTAATTTGGGCATGTTTGGGAAGGAGAAGGTTTCCTTTCCATCACAAAATGGCTAAAATCCCAGTCCAAGAGAAGTAAATGGTAATTCAGTAAATGGATTTTTGAGGTACCCAAGAATCTACCCCAGGGGCTTGGGATTTTTTACCTGTCGCAGAATGTAGATAAAATAACAGTCCAGATACTTGATCTCAGCATTTCATGACAACTTTTAGAAAAGCAAGCACTGACAGGAGCTATTACTTGATTTTTTGAGAAATGCTGATATGATCTACTATGGTTTCTCCAAGAATTATCTGGGTATTTTTAAAATAGTCCCGAGAAATCCCAAGCAGGCTGCCACTTTGCCTTTATGCTAAAGAATCAGGAAGTACTGACCCACATATCGTGAATCAAGTATGCAGCTTTTAAAGTCAAACAGATTCCAAAAATTTTATGATCAAACAAGTGGATAGTTTAGAACCTAATCTTGAAATAAATGAAGTCTTCCTTCAGTCACTGGAACTTGTATAGTGCCCTAGTTGTTCCCAGCACGTACCTCTGTTCTCGAGCAAATAAAAGTGTAGGTGCATGCTAGAAGAGTAATTGCAACCAGATACTTTCACTCACTTATCCCTGATAACTTCCATCTAAAGGGAAAACAGTAGGTCACTAAGATTCCTGTTTAACTTCCATTAGACAACTAACTTTTCAGTCCCTGGACTATCTTGCAAATCCACATAGAGAACATACGTAACAGTTGTCGGAGGGAATCTTCCTCTCTCTTCCCCACCGCGAAGAGTCGTAACAGAGACCTTGTCTGAGCGATCTGGGTAGGCTTCATTCTGCTTGTTCTGTATACTTGTGTGTTGTTCAAGGGCTCCAGTAAATGCACTCGTTCTCACGACTGCAAGGCTTAGAACATCTTTATTCTTCCGTTGCTGCTGCAAGTAATAATTTATTAGGAATAGTGTTATGCATACTTGATAAAGAGGGAAGGTTGATACTTTCAAATCTTTATTACGAGGAGAATGTGCTCTTAACTAGTTGCTGTGGAGATGCAGAAATAGGGTGATAGAAAGTGTTCAACAAATTGTTCATAACCAGGGAAGCAGTGGATGTTATCTATGTTGTTCATCACCCACTCTGTCCAATAAGCTAACCCGACAGAGCTATACAGCGCTCGTCATCTGAAGCACTTCATGGAGGAAGTTACATATGATTATCTTCATTTTGCAGGTGGGGAATAATGGAGTCCCAGCAAGCTGAGGAGACATGCCCAAGGACATACCTCAGGTTAGTGGCAGAGCTAAAAATACCTAATAGCCCTGTGATATCTAGCTTCCAAGGCCTAATCTGCTTTCTGACAAGAAAAGCAGTTCTACATTGCGTTCTACATTGTCATTTATTATGTGCACTCATGAATTTTAATTGTGTTGTGAGTCTTTTCAAACCCTTCCTTCTGTGAATTCAGATGCCTTTATACCACGAGTACAACCATTACAGTTAGAGGAAAAAATCAATATATTCCTTCAGAAAGAATTTTAAGTTGGTTTTCTGCACCTTAAAATGTTACACTGAAGTCTGATATGTAGGAACCTGCCAGGGCCAGAGCTTAGTATTGCATGTCACAGCAGAAAGGAAGTTTTGTTTTTTGGAAAGATGTGAAATTTTTGTTTCCAGCCCTCAAGATAGCAGCCCATAAATGTGTCACTAATCCAGGACTAAGTGCTGCCATCAAACCTGTGTAATGTTGAGAGAGAGCTTGAGGGAAGCCTTCCCTATTTGAGGAAATAAACATTTCCCTGACAGGCTGATTATTTTTTAATGCCAATAGCTGGAAGCTGTTCATTTGCATTTGTTGGAGGAAAAAAAAAGAAGGGGCAGGAGTTCACACATGTACATTCTTGGCTCTTTTTAAGTTAAAATGTCATCCAAGTTTCAAAGTGGTAACCATTTCTTCCGGCTGCACCTATTCTTAGTTTGGAGTGTTAGAACAAGTCTCAAAGGAGGTGGATTAATGGGTAGAGAGGGAATGGCTCAAAGCTGCATGATTAACTGTATCTATCACCTGCCTGTGATATGACATATGGCTGTTGCTTCATTAGAGGTCATGTGTTTGGGTAGGAACACCTGAAATAAGGCATTGCAGGTGAGTACGTATATGCTACATGTTCCCAGATAAAAGAGTTTTCAGATTAAGGTTGGAGGGAAGGTCACTTCTCTTCTGAGAAGTGACAAAACATTTCTATTAACAGCACTGCCTGCCCCTCATTTCTCTTGGGTGGAAAAGGTGAGTGAGACCCCGCATATCACTGTTGATGTTGACAGAATTGTGCCAGTTTACCTCAGCTGAGGACCTGACCCTGGGGACTGGCAGAGCACACACAGCATGGAAAAATGACCCTTTGCTCTTCTCAGCCTCTGTTTTAGAGCAGATGCCAGGCAGCTGGCGAGACCTGCTCTAGCCATTTAGTTTCTACAGTGAATGGCAGGCCAGTGATCTTCTGCTCTTCCTAAGAGGAGGGGTTTGGGGAAAGTTGGAAAATATCCAATAAAGCCATGAAGAGTATGGCAACGAAGCAATGGTGTCATGAACATGAGTGACTTCAGAATGCCTCATTTTTTAAAAGAGGGAGAATCTCTTTCCCCAGTACGTAGCTCTTACCCTGATGAAACCAAAAGGTATCAATGAGCACAGCAGGAACACTACAAGCAATTTTAAATAAGGGGCAGTATCTTCCAAAGTACTTAAGACATAGAGGTCTTGAACTCACAAATTCAGAATTTAGTTTTGTGCAAAAAAAGCACCTTCCAGATCTGGTTGTCTATGATTTCTCCAGAAAAGTTACACAGATCCCTGAATATCTCTTCTTTCTCGACCACATGGCCAAAAGTGCCTGATTTTTGCCAGTGCCTGTTCAGAACAGCTCTGCTGCATGCCCTGCAGAGCATGTCCTCAGAAACAGAAAGTCAAGATCCCAGGCTCAGAGCACTCACCTGCACTGTATAAGGTGAGGGGCCAAATCTCTCCTCAGCCTGCAACATCTCAAACCCATGGGTTTTCTTTCTGACTGTCTTTCTCTTTGCAAATGGTACCTCAGCTTATGAGACAGGTCTTGGTGGACCATGCGAGAGAGAGAACCAGGACAACTGGTAAAGGTCGGCTCAGGAGCTTACGGCTCAGTCTGGAGCTGACGGGCTGTGTCCGTGTTAGACAGCATTATTAGTAGTGACTCTTCGGTGCTGCCCAAGTGACCCTGAGGCAGAATTACTTGTTGTGTGTAGTATTCTGCCTCAAAGCGCCCTAAATACCAAGATTTTAGTCTGCCGGGGCTGTGTTCCCTCCACCTGATGGCAACGCGGAGTATCACAGGTCCTGCAGCATGGTGCGAGGGCCTGTGGGGGCCAAGGAGGACGGTTTTCTGGGATGGTGTTGAAAGACTGTCGCAGGGAGCAGGAGTCCAACCCTGTGAGGTACACATCCAATATCACCTGCCTGGAGCTGGCTGGTCTGCCAGCTGTGCCAGCAGTTCCTTTTAAAGAGAATTAATTGACTTATTTCAGAGGGAAGCCAAAAGCAGCACGTGAGCACTGTGGATAATCAGGAAACCAGGGCCCTGGAGTGAAATAAGAAACAAATCAAACTGACGGTGTAGACAGGCCATGAGTCACTTGGCAAATTTTACCCTTAGTAAGGGAATGTTGTAGCTGGGGTTTTAAGGGAATTGTCTGCATTGCATTAATTTGTAGAGAGCAATATGCGTAGCCTACATTTTTGGTAGAGCCTCAGCTAGAGAAAACGCTCCCGCCCCTTGAGGCTCAGAAGATGAGGCTTACAAGGCTTTGAAGATGTATCTGATTATGGGAGCCTTAGCTCTCGCTTCCTCATTGTTTTGTTACTTCTGTCTCACCCAAATGTTGCATTTTATAAATACAGTGGTAGCATTATCAGCATATTGCATATACTGTGGAGCACCGTGCATTCACTGTTCTTCCCATTTGCACAAGCGTGGAAGGAAGCATTACTCACATTTCTGAACAATTCAAAGCAGACCAGAGCGCTGCGTGCCGTGGCTGCCGCTCGCAGGCGGCGTCCGAGGGGCTGCTCGGTGCCCTAGCCGTGCACAGTGGAGTGTATTTTTTGCAATTACTTCATTCTGAGTAGCCCTCACAGGAAATAATTATTTTGGTAGACACTAATAAACTCTAACTTGTAGTGTAAGCATTTCCAAATTACTCCTTTCCCTGAAGACAGTGGCTTCTTTAGGTCTAGGCAAACCTAGCTTATGTCCAAATTCAACAACTTTCTGCCTGAAAAGTGCCCTATTCTTAGACTGTGGTGTTGCCAATACCAGCCTACGGAGTTGTTCTCTGCCAAAGCACTATGAGAAACAGACCTTTCATTGTATTTCTGCTGCAAAAAAAAAAGTACTGAGTCATAGCACATTGGAAATGTTTGCTGGGCCACAGTACGAAAACGCTATAAATATATTAGGAAGAGATTTAAATATTTCCACATAGGAACTAGGAACCAAAATTCCTGAGTCTTAGCTGTGAAAACTGCCTAAAGCAGGGGGGAGCCTTTCTCAAACCGCAGTAGGTAAGCTTCTGCTTACTCATAGGAATTGCGATAAGTACGTATTTTATGTTGGATTTTCCTTGGAAAAGGAATCCTGCCGTAATTCAGCATGTCACCGTTCCTTCGAACTGTTCCTCAGAACAGGAGCTTGACAAGAGCCACTCTGCTGCTCGCAGACCTTCGCCAAGACCCGGGCGGGTTCAGAGGGTAGGAATCCTTGCTGGCTTGAAGTGAAGGAGAAGACTCCTATGCCAGTTTAAAAATCCATCCACACGAGAAGCAGGAAGGAGCTAGACCTGCGCAGGAAACATCTCCGAGCCGTCCGGCGGCTGTCGGGGTGGGGGCGCCGGGTCTGCAGCCTTTCGCTCGCGCTGCTGCTGTGTCCGTGCGCATGGATTCTCTTACAGGACGACCACAATAACCCCACCTTGCCCGACGGACAAAGTTGTGACCCTGCAGATGTGCTGCTGCGTATCACCTCTTGCAGCTGTCTGAATAATCTTTCAGAGGATATTAAAATAAAATCTAATTTTAATATCTCACTAGGCCCTGGATGCTATTAAAAACAGTGTCAAAACTCAAGTTTTGCTGATTTCAGAACAGTCTGCAAGTTTATAAAAATTAAAGTAGCTTTTCGTAGCCAAAACCTCTTAAAGTTTTATGGTAGAATTGGAGTTCGTGATTAAACTTCTAAGCTTTTACTTTTATACATCAGATACTTAGTTTTCTGGTGTAATTTTTCTTTGGCGTCAGCAGATTTTTGCTGATGACTCCGTTAGCCCTAATTCTCCCTCTTAAGGTAGTACTTGCAAACGCTTTTTTTTATGAAATATTCTCACAAGTCTCCCAAGTGTCCATGGGGCATATCAAAAAGACAATCATTTATTCACATCCTCCTCTAATAATTGTAAGTAATTTTTAAATGCTTTTTTACAAAACAAATTACTCCATGTAGTATTTTGCCTATTCAGTCAAATTTCCCTTACTTAGTATTAGTATTAGTCACATTCCCATGATTAGTTGCATATGGGTTTTGTATTACATGTAACGTCTGACCGTTGGGGGCTTTCGCAGAGCGAGCCTGCAGGATGAGAGGCAGATTAGTAAGCAGCCGCGTGGAAGCTGATGGAGTTGGAAGGAAGTGATTCGTGACTATTCATGATTAGATCTCACTCCTGGTTTCCAGGGGTCATGTTTATTTAAACTGTTATAGTTTAGCAGTTTATTTGCAAGGCCTAAACATTCTGCAAATGATTTGTAACACACACTGGAAGCCTGTCATGCAGGGGCATTAGTATTTGTTCAGTAGCCGATGTGCTTCCATCGGTACCCTCCTGTTTTAAGAGTTTCCGTTTCTCCGTCAGAAAACACAGTGTGTGAGTTAGGCAGCCAGCCACACACCCTTGAGGGAAAAAGTAAATCGGGTATGTTCAAAGACATTGGTCTGTAAACAACTCATCAATTGAAAAGTGTTTGTATAATCTGCTTGGTGAATGTTTACAATTAATTCTACAAACATGCAAGTCGGGACAATTTGATGGTCGAGCCACAAATAGGAAAAAATGGACTAAATTAAATGGATCACTTATTAGCATAAACAATTCATCCAGCTCTGGGTCTGGGGAAATTGCGTTAATAAAATTGCACTAATACAGCTAGTAAAAATAGATTCCTCTTTTTCTGAATGCCTACAGGGGATAACAGTGTGAGGGAAGTAAATCTGTAAAAAGGAACTAAATATCTTTGATTGTATTAGGGCAACTATTTGCAAAGCATCATCTCTAGTAGTCCTGCAATAAGGGAAAGGAGATGGCGCATCTAGCTCTTTTTGACCTGTTTCAGGAGAAAAATACAAGGCTCCTTTTTCAGCCTTTCCACCTGGCTGTTTTGTAAAGAGGTTCATCTGGCACCATTACTTTGATATTCCCGCGAGTGCTCTCGGCTCTTCCCTCCGTCGCCGGGGGTAGCTTCGGCCCGTTTCCTTCTGTTTCCTTCCCTTTGCAGGAACGTTGCGTTGAACCTAAGCTGGTATCGGAGCGCTTGAGCCAGTATCAGTTGTGGAGGGTGGGAACCTGCAGAGGTGTCAAGAGCAGGAGACGGCGCCGGAGCGCTCGAACTGGCTCTGCATATTTGTTATCATCCCATCGGGCAGAGCGGTGGTCGTGGGCTAGGAGAGCACAAGCCGTCTGGGGCCCAGGCGCTGCGGCTGGTTTTATCTGCGTTCCAGAAAACCCGAGTCTCGCTGAGCCCTTCCAAGCAGAGCAAGCCCTGTTGGTCTGCACAACGGGGGAGCCTCTTCTGTCACTGATCAGCATTTAAGGTCTTGCATCTTACTGTGAATAACAGTAAGCACCACTCTCGCACCAGCATCCTCAGCTCTGCAGAGCATCCTGCTTGGCCGCTCGGCCCCTGCACTGCAGGGCACCACTTGGTCCGCGTGGACCAGCCCCTTTCAGCCACAGTGGGGACAGCGGCTTCCAGCGCCCCTTGGCCTGACAGCGAAGCTGCCCCACACGTATCTCCTTGCACAAAAGCGTTCTGGTTTGTCTGAAAACATACACGTTCCTGTACAAAACACTCCCCGTCATTTGCTAGTTTTTAAAAGGGTCAGCATTTGGACACAGTTTGGCCAGGCTGAAATCTTGGCCCCAGTTAAATCAGTGGGAGGTTTGCCATGGAGCTCGTTGGGCCAGGATTTCATGCCAGTGCGTTGTTTGAGCTATTGAACCCCGCTATGCTGGTAAGCCTGGACTGCGGACCATGTGAGAAGTCTGTCCCTTAACACTTTGTTTTCCACTGTATTCCATCCTGGCCAGAAATGTTGTAAAGCTTTTTTTTTTTTTTCTTTTTTCCCCCCTCTAATATCTAGCTTATCCTGCTCCTAGCCCCAGACAGAACATGAAAGCAAGGCAATGAGCGCCTGCATCCTTGAGTAGATGTGAAGCTGCAAAATATAGCTTTGTCTACCCTTCCTAAAGTTTGCAGGTGCTCAGGTTTTGTGTGAGACACGTAAGTTATGGGCTGTGGTATGCTTATGTGGTTACATCACATTTTAGGAAATGATGCTGGAAGGATGTAGATTAGCTTGCTGATTTGTTAT
Organism: Dromaius novaehollandiae; assembly: GCF_036370855.1. NCBI lineage: Eukaryota > Metazoa > Chordata > Aves > Casuariiformes > Dromaiidae > Dromaius > Dromaius novaehollandiae. The sequence continues at coordinate 39,168,000 of NC_088104.1, forward strand.
TTCACTTGTAGTTGTTCCATCGACGCAACTATTGTTCAAGTAAGATGAACACAGGCTGAATGCTGATAATTTCCGGGGGTATCATCTCACATGTCATGAGTGTAGGAGCCAGCTGACATCTTGAGCAGTTTCTGATCCAGACATTTTAGAACCTGAAAAATATGTTAGGTTTGGCTCTTGAAACCAGAAAGGCCATATGCCTTCTGAGTGTGCTGTCTCACCAGAGAAGCTTACACACAAGCCTTCTCTAGTTTGTCCTGTACATTTGCAAAGACATCTTTGCTATTAGTAGTAAAATGTGTTCAAATGGAATATAATTTCAGAAGGATACGGTTGTGCTGTGTTGTGGGCAGTTGGCAGCTGTGATTCGTACCTGGGTAAATGCACTTTAATGGGTGCAGATGAAAATCCAGACAGCTGTATGTTTCCCAGCAAGAGCAAATGTATCTGGGGCTGGCATAATTATCTGTCTCTGTAGCATTTGTGAAAACCCTGATTCTCCTGATGGGACTAGAAGCGCAAGAGACTTTAGCAGCTGGAGACGCTGCCAGTTTTTGAAAACTTTCACAGAGCACTCTGTGCACCTTGCATCAGATACCACGCGCTGATAAGAAAGCCTCAGAGGCATCTGCACTCTAGTGCAGTCTGGCAGAAAACGTCTGTACAGTATTGCTCAAGAAAAGGGAGGCCTAGAACTCTCCTTGCTGTCCGGGTAAAATGCTGACCTTGGATTAAAATCATAAAAATAAATGTGATTAAGGTCTGGTTTGTCAGAGGGGCAACTGCTTCCAGCTTATATGGTCTTCCTTTGAAAACTGAATACTCAGGAGCTTCGAACATCACAGTGAATATCTCCTGATGTCTTTTTCCTGCTTTCCCCTCATCTCCTGATCAGCAAGTGAAGGGCTGCTCTCTATCCTTTCTAGGAGAAGTTAAAAGCAGGAGCACGACTTTTGCTTAGAGACCATTTGGATGAAGTAGAAATCTCTGACTGGGGTCTTCATGGCTTTCAAGCATCAAGCACCTCATGATCACTTCAGTCAGCTATGGGGAGCTGTACAACTGGCCTGGGACTGTTTTGGTTTGTTTTCAGTGCAGCAAACCCCTGGTCTCAAATTCTGGTGGTGGACTGACAGAGAGCTAGCTTGGTTCTGAATCCAGCTAGTCTTTCACTAACACATCAGCTGTAAGAGAAGTCATCCTTTCTCAGGCATTTGCATAAACACCAACATATAATATTCTTTGCACATCCCAGCATATGTTGCTTACTGGGGCACCTACTCTGATGACAAAGATATTTCACTAATCAGACCATGAATCGCTGTCACGTGAAGAGATTTTTCTACTAGCCTTCTGTGCTCTTACAGTCTGTTTTTCTTCTCTCATGGTGATCTTCTGCGTATGGCAGGTTATAGGTTGATTTTCAGGTTTGAAGTTGGTAGGGGAGAAAGTAGAATATAGGTAGAAGTTGCCATGCATTGGTGGAGTTTACAGGCACTAATGGGAGGAGAGGGGGGAACAGCTAAATGAAGACAATGGACCTCAAGAAGACATATTTCAAAACATTCGGAGAATTTGTAGGAAAGATCCTATTCTGGGTACATGTAAGGGGAATGCTGTTAAGAAGGAGAAGAAACGTATTAAGAAACCAGCAGATTACTGAGGATGAGGATACCACCATGGCACTAGCATGTAGGATTGAAACACAAAAGCAAGGGCAAAAAAATGAGGTAACATAAGAAAAGTCCCTAAAGGGTAAGGAGGGACATTTCTGTAGGTACACTCAAGGTGAAAAAAATCCCAGGGAAAGTGCTGATTACTGAACAGAAAGGGGGAATGTTTCTGAGACAGTGGTATGCCCTTTTTGTCTCAGAGGGGCTTCAGGGGTCAGTTGCAGGCATGTCGCCAACACAGGTGACACCCCAGGAAGGCAGTAGGATCTGCACCTAGAATAAGGAGAGAATGGGTTGGAAAGGGCACAAAGAAGCCAAGCGTTTTCAAGTCGGCTTGATGGATTGTAAGCCAGCATACTTGGAGTATTAGCTGGTGTAATTTCAGAACCATTTGTAGTTTTCTTAAGGTGAAGGCATGAGATATCAAAGAAGGGAGGAGGGCAAATGTAATACTTATCTTTAAAAAGGGGAGAAAGAGGGCTCAGGGTGTTATAGAGCGATCAGCTTAATTTCAGTTCCCAGAAAAATACTGGAAAAAGTATTCAAACCGTTATGAATAAGCATCTAGAAGAAAGCAACATGGCTTTGTGAAGAACAGGCCATGTCAAGCCATCTAATTTCATAATTTGATGAGGTAATCCTTACTGTGTTGGCAGGGAGAAGCAGTAAATGCCATATATCTTGATCTTCCTAAGGCTCTTGGCAGAGTTTTATGTTAGCAAGCAAGAGAAACACGGGCCAGGTGAAACTACTAAAAAGTGGGTATCAGACTGATTGGAAACCATTCTCAGTAGTTCACTGTCACAGTAGAAAGATAAACTGGGTTCCTCAGCAGTCTGGCCTGGCCCGGCACTGTTCAGTGTTTTCGTTAATCATATAGATGATGCGGAGAGTCTGCTTTTTAAATCTCCACACAGGTCTGGGTGGGAGGGACTGCAAGCATGGTGGTGGATAGGATTAGTATTGTAAAAACTCTGAACAAACTCTAGAACTGGTCTTACACAAAAATGCAAGGTACAGGTTCAACACCTCTGCGGGAGCAATCTGCAGCACGAGTATGCAGTGAGGATCAATGGGTTAGACAGTGGCTCTGCGAGGGGGGAAAAAAGGGTGATCTGGGACAGTTTCATGGATCACAGGCTAAATGTGAGTCACTGATGTCCTGCAAAAGACAATCGCCACACTGCACAAACTCGGAGGATGGACTGAACATTATATGAAATCATCTTTCCTCTTGGCTCAGCATTGGTAGTGCCTTGGCTAGAGCAGCCAGTGGTGGTCAGGGCCCTGTATAACCAGAAAGCAGTACCCAGCTGGAAGGAGGTGAGGGGAGAGCAATAAGAATCGCTAAAAGAGAAAAGACTGAAGGACGTGTGTTTACTGAGGGAAGAGCTGACTGAGTGGAGACATCACAGTCTTTGAATACACAGAAGGCTGCTGCAAAGAGGAAGGAAATGGCGTGTGCTCCTTGTTTGTGGTAGGCAAGGCAAATAGAGCTGGGGTTGGACTGTCGAAAATGAGAACTGGGCATTAGGAAAAGCTTTCTGAAGGCAAGGGTGCTTGAGCAGAGCAGTGGACTGAGCACATGTTCCAGTCTCCATCTCCAGCCTGGAGGCTTTTAAAAACTAGCTCGATGGACATCCACCTTGAATAGCTTAGGGGGCATACAGGTCCCGCTCAGGATCACGGTGTCCTCACGACGTTTTTCTGTAGCCATTACAAAGTAGGTAAAACATCACGAGTAGATAAAATATTTGTAAAGCTTTGTAAAGCTTTCATACGTAAAGTGTCTTTGATTCACCACCTTAAATGTAGGGAGAGTATTTGAGGACGGCAGCCGGACACCTATGGAACAAGGCCCTGGTTTTCTTTGAGGTGCCTCACGTAAACGGAGGTTCCTTGACTGGCTGTTAACATTAACGTGCTACACATCTCACACAACTCTGAGCAACATAGCACTTGCCCACTGGCATATCAAACTCATGAAAGCTTTTACTAAGGCCTGCTTTCAGTTTGGGGAGTTTTTATTCAAGAATAGTCTATCCAGGGAAGGAAAGCCTGCTATGCTGAGTCAGGTTGATGGTGGCCCTCCAGTGAAATCATACACGTCTTTACCACCAAATCACACACTAGTGTTCTCATGAGTTACTGTGGTATTCAGTGAGCTATTACATATTTATTATAAATGAAGTGGCAAGGGGCAGACATCAAAAGGACAAGCTTATTAGCCAAGCAGTCCTTGTTCACAAACACTTGGGTTCATGCATCTGGAAGTTTGTCTTATGGGAAAAAGCTTTATTTGAAAATTTCCAGTATTCTTGGGTTTCAGTGCCATAAAGTCCAGGAAAACAGCTGTTGCTGCAGTATTTTGGTTTACTTCTGCTTGCAGCCCCAGCTGAAACTGGGACGTGTGTGCAAGAGTGGAAGCAGGCGGATGAAAGGCGTTCTGGCAATGCATTAGCCTCGCTCCGCCACGGGCAGCCGCGGTACCCGAGAGAGGAGCTGGCCAGCTGCCCCACCAGCGCAGCGAGCACCAGCGCTTCTTCCCAACAGCACTTCATGCTGAAAAGGGAGGCACTCCCTGAGCCATTTACATCTCATCATTATATGCAGTGCTTAGTCAGAAAAAAAAGTTCAGCTCAACCTATGAGGCTGATTTAAACTCTCACATAATGCATGATAGGAAGCTTTAGGAAGAGAGATCAGAGTAGCCTTGGGAAAGCCTGATAATTCCAGCTATTTATGATTTAATGTTCTAGCAGAGTTCATGCTGCTTTTTTCTACCCGTAGTGGCCTCCTAAATGGACTCCTAAGTTTTGCCCAGACTGAAGATTGCTAATGTATTCAGATTGCAGCCAGCAGGTCCCTGTTCCTGTGGGAGCTGGTAATAACTTTTGGGAGAACCTGATCTTCTGCAAGACCATAGGCACAGAGTTGGCAAGTGCTCTAGAGAATGGAGATGCCCTCCAAGAGGTCCACTGGAAAGATGCCCAAGATTGCATGATCACACATGATACATAGGGCATTGCAGTTGTCATCTACGATATAATATACATCCTGATCTCCTTGAAAGAGGAATTCTCCTTTGTGGTGTAAAGATCACCTCCCTCTCTCTCTGATCTCCTGCATTCATTTCTCCCTTTCCTAATCCCTTCTACCTTTCTGCACTGTACAAGGTACCCTCCCATGGGGCACTTTCCTCAGCTCCTCCCTCCCCTCTCTCCTTTTCTTGCTGTAGATCTTACTGCCTCACACCCTTTCCTCTAGACTTAGCAGATGCCCTTAGAAGAGGGGTGCGTCTCTACTAATTTTTGTGGTTTCTTTTGCAAAGGAGTGCCAAAACAAGGCCAGCCTGTCCCCAAGTCCAGCCAGATCGTTGCAGATGTTTATCCAAACCACCGAACTTCGAGAGGTTTGCCCACTTAATTTCTGGCTAGTGTGTTGGAGTCGTTTGCAGGACGCCATGGTAACGGAGGAAAACACTGCTGTGTCACTCGGTCGTAAGCGACTGTCAGGCGGCCGCAGCATCGGGTTAGGCTTGTGGTACCAGACAGGGAGTCTGGGCCTGGCTCACGGCTCTGGCGCTCGCTCTGTCTTCCAGAAAGGTGAAGCCCGGGCAGGTGCCATCTGCCTCGGCTTCCCATCCGTCCGCTGTCTAGACATGGCTGAGGAGCTGGGCCTGAAAGCCTCGGTGTTTCGGTGGTCTTTTTCACTCTGTTTTCTTGAATTTCTTGCAACTCTTCAGGGCAAGGATATTTCTGCATCAAGAGCTGGCCAGGCCAGAGGACCGCAATGTGTGCCTGCTCACCTAGGCGCCGTGACAGTACAAGTACTAGGATGCACCAAGATAACTGTAGGTAGTAGATGTAGTGCAGCTATTCTGCAGCTTCTGGAAACAGTTATTCCATGGGCGCAGTATTCAGGGAGAGCTTTTTCTGGGCGACTAATGCAATGAAAATGGTTGTTAGATGTGCAACGCATAAATGAAGTATCATTCACTGGCTTTTACCTACTGAGTTAGTTCATCATATCTCTTTCAAAGAATGGGATTGTGCTGCTAAAGCAAAAAATAAGCATCCCGCGTGCAGTGGTCGCTGCGCTCTGGTTTTGGTACGGCACCAGGCAGCAGCAGTACCCTGCAGCGGGCTTGGTGGCTGACTGAGTTCTGCTGTGTTGCACTTACTCAGCCCTCGGCTGCTGAGTGCCGCGGGGATCTTCAAGGTACTATTTTGTACCCGTTCTGAATCAGATACGGTGTGACCTTTTCTCGCCATTGGATGCTAGCTCTGAGTATACCGATACCATCGTTCGCTGGGTGTGAGTGCAGACCCATGCAGCAAGAGTCTCTTTGGGTGTTCGGCACCTCGGGGACGTGAGTCACAGCCCCACAGCAGAAAGGCGCACATCCTTCAACGCCGTGGGCACAGACCATTGCTTGTACGTCCTCGGTCTCTCTTACTGTCAGTTCAGGTTTGTGAAATCCTGGTCCATTTTGGAAGCACATGATTTTATCTGTAAGGCAGAGGTAAACACACACTGCTTAGAAAAGCTGCACTGTGCTCTCCTAATTAAGAACAGATAACACTGACAAAAAGTTTGTCTCAGGTTCATGATGAGTTTTAAACAAAGATGCAACTCAACATTTATTTCATCCGGACAGGTTACTTCTCCCTGCGAATCACCTCTGTCAGTTTCCTGTAAAATCTTAGTAGCAGACCCAGTAATTTGTGTTGCCATTAGACTGCAAGGGGCCCAAGCCTGCATGTTTATCTGCTTGCCAAACTAAATAAGCATCAAGCTGGAAGGTACGAGCTGGGAGCAGTGAAAGGCGTTATTTTCTAACCCACAGCCCACAGAATAAGCACAACTGGGGTACGGCCCTCAAATCACACGCAGTGTGGTCTCAGGACTGCGTTTTGGGAAAAGGCCAAAATTTCAGAAGTCGAGGATCTCTGAGTCTTAAGTTTGTTGGCTGCTGTCTGAATAGAGCTGGCTGTGCATTTTCCCTTTTATATAAATTATCCTCAATAGCCCGTCTGCTTAGCGTAAATTAGTTCTGATTTGGAAATGAATCTAACCCAGCCCCCAGCAAATCCTTAGCCACTGTGTTCCTGTCCAACTGGAAAACCCCAACGAAGCAAAATAAATGCAGTAATAATAACAAGAAATGGTTTAATGGAGGGTGCTAATTCAGCTCTGGGAAGATGAGTCATGGACACGGCTGTTCTGGGAGCTGGTCTCATGCTGGTTCTCTCGCCTTCACCGCTGTGGGTCCCTCCCTCGTGGCTCGTACGCGCAGGCAAAGGCAGGGACTGCTTCCCTGGTGTGCATGGGGAAGGAGAAGGCTGTCGTCCAGATCGTACGCCCGGACTGGACCCCCACGCCTGTCCCTGCCTTGGGAATGAGGCGAAAAGCAGGTCTGGCTCTACCCCAGCGTGAAGAGCAGCTCTCCCAGCTCCGGGGACCTGCCAGAAAGGAGCTGCTTTCTGCGTCTCTCCGAGTTCAAGCACCACTTTTGAAATGCTGTCGTCTTGTTTAATTTGCTGCTTCGCTTATTGGATGCAAAAGGCTGCCCACGAAGGGAGCCGGGCAGTTTACAGGGATCTGCTATGCGTATTTTAAAGTATCACTATAACACCATGAGGCCAAAAATCGGGACCCGGGACACATACACATTCAAACAAACAAAGAACTTAAATACTAGAGCTGAAAAGTAAAAAGTGGGTCTCTTTACAGTAGCCTTTGCCATTCAGCGCTGCAGAATTACACTTCCAAAAAGATGATCTTTGCTGCCCTGCCTCCCTTCAAACATGCTAATCAACAACAGTCTTTCCAGGCTTATTTGTTGTTTCTTTCTGTAATAATTTAACAGCTGTTTTTAAACCCTGGAGAGGCTTTTTCTAGAGGTAAAAAAGCTCATCTCTGGTTCCTGCGTTCTCCTTGTAGCCTAATCTTTCTCAGGGAGCAGAGCACTCATGCGTATGTGTTGTTCCTCTTGAAAATACCTCACAGACTGAAGTAAGGAAGGTCCAGGTCAGGAAACACGTACTAGCAGCGTCCTCTCCCCACTCCGTTTCCTAAAATCCTTTCCCGACAGAGAACAAGAATGAGCTCAGGCAGTCGTACTCCAGCAGCACTTCAAGGAGGAAAAATAATTTGCCGTTTATACGACACTTACCATTTAACGCCCCAGGTAATTATCTTTTCCTGTCTATGCATATACTATTTTAGGTGCATACTTACAAAATCTAAGGCAAGCATCGCTCAGATCTTTGACGTGTTGATGCTGCGTGGCTTTCAAGTTCTTGAATATTTAAGGGAAGAAGGATGAGCTTGTGGTTAAAACACAAGGGTAGGAGTCAAGAGGTCTGGAGTCTATTTCTGTGCGGTGCCACAGACTTCCTGTACACCCTTGAACCACCCACGTGACCTCTTCGCATTTCTATCCCCCAGCTACTAAATGGAGAATAATCATTGCTTCATGCATGCTGCTACTGTGAGGCTTAATTCATGCTTCTCTGAGAGCGGCTCAGGTTCCTCAGAAGAAAAGCACTTCAGAAATAAACCCTCATCTCAGTTTTAATATTGTCTGAGCTGACTCGCCTAAATGTAACCTCACCCAAAGGGAATGGTATTTGTAAATGTCATCCTTATAATGAAAAATCTGTGCTCCTCTTTCTATCCCCCATGCCTTCTCCAGTTCCTCCCCTTCTTTCTCTTCCAACAAACTGCAGCATTGTTAAAATATCTCCTAATCCCCTGGGATACCCAACTGATCGCTGACCTGGGTGGGGGGTTGTTTTACGTGGAGATGTGCATACGCTTTTGTTGCAATGCTCCTTCCCCTGCCTCTGAGCAGGCGCGTGGCCCTGCAGAAAGAAGAGAGCGTATCTGCATTTGATTTAAGCAGGCATTCAGAACAAGCTGAGCATTTCCCTGAAATGCTCAGTCCTTGGTTTCATTTAAAACAAAGGGATTCCCGGACTCTGACATTTCTGAGGGTTTGGGGTTTTTTAATCATCGCTTTAGAGTTTCTGAAGGTGCAGGGCTGAGCGGCTGAGCTGCTGTTAGACGTGAGTGTTTCAGTTAATGAATGATTATTGAACCATCCATTACTGCAACTACATAATACAAACATTACAGTGTTTTCACGTATGGAGGAGAAGAGCGTGCTGTGTGGAACCTGGATGTGCTGTTTAGGCCTGGTAACCAGCCAACAGTTGCTGTTTTTCGTATGACTGTTTACTCAGTGCCACCTCTCTGCTAAGTCCAGTGCAAGCAAAGCGTGACCCTGCCCAAAAGCGCCTGCAGTTTTAAGCTGGGCAAGGACTGCAGACTCGTGTGTGCTCTGAGTGCTGTGGCTCGCGTGTGCTGGGCGCCCCAGGGACGAGGGTCTGTCCTCCTCGCAGCAACAGCCCCGGCGAACGCCACGCGGGCAGGGGCTCTGGTGAGCAGGAGCATCCTGCTTCGTACCCAGAGCACAAGGCGCCGTGATTACTCCGGACTCGCCGAGTGGCCCAAAGGACCGTAGGGGTTAGCGATGCGCTGGAGCAGTCGCTGTGTAATTGCCCACTTGTCCTGCCCGAGCTCTGCTGTGCGCGGCTCAGGAGGAGGATCCTTGCACTTGACCTGCACACATAGAGAGATCGTTGCTTTAAAAAGCCAATCAGCTTCCTGAGCTACATCAGAAAACTAGTGATTTTTTAAATGCTAAGAGCCTTCCACGAACTAGCAGAGTGAGTGCAGAGAGGTGCAGTGTATTTTGGGAGAGCAGTGTTGCTGTAAATGCTTTGTGACAGGGAGCTGCTCAGGCAGAACAGGCGTAAAGAAGAGGTACAAGTCTGGTGTGTGAAGGAGAGAGAAGGAGCAAGTTGCTACCCGGAGGTGTAAACAGGGGTGCTAAGAAAGCCTGAGCATGTTGTTTGGAAGACCTGGAGGGGAGCCTTCACCGGTAATGAGAAATGAAAACAGAGGAGCAGGGTTTGAAACACTCAGAGCCGTGAAAAGAAGGAGAGCGAGTTGGAGCTGCTGGAGAAGGGAGAGGAAGCAGGAAGCCAGGATTAAGAGAGGACACAGACTTACGGGGGGGGGGGGTGATAAGGTGGGACAGGTTCGGGGTCCCCCATTCCCCTGCATCAGGTGACAAGTATCAGCTGTCACTTGTTCAAGTGGGGTAGGCCAGTTAGCAGACAGAGGAACTTTTACACCCCGCACATCTCCTCCTTGTCTGTATTAATTAGCAACCGGGGTGGCAACGCGCTTCTCTGATGCATGCTGTGGGGTCAGCAGTCAGGGCCACCCTCTGATCCTTCAGTGGTTTCAGGGAACACGGGGCTCTTTATCAGTGACTTTAGGAAGTTGCATTAATCAGCGGGGCATTTACTGTAAGACCAAGTGGATAAATTCACGGTATTTGGCCTGCCATAAATTATCTCGCACAGAACCTTTTCAGTTTCCGGCTGGCGTTCTCCTGAGGGTTAAAACATGCGGCTCTCAAAATGATGGACTCAGGAGAGCCTGGGAAAACAGCGATATTTTGAGAACTATGTGTCCCTCCTACACCTTCAGTGCCTTCTCCTCATTACCACAAACTGTCCCCAGGAACACTTGATCCGAGTTCACTACAAACTCTGCAATCTTTTGCAGATCTCTTCAGGCCGTTTCCTGCCCTCCCCATGCTTCCTGACTTGGACAGATACCCCAGTGAAGGTCCTTGGCAGTTTTAGTCAACATGGCTGGTATAATTTCCATTTCTGCTTTCTTCTGTTCATCCCGTGTTTTGCTCCTTTTCTCTGCCTCCTTGTTGTTCTCCCCTTGCTGCTTAGTACAAAGCGAGGAGAGGAAGTGACTACGTACTATGAAAGGGAGAAGAAGAAAAAGAAACCTGGCAGAGATGAGCAATACGGGCCAAGAATAATGGGAAAGACTGAAAACCTGGCCATAACTCTTTCACTAATACCTCCCAGCAATGCTGGATGCACACATTTTGGTGGCTATGCTATAGATGGTGTTCAACTATTCAATTTTTGCCCACAAAACATATCCCTTTTGCTAGTGGATGTAATTACCAGGTCAAAGCTAGCTTATTTAAGTGTGATGGAAAAGGCAATCAAAAGACTGCCTTTGGCAGCTGCCCCTTGCATTATTCCAGGTCTGAGAAGGGTTAGTATTGAAACAAGTCTAGCTAGGAGGTAGATGTGTGTAGGTCTGAGCTACCTCTTTAGTGTACGCTCACAAGGTGTGTGTGCCTTCGTATGTCCCCAGGTCCCTGCAGCAGCGCAGTGCGTTGAGGCGTCACTCAGAAGGAAATGGAGGATGGAGTGAAAACGCGCTTCGGTCTTCATGATGGTTTGAAGTGTCTAGAGAAACCTGCTTTGCTCCTCAGAGAAGACGCGCAGCTCCCCTTTGGCCAGGAAGCAGGTGAGAGTCACAGGGGTAGCTGTGCTTGTCTCTGCCGTGTGAGGAGCTGCCGCGTCCTTGCCGTAGACACGAAAGTGGCTGTGCGCGCTCTCGTCTCCTTTCAACACCTCCGGCAGCCACCGGTTTTTGTTTCCTGAGATGGGTTTCGGTTTGTTTTCTTTTTTAATTTCAACATGACAAATTCCAATTTAGCTTCTCATGTTAAATATTCTACTTAATGTTTGTCCTGCAGAGTGAGAGTTGATTGAATGTTTTAGGGATCTGATCGCTTCACTTGAGAATTTCTGTCTCCATGACAACCCGTTTTGTGCTTTGTAATACCTTTGGTGAGCGCTGTGGAACCGACTGTTGTTTGTTCCAAACTGCATAACATCCAGCCATGGAGACCCAAAGGGAAATGGCATCAAAAGGGAAATATCAAAGGAACTAATTTGTACCGTTTTCTTTAAAAATAATTTTCAAAACAACCATACGATTCCCTGTATGGGAAGCCTGGTCGTGTTGAGACTGCCTCATTCCCTTCTCCTGGCCTCGTTCCTGGCCTCACCGCTGTGTCCTGGTACAGACAGGCTGCAGATCTGGGCCTCTAACATCATCTCCATGAGCATTACTGTTCTGGGGAAAAAAAAGTAACTTCAAGTTGCAAGTGCTTCCCCAAGCATCATGGACATTTTTCCAGGCATCCAAACCACCTGCTCCCACGCTGCAAAAAAAGCAGAAGTCTGTTCTTGCCTATGCTGACGGCCAGATGCTGGGAGGTGTGTCAGGGTCACACAGTTCCTCTGAACCTGAAAAGGGAGCCCAGATTTCCATTATTTGGAAACTTAACTTAGGAAAATAATATTTTGTATGTAGAATTTCAGTTCTGTGTTCTATAGCTGTGTTGGCTTTCTAATCAAAAAATGCCACTTAAGATAATTTGGTAGGTATTTTCTACTCCACCCTCAAACACACTCCCACATTTGTGCCTTTCTATTTCTTCTGGGCCCTGCCTTACGTCTGCCTCGGTTTTCTAGTTTGAGTTGTACCTTCTTCATGTAGGGACTGGCTGATCTGCACATCAGTTTGCTGCCGTGGTGCTCTTCCAGACGTCAGACTTCTGACAGTCAGATTTTGCAGGAGGTCTGCATGAATAAAGCTCCTGGCAAGGGTGTTTTTGAGTAGTGGCTTGATCTCTGGATGCCTAAGTAGATAGGTCAAAACGAGGCCTATTTTCTCATATTGTTAAATGCTGGGATCTTTTAAAATCAGATCTTGCAAAAGTGTTTCAAGTTGGCCATGCCATATCATCTGTCACTTCTGAGGGGTTTTGTTTCCTATATGACATATTAGTGCTTCCATACCTCTGAAGAGTAGCAATAACAAGCAAAGACAGTATCTTCTCTGCTCCTGTTTCATGCTGGAACTTTCCCAAAGAAATGAGGAGCCAAGAACTAAGTGTGGCCCTGGCAATTTGATAAGATATCCATACACTAGGGTTGTTTGGTATTAAAAATATCATGTATCCTGGAAACCTTTCCTCTTTTCTTCTCTCTGTTTTGAAAATGAAAGCACTTTTAGAGCCTAAAACTTTATGCTGAGCCCATAACACATAAACACCATCTGTGCTGATATTTGCTGTTGCCTAAGCCGTCCTCTTCCTATTGACGTCTAATGTTCTTCCATAAAACCCTTTGAGGTGCAGCTCCAGAACTCGGCTGTTCTCTTCTCATTCCTTCCGACTTTGTTTCCAAACCCACTCAGCTTTGCCTCCTCCTTTTCATCACACACTGTACTGCTCTTTCGTGAGAGAACTCCTATAATTTATAATGTCAATGTCTCCAGGTGGTGTTACCTTGAATATAAAAGCAATCTAATTAGGCCACCTTCTGGCTGATTCTGATTTAGTCTTTGACTCGGGAGAGACGGAGAGTGAGCGTGTGTGCGTGCAGTAGTGGCTGTCGTAAAGAGCAGATTTTGCCGAACACGTTTTTTTAAGTTCTGCTGCCTCCTTTCTCCTTTGTTTTTGTTTTTTTCCTGGTTGTGCTTAGAGTGGCTACAAGAAGCCGTGGTGTAATATGATATAGCACTCAGGAAGAACAGGATGATTATAAATGGCTCTTGCCTCACTTCTGCATCCTACAGATGTTGCTACATGAGATTGGTTCTTCCTGGTTCTATAATTTGATTTTAATGGCTAGATACCATCCGAGTATGCAAGTCCTACAGGCAATAGTGTCCTTTTACATTCAGAAACATCTTTAGGCTAACCGCTGCTCTACAACCTCAACTTTAAATGAGCAGAACTGTGTTTGAGCACAAGGATTTTTTACCGACCTGGTAGACAGCATTATCAGGAGAAGCAAAGTGTATTATGCCCTTTCTCATATGTTAGAGCTCTTTTCTTTCCTTCTCCTCTATTTCATGTTTCTCTTTATTTCATCTGTTGCTTTTAGGGATATGAAATGTCTGTTTGACAGCCATTTCCAAGGGCTTGGTACAGCCTGGCGACCACATGTGTAATTCCAAATGATGGTGCTTTGCTGTTCCCCCAAAGCGCCGGTTAGAACTGGCGCCTCTCCGCGTAGTATTTTGGACTGTCACTCTTTGATCAAAGAGCTTGCGCTGGATCTGCCAGTGTTAGTGCTTTGAGGATGGATGACTCCTTTGCCTTAGAAGAGGTTTCCAGTAACCGAGGGCAACACGTAACATCTTTGAAATTTCTGTATGTACATAGTAGTGAACTCTCCGTGGTAGTGCGCTTCAGACACCCTCCGGTAAAGAAACAGGCTACAGAGCTCGTTGGCACATCCCTCATTTCCCTCCTCTTCTCATTTGTGCTTCTTCCAGTTTGGCCTTGTTTCTGTAGCTTCCTATAGCGCTCAGCTTTGGGAACAAGCCTGAACTCAAACCCAGCTACCAAAGACAGTTTACTCATAGCCTTCGGCTGTAAGGACTAAGTTTTAAAGATGTCTGAGTTCTTCGGGGCTGGAACCACAGCGCTGTTGTGTCAGCTGAGTACATCTTACACCTTAAGCACTGTACAATAAACAGTCTTTATAATACAGCATATCACATGTACTGTTAATGCCTGCAGATTAAAACAGCTGCCAGACAGCAAAACCCTTGCACACAGAAAAAATCACTTGGAAACTGAAATTTGGAGCATTATTTAACTCTCTATCAAAGACCTGTAAATCTTCAGGCAACTTCAAACAAAGAACCTTACAGAGGCTTGAAAATTAAATTCACAGCAGTTGTTCTCAACCTCTGTTTAGCTTTGAGGATAGCTGCTTCTATTCCAGACTTGAAGAAAACTTGCCTGTTTTTCCAAATATATTACTTCCATAAAAGTCATAACTTCTCCTTAAAAACGCTGCCTCGCATGTTGCGTGGTGAGGTCGTAGCAAAGCCACCAGCTCGTGTGCCGGGAACACGGCCGCTTCACGCTGTGGTCTTTGTGCTCAGAGTATCCTGCTGCAGAACAGCAACAGTTACAGCTTTTAGAGGAGGTTAGCATGTACCAGCCAAGGAGCCTTGCTTTCTGATAGACTCAGCCAGCTGCCCACTTACTTTTCAGGTAAATCACCACCTTCGGGTACTAGATTTCAAGCCTATTTAGAATATTTATAAACAGAAGAATTGGAGCTATTGACTTTGCTATTTCTCTTTCTAACCAATTAATTATTGTAAATTGAGGCAATTGAAATTTAAGTTCCAACGAGAAGTATATTGCCATTGACGCAGAAGATGTTCACTGGAGCTAACTGAAAGCCATATGTGCGAGATGGTATAAAGATTCAAAAAACTTGACTTCCTTGCCAACATGCTCAGACTCCTTTCTTAACACCACCTGCTGCCTGTACTGGAAAAAAGATTGCTTGTCACTGGGCAAGAAAAATGTACGTTTGGCAACCAAAACACTCTATGAGCTTTAGGTGGTATAAAACAGAAAGGGAGTGCGGGATTCTCCAAAAGACAAGTTCTCTTTTTGCAGAACCTCATTTCCATATATGTCATGTGAGAACAATTTAAGCAGAGCTCTGTTCTCACTATACAGTGTTTTGCCTCTGACTCTCACTCCATGGACAGTTCACAAAGTATCCATATTCAGTGTTTCTTCCTGGCTTCTGAACAGATGAAATCAATCTGCTCCCACCCGCCTTCCTGAGACAGAAGTTATTTCATCCGTGGCTGTCATACATTTCCCAGATAACAGTTTAATGTAGTCCCACCAGTCACGACTTTCATAGACTTGATTTACTGTCTGGTTTATTGACCTCACTTTGCACGGTTGTGCCTCCTTTCCTAACAGCTGTGAACACGTTGCCATAACAGGAGTTCGTGTTCTGTAGACCCACAATTAGCCCTTTCGTGTTCTGAAATCTCCAGGGAAACCCCGCTGGTGTTAATATTTAATTCCTGGGACCTTGTGTCATACTCAAGACACTGGGCATCTTGATAAAAATGTAACTAAGGAATTAATTTAGAGTAATTGAGCAACATTCACTAAACCACCAAGACTAGAAAGGATATCTTCCAAGCAAATTGTTTATTGAGAGTAATATCCTTGGCCTCCAAATGAGCAGGGATTTAAAACAGATGTGAGGGTGTATTTGGGGACAGAGATGGCATGCACAGTGTCACCTCCAGCTAGCTTGCTCATGTCATTCTAGACCTTCACATTTTCCTGCGTCAACAGGTTTCTATTGCGCTTCCCCACTGGAATAATGAGAGGCTGAGATCTCTGCAGCTGAACAGCCCTTCAGGAGCTGGCTGGATCGATATATGTCTTTGTATCCCCTCTCTGTATATGTGAAAAGGATCTTACTGCATACGCAGGGATATGGACAGCTGGCAAGCAGGGAAGCAAGGGAAACGGAATTGCAGCGGGCAAGAGGAAGCGGCCAAGAACGGCAGCAGAGGGGAGAGCACACTCGTACGCAGGCTGAAGGGCAGCAGCACCGAAAGGTAAATACCGAGGCATGGAGCCTGTGGGAAGACAAGAAGTTTAAGGGATGTACAGAAGCAGAAGACAGAGAAAATACTTGCGGCTTAAATAGCTTTTTATTATTGAGAAGCACTTTTGCCTGTTGAAAGTTTTAGGCAAAGAAAGCTGAGGCAAAAATACAAACATACTTAGTCAAGGAAAAAAAATGGACAGGAAATAGTCACTCGTGGTGCCGACAGACCGTGCCATTAATTAGCTTCTGTACAGCTTTAAAAGGAAGAAAATTAAGAGATCAGGCTTGAAATCCTGCCTCCAGAAGTGTCCCTGGCAGACATCACCCTTTCTGGCCATGATTTCATCCCAGACGACCAAAATTAATCAAAACAAGGGAAAAGACAGGCATTTGTGTTCTGTGGGATTCGACAGGAAGCGTCTTGCAAACAGATGGCGGGTCAGTGCCAGACGCGGTGGCAGCGAGGCTGGGCGCTTCGGGACAGAGCGAGGGGCAGGCGGGACCGAGGCAGCAGCATTCCTCGCTGCCCAGGCGCGTGCCTTGGGCTCGCTCCGTTCACCGGCGCTCTGGAAAGCCTTTCAGTGGACGTTCCCAGACGTCTTTCCTGTTGCTTCTTTATCAGCATTTTGATAAGCCGCCTTGTTGGCACTCCTGAGCTGAGGAGTGCTGCCGTGAAGTGCCTCCTTCTGTGCTGCTAAAAGCTATAGCCTTCCTCTAATGTAGAATTAGCAGATGAGCTCTCGCAGGCCAGTTTTAAGAAATATCTCGGAAGCGTATGAGAGCCACTTCTTCTTATCCGAGCTCTTAGCCCAGCCCTGCTGTCCTGTCTCATGAGTGCCGTGGGAGCACTTGTGCAAAGTGGGATGTCTCCTGCTTCGGGTTGCAGAATAACACGTTCTGGGATGATAGGATTGACTGGGTCATGGCAAGAGTTTTCTGGCTGAAAAAAATATTTTTAAATTTTTAATACTCTGTCAGAAAAAAGGCCGTATAATATTGAATTATGCATATTTTATCATCAGGTCGTATAAGTGAGCTATTAAACCACACGCAGTTCTTTCAAGTCCTTGTTTTATAGATCAGTTTTACAAAGCATTTTGTGTTCCTGCTGAACATAAACAGCCTCTCATATCTCCACCTACTGCATCAAGTATTCTCCTGATTAATTCATGAAGTCTGTAATATTCAAAAGGGAGAAGAAATACATTTTTAAGCCCTCTTCTAGCCTTGGCAGAGCAGACTATCTCTGTGTTCAAGTCAGGAAAGCAGATTCCTTGACAGTTTTCCTTCAACACAGAGCAGATCATTCTTTTATTAGCATCACGCCTGATCCTCTGTCAGGATGGCGGTGGCTCTCAGCAGGTCTCATCATCAAGGCTAACGCTAGAAATGGAGGAAGCAGCAAAATAAAATCTGCTCACTTGAAGCTTCATCCGCACCTGGATCAAATCCTAGGCCATGGCTCTTCCCAGCCGCGGGGACCCTCAGTACACGAATTCCCAGGAGCCCCCAGGGCACTGCACAGAGGCAAACTCCGCGGTCCTGAACGCTGCTGCGGTCACCTACGGCCACGCCGCGGCGGAGGCTGGGGACAGACAGAGGTTTGGCAGGGACGCTGCTGGCTTCCCCTGGGCAGGGAGGCAGAGCAACGCCGCAGACTCGCTCTCCGCGTGCTCAGCGCACTGGCCCCGCAGTCCCTCTGCCTCCGAGCACGTCGGGTGGCTACAGCCCAGGGCCCCAGGCATAGAAAAGGGCCAGGAGACTTCAAGGATGGGCTGGCAGAAGCAGAAAGCTTCCCTGAGAGGAAGGACAGCCACTTTGTGACCAGATGCGACACCATCTCAAAGAGATGCTCGCTTGTCCATGGGTGCCTTCCAGGGCCCAGAGCGCGGGATGCTTGGTGCGCAGTACGCTGTTTTCACTTTCACAGCGCAAACCCTCCCGGGCTCAGCCACGCTGGCCGCAGGCATGCAGCGGAGCCAGAACAGTAATCCCGGTATTCCTGACTGGCCCACCGAAGGGAAGGACCAGCAGAAACGAAGGCAAAGCCCAGTCTCCCGAGGCTGTGCAGACTCCAGATTGCTGGCTGGCTCACAAAAGGCTGCGTCTTGCGCTCCGCCAAACAAACACTCTTTGCAATCAACTGCTTGTTAGTTGACAGCTCTTTGAGAGCCTCCATCTGAAGAAGACAGAAAAACAGTCCTCAGTAGAGATTTTTGCATGTATCCCACTCTGTACGTCCGCTTTCCGTACGGGCCGGTGGCATGCTGCCGCAGCAGGGCTCAGAGCGAGCGGTCTCGCTTTGGGACGCGGCGGGGGCACACGCTGCTGTGGTGCAGCCCTGTGCCTTGCAGGCTGGCAGGGCCGAGGGCCGACACGGCCAGGCGGGCTCGAGGAGCTCGCTGCCGTGCCCTTGCCTGCACGCCGGTTTCTGTAGTGCACCGGGTACCTTCTCGCGCTGCTGGTGAGCTAGGCTTACTGCGTGTTTCGAGAGCTCAGTTTAAAGCGGATGTCATTCTTCTAAATTAAGCAGGCGTTTAAAAAGAAATTGCATGGTGGTATTATTATTGGTATTGTTACTATTTTCCCCCAGAGGCTCCAGGCACTCGTAATTCTCACTGGACTGCTACATGCTCAGTTCCTTCGGAAAAATCTAACTATTTGTTAGATTTAGGTTAAGTATGTCCAAGTCATCCTTTCTGGCAATGTCCCTTTAACTCAGGTGTCAGCTGGAGGGGTTCTCACCGCTGTTTCTTCTGTTATTCCCTTAAAATCCCACTAGATACCATAGCAACAGCTGGATCACGTGGCCTTCTGTTGTGCTACCTATACGCAGATGTGAACAATGCTGGCTAATAACAACACCCAGCCAGTGCTGGACAGGAAAAGCACTGAATGCAGTGCTGCGTTTTTTTGGAATAAATCCCGGTAAATGCTTTCCGTCATTTCTTGTGACATAGGTAAATCCAGATCTGAGGGCAAAACAGATTCAGGTTACTTCCTGGCTTAATAAAAAGACCGTCAAAGTAGTCGGCATTTTACAGTCATTTTCTTCCCCTCCTATGTAAGCGTTTCTTGGAAGCCTGAGGCTGAAATGTATTGCCATATTCAAATACGTTTACAGCACTTGAATTAATGCTGTCTCTGGTTTATTGACAAGTTGGTCCTGCTGTTAAATTGATTACAGTCCTTGGTATTTTTTTGAAACTTTATTCCTAAGAAGGCATTCAGAACCGTTCACTTTTAGATTGAATGCTCCATATTCAATTATGCTCTAATTATCTTCTGTGCATTTTCCATGCATGTGGCAAACATTTAAAATAATGCAGGTCAGTTTGGCCTAATAACTGTGGCATTGTTTTTTGAATTACAGAGCAAAGCTTTTCACATGTCAGGTGAATATTTAATAATGCTAACCCTTAGTGGAAGTGTTCGTAATCTTTTTCCTCGACTATTACAGAAAATTTATGTACAGCCTTATTTATGTTGGTAGTTAGGCAAGCAAAAAATAATAATTCTCTCTCTTGATCTGATTTCTGCTTCTAAGTATCTCTCATAAATTCCTCCCATATAACACTAAACCATATGCAGTCTCAGCTGTGCCGTGCCCTAGGTTCAAAACCGACGTGCGACGCACAGAATCTGCAGCTCTGTGGGACGTTATGTAATCAATCAGTACTGTAATTATGAGTTCTTACCGGGGCAAATGAATTGCTGCACCATGCAGCATGATGGAAGGACTAAAACGCAAAATAGGGAAAGAGAATATGCCATTTGTTTCCTTATGCAACTGGATAAAGCTTTAGGAAGAAATCAATGTTAAAATACTTCCAGAATAATTTCTGTGCTTTTGCAAAACCTGAACTGAATCTGAAATTGCAGGTGCCAGTGGGGTTTTCAGATTAATACTTGTTTATAGTGTCTGCATCAATTAGTTGCAAAAACTTCAGGAATCTAATCATTTTCCTTCTGTTTTACAGTCTTTTTTCATTATATACCATCCAGTTACAAACCCAGGGATGAAATCTGTTTAAGTACTGATGTCTGGTGCTGATTTTAGGTCTCTTTTCTTTCTGAAGACTATAATGAATGTATGTGTGTGCTCTTCCCAAAGGCTCTGCTTCTGCCACCCTCCCAGTAGTGCTACCAGGAATTTTTGGAGGTTAGTGGATATGCTTCCTGGTAAAGTCAGAGTGAGAGAAAATAAAAAGATGGCCCCTGCTCCAAACCATGTGGGAAAGCCTCAGATCAGCGCGTAGCAAGCTGCCTGGTGAGACGCTTGCACGCCTGGCTTCCGGAGGTCTGGAGCAGCCTCCGCGCTGTGTCCAAAGGCTTTGGTGCTCAACGGGGTGGGCAGGCGGGGCAGAGGCAACGCAGAGATTAGCGGCATCCTGCCCATTCGCTTGGCGAGGCACGTGAAGGTTCGGATGGGGCGGTATCTGGCATTTGCCGGGTATCTGACCATCCTGTCCCAGCCTCTCCCCCAGAAGTGTCCGTGAGGAAGGGGCACGCATGGAGGGAGCATCCTGGATGGTGAGGAGGAGACACGAAAGCAGCTGGTGCCCAGATGCTTTGAGCAGCCCAGGTCTCCTGCTGCTTTCCTCCGGGACTGCACAGCTCCACCAGAGGCTTTGCGTAGCTCCTCGCGAGCAGGCAGAGGCGGAGGCTGACCCAGTGCGGAGAGAGGCCCATGTCATCCGTCCTCAGGGAAACCTCCAGGCTGGGCAGGCCAAGGGCGTTTGTCCTGCACAAGCCTGCGCTCCCTGGGCCGGCGGTTCAGCAGGGCTCACCGGAGCAAAGATGAGGCCAACATAGAGATGTGAAGAACTAGACCCGCCGGTGCCAGGCGGGCGAGCGGCTCTGTGCCCGGTGGAATGGCTGCTCGCCCTGCCCTCGCACGCCGGGGACACCTCTGCTGCTGCTGGAAGGATGCTGGCACAGCCCTGTAGGTCGATATTGCGCTTAAGTGAGTAGTTACTTCACCTTCAGTCTGATTGCATCTGGACCTGAGGAAAAAGAAGTCCAGAAATCTAGTTCTTTCTGTCTTAAGGAGTGCTGAAAAGTCGGGCTAGTTAAATCAGGCTAAATTAGAAATTACCAGGCACTGCTCAGGGGATGGTCTTATAAGCCATGTTAAATGCAAATGAAAGAAATATCCAAGTAACAGTGACTTCAGCATCAGCTCCTAAGAGGATGAATTGCATATAGATGGACAAATTTAAAATCAGGAATAACAACTGTGCTTGAAAGTGGAAACAATTTACTTTATTATTTTATTTGTAGTCATTGTGCACAAGCATTTTTGCTCAAAACTCCCTGGCAGACCATGTATGTTGTGTTTGTGGAAGGACAAAACCATTCCAAAAACATAGCCATAATCAACAAGAGACTGTTTCATCTCAGATCTGTTTACTGACCTTTCACCACCAGAAAATGTTTTGCTTTTGCCATCTGTTGTAAGAGAAATTCCAGAGAGTTGTAACACGTGCAATTAGCACAGAGCCACCATTACAGCTCCTGTAAATCAGAGTAGCTACAACTTGGAGATACACTTACTGACATCAACTGCGTGTCTGGCCCCAGGAATGTAAAATAAGATCTGCTCTGCAGAATGAGGCTACTGTTCTCAAGAATCCCATGACCAGCCTTTGTATGGTGAGAAAATGCAGAGTTAATAGGATTTTGTTATTAGTGAATTCGAGCTGGTACTGTACTTTATTTTTGTGTCAGAGCCCAGCAGATATTTAGCATCTACGAAGTAAAAACTGTAAGAGCGTGTCCTATTTATTTTTAAGATTTTTCCTAAGCATACCGCTGTTCTTCCAGTGCATGGAGCCCGCTACCTGGAGCGGCCTGCCACGGACACGCCGGGGCAAGGCAGCCGGGAAGGGGGCTGTGCGTGCCCAGGCTGAGCCCCCGGGAGGCTGCCCCAGAGCTGAGCCCTCCAGAATAAGATGGAGCTGCACCGGCAGGGAGGTATTGCAGAGCTTATGGAGGCAGCATGCAGCGTGCATCTCTTCAGGCTCAGAGCTCCTCAGCTTCCACACCACCGCTGTGACACCCTTCGCAAACATCGAAGTGCAAATCAGAGAAAACAAGCGACACCTCTTTATTTCTTAACAAATCCTTAAAATAGAAGTATTCTGCCCTATTTTTTTAGCTACTCTTGTTTTGATATTCCCATACAGAAAAAAGCAGTGTATCACTCTTCACAAGAGCCCTGTTTGCAAAGATGTAGGACTGTGTTCAGCCCAGCAGCCCTGTGCCATGGAATACCCGCCCGGCCTCGCCGAAAGCAGGGGTCATTTAGCAGCGGCTCAGAGCAATCTTTTTCAAGCCTTGAACAGCAGAACAGCTCAAATAATAGTCATTGCCTGCTTTGCTCTTTTCATGCTCTCGCCTTGCTTGGCATTGCAATAATAAAAAGCCTCTTTAGCAAGATAATGCGCGCTCTCTGCTGCTCACCCTGCCTGTAATTTACAGGAGCTAAGGACACCGCTGCAGTCCAAGAATAACAGGCATTTCTGCTGCCTTCGAAGATACCTTGGCAAAGTCTTCTGATAGATGAGAAGGAAAAGTAAACAGTTTAATGCAATCCCCAGGCAGCATCGCCCACGTCTGGCCTTGAATGTAGATGAGGCCGCTCTTCAAGTCGGCTCTGCCTGTGCAGGGGCTGGTGTCTCTGTGCCTCGGGGCAGCAGAGCTGACTAGGGAAACCCCGAGTGGGCGAGTGCCTGGGCCCTGCCCTGGCCGTGTGGCGGGTCAGGCTGGGCGCTGCATCCAGCAGCGCTTCCCCGTGCTTACCAGCACCTCCGGGGCTGCTGCCACCGGCTGCCGCAGCCCCTTGCACCAGGGCTCTCCCTGCATCTCCGGAGCAAGGACAAGCCTTTCCTGCTGCCTCCTTCTCTCATTAACGGTGACAAATCCACAGGCCAACCTTGCGACACCTTGATAAGAGGAGAACTTTTCTCCTGACTGAACTTCCTTACCTGTGTCTCTGAGGTGTTCAGAGATTCACGGGAGGAAAGCTGCCTTTTACTGCTACCATGTCTGATGATGTGACAACCTGAGCTGTCATCCCAGGGCAGATGTTTCCTGCAGCAGCTGGGGGAAAATAGCACAACAGAGGTATGAGCAGTCCTGCTCTGTCTGTCCCTCAGTAACAGAGGCCTGAGGCTCTGGCTGCCCCTGCTGCAACATGAAGAAGTGTCGTAGTCCAAGAGAGCTATTGCACCAACCTGGATGCAGCTTGCAGCACAGCCTCACCATTCGGCTCATTCACAACACCCGTCTTTGACCTCACTTGCTTCTCAGTTAATGCCTGCTGCTCCTCCTTGGCACCAGCACGTGTAAAACAGAGGCCTTCTGGGGAGGAAAGCAGAGGTTATCAATCTGCCGTGCACACTGTAGCATCTGGACTCTGAGGGGCAGCGTGTTGCCAGAGTGAATTTTGCTTTTCTCTTCATGGGTTATAGCTGTTCTTGAGCAAACTTTTCTCTCCTTCTCTTATTTGTCTAGCTGACTGCAAACTTTTCGGGCTGTCTCAAATGGCAGTCTGGTTGGACAAGAAATCCTTCCCACCAAGAGGTCTGTCATTTGGCAGATAACTAACATCATTGCTAAAGTATTAAAAGAAATAATAAATCTTCCACCCTGCGTGTCATACAGCTATCCTGGGTTTGTGCAGCTCACAGCTGTTTTTTGGGAGGGAGACAGATTTATGTAGAGAACTAATGTGCCTGTAAATCTCCTCCCCATAGATGCTGCCACCTCCTGGGTTGAGTCTTGGCCCTGGTAAGAGCTGTCATAACATCCAGAGCTTATTAGCATTGACAGAAGAAATTATCCATTGCTTGTCCACTCCTCAGTCGGGTCTGTCTGAATTAGGGAAGTAATCAAAACTAAAGCAGATCTAGCGTTAGAATCTGTAACAGATTCATATTGATCAGAGTCAGAAACACTCATACCGACGGCCTGCAGTATGGCCCTCTGTCTGTGAAACTCATGCTAGATATATTGACAGAAGAGAAGCACTTCTACATGTGTGGGATTTTCCAGACAGGGTTCCTTATAATTCTGCCAAGCTTTCAACTCATTTGGATTTTGCCCCTTGTCTTGAGTAGGAGCATAAATCTGATGCTGTTATAAAGACTTATTTCAACCCCGTGGACAATTTTCATTGCATGTAATGCAGATGCAGCTCCAAATTTATGCTGAGGATCTCAGGTTTCAGAACAGACTGTAAGTGCAAAGAGGAGCACGTTCATGATAGCACACAGCTCTAGCAAGAAATAGAAGATTCCTGAGTCATGTATGAGAATAAATGCAGAGACTAGCTGGCAAGCTGTCTTAAGCTGCATTGGCAAGGTTGTGGCGGTGTGATCTTCAGCCTGGACATGGTCCTGGATGGTTTCACCATGACCATCAGCTTTGTCTCAGAGGGTGCATCTGTGAAGGCAGAGAGACTGGGTCTGTGTCTCCTACTGTACATGCAGCGCCAAACTTCTTAAACCAGGGGCTGCCACCACTGCAGCAGAGCTCACAAGCAGAAGCCCAATATACGCAGGCCATGAAAGAGGATGCACCTCCTGATGAAGGTCACTGAAATCCAGGACTTGCTCGCTGACTCTTGTCCTGGGTGTGGAAGACAAGGTGAGGGATGTGGTGTATTGTGGCTGCAATTTCTTTAACTCCAGCCATGCAGAAATTGTCCATTCATAGAAGGGCACCTTTCCTCCCTCATCCTCACCAATGCAGGGAACGAAGTTTCATTCAGTACAGGCACCAGGAGCTGTTGCCTAATAACTATTTTGCCAGAGAGGTTCATTCTGTTCTTACCCAAAATTTTGAACCAGCCCAGACTAAGACTTTGACTGCAAGCTTCAATGCATTTTCAAGAAATGCACAGAGTCAAGCACTTGATCTGTTATCCTGTGAGCCATCACCATGAGCAGCCTGTTTTCCAGGATCAGCACGTCCCAAGAATGGCAAAAACCTGCAGCCAGCTCACCAGCCTCTAAGACTGCCAAACCATGCCCAGCTTTAAATCCACCCCAAATTAGTCTGGATTTGAGACCAAACAGCCTACCCTGTCTCAAACACCAAAGCAAGGGAGCAGCTCTAGCCTTCAGACACAAGTCAGCCCAGTATGACCCGCATACTTAAAAGCATCCGCTCGCATTGACATGCAGATTTAAACACAGCAAGGCAAAGAAGCTGACAACTAAAAGTAAGATGCAGAGGGCGCAGAAGGGTCCTGTTCAGCTTCCATCTCATATTGCACCAGATAAAGAGAGGGAGGAAAGATGCCTTTTGTCTTTTTTTAACACAGCATTATGCAGAAAAAACTAATCCCTTTCATTTAGCAAATCCGTTATGTTTCTTGGAGGGTTAAATCCTGCTTGCCTCAAACAAATGAGTAATCCAATTGGCTTCAATGCGACAACTCCCAAAAGGCAAACAGGATTTGACTCCCTCCAGACTGTAGTACACAGATCTTGTGAATGAGCTGTTTGAAACACTGGATACTTGGTGTGCTAGCTGTGGTGCTGCCTTATAAACCCATGATGATTGTGTCAGCCAGTTGTTCTGGTGCTGAAGGTTTAAATGGCTTCCTATGGCTCCCAGTTCAAACTAGGTCTTCTCATTGCAAGTTGTAAATTTGGCCATGTTGGTTTGTAAGTTGGAGAGAAAAGGGAGGAGGGGGAAGGACTCTCTATGAAAGCAGTAGTTAGGGCCAATTTTCTTTTCCTGGATGCTTTTGTTTCTAGGGAACCACGTAATCTCCTAGGACACTTGCAGAACTGTGAGCTCTATAATATGACAGAGAGAGACAGAGAGTGTGACTGAGCCACATTTTATAAACTTTCCCAGTTTCCTGGCACCAGGGGCTTTCTCATCTACTGCCTGACTACATCGCTATGTTCTCACTAAGCCCTCTCACAAGAAAGCAGCCATTTGACCCTGCAGTTTGTCTCACATTTGCTACTGACAGTGCAGGCTGCTTTCAGAGTAGCCAGAATTTCTGTTCTTCAACACCTCCACTTACTTCGCAGAAGATGCTTAATTAGACGCCTCCCAGCACCACCTCCAGCACTTTCACCAGCACAGGAGGGAGCTCCCTTGACAAAAATGTTCATGCTGGCAGGAAACCAGATCAAGAAGGTAGTCCATATGGATGAAACCCATCCAAGGAAAATAGTTTCAGTGATGCAACTTTGAGAGCTGAAAGAATGTGGAAAATCACCCACTGGCTGTTTAAAAACAGTCAGATGCATAGAGGCACTGAGTCCAAATAGCAAGAAAGAGAAGGGAAAATTACAACAAATAATATGCCAAACACATTGTATATTGATTCAGCTGTGCCCAAAGGCAGGCCGAGCGCTATCAGACAGAACTTAGATCTCTTTGGGTTCCTCTTTACTTGCCA
This sequence comes from Dromaius novaehollandiae, assembly GCF_036370855.1. NCBI lineage: Eukaryota > Metazoa > Chordata > Aves > Casuariiformes > Dromaiidae > Dromaius > Dromaius novaehollandiae. The sequence goes on from NC_088104.1 coordinate 39,194,465, forward strand.
TAATTGCTCTGAGTGTAGCCTCCCACTGCCCCATGTTCCCTAACGCGTAGCAAGCCACAGATGACTTGCATTTTTAGAAGAGTACTTGCATCCTGCTTTTTTTGCAAAAGTAAAACCTACAGAAGGAGAGGGGGAGTGGAGAAGGTTGTTACATAAGCAGTGAGGATAGAGGGTTCTGATTAGGGCTTGGACTGCAAAACAAATAATCGAAGATGCAGTTGCTTACACCAGGACTCAGTGTGGCTCAAGGTTTTGTTTCCAGGGTACTTCTTCACTAATAATACAGATAATGTCATAGGACTGTGCTATTGTAACCAAGCTATATAACACCACCACGTACAGTACGTTGCACCAGGAGGTGTATATTGGAAACTGGCCTAGTAATTTTTAACATGTGCTGTTCATTACTAAATGCAAGCATCGTACTTAAAAAAAAAGTCTTTGCGTTCAGAATGGACCCCAAACCAAAATGCTGGGTGTGAGCACCTCCTGTCTGCGGTACCAGCCTTGGTTTCGATCGCTTTGGAGCAAGGGAGTCTGTATCCCAGTCCTCCCCCAGACCACAAGGGTGACAGTGACTGACTTTTAGGGTAGGTTTCCAGGATGCCTCGTTCTCTCCATAGAGATTTCACAGGCAGGCCCACATAATCCATGACTATTAAAGAAAAAAAAAAAGTGGCAGAGCTTCTTAAATTACTTACAAGGACTTTGATTCCAGCAATATCACAGCTTTTGTTTTGGTAAACATGAAAAAGACTCCCAAGCCATGAAAGATCAAGAAGCATTGTAAAAGTCACCCATGAGCTAATCTGCTCTTTTGCCCAACTAACATGAGATAATTGCCTGGAGTCTATTTTCCTATGTTTTTCTTTTTTTCCCCCTAGTTTAGTCAAATGTCCTAATTAATAGATCTCAGCAGAAAAAATGCAAAACTAAAACAAGCCAAAGCACACAGTGTGATCTTAAGTGCTTTGTGGTTCCGCTGTGCGGCGTCGCCTCCCGACGCAGCGTGGGAAGCCCGGGAGCGTGGCTCCCGCAGGAGCTGGGTGGGCGAGGGGTGGGCCGTGGGGGCCGGCAGCTGCGCGGAGCCCATCGGCCGTGCCGGCCGGGTCTCCCAGCACCCCGGGAGCAGGGTTTCCAGGGCATTTCCAAGTCGCCTTCTGGGAAACGGCTGCCTCAAAGCTTCCTAGAAGTTCATTGGGACGAGGTATCCCAAATCCCCCGGATAGCTCTGCCAATCTTTTTCTTATGTTTAAAATCTTCTTCTTTAATCTTAGAAAAACATTTAAAATCTTCATGTTAAAGGTCGTGAAAGATAAAATGCTGCTCAGCCTCCCTATGCTGAAATCCTGTTGATACAAATCTGGGCGAGATACCGTGCTGGCGGGGCTGTACAGTGGCAGGAAGTGAGGCAGGATTTTTACAGCAACAACCATGGATTAAGACCGTTCAAAGGTTAGGAGCTTTTGCTTTCAGGACGTGCAGTCCTATGTAGGAAAAGCGAAACAGGGATGTAACCCTGAACTGGGCTACTCAGCCAACAGGTTGTGCTTACAGAGGCTTCAATCCAGTACAAAACTGTTCATTTCTTTTCTGTGAAAAACAAAGGCAAATATTTCAGGAAAAACTTCCCCCTCCTTGACAAATATGAGTCGAGTAAGTGTCTTTTTATTCCAGTATCAACCACCAGTGTTAGTAAACACCTACGTGAACAAATACATCTGGAGGGACAAATAACAAGCTCTTTGCTGGAAGATACCGTCAGTTCAGCCCCGATGCCCGAGCATTTGGTGGCCAGGAAAGGATTCGTAATCCCTTCCTGATAACTCTTTGAAGAATGAAAGCTTAACCTCATGCGACCTGCGCCTACTCAGGCTGGCTCTCAGTTCCACTTCAGCAGCTCGAACCACCGGCAAAAGACTCTGCTTCCGCAACTGTTTTGATAGATTCTCGGGGAAGTCAGTGTGCCTGAGTCTGAGGGAGGGCTGGTGCAGTTGGTGCCTCTGCGAGTTGACTTGCAGTTCATTAACCCGAGTAGCAGCGGTTGAAGCCCTTCATGTCGAAGTAATAAAACACAGCCCTGACTTCCCTTCTTCTGGGTCGAGGCTTGAGAGACAGCGGCCGTTCTCCGCCCTGGGAGCAGCTGGGGTCACTGGCTCTGGGAGAGTTAGGCTCTCTGTCTCCTATGGAAAGTCTCTGGGCTGTTGTGGCTGCTGGTTTGATTTTCTAGTGATGTGTATTTTTATACATTTCTGTAAAAACAAACACAGTTTACCGTACTGCCCCACAGATCAGTTATCCCGTGTCAACACTGTAAAGTCAACATTACGCTCAAGCCCAGGAATGACTCATTTTCTTATAACTGTGGTCTTCTGAGAACATGACAATGGCTGCAGCGGAAACGGTTTCATTCACCAGTGTTTCCTGCATCACCATCAGCGGCTCATTTTTCCTGGGTCTCCGTTTCCTCTCCTTCCCCGGTGGTTTGGGTGCTCTATATTTGGCTCGCGCGCGGAGGCACGCGTGGAGACTGACCTGAGTGCTCGCACAAAAGCTTTCCCCGAATTTCCGCCTTCGGAGCAGAACCCCCTGTAATTTGACTGTCTTGTTCCTCCCACTCATGCCTGCTGAAGCTAACTGCTGCATAAGGTTTTCGCGGCACATATTGCATCTTTAATTCGCTGTGCGCCGCTCCCTCAAACGAGAAGCAGATGACATCTGCTGCCAGGGTGACTCAGCACGCCAGGAGCTGCAGTCGCAGCCCGGCGGCCTATGCTAAATAACTTGACCCATTTACTTCGAAAGTCAGTCAAATCTAAATCCCAGACTTCAGATTAAGGTGTGGGTGGGTGGGGATTGGAATGAGCCTCGGAGAGGCGAGGGAAGGGACGGCCGGTGGCCCTGAGCCCCGCAGACAGGCAGCTGGGCCGCGGGGGACGCGGCGGTGGTGCCTGGACCCCGACCCCGCAGCCCTGGGCAGCGTCCAGGCCCGTCGGTAGCCCGCCCAGAGGAAAATACCAGCCTAAGGTATCACGGCAGTCTGGGGGGGAGAGGGAGCTGTGCAGGGGCAGACTGGGGGAGCTTGTATCAACCTGCCTTCTGCTGCAGGGTACGAAAAGGTAAAACGACTGGTTCTGCAGGTGGTGCAGACAGAGGATGGCCTGCGGGCAGCACAGGCGCTCGGGAGGAAGGTGCGTGCTTTGTCTGCAGCAGCGTTTTGGGGAGGGAGAAGAGAGGGCGCTATCCTGCACGCACTCCGGCGTATGAACGAAAGGCATTAGGCGGGCAGCAGTCAATCCAGTGAAAAGGTGGATTCACTGCCTTCGTAACGGCAGATTTTTATTTCCGAGTGGAGAAAATCTTTGAAGGGACAAGAGGTTAACAGTCTAATACTTTGCAGGCTGCCTGATCAAGCATAATTTTCCAGCAGTGCTTATCAGTGCCCAAACTTGTTTTTCTTAGGAATGTACTCTTTTGCAAGGTCGTGTTTGGTGGCTGAGCCTCAAAAGGGCCTTCCTGTATTTGTGAAGATACTGAATCTTGGTATCGTCACTGAAAACTACTGATTATTTCCAAGGCTGTTGCAGGGAAGCTGGACTTAGTGCTGCTTTCTGCATGTGTATGACAACACTATAATATGCTTGTCATATTTTCCACCAGAGTAGAAAGACCTTTCCATGTATCTCTAAGCTAAGCCTCTCCCTGCAAGACGTTTTCCTCGTGCAGAGATGAGGAAACTGAAACAAGAAATGATTCAGTGGTTTTCCCGAGTTCACACAATGATTCAAACCTATTTAATGGCTCTGATGGAGGAAGGCAGGTTTTGTGGCTGAAACTAGGAGCAGGAGTCATTAGGTCCGAGGCCTTACCCTTTCGGTGACCTAGGAGAAGTTATGCTACAGTTACGTGCTTCCATTTGCCCATCTTCTTGTTTAAAGCAATCCCGGTGTGTTTTGAATTTACAGTGCTGGCGTTTGGAAGAATTAATGGCTGAGGTGACGTGCTTGGGAGTTCCCAGAAGAAAGCGAACAGAATTTACAGGTTCGGTCCCTCAGTCAGGAGGCTCTTTTCTCTTCTAGTAACGTGACTCCTGTTTCAGGGGGTCTCCTTTTTTAGGAGCAAAAGGTCCCAGATTGCTTTTCCCTGAGATCATTTGCGGAGCTCATCTACAAGTCCTGATGGCTTTGCCTGTTAGAGCGTTGCAATGTGCAAGCGAGAAGAGGTGGAGGCAGCTGGCGCTCATTCCAGAAATACGTGGGCACTGGCCTCTGCCAGGGCCACGCCTGGGAATGTCTCAGCTCCTCCGCTGCAGGGGTGCGGAAACACAGACTGCTTCTGCTACAGGGCAGGTTAGCTTAATCCAGCAAAGTCACCTAGCTTTCTTCCTGGGAAACAGTTCTGCGCTTTAGTGGTGCTTGCCCTCCAAAGGTGTCCGGGGCTTTTTTGAGGACTCGGTCTGAGAACACTCTGGGGAAGGTGGGCTGTTGGCCATGATGTACGTGACAAAAAGCCACAAGGAGGGTTTTAATTTCCAAGTGCCACATCACCAGCATTACGAAATGGTATAAAAAGCTACAGCTGCTCTACTAATAATTCTTTACATGCCTTAAAATGAAACATTTTCTGAACTTGCTGTCTTTCTTAGAAATCCTTTATCGTTGTCTTCTAGCACCCTCAAACTAGCTGCTTCATCATCACAATAAACCAAGTGTCCTCCCTGAGGTCTCATTCACACAGATATCCTTTATGAACACTAGCAGCCTCTCTGAAGTCAACTAAGCCACTTGCATGCATAAGAAAGCTTTGTTTGCAGTTGAAATTTCAACAGTCACTCCCAGCTTGCATTTTGTATGATCATGTTTCACAGATATGTCCATTCAGCCATTTTCCCAATGCATATCTAGAAAGCATCCACCCCTCTAGTTACTCAGGGAGGAGTGGGGAAAAGAGCAAACTACAACATGCAGGCACCGGCACGGCAAGCAACAATGATGTCTGCAGAGAAACACATACACACAGCCTGCTGTCCATAAGGAGCTGGAAGAAAAGGCTAAAACAGCACAGGGGAAGAAATAACACGGAGAAGGCCAGCTGTGTCTTGAGGCACAGTTTCAGTTGTTGTGCCCACTGTAGTGTGGAAGAGGCACCTTATTTTCGTTAGTCATGCTGAGGGAGAAGTGAAGCTGAGCTGCCAGACGGTGCCTTTAGATCCTGAGCACGCTCTTCGAACACGACATGCAACGAACGCCGTGACCAGTTCTGCTGGAGTGGTGCAGCCCTCCAAAGCGCGCAGTGCGCGTACGCTGCCGTTTGGTGCCTGCTCCAGGGCGGCTCTAACCTCTGAGCCTGTGACATTGGGGAGCAGAAGGGACGTCAGCTATCTCCTGGCCTTTCCCCACAGCCTATAAGGATAACTGAGGGAAAGAAGTGTGTCGTGGCTCTGAGCTGCTCTTCAGTTCATTGAAACTTGAGGCCGTTAAGGAAGAGCGGAGTGGAAATACAAACTGCATTAATTCACTAACGCACCACAAAAACATTCTGAATGTGCACTGTGTTGTAAGTAATCAATACTTAATGTTACGGTGAGCGCATCTTGGTTTCAGAAATACCATCTTAAAGGTATAAAGCACTCAAAGGTTTAAAAATAATCTCTGGATGTCCTGCGGGACATAAACGGGGCTTGTTTGCACCGAGTTGATGCTGCTCTGTTACTCTCAGGCTGTGGCACACGAGACAGTGCTCTATTGTCTCATACCTCAAAAACCCTCTTCTCCCCCCACAGAACAGGAACAATTCTCATTTGAAAGGAACAACCCCATCATCAATCTACCGTGAAAAGAAAGCAAGTCTGCCCACAGATTCCCTTCTTCCTCGGTTATCAAGTTCCTGTATTCACCACTGCAGTTCTCTCACGTGTGCCTGATCTGCAGGGCAGTAAGCTGCGCCGCAGCACTGGAGAGCCAGTCGTTAGACACGTGTCAGCTGATCACATTAATGCACAATTAGCGCAGAATGTTCTGGAGATCCCATGTGGCTCCAGTCATATCATTACTAACAGCAGCACGTCATATCATCCAGCAACAGCAGGTCAAGCCCTGACCCTTGCCCGGCATGCATGGTCTGATAATAATAGGTATTATTTTTGGCTAGGAATTGATGTGTAATTTATGACCTAGCTTATTCTTCTTTTCTCCTAAGTGTGAATGTTCTTTCTGCGATCTTGGTGGTGGTGTCTGCTGTGGCTGACAACAGCATAGCAAAGCTGACTAGATCACCAGCCCGGTCCGAGAACGGAGCGAGAGCCTGGCGCCTCGCCAGCTCAGGGAGCGGTGTGCTGCCTGCAGGGCCCGGGGCGAAACGCACATATTTCAGCTGTGTAGACGGCTATCCAAATAGCAGAGCAGACGAGGCAGCCTCACCAAGGGAGACGGAGAGACGTGTGATGACCTCCTTCCTCCAAGTAAAACAACTAGAAGCTGACACCAGCTGGTTGCCGCAAGTTCCCCTCCTCCGTAGATGTGCACGCTGGGCAACACATCGCGCCTCGCCGGCGGCAGCGTGCCAAGCACCCAGGCGGCGCGGGCTGCGGCCCAGCCTCGCTGCACCCCGTGCGTGTGCCCGCTCCCCGCGCTCAAGGTGCCGGAGGCTGACTGACCGCACAAGGCAGCAGGCGCCAAGCCAAGCTGCCGCACTGTCTGCCCTTCTCTCTCTGCCTCTTACAGCGGCATCTTTGGTGTTGCTGTTCCATGGGTTTGCCCTCTCCCCGTGGTCCCCTACTTTTTTTGCTCTCCGACTTTTTGTTGGGGGAGCACAGAAGTTTTGCAGGAAGGGCGGCGGCAGCCGTATGTCTTGTTGAACATCCGACCTCTTGGTCAGTCACTCTCCATTTTCAGCATGGTAGGCTTGGATGCTGGAGTATAGCGCAGGTTTCTTTGCTCTTTTCCACCTATGAAATCTGGCACGCCGCGCAGTCCCAGCTGAGATGTTTTCAGCGGACAGTGTCCCAGTGTGCCACGCGTTGTGCAATTTACTTGGCTGTGGTTCTTCCCCCAGAAATTAAGAGAGGCCGTGCCATTGCGTACGGCCCGTCAGGAAGCTGCGCTCTGCAGTAGCCTCTCCTTTAGGAGACAGCCTATGTGACAGAGATGATTAATCCTAGCCACAGATAAAACTTCCTGTCTTTAAATAGTTTCAGAAGATAAATAACTTCTGTAATGAAACACTATCCCACAATGGGTTTTTGGTCTATGCCAGGAACTTTTGAGTTTTGACTCTGGCTCTTGGACAAAGTCTCTCTGTGGATAATAGTAAGTAGAAGCCTGTTTTTTTCACAGAAGAGATACACCCTTGGCTTTTTTCACAATCCACAGGAGTTCCAGATACTCAGCACCTGCAAATGCAACCCCGCTTCTCTGTCCACTTCCTTAGCTATAAACTAGATATAGAATTTTCCCTGCAGATGTATTGGAAGAAAGGATAAACTACTCAAAGTCAGAAAGATTTCTGAAGATGCAGATCATGGCTCAAAGCAGATGACAGTCATGCAGCACGCTCAGAGCCTGGCTCTAAGGAGCTCGTGTTCTCACCGTGGTCCCCACCAGGACTCAGTCTTTATCTGGAAAATGTACCCAGCAGACCTCATTCTTGAATCTGGGTCACACACACATTTACTACTGCACACTTGTAAGATCTGGTTCAAAGCCCGTTAAAATAAGCCAGACTCTTTCCTAATTTAAGAGGGCGGGAGTCAGGGCTTTGCAGGATGCACGCTCCCCAGCCTTCCCCACTTGTGGCTGGCACAGTGGTGATCTAAAACACAGCTGCCTTCTGAGAGTGTGTTTACACAACTGGGGAAGTCTTGGCCTCTGGAAGATAAAGGACTTTCCACCATGGGCACTGTCCAAGTGGAATTTAAAAAATAACATTTGGACCACTGCAAATCTCTGCAGGACTTGCCATTTAAATTCTGTTTAAAGCCACATGGAAATAAAGAGAGTGTGCCTTGTATTGACTTTCTTCAGTTCCCTTCCAGCAGACAAATTAGGGAGAAGGTGCTGTGACCACCAAGTCCTGGGGCTGGGGAGAAATAAATGGCAGCAGAAAGTGCTGCTTGTTGGAGTCTTATGCTTGCCAGGACATTTAGAAATAGAGTGGTGGAGAGAGAAATTCTCTGAAAGGAAGAGCTTGAATTTGTTTAAGGGACTTTTCTAACATGCAAAATAAATGGGCTATGTGCTGGAAATTCATGCTAAAGATAGCTGTGCAAATGCAGGAGTATCGCTGAGCCTCCAGAAACATTGTCACTACAGCTTTAGCTTTACGCCAGTGGCTAAGAACAACCTCCGCATCCGCATGGCTGCAGTGCTGCTGCTGCCGCTGCTGCTGCTAGGCCTAAGCTAGCTACACCGTGCTGCAGAGACGCGCCCTGGGTTTTTCCGGCACTCACAGTACTTTAACACAGGCCAAAGTACCACGCAAAGACTGCGATTCTGCATCCACAAAGGTGGCAGCTGTAAGCAGAGCTGGGTATGATGCTCTCATTAACTTTTGAAGTAATAACCCATTATTTCTCCCTCATGATGAGAGGATGGACTCTAACATATGGTGGTGGTTGCCAAAGTAATGCACCTTCTAATGCACCATGTGATAAACGGCAAGATGAGGACAGATTCCACCCTGTCTCATAATGATTTTTCCTGGTACAGCTGCAAGCACAAGCATCTCGAGGCCTGGAGAGAACTGACCCTTGACCCTTTTCCAGAGCGAAGTGGGAACCGCAGACCTGGTACCTCTCCCTCTGTCTCCTAAACAGGAGCCACTCAATACTGTAACGGTTAATCAGAAAAGCAGATCAGCTCATCTGGTCTCCCAGGCCAAGCAGCGAGAAGCAAATAAAGTTTCTATTTTGTGAATTAGAAGCAGGGAAACTCTTTTTACCCATGTTTACTTTTGACTAGGCATTGACTGGGATAGGACTTGGGCAGTGAGAATGAATGTCCGTGCCAATTCAGCACTCCCTATAAAAGGTGTTTTCCCGCAAAACCTCCATCTTCCCCGGCTTGGAAGTCCAGACAACAGGGCACCGGAGCGCTGAGGCTCCAGGTACCCAGCTCTTCTCAGGGGGCAATGGTACGTCTGCCCAGGCTGGCCCTGCACAGCTGCTTTTTCTGCTGCAATTTAAAACCAAATGGACCAGGTAGCAAAATCCTTATTTTGATAACATTTGCCTTTAAATCTGATTTTGTTTACCAAAAGGCTGGCTACTTGGGTCTCGTATCCATGAAGAACATTGTTGTCAGAAGACCTCCAAGAAGATTTTTCAAAACAAGTTTTTCTGCTAGAAGCTATACCAGGCTACAGACAAGATATCTCAGTGCATAGGTAATATTTTCTGTTCTTTTTTCAACATGAGAATCATTTATCTCAGTTAAGTGTAACATCTACCATTAGATGAGACATCCTACCTCAAAACAGGCTTTAAAATGGGCTTAATATTTCAACTCTAGGAGATGAAATTTAGACTACAAATGTCATATTTAAACTCCTAAATATAAGTGGCCTGATTTTCCAGGGTGCTAAGCATATGCAGTGCCTGTTGATTTTGAGATATGTGGGTGCCTGCCAACCATTTTGGAAAACCAGGCCATTTTATTTAGTCATTTACACATAGATACCTAACTTCACGCAGCCTGGTTTGAGACCCTTCCTAGCTTCACACAGTTCTGCTTCAGCTTTATCAAAAAGTCACTTCCATTAAGAAGCACCCAGGGCCTACTCCCTTCCAGCCCTGTATTTTATATGCTGCAGTAAGTATTCATTTAAGCCTGATTTTGTAGAAACAAACAACTAAACCACATCAGTTTAAACTATTCTCTGTTTTTTCATGAAGAATAAATTATTTCATAAACATTTTTGAAAATGTTCCTTACAGAGAGAGTAACCTTATTTTTGTACAGCAATTGCTACTTACCCTTAGACAGAAGGGAATTTGTGCTGCAGAACTGTTCTCCTTGGTACAGAGGACACATTTCACTGGGAAAGACAAAGTTAAATACATAGCAAAGTTAAGTACACAAACCGGGTTCCAGCCATATTTGGACTGTGTCACAAACTAAATAATGCTAGAAAATTAAAAATGAACACTCTCTCTCTACTCAAATATAGATTTATTGTGCTCATCCCATGTGATGCTTGATCAGAAAGGAATAGAAATGCATGTAGCACGAAACAATGTGCTTGACGCCAGGTCAGTGCTAGATATTTGCCAACTTGTTGTTCAAACACCACCTCCTAATGGTGGGGCAACTAATACAGAGGAAAACAAATGTGCTTTAATCCATAGAGCTTATACTAGCTTAGCATTAGTTACAGTGTCCTAAACATTTTTCTCTTAGAAAACTCTCATATATGTTACAGTTATAAAGGCTGCCAAAATTCCTTTTCTGTGATTGATATTCATATGCTGGCACAGGCTTTTAGGGGTCTTACCCTTAGTCTCAGACTTTCAGAGAGAGTTAGCAGGATATGTTGCTTGCACAAGTCTCCTTGCCATCCATGGATTCTTCAGGTTCAGAAGAGACGCTGCTTATGTCTACACTTAGAAAGCAATTTTGACATCTTGAAGTGGAAAGCATTTATGGGAGGTTACAGACAGTCTGGAACCTCACATTGGAGTGCATGTTGCAGACTAAGGGGTCTCAATACAGGGTCAACAGTAACAGAAAATTAATTAGAAATACCTTTCAGAGAAGGGTAGGATGGTGAGGGGACAGGCAGGGGTGAGGGAAGATATTGGAGACTTTGGGATATAGCACAGGGAGAAATTGTCTCTTTGAAAACATATGCAAGGCTTTTGCAAGAAGGAGGACATTTTTCCAGGGGAGAGGTCTGAGTTCAATACATCTTAATTACAACATCCTGTACATAATGTTCTGACCAACACTAATTTTGGCTCGAGTAGCGTTTTCTTCTGGAGGAGGATTTTTGCTTCTTCCCTCCACATGCCCCCTGGTTCATGTGAGTCCACTGCGACATGATTAAAGCTGTATCTGCACAGGGGGAGTCAGATGAGCAAAAAGCGGGTAACGACAGTCCCGCTGTCGTCTGCTTAACACGAGGCACTGCCAGGTTACTCAGTGACAGGCACTGTAGTGATAGAAATCTGGAACTGTAGTGATGTGGTTTTGGCACGTTGGGGATCTGCTTGCAACCTGATACTTGTATTTAGTGGCAGGATGTCCATTTACTTGGTTACATTCATTTACAGTGGTGTAAGAACAGTTCAGAGCAAATCATACTCCCATTTTGCTGACTTTCCAGACACAATCATGTTTTAAACACAGGTGTCAGGCTCTGTCTCATGCCTTTGACTGTGTACACCACAAAGCCATGATGTAGTCCTACTTGGATCCTAAATAAATGCATATAATAAATATAGTCAGGCAAGCGAAAGGCTAAGACGGTATGGGGTGCTGCTGGGACTGGTTTCTGCGTGGTTGTGAAACAAAAAAACAAAGTGAGCACCACTCATTAAGTATTTAAAGGGGGCACAGCTGTAATCTTCACTACTCCCCCATCATGGCCCAGCTGCACAGACTCTTCCCACCACTTTCTTCCCAGCCAAGAGCAGGGAGAGCTGCTCAGGAAGCAGCTGCAGCACTACGAGCCCACCACCTCCGCCTGCACCCGCAAGGGCCCGGTGCTCCAGGCCAGGCCCCTGCCTCCCGGTGCCGGCAGGGCTGCGGGCAGCGCCGGACACCTGCCTCCTGCGGCACGGTGTGCAGCCCAGCCTGGGGGGCCGAGACCCACAGCACAGCCTGCCCGGCGGAGACCCACAGCTGCAGCCCAGCCCCCTTTCCTGGTGAGGCTGGAGCACCGCCAGTTGGCTTGAATGTTCTCCAGCACTTTTGTAAATCAGCAAGGGTAAGTCCCTGGAAAGACCAGGCTTCTCTTATAGCGTTTCTTGTTTGCATTGTAACAGAAGGCAGGCTCCTGTGCAGAAATCTTGTCCTGGTGGAAGAAGATGAGCAGGGCTGTTTGTTGGGGACTGCTGAAGCAGCCCTGTGTGAGCTGTAGCTCTGGCCAGGCAGCCCCGATAGCTGGATGTCCCCAGTATAGGCTACTCTACACTAACCAGACCAGCTGTCCCCTGTGTCTGACCGCATCAGGTTTGTGGGCTGGCCATCGAGGTGGCAGATACACAGTAGAGGTGATGCAGCCTGGATATGTGGGATGTGCTGCCTGCTGCATGAAGAATACCCAGGGGAGGAAATGGGAAAGGAAAGACAAGAATAGCAAAGATAAAAACAGGTAGCTGCAAGCACTGATTCTGCGCACTGCAAGCACTGCCAGACTGCTATTTCGAGACACCAGTATTCTTGTTGGTTGCTGCGGTGGCTGTTACCAACTTTGCAGATGGCAAAATGGAGTGTATATGCAAAAGGTTTCTAAGGGACTGTGCAGTGGCTTCATTTATTTGTTTAGGGAGTTTATTTTAGGACACAGAGGAGAAAACAGATTGTTCTTATGGGAGAAGAAGACAAATAGTTGAACAGGAAGAGATGGTTAGACTTTAAAGAGTTTTACAAGCAAGAATTCAAAGCTTATGGGAGAAGGCTCTAAGGGCAAATAGATTAACATGGATGGGTCTTTGGGAGGATCTGGAGGAAGAAGCAAGACTTCGGAATAACCTAATATAAAGCTCTAAGAAAAGAAGCAGCATTAAGGTGACTTCCAAATTACAGTCTGGAGGAACTCACTGAGGATTGCTAAACATGATCTAGCTACACTAGCTAAACTGATTACGGTGCAGGTGAACAGTGGGGTCTCTACTCCAAAGATATTTTCACTCTGTGGTCTCCAGTTTGTTACTGGTTTATTTATAAAAGGGATGTTGCTGTGGTTTTTTGTATCTGCTTTAAGTATAGTTTTCAGGTAAATAATCAGGAAAACAGTTGCTTTTTAAATCTAATATCACAGATTACTTTTTGAAACAATTTTGTAGATTTTTATGGATCAAAAATTGTCAATTTACTGTAGGCTTACAAGCTCCCCAGTCATTATTTAATGTCTATATAAAAAGGCATATAATAAGACAGTGTCCAGTTAGAACTGTAGTCTGACTTACAGAAAAGCAAAAAGGTACCTGACACAATATGATGATGAGTCAAAAGGAACCACTAGATCCTCTCTTACGCCTCTGTTTGACTACATGTACCTACTGATACAGTACAACGGAAAAATTAGCTTTAAGATTCTAACAGAAGCCAAAGTACCCTTCACCTAGACGGTCTCACTTTGCATGGTGGTATCTCAAAACCAGTACCAGTCTGTCAAACTTCCTGCCCATCAACTCCTTTCTCAGAAAGCTTGTCCACACTGACTCAGAAGTAATCCTCTAATAAGGAATGTAAGTGTGACAGAGTTAAGATTGAGGGGGGATTTTATTCCCGGTTTTCTTAACACCATATGTTCCCTTAATCCCACTCTTCATTTAGTCAGAGGTAATCCCTTAGTACTTCAGTACATATTACATGCACATATACATCTGTGTACGTGTCTACCTGTATACTACATTACACATGTGTGGTGTTAGGCTAATAGAGAAATCACACTGATATCTAAGGCAGTTGAATTTTCTTGAAAGAAATGCTCCCAAATAGCCTACCTCAAAAGTACACATTAAGATTCAAGAAGGAATTCTTTCCCTGAAAGAATTATTAATGAAGATTGCTTTTTTTTTTTTTCTTTTTTTTGCCTGTTAAATCTTGGATTAAAATCTTGGAAGGTATTCTGAAGTGCCATCTAATTCTTCCCACCTCATCACTAAAAGTATTCCAAAAATCATGAAGGCCCTCTTTTGTAAGTCCAGAAACATCATACAGACCATGTTAAATGTGTTCAAATGTTGGCTTATTTTTCACCTTTCAAATAAACTATAAAAGTTTCAAAATACAATGCAAATAAAGCCGAAGCTTACTGTTCAAAAATCTACTGACCATTCATATACAGCTGTTCAAAAGAGAATCTGAAACTTCCTGCAACTATTTTCAGTCGTTCTCTGGTTAAAGAACAACTGCACCAGTTTTAATCTACTTCTCTAAAAAATGTGACAAGTCCAGCCAATGTCACTTCAAGTGGTCAAGACAAATTCCAGTAAATCCTGATATATGATTTACAAGGCATATGTCAAATAATTCACATATGCACAAAAATGACATGAAAAAATAGTTCTGCTATCTGATACAGTTAAGTAATACAGAACTTTTGGAGAAAGCTGAACTTTCTCCTCTGTCTTGCAGCTTGATTGGTGCCAGCTGGCTCCTGAAAGAAAAAAGGTCCACTTGAGTAAATCTCAGTCCAGAATAAAATCCAGGGACAAGACATGGCTGAAGATAGCTAGGAAAGAACAGTTACTTGCAACTAGAAAAACAAGTAGCAGTGCCAACATTGTACCAGAGATGTTTTCTCTATCCCCGCAGCTCCAGAAACTGTTCTACATTGCTGCACCACATACACACAAAGCTTCTCCCTGCAGTTATGGCCAGTACATAAATGAGTTTGACTGATTTTAAGATGTATCATTCTGTAAAGACAGGGAAAAGCTAGCTGTAGCATAAGGGATATTGACAGTGCCTCAAAATTCTGTTCTATCTCAGACAGTAACTTGACTGAAAACACCAGTGTCTTATTTTTTTGCACAGTCACAAAATCACTTATACTTTAGTTATTATCAAATCAGATTTAGCAAGTAATTGTTCTTAATGAGGATTAACTACATATAAGGCATTTGGTCTTGAAGGAAAGGCACTTTTAACATTTACATTAAAATGTTGGTCTCTTTCTAACTCAAAAATGACCAATAGACTTCCCTTTTGAAGTGAGATTAACAGATTAATAGAACCATTTCAGCCTCAAATGCCAGCATGGAGGAGATAAAAACTGAAAGTTAAAACCGATCTGAAAGGCAAATGACCACTTGTTGCATCTCTTATGGTAACACTGACAGCCTGATCTGCCAAGCCCTTCTCAGACATGCATTCCAACCTGACACAGAGAAATGCCTAATCCAGACAGACCCTGGATTATCCTGGGTCTTCCAGTTTGAGATCAGCCAGAGCCATGGTGTCTTAAGAATGAGTAAGGCCATAGCAAAAAGGTCACTGCAAGAAGAGAACAATTTTTCATCAGAACCTCAAGACTAACTCTGAGCTGCAGAGTAGAAAAAGAAACAGGGAGCAGACACAAAACCATTTTTTTTCCACACTCCACTCTGCTGTTCACCTCACTTAGTATATTAAACACATTGTACACTAGTTTTGCTTATATGCAGCAATGATTTTCTGCAAAACTTCTCATATATTTGTCTTTTCACTGTGATGCTTTGGAACAAACCTCTACCATAACACAACAGGAGATGGAATGACTTAATGCTTTTGAAAGTATGTGAGATAATGTTAGGCCCTATACTGAAAATTCTAGTGTTGTTTGAACTAATGTGTGGAAAGGAACCACTATCTAGGATCTCGTGCCTTGTGTCTTAATTGAAATACGGGCCAGACCCTGATAATTCTCAGGCATGTGCAACTTCATCATTTTCAGTGGCATCCCTCAAAAGAAACCTGAAGATACTCCAGGGCATATTTGCTTGCAGATTTGTTGGCAAAGCCACTGCCATAGCTTTGGCCTTCTTTATTGAATGCCTCTTCCAAAAAATGACCATGCCAGAGTCGATGTCCCCTGTATTAGCATTTGTATCATCCTTCTTGCTGTTGTTGGCACCTCATTCCAGTTGATGTCACTTTTTTTTTTTTTCCTATGGTAATGGGCCTTTTCCCATTCATCTTATCCACTGTGGTTTTTTTTTTTTTTTTTCCTCCTGGTTTTATAGGTACTGTAAGACAGAAGAGTACTGGCTCCTCCTCCTATCTCCAAGGAGATGATAAAAATCCTTGTCTGATGAGTGACCAGTGGAACTACTGTGGATGGGACTGACAACCACATTATTTTCCCTTGTAATCACATTAAGTTGGATGGAGGAAAAAGAAAAGGAGCTAGAGAGTATTAACAGATCTTGGGGGCATGACAGATCTTAAGGCCTGTAACTGAGCTGCAGAAAGCCACTCATTTATCTATCTCTCAGTAAGAAACTCTAAAAATAAAGATACTCTTACACTAAATTTTTCCTGAAGATATAAAATACGTACATTTTAATTATACTTTGGAGAAGGAAAATTAATAATGACAATTGCGCCGTTCCCCATTAGTGGAAATGCCCTGCAGTTAACCTGCCTCAAGCACTTTTGATATCACTGAATCCCTTGGGTGGGATTTTCCAGCATTAGCTCAGCCCTGCTCCTGTTAAAATCAATCACTGACTTCAACATGGGAGGAGAGTCAGTGCAGTGCCTGACATGGAGGAAGATGCTAACCTTTGTGTTTGCTGTGGCTTGCCTGCATTTATGTGCATTCTGCACAGGTGCTCAGATATATTCATGAGAACCAGGATTTTCCTCAGAGGACAGTCAGCTGTGCAGAATAAAGAGAGTGGGAAAAGAATAATGGGGAGGGCAATATACCTCATGGTGAAAGGGAACTTTAAGGGGAGTGAAGGAAGATTAAATGATGGTGTACCTAACTTCTTGAAGCACTGAGCACCTTCATCTCCCACAGAAAGATCTGACTGACATTGTAAGTAAATGATGGGCTTACTGATGTTGCTGAGAATTTGTTGAGGGTAGAGCAAATACTCAGTTGGCTAGTGAAAGTTAGTGAATTGTAGCTGCTATATTCATAGGGCAAAACCTTCCAGAATGCATTTGCAATATTATTTCATGCAGTATATTTTCTGTTTATGGAATCCAATTGCCATAAGCAGTCATCAAGGCAAAGAGTTGACTAGAATTAAAAAAAGGATTTAGGGAGCTTTGTGAGCAAAGACAACATTTGCAGCTGCATGTGCTAGATTAAAACAATGCAAGGGACAAACAAGCTTCCTGCTTCAGCAGTATAAGCTGATTGCTCTGAGGGTCAAGAAGAAATTTTTCTTCCCTTGTGTTAGCCCTGCTGATTTGTTGAGATGTATGATGGATGGTTTAACTTTTCTCTAAAAGGAGTGGACTACAGTATGATAATGAATGATGTAGAAAGATTATTTGCTACCCTGCATTATGGCAACCCTGGTACCTCCATGCAAAGAATCTCAATGAATCTGTGATGAAGAAAGATCTCCCAAACAAGAGACTGGCTTGGGACTGATGAGAGCAGGATTCAGACCTTAATTCTGAAAGAAACTTCCTCTCTGACTTTAGGGGTATAGCTTAGTCATTCTGTGCTTTAAATCATCATAAATCCATAAAGAGGAGGGTGGTCATATTTTCAGTAACAGCACATTCTGTGCTATGGATTTGGAGTTAGCAGCACATTCTGTGCCATGGATTTGGAGTTGTCATCCCACTGAAAATCTGAAGTATTTCAGCTGGAATTAGTCAAGATGTTCCTGACTTATACTGATGAAATGACGTCAGAAAATGGTGTTTTGATTCCAGTGTGTTTGTGGTGCTCCTCTGAACTTATTCCCACAGGCAAATAGCACAGCTGAGAAGAATAATTTCTAAGAATAGTGGCCCTGAGAAAGCTTAGCAACGTAAATCTTGAACATGACCAGTTTCTGAAAGGGATGTAACATGCTGGTGCTACTAGCAGAAGACTGCCTTGAAGCCCCAGAAGCTCCCATCCAAGTCTATATTCCTACTAAGGATTATGCTTGTTTTTCATTACACCGGTTGCTTCAAGGTCAGATTCTCCCAAGATATTCTTGTTTACTCAGAACAGTAGATAAAAGTTGAGAAAATAAATTTTTGATGTATAGACTGTAAGAGCTGAATTATTTATATTAACGGCTGTGTTGCTATACCTGTTTTAAAGACAGACTGCAATACTTTGTCATAACTCCCATTTGGAAATGCCATTATAGCTGCCTTGAGCAGCAAATATATATAATCTAGGCTGAGCAACTTACTGATGCACAGGAGAGGCTTTTTTTGATGATTATGTACCTTGAATTCTTTAGCCAAAAGCTTATTTAATGAAGAAGCAGGTGGAAACAGTCAGACTGCTCTTTCCCCCATTAATGCTGGAAGGGGTCAGGGCATTTGAGCTTCTGTCATGGGGTAGTGGAATTTCTACTGTGAGAGTTTTTGAGCTTCCTTGGATACAAGGAATCAAGGTGAGTGTTGCAGCCTTTGTGGAAATTCACCTAACTGTCTAATAATCCAAAAGCCTGGGTAACCTTTCTTTATTTATATTTTCCTATTCAGAATGATTCAAATACATAAAAGAGAACCCTTTGAAGGTTTCAAAGTTAACCTTGGCTGCCAATGCTGTTTAGCAATAGTTAAAATTGAGATTGATAGACAACATTCAGGAAGAAGGAAGGGTCAATAGCCATGGAATTATTGCCCTGATTAAAAACAATGATCTATTTTATCCTTTCCCATTTGGAAGCAGATGCACGTTTAAACTGATCTTTTAACCTATTCAAAGGACTTAACTATTTTTATTATTTTATTAGCTGTTAATTTTGTTGGAAGATGTGTGACTAAATCCCCTGCGCTACTTTGAAAACCTTATCTGAAGTCTGCTGCAGGTATGTACTATTTCCCTGGCCTAGGGGATGATTTTATATTATTAGCTGATGTATGTAATTGGATAGTGGTTCTGCAGGGTGCACATAGATCCAGTCTAGTCCTCCAGCTTGACATGGTCTGGCTTTGCCTTCTACATTGCGTTAAATTAGCTGTGTTGTCTGGTTAGACTCAAGGCAACTTAACAAGTTTGACTTAAAGGAATATTTCTGTGCGTCAAGAGCAAACTTTGCATTAGTTAGCCACAGACTCTTTTTTTACTATAATTTCATACTTGAGGATATGAAGTTTGACGCCCTTTCTGGCTGTGTGGTTACCAAACCTTTATGGTTGGGAGCATGACTGGGCACTGCTCCAGCGCAGGGCTAGAAGCAGATGTAGCTGGGACTGTGCCGCAGAATGAACCCAAAGGCACACACCAGTTGCTGTTTGTATTGACAACGCACATGTTGTGCTTACTCAATTAATCTGATTTCTCTTTCTGGGGGGAGGTGGTGTTATTCTAATCCATTCGGGGTCACTGTAGATCATTAGGAGAGCACTGTAGATCATTAGGAGAGGTGAGATTAATACAACCTGGAGGCTCAGGATAAACCTGTTGATAACATCTGTTTCATCATCGCTGCTAGCACTCTCACTGCTGATATTCAGCAGGTACAGAATGGCCGTGAAAATTAAAGTACTTATCACTTTTATTAAATAATATGAGACCAGACATTTATTAATGGTGGAACACTTTCACAGACTATGAAACAGTGTAGCAGTGTATTACTTGGAATGGTTAGATGAGATTTTTTATTATTATTATTTGCAAATCTTGAAAGCTACTATAGTCTCTTGGGGATGAACTCGAGTACTTTTATTCCAGACCGATATTTTGTAAGAGAAATTCAGAGTTGCAGCTGAAACAGTCTGACATTTCTGCATTCATAACTTTGACCTCAGTTTGTCCGGGATCTTTTTAACAGTTAATATTTTATTTTATTGTCTCATATTTGCAAGTAATTATGTGCTGAGGCAATTTATATAGCAAAGGCATTGTTCTGTCTCTTTTTCATTATTTATTATTCTGTGAACTTTGTCTTTCAAATGACATAATTGTGTGTACATGTAGAAATATTTTCTCCATATATTAGCTTGTATTTTAAAAGCTGCTGCTTCACATTGCTTTTGACCTAGCTTATAACCTTGTGGGCAAATTAGTATTTACAGAAGTAAAACAACTGGCGTTATTTTCCATAATTGCCTTCATTTAGAGAAAACGCCGTGCTCTAGCTGACTGAAGTTTTCCCCCTGTCAAGTACGGGCGTATAAACTCTGACAGGAGACACGCCTGTGCTCTGGCATGGTTTCTGACAGCCTTTCTAGCAACGGGGGGACGCGCCTTCCCGGCGGAGGGCACCGCGATCGGCATCCTCGCCGCTTCGGGGGCCCGCTGCGAGCCGCCTTCCTCCGCAGCCCCCTCCGTAAGGCCCGCCGGGCACACCTCCGCTCGCCCGGCGCCGCTCGCAGCGTTTCGGGCCGCTTTCCCAGTGAGTTTTAAAGGGGGTGCTCCGGTGCCCCGGCGTTGCGGCAGGAGGAGGAAGGGCAGAAGCCCCCACGCGGGGGCGAGCTCTCGGGGGGGCAGGAACCGCGCCTCCGCGCGCGCAGCTATTTGGAGTCCGGGCGCGCGGGGCAGGAGCGCGGTGGCCGTTAACGGCTCGCGGCGGCCGTTAACGGCTGGCGCGTGGGGGGGGCGGGGGTGCCCTGGCGCGAGGCAGGGCGCTGCGCCCAAGTTCGTGAGGCGGCCGCGCGCCCACCGCCCCCCCGCCGCCGGCGCGCGCCAACCGCCAACGGCCCCAACGGCCGGCGGCAGCCCCGGCGCGGTGCGGCGGGCCTTGGCCGCCCCCCGGTCGCTGGCCGCGGGCCCGGCGGGGCGGGGCGCGGCGAGGTGCGGCCTGCGCGCCGGAAGTGAGCGGCGGGGGGAGCCCGGAGCGGCGGCGGGGGCTGAGGCGGGAGCGGCGTGGAGGGAGCGGCGGCGGCGGCTCTGCTGCCGGCCAGGGACGTGCCCCGGCTGCCGGGCGGAGGCGGCTCCGCGCTCGGCGGAAACAAGAAGGGGGAAAGGAAGGGAGCGGCGGTGGGAGCCGGTACCGGCGGCCACCATTAGCAGCGGCGAGAGGAGGAGCCGCCGCCGCGGGGGTCCGCAGGCGGAGCGGGAGCGGAGCCCAGGCGCCGCCGCCGCGGCGAGGGAGCGAGCGGGAGCGTGCCCGCCGCCGCGCCCCTCCATTTTGTGGGGGCCGCCGCTGCCCGCCGGGGGCTGCCCCGGAGCCGGGGCGAGGTGAGTGGGGAGCCGCCTCGTTGTGGGGAGGGGGCGGCGGTAGGGGAGCCGGCCGGGGAGCGGCGCTTCCCGCCGCTTCCCCTCGGGCCGCCGGCGGGCGGGGGCCGCTGAGGGAGCGCTGCGGCCGGGGCTGGGGAGGCGGGTGTGAGGGGTGAGGGATTAACGGCCCGCAGTGTGTGCCCCCCACCCCGTCCTCCGCCGTCAGGGGTGATTTTGCGAGACGAGCGTTTAAATGTTGGTGGCTGGTGGAGGTTTGGGGGGTTGGGTTTCTTCTCCCCCCCACCCCCGGCTTTTCCCCGTGGTGAGGCATGCCTCCGAAGAGGCTGGAAAGTAAGCCGGGGATGCGCGAGGGATGTGGTCTGTGGCATCCAGACAATGTCAGCTTGGGTGAGTCTCCACCCTGTGGAGCTGCAGGCACCGAGTCCCCTGCGCAGGCATCGCCAAGTCGCTGTGGTGCGACCGGGAGAACAAAACACGCGCAAATCCTCTTTTCCTGGTGCAAAAGGGAAAGAACGGGTTGGATTGTTCATTTAAAAAAAAAAAAAACCCAAAATCTTCTAAGCTTTTTAGCCATCCGTATTGCTGAGGGCAGGCTGGTTTGTGAAGAGCCTCCCAGACAAGGCTGATGTCTGCATTGGTTTTCATGAAGATGAGGAGAGTGGTATATTGTCCTTTTTTTTTCATGGGGAAAATCACTGGTGGTGGGAGGGGAAGGAGGAGTGTCTGTATACATGAATATCACGTGACCTGTGTAAAATTGAAATAGGTATAATCATTTTTCTCCTACGCTAGTGCTACTTGTTTTAAGAAGCAAGCAACTTACCAGTTCATTTCAGAAGATTCTGGGTTTTTGGATTTTTTTTGTCTTGTGTGGCAGAAAATAGCTACCTGTGTATTTGGACCCTGTCTTTGCATTTTATTTATTTATTTATTTATTTTACCAGTATTTCAAGGCTTTTTATGTTTTTACCTCATTATTAGTATTCAGAAGTGGATAAACAGAAAGCAATATGCATGAAGTCATTTCTACTGGAGAAGTACAGACACTCAGTTTGGTACAAGTACAGTATCTCATACAGAAATACTTTTAGGTTGTGATTATATGATGGAGGAATGGGGAACTACTGTCTGTGGAACTGTAGAATCATACTCTCTCACAGATCCGTTTTACACCTAGTCTCTGCTTCTTTTTCTCTTATCCCCTTGGTTTTCTTGTCCTCCAGACAGGGACATATCAGCTTGTAAAACACCTTTGAGCAGAAACATGAATTTACGTTTCTACTGATAAGACTTAATATGTCTAAAACAACAAATCTTTCTATTCTACTTTTTGCTTAGTCAGCTTTTCTCCACTGAGAAGTTTCTTATAAAAATAGATAGGAGAACAACAAAATCACTTGCTAAGTCTTCTTGAAGAACAGAACTGTACCGCATAAATTCGAGTTTTAGAGAATATTTTAAACTGTCAGTTATATAAAAGCATAGACACTGTCCATATGTAATATGCTGATATCTGTCTTTGGTGGGTGTGGTGGATAATGGAATATAGAACTAACCTCTTTGCACCTAAATTGGCATGTGGCATTTCATATCAGTGGGTAACACTCACATAACCTTACAGAGATCCACATTCTTAAGGCTTTTTTTATTTGTACAACAAAGAGGTAAGGGGCACTAAGAATTTTATTTGTTGCCTTCCTGGAAATTTCATTTTCACATAGATGATTCCCTAAAATGGCTTGGTTTTTGGAATACTGTGACATGCAATGAAGAATTCTGCTATTAGTTTTTCTCTGACTCAGTAAAGGGTGACTTAGAGAAAAGTATTGCTAAGACAAGCCACAGTCCAGGAAAGGAATGTGACTGACCAGCCATTAATCTCTTAAAAATAATGTAAAAAATAATGCAAAAAGGGACACTGATGTATTTTATGTAATATTAATTCTGCAGTCCTTGCATAATATTTTGAGACCATTGCCTTCAGGTTTGAATTTAAAATAGTTTTTTTCCAGAGGAGTAGTGCATTGAAAGAAACTGCTTTGAACTTCCTGTCTATTTCAGCCTGCTTGTTTTTAGAAAGGTAAACCACCATACAGATAACACCTGTTGGTTGAAAGAGGGAGGTGTATGAGAATGCTGTAGTAACTTTTATAGGTAATGGTTCAGTCTGACTGATTTTTGAGATGCTCTCCCCCCCGCCCCCGAAGGTGTCTCAGATAGTCTTTTGAGTATCAGAATGTGTGGTATCCCCCTCTTCTCTGAACCACTTAATTTTTTTTCAGCCACAAAGCTTTTGCTTTATGCCATAAGCCATAAAGCTTAGTTTGTCTTTCCCTCTGAATTTTGGCAGAATATGAACACGAGCTCCTTTAATTCTTCCTTCAGCACCAAGATTTTAAATAAAAATCAGTTAACTTTTCTTGCTGAGAAAAATTTATTTATTTGTGCTTTTAATTGAACTTCTTTATGTGGTATTAATCTGATTTTTACTGGTGGTACATTTTCCTTCCTTCATATGATGTCTTTCAGTCACTGGCGGGGGGGAAAGTCTATCCATTTGGGACAGAATTAAATCTGAGTTACTAACACAGTTAGGTGAATAGTAAGAAGAATAGTGCTAAAAATCTCAGTCATTAAACAATGTAGATAACATTCTTAATAGCAGAAAAATCCAAACTTCTTGTGTGATAAATGAAGCCAAAGGTTGCAAAATCATCATACTGTTTTTCTGGTATGTTCAACAGTAGTTTTATTTATGAATTTTCAATTTTACGTAGAAGAGAGAATTGAAATAATGTGTTTCACAGCTCTCCATTAGTATCTGCTCATATCGAAGACTCTGCTGATTAAATCCAGAGTCTGTTACAGGCAGTCACCAAAGCAAAAACTTTCTAACTTACGTTTCAGCCCCCAGCATGAAGCAAACACTGGTGCATACTTGTTTCATGATGTTGGATGCTTTTTCTCTGCGATTGCTTGAAGAAAATATACTTTGGTTTTACAGCTGAATCAGGCAATGTCAGATGAACAAGTCTTATTTAAAGAAGAAAATGGTGGGGGGAATCCACATCTGTTTTATTACTATCTAAAGTTTAATAATATCGATCTACTGTCATTCCAATATATGTAGTCGTATTTAATGTACTTCTACATAATGGAAAATGTTAATTTTGTTTGATTAAGGAAATATAACTTGCAAAAATGTTGTAGTACTGAGTAAAATATGTTCTTTTAAGCATTCGAAATATACTTCAGTCATAATTGGCTGTCTCAGCATTTTGAGTGAATACACACTTCAAACGCTTTTCACCTTTAGGAATGCCTCCAAAGTTAAGGAATGCCCGTGGAGAAACTTGCACTGTAATTGCCTGAGTTATAATTGTTCTTCAGATTAGCAAGGGATTTAAGTTTCTACTTGTTAATCTGCAAGCATTATAGTCAATTGAAAACTCTGTCCATTGAAAAAGGCATATTATTTTCAAAAGGTTAATACTAGAAACTAGTAATAAATACCCAATTAAGTGTATCAGTCCCTGTGAGAAAGACATGGAAAATTCCTTGATGGTTCAGCTTGCTAATCATTCTCATGGTTGAAAGTCTTGTAAAGAGTGAGAGAAGTATCTGAAGCGTACTTTATACAACTTGATGCGTATATGTTGATTGATATTTTTCCACTTTTCAAGGGGTTAAAGTTGCTTCTGTATTTTGCCCAGAGTAGTAATTATTTGCTGGGGCAGGCTGTAGTTAAAATATTCAATGTAAAATGTTACGTAGAATGATATTTTTGTTTAATGTGCTCTTCTTTTCATTGGTCTGTTAATGAAGAACACTTGAAATGTTGTCGTCCTGTGCGTTATCACTTTATTTGTTAGGAATAGTATGAAGAAAGACCACCTGCACGAGAATTTGGAAGTGGTTGTAAGATAAATATTAGGAAAAAGCTTTCCCCCCCCCACACACACACACTGTATTATTTTGTAATGAGTTCATTCTCTTCTGTAGAGAGGACAATGTGGAAAAGAAATCATGAGCTACTAAAAAATAGTTTAAAAATTTTTAGTCATGGAACATAACTTTTACCTGATATTTATTGTGGTTCTAATCGCATCAGATGCATTTAAATTGATGTAGTCAGAAAGATCATTTGAATCTTTGTTGCCCCTGGTTGGTGTTTTTAGGAGACCAAAATATGAGATGAAAGATTTTGTATAAGGATATTACAATGAGTCTGGTGAGGGAATGTTTATACACACTGGCAAAACTGTTAGCTTTTCCAAGTAAATATTTTAAAGTTTTTGAGAACTTAAGTTGTTGCTGATAAAAAGGCATCAATGCTGAATAGATTAAATTATAAACTGAATAAGGATTGTTCTTGTCCTGTGTGAAAATTGTCTTAAATTACAATCCCTATTGAAACATTAGCGTTATCTTGTTCAAATTCTTGTCTTTGACATCTGCTGAGGTGCAGATGTGTAAGAAACAGTACTCTGCCAATGTAAGTACTTAGAATAGCAGGTTACATTCGTATATTAGAACGCTATTTTGCTTAAGCTATGTTAAGCACAGATCCAAATCACCTTACTAAGTCCTACCATTTGTTACAACATTGTTGCTGATTTCTAGGGGATAAGGATTAGAAAGAAACAGAAGCAAAGAGTGACATCATTCTCCAGGTCTGGCTCTAATTAATTTATTACTTGTGTCAGTATTGTACTCTGGTTTTTAAAATGTCTCCGAGACGTTAAATAGAGAACCTGATCGTTTCTTTCAAATGCACATATGAAGTGGGGAAAAATATGCTAAATAAAACATATGTACTGGAGCGGGGGGGACTGGGGGAGCTAACTGTTGTCCTGCTTCCTGTCTGAAAGCTTCCCCCTCCAGAAAGCTTCAGGAGTGGTTGCATGGGGACTGGCACAAACTTCTGTTCGTGGGCTAGTGGGAGGTGAAGGCAGTGGCTGGCATAAGGCTCTTTTCCCCAACTGTGCTGTGGTTCCATCTCATCTTGTCCTTCCCTCTCCCCACAGACTTACTCATTTCCTATGTTTATAGGACCTGTAATATTCCTGGCATATCTTTTTGTCCTTAATACTGGCTTAAACAAAAGTGTAACTTCTCTGTGTCCAAAGTAACAATAAAACCACTTTGGGCAGTGTGGGTTTTTTGTTTTGTTTTGTTTTTTCTTTAGTTATACCTTTGTGGCTTTTCCATTTAGGAAGGACTGGTTTTGTTCTTTTCTTCCCTAAAGAGAAGCTCCAAGTAGAGCTTGTCCCTTTCCAGTGATATACAGATGGACTTAATCTTGGCACTAATTCTCTCATGTGAGAACTGTAGTCTGTTCTTTCAAATGTGGTATTTCTAAGGCTTTGGACCTAATTTGTTGCCACTAATCTGCTCTAAGAACAGCCATCTTCAGCATAGAAAGGGTAGTTCATTCTATGGGATCACAGTCTTACTGTCTGAACTGGGTTACAGAGTGCTGGTAGAAGTGTTTCCCCAGCCTAGAATCCCTGTTGTCAAGCAACTAGTTTCTGCTTCAAACATCCTAACAGCATGTACCAGTGACTAGTGAAAAACTGCAGATTCTTCTAGGAAATACTGCAAACTCTTCAATGATTACTCTCATCAAAATTATTCTTTTTTCCCAAAATTTACTTACTCATCATAAGAACAAAAATGTTTTCAGAAGTGTCCCAAAGACTTAATTACTAGCCTTGCTGAAGCTGTAATTGGTAAATTTGCATCATCTGCTTGTAAAATTGGGTTTTGAAGGCTATTTTGTTAAATAGTGTTAGAAGTGCAATAGTACGTATCAAGTGCTGATGATGGAATAATCCCATTTCAAACAGTTGAATTCTTAAACTGATACCACCTTTGCACTTGCATTTCATCAGTGCATGTTATGGAATTGCCTGCTGAGTTTAAGTGCAACATTAAAAGTTGAGTGGGTTACTGCATACTGTGCAAATGCTACCTTTACAAAGTACAAATCAGAAAGGTGTGGGGGTTTTTTTGACTAGAATTCTTTTTTTTGACTAGAATTTTATGCTTTTGAAACATACACATACAGGTGGTGAGACTGTTTTGCCTCGATGCTGCTGTTCTACTCAGTGATGAGAAAGGGGCTTCCATTATTACTAATTTTTAATGCCTCTGGATTTCTGTAAGTCTTTTCATTGACTATTCTGACAAGATACCATTTTGTTCAAAATGCTTGTTTGATTTGTTTAATCATTCAGGAAGTATACTGAAAATATGTTTTACAGATTTTTCTTTGTCGGAAGGCTTGTTGTCTTATGTTTAACTGGGAAGTTTGCTTGCTGAATTGATTCTTACAATATACCATCAGCAAAAAGAGAAACAGTCAGAAGCAAACAACTTGAATACATACTTGCTGGTTTTCCAGTTCTCCTCTTTCCATCTTTTCAAGATGAGGTGTTGCTGATAGGCTTGACCATAGGTGCTGCAGAAGGTGGCATGAGCAAAACAAATCTGCATCTTCTTTGGATGAAGTGATGTTGCTCCTTGCATTGTAAAAACTTTTTCCAGTCATTAATCCACACACAGGTGCATTTGCTATGCCTGGGTAGGCTGTGGGTCAGCTATTCAACCTGCTTGCCCCCCCGATGGTGCTGGCCCAGTCTTGAGAACTACATGGTCCAGTCTGTGTTTTCCTAGTAGGTCCCTTAATGAAATGCTGTAATAAGAGCAAAAGAGAAGCAGTCGCTATTAGAGGTAACTTTTTTACTCTTTCTGGTTGAAATATCTTTAGCTCTTATTCAACTTTAATGTTCCCTAAAGTGTTTGGTTTAAGAATACCCTCCAAAAAACAGATGGGGAGTTTTAATCTGTATAACTTCTATGATCCAACTTACAGCATGATCCTTAAATAAAATTGAAGGTATGATGAGTTGCAGTGAAAGGCAGAAATTAACTGGGGAGCTATTGGGAGGGAAAGAGAAACTACACCCTTGTATATGTCTCCTAGACCCTGATTAGATACCTCAGCAAGACGAAAATGAATGGTTCTTTTATCTCTGGGATGTAAAAGCGTTTTAAAAAATCAAGACAAGCTCCTTTCCGGGCTGTTGTTTGCATCCAGATAAGCGTTATCCACATGTGTTTTGTGCAAGCTGATTTGCAAAACTGAGGTGGATTTTAGCTGGATATAGAAAACTGGTAGTTTTCAAGATGCTTTTAACCATTTAATGAATTATGCTACCTTTCACATTTTAGTGTTGATCTTCCAAAAGTGGTATTGGCATCTGAAGCTTATTAGTTTTGCAGAAATACTGTACTTTCAGACTAATTGCCTTAATTTAAATCCGGTGTGTTTTCTCTCTTGTGTCTGAGCTCATTGCTTGTTACTACAAATCTTTATGGTTTAGAACAAGAACTACTGAATTGGAGAACAGCTCTTTCTCTAAAATGTCTAGTATTTGTCCACATTCTTCAAGTTCAGAGTAAGAGTTTGGAATATTTCTCTTCCTGTTTAGTAAGTGTGCAGCCATTTAATTATGGCTATGAAAGTGTTCTCTCTGGATTTCTTTTATTATTGGCTTGGAATACAGTGAGTTCACCAATGATAACTTAAAATTGGGAGTTCTTAAACTTTTGTTAGCTCTGGAACATTTACTGTAAAAATGCGAGCTCTGTTATGTAAGTGTTAGAAAACAGAAAGATGAAATATGCTTTCTAAAGTGATGTTCCTCAGGACATTTGTGAAGTCATTGTGTATCTGTCTGTAGCTAGGTTTAAGATAATACCCGATTCGTGTCCAGATGCTGAAGAGTGATTGTGTGAGTGGTTCTATTAAATCTCCTCTTGTGATTAGTTCTTAATGGAGAACTGCTACTGATAAAGAAGGTAAGCAGAAAGATTCATCTGCATGTGGTTTCTGTAATGTAGACTGGGCTATCCTTCAGTACAGTTTCAGAAATATGCAGTAAAAATTTGCTTGAAGTGGCTTTTATCTCAGTTATTTGAAATAGTGCTGAGTACTGGGTTGTTCTGAACTATGATGACAAATGCCCCAAAAGTCATTTTTTTCTGTGCAGAGTTGGTGTCTGCATAAGTTCGTCCACCTCTCAAGCATAATTATTATCTTTTGTTCTTGAATATGCTTG
Organism: Dromaius novaehollandiae; assembly: GCF_036370855.1. Classification (NCBI taxonomy): domain Eukaryota; kingdom Metazoa; phylum Chordata; class Aves; order Casuariiformes; family Dromaiidae; genus Dromaius; species Dromaius novaehollandiae. Next base: position 39,223,552 of record NC_088104.1, read on the forward strand.
ACATGAATGAAGGTGGCACTGCATTAACAAGTTAGCATTAAGATGTTTCTATTACTATGTTGATAATGGTAGTTATACAGTTTTTCTTTATCCAGTGTAATACCCGTGTGTGTTCCATTTCTTCCTGAGCCAAAGACTCTTGAGTCATTTTCTGCAGTGGCACAGCTCTGACAGCAGGAATAAGAGTCCCTCATTCCAGACCAGCCTGGCGGTCATGGGAATAGGCTTCAATCTCCTCTGTTGACGGGAGATAACTGACCTGAGCTGCTTACAGCCTGTGTAAAAGGACTAACTAGGTAACTGCATAAAGGGTGCTACCTCCTCTTCTAGCTATGTCTTAAAGGACAACACAGTCTATGTGAAATAAATGCCATGTCTACTCTAGCTGCTTTCAGAAGTGAGGACAGGATTCATAGGCCATCGATGTTTCTCCCAGTTGTTTTATGTAAGGTAAATTACTGACAGATTGAAGCAGGATTTGGAATAAAGCCTCAGTCTTTGGTATTAGACTTTTGGCTATTCCTAGGCATTTTCTCATTCATGCATGGTTGTTTCAGATTTCATCCTGGCTTGCCTAGTTCGTGCCTGTATAGTGATTAGGCATCTTACGTAGGATTTTTGATTCTATGCCAGAAGCCAGGCATTCCTTTTTTTATTTATCCTTTAGCCATTTTGCTTCCTGCTGTTCTCCTTACTAGCAGAAGGATCAGTGATCTTGTTGCACCATTTGACGTTGGGTTAATCATTGTTGGAATCTGTTTTTGTTTAATACAGTAATAAAAATGTCTTCCTTGGACTTCCCAGCCGTCTGCAGCCATCCTTCTTTACAGGTGACTAAGGACCTTTTATACAAAAAGGCACGTGATAGTGCATTGTTTAGGAACTAAATTCCCATGGTGGAAAAACTCCTTAAGCTATTCTGAGTCTCTAAAGAAAAATGAATTACTGACCTCTTTTTCTCCAAGTAATTTTTTGCTTTTCTTTCATCTCAATGCACGACTTAAGAAAACGACCTTTCAGTTGGATGTGTGGTTCTGAGTGGCTTTGATAAAAACATAAATGATTGCATGCTATTCCCAAAAAAGCGTTTTGTGAGTTTGTTATGAGTATCAATGACCAACACTTCTGGTGGTTTGGATTTTAGTTAACGGTAGTTGTGTGTGAGGGCTTAAGAAAAGCGTAACTATTAAATAGCGGGGGTTTGGTTAGGCAACAGCAGAATGAAAGGCTGTCAGTTTTTACTCACTAATAACTTTGCGAAGTAATAATGCTGACTGGAACTTGTTAATTCCTTTGGCCATCTTTGAACATGTCATAGGTCAGGAGAGTAATTCTTCCTGCAGCAGGGGAACAGAAGATCACTTTTTATTTTACCTCTGCTCAGGTATGTCCATCAAAAAGTAACTCAGTACTTGGCAGCACTGGTATCTTAAGATCGGTCCTGTGAGAGTGAAAGGCTATTTGTCAGATTGATTTGCGTATCAACAGTAAATTCCTGCCTGACAAGGAAGGAAAAGAATTATTTTCCTAAAGAAATGTCCAGTTGTTCTGGGTTAGGGACCTCAGAGATTCTTTGTAAAATGCATAGAAGGGAGCACTCCATGTAATTGCTGAAAATGAGACTTCTCACATCAAGGAGAAGGAAGGGCGCACAGAAAAGCATGGAAGTTGTCTTCCCTTCTGGCAGCTGGCTGAGTGGAAAATGGAAGCAATAGGAAAATGAGTGAAGTTCGTGGGAGGAACCATATATTCACATCATAATTCTGAAATTGAAACATACTGTGTCTTTACAAAGATTTCTGTTACCTAATTTCCAGTTGATAAGGCAGCGTACAGCTTGAGCTTTTGTGCTTGTTATTCTTCTTAGTGAAAATCAGATACTTTGTTAAGAATGAAGGGCAAAAGAAAACACTGAGTGCTTCCCATTAGCTTAAATGAAACATTCTGCTGCCATGCCATATCACTTATTCCTGTTTAGTTACAATCTGTGCAAGAACTTCAAAAAGCCCCTCAGACCTGGAATGGCGTATTACTGCTTTGTATTGACAAATCCTAAATTATCTTTTATGAACTGGCATGGAGTGTTGCTGGAATGACTAGAGTGCATTTTAGGGTTGAAAGTCCACTGTAGAGCAAACAAAGTATTTTCAGACTGTGCACTTTCAACCTCTGTGCTGTTTCACTTCTGAAATGTATTGGATTTCTCTTTGAAAAGACAAGTCACTTAATCTTCATCCTCCTGAAGTACCAGGTAATTAATATATTTACAGATGTCATGTAAGAAGTTAGTTTGGATAGACTGCTACCCTGTAAGTCTGGGGATGATTTTGCTCAAGTCTTTTTATATGATTTTCTGGGCCTCAGTCCTTCAGAAATATATTAATTGGTGCATCCTTTACATTTAAAATATACCTAATGTAGGAAAAAAGCGTCATCACTTCACACATCAAAATAATGACCAGACTGTTTGCTATAATTGTCATGGAAAGAGTTTAAATTTAACTTCTGCTGCTCGCTGTCTGGCTTAAAGCCTGATCTGAGTACAGTGTATACGTGTAAGTTATGTATGTTTGCAGGTTATTGCATTAAATATTTTTTTAACTATTCTTCGTATCTGTAGTACTTTCTGATGGTGAATAAGTTTTACGCTTATTCTCGTGAAGTGTGTACTTTCTCATTTTGAAGATAGCAATATGAATTGTCACGTCCCTGTAAAGTGTGGCCATGGGCCAATTTCATGTCTTTGTATGCTGTAAAGTATAAGATGTATTTCTGGGCTTTGTTTTCAGTGAATTCTAGATTGACAGTACATTGTTGTACTGGACAATTCTACAATCTCAGCTATGGAATATGAGCTGTAGCTTAGAATGCTACTATACCATCTGCGTTTAGAAATGCTGCAACTAATGTAATAATCATTGAAATATGGATTTCCAGGTAACAAATCTTTTTCCTACAATTATTTACCTTAAGACAGGCTGTATATCATTATAAAGCTTCAATGTTTAAAAGGTAAGTTGGACTGCAAAGTTCTGTCTGCAAGTTGTTTAGGGTATTTGTTTTATAGTTGTAATACAAATGACAACTGAACCTCTACGAAGAACTGAGATCTGTTGAACTTGGGAACTGTAGTATATTGCTCTTGGCTGTCAAATTGCTAATGAAGCTAGATAGTGCAAATTTTTATTCCTGTACAGAATTGGAATAAGCTTTTTTCCTATTATGCAATCTAATATTTAAAGGTAGTGTTTCTGTGAATAGAGCCATCAAAAAGTATTCATGAGACTGATATATGTGCAGATGTGCTGTACAGTGTTTTGGAGTCTCATAATGTAGATATTCGATAGTTAATTTCAGTTGAACAAAACTTGCAGTTTCATTGAATGATCCTGATTTTTACTAGGTCCTCTAGTGTAGATGGATCTGCTTGGCTGAGTACAATCTGGAATTGTTTAGAGGTAGCTGAACTGTTGACATGAAAAAGAGAGACCCATTTTGCAGTACCAGTAAGGTCTAAAGCTTTTTCATGGTGGAAGGGGTAGGTAGAGAGAATCAGTGGAAACTTTGTCTTTGATTCTGTTTATAAAGCTGCATAGATGGCAAGTGAAACAAAATGCTGGCTTGAAATTTCTCACAGTGAAATGAGAACTAAGGTGCTTTGTCTTTGCATTACCAATTGAGAAACAAGGAGTGAACCCAAAAACAATAATATAGAAGGTCTAAAGTGTTTGTTAGATGGAAGAATTCTTTAAAACAGCATCTTCCTCAGATTTTCTTTAGTCTCTAGATTTTGCAGAGCGTAATAAACTCCCTACCTTCTGAGCTTGGACTCCAAGGATTTAAAAAAAAAAAATGATTATCAGATGAAGGTGTGATGAACAGTCTTCATATTGTATAAAACCTGACTCACCTGAACAAGAAAGCCAAAACTTTTCTCCTTTTAATCAAATTTGCTGTATCGATGCTCATTATTAACTGTCTGAGATGGGCTTAGTCAGGAATCCTCTTCAGTGCAGCCATTGACACACTGGGAACATTCAAGAACAGCATTTATATATGTGTGATTTAGTTAAACATCATAAAGATGATGTTAAATCTTGGTATGTCTTCTGTCATTCATCATTCCAGTTAAAGCTGCCTAAATCTTCATTTGTGTTACTTTGGAGTGAATTGAAAAGCAAGATAAAAGACCAGTTGTGGTCCTATGAAAATGTTAAACATTCCAGCTGACCTTACGTTGTCTACATTCTTTTTGCCTTCCAATATGGATTTAAATATTTGGTTTTACAACTGAGCATGCTTTCACTGTGTTATGACATGCCACAGGAGTTGAGAAGGCCTGGGCTACTGACAAATTCAGCAGCTGCTTATTCATTCCTAAAATAACTTTTGCTGTTTTTTTTTTCTTTTTTCTTAAAATGTTGATATTTTAGCAAGGTTCAAGCAGTATTTTTGACAGGAATACAGAGCTAGCGTGCATTTAAAAATAGGTGCTTTTTTAATACAATTGGATATAATGTTTTGCATCTGGATACTTTATAGGAAGCACATATCTTAAAACATCACTCTTTGTCATACCTGTTTCTTTCAAGACAGTCAAACGGAAGCATTAAACTTCTAAGGTGACAGCCATTGTTCCAAACACTGGTATGTGGGATATGAAGGCTTTTTGTTTATAGAATTTGGAACATGTAGATGAATGGTTAACCAGCTAAAATGTTATTTGGTTAGTTCACTTTTTGAAAAGAAAATGTAAAATTTTGCCTGATGCTACTCATTATAGATAACTGTCAGTGCTATGATTGCTCATCTATGAAACTGAGGAACACAAGTTTATGGGAGGTGCTGGGGAAATCAGAGGTCCAGGAAGAGAAGCCCTTGGTTTACTTACTAGTTTAATTTTCTTATGTAGTTTCAGAAGTTCTGCTGCCTCTAGAATGTGAGTAGTAACGCTTCATCGGCAGGGGAAGCAACAGTCTGATCCTGTGTACATCCAGAATTATCTGTGCAGTAATGTGTTACTAGTTTGAACACCAGCTTTTTAAGAGTTGTATTTCACCACTAGTAAATGATGATGATCTTCCTCTCATGAGGTGCACATGTCGTTGCCTGATATTTAATAGAGTACAGTTTGAGAAACAGGTAGTTTTTGTACTTTTTTTTACTGCTGTGCTTAATATTTTGTACAGAGTAGGTTTAGAAAATCTGCCTGTAGCTGACTCTTTGATCTTTTTCTTTCCAAAGATGAAGAAGATATACACTCAAATGATACCCATGACTCTGCACTCTGTAAATAATTGATTTATGTCCTCTCTGTATTGCTAATGCTTTTATAGTGTCTTGAGGAATAGGCCATTATTTAAAAAGAGGAAGTTAGGTCTGCCACAGAGGAAGCAGTGTATTATGGATTAAATGCTGTCCTTCTCGTCTTTGGACCACATTTTTCTGCTCTCTCCTTCTCTTTCATTACATGTGTATGTCATTCTTTATTCAGTTTCTGCAACATGTTTGAGCTGCAGACAACATGTAGTTTTGAATGTCGTGTGTATACCTCTCTGGTCCTTTTTACAGTATTGGTCTTGGAATGTTTGCTCCTGAAATGCTGTTTGATTTGAAACTGGAAAAGTGGGAAAATACTTTCTTCTGCACGTGGCTCCTTCCTGTACTCAGGCTTATGTTTGAGTGCATGCCCTAAAGTTTTGATGGCTAAAACCATGCCATAGGCAGTATTATGTCCAGTGGGAACTGGACAGAATATTATCCCTGGTGTTCCCCATCTCAAAGTGAATGGAGAGGAGGTTGGACAGTATAATTAGCTGTGCTAGTTCTGTGTTGCATGCATATTCTCCTCAACTGGGAGAAATTCTTTTGAAGATGCACAAGACTTGAAAGTGGGGCTGAGAACTTGCTTGCATTTTTCTAAAATATCAGCTTGTCAGGAATAATGGAGCTTGAAAGAGGTACTATCAGACTTGACCTTATTACTTAGCATCGAAGGCTTTGAATTCTGCAAATTTATTGTTCTTTTAATTAGTATTGTCTGAAAGAAAAGATTGTGACTTCAGATGAAAAGTAGAGACTGGGAATAAACAAACTCTTAAGATGCATTCTGTTTTTCACAGGTATTTCTTTAAAAATGGTGAAACCACTGATACTTTGAGATGTTTCACGTTAAGACTCCTATGAAGCATTCTAGCTCTGAAAGATTAAGGTTATACTTTTCTATTTGGGTTGAAAACCTTCCTTCTGTGGAGATGTTATATTATTTGATATTGGACTACTGCCTGAAATAAATATATTTCCTTTGTTGTGACATACATACAGTTTATTGATTGGCTGACTACCCTTTGCCATTTTACCCAGTGTTATCCTTTTAAGGAGCTGCTAACATCAAGTTTGATGGTGAGATTGATTGGTAGCATCCCAGGCTGGGAATAAGAAACTAGACTTTGAAATGTATCTATTGTCTTGCTTAGTGGAAACTTCACCTGTGAAAGGGGAAAGTATCTCCTGTACTAAGTTTTGGATTGTGTGATGAGCATTCTCTACCAGTAGCATGAAGCTGGAAATATGCTGATAAATGTTTTGTCTAATCCTTTTCCTTGGAGATGCAGAAGGTGATGACATTCCAAAGAATTACAGTTTAGACGTGTCAGCTACTCAATAGAAGCATTGTCTTCTCCAAGTTTGAATCTTGCAGACTTGGGCTGCAGAATGATGGAGCTAGTTGATGTTCTATTACAGATTTGAGCTAAAGATCTTAATTTTATAAATGTTTCTCACATATTGGAATCTGCGGTACCCAAATGCTGCTGCTATGTCCTGCATCTTTGCCCTCCCCCCCTCCCCCCCAGCCCCCTGCTCTGATTAAAGCTGGTACAGCTTGTCATGGGGTGCTCTCTGGCTTGCGATTGAGCTGTTTCATCTCGACATCCCAAAAATGGTTGTAATGAAGGGGTTGAGATAGTGACATAGGAATGGTACTAATAGCCAGAGTTGTGGATTCCTGGTCGTTCTCTCAGCAGTATTGCCGTGAGAGCACAGCCTGAAGCGTGCCAGTTGGTTCCCTTAGTTCATGAGAAGGTCTGCTGGCAGCTTTGATGGAACAGCTGTAACTGATCTTATAGCATATATTATAGTAGCACTCGGACGTTGAGTCATTCACTGCTGATAGTTGTAGCTCTTGTCCAGTAAATCATGAATTTTGCCCAGCGTCTTGCCTATGATTTCACAAACACCTTGATGAGCATTCATTCAAAGGGCACTTATTACACTGACTTTGCACTGATTACAATTTTGTAAAGTTTTTGTGAGCTTTCATCTCACTGCTGTATGCTCAAGCCATAGCATAGTGCGAGGTTAGGATTTTACCATCCTATTGAACAATGAAAAGAGAGCAAAGTAATGTGACCCTTAGCCTTAGCTTTCTGTAATTTGAGTATAAATGAATTTATTGTAAGGTTTCCTTTAATGTGATGGGGAAAAGTGTCTAGGTAATGGCTTCCTTATTTATTCTATTTATATGTATCATCCTTTTAAGGTATGTTGCAGGATTTCTGTCAAATGCAAGAGAATGCTTTCAACCGAATGCTGAATTCTGCTGTATGAGAACAGAAGTTGCTTCATTTTTTTTTTTAACAGCACAACTAAAAACATTGTATATGAGAAATCAGTTAAAATCTTTTTTACTTTTTTTAAGTAAACTTACTTATTGAGATGAGACTAAAGTATTTGAGGTATCCTAGTAATGTTTTATGTTGATAATACCACCTACCTCTTGTCTAATGCTTTTTACAAGCAGATGTGCAAAAAGTATACTACTGTAAATACAGCCCTCTCTGATTTGTAGTGAAGCAGTAGTTTTCTCCTCTTCTAATTAACTTCTAACCTCTGTAACACAGATACAGCCAGAAAGTAATAGTACTGAATACTAGGAATCCATCCTTGGTCCATGTGATTGGCTTTGTCTAGTGTTGCAACAACAACAATGTGTGGAAATCTTTCTAAACTTTCTTCCACTGACTTTTGGTCTTGTTTTTCCTTTTTACTGTAGAGGTGGAGTTTTCTTGTTCTTTGTTTTTTCTGTTTGTTTTTACTTGAAGGAGGGGGGAGTCTCATATAAAACAAACTCTGAGTTTTCCATCTAAGTTTTGACATGCAAAATTAAATTTTAAATGACACAGTCCTTTATGTGTGTAACATTGTCAAATCCAGAATATGCTATTGTATGTCTAATATTTCCTGACTTTTCAATGCACTGTTTCTTTCCTTCTGCTGTCTCCTCTTCTTGGCAGAAGAAGACCTAATTTGCATTAGCTGAATCAGGAGAGTTTTATACAGAGAGACTTGGATTTCTGACTTTGCATATACAAACGGCTTGGAACGTCTGCTGCAGATGGTGTAGTCCTAACCTTTTTCTTGTGATGGAAAGGAGAGGTCTTTTGGCTCCTTTCAGTATGTGATTATGAGAGGGAGTTGATGATGCATTTATACTTATGTGGGAGCTTTGCATGAAAAATCTCCAGTGCCATAATGAAGTGGTTGGAATTAGTCACTTTGGTTTTTAAAGGCTTTTGCAGAACTTGAAAGTGGGAAAAGCCTAGTTTATGAAAAGAAATCTTTTACAACTGATAAAAATTAGTAGAAATTGTAAACTAAAATTCCTTGTGCTTATCTTTCATGTAATTCTTACACAGCATGACTTAAGAACTGAACTTGCAGATAGTTTCTGTGTTTAGGCATGACATTGTTAATGAGAATATTTTTATTTAGATCCTGAAGTTATTTTGGATTTGGCATCTGAAATATTTTATGCAGTAGTATCACTAGGGGATTTTTTTTAAGCTTTTCATTTGTACTTTATTAAAATTTTGGATTGTTGACCTGATTTTAACAGTCTGATTTCTGTCCCACCCTAACCTGCAAAATCAATTTGGCAATCAACTTCCTGATGTTCCACTTTATACAAAAGTATGGAGAGATGAGAGACCATGGAAATATTTAAGATGATTAAGCCTAGCTACGTAGCTCAAAGGTTGTTGAATATTTTAACTTTTTTTGTAATGGTAGGTTACCACTTGACGTGTTTAAAACCTGTTGCCTTAAATTATGTTCAAATCCTTTCTGCCATTGGATGACAATGGATTTAATCTCTCATTCCTCTCCTGATACAGCTACTGTGCTATGAAAATTCGGATGCCTTGTCTGTCTTACAGTGGACTCCATTATTGCCTCCATTACTTTATTTTGAAGTCCCAGAGTTGCTTCCTTCATTATGCTTAGAACCAACCAAGTTGTCTTTGTCGGGCTGCAACGTGAAAACCCATTTTCCTCATAGAACGTTTTCTTACAAAGTCTAGCTGTAGAACAGTGCTTGTGCTACACTCAAAGTCTACCTGAAAAAATTAATGAAAATGTTCTTAGATATTAGGCTTAAGAAAGCATTGATCATGTTCTGAAAATATCTTACTGAAATGACAGTATTCCATTTTAAAATTAGACTTCATCATGTTTGTTAGTTTTACTGATGTGCTATACTAGTTGGAAAGCTGGAATTCTGCCTTGTCCTAATTTTCCTGCTTTTAGGAAGTTCCTTGTTTGTTTGAAGATCAGGAACCAAACGGTTTCTTGACAGTTTTTAGTCTAATTTTTCTATTGAGTAAGACGAGAGAGGAGACTGACAAATGCAAAGGGATACCTGAAGAGAGCTGCTTTTCTAGCTGCAGAACCACACTTTCTAGCCATCCCTCTGCATACTTTGGAGTTAGTCAAGTGAACTACCTGCTATAATGTAAATGAGCAAGATAAGATGCCCAAACCTTGACAGAAATACTTTAACATGCTTTTTGCAAATGAAAAAAACCTAAGGTGATAATTGATAGCAAGAGTGATAGCACCTTTTTATTGAGTTGAAATGACATCTTAGTTCAGAAGAGTGAAGCTTAAGTACATCACCTGTATAGGTTTCAGGAACTTTGAAGAAGCACCCGTGCTCTGCTTTACCTCCATGTCCAATATTCCTGTCCTACTGATAGGAACAGATATACAGGACAAATAATTGCATTCCTTTACAGTCTGAACACAGACCCTGACAAAAAGTTTTCCATAAACAAGTATACATAAGGAATTGATTTGTGTATTTTAGTAATTTTATGTTGGCTTTACTGCAGAGATGTGTTGGGATGCAGGGAAAATGTGCAGATAACTCCCTGTGGAATGGAATTTGTAACTCTACAAAAATTATTTCCTTCTCTGGCTTGTAAACCTGTTCTGATTTGGCAGGGAGGAGTCACAAATTGGCCCTTAAAGGTATGCTAGGCTATAACTCCTATCAGCAAAAACCTCGTAAATTCTATGGAAAGACGAAAGGGAGAACTTGCCAGCAAGTTCTTGAATAGGAGTTTAGAGATGCAGAGGCAGACGGAAAAACAGTAGAACCAATGAAAATACTTCCTTGATTTCTGTTTAAGCTTCATTGTCTTTCCTTTGGTGGTGCTTTTTGGTTAGTTCTGCTTGAGGTAGACAGGTAATGTTGAAGTGTAGTGACTTACTTTACAGAAAAGGCTTAAAATTAAAACTATTTTGGCCAATTCCTATCTTGCTGTTAGCAATCCAAGGAAATAAGACTATAGGTATTGGAAAGTTCCACAGATTTCTGCATCTGCGTAAACTTTTTCATTAACACAGAAAGCAGGGTGAGAGGCAAACACGGTTTGGAAATTATTTTGCTTTCAGATATTAAGGTGCTAATGAATAAACATGCATATTGTACTGTTGCTTTTAAACTGGCCCACCATCTACATTTTAAATAGCTACTTCTGTTGCTTTGTGTCTTACTTCAGCTATAGCAAATTATTGCAGATCAGTTTGCTCTTGCCAACTCTTGTCCTTAACAAGATGTGAATGTGTGCCAAGTAATTACCATTTCTGGTGTCACAAATGACATTCTTACACAGTGTGGTCAACTTAGTACAGCTGCTTTCAGCAGTAGAAAAAAATCAACTGTGGTACATATTCTATGTCTACTGTGTTATTCTGTAGTTTATTCATCTGGCTCAATCCTTAGAGAGGTCTTTATACCAAAGAAGATATTTTTGAGGAAACAAAAATAATTGTTCTTTTGGGATGTTCAGAAAAAAAAAGCTCTTCAGTCTGAGGCCTGCCAAATTGTTGCACAGCTGTTAAGATGATATAATGGTTTTTTGTTTGACTAAGGACATAAATACGAACTTCCTTCCTCCTGCATTTATATTTATTCTAGAATGCAGAATTTGTGATAAATCTCTTCCAATTTTCTGTTAAGGGAAAGTCCCTGTAAAATGCGTACAAACTTACACGTGTAGTTGATATTTGCTTATGAAATGGGTGACCTAATTTCTGTGAACTGGATATAACATTCTCCTTCAGTTTTGCGCAAAAAAAAAAAAAAAAAAAAAAAAAAAAAGGCATGGCCAGAAGAAGAGTTTGTCCTGGTTTTATATTGTAGAAAAATACTTAACTTTGAATTATTGATTGGAATGCCCTTAATCTTGGGAGGCATTCACCATAGTTAAGTTAAAATAGAACTTTTTTAGCCAGACTTCTAAAATAGACTCGTAGTGGCTAGTAGATTCTGTCTCGTTTGTGCATGTAAGGTATTTCTGCATTTGTTGAGAGCCATGTTTCCTGCTGCTCTCCAAACTATGCTGAAGGAAATGACTGCACTGGTGATCAGCTCCATAGACACAGGCTTAAGTATTTTAGAAAGGAACTGAGACTGGCTGTAGCAATACTGTAAACAGAGAGAGTATTTTGCCTTAGGAAGGGCATGGCTCTTTGAGCAAGATGTGAATTCAGTAAATGTTACAGTATAATCCCATTCTAAGCCCTGCTTTTTTAATTAATTTTTAGTGCTTAGAAGTTGCATATAGTTGTTCTTGTAGGAAGGACAGGAATTTTTATGTTCTGTGGGAAAAACAGAGATAACTTGTGTCAATACACTCATAGTAGGTTTTTTTTAAAAAAAAAAAAAAAGAAAAGAAAAGAAAAAAAAAGAAAAAAAGACTGACTTGTTAAGAGGAGTCTTCTGTAGCCTTAATCTGCTTTCAGTTGAATTCGGGTGAGAATGAAGCTTGACCATTTCTGGTATTACTGTGCGATGGCAAAAAGAGAGAGAGAGAGATTTGTTTCTTGACAAACTGTTGCTTGCTTGAAGTTATCTAAAGTTTGTAGTTTTGGTTCTCAGTTATGTAAAAATTTCATGATATATACTTTCCATGGTATATGCTTTTTGTGAGATCACCTTTAGAGCTAGATGTGGAAATGTTCTATTTCTAAAAACTGTGTTGAAAAGGTAAGATACTGAAAAAGTTAATATCTTGGACTCCCTTTTTTCTGGTCTTCTCAGTATCCTGATCTGTCAAATTTTGCTTTGATAATACAGAAACTGAGACTGAGAAGAACCCTCCTTTAAGGAAGGATTTCATTGTAACAGCAGAAAACCTCAGTGATATTGGATGATGATTAGAAGTCTTCAGAACAGAAGGACTAAAAAAACTTACATATTTTATCAGCAATATAAATGCATTTTCACAAAAATGAGATTTTTTTTTTCTTTAGCAAGTATGATCTTGAAATTTAAAAAGGCAATCAAGGATAGCAGGCAAATTGAGATGTCATGAAAACATAGAGGAAGTTTTCTGCAACAGTGTGCCACCCTGCAAATGGTTTTGTATTTTAATTCAAAGATTGATTTAGGGTTTCATGCTTGAGATTATACTTCTTACGAAGCTACTGATATTTCCCGAAGTAGCAGTGTGATAGAAGGAAAATTGCTGCTGATTTCTAGCTAGCTAAGAAATTATGCAGGATGTTTCACTTTTAGTAGGCATTTGAAAGTGATCTCCAGCTCCCAAGGGAGAGCTGTAATTAGGGCTGCTTTGAGGTACAAAGAGCCACTACTGGGCAACCCACAAAGTGAAATGGGAATTCTCATAGTTGAGTGGAGAACAGACAAGAGACCTGCTTGCTATGGAATTGCTGCTTAAAGCACAGGAAGACAACCTGTACGTTGTTTTCAAAATATCCATGACTTAATACTGTGTTAAAATGTGCTGCCTGAAGGTTTTTCTGCTTATGTGTGGATGTATAGCTGCAAAGGCACTGGATTAAGTTTAAGATTAGAATTAAATTTAAGAAGTGGTAGCTAAGGTGGGGAGACCAAACCCCTGCTTTAAATGGCAATCAGCTGATTCCCCCCCACCCTTTCTCAGTGCCTCTTGTGAAACCACACCCACAGTCGAGTGTAGCAGGCTGGTGCCCTTGGAGTGCCGAGTTCTGTACAGCTGTTCTGAGCATGTTAGAACCAAAACCTTCTATGCTGTTCTTTGAGTCAAGGAAGCCTCAAGAGTGGTAGTGAGACCTTCTCTCTTACCTGGGGGTTCACGGTGCCGGCCAAGGAAAAGGGAAGTGGTGGTTCTTCCTTCTCCAGGAAGTGGAACTCGGGGTGCCCCTTTCTGTTTCCATAAGGGACCTACCTTGAAATGTTTTGCAGGAAGTAAGGAAAAGGTCATTGCAAGCACTGGAAAGAAAATAGTCTGTCTTTAGTTCTGATGAAGGTTCTATTTAAAATCTTAGAGTTAGGTCAGGGATCTCTAACAGAGTATTTGTTTTAAGTCCTCTTTACACTAAGTAAAGGTCTTACAGAAGAGATTTTGAAAGCCTCGTTCCAAAGGAATTTTGCAGCCTGGACTCTGACTGGCAATCTGGGGAAAAAGTTAAGAGTTCTTTCTTGCTTGAATTCCTCCAGACTTAGCTTGGCGCTGTTGATATCTGTTCATTATATACAATGAATGCTTTAGATAATGAAAAATTGTAATGACTTCTAACTTTATGGAATTGGTAGTAAACTCTTCCAAGAATGTCTCATTTGGGAACAGTTGTAATTGTATGAAGGAGCATCTACATATGAGGACAGAATGTCCTGTCTCTTTCTGGTAATTTGGGTAAACTGCTACAAATACAGGCCAAAAAGTACTTTTCCTGTTAATCTTAAGTGTGAGCTATTTCAAACTGCCTTTTCTACTGGAATTTGTGTTGCAACAAGTATTCATTCGTACCCTCTATGTCATCAGTTCTGTGAGGCATTTTAACAGAGCTATGCCTTTGCTCATGCACAGAATGTTTCAGTGTTATAAATACTGCAAACTAATCTAGTGAATAAATAACTTACATTGGCAAGGAAGTTCACTGGTTGCACTTGTTTCATTCAGGAGACTGATTTAAACTTGCCGTAGTCAGAAGATTTGCTGCTGCAGTTTTGACTACACCGGGGTCTTTGTTCGTAAAAGGTCTTTTCAGAGAGAGAGAGAGAGAGAGATTTTTTCCCTCCCCCGTCTTAATCAAATCTTCTTAGCATAGTTGTACTGGCAAGAGAGTTGTATTAAGCTGTAGGTTCCCTTGTCAGATAATCTCCTGTGCTTTACTCTTCCGCATGTGCTTTCTTTCTCTCTTCCTCGTATGTATGCCATTTGCTTATTTCTACTGGATGTTCTGAGGCAAGAAGAGTGAGCAAACAAAGATGTTTGCGTGTGTTGCCTTTGGGCTGGTTCTGATGTAACTGATTCCACAGATGTCTGCAAGGTGCTATGCTTGTGAAATAAGTTTCCAGTTCCCAGAAATGTCCAACCAGTGCTTGTAAGCATTGAATAAAACAGTGCAATAGGGAAACCACTTTTTCTGTATTTAACCTACAGTTTGAAAGCTCTATGTAATTATTGGCATGGGGCATGCTAAGTATGCTGTGTCCTCATATTTTGTGCTTCTGTGCTAAAGAGTTCACACTGGAAACTTTCTGAATTGAGACTTACTAATGTGTTTAAGGATTGTACCAACGTCATGCTCTAGACTGTTGGAAGATGTTCCAACCTCTATTTAAAAGTAGTCTTTTCCAGTGGTTAGCTTGATATCTGAAAAGTTCTAAAGCCTTAAAGGTTTATAATGAAAAGCCCAAGCGTTAAATATGCTTTCAGATAATCATGTACTTCTTCATTTTACTGAATTTTGTAAAAATTGACCTGTTCTTAATATAAATAAATGCAATAAACTGTGGGAAGTAAGTTTTTCAGTCATGCACATGTGACTTCACATTCCCTACAGTAGGCAGCATTTGAAGTTTTCTCTGTGCTACCTGAAAAGATGCCCTTTTCTACTTATGAACTTAATAATGTAAGCCAAGTGTTTGAATTTTTTTTAATAGGTTCTGAAAGCTAGCAGTGATTTTAAGTTACAGATAAGCCAGTCTGAGAGCTTGCTGCTGCCAAAAATGGGAAGTCCAACTTGTTTCCTTGTCTGTTCCTTCTCCCGGCTGGGAGTGAATGAACCCAAAAAGAATCCATTGGCTCTACTATTTGTCCAGTCACAGGGTAATCCATTTCTACTTACTAATGCAATAGAAAGCTATTTTGGGTGTTGGAGTATCGAGTGAGTATTCTGGTGATTTAGAAGACTGAGTAGGCTCAGTGCTGTTTCTGAGCAAAGTTACTGGTGGGATGGAGAAAAAGGTGAGTCCTTCCTTTTCCTGACAGTAATGAGGCATTAGGCTGCTCATGCTATAACGTGTAACTTGTTTCTTTTAGCTGTAGGAGTTGCTGGAGGTTTTTGGTTTTGTTCTGTTTTTTGTTAAAGGCTTTGGGGAAAGCATGTGGAAATATTTTTCTAAAAACTCATTTGGAAAGGACTGTAGGCAGTTTTCCTCTGGAAGACAGAGAAGAATAATTTTACAACATTGTTGCTTCTGAGCCAGCTGTTAGTTTTTTCTTTTTTTTTTTTTTTAATACAAAGAACACATCTATCTGAATTATGTTGGATTTTTTTGAAATATCCTACAACTCCTAAATGCTGAGAACAGTAATAAACGGCCTGAATTTCTCAAATGCTTTGCTAAAAATAAGCATTTGTAGATTTCCCCAGCTGATATAGTTGAAGATTTATTTGATGAATGAATTGATCTTGCAGAGTAATTCAGGCTAGCAGTAGGCTGCCACTTCTACAATGGCACATGCTCCTGAGGATAGGTTAAACTGAAGTATTTGGTATTAGAAATCTCTTAACATCTTGATGCTCAGCCTGTTCATCTGAACAGGCTCTATATTTACCCTAGAAGCAGGAGAAGGAAGCAAACACTGCCACTCCTCCCTTCCAGTGTGACTGCTTGTAGGTGAATTCCCCTCTGAAGGGGCAAGTGCAAATGGTCTGCCACCTCCAGCATATTGCACAGCCTGCTCCAGCTTTGCTTTTTCTGGGCGACTTTAGTGCAGGCTGTGTGAATTGTTTTAGAAGTAGTACCCCCGTCTGTCTTGAGAAATAGACAGCTTGGACTCACCGGTGGCTTTTTCCTAGTTAGCATGTTCCCAATAAATGCGGCATGATGGAGGAGAGGCTCTGTGCCTGCCAGAAAGGATGGCAGTCAAAAAGTTGTTACTATTGAAAGAATTCAGCCTGCAGGTTGCTGCTGAGGGCTCTTTAAGTGCTGCTTAGTGAAGCCCCTGGGCCATCCTGTGGAGTACAACTCTCTCTAACTTCTTGAAAGCGACAAGGATGCTTCGTGATCCAATTCTGTTGCGATAGGAGGGTATCTGTCCCCAAAATTAGTGAATGCTGTGAAGTATCTCATTCTTGTTCCTAAGAACTTGTGTTTCTTGGCATGGAAATGAGACTGCTGTACAATATTTTTCCATCAGGGTGACCCTTGCTAAGAAGCTATGGTGTTTGAAAAGGCTCATTCACTTTTTATATTAAATAAAGGATTCTGCATGGAAAACATCTTGTTACCTTGTTATTTTCAGATGGCTTCAAAAATAGCCATAAATTACATCAGTCTGTGATTAAAAATTATGAGTTGTTTTTGTTTTATTTTGGAGTGTTTTTTAGTAGCCTTTTCATTTATTTTAGTCAAACTTTGGCATCAGTTTTCTCATGAACATCTAAATCTGTCCGACCTTGGTTTATCTCTTTAATACTACATCAAACTTAGATGAGAGACAAGAATAATTGAATATTGAGGGATAAAACTTGTAAGCATGCTTATATGTAAACTATAAAACATAAGATACAGTGTATATATAAAGATACAGTGTATATATAAAGTCTGTATGTATAATAGTTGCAGTTAGCCACCTGCTTAGGGTTACACTCTGTGTTCCTTCACTGAGTAAAAAAGCTCAGTAGTTAAAAAAAACTTTTTTACTAGTTTTATTCAAGAAATTTTTTGCAAACCATCTTGAAACATCTTGTATTCATGAATGGCAGTACTGAGTCTGTCAGCTCACTATTTTTCATGGTTGCAGTAGCAAGACACTCTATGGTCTTAGTTTTTGTATGCTAGAAGAGTTCCATTCACAAAACTGAGTTTGGTGGCAGCAGACTTTACAGGCTGTTAATGGGGCTCAGGTGCTGAGCTGTGTAGACAGGGTCTCTGCAGCTTAGGATCTGAACAGTGTTTTTTTAGGAGTGCTGACCTAATCCTGCAAATTTAAGTCCCATTGTTTAAATTCCTTCTTTAACAAGACCCAGCTTCCAGTTCCCTCTTTGATGGATGCGAAAGGGTAGGCTG
The DNA here is from genome assembly GCF_036370855.1 of Dromaius novaehollandiae. Classification (NCBI taxonomy): domain Eukaryota; kingdom Metazoa; phylum Chordata; class Aves; order Casuariiformes; family Dromaiidae; genus Dromaius; species Dromaius novaehollandiae. Next base: position 39,241,142 of record NC_088104.1, read on the forward strand.
CACTACTGCATAGCAATTTCTTGTTCACTTTCTTAGTGGCATGACTTCTACTTTTTTTTCTCCTTTTTGCAAGGGAAGCTGATTTTCTTACCTTGTCAGGAATGTGTGTTCTAAAAAGTTGTTTCTGTGTTAAATATTTACATAATCTCTACAGTTAAATTCTAGATAAAGTCCTTTTGACATGCATCAGTTGGTGCTTAACTGGCTTTTAGACTCCTCTAGCCTTTGACATAACAAAAACCTGCTTCTGCTGAGGCTACCTTCTTGATTTAAGTGCTTTTTTTTTAGGGAGTAGAGTCCCAGAAGTGGTGGTTTTTTTTCCCCTTTCCATCCCTCACTCCATTCTGCCAAGATTTATTTAGAAACAGAAGTAATGCAACTTTTCAGTACAAACATATATCTTTAGAGCCTGACTTAAGTATACAAGATAAATTTCCTTAAATATTTCAAATGATTTTTGAGTGTCTCAAGGCTTATTTAATAGGAGATTAAGTACATCTAGCTTCCTCTTAGCTGTCTGTGACAGATTTCATGGCTTTAAACCTCAAAATGCTAATACTGGTTTGAGTTATCATGTGGACTTTTTAGGTTAAGATAATTAATCCATCCTTCCAGAGGAAGGATGTGTAATTGACAATAGGAACAAAATCCCATGTGGAAAATGTCAAAACAATTTTTTTATGCAGACAGAAATATTTTGTCAGCTTTGTCCATTTTGAGAAACTTTGGAGACAACTTTTCAGTGACATTCTGCCAAAATGGTAAATAAGAATTAAGTTGTGTTTCCAGTCTTTATCAGTGGTAAACGTGGCATTCACTGTATGTGCTCACAGACTTCCTCCTCTTTGGCAATTTGTGCAGGCTTTACTAGATAATAGTGGTGGTGGAATTGTTACAGGCTCTGGCACCCTGCTCGACCAGATGTCTTAGAGCAATTGCTTTGTGTATTGAGATCACTTCTGGAACGGCTTCCTTCTTGCTTCTTGAGGAGAAAAAGAGCAAGTGCTGAGAGGAGAAGTTGAGCGAGTGTAGGACTCTCTTCAAGGTAAAATTCTTTCTTGCTTGGTGGGGTTGTCAGAAAACAGTGTGGCTTCTTCCAGTATCAGCAAGGAGAAAGGTGAGTTACAGTTAATGCAGAAGGAAGTTGGCCTTCTCTCCTGTACTGTGTGAGAGGTTTATGATTATATTGAAATTGTGCCTGATCCCCTGCAAGACCCAAGAGAAGATGCTGATAAAGTATACTCTTGGAGCAGGGGCTCTTTGCTGTTGTGAGACTGAAGAATATATTCCGCCCCGCCCACAGATCCTGCAAACCCGTTTTGTAGTCCCTCCTTTTCATGCCGCATAGTTGCTCCCAAATTTCACTGTGTGGCAAAAGCCCCTGCAATCCACGTGCTTCTCGTCACCCAGAGACCAGTGTTGGCTTACTGCTAAGTGGTCCCCTGACTTTTCAGGTCATATAGCACTGCCTTGTTTTGACTAACTTTCAGCTTTTCTTTGTAGTCTCCTAGGACTCCTCACTTGTCCAGTGCCCCACATCAATGTTTTCCCCTAGACTCACAGGGCTCCTTCTGTGCAGTCCTTTCAAGCCTCCCATAGGGCATAGCTTTTCCACAGAAAACCTCTCTCTACCTAGTATTCCTTTCTTCCATATATTGTCATGATGCAGTACCTTACATCCATTTTTTTTCTCCACCAGAGTGGAGAAAACCCTACATAGACGCAGCTTCTTCTGCATAAACATAGGTGATGGAGGGGAAAAAAGAGTTCTGGGGATGGAGAGCAGTTTTATGTCCCTGCTGGCATTTTGGAATGAAGTGGGAGGGTGAAGGTTGACTGCCAGTCTAAATTTTCACTTATTTCAGGTCTTATTAGTGGTTTAAAATACAAAAATAATTGAATTGGTGCAGCTTGTTGTTTAGATCTGTTTATTTTTGTTTTGAGATGATGTTTTTTGTTCTTTTGCTCAGGTTGTTGGGAGCAAGTTTAAACTAAATCAGGTGTCTTCTAAATTAAATTTCTTTCTTTCTCTTTGAAATGGTTTCAGCCAAAAGATTATTTCTCTACTCTTCCTCTAAACGCGTTTTATTCAAATGATACTTCCTCAGTAATGTTTGTAATGGCTAACTATTAAAACTATCGTCAAAATGCGCTGACTCAAGAATGCTAAGAACGAAGCACAAATGTACTTTAGGTATAGCAAACTTTTTTTTTAAATGTGCTGCTATTTTTCTGGAGATGGTAGCTCCAGCTGTGTTGAAGGGCAGCTGTTCCTCATGTAATCTTAATTCTTACCAGAAATCCTAAATCAACTTCCAGTACATTGCAGTTGAGGTTAGTGTAAAGAATACACACCCTGATACAAAACTCTATATAAAGTGACCTGAAAAGCATGTTGATTATTTATCATAGCCAAAGCTCTACTCTTTCATTTTTGAGCTGTGGTTCATGAGCTGTCATTGTGTCTTTGTTGAAAGGAATTTGGCAACTTCTCCTGAGTCTTACTAGATAATATCTGCATTGTAGAAATTGCCAGTGTCTGGCATGGTATCTTAAGTGGGCACTGGCATAATGATTATTTTTAACCTCTGAGAGGATCTCTTGAAAAAAAATTAGTTTTTAACTTTACAGAGTCCAGGTATTGTCTTATTCTCCAAATCATCCATTAGCTCAAAGTTGTATGAGGAAATATGCTCATCTGCATTGTAATTTGACCTATGACCTAAGCATTTTTCTCACACCTTCCTCTTCCTAGTTAGTTAAATTTTTCATGTATGCCATCCTCTATAAGCATTGTAAGATGTCTAGCTTTGAACAAGTAGTTTGCAGTTAATTGCTTAATTTTGCTTTGTTATAATTGAAAGACAGCCTAGTATATGTCAGAAAATGACCTCCTCTGAGCATTTATTCCTGCTGGAAGAAGACCCTGCGCTGGCATAATAGACTGGCCTGTAGAGGAGTTTGAATTTTATAGTGACTGGTCAGCAAGTGCTTCTGCTCAAGTGCAGGGTGAGCTGACGAGTGCTGCCATTAGCAGGGTGGTTGTTAGTGGGCACAGCTACAAGAATATTTGGGTGCCTGAACTTGCCTGGGATCTGCAAGTAAAGTCAAATACTATAACAAAATTTATTGCTATTCTTAATTTGCTGATGAGGAGGAGAGGGGGTGGGTCTTGGTTTTTTTGTTTGTTTTTTTTGTTTTGTTTTCCTGGAATAGGTGAAGCTGCAGGTGGCAAGTACGTTGATGATTTGAATTGTGCCTCCCAGCGCTAGTTGTTAATTATGCTTCTGTGGATCGAAGAGAAGATGAGCAGTGCAGTGCAGTAGACTGGGTAGCTGTGGGGCTGTCATTCGGGGTGGGCAGAATGGCCTGAAGGTACAGCAGTTGTGCACAGGCTAATCACACTTGCTTCTGTTGCAGCATTAAACTAGTGCTTAGTTTAGTGTTGGTAGGAAAGTGATTTCCTTTAAATGCAGCTGACAAGTGTTTTTCAGTGCCCATCAAGTTTGTCTACAGATGTATACAAAGCCATTTTTACATGCTGTGTGCCTTTAACATGTATTCTTTGAGACGTCCCCTGCAGAGCGCACATCCCTTCATGCAGTTTCATGCAGCTTCCTACAGTTGTACAGTGCTCCTGAATTAAGAGGTTTATCTTCCTTTTTCACTAGGTTTCCTCACCAAACACACCAACAGAGAAGTAGCTGTTTTTGCATTGCCTGCAAATAGAATAGGCAATACAACGTGCATTTTGAACAGCAAGGACAGAGGTGGGCCTCTTGCATCAGGTCTGTGAATGGGAAACAGTAAAGAAGAAAGTAGTTCTGCATCACAGGAAAAAGTGTTTTGCTCACATCTCAGTTGAATTTTTCTTTCAAAGGCTGTTGTGTGGCCCACATACAGAATAAGGTAGCCTTGGTTTTGTTGCGTTTTATTGCTTATTCTTTTTGCCTCTATTGTAATTCACTCAAAACATCAGCAACTACAGGGGAGAGAGAAGGCCAAATGAGGCGCAGCAGAATTAGCTGCAGTTTTCTTTGAAAAATTTGTTGGATGCTTCAGATCATTGTTTGGACTGGTGCAAGCAGTATGTCTGTAATCATTGTTCTTACTGCAGAATGAGAACAGGTTGATTGTGTAAAATACGATACTCATGTCTATGTGTATTTTAGTTGGATTTTATGTTCTGTTACATGCAAAATGTTGCTAAAGATGCAGTTACAAATATGGACAGCTTTCCTTGTTCTGTCTTACCAAACCTTGAGCAGTTTGCTTTGTTTTCCTTGCCTTGGCCCTCATCTGTAATGTGGAAGTAGTAGTTCTCATGTGTTCTTTTGTTTCATTTTTTCTTTAGAAATCCAAAGGAACAAGTTTTCAAAGGAAAGGCTATGTGTTACTATGAGTTACAACATTAAAAAATAGATTTAAAAAAAAAACCCTGAAGCTAAAGTAGTAGCAGTTGGTCTCTTAAAAGTGCAAAGGGCTTAAAGACTGTAAAGAGAAATTGATGCGTAACCTATGCGCAACCTAATTTGTTGAGCAAAACCGATTGGCAAAATAAGCAGCCTTGTCAAGGAAACGGAGGAGATGCTGGTAATCAATATAGCTAGAAATTATAAGGCTTTGTTCAAATGCATTGTGGAAATCTTCCTTATTCCTCTCAACGTCTGATGCATGTTTGCTGATAAATGTATACCATGATGTTAAAAGGGCTGGGATTTTTAATTGAATCATTAAGCCTTTGGGAAGCTTCAATAGATGTTCTTTATTTTTTTCCTAATTGTATAATATAAGCCTTAGTGGAGCTTCAGGCTGGCTGATCATGGTGAGCCCACCCCTGCTCCCTTTTTTTCTCCAGGCCTGAGGATATGTACACTTCTGGATCTCTCTGTTCATCTCCTTCCTTTGTGTACCCTGGGGACAACAGGATTGCTTGCATTGCCCTTAGCGTTCTCATATTGTTGCAGCTGTGTGTTAGGATAATGACTATAACTGAGTATTGTGCTTCAGGACTTAAGTGAACTGCCTGCTGAGATCAGGAATAGTTGTCTTCTCCCTGTGCTGCTGCCCATCTTTCCCTCTTCTCTCTCTTTTCACAATTAATGAGATATTGGGGGAGGTATATGTTTTTCTGAAATGTGGCCACAGCTAGAGTTGCCAGTGCTCTGAGGCAGAGTGGGGAAACCTCTTTTTTAGATGCCTGCGCAGCATGCCTTGCTGTGTACTCAAATTAGCAGCAAGAGCAGACTGAAGTCTGTTCCACCTCTCTCTGCCAGGTCAGACTGGCAAGAGATGTCTGAGGTTTTTTTCCTTCCTTACCAGCATGGACCAAGACTCACTTCTTAGGGGCATCTGGAATTTATTTTGCTAAACAATTTTTCACCTATTTTAGAAGCTCCATCAGCCTTCAGCATCTCTGCTGTTCTCTCTTCTGAGGAATACGACGCTGTTCTTGTCAGTGTACCCGCGCCAGGTCAATAGTCTGCAACATTCAGGCAGTGTGATCTTAAGGATTTGTAGGAAGCTTCTAGAAGAAAAACTCAGGGCTAGAATAGAAGGGCGTGTTGCGAGTCACTTGTGTTTTTTCATTGGATAAGAAAGATGCTTTTGAATGGTTACTTAGTCAAAGAAAACTTGCTATCTATCTAGAAACCTGTAAGATTGACCTGGTTGTATATTTATGCTCTCAAATACTGTTGTGAGCATGTTCAAAGTATGTTGACTGGAGTCAAGTATAACTAACCCACTTTAATAAGCCTCATTCATTCACAAATTACGTAATAAAGCTTAGCAAGACTAGGAAACCTCTTTTGGATTTCTATCTTTTGCCAAGGTTGCAGCTGCTGTGAGGTGTTTTTGTTTCAGTTAAATACAATATGCACCTTCTGTCTAGTTCCTACTAATATTTTTAAAAGTCTTTTAAAAATTAAAATCTTAAAAATTTTAATTTACAGATTGCAGCCACATATCATTCTTGAAGTTATTGCTAAGTAAGATTATATTTTCTTTTTGAATGAAACTTAGTTTTGCCTCTTTTTCTGCATCTACTTGTTACTGCTTGTTAATCTTTTTTGGACATGATGTTCCAAAGCTAAAACTGAATGGGAAAAGAGGCTACAACAGGGTGTGTGTTATGACAACTGCATAATGATGAATCTGAAAAATCTGAACTAATACATGTTTTTTAAATGCAAATGTTTGCCTGTTGAAGGTAGGATATACTTTAATATATATTGAAATATATATTTTCCATTCACAAACTCATTCTCTTTTCATACTGAAAATTCTGACCAACCGGTGACACTAAGATGTTGGCTTCAGCAGCTATGAGGGATGTTCTTTTAGAAAACACCTGTATTTCTACCCTTCTCTTCACTAAAAGTTCATTCAAAAATATTTTTAAAGACAACTTCTGTTTTTATGATCTCTGTCTAAGCAGTATTTCAAAACTGTCTTCAGGTTGTCTTCATAAAGGATCTACTATGAGACCTAATGCACTCTAAGATGCTCTTTTATGGGAATTAATTTAATATCCACTTGGGTTCTCTGGCTGGAATCTTGGTTCAGGAAATTGAAGGCAGTGATTGATAAAGCTCCTTCTTTTCAAGGGAGCATCTGTTTGGCTAGATGAGAGACAGGCGCTGAAATATACTGGATGGAATAAAGGTTTTACTGTGTGCCTTTTCTGTAGAGCAAATTTCAGATGCAATTAGACAGTTAGATCCTTCAGTAAAAGTTTTGGTATTTTGGTGTCCTCTCTCTTTTACAAAGAAAGATCTTTTAAATATGTTTCGGTGTACAAGGGGTCACCTTATGGAGGCTAACTTAAAATTTCAAGCTGCAATTACCGGAAGTTACAGTCTAATTAAGAAAATGGTCTGAGTGAGAATGAGAAAGCAGCCCTGTGGAACTTAGGATAAGCTTCAGCTTGATCCCCCTGGCATTTTACCTTTCTTCTCAAGCTTTTGAAGAAGGAGGGGGATGTTTTGTGGAGTTTTTTTGCTGTGGCGTATCTGTGGCATTCTCTCCTGTTGCTTGGAAATCAAAATGATGAAGTAAACATTCTGGCATCTTCAGTTTGTTTATTTCAGGAAATTGGTGGGTGCTTGTGTCAACTAAAGTTAAAGGGAGAGCACATGTTTTGATCAAATACAAAGGGAATCAGTAGTTGTGGTGAATGTGAATCTGGGGGATATTTTTTTTTCTATTTTTTTTTTTTTTTTTTTAGCCACTAGCCAAAAAGAGAACTTTGTTCTTTCATATTTGTATCGTCTGTGAGAGGGCTGTGTTGTCTTACCCCTGCTGACACATTGTCTGCTTCAGCTTAAAGCTTTGGTGCCCAATCTGTGAAAACTAGGGTGCAATGTGGTGTTTTCTGGGTAGGATCTCTGGGGTAGTTGTTGAACGGTCTTTTATAATCTGAAAGGCATAGTAGTGCTCTCATAAACATCACTGAGTTTTAGAAAACCTGTATTTACGGTATACAGCACTGATGTATTTTGGGGGATTCCAGGCACAGCGAGACAGTGTGCTTTGATGTCTCAGTTTGGTTTCTGAATAAGACTTTTTTTTTTCTTCTTCTTCCATTGCTCTTTCAAACCATTATTTCATTAATGGTTGCTGAAATTCAGATAAGCCATATGTTGCTACAAAATTTTATTCTGAACTGATAGATAATCAAAAGAAAAATATTTCTTAAAGGCTTAGTGGAAATGTTGTTTGACTGGGCTTAAACACAAACAGCTAGAAGTGATGGCAAGTTCTTCTGTTTTTAAACTCTTGTACAAGCATGTGTTTAATTTCAGGAGTAGTGTTAAAAATCATGCTGTATATATTTTTTGAATAATTGTTACTTTCAACAGCTTTTAATTGATCTCTTATTGAAACTTTAGCCTGTATTTCCAGACAAAAGGATTTCTTTCCGTGGTTTCAAAGATACATTCTTGCTCGTTGCACAGATTGATGGGTAAGGGAGGGAAGATTATGGGGTGTGCATTTTTGCATCTCCCAACTAAACCTGAAAATAAAGCCTTAGAGCTGGTTTTCATACTTGCTGGATTTCTACAGCCCAGAGCAGCTGCTTGATGAAGTGAAAGACTTGAAAATGAAAATGTTCCAAATGCACATTGCTTTTTAAACTTTTTTTAAAGGTTTTTGTAATGTATTTGTCTGTCTTCTCCCAGCTGCTTTGAATAATTGTCTTTTACATTTTATGTTCTGCTCATGACTTCCTGTCTATCAAGAACAGGATTTATTGCTAAAGCCCAATGCCCAATTTTGAACAAAATCTTAAAAATCATCCCCATGCACTAATTGAAAATAGTGTAAACTTTTCTGTTTTTTCTTTTTTGTGAATCCTATTTCCAGATTGCTACTAATTATCTAAGAAATAAGTAAGGAATGAAATAAAATCAGCTTTCCAAAGTAATGCTGACTCTCTTGCTTCCTTGGTAGTTGGGATGCAATTGGGCTTGACAGGGCAGATCAGCTGAACTGTGGCAGATAGTGTTGATTGTGAGCAAAGCCTCTCTAATGAGATGAGGAAAAAAGAAGAGGAGGAAACATATAGCAGACTTGGGTCAAAGATTTATAAAAGTCATGTTACTTTAAAAAAAAAAAAAAAAAGTAGCAACCAAGTACTGAAATATATTAATAGCTACTAATGCTTTACAAATCCTAATTAAACCCCTTATTTGATCCTACATTGGGGCAGGTAGAGATGACTGTCAGGGACTTCATGAGGTCACACACAGTACTTCTGAGTATGTGATTCTCTTCATATGTGCAAGACATAGATTCAGTGTTTTTCTATTTTAAAGCAGCCCTGCATAAATAGGCTTACCTTTTTAATTGGTACGGATAAGTTCATAGACGTTATTTGTTTTTTAAAATGTGGCAACAGCTACTGTCTTTGTATAATACATAAATGCAAGATTTTAACTATTAAAATTGCTGCCTGAATAACTGCAGAAACATATGAGGTTTTTAGTTGTAAGAGGTCGTCTTGTTTTTACCAAAGTGGCCGAAGCTTTTTCTTTCATCAGACTTCCCATGTGTTTTCACCATGTTGTGTGAGGACAAGCCTGGAAAACTGTTGCCTGAAGCATGATTAAAAAAAGAAAAACAAAACCTCAAGTTAGCTCAAAGTAGTAGATTGAAGGGGAATTTTTCTTGGCATAAGATGTTTATTGGGATGTTTTGAATTTGAATTCTCTGGCTGACAGATTTTGTGCCTCAGTGTTTGAACTGGTGAGAGGTGTTGGAATGTTTGTGTGCTATAGGTGCCTCGTGTTGTATTCAGCAGTACCTATGCTATTTGAAGCTAAAAATAAGCAAATGTTGTTTTGTTCAAGTTTTCATCTAGATTACGCTTAATGCAAATTGGGTTATAGGACACTGGATGATACACAAAGAATTTCCCACAACTTTCTAATCCTCCTCCACATCATTTTTCAAGAGGAGTTTAATTTCAGGATGTTTTATGTTTATTAAGAAGAAACTTGGAACTGCTGAAACAAATGATCCACAATGTATTGCTGGCATTGTGTGTTGCAATATTAAATTCAAGGGAGACATATTAGTGTCAGTTACAGAGTAAGAACTGTTTTAACTAAAAAGTATGGTGGATTCATTTGATCCCTGTTACATGGGCACGTTATTAATATGGTAAGTAAATTATCTATATGCTCAAAGTACCTTTCGTTGTTTACCAGAACTTCAGAGAAGTGTGTAGAAAGCTGGATGTGAGCTTTAGCTATTAGTTTTATGAAAGCATTTTGATTTTTTTTCCCTCTTTTGCTCTAAAAGTAACCCCTCAGTACCAATTTCATTAACTACACAGCTTTACCACTTGTTTAAGCAATCAGGTGAATGAGTATTACAGGTGAATATTGCTACTAGAATTTTACTGTTGTGTGTATGTGTGCGCACCATGCCTGTGTGCTCATACTATACGTTATAGTATTATTCTGTGGTGTACAGAAATGGGCACAGGCATGGTCACAGATGGATGATCCCAAATAAACAGAAGCAGAGCTCTGATTTCCAGAAATGCTATGCAGTCTAAGTTCACAAGGCTTGATTTTTAAAATGCAGAAATTCAGTTACTTGTTCAGATGATGTTTTGATTCACATATGGTCTGCTGCATCCCCATAACAGAATGCATAGTTGCTTAGGAAGAAAATCCATAGTTCTGTAAGAAGCATGAACTTGTACAAAGTTGTGTTTAAATAAGAAAGGGTAGAGGTGAAAAAAATCAGTTGTCTGAAAGAGAGATGGTCTATTTTAATCCTTGTTTTTTATGCTGTCAGTCTTTGAACATACTTAAGCATCTCTAGCTTAAAATGCTTAATACAGTGTCTCTGAAATTATAGTGAAATGCATGCTTGTTGCTGACCCTTTGAGCCTGAGTTTAGTTGAGCTCTTCTATTTTTGCTTCTTTAAAGATCTTTCCATCATCTGATAAGTGCAGTGTAGACAAATCTTGTAGTCTGTTTCTTTTACAACTACTTCTTTCAGTGCAGAATTTTTTCATTATAAAGGAATATTTTATTATAATGAATTTTCCTGTTGCCTTCAGTGGGACTATTTTAAGGTAGCAGTTACCATCTGAAATTGCAAGTCTGCAGAATGGGATCTCAGAAAGATGCTTTATATTTGCTTTTGATTAAAACTCGCCTCTGTCCAAAGATCAGCTGTTGTTTTTCCTTGATTGCAGTTTGTTAGCTTCAGAATTCTGAAATTGGGTCTCTTTAAAAATGTAAAAATGGTCAATTTGTTCTTGGGCTTTTCATCTTTCCTGATGTTTTTTTGAAATTGTATCATCTCATGCTCATCTTGATGTACTAAAAGCTACAATGGTTTGCTTAAGAACCAGCATGGAAGAGTAAATGTTTCTTTTTTTTCCTAAATGATGAATAAAGGATTTCCTTTTTTTTTTTCCTTCCTCCTTACCATGTATTTAAAATGGTAGACTATGATGAAATGTGCAACTGTCAACTTCTAATGAAAGCCTTGTTACTTTTGTATAAAATCATAGTGGAATACTGCATTTCATGTATTTAAAGGTGAACAAACCTAATGAACTGTTCTGGAAACTAGACAGCTGACTTATGGCCAATTATGGGTCTGCCTCTCTCAATAACATTTCAAACGGATGAAGGTGGCTGATCTAGCCCATAGTGGGTAATGAAGTAGTACATAGACAGTACTTCAGTGCAGGAAGTTCTACTTCTGTATAAAAGACTGCACCATATTGGAACCTTGAAACATACTTCATTTTATCTAGGTATCCCATAATTACAGCTCTAAGTCCTTATGAGAAAACAAAAGGGTGAAATTCAGATATTTTTATAGACTGTAACTTCTTCATATGTTTCACATGGAAAAATGAGAGCCACAGTGTTGCTACTCAAAATGTTCATTGAAAGGGAACTTGATATTTGCAGCTTAACATCATCTCAACAACTCATCTGTTCTCATTTAGGTTGGTTCTACCCTGTTTGGTATGAAGGCAAGAAAAAGAGGGATGGAACATTAAAACTGAGAAGAAACAAGATCCAATCATATTTATTTTAACTGATTTTGATGAGTCTTACTGAGATACAAATGTATGAATGCTTAAGATTAGAATTACTATAGTTTTAAGAAAACGATCTTTAATCATTGTGTTCCTTGGGTGAGGGCTCTTGGAGGAGCAATATTCGTGTCTTTAAAGAGGCTCATCTGGTAAGGTGTCAGTGCTGCTTTACTCTGAAAGTGGATTTGAACTGGAGTCATCATTGTCACTTAGTGGCTGAATTAAAGGATTGAGATTTTTGAAAATTTCATGTGGCTGTAGCTGTGCAGGTGTCTTGAGTGCAAGACTTCAGTCACTAAAGATGTTCAGGAGAGGGAATGGCCAGCAGTTTTGGCCAACAAGACTTCTTTAGAGTGCCTTGCTATGCCTTATGTGGGATGCAACTAGAACAGTCACATTCTTGGAAGAAAGGTGACTTGCTGTATGGGGGAGGACAGGTTAGGCCTTTTCTGTACTCGATGTGAACAACTGATGGTGAGTCTACATTGTGCTTTCTCTGATTTGATTGCTTTATCCTTACTGAGTCCATCTGGTTTGTTTTATTTCTAAGCTTCATTGGACAAGTCAAGGCCCAAGTGAGCATCTTAAACTGGGAATTTCAGTGGATACGTTTGAAGCATAATTCTGAATTGTAGGTGGCTCAAAATCTGAATGCTGCTTGCTTTCTTTAAGTTCTGTTATGACATTTGCTTGAACTAAATAGGAGGGGAAGCGTTGAAAAATGACTTGCTTGAATCTTAAAATTAGTTTGGTTTGGTTTACTCACCTGGTATGAGCTAAATAGAAGCAGCAGCTACTATAATTCTGATAACCTGCAAATGCTTGCGGTATGTAAGTTGTTTTATAGTGTCAAGCTAAAGGAGTTACTCCTTTTTCCTTTTCTCAGATTAAACTTGGTTCTAAATGACTTGCCTCTGAAAAAGGGGGAGGGTCTTAACCACTACCATTCTTTTTCCATTTTATAAATAAAAATGCAATATCCTTAGAAAGGTGTGATAACTCCTGGTCATGATTTTGCTGAAGTATGGTGCATGTTTGCTGCATTCAACAACAGTGAGGAAAAACGGTTATAAAAATGAAAGTTTTTAACTTTTTAATTGGAAAGTACAGTCTTTTTGAGCTGCTACTGTTTTGAGTTCGGTGGGCAAAAGCATCAGATACCATTATCTGAACAACTTGTCTCTGCAGTAATTTATTGAATTCATCCTTTCTGACTGCTGGGACATCTCCTTCCAGTAGTGGAGCTTGTGCTAAGAGATCCTTTTTACAGGGCTAGCAATTAATATTAGCTGTTTCTTAAGTGAGACACTATCCTCTGTGTGCCTTTTGCAAGCAAACGTTGACAGGCTTATAGGAAATGCAGCTGACGTTAGGAAGCTTGGGTGGGGACTACAAGGAGCTGGCAAGTACTTCAGGGTTTACTGCCAGGCTTGCTGACACAACAGTACTTTACTTGTAAAAGTTCTCTTTAGGCTGCTAATTCTGTCTTCAAAGAAACTGGAACTAATGTAGTGTCTCTGATGCCAAGTTAAAATAGCTAAAGCAACAGTTTATGAGAAATCTAGAATGCTGGTTTCTTTCCACAGTTCAGATTTTCAGAAGTGTTTAGTAATAAGAATGAGGTTCTCCCTTCCTGAAAGGATAGATTATGAACAGGGCTGTAGAATGAATGCACTGTAAAATCAAGTCCCACCTAAATGTGGAGTTGGTGGCAAAAACAGCTCAAGGAGGGAAAAGGTAGCTGCGTAAAACCTCTGTAAATGTCAAGCACTGTCTGTGTTGTATCATAATTTCCATTTACTTGATTCACCAGTTTGCAGTCGTATTTCCTAAGGAGGGTTTTTAATAGCTTCCCTTAACCTTCAAATAAAAATTCTTAGCTTCAAGTGCATCTAGACATTGAGAAGTGCTGCTGGCAAATGAGAACAGTTAAAAAAGATACACAACTTGTAAATGTTATTCAGTTACTGTAGTTTAGGTTGACCATGTCACTTTAAGTATAATGTGCTTGTCTTGAGTTTACAGTATTTCTGATCCACATCAAAGTGCCTTCAAAAGCTTTGCTTTACTACTCTGTAAGCAGTGGAATCCAGCTTCTATTTGTATTGCAGAGTCTAGGTAGTATGAGATGCTGTTACCCTGCTGTTTCCACTTCTGTGTGTGGGAGGGCTTTCAGGTAACATCACAGGGAGAGGAATCTAGGGAAAAAAGGTATGTTTAACTTCCAAAGTATAAAAACTGGGGCATTGATATTTTTTGGATTTCAACATCACTCTTAGATTTTAGGAAGAGGGCTTCCTTCCCAACCCTGAAGTGCCAGAAGTATTTGAAGGAACTCCAAAGAAGTGTTGGAAGGAATGAGATTCAGGAGGTGAACTTAATCTGTTTAGTATCTGCTCAAGTGCAGTATGCTGTACTTTGTTAGCTTTGATATTGTTGTCCCTTTAAGGTAAGCAGCTGTATTGTACTCTTGCTCAAAAAGAAAATCTCTGTAGGAGGTGGGAACTGCTTTGCCTACAGCAACTGGATGGCAGTATCTTGCTTCAGTGGGAGACATTGGCTCCAGGCTTCTGCTGAACTCAGAATCACAGATTAGCTTTTTGCGTGTCTGGTTCTTTGATTATTGCATCAAGGTAAAGTGAAATGTAAGCAATATGTCAACAGAAGTAAAGAGTATTTTTAAATTGTGTGGGGGAGGGTTGAGTAAACTGTTCTTATGAACAGTTTTAAAATGATTGGACAGTTTTTCTGTTTGAGATTGCCTTTATCATCTTTGGCAACATCTCTCATCAGTTCAAGTCTACAGCTCTGTGAGTTACGCTTTCTCATTGTTTATCTTGCAGACCAAGATTTGTGTTTTCCTAAAGACTAGCATTAGAAAGTTTGCTTTAAAAATAAAAATAAAGTAAGCTGGTGCTTTTTAAATAGTAGGTAGCAAATTGCTATGTATTCCATGACTTGGCCAAATCAAACAATGTGGCACATGGTGAGTTTTTTTGTGTAGATCTTGGTAGAGATCTGTTCTCCCTTCTCACTGGACAGTCCATAAGACATCTCTTGGGTTTACTCTTCACTCCTGTATCATTACCTAGGTTGTTTTCCCTATTGTATGTTTAAGCCCCTCTGTAAATTTTCATTCTGAATAGATCCTGGATTTAACAGTGCGGATGTACCCAGAAAGGCCTGTGTGTCATAGCCCTGTAAAAGGGGCTTGGAGGACATGTTTTAGGGGGAAGAGGAGAAAAGCAGAAGAACAGCAAGTGGATTTAAATTCTAAAGCAGCTCATTACATTGTTTCTGATTGACTAAGTCACATGTTAGATAGGGAGATTTCTAAAGTTTTCTGGGCCTTACCCCCTCCTCCTTTTTAAAGTAGACTATTCTTGATAGCTATAGTATCTGAATGCAAAAGACTCTGACTAGAGGAATATTGTCCAAATTTCTGTTGTCTAAGTTAATATCATATTTATATTATAAGACAGTGAACTATACTTGCATACTGAACTGAAATAAATACAGAATAAATGTTTTGAAATTTGAAGTGCTTATTTAGCAAAAGATTAATTTTGCTATCACCCTGGATGTGACAGGTGATAACAGGTAACCTTTGGAGAATGTTAAATCTTTATCAACCAGATTTTTTAAATGAAGGATGAGGGAGGGTCTGATAGCTGTGATAGCATCCCTTTGCTTCCAAGGAAGGGTTTCTTTGTCAGGGGAAAAATTGTGCAGTATCGCTGAAGTGATCTGGAGAGCATCCAAAATTTAAACTGTCTGACAGGATGTATTGCTGGCATTCTCTGTGGCCTATTTAAGCATTTCTGTTTACAAATGTGTAGAGTCAGCTATTTGCAATGCAGTGAGACTGCACTTCCTGTGGGTTGAATGGTGTTGCTTAACTGAGGTCAGCTGAATTCCTTGGACAACAGTTGAATTTTTTTTGTAATGCAAAGCCTGTTGTTGACAGTGAATGCACGTGCACAGACTAGCATGAAATAATTTCAGATGGTGCATTAAATATCGTGCACTCTTCTTCAGCTTCTTCTGTGCAGTTCTGACAAAAGCAGCAGCAGGAATGACTGCTTAATTACCCATTGCAGCTTTCACACTTGCTCTTTACACATGAGCATTCTAACAAACTTCCTATGAATGTATGCAGATTTTCTGAAGTCCTTTGCCTCGCTCACTTTGCAGACCAGTTCCAATGCTTCCTAACTTAAAATTTTGTAACAATTTTTTTGTATATTAAGATTACAGATTTACGTGCTATTGGCAGTTTTGCATGTATAACAATGTATCTGTTCTTTATTTTCTATAGAGGTTGATTTTTATGCATTTAAGTTTTATTATTGCATGCCATATCATTACCAGTAGTAATTTTCAACTTGCATATGCTGTGAAGCACCTACTGCCTTTTGCACGTTCACTTCTTCACTGTAGGCTTTCTGCTTCGGTTCTCAAGGGAGCAGCTCCTCCCTCCCTCTCCAAGTTATTCCTGGATACTGACATTTTTTTTTCAGTCAGTTCACTGTTGTTGTTATTATTTTAGAATGAAGGCTGTTCTGTGTGAATTCTTATTGCTTCTGCCAAATTCTAAACTTGAATGTGTGTATTTCAATGTCAGTCACCTCAATTAATAAATAGGGGCTCATTGTAATGCAGGGTTGATAAGAGTTGCAGGGTTGATGAGAGCTGCAGTGTTTTTATCACACCTGAAATAAACTTTCTTGTATGAGAAGACAAAGCTGGCTGGTAAGTGCCTGAGGAAGACAGAATTGGTTATAAACCCATCTTCAGCAAGTTAGAACGTAAACATGTTTTCAGTTAATTTTTGATACTGAACAACTGTAATAAAATACTTCTTAGATGTAATGCTGCATAGATTTCAGTGACTTTTTAGTAGTAATATTTCAGATCTAAGCTGCTTTGCAATAGGTTCTTCCTTTGCCCAGCAGTACTAGTATTTTTCTCTGAAGAACGTCAACTTAGAGACAGACATGTGGTTTGACTTTGGAACTTTCTTTTCAGGAATGTAGTAGCTGACACCAGTTTTCTTAAACACTGGTACAATTTGACTGTTGCTTTTGTTTTTTCAGATGGAGCAATTATCAGATGAAGAACTTGACCATGGTGCAGAAGAAGATAGTGATAAGGAAGATCAGGATCTGGACAAGATGTTTGGGGCCTGGCTGGGGGAACTGGACAAACTCACGCAGGTTAGGAAGGCTTTGAACATCTCACTGAATAATTCTGTATAAATATTACATATTTTAGTTTTAGTTGGATGTTAACTGTGTTAGTTTCAACAAGGATTCCACTGGAAGGTAAAACACTTCAGATGTGTAGAAATGAAAGCTTTTATCTATGGTGCTTGTCAGGACCAAACATGCATCCCCAGGTGTCCTGTGCTCTTGCGCAAAGGCAAAAGCTGCTTCCCTCCCTCAGATATTTACCACTGCCACTTGCAGCAAGGCAGACTCTAGCGTATGACCGACAAAGTACTCTTTAAAGACTTCTAAATGAGTTGCTTTTTCCCCATATCAAAGTAGTTAAATTTGTTTTTCACCAACCTGCTAATTTGAACTTTCTGAAAGGATATGATCCCTTCTTGACAGCTGCAGACCTGGTACTTTGTCCTTGTGCATATAAAGCAACACTGACTTTAGCAGGCTGGAGCTAGGCTGTATCTCCAAACACACAGTTGGACATCATCCATCCAAGTACAAAAGCATTGCATTTCTTTGTTGCACCTGAACAGCAATAAGGAGCAAGAAATCCTGAATGTTGCCACCAATGATACTGTTAAGGTCTCCAATGCATTCTGAAGGATTCACTGTTATTCCAGAGTACTTTTCCTGCATCAGAGAAGCAGCTGATAGGACACCTTTTCTTGGCATCTTTTCTTGGTATCCTTCTTCCTAGTGCTTTTCCTTTTCTTCACAAGCAGATCCTGCGTTTTGCATTGTATGCCAGATGCCTGGGGCTATAGGCCATTTCACTGTGACTGCCTGCCGCGGTTGTGTCAGCTACGGGAGCTGGCCCTCCTGCATAGTTTACTTCATCTTGATCCTCTTTTTGTCTCACATGCTTTAGCAAAGATGTGGTGTCCCAAGTTTCAATAAGGCTAGAGAGGAAGAGGCTTTTTTCATCTTTTCTGTATCCTGTAAGTTTGGGGAAAAAGGAGGGATCTTTATCTTATCCAAAGGCAAATTTCTGGGGGAAAATTGAGCTAATCATATGACAGCATTTCAAATTTGGGCTTATCTCTATTATTTGTATGTTCTGGTTAAAGTCTCTGCTTGCAGGATCTACACTTCGGTAGCGTATTAAAATAAGGGAAAATAATTTTTGTTCTCAACTTGCATGTGCAGCACAATGAAAAACTCTGCCTTTTCAGATGAATGGAAGACAACATGAAAGAAATCTGCATATCGTAATTTTTTGTTTTTTAAGGTCCAGTGGGACCTTTTGAAGGCATGGGCAGTGTTAAGTACCTTTAATGAGGGACCATCACAGGAGAGCACAATGGGGAATTGGTTTTGGACCTTTTATTCTTTGTTCCATTTTAGACAGATCTGAGCAGCGTAGAAATATGAGCGTACTTTACTGGCACTTACAGCTATGTTGTAACAGAGACTTTTTGATGTCTGAATTTGTTTTGATCCATGCAAAGTATATAAAGGTTGGTGGATCCGCATTCTTTCTTTCTCACTTTCATGCTGCTGTATAACAGTCTGCAACACAGCTCCACATTTGCACTTCTGCAACTACTAGAAGAGACGTTTACCCCAAAACTTTGAATGATCTCATATAGTCTTATATGAACAACTTAACCCAGTTGTATCTCAGTGGTTTGTTTGTGTTTGGAAAATGACCTTGCTTTGGTGCAACTGAAGTCCCAGTAAAGGGGCATGATTAGAGCTAATGAGATCCGAAGTGTGTTCTCATGTGTAGTCTCAGTGTTTGTTGCTATTTATCAGCTAGAATCTTAAGAGCAGTGGGAGGAAGAGGCTTTTTGTCCTTGAATTCCATGAACTATAACTTCCTTTTTAGATTTCCTATATGTTTATTTGGGGGGAATTTAAAGTAAGAACTAGATTCCTTTTCATATGAGAGATTTTTAAGAGATGTTTAATTGTTATGATGCCCACAAGATCATTTGAATTCACTTTACCTTACTTAACCTCAGCTCTAGTAAAAGCACTATAAAATATAGTCACAAAACTTGCAGTATATGTGGACAGTGTTTGGAACTCATGCGGAGTGCGTTAGTGATTAGTGTCAGGTTATCCTGCTCTGCAGTGCAGGATAAATGAAGGAAATCTTACCTTGCTTCATGATCATTCAGAATGAACCTTTTGGTGCTGTTGCAGTTCTTAGCACTCTTGTAAATTGTTGATTTAACATCATAATGTTACAGAGAACATGCTCTGATAATAGAGTATATCTTGGATATTTCCAAGGACATTTAATAACTTGATTGTTCTTAAATTCAGTAAAACACTTTTTAGATGCTTTTAGCCAGAATTATTTCCTTTGTAGGAGAGGTTTTTTTCGTTTGTTTGGGGTTTTTTTTTTTTTTGGCAGTCTGTGGGTTCTGTCTGAGGGAATAAGCCCTACCTAGCCTCCTAGGTCTCGAGCTTCACTGCTGCCTCTAGGGCTCTGAGTAGATGTTTTTCAGCTTCTCTATGTGGGAAAGATGTAAGCTCCATCAGAGGTACTAGAGAGTTTTTTTTGTTTTTTTACTTTTTTCACCTGATGGAAGACAAGACCACATTACTGGCTTCAAATTATGTGTGTCTAGTGATGATTGACTTCCTAATAAAGTATTTTTTTTTGAAGTTCAAGCCAAATTGAGAAGAGAGGAAGGAAAGTTCAGCAAAAATAAATATTTGAAAAAAAGACTGTAACAAAGGCTTGAAAAAAGATGTGGAAAATGAGAAAAGAAAAAAAAATTGAGAAATTTAGTTCTCTTGGAGCTAGAAGATTCTCCCCCTTCCCTTTTTTCCTCCCTGCAACGCTTAAAATCTCTACCTAAAATATGAACTCATATTCAAACCCCAGAAGATAAATGGAATAAAAATATTTTGAGACACCTAAATTTTGATTATTCCTATTAAATATGGCTTTTATGAGAATTCAGGCTGAAGCATAGGAGATCTTTTTTTTTTTTTTTCCTGATTTCACTGATACGATTTATTGCTAACACTGTAACTGTATAGTTTCCCATGAGGCCGTATACTGAGGTAAGAGCTGAATTTTTTTCTAGCTTATTTAAAACACTTTCAAAGCCAGCTGAGGTAACAGTTTTGTACTGAGACAAGCATATCTTCAGGGGAGCTTTATCAGTACAGGCGTAGCTTAAATTCACATCCTCTGGAGGCCTGTCGAGCCTCAGCGACTGCAAGAGTGTTCCCCTCATAAATACTTGCCACTGCAGGGACAGTGGCGCAGGGCACTTGCATGCAGCTTTGACAGCTCCTTCTCCATTTGCCCCCAGGATGCAGTAGTACTGGATTGTGAGCTAGCTCTGTTATAGGGAAGCTTTTGGCTGTTCATGCTGCTTCTGCTGCTCAAACAGTTACCAGCCTGTCTGCAAAGAAAAAGGCAGCAGGTTGAATAGGGCTCTGTGGCCAGATACAGCTCTTGGGTCACCAGCTGGATCCCAGTGTCCTACTACTTAGAAAAATGCTGACATTTATTATAACATTATATGCCTATGCTATCCTCCATAACATAACAAATATATCAGGTAGAAAGATTCTACCTGATACCCTCCCCCCACCCTTTAGTTTAGCTTTTGTTTTGTTTCTGATAAGGTAGGCTGGGGTTTGCTTTCACAATTTAGTGTTTTTTTCATGAAGAAGAGTGTATATATATTCAAAAGAATGTCAATTACAAATTCCTTTTAAGAAAACAGAATTCTCTACTGAGTGTTTTTCTGTGCTGATGCTGTGGGTATGCCCATAAGCTGAAGGTGCCTTTCTTGGAAAGGGTGCCACAGTTCAAATGTGTATATACTTGGGCAGTCCACTTCAGAGAAATTGTATGTAAGGTAGTGTGTAACACTACTGAAAAATACATTTAGACTATACTTCTTTCCTTTCAATTCTGTGACAACAGAATGTCTTTAGTATCTTTTCCTCATTTACAGCTGTGGTATGATGGCATAAGTTTTCAGTCTAAAGGCTGAAAAAGAAATTTTGATATGCCAAGAGTTTTTTGAAAATTTGTCTTAGAGAAAATTAACTTTCATTCATGGCGAAGGTCTGCTTGTCCAATTCCTTGTCAAACTTCATTGTACCTCTTTTCTTGTCTTTTTCAGAGTTTGGACACAGACAAGCCTGTGGCACCAGTGAAGAGATCACCTCTCCGCCAAGAAACTAATCTTGCCAATTTCTCATATCGCTTCTCCATGTACAATTTGAATGGTTTGTTGAATTATTTAGCCCCTTGAATATTAGTGTAGGAAGAGAAGCTGTTTCACCAGTGAATGAGAATATTGTAAATGGTTTAATAGAACATTAAAACATACTTCTAACTGAAGAGAGAATGTGATTGCTAAAGGCATTGCTTTCTGATGGCTGACTTGTATTTCTGTGTTTGACACTGAATCCTGAATGTCCCAAAACAGTATCTTTTGGAACTTGATGTCTGAGAATTGTAGTCTAGTGTTTGTAAAGAAGTAATTATTGTGGGACCTAGTCTCGTGAAAGAATGAATTGATGTATATCTGCTAAACAGGAAGAAAGAGCATCTTGCTTGTGGGACAGAATGCAGGAATATAGCTCCGGAAAGCTTTTACGTTAAACAGAAATCATGCTTTTCCTTGTTTTAAAATAACTTCCTCTGGTTATAATACAGGAAGCCTTATTTTAAAGATTTGTGTGTATGTACTATTTTGTGAGGTTTTTTTAAAGCAGTGTCACATAATTTGCATTGCTTTAATAAAAAATGCTTAGCAAAACACCTACACGTCTTTGAAAAGTTGAAGGATGATGTATACAAATATATTTTTAGATTCTTTTCACAGGACAGTGGTTTGAACTTTTCAGATGTAATCTGAATTTTGATAGGTTTCTCCATCAGCAAATATATTAACTGAAATGTTTTTTTAAATTACTCTTAGACAGGTGAAGAGTAGTAGTGCAAATATAGTTATTTACCAGTGAGCAGGGATTTTGCAGTATGGATGGAAAATACAGCTTCTTTTCTTTCCCCTACCCCAGCTATTAAATTTATTAACACAAATTGAAGAGTTGTGCAGAGAAATGAAGTAACCTGGAGCATACTGATAACTCTTGTTCATTGCAGAAGCCCTGAATCAGGGGGAGACTGTGGATCTAGATGCCCTCATGGCTGATCTCTGTTCCATAGAGCAGGAGCTCAGCAACATTGGGTCTCATTCAGCAAACAGTGCTGCAGTGAAACGCCTACCCACAGAAACCAAAGCTCAGAAACCACCTGCTAGTCGACCTTCTGCTAAGCACAGCAGCATGAAAGGATTATCCTCTTCATCTGGTAAGGTGACTAAACCATCACAGGCCAATGTTTCTTTGGATGACATCACTGCACAGTTAGAGAAGGCCTCCTTGAGCATGGATGAGGCAGCCCAACAGTCTGTCACAGAAGACACTAAACCTGCTCAGCACAGGAGGACAGCATCCGCTGGCACAGTGAGTGATGCTGAAGTGCACTCCATCAGCAACTCCTCCCGTTCCAGCATAACCTCTGCAGCTTCCAGCATGGACTCCTTGGATATCGATAAGGTGACGAGACCTCAGGAACTGGACTTGACATCACAAGGGCAACCAATCACTGAGGTAAAGTGTCATTAATTCAAGAAAGGTTTTTTCTTTTTTTCTTCAAAATTTATTTGCATCTCTCAGATGCTGATGCTCCTAGCTAAATATCTTTAATATGGTGGGTTGATTAAAGACCAGGATTACAGTGACACGGATTACATAGGCTGTGGCTACTTCTTTCTCTGCTTTATCTTCCTTACTGGTAAAGTATCTTTTTAAAGTGTATGTACCTATTTTAAAAGGCTTTGGCCATCTTTTCCTCCTCCTAAGCCATTCATGGATATTAGTGCTTTATCTTTAATGTCTTTATTCTAAATCAGTCTTGTATATTGAGTTTAATTTAAATCCAAGGATTGTATAGCTGGGCAGGGGAGAAAGTGCAGTTGAATGACAAGACTACATTCATGTTACAGTACACTTAAACGGCTGCATATATTTCAGGTATTATGAGTGCCTACCTGGAGCTATACCAGCTATTGACTGCTACGTAATATTCTGGTTTAATGTTTGCTAGGGAAAACTCTTCAAAGCAATCCACAACACAGAAAAACAATTGATCCATGATATGGCAATGGCAAATGTTCATTTGGGATTTTGGTGCCTCTGTAGGTGTGATCACTTGAATATTGATTAATTTTCAGAGGTGAAGTATATCAGTAAAAACGTAGCCTGTTAGAGAGATTTTGAAAGAGCTGGAAACTTAAGTGAGGAAACGGGGAAAATAGTCTAGTGAATTTGAAATGGCAAGAATGAATGAGTGACAGTTTGGTTCCTTTCTTCTGTAGAAAGTTAAAATGCAAACCTCTGCATTATTGCTGTAAGCTTAAGAGTTAGAGCTTGTCTACTACAGTCTTAGTGATTATATTGTTGTTCATTTATCATTCATATTCTCTTTCTGTGGTATGGTGAGGCTTATTTTAGTCTTCTGGATCTCTGACTGTTATGCATGCTGCTACCTCTTTTTATGGACAAAGTTAGATTATTACATATTTTAGCTTGTCCTCAAGCTAAAGAGAAGACTTACTTGAATTAATCTCTTCTGAAATTAGGATTTGCTATTCACTTTTTAAAATTGCAAAATATGTTCTGCAGTTGATTTTGCAGGTCTCGGTCTCAGATCTCAGCGTCTCTGACTTCAGGAATGATAGACATCAATAAGATTGCCCTTCTTGTCTCCAGATTTTTCAATTCTTTGTATGGCATGAGTAATAAGTAAACCATCTGCTCCCTTTTAGTGGCTTGATGTTGGTGAATCAACAGGCAGAGGTCTAGAAGTTGCTTTGTGTTTGTGGGAAGCTGATCCATATTGTTGCAAGTACATCTTGGTTGCATTGAGCTGTTGACTGTGAGGCTGAGAACCCCTAAAGCTTTCAAAGACATGCCAGAGCTAGCCGTGTAAACCAAGTGATTGCTTGGCATAAGAATGTGGCTATTGTTTTTCTGCCCAGATAACTTGATAAGAATGATTCCTTTGAAGGAGGTAACAAGGATGTCTTGGTAATTTGAGAGTCAAAATTCTGCTGTCCTCTTGAGAGCAGAATCCTCTACAATTATTTACAGTGCTGCTTTGTTTTACTGTCCTTTGTTTGGCCTTTTTAATTTCAGTAGCCTGAGGAAAGTATCCAAATCAGAAAGCTTCTCCAAATTTACAGGACTGATTTTTAACTATTCAGACTTACATCTGTTACCTCATGGGACTTTTTACTGTGACGCAGAAGTTCTTGTTGGTTTTCCCCCCCCCCCAATCACTGATGAAAAGTAAAAGGGAAAATCGCATTTGTTTGGAGTTGGTGACAGATTCTGTGGTTGTGTTTGTTCAATCAAATTCACCTTGCACATGAGCAGAAACAATGGATTCTTTGGGAGAGTCATTGAACACCAACAAAGGATTTTTTTTTCTTTTTTATTCATTTAGTGCCTGAAACCTTTTGTTTAGGTTTCTATCAATCTTCATGACTGGGGTGTGAATCAGAACACACTTCCCCAATAGGGCTGAATTCTGTTCTCAGACCCACACAGTTAACTCATTGGTGTGGTTCCTGGTGGAGGAAATAGTAGGAAAAGGAGGAAGTAGTCTTTGAAAACTCAGTGCCCATGTAAGAAAAAATAGCACAGGCACAATTGTTTTATGCAGATATTGAAAGAGAAGCTGCTACTAGGTGGCCTTAGCAGATCTGTGTTGATGTGTTCTTCTTGCATAGTGCTTTAACATAGTGCTTTTCTCTTTGCCCATCTTCCTTGTGAGTGTACTCGAGGCTGCTGACCTTTAAAGTCCTTTTTTGCCACTATTGCTCTTACCAAAAGATTCAGTGACTTGGCAGCTCTGCCCTTTTCACCCATCCTCTTTGTCCTCTCCAGCAGAGCAATGATTTTAAAAGATGTGCTTTCTTACTCAGCTTAGTTTTATTGGAATCACAAGAGGAAGAGAATAATATTGACTAAAACTGATTGCTATTTTGATAGGAAAATGCTGGTCTGGAAAAGGAAATTAAGCTTTGCTTAATTAACTTGAGTATTCTATCTAACGTAGAGAAATGCTGTAAAGGAACAGCCGTGCACTGCCACATTGAAAGTATGTGTAGTCTAGTATCGTTTATGACAAGTGCTAATGACAGATATTATGGAAAGAAGCTACAATTCCACAGGCACCAAAAAGGGGAGGATGTGCCTTCCCTTTCCTCTCTCACTTCCTCCCCTAAAGCTCTAAGCCATGGTCTTACTACCACCTTTGTTCTGGCTTTGGTACTCATTTAAACTTACCTAACACACCAAAACTTTCTGGTTTTGTTTTGGGGCTTATTCTTCATCAGTTGGGTGAGCTGCATAGGCTCACCGGAGAGGTCTGCACACTGGAACCACATTATGATAAGTAGTGGGAATACGTGGTCAAGAGCTAGCATCTGGAAGGGAGAGCAGGGCTACATCCGTTAGTACCAATGGGCTATTCAGATCTTTTTGCCTAAGCCATTGGACAGGTACCTTAGGGTCTTTTCCCTCTTACTCCTCCTAACAGTCTGCACTGTAGGAGCTTCCTAGAGTGGAGGATGCATTCACATCACGCTAGATTGTACTTGTTTGAATAGCGTTCATCCTTAAAACGGTAGGTAGCTTGTCAGCATTTACGCTTTTAGTTGTATAGAGTGGCATACACTTTAAATCTTAGTTTCTGCATGTCAGATGCTTTATCTGAATGTAAAACTGAATGAGTGAGTAGCATGAGTAATGGAAGGGGAAGTAATGGACTGTGTGACTAACTTGTCCCATCCTCCCACCCATACTGTTCTTTTCCTGTTTCCTTCTGTTCCTCTACCACCAAGAAATTATTTCTGTATTTTCAGTGAGCTGTGTCTAGGGCAATAGGAGAAGAAAATAGGGGAGAGCATATTGGACAACTGTGTCAGTCATGCTCATGTAGCTAGTTCTGCTGATCGGTGAAAGGGTCTATTCATGGGCAGTCGTTGTTACTGTCCTGCATGTACTCAATGAAGAGGTTGCAGATAAAATTGAAGTATGCCATCTGGTCTGGCACAATAGAGCATTCCCCCCAGTGTGATAGAGTTCTTTATGTATGTAACGCAATTTACACAGCTGAGAGATTGACTTGTATGCGAGGATGGCACATAATCTAGCAGTTGGTAATGCTACGTTCTTTTTGGTTTGTTTTCTATTTGCTTGTTTTTAACTTATTCATTGTAGTTTTATACATGAGGTATAAGAGGTGAAAATCATGACAGAGGGACTTGCCAGTACATTAAAAAGTACAGATTCTTTGCTTCACTTGACAGAGAAAATGGCTGTGTAGAGCAGACTTTAACATTTCTTTCAGGAAAATAAGGGAGCCTTGAGGGCATAACAGTTGGTCATGGTTGTGATGTAAGCCAAGTTTACATAGACAAATTTACGTTGGCCTGTAACTGCTGTTGGATAAAGTGGAAAATTTGAAATGGGCGTAAGGGAAGACCAAGTGTGTGTCCCACATCAGTCCTTGCTTCGTTCTCTTGTGGATGTTTTGTCACTAGAATAATGTTTGCTACATAGAGGTGTGAGAGAAAAGCTTTTCTACCCATAACAGATTATTTCAGGTCATGTTTTATGTGTGATTACATACATGGTAACGTATGAGTGTTGTATTATATGAAAAGGCAGCCGACTGTTTCTGTCTGCAGAGAAATCAACCCTTAATGTACACTGTCTTTGGTAGGCAACAGCATCTTAAAATAGAGTTGGATTGCTGAACCTCGCTTATTATTTGTAGATGATTTAAAGAACAGTTGTGGCCTATTTCAGGTCTTGGAGGAGTAGGGCGTTATTGGCTCTTGTGTTTGGGAGCTTAAGGTTTGAGTGGTTTTCCTTATGTTCCATGTTGTATGTAACCACAAGCAAATGCTAAGGAAGTTGGTCTGATTTGTGAGAGTAGTCACAGATATGCAACAAACAAGGTGTGAAAGTTAGACTCTGAAATTTTAAATAAATCTTCTTTTCTGTCAGTTCTATTATGTCATTAGCTTTTTACATTTTTTAAAAAAGTATATTCTGGAGTGCTTTTAGTTATCCTTTTCCTAAGCTGAAAATAGTCAATGGAAAGACTTGATTTGAAACACAATTAGACCATCTCTTCCTCTTTCCAATTATTAGTCACACAGTGGTTTTTAGTAAGTCAAGTAAAGGAAAATTGTGCACATCTATCATCTTGAAACGTTACTTTGGCTTCCAGTTTTGTCGGCATAAGAAGTGTGAGCTGTCCAGTTTTCAGATGCTCTTGAAATAAATGTAAAATGACTCTCTGCTTGCCAGGTTTTTGGAGGCTTTCAAAATATCCTCTGAGATAAACATACCAGTTCATGAAATTTAAACGGTGTTTATGTATCCCAGTGTTCAAATGTGTTTAGCTATTCATCATGAAATTCATGCATGACAGCAAAGCAGTTTTCTTCATGTGGGGCACTAGAACCCAAAGATCACCAATATGCTCTTCCCTATGTCCCTAAACTTAGTGTCTAAACTTTTTCTAAATTCTGCTCATGGAATGTGCAAAGAAAATGATGGGAAGGGGTTTTTTTCCTTCTTTTTTAAAGAGCTGTGGAATCCAAGGGAAGGCTGGAAATAGAAAGCAGGCATTCTCAAAGTTTAAATTGCTGTATGTGCGTGGAATGGGTAGGTTATGAAAACTGCAGTATCATAAGTTAAAATAAACGAAATGGAAATGAGAACTTAAACATTATCTGTGTATTGCTAGATCTCGATTCTCCGATTGATATCTCCAACCTGTATCATAGCCATGAATTTAAAATTTGCCCTAGAGCTTTTTCATGTGTAAAGTCTCTAATTTAAGTGTAGTGAGCAGCTGAGTTGTTTAAAACATGTAAAAATGTACTTTATCTTTTGAGATTGCCTGTGAAATTTGCTTGATACTGATGAATAAGCTTGAAAGTTACTGGAAGGAACAGAAAAAGGGACAGTATGATGCATGTCTTGTTTATCACAACTGACTGGCAAAGCTGGTTATCCACACAAAAATTACAGTTATGGTTTATTTTGTTTCCATGAAGTATGAACACAACAAACATTGTTTATGCCTAACTGTTGCTCTCAAACTGTTCTGTGATGTTCGTGTCTCTTGAGGAATACCCACTGAATGACTCAAATCTCAGCTACCTGAGACCCACTGATCTACATTTAAAACTGCTTCTTCAGAGACTTTCCCAGTAGCCCCTTGCACGTGGCAATAGTGAGATGGCTGCATCCAGCAATGTGGTACCTTATGTGTTAGAATTTGCCTGCATGTGCTTGCACTTTCTTCCTTCATGTTCTTCTGGAGCTGTCAAATACTTGATTGGTTCTAGTGCCAGGCTCCTCTGACTTTTCAGGATGAGGGCACGCAGCTTAATCTTCATCAGCTTTTGTTTGCCAGTCATGATACCTTCTCTTCCTGTACCAGGTGAAAAGCTAAGCTGGTAGCAGTGGCAGTCAGCTGAGCTGGTACCCCCTTAAAATGGCTTTGCGTGTGTTTGTGTGTGTAGGTATGTGTGCTGTGTTGATCAGTAATGCTAACAGCAGAACAGCTGCTGTTAACGATAGAAGCTGTCTGCAATCCACTGACCTTTCAGATCCTTTCAGCTTCCCCTCCTCCCCCTTTACGTGCACTGAGTAGAGATATCGCTATCACAAACTTCCATCCATTGTAGAAGGGAGTTTGAATTGGATGCTAAATAACTAGTTTTTTAAATAAATCCCAATGCTTCCATGAAGGTTCCACAGCACTGTAGAAAGCAGCTTGTGTTTATGAATAGGATTTTATTTCATACTATGTTTATGGAGAAAAAAATCATACCGTTGATACAGACAAGCTAAGAATATAGTTGATCAGAGGTTGGAATTCTTACTAGGCTCATCTGCAAGAGACAAAATACCACAGATTAATGATCAAAGAAAGCTAGGTAATGTACATTTCAGAAGAAGCAATCTTGGACCAAGGCACTAGACTCGAGAAATGAGAATACTTGCACTATGATGTTACCAAACTTTGTCAAAAGCACCACGGAGTTAGGCTCTTTAGCTGCAGTTTCCAACAATGATATCACTTTAAAAGTTATGATTAATTAGTAATAGAGCCTTTGAAATGGTGAGGTTCTTTGCAGATACACCAGTCCACTGGAAACCGAAATAAATTCCTTTACTTTTTGCAATACCTAATTTGAATAAGGAAAAGAAATAGTACATCTGTACAAAATTAGCAACAGATTACTTGTTTGTCCTTACTTCAGGTTGCCAAAAATCAAATTTGGAACAGATGACAAAAATTAAGAACACAGCAGCAGCCAAAGCATTAAACTCTAAGAGGAGAAAGGAATTTATGCCGTTTTATCAATCGTATGTACTGCTGAACCTACAAGAGGAAAGCTAGAGTTTGTCAGGTTCGTAAAGGAGTTTGTAAAGGATTCCAAAAAAAAAAAAAAAAGACACTGTGTTCTGAAACAACTGCAAACTTGATCTGTGGTTTATTTTTTTGCCTTGTAGCTGTGTCAGTTTTGCACGTGCTAGTTAGTATTTAGCTTGTAATAGTGTACTAAGGTTTGTATTGAGTACAAAGAAAGATCTTTTTAGTTAACCAAGTTTGCAGTCTTGGTTACAGCTTCCTGTGTTGGACATCTACTAGCCTTATGTTTTTAAAAGTTTTTCCAGGTTTTAGACCAGCCGCATCAGTGATTTGCTTTATGGATGCAGGTTTCTTTTTTTTTTTCCACATGGCATATTTCTTCTTGGCATAAAGGGTGAAGTTTTGACTCTGTTAACTCTCCAGTTGTGTATACCTGTTCTCTTTTAATAACTGAACTTTGGATGTTTTGGTGCCTACAGTAATTTTTCAGGGCTGCTTCATAGTTTAGAAGTCAACAGACGTGTATATATAAAGATTTGTAAATATTATTAATACAATTACTACTTAGTGTAAAACACAGTAGGTTCAGACAAAAGCGGTTAAAGTTGCATGTACTTGTATTCCTTAAGTTTCTTAACTGCTTTGATGTCTTTGGGCTGTAGGTAGAGCCATCCATGGCGTGAAGTATCTGGGATTCTTTCTGTAACTAGTGCAATTCCTGATCAATCAGTCTTAACTAAATTTTGGGCATTTTTTTCCTTCCTTCTTTCTGTCTTCCCCTTAATTAATGCACTTCTTTTTGGATTGGGTTGGATGACCATTTGCTGTGAAATTATATTCCACCTTACTTTTTCTTTTTTCTTGCTACCTCTGTTCTTTTGGGAAAATTCCACTGCTCAAAACCTCCCTGCAAACAAACTTCAGTTGGGATTTCATGTTTGGTTTAAGCTGACTTAGATCCATGCTGCTGCTGAACTGGGCAGTCTTGCCCTATCTTGTGTTGGCACTGATGTTTGTACAGCTGCCTAGTGATACAGATCTGCCGGAAAAATAATCCTTCTTCTGAATTAGCTGTTCGCTGATCTGATGGACCACACAGTCACAGTCACTGCTGTCTGCAGAAGAGACATTTGAGAGAGCACATGGTTTGGGGGGCGGGGGCAGGGGAGAGGTCGGGACTGCCTCTTTCTTCTGGGCAGCTCAGTCTTAAGTTTCTTTAAACCAGTAGTGAAACTAAGCTTTAGCAGAAATGTTTCCTAGCTTTTGCAAGCTTTTCTCACCTGCTGTGTCCCAAGGAGGTTGTATTTGGCAGGGAACCATCAAGACCTAACTGTCCGCTCTTGACCTGGGAAGTGCATGGACTAGTAAACAGTACCTCTCATGCACGTGGTGAGGCAATTTCATAATCCAGAA
The DNA here is from genome assembly GCF_036370855.1 of Dromaius novaehollandiae. Lineage (NCBI taxonomy): Eukaryota > Metazoa > Chordata > Aves > Casuariiformes > Dromaiidae > Dromaius > Dromaius novaehollandiae. Next base: position 39,271,816 of record NC_088104.1, read on the forward strand.
TGTCCACAGACATGTTTCTTAAATTGCAGCAAATTTCAACAGGTTTAGACTGTAATTTTTAGAACAGGCATGAAGTTACAAGAATCCCTAGTAGTTAAGAAATACTTACTATAAATTAAACGGGTTTTTTTGAGTCTTGACCGTTTAAAAAATAAGTTGCAAAGTTGAACACTCAGAGTTAGGAAATTCCAGAAATGAAGTTGCCTGCAGTAAAATGGAGTTGCATGGCTTCCAGGAGGAGGGTTGGCCACTTGGGAGCCTGGAGTAATAGCTCCGGATTCCCACCTCCAGTGTCTGGCTCCTACATGTTCTGCAACAGCCAGGCGTTGCAAGGAGGCTGCTGTACTCTCCCACCACAGGCCCAAGCTTTCTCAAACTTGGCTAAAGTTTTGTACAAGGATGGTAAGCGTGCAGCCCACTTGAAGGGCTGAGCAGTGCCCTGTGAAAGGATGTAACCTAGAAATTTTTAATTGCGGTGCTCCAGACTTAAGTGAGACTATATGGACTACAATTTTAATTCTAAAGGCTCATACTTAGACAAATTTGGGTTACTTCTCATGGGACCAGCACAAAGCAAGTCTTTGAGGCAGCCCCTGCCAATAATCCATTTCGTGGTCAGACGTGCAGAAGTATTAAAGCTTTTTAAAAATATGTTTATATTAAATGAGATGCACCTTCTTTTCCCCTCTTGGAAATGCTTAGTCTAACCTAAATGACTAGTCATCATCCTGTAACTGGGAGTTGTCATGAAAAACTGTCTCAGAGCTTATAGCTTGGCAAAAGTTTTATAAGCAACTGAAAATACATTTTGTACGTGAAAGTATCAGGCAGCTCTAATATCTAAAGCTGCCGCTTCAGTTTCTAAGTATCTCTGTTCTTTTCCTAAGGTTTTCATAAGCATGAACTGTAACCCTTTTGCATCTCTTCATTTGTCAAGCCAAAACTGTATAATTTAGTTACCAAAATTAACATGCCTAAAATAAATACTTTGTAAGCATTGTATGACAAGTTGGAAATCTCAGGCATTCCACTTTTTAGTAGCATAATGTTTGATTTTTTTGATCCCTGAATGACCTCGCACTAAGAAGCTTGTCCCTATTGTGACTGAACATTTTGTTCTGAGCCACAGTTGTGTGTTAGGGTTTTGTTTGTTTGTTTGTTTGCTGCTTTGCTCATTTTTTTTTTCCTTCGTGAAAATTAGGATAATACAGAAATGCTTTTCTCTTTGGTTCTTTTCAAATTAAGGACAGAGTGAAGGATCTCAGAGAGCTAAAATAGTATAGCCATCTGGAAGTGAAAGTGAAATAAATCTGTGTTAGGTGCACATTTTTCATATAGATACTTGTGAATTGTCATGAGAGTGTATTATCTTATTTACTGGTACGGAGAAACCGAGATGGGAAGTATATGAGATATTTTAAAGTGATGTTATGTTACTCTGCAGAGTTTCTTCTGTGGTGGCATTCAGAGAAATTAACTTCCAGTTCTTGGCTTAGTGAGCAGGTGGTTGCACAAGGAGAATGCTACGTGGGCTTGTTTTCCTACTGACTTGGTTCAAATGAGGTAGAAGGTGCCTTGTGTGAGACTACAGGTGTTTTCCTCCAGTGCTTTCATCTGAAGTTGTGGCTCTTTCTCCTCCCATTGTGGTCTGGAATATATTTGCATCCTATATTCTTCTCCCTTCCAATAGGAGAAGAAAACTGAATCTCCTCCTGTGTTTGTCGTTGATCACTTTTCCATAAGAAATTAGGATCAGGGATGCTGCAACTACGTAATGTAGCTGTATCCTTTGCTGTCATTGTCATCACCATTTCCCTTGTCCTCCTGTTGAGTGATAATAAAGCCTTTTCTCCAACCCCCACCCTTTTCTTCTCTTCCCTTTTAGCAACCTTCCCCCCACTTCCTACATTTTTACTGCATGTTTCTATAGAATGTTCTATCAATCAGTCCAAGCATCCCTTTGACTTTCCAGAAGAGGAAGCTGAACTGGCTCCTGTCAGTTACTATGCCATGTACCTATGGCTGCTGTTTATGTGAGCAGTTGTAACAATTTCCCTGCAAAACAGAAGTCACACTAGTGATTTGAGTTTAATCTACTTGTATCCCAACAGTGCAATCAGGTAACTGTGTGTGTTGTTACAGGTAAGCTTTTCAGTCTTCTTTTAGTTGATTCTTGCCTGTTTTCTAATCATTAATTAGGAAAGGCTACTTAAACTGCAATTAATTTTTTTTCTTAAGCATAATTACTTTTGGTAGCCCATTTCAAAGGAAGACAGAAAGTGGAGTTTCTTAATTGGATATTCATCATTTCGTACCATGTGTTCTTATACATTACAAATGAACCCATAATCTCCAAGAATTTGCAAAGAAAAATTTCAGTTCCTCCTTCTCCTCCCCTTTACTATATAGCTCTCTATCAGCCACTGCTGACTGTTTAGGTCTTTATTTTCTTTCTTAGGGACAGAGATAGACTTTTAAAATGGTTTTGTAATGTTTAACTGTGCAACATATTTCCAGTTTAATATCACAACAGTGCCACCAGCTGGTTTAATTAGATATGTCAATTTAAATTGTTCAGAGTTTTGTAAGAAATGGGGCAAGATATTTATTTACACAAGTCCTCAGTGTCTTGTCCTCGTCTTATGTAGTGAAGTTATTTTGTTGTACACAGCTTGAATGAATAATGTCTTTCAAACTACAGACAATATCTGATTGGGAAGGAGGTTTTTCTATTTAACATGTTTAAGACGTTAGAACAGTAGGATAAGATACCTTAGAATATTGTCAGGTAGTCTTTTACCTGTACTTCCAACACAGTTTTGTTCATTATTTGCAAAGTGACAATATATAGAACATATATAACACTTTCTGTACTGTATTATACTGCTTTTAAACCTTCTATCCACATACTCTGAGCCTCTACTTTGAAATTAGGGGAATTGGATACCATTCTGGTTTTTAGGCAGGAGATTGAGCGATAATCAGGCATGTCACAAGAAGTGTTTGATGTGATCATGCTTAATAGGTTTTGGCAAAACTCTGCAGGTGGAACTCAGAAATGAAGCAATGAGACAATGCATAGCCTGCTCCCTGCAAACCTATGGCCTGATACAGTTGCAAGACGGATTATAGAGCCTGCACCCTTCAGAAGCTAACTGGACAGCTCAGTTTATCACCCGTTTTAAAAGGATCCTTACTTTTTGAAATCCACACATAGGTTACTTTCTAAATATATAATTCTAATATGCTAGATAATTTAATATTTTAATATGCTAAATAATTTCTGGGTTTTGTTTGTTTTGAAACTGGCTTTCATCCTGGGGCCTCAGAACCTCAAGGGTTAAAAGAACCCACTGAGCCTATTATAAAGGAAATGACCAGGATAATAGTGGAAAATATCTTGAGTTTTTGGCTGTGTAGAGGATTACTTGTTGCTCAGTATAGTGCAGCCATTTATATTTTGAAAATCTGCAGTGTATATTCATTTTCCTGGTAGTCCATCTGTTTTATCATGTCTAGCAAACATCCTTTGTAGTTTTGTCTCTGCTTTTGGAAGAAGTCGCAGTGGGAATAGTTTCTCTGGTGTGAAAAGTAAAACTACACATATTAAGAAAGAACTTGGTTTGTAGTTAAATGATATGTTCTCATGGAAGGGGGAATCCTTGCTAAATTGAGTAAAACGATGCATCTTCTCCCTTGTTTAACTCTCAAATACTTCTGAACAGAGGGGAAGAAGTTATATTTGAAATTATTTATTCATGCTTATGGAGTTGGTGACAAGGCTGAATATGTTTCAGCATGCAAAAACATTCTGGCATAAGCACCGATTTTGTATTTCTGAAGAGTTTTGTGTGGCAATTTCTGAAAACACTGTGAAATGCAATATTCAACAGCTGGTCCATGAACTTCTCCTGGTATGTAGGCCTGAAGATAATGGATGTTGCATTCCTGGCTTCAAAGAAAGGATACAGGAAATCTTTGAAGTCTAAAAAATAATTTGCAACAAGAGTTCCATGTTTTAATAAACATCCAGGCTAGCTGTCTTTACTGAATGAACTACATGTGAAAAGTATTTAAAATCTCTCTCCTAAAGTCATCAAGGACCTCAAAATGTTAATGTTAATTTTATTCAGACCTATTTTTCTATGTTGTAGTTATCCATACCAGCTTAAGCTTGTTGTGGAGACGCCTGTGTGCTTATTATAAGTGTTTTCAATTATTTTGGATTTTCATGCACAACTGTCTTGTCATCCCTTGACAAAGGTATGAATTTTATTTCATAGAACTTCAGTGTTGTGATCAGCAAATATTCATCATTGTACTTCAAGTCCTTTTTTTAATAGACTTTTTAATAGACAAAATTTTTCTGCTAGGAAGAGGCCTAGTTCCCAGTTCCTTTTTTCTTTTTTTTGCTACCTGAGCAGTGATGATATAAAATTGCAAATTTCTTTTATTAACAGAGAATTTTTTTCTACATATAGTGTGATAAACTTTGGGAAGCTTTTCCATTTGCGTCGCTAGTAGGATTTAAGAGTCATATTTTGTACAAGAATTTACAAAAGGCATTCATGCATCTGACAGCTGGATTATATTCAGAAGGCTATCCTATTCACCAAAAATACAGCTTTTAAACCTTCTCCTGGAAATAAATACTTATGGCTAGCTTTGGGCCATGCACGTGCACAGTTTTGCTCTGCACCTTTAGTGAAGTGCTGGCCTGGAAATACGTGATTTTTCGAAGCATCTGGTAAATAAATTAGGCATAAAGTTTTTGACTCTGTGTTGTTCATGTTATTTGAGTAATCCTCACTTTTGAGTAGTTTAGTGAAAGAAGCAACTAAATAGAATCTTTCAGCACTATTACAGCGTAGCTTTTGTATAGCTTCATGCTTAGCATAAAGAACTGGGCATTTCAGTCTCCTCTGAAATTTTTGTCAAAATTCATTTGATAATTTCATGCTGCTTCAAACTACTTTGACCTGCCAACAGTGTGTTATCTGATTCTATGACGTTCTTAAAGGGAAAAAGTATTTAAACTGAAATGAAAATATCAATTGTGAGAAATGATGGCCTACTATGGACCCAGTCACCTTACGGCAACAGGGTTAAGAAAAAACAAATGGAATGGATGAGAGGTATGCTTTTATGCCCCACTGGCAAGCTGTGGTCCAAAATACTGTACTGGGACAGGGACACTACTTTGTGTAATTCTAATTCCTTTTATGTCCTAAAATAGTCTGGTAGATTTAGCTATCACTGACTTTTACATATTTCCATTCAAAACCGAATATACTCTGAGGTATTTGTCTTACTATAGCTCGGCTGAGCATGGGGGCACATAAAGGTCTTGCAGTAAAATGTTCTCTAACAAAACTTTGGAGTTGCTATTTTTAATGCAGACTTTTTCTAAACCTCTCTGTCTTCTAGAGTCCCAACGTGTGATTGCATGTGGGTAGCATGACAGGCAGCAGGTACCGGTATGCCAGAGCAGAGCCTGCTGCATGGGGACTGGGCATCTCATCTGGTGGGCCTTCAAGGGTTTGTAGTGTCAGAGCTAGCTTTGACTTATATTTGAACTCCAGAGGCAGAGAGGAAGTGTGAGCCATCTAGATCCCCTGTCTGGTCCAGTGTGGTTGTATCTATTGAACTTTCCCTGAACAATGGATTATTCCTGGAAGACTGTATTACAGTGTAATATCTGTTCACCTCAAAGTTTGATATTTGACCTGAGCTCTTCCTCTGGAATAGATTAAATGCTTTAGATTTTTGGTTCATGGAAGAGCAGCACATTGTTGTTCCAAAATAAAACATTTTTTTAATGAAGAAAAAGGAAAATCCTTAGTCTAATTTTTGGATGCACTGATTTGAGGGGGGGGTTCCCCCCTCCCCTGTGTTTTATGCAGGTCAAATATTTGAAAAATGTAGTGTGCATGTAGTTGTTTAGTGAAGCTATGATTCCTCAGAACTCGGGCTTTCCAGTTGCTTTACTACTTCTGTGCATTCTAACTTTTGGGTACCTGCACTACTGCAGAACTCGATATGCAGTAGTAAGGAGCTGTGCTCAAAAGGTGACAGGCAAAGAACCATTGCCTTTCTGTTTCAAGACATGTCTCTGCAGCTCAGACTAATATGGGTAGTTTGTCATCATCCTGTTACATCAGATTTTACTGGCCAATGTCTGTTCCAATGAAATACCACTCCTGACTTTCAAAATAACTTTCCTTTGGATATCTGTTTTAATATTTTTCTTGTTAATACTGGAAAACAGTGTTAGCAAAGTCCCTAATAGTTAATATTTTGTAAAATATATGGCATTCCCCTTTCTGGATAGAGTAGAAATTCCTTACTGGAAAGCAGTTCGCTATTTGTATAAGATGCAAGACAGACAGTCAAAATGACCAATGATGGGAAGAAGGTTAAATGATCTGCCTTGAGCTGCTCTGTCAGAGAAATACTTTCCAAACAATAGTATTTCCTTTAAGGAGATACTCAGTATCCCCTCTTCATCCTGACAGTATTGTTAACTAATAGGCAAAGGAGAGGAGGTTAAACATGAGCAGACATGCACCTTGTACTAATCTTTTTAGCCCTGATGTTCCATCCCCCAAGAAAGAGCTATTCATGTTAATTGGAGTTCGTGATGTCTGACAAGAGCTCTTGATCAAGGGTCTCTTTAAAACAAATTCCTTGAACTGGTCCATAGACTTTTATCTGTATTTTTGAATTTTAGATTGACCGACCAATTTATTCCACAAGGTCTGTAGTAATGTGTTGTAATGAGACAATCCAAGACTTCATTTGTGTGAAGTTAGAGTTTCTGGGTGGGAAAGGATGCTCTTCAGATGTAAAGATGCACCTTGTAGAAATCTTAAAAAGAGGATCAGTCTGACTCTTGCCCACAAATTAGTCAAAACTGTTATTCACCAACAATGTTAGCATCACTTCAGACTTGCTCAGGCTGAGTAAAGGAGCTATTCCTTAAATGATAGCCTTGCTTAGGTATCATTGCAACTGCTGGAAATCCTCCGTATGTAGAAACAGCAGAATGCATTAGTTGATCTGTCTCAAATGCTTATGATTATATATGTCAGGAAGCCCATTCTGAGACTTATGAAAAATTTAGTGTAAAATATGTATGAGGCTTTTTAATCATATCAGGTCTTATATCACAAAGCACTTTTCTATGTGTATTTCAGGTGTGAAAAATTTGCATGTCACTAGGTAGCACTGCTGTGCTTCTAAAACATTGGATGTAGATACAGATGGATGTTACTATGCTGGTAGAAAAATTTTCATTTGATCTGTAGCATAAACTGAGTCTATGTTAGTGGCTAAGGAGCAGCTGGAGCTGGGCTGGAGCCTATGTTTAACTTGAGACCTTCTGTAGAGTCTTTTCTGAGGTGTAACTGTTAAGTATGCTACAGCACATGGCAGTTGCATCAAAGAAACCCCCTGTGCAGGAACTGTATGCACCAAGCTATTTGCTGTTGGCTTGCATGAAGTTGTGGTCTTTCGAGCGTTTTCTCAGGAGACCGTTGCTTATTGTGGCTCTGAAGAGGAGACAGATTCTGTTCTATACTTGCTTTCTAATTATTAAACAAGAGTGTAGCAGGCTGCTCAGTTGTTATGCCTTGTGCTGTACGGTGTAAAGCCAATAAACAGAGAAATAATGGCTGAAACAGGTTTAGCCACATTGGACAAATTTTGCAGTACAGTGGTGATACATAGGGGATATACTCCAGGTTCTTGTTAAGTACCACAGTATTAGTCTAATTTCCTTAGCAGGCATGTGATCATGCAGTTCTGCTGACTCCTGTGGGCTGATGGTTTTGTTGTTCTTCTGTAGCAGGTGGAACATATGACAATCACTCTAACTCTGTCATTAATTGATTTTTGTCTTGAGAAATCTCACCTACTGTTTACTATCCATTTTGATTTACTTTTTTAAATGGGTCAAAATGCATTTACTATTAATTTCTCTTCTCAGAGAAATTTGGTAATTTGATCCCAACTTCTTGGCTTATATAATCGGGACTCTAAGAAAAGAGACATGCCCTTAAAAAAAAAAAAAAAAAAAAAAAAAAAAAAAAAACTTTTAATCCAGGATTAAAAGTCAGGTTTTAGGTAGTTATTATTATTATGGTAACATCTTTAGTTACAGAAGCAGCAGCCAATGTAGATAGCGTGAAAGCACTTCTTTGCTTCTATGACGACCAGTTTTTAGTGGCTTTATGTTTGCACAGCAGAAGCAGAATGCTCAGTTTTAAAAGATTGCCAGACATGGGCAGGATTTTGAAAAGTGTTTTAAGTGCATGTTTTCTTACTTTTATAAATCTAAGTATATTTGAAAATACATTGTCTCTTGCAGAAAAGACACCTATACCAGGTAAGCAAAACTCTTCTTAATTCTATTGTGTGACCTTTATACAGGTGAAGAATAAACTCAATTCCTCTATTAACACAACTGCTTTTATAGTAGTGTGTTAGGCTTGCAGTGTGTCTGAGATGACTATTTGGGAATGTTCGTGTTTGTATGGGTGGGCAAGAGTGAGGACAGAGGGTTTTTTCCTTAAACTCTGCTTATCTTCTGTAATCGATACGCTATAAAATTGCTACACTGACTTCTTTTGACTTATGTTCTCTCTCTTTCTTTCTGCACAAGCACTCCTATTTGGACAGGGAAACCTCCCTCCTTCTGAGAAACATTGCAGGAAAGCCTTCTCATTTGCTGACCAAGGTGATGCTTCTTCTTTCCACCTGCATGTGACTATTTCCATGTAGAAAGAATGCTTTTAGTCTGTGTGCTAGACTCCTCCCACCCCTGCCCTTTCTGGGAACTTTTGCATTTACTTACATGATTTTTCTTGTCCAGCAAAACAAGGTGTTTTTAAGGCTGTATTTCATTGTTTGTTTCTGCAAATCCATTAAAGTTTTCAAGGTCTTGGCAGATACTTTAATAGACATGTCAGCAGGTAAAATGCCTTGGCTAAAAGGGAAATTTACTGAGCCAGAAGTTCTTCTGGTCCTATTCCCATTCACTAATAAAAAAGCAAATTTCTGGAAAACATGTGGATGCATTCAGTACTGTTAGAAGGCAGAAGTATCCTTAAAATAAGTTCACTTGCTGTATGAAGATAAACTGTAACAAGTAATGGAATCTTTTTCTGTTTTGAGTTCTGACTTGATGTACTTTGAGGAGAATATCTTAGGAAGACAGTGGTCTAATGAGCCAGGTATGGACAAATCCTCATTATAAATTGATTTTCCTTACAGGAAGGAGGTCACTAATCTCCTAAGAGACCATCAATTGATATTCACTTTCTCTGATTCAGTTTGTTGAGCATTGCAATTTCTGTGCATATTCCCCTTTGAAATGAGTAAGCTATAAAATCTTCTTGGCTAAGACATGCTGAGATGAAGAAGAATGTGCAGCTTCCCATTGTTGAGAAAACTTTGAATCAGATATGTCTGATGCTACCTACCTACTGCAAACCATTCCTTAGATTTTTTTTCTAAAAGAGACTCCATAGAGGAGAAACTTCGGGCAAGCCTGAGGTTGCCGATGTACATTTGTCACTGTCTTAAAACAATGCAGGGAATATTTGCTAGACATAAGTAGTATGTATTTAATGATTAAAGGTTAAAACTACTATTTTTTGCTTAAATATCTTAACATTCTTTCTAAAGCGCTCAGCATGCATCATCTTGAAAAAATTTATTTCAGACCCTCTTCTAGAGAGGGATTAACAAAAGCCAAAAAAACAAGTAATTTTCTGCTCTTGTGACTGTTTTATTTTAAATTTAAATCCATGCCCCTTCTCACCCCACCCCCAAAATAACAAAGCGAATAATAGGCACCAAACTAGCAAAACTTGCTTGGATGCACATAGATTAACAACTGCTGTGGTATAAACATAAATCATGACTTTTCATCTCCATGTGTTTTCATATCCTCCCTTCTGGTTATTTATGTACTGAGTGATCTAGTTATTTATATACTGGATGAGTGTTTATTACCATAGAAACGTCAATAAAAATACATAGAATGTTAAGTCCATTGAGTCAGAAGAACATGAACTAGCTCAAATCCTCAAATCAGTGGTTCTAAATAGATTCCTGTAGTTATTAATTTTTCTTTTAGTTAGTAATTTTTGGATTTATAAATCTTTGTCTTGAAACTCTGCTAAGCATTCGAGTTAGAGAATATCTTTTAGGGGGGCAGACATCGACTCTTAACCTTGTCTTCATTCCAAATTAGCATTTTAAAAGTCACAGTAGAGGACCTGTTTGTGGCTCAGAATGTTCAAGAACACAGATTTCAAGAACACAAAAATTAATTTGGCTCATTAGACTCTGAAGCGCTTGAACTTTGAATCAGGTGCTCATGATTAACTTGCTGATATCTAGAGGCTGATGTTTGTTTGACATTAGCTAAGCTTAGGACTACCTCAGTACAGCTGTGCCCTTTCCTTCTGACTCCCAAGCACACAATCCTGGTGTGGATGCTGGTTCTTATCTTACCTCCAGCAGAGACAAATTTCTTTAGTAAAAAGATGAATGTGGAGTCCAATATTTTGCTGGCTTAGGTTCTTTCAGCTTGCTCTAGAATTAGATGAGCCCCAGTATGAGAGAAACAGAAGAGTTCGTGTACCTGAGGGAAAGAAACGGGGCTTTTCCTTGCAATGGTAGTTGAGTGTGAGATCAGCTTAATTGTATGATCCATGTTGCAGCTTCACGCTGGTGTCTCTGGTGTGTCAGCTAGCTGCTTTCTTGCAGCTCTTGTTTCTTGTATTCTTCCCCTTCCTTCATCTGTGTACCCCTTATGTTCAGACTGTAGGCAGTTTGGGGGAACGGTAATATCAGTTCTTTGTCTGCTGGTAACATAGCTCCTTGTACACATCCCAGTCCTGGACCAGGGTCCTCTAGTTACAGCCAGACACACAGTTCCTGCCAAAGCATAGGGCAGATCTCATCAAAGAAAACAATCTATTTATTGTGGTGGTCTCTTCATTTTTAAATGCAGTTCCATGTGTTGCTGTTCACACAGCATTCCAACCCTTTTTTGAAAGACAGAAGTGAAAGCATAACAGTAAATCTAAGTTATTGAATATTGAGAATAAAGCAATACAAATTTAATGTCAAATCTGCAAGATTGTTTTCCCTAAAGGGTTAGAATTAAGTTGTAAGATTAATACTAAAAACTAAGCTTTCACGTTTGACATTTGTAATCTTAGTCTTCTATGGCTGTGAAATACAGAACACGTGAAAAATTTTGAGACAATATTCAGGGCTGGGATATCTCCCAGTTTAGAACATGAAAATATGAAATAGAAACGTAATGTGCTGGATTTTGAAGTCACCAGTTCTTCCACCATTTTGATGCATGTGGAGCTGGAACTACATGCAGGAAGCCAGATGATGGTGATTTAATGATGTAATGCTGCAGATATGAATGTCAGCATCTGGAGAAAAGATAAGGATTAATGTTATGACTTCTCCTCCCAAATATCTGGTACTTCATTTTTCTGTTCTTGTTGGCCTGAAAGGCAAATATGTTTCAGATGAATATTTATTCTCCTGGTTTGCAGACCTTGGTTATTCCACAGTGCAATCCTTCCAGACCTTAGAATAAGTCAGCTATAAGACTGGCTTCACGGGCCTTGGATGAATCCGACTCAGATGTGCTCATTTGTGAATGACCATCTGTTTGAGAGGGTGTTTTTTTTTTTAAGGAAGTATAAAAATACGGCAATTGATGGCTAATCTGCAAAAGATGTAAACACAATCTGAAAATTCCAGCCTCCTAGATCCACTTTTGAGGAAGTTGAGGTAGCCACACATGGAAACTACAAAAAAAAAAAAAAAAAAAAAAAGTAGGTGGTTAGCAGCAGGTTTTTGTGCAAACAAAGAAACAACACAAACAACAAAAATGACCAGTACAAAGTTTTTAATCAACAACCTACTGTGTACTAACCCACTGTGACTGTTGTCATGTTCCTGTGCAGTTTTAATACCATCTTTGTCCTGGAATGATTTATAGGAAGCTACTGTGGAAATGTTAGATGAACAGCCTATAGGCTCAGATCTGTGTTTGTCATACCCCACCTCTGCACTGTTCCCCACATCTAGTCAATTCAGCTCTTTGTCCATAGTTAAAACTCCTTGCCAGGCGATCCCCGTGCCTCATCATGCTCTTGTTTTCTTCTCTCCCCTTTCAAACTCCCTCACTGTGGCTTCTATGTCCTGCTCTTGCCTGCTGGCTTCTTTTTCCCCCTTTCCTCCTTTTTTCTGGCTTCAGATCTAGCACCTTGTCCCCTGTACCTATTTGAATTAGGTAACCCTGAGGAAAAGTCTAGCCTAGAGCTATTACTATAAGGGAGGTCCTATTTGGAGGCAAGGAAGATGATGTCTAGTGCAGATGGAGGCTTCAAGGAATGAATAGCCAGAAGTGCAATCCTGTGCAAATGCTTTTTTTTTTTTTTTTTTTTTTTTTATTTATTTTTTATTTTGTCATGACTAGCTTTGTCAAATCTAGTTTGGATAGACTTTCAAGGGGGCAGTGGAAGGCATGTTCCTGCCATGTAAGGTTCTACTGTGCTGTATGTTAAAGCATGGCTTCGAAATTGGGAATAACAGGCTTCCCAAAGATGAGGACATCTGGATTTTTTGACGTGGAGAAAATTACCTTTGCCTTGCTTCACCCTTTGTGGTATATCCTCTCATGCTCAAGTTCAGTTTGAGATAGACAACTGGATGGCAGTTTTCTGCCAAACTAGTTGTTTTAATGAGATTACAAGCAAATAAAGCTCTAGTCTTGTTCAGGTTGTGTAGCAGTTCTCTTTAATAAGAGAGAGCGCTAACAAGTTTCTGTGGAAAATCTATTTGCACCACTTTTCTAGCAGTAACACATTGCTAAATTATGCAAATTTTTTCCATTATGATTTGAGATATCTGGGGACAGCATAAGTACTTAGCTTAAGTACCGAATAATTTTGGTCAAGCACGAAGGAAGCTCTTGGAGAGACTCACAGATGCCATTCTTCGTTTGGAGTTCATAAGCAACTATCATCTATCTCCTGGCTTTCCTGGAGAGTAACACCTGTTTTGCCCTGATAGACTGCAGGGTTAAGGATCCCCTTTGCAGGAGCTCTTGGCAATGGATACTGCAACTTTGAGATTTATTTAAAATATGACTGCTGCTTTCCTGTTTCCCTTCAGAAGCCATCTTCTGTGTTGGAGTTGGGCTTCTAATAGTAAAGAGCTTGTGAATGTGGAACAGAGAGGTTGAACAAAGCGGGGGGGGAAAAAGAGGCAAAGATGGTGTTCATGGGAACTATTAGGAGAGACTTAGGCTATCTCTGTTACATTTCTGGCAAAACGAAAATCACAGCTTCCTATCCATGCATCCATGTTTGCTTGTATGTTTTATCCCTGTCCTCAATGCAGCATAGTGTAATCATTACATTATAAATCTTCCACGTGAGTCGTTGTCTCTGATGCAATCCCTGAAACAGTACTACCTGCTTCTTCACATATCTCCACATTCAGTAGGAAGCCTGGGACATGCCATAATACAAGTGCAGTGGCAGCAAGTCTGATATACAAGGGAGGTATGGAAAAGACTATATTGAGGATGGACTACCCACAGGGGCATGGCTGCTGAAGCCTTTCACTTTGGAGAGCTTTAGAAGACAGGAATATCTTATTTCCTGCTTCCCTCGCATCTAGGCTACTCTTAGTTATTTTGAGAAGAAATGTAATAAAATAAATGTTTGAGAATGGTCATGAATTATTTACGCAAACACAAGCTCACTGTTTATAAATGGACTGTGCCACCGTTGCCAGCTACTGACTCAATGGCAACACAAGTATGTTTTTCAGGGTAGAGGCTACATATCCTAGTTAGTTTATCAAGATATATAGAACAAGCGTTATTAAAATTCTTTCAGCGTGAAGAAAAAAACAACTCGGACCACTTCTGCAATGTTCCTTTTAGTGCTTAAAAAAACATACACGCACACACATGCGACCTCCATACAACTGATTTATGACTGTAGATTGAACAAACTGCCATGTACCAGACAACTGTTCTGATTGACAAAAAATTAGAAATCGGACTAATAAAAATGTCTTAAAGTTTTGGGAAATATGCAGAAACTGAGATGTCCATAGCGTTATTTCAGGTGAAAGGATCCTCTATTTCAATAGAAATCCTGGGAGAGGAGAATCCTTGCAAAGCAGATAATTGCATTTCTACCTGAGGTTAGACTGTAACTAGCAAAATAAACATTGGATAGCTGCTTCTAGTCCTTCACAGGACAATATTACACGCACTCAGAGAAAAACGTCACAGAGAAAATGTTGCAAATATTAAACACAAAACATCTCTTTCTTCCTGTATACATCTTATGATCTCTGTATCCTACCCTGTTAACTTCAGTGAAATGTGACTTCCATTACTTGCATCTTATCATTTAATTACTGGATGGCCTAAATCCTGTAACCTTTCCTAAGTGACGTTTTTCTTTTTTCCATTTTGCTTATGTTCCTCCTGGCAAGTAAAAGGGATCAATTACTAACACTTGAAACAATGTACCATGAAACATTTAAGAAGAAAAGAAAATCCAAACTAGAAATTAAAAGCATAAAGTCCTTTGAGCAAGGTCAGCTCCATCATAGTGCACATCTTGCATGTTTAATGTTAAAATGCAGCCAGAGTATCTTTAGCTGCCTATTTAACAGGGAACTGGGACAGGAGGCTGTGACTGTCATTACACATTTTTTTTCCAATATTGCAGGATAGTGTAAATTTACTGAAAACTAAGTTCTGGTTTAAAGATGCAAAGAATAAGTCATTGATAGAAGATGATTGCATTGCAGGGCTATACTTTTTTAAATTTTAGTTCACAATATATTAGGATATCTTGGATGAATGAGGTCTCACTGTAGTTATGTCATCAAGCATTCCTTCAGACATGTGTCATGTTTTCCATAACCAAACATAACCTCAGCAAGGGTCAAAAGCCTATGAAGGCTCAAATCCTTAAAATGCAAGTGTAATGCTCTCCTAGAAGTAATCCCATTAAAGTGAGGATTTTGTGTTGTAATTTTACAGGGATGTACACAGCTACTAGAAGAGAGTATCCTTCTCCAGTCAGAGGTGCAGATGGACGTTTTGTGTTTTTACACAGCATGTGTCTGTATCTCCTTTATGCTTTTACATAGCATATATGTGATCATAAAGGCAGTCCTATCAGGGAACTGATTCTGCTGAAAAGTAATCTTTCTGCTGCATTAATTTTGTGCCAGGTCAACTCCCTGAGTTTTCCGTGTGGCCGCAGCAGCACCAGGCTTGGCGCAACAGAACAGCAGGAATGCTGTGCAAGGAGGCAGGCACCACAGCCCTGCCAGGGCCTTACCTTGGCTTATGCCACTAGTGAAACTACGGCCTCGGCGGGCAGCCTGCCGTTTGTACACGCGTTCACAACCCTTTGGGAACTCAACTCATGTCACTTAAATTTTAAAAAGATTTACTAGTGCAGGGGAAACAAATAGCTGGGCTAAACATGGTTGGACTGTAAATGTTTGCGTTGTGCTGGTGTTAGTTTGTGGTGGTGAATGGTTTAGAGCTGCAGGCGGGTGTTTGTGTCTCCGGTCCCCTTTCTCCATGTGCAGTGAGGAGTGCTGTTGGCTGACTGCAAACTGGTGGGGTGCCTGTGCTTCCTCGCGGGGAGCTGGTGCCTTTGCTCCGCGTGCCAGGGTGGGAAGCTCTGCTCGTGTCCCAGTGCCGCTCTGGGGGCGGTTCTGCTCGGGGGTGTGGACTACTGGGAGAGAAATAGAATAAATTATTGCAAGTTTTGATGACTTCTGTAGTTAATTTAATTACTTTATTAAGTAATGAAGATACATATTTTTTTATCTTGCCCTAGCAAAATGGCATTTGTCACATCAGCAACAATGCAGCAATGGCCTGAGAAGTAACTGTAAAGCAAAACTTGAAAAAAAATTGAAAACTTAAAATCCCTGACTACTTGCTTTCAGAAATTCTAATTTTTTACTTCCTTTGCCTCTGTATATTTCCAGTAAATAGATTAAGGCCTCTTTTTATCATTTGTTGCTGGTTAAAATCAGTTCTTATTTTTAGAATATTGTAATTCTGTTTTTTGTTTAAATTTAGACCAAATTTGTTAAAATGCAGTGAAGTATAAATGTAGGAAATTCTGATCTCTGGACCCACATTAAAACTGAGTAGCAAATGAAAAGTAATTGCTAGGTGGTAGAACAGTAAATCCTTTAAATCTTTTTTCTGTATTAAAAAAGAAAAACTTTTTAGGGAATGATAATCTATTATTGATTTTGAGAGTAACAGAGATATGTTAGCTGTGCAGCACCAGTGTATAAAAAGGCCCTAGCTGATCCTTCCTCTGCAGTTGCTGTGTGGAGCCGTGTGCGGTGGCTGTGAAGTGCTCCTGCTGGGGTTTGCTGGAGTCGGTTGCTTTGCACAGGTGCACAGTGAAATGGGGTGGAAAATTGGACCGCTTGACTTCAAAGGAGAGCAAAAGCAAAGGTACTCTCAACCTTTGTGCAGCAGTAAAGGTTTATGATTGAGTTCATGCACAACTTTTTAAACCACAAATTACAGTTTCTCAAAATGAACAATAATATAAAAACAGTCTTTTGCTCCTGCTCATTTCAGCAGATGCAGGCCCATAGCATCATTTTTAGACCTTTGCAACTATTTGAAATCTTAAGTTTGGATAATAATTTATTTTGGAGGATGGAAATGGTTAATACTGAGAGAGAAGAAGATTTTTTTAGAATTCAAAGTATATTTTACATTTAAATGATTTTAGATATTATGGTGCTGTTTGTTTTTTAACAGAATACTAATCTGATTTAACCTTTCTAAGTTACTTGACACCATCTTTACGATGAATGAAAAGAGTCTTAGTTCTCTGCAGACTAATAAAAAACTATGTTCCTAGGTAATTGAGTTCTCAGATAATGTTTCAAGCCCCCATTATTTCTGCTCCCGTCAATTTACTGGTTCCTTTTATTGGAAAGGATTATGTTTCTCACAAGGCAGTCTACTGTCCTATTTAGCTCATGTTGTTTCCAGTGCATAGTATGGTCATGAGTGTAAGGGGGCAAAAGCTGTTAAGTAAGAATAAGTAAATGGCATAGGAAATACCCTTTTACAGCTGATGGGAAGAGTAGCCACTGCACTCAGAAGTGAAAAACTTAAACTCTGCAGTTTTGAAGATAGATGAATCTTTATTATTGTATGAAAAGCCACCGTCCAAACGTGTGATAAAGAAACCACGGATTACATTCATATAAGGAAGCAATGCACAACTAAGTGTTTATGAGATGCTGACTGTTATGGAGGAGGACTGTACTACTTTTGATCTGTGAAAAATCTTCATTTTTCTTTTTTAAGGTAATTGAATATTGTGAAATATTGTGAGGGTTTTTTTTCCTTTTTATATGCTTATTTATTTTTCTAGAAATGTTTATATGATTATGGCATCTTAGATACTTGCTATCATTAAAATCCATGTTATAAGAACTGTAAAATTTGAAACCTGTCTGTGGAGATCTTGAAAATAGGGGTTCCTTGTTTATCTTCTCATTTCAAGTTTAGTTTCAATAGAAATGTCAATGACTTCCAGAAATGAAAAGCAAGTATTGATAGGGTTACAATATAGAGGTTTCTTTAGGACCAGCAGATAGATTTAAATTATCTGTATTTGAATGCATTTCTGCTTGTAACAAAAATAGATTATGTAACAGATGAGCAGCAAAGATAAGAATGCTTGTTTGCTTTGTGTGTCTTTAAGTACTTTTAAAGTGAGGAGAAACACAGCCTGGATTTAGTAACGATGATGGAAGTGTTTAATCTCCTTAGCTATTGCAAACTAATTTAATAGATTAAAAGCTTCCAAACCAGCTGGGATAGTGTGAAATCCTATTTATGGGATGTTTTCTTCAATTCTTTCTGTGTGCTGTTAAATTCTGGTATTTCTCGATGTGCTATTTATGTTGATCAATGAAAATCAATTGGGTGCACTTAATTGCACACTTTCATTGAATATTGTATTAGCTAAGACTATGACTATAAATATGCGATGTGTTAAAATATTTGGTAAAAATGCACCACACTACTAGGATACGGAATAACAGAGCAATATTGACTGTGTTGATGCAAAATATATGCTTTCAGTATGTTCTTTTGGTTATAATGGCAGTTGCATGTTTACATGACAGACATGTTGAGTAACATTTTCTGTCTTAAAAACAATAGTTCTTATTGTCACTAACAAACTGTTGTGGGTTTTATTGGTGGGTAAATTAGCATTTCTGTTCATGTTTTAGAGCATGGTAGCTTCAAAATTAAATACTGTAAAACCAGCGTGAAGTTTGTGTAACTGGAATTCTATGTGTTGTGTCTCCCCCAGGAGGAACAGGCTGCTAAACTCAAAGCTGAGAAGATTAGGGTTGCGTTAGAGAAGATTAAAGAGGCACAAGTGAAAAAGGTAAGCTATTTGTATTGTTTTATTAGATCTTACATATTTATTGACATGGAAAATGCACACAGAATTCTACTTGTTTTTGTCGATTACCCCAAAGTTGTCCTAATAATAGAAAAGGGGCTTCTTTTTACACTTCATTTTTCTGTAGAGGAGCACTGTTTCTATCGTGTTCTGATTTTCAGTGATAATGTACTTTCTCATCTAGACTGGACCTAATCAAGAAATCCTAGCATATGGAATAACCTTGCATTTTACTTAAAGAATGGTTTATTTTGCAGCCAGCTGCACATTTAGCAGACTTCCAGCCACAGCTGACTTGAAAACCCAGCCTCCTGAGATTGTCTTTGTCTATTAAATAGTCTTAAATTTAAAATTTAGGTCTGTTTTCTTTACAGACCCTTTCTCACTATGCATAGCAGGATTCTCCTATGGTAGGCTAAAAACAAGCGTTCCAGATTACAGACAGAGGTTACTAAGTGTAGAAAGTCTAATGACACTACTTCATGCAATATCAAACAATGTAAAACATTACTTCCAAATTTAGACTTTCTATTTTAATTGTAAAGCTTTTCAGTAACTTTGAATATCTTATACATTTAGCATTTATAAATCAAAAGCTGCAAAATCATCCTGACTGGAGGATGGGAATTAACAAGTCAACCAGTGTGTTATAACCAGTGTATTTTAACTTTGCCAGCCAAGTGATGTGTAAAAAGGAAGCAAATGGCATAATGAGTGGCAAGAAGAATCTATAGTCTTTTCAGTTTTGTGTTTAGTTGAGAAGATGGTTGCAATTTTTCTTTCTGGACAACGACCTTATTAGTGGCTGTGAAAAGTCGCTGTGTTTTACAGGCAGGTTTGTTTCACAGTAATTCTTCATACTACCTAATAAAAGAAGATTTAAAATAGGTATAGTCTTTATACAATCAGTATTCTTAGAAAATACAAAGTAAGCAGGCAGAAAGCTTGACTTGCACATTTGAAAAAATTCTGATTATATCTGAGTTTATGCAGAACTCTTGCACTGCCACCTAGATGTATGAGAAAAACGGGCACATAGATATTTTATTCATCATAACAGGACAGTTAGGCAGGAATGATTTTTTCCTCAACACACAGTTAGAGCACGTAGCCATTGCATTATGAAGACTTTTTTTTAACCTCTTTCAGAGAAAGAAAACAGTGTCTTTGACAACTGTCCAGGAGGCAACCATCATTGATGGCTCTTTTCATTTAGAGGGAAAATTTGGTTTTAATATTTCATGTTATTTTAACAGAATCTGAAGAAGGTTCTTAAGAACCTTAAAATGTAGGTTACCTGCGGGAAATTAATCTCTCTTGTTTCTCTCTTACTTGTCTGCTCATTAGTTGGTGATCAGAGTCCACATGTCTGATGACAGCTCAAAAACAATGATGGTGGATGAGAGGCAGACAGTGAGACAAGTACTAGACAATTTGATGGACAAATCACATTGTGGTTACAGTTTAGACTGGTCGTTGGTAGAAACCGTCTCTGAATTGCAAATGGGTAAGTAATAATTATAAACGTTTATGATTATTACCTATTGGTGTAATACTTGTTCATATTTGTGTCTTCAGAATGATTTAAACATTAACCTATAGCGTTCATCATCCCATGCTAGGAATGATGTTTTGTCGCTGTCACTTTGCTAGTCACTGTTCAGACTTCAGTTCTTCAGCCACAGCTTGTAGAACTTTACTACACGCTGTTTCAAAATTGCCTTAGAATATTTTCTTCTTTCATATTAAAAACATGCCTGAATTGGAAGGTGCTGCATAGGAATTTTAGTAATGTCCTATTGGTCTTGATGTGTTCCTCATGATGCACAAGAAAGAGGTAAGGAATAAAAAAGCTACCATGCATCTCCCTGTTTCTAAATAGTATTTTGTACTGTTCCTAAAAGCTTTTATTACAGGAAGTTATCGCTATATTTTTTCTATTAAATATTCTTAATGCAGTTGGCATTATGTGGCTCTAAGAGCAGTTAAAGCTCGTCTGTGTTGCATCGCAGCTACCACAATGTAAGTTGTTCCTGTTGCCAAAGAATTTAGCATCTAAATGGAAAAGAAGAAAACAAGTGAAAGAAAAATATTATTATTAATCTCCATTACTGATGAATAATTGCTTCACAGAGCTGTTAAGCGCCTTGCCTTTTGACTACAAAGAAGCCCAGAACTGAACCTAAATGCCTTGATTTCAAATTAAAGTGCAAATTAATATTTCCTCTCCGTTTTCGTCAAGTCTTTCCTGGTTCAGGCAATGTAGCATGTTAACCTTGCTTATTGTTAGACAAAGAAGGCCGTTTATAAGGAACGTGGTATCACTTGGATCTTCCTAGCTTTTACATGAAAAATAACATCTTAGTTGGCTTAAATCTTTAAAATTTTAATAAATGAAATCTTGAATTTGCCCAATTTCAAAACCAGAAAGAATTTGCACATACTCTGCATAAACCCATTCTAGGTTTATAAAAATCAAGCATTTTACCAATGAGAATGGTAGAAATAAGTAATCTAATTAGTTCTGCAATAATTTGATGTTTCTATCAGTGCAAATGTATGAGTCTGTATGTGACAGAGTCCTGGACCCAAGGCTCACTGAGACCTTTCACATCCTAGGTTTGCTTCCATAAGACACTCCCATTCACTGTGTAGGCTGGAGATTATGACAGGAAAAAGAAGTGGTGGGAAAATATATTTCCAGTTTCTGTTAAAACAGAAGCAAAGAGCTAGCCTGCATACAGAAACTGATATTTATCAAAATTAACGCTGTCACTGAATTAAGATTATTGTGAAGTGAAAACCAGGGTTAACAAATCTCTTTTGTTGGTGGTGTTTAGTCAGTATATGCATGCTCCACCGTATGGGCTCAAGTGATATACTGAGACTAACAGAATTTGACTCTTATATTGAAAGAGCTTCAAGCTAAAGAATGAAGTCTATTATAATTGCTGGATTTTTAATTCAGAATCCAGCACGATAACTAGGAGACAGAAAAACCAAAGAGAGTTGTGAGAGGGCAGAATTAACTGTCCTTGTATTTTTCACTTTGGCCTTCCCTGATCCTTGGCAGGGTAACTGATAATCTTTCAGAGATTTCACATGCATATTTTTTAAGAAGACAATCCAAAATGCAACCTATTTGCTTAGATATTTTATAGTGGAACTCAAGAAAAGAAAAAAATAATTACAACAAAACCTTCACCTTTTGTGCTATTATGTATTGTATTGCATTATCTTGCAGTGGTTCATCTTTCCAAACAATTTTTCTGGCAATACCTATGTAAAAGAGGAAGGAACTCCTTTATCAGAGGATTTTCCTTTAGCTAGGCGGTGAGGAAGACACAGGATGTCTAAGGCCCGTGCACGTTTGGAGTATGTTTTACCATATTGGCTTGCCAGTTGTTTGTTCATTGACTGCACAGTGCAATAAAATGCAGTGACAGCATTAAGATAACAAACTCTGCAGAGAAACAGGTGGGACCTGCGGAGTTCCTGATTGTCTTCACATTTACATTGTTTGCTTCAAATGTGACTAATTAACTAATTTTTATGAGGAGCTTGAATTAGGTAGGTGCACTTGAAATACAAGACCACCTGTTACAATCTAATGATTTAACCGGTAGCTTTCTAAGCACTTTTCAGTAGAGCTCAGTGTTATTTTTTCCATTTCACGAATGTAGAAATGCACACAGAATGAAACACTTTTCCCAGGGTTACCCTGCAGGTTTGTAGCAGAAACAAACCTGGAAAGCAGGCTTCTTTTGCACGAGACAAAGAGCGTTTTCATTTTTATTACTAGAGCAGAATGTGTGTATGAGGTATGCAGGAGCTGTAATGTTTTAGTTTTAGAGAGTAGATTTAATAATAGAAACATTGCATTAATTAAATGTTGTTTTATATATTATAGGTACATATATGTCCTGTGAATATGTTGTTTCATACTTCAGTTCAATTATTGTTCTTCCTGAAGCAGCAGCTGATACGTTTTGAAAGCTATCTGGTTTCCCTAGTGAGGCTGCAGTGAGATTTAAGCTTTTGTATCACAGCTATCTGAAGTCTGTTTGGTTTTGTTCATCTGTTAAATACCTTTTTTTACTTTCTCAGAAGACAGTATTGCTGTGTTGCTGATGGAGCTTGATGGCAAGTCATGAGTTGTAACTTGAAAGCTCCTTAGAAAGATCCTTTTGAGACCTCATGTGCAGTAATGTCCTGTGTTGTCCTTTGTCATATCAAACCCTAATTCATTCCCCACAGATTATATACTCTGCTTAGTGTTCTCAATTACTGAAGATATTAAGGTGTCATCTGTCATCTCAGTCTTCATTTGTGATAGCTCATAGGTCTGAATATGATCAGTGCCATATGCCCTCTATAATAATGCAGTGTAATTGATTTTGTGAAATAAAATGTAAATCATGCCCTGCTTTCAGATGCTAATGAAAGATCAGGCAAGTCCCAAAGGATTCTGAAAGAAGTAATTTGCTGAAGTGCCAGTGTGTGGCATGTATGAAGAGGGAACAAATTGAAGAAAGCAAGATTCTTCTTCATTGTCTTTTAAATGAGAAAGTTGGTCCAGCAGTCTCCCAAAGATATATTCCTTTTTTATATTAGAATAAGGATTTTCAGATATTTCTTTACCATTTCAGTAAATTTTGCTCCTTCTCTTTCCTCTCTCCTCCTTTGCCTATTTTCACTATCCTATATTGGTGATAACCATTTCAACAGAGTCAAAGCTCAGTGTTCTCTGAAGCCCTTATTGATGCAGCATTTATCCAGCAAGATAAATTGTAAGAAATGGGCAGTGTCAGTTTTCAGTGAGATAGCGATGGGGGGTGTAGAAACAGATTTTATACTGAAAAGGCCATCTAATAATTTCTTCCAGGGGTTGTGTGGACCAGAGTAGTTGTAAATGTGGTAGCTTTTTTATTTGTACTGATACCACTTCAGACACTGTTATTTGAGTCTGTTGTGTTAATGTGGCACTGTAGGCTTTGTCAGGTGCATATTTACACTTTATTTATTGATGGAACTGTAAGCCTGAAGAGAGGGGAGTGAGAATGTTAGCGAGTATGTATGAAATAATTAAACCTGGCACATTTGAAATTTGACTGTGTTCTTTTAATTTCTGAGTGCTTTGTAAGCTTTTTCCCCCATTATATTAGACCTTGAACTGTACTTTCCTTCCTTGAGTACCCTGTCTCCCAGATATGACTACAGAGTAAAGCATATGACTATCGCAAAACATGACAGAATCAAATGTATCTGCTCTTTTGTTATTACTGCAGAAAGGATCTTTGAAGATCATGAAAATTTAGTTGAAAATCTTCTGAACTGGACAAGAGACAGTCAGAACAAACTAACGTTTGTGGAACGTATAGAGAAATATGCACTTTTCAAGAATCCCCAGGTAAGCCTGAAGTTCACTTTGGGCGGGTGTTGGGGGACACACATGCCTGATTGCAGTTTCTGATTTCTTTTGGTAGCACTCCTTTCAGTACTTTTATTTTGAAACTAGCGTATATACAAAAACACAAAGCAACTTTACTTTCCAGCTCCATACACATCCACAGTGGAAGCTGTGGTTGGTGCAAAGGCAAGTCCCTAACAGAAAAGCATGAGCTGAAGCAATCTGTTTTCTAATGTGTTTGTGAGTAGTTCTGATAGAGATGAAGGCAAGCAGTTTCGTGGCATCTGCACCAGTACTTAGTGCTGTTCACATACACAAATCTGCAGAAAAGTTGTTGATACGTTACTGTACCTCTCCACTGTGTGTTCTTACTTAACTGGCAAGAAGAGAAATGGAGCATCAAATGGGATAGCTACTCAGTGGTCAAATGGCAAGTCTGGAGAAGAGAATGCGCTCCTCCCAGGGGAAGCTGGGACCTGCCTTCATTCACTGTGTTTACTGTTCCCTCCTCAGGAAACAAAAGGTCCCTCTTCTCTTTCAGAACGAATTATTGAGCAGTGCCAATGGACATTTCCTTTAGATTTTCCTCTGGCAGCAGTCCAGTATCACAAGGGGGTGGAGGAAAGTGGAAATGAAAACAGAAATAAAAAGCAGAAAAAGACACTCTGAAGAATTTGGAGTTGGAAAGAACTGTATATAGTATCCCTAGATCTCCCTCTTAACTCTTAGCTACTATATTGCCTTTGGGGGTAATTTTTATATTTGTATGGTATCTCTGTGGTTATTTCTTGGATCTGAACTCCCTATTTTGCTAGCAAACTGGGTATCAGTTTTGCATGCCCATCCATTGTGACACTATCCATGTAATTAATTTTTTTCAGCAAGAATTGAAAACCTATTTCAACAACCACTTATTCAAGTGTTTTGTGATGAAGTAGCAAAACCCTAATTTCTTTTT
The DNA here is from genome assembly GCF_036370855.1 of Dromaius novaehollandiae. NCBI lineage: Eukaryota > Metazoa > Chordata > Aves > Casuariiformes > Dromaiidae > Dromaius > Dromaius novaehollandiae. Next base: position 39,296,738 of record NC_088104.1, read on the forward strand.
AAAACCACATAGTTGGTAAAACACTAATTACCAGTACATATTGTAGACACCGTCGCTAAGAATGAGTCACCAGCATAAAACCCACACTTTCAGGTGTTTAAAATGTTGGTCTGGCTAAACTTCATGAATATTGGGGTTTTTTTTTCAGAAAGAGCTAGAGGACAGGAAGAGAAAGATTTTCATGGCCCAGTCCTTTCCAAACTGGGGAAGAGTACAAGAACCTTTCATTAAATAAGAAGCTTATATACTGTTGATGCAGTACCTATGCATAGTTAGGGTTCCTTTTAAGAAGATGAGTATTTGGTAGTTCTTCATGAAAAATAAATATTTTTATTCAGAGAAACTGCCAGGGCAAGGAGGAAAGAAATATATTACTTCTGTATGTGCTTCTTCAAAATACATAAATAATGGCAGGATATAACGAGTTTAAAGGCCCATGGGTTTTTCTTTATATTCTTTTTATTGTGGGATTTTCAGGTTCATAGTATTTTTTATTTCTGGATACATTGTACCAATTAGTTGTTTGTTTTGTGGAAAGACAGGACAGTGTGGTTATGAGGGTGTTACTTAGGACAGAAGTATGGACTGATTGATATTTCTGGTAAAGGTGGTTATAAGTTAGTTCTAGGTGTTTTTCAGCGGTTTGACAGATTCTTTCAGCTGGACTACAAATTTTTGTTGCATTAATGTATCATTGTTAGACAGCAGTTGTTTTTTCTTGCTGGTATAAAAAGGTAAACAAGAAATGTTGTTTGGCTTCATTTCAGAATACCTATAGAAATGTTGAGCTTTCTCTTTCACTCGTTACAGAACTATCTTCTGGGGAAGAAGGAAACCTCTGAGATGGCAGACAGAAATAAAGAGGTGCTGCTAGAGGTAAGACAGCCAAAGCAAAAAGGCCACAGGGGTCATTTCTAAGTTTGAAGCTAAACTCTAAAAAATTCTGCGAAAATTGAGAATGGAATGTGTTATTTCTGAGTAAATGGCTCTTTTACTGCTAACTTGTTTCAAATTAGATGAGTTTATAAAAATGTAGGTATTTTTTAAATACTCAAAATACTATGTATAGTGATACCAAAATTAGGTTATCTGTAACTGTGCATAAACACAGTAGAAGCTCACAGAACTGTCACCTGTCTTTTGATCTGTGGTGGTAGGGATTTTTTTTTAATAGTACTCTTTAAATCGTTATGCTCTACAAAATTCTGTAGCAGCGTATCAGTGATTTGTTTATGATAATATTATTAATAGTATTAGTAAGCAAAGAAGAAAAATGGTTTCAACTGCATTTTTAAATAAACCACTAAAAATTAAATATAAAAAAGTGTGAGAGAAAAGTCAGCCAGCTAAAATTGAACATATTAAATAGTTTACAGAACTAAGGTCAACAATAAAAGCAAGTGTGAAACAGATAAAGCAAACAGTAAATATAACCTCCAAGAGCTGAAAACCACATAGGTGGTTTTGTAGCATTTTTATAGAGACATGCCCATGCTGAAGTGTCATAGGCTCAATTTGATTTCTAGAATAATGATTATGGTTTCAGTAGTGTTGCACAAGAATAAGTTTTTTGAATGTTTAATTTTGGATTATACTTAATACACTTTTGTTTATATGTAGCGTATATATGATTCTACTGAATTACTAATGCAGGTTTTAGTAAGTGGTTATCTGGATGCTGTGGATTGAAAAGTTGCTTAGAGCCGTGACACACAGAGAGTTGTAATGCTACCTAATTCCTCTTATCTTCTTGGATTACTGATAAATCTCAGTGCTGCATATTAGTCTGGAATGTGCTTAGAGCATTTGTTTTTCCTCTGTTAGCTTTTTATAAATAGAACCTTAAGAGTAGTTGTAGCATTGGCAGTTAGTAGCAGCGAAGTACACATGTAATGGATTATAGCTACGCCTGGTGGATATGTGATTAGATTTTGTGCTTACTCAGATTTATGAGCCTTTATCTGTAAGGTGACCTTGTGCCTTTAAGGCCAGTAAACCTGTTGGGGGTTCTATTACTGATGAGCAGTGGTTAAAAAGTCTTTTCAGTAGTTAACATTTTTGTAGTCATTCTTGCTCTGGGAAAATGCTAAGATCCCCTATGGTGTTATGTCTGAATTACTTTCTAGCTTCTACAGTTAATCTCTTAAGTCATACTACTGCAGGGGGAAAGAGCTGTCCTTGTTACATTTGCATTCCTTAGATAAAGGACGTCGAACTATAGGATTCTCAATTCAGTTAATTCAGTCATTAAAAAAAAACATTGCGCGCTGTATGTTCTGTCACTTTCTGTCTTTCCTAAACCACTGTGATTATCTGCAGGAATGTTTCTGTGGAAGTTCTGTAACAGTGCCAGAAATTGAGGGAGTTTTGTGGCTGAAAGAAGATGGTAAGAAGTCTTGGAAGAAACGTTACTTTCTTCTGCGAGCTTCTGGAATCTACTATGTCCCTAAAGGGAAAGCAAAGGTACGCTATTTTAAAGCAATTTCCCTGAAAAATTGTCATCTAATTTCAGCTTGTTGTCAGACAACAATCAGCTTCCACAGAAGGGGGAAAAATGTGTATGGCTGGTAAATCATGTGTGTGCAAGAGTGAGCCTTGAATTTTGGCTTAGCTGTACCCTTGCTTAGAGACATATCCTGTAATTAAAAGTATGGCTTTATCATACAAGTCTAGTATATTACTACAGTAACACTTAATGCAAACAGCCTAATCCCAAATTTAAAAATGCAGAAGAACCATTGGGTGAGCTTGTGTTAGGTGTTCAGAAATGCCTGGGGAAAAAAAGGATTGGTGGTGTTAAGTGGCTCTCTTCTCAAGCAGAATTCAGATGAAGGACATAGATGCACTGCAAATGCCATTTGGAAAACATCAGAAAAACTCCACAATTTTAATTCATTCATATAAATGGGATTCTTTCCCGACCAATTTGTGCTACATTTTCTGAAACTAGTACATACCGTACCATTTCTTCAGTATCACTTGTTACTGTTCTGTATGTTTCTGTAATAAAAAGTAAATAGAAAGATGCTAAAAGTGCATTATAGCTTCAAGGTTGGAAGATGGTTGTGAATGAGTCTTCCAGGCTTCAACTGATCCATAACACAGGAGTCCACTTCCCACACAGCTGGCAGTCAAGAGGAAATTATCCCTGTGCTCTATTAGTGCATCAGCTCACTTTACAGCTGAATACCTCTCACGCATTATCTCTACAGTCTTTCGCTTCATTAGAACAACCTATACGCAAGATACCCTGTTAAAATTATGTGCCCCTACAATCACTGCCAAATGTTTATAGAGTTATACTCATGGTCGCACTGGAATTTGGACACCTTGATTATTACCAAGATGAAATGCAATCAGGAGTTGTTAAAAAGTTCCTGGTCAACTAGTCATATTTACTTTCTCTGGATTGCAACTATGAATAAACATAGTGGCCTGGTTAAAATGTTGTCAAATGGTAAAATGCAAATAAAATACAAAAAGCCAAACTGAATTCAAAAAAAGATATCCTGGTTCAAAATGAACATCTGCTGTAAGGATGTTGTGCATGTCTGTGTCCTCTTATTGTATTGGTAGTCTTAGTGTCAGACTGATACTAATATTAGACCTTAATTAGACCTTATATTAACATTAGATCTTAATATTAGACTGATTTTGGCAGAAGTATGGTTTTCTTATACACATACTTTGTAACCGAGTGTTTTTGTATTTAATAGGTATCACGGGATCTCGTGTGCTTTCTACAGCTTGATCATGTCAATGTTTACTATGGGCAGGACTATCGGAACAAGTACAAAGCACCTACAGACTACTGTTTAGTGCTAAAGGTAACTTGTTAATTGTTTTAAAAATTCTTGAACTAAAAAGAGCATTTAAAGAGAATCAAACATTTCTGCAATATGCTTAGTCCCTTCAAATAGCTACACTTGCTAATTGTGAGCAGGTAGGAAATAATTCATAGAACTAGTTAACACGATATTAATGTAGGGAAAGATTATAATGTAGGAAACATTTCTTGTAGTGATGTAACAGTTGGAAAGCTATGCCTGGCAGTTTCAGGGTGAATCTCTAAATTATTTTAGTTCAGTACATGGAACAGTTCCGTACAATGACAAGGAAAAAGGTATGTTTAACTTTTGTGGAGTTGGTGTAATGACCCTACTTGATAGAAAAATCCATGAAAAATGGTGAAAATGCCATGAGAGGATTAGTGCAGAGGGAAGAAATGTCTCTGCAATTTCTTTTTTCCCCATCTAGCTGGCAGATTGTCTCCTGCCAGCTGATCCGTGTGCAGGTTGCATCGTGGGGCAGGAAAAAAGATAAGAGAGAGCAACAGAGGAATGGTTTTACTGGATTTGTCTAGCACTAGGTTCCTGTTGCAGTGGTGTTGATCAGCTGCTTAGAGAAAATAACAGGACAGTCTTGCAGAGATACTTCTGCAGAACACTCTTCCAGCCTTTAGAAATTTAGGGAGCCAGGAAGTAGATCTTGGCTGTTCAACAGTCCTGGGTGCGTTCTTACTCCTTGGGTATGCCCCGTCTCTTTTGGGACCCCAGGAATCCCCCTTTATTTTCCTCTGGCAGCTGGATACAGGTTAAATGCAGAAGCATACTCTTTTACTTGTTCTGATCAGTTGCTTTCTGTTTCATTTTCACTAGTTCTTGAATAGGAACCACCAGGAAACAGTTTTTCCCAGTTCTCCATGCAACTCATTACTTTGTAAATGTTTGCTACATTGCTCTGGTTCGTCTTCCTTGCAGGCTGACGTGTCCCAGTCTATTTAATTGTTCCTCACACACTAAAGCATAATGCTAAAATCTTTCTGTCTCTCTGGTAACTGTGTGCCTTATAACAAATCAGATTCAGCAAAGTAATACTCCTTGAGACACTAATTTCAGGTAGGTGCTTTCTTCTACTGTGCAAGAATTTGCTGTACTATTGTTAAATATGGCTTTTGTATGCTAGTTTATAGTATTAACTCCTTGGTTCTAAATGCTAGATTTCTGATAGGTTCTTTTATTTATATACAATGAAATTTTAGACTAAGTCCAAGAAAAAGGAGGCTGATTGGGAACGTAATTGTCTACGCTTCTGTAGAGACTTTTTTGTTGTATAAAATGTAGACAAAATAGGCTTGTAGTAAAAAATAAAAGCAGTGATCTAAAATCATAATGAAGTAAATTGTATATATTCTGGTTATGGAGATGAACATGTTCATGTTCATTGTAAAATAATTGTTTGGAAGACATAGCAAGAGAAAATGTTTTGAAAAGAGATTAAAATTTTCTGATTACTGTCTCTTTGAGACAGTCTTCAGGAAAACTTAAAATACCTATAATCATTTAGCAGAACTCTGTATCATTGAACTGTAAGCTGATAGAGGAAATAATGAGAGATGAATATTCACTGTTGTCCTGACATCTGTGAGATATTTAACCTTTACAAAACAGACAGGAAGCAGCTGACTAATCCATCCAGAATGGTTTCTAGTGTTTGATTTTGAAAAATATATGTTTCTTATTTGACTCCTGAAATAACAAGTACTGTGTTTTATTTTTCTTATATATGCATGTGGGCACAGCAAGTATTCTAGATGTTATCCCTGTTTCAGTAGAGTAGGGACCATGAAGGCTGAAAGTAGGCTGAAGCTGAAAGTAAAAGGAATTGTGCTTGACAGTGTGTCATCTGTTGAGCGTCTCACTCAAGTCATGAAAAGCATAGAAGGCTAGTGTGTCTGTTTTCTTCCAGTGTGTCTGTTTTCCCCCAGTGTGTTTTAGTGTGAGAGGAAGATGAAATACTAGCTTTGTGACTCAGGTGGTGGTTTAGTCCATAGGGCGGTAACAGGAGACAGCCCTTTGGCAGTGTCTTGCTTGCTTTCAGGAACAGTCTTTTTACTGAACATTCTCAGCTTGTAAACATTTCTCAAAAGCCTTAGGGATTTAGAGCAGCCACAACGCTAAAATACTAGAAGATTCACCAGTTACTAATATTTCAAACCTGAAATGAATACTTACGGGAGAGACCACCAATCTGAGTGTAAAGCGATTCCCCCCACCTCCTGAAGTACTCTCATACATTTTTAAAGTTGGCTCAAAATACAGACCACCATTCAAGAGCTTCCAGCAGTAAGTTTTACTTTCTAGACCTCATCAGATAAACAGCTTTCTTTGCATTCCTAGCTATAAAATTGATGAGGATTAACAATTTTTCTGCAGCATCCTCAGATCCAGAAGAAATCCCAGTATATCAAGTATCTTTGCTGTGATGACGTAAGAACTCTACACCAGTGGATCAATGGCATCCGCATTGCTAAGGTAACTTCCTGTAGCCAGTCTTCTTGCACTGTTGTCATTGTGCTTGGATATTATTGCTTGGCTATATTTGCCTTACTGAGACAAATGTTCGTCAATAAGGAGAGGGGAGAAGAGAACACATTCTGTAACTGCATAATTAGTTAGTAGCAGTGGTGTGTCAATGTTATCTCATAAAAACCATTTACAGTTATTTAGCAAAACATATAATGCTAAATCTAACTTTCCCTATGTTTAACTATTCTGAACTTGAACTGTGCTTTCTTCTTGCATATTTTGTTCCCTAGCAAAATTATGGGGATTGGTCATAATTGAATAATTCAGTAATTGGGCCCTTTCCTCCTATTTCTGCTGCCCTTCTGCTTTGTCGCATTACAAAGTCCTTTATTGACATCATGGCTAAATTTTAGCCAGTTCCCTTACAGATTTTAAAAAGAGAGTTTATGAAAAAGGAGAGACTTTGAGGTGCACAGAATTGTTTTCTGAGATCAGCAGTTTGGCTTACTTCACTCAATGGCCCAATGGCATTTTTCTAGGTGGTTCAGCGCTCTTTCTCCTAGCATAAATAGATAGTTTTTCTTTCTTTCAGCAATTCAGTAATAAAAAGGCAAAGGGTTGGGAGGAGGGAGTTGCCACTGCTGTTAAAAAAAACAGAATGAAATTTGCACAGAATTAATGTTGCCTGAGCTCCTTCGCAGAGATCCTGCTCTTTATCTGCGGGAAAAGACGTGGAATAGAGAAGCTTGAGGTGGAGCTGAACAATCTGAAAAGGGTACAGAGCCTAGACAGGTGTTAAATTTCTTTGTCGTTTTGCTTAGTATGGGAAGCAACTGTACATGAACTATCAGGAAGCACTGAAGAGGACAGAATCGGCATACGACTGGACTTCGTTGTCTAGTTCCAGTATCAAGTCAGGCTCCAGTTCATCTAGTTTGCCAGGTAATAATGTGATCTGTCTCATAGTAGACTTAATTACCTTTTTTTATCCTCAGCTGTCTGGAGACCCAAGGAGAGGCTATTGAAGGAAATGGACTACTACTCCACAGTCTTTTAGGCAGTGTTCAGTCTAAAAAAGTAATTTATTTTATTACATGTAGTGGTGTATTTTCAGAACATATTGTAATTTCTCATTCAAGAAGATATTGAGGAAAGGAAACCTGCTTTCAAATGCTGGATGCTTTTATCTTTGCCTATTTGAAAAAAAGAAATCAAGGTCTATTATTCAGTGACACACGGAGAGTTCTGTGTGTAGCTCTTAAACTGCTTTTGTGGGCTGAAACGTTTGAGATTAGTAAGTGGAAAATAGTCCCTGCCCAAAGGCAAAGACCCTTCAGAGACAAACTTCGAAAATACTGGCTCTGCTCCTTTTTCAGGCGTAGTGTGCCTACAGGAACCTGCTCCTGTTTACCTCTCATCAGGAGGAGGGCTGTTCTGTTGTAGCAAATAGCAGTTTAAAAATTGATGAATGGTTTATAGTCTCACTTCACTGTTCGGAGCTAACTGACACTGTGCCGGATTATTTTGAGCCCATAGGGGAGTTTCATTGTTGAAAACAGGTTATTGTCAAAGTGTTTTGTCCATTGCAGATAGTACCACAGGTCAAGAAGAATGTTACTAAGTTGAAAAGGTTTGAAAAGCAGCCTGTGAGAATAAGCTAAACAAATTCAGGCCAGCTGGGATGGCACCACACTTTCTCAGTTGTGTGGAACAGCTTTCCAAGGGCAGTGGTAAATTCTCTATTAGTGACAATTTCTCCATCCAAGTTGGGTGTTCTTCTGAGCAAGCGTCTCTTGTTCTGGAGTGCTGAGCCACAGCCTACCAGTCACGCCTATTTTGCCAGGGCTACAGTCCAGCATGTGCCTAGATGCCTCTTTTCCCCGGGGCAGCTTCAGACTCTTCGGGAAGCAGGTGCCAGGCTGGATAAATGGGTCTGGCAGAGGCAGCCTTCTCAAGGTGCCCTGTGGCCCCAGGGCATCCTCTGCATTCACTAGTTGTAGGATGCACATCGTTCCTTCTCTTCCCCTGAGGAAAGGAGCAGTCAGTGAGAAGCAGGCTGCTGCCTTGGCCAGCACAGTTTGTCTGTCCTCAGCTGATGTCTAGTGCCCCTTCCTAAGGTCGGGCTGGGAAGGAGTGCTGTAGGGAGCAGGTTGCATGCATTACGTGAATGGCACTTTCCTGAAGCGGCAGGGTGGGGAGCTGTTGGGTATTTGCAGAACCTCTAGAACTGCAGTGTAGGTGTGTTCACTTTGCAGCATATCTGAGACACTGTCATCCTCACAGAGCTTCAGATTTGATTAATAGCAGGGATCTGTTGCTCTGTGTTGTTTTCTGGGCAGCAGTCTTCGGTCGCCTGCCTGTGAGCTAAGGCTTATGCAGTAAATGGTGGGAACAATGTCCTTTAGTGGGATAACATGTTTAATGAGTGTGATATTAATCTATCACCCTGTGTTCAATAAATATCACTCAGAGTTGCATTATAAGCACACTCACTTTACTCGACATTCAGAAATATATGCTAACCATTTTTTAATTTTTCTTTAAACAGAGTCTCAATCAAATCATTCTAATCAGTCTGACAGTGGAGTTTCTGACACCCAGCCAACTGGACATGTCCGTTCCCAAAGTATTGTCAGCTCCATGTTCTCCGAGGCCTGGAAGCGAGGCACTCAACTGGAAGAATCCAGCAAGGTAACAAGAAGACTTTAGTTTGAGAACCAACACCCAACAAAATGTATAAGACAGAGTGACACCTCTTCCACCTCTGTCTTTAGTGGGATTTCTTCTCTTTTTTTTGTTTTAATTCTATATTATTGACATATACTGCAGTATAATTGTTTTTTCTTCAGCAATTACTTTTTCAGGGAAATACAGTCCTGCAACCTTCTGTTCTCGTTTTTATTTGTGTGCAGAGAAGCTCCTTGTTCTTTGAAGGTGTGAGACTCTTTCCCACAGAATCCTATTAACTAGTGTTGAATAAAGAGCCAATTAAAAAAATCAGTTGTTAACAAGTTGAATTAAATTCTTTCTATAAGATCTTTCTTCCATTAACTAGCCACATCTTTCCATTGCAAAGATGTGAATAACTGAGGCCTGGAGCCAGCTACACCTATTTAAAACATGGTCCAGTTTTACTCAAATGCTTTCCATATTCTATGTAAATAGAAAGAGTAAACTTTGATATATTCAAAACAAGTGCCACAGTTGACAGTAATTGTGGATTGAAACAGATTTGGCGTACTGTTGTTGGAAGATTTTAACCTATTGATTCCTCAGGTCTGTTGTGGTTTGGTTAGTTTTAGGTCTGTTCTGAGATAGTCAACTGATGTAGTTGCTGGGGAATACCTGTACACACAGTAGAATTGCCACTTAAGCTGGTTTGTTGTCAGGCTTGAAGGAATTTCCAGGTTCCTTAAAGGCCATGACATCAGTTACTGCAGCAGTTACGTGTGGAAGTACGTTTGCAGGATGCTGTGAGAAGCTATCTTCACTTCTGTCAGTCTTTAATCTTTCCCAGACCGCAGGTTCAGGCTAGAGAAGCAAGTTTTTTAAAACTAAAACTATGGGTCACTACACCAGACATTTGCGCATCAGATAAATAACTAAAAACAAGACACGACATCACAGTTTCAGATAAAAACACACAGGTGACACAACATAAAAGCTGACTGGGCTGCATTCCTTGGCATTCATAACTTTTCTGCGGTGCCTGCTGACTTGGATATTGTCTGTAATTCTAATAGCAGTGTAATACTTAGCCCAGGAATGCAACTGCTTAATTGTGATATGGATTTTTCAACTGCCTAAGTGCAACACCTGATGCGTGTTCATTGGCAGATGGTTTGTGTATGTGTACTGTGTGCATCATTTCTGCAAGAACTGGGTGCATGCAAAAGATGAGGCACTTGAATCTGTCTAATATGTATCCAGCAGAGGTGAAAGCGCATTGCTATGAGAACTGAAATGTTATTGTTTCCTAAAGTTTTGTTTTTAATTTGAAAATCTTGCTGCTACACTGAAAGTTAAACTCTCTGTGAACCTTCAGGGAAAAGTTCAAAGTTTAGCACTATGGATTTCTGTTCTTAACAGCTCCATAGTGCCACTGGCAATTGCTCATTAAAATAAACCCCCCAAATGTCTATGTTATCTGATTAAAGCATTGTTAAATAAAATATTCAGGCTCTTCCCTGTTGAGGGCCATCCATGTTTCAAGATTTCATCAGTCTGAGTTTCTTTCTGTGCAAAATCCAAGAAAAGGTACGTTTCTCTTGCTCATGCCTTACATAAGTGAACGGATTGCCCTAAAACTTCCAAAGAATCCAACTGAAATGAACCATCTAAAGTTTTAATTCAAAACCCCATTTAAAAAAATGACCAAATTGGCAACAAATTTAACTTCAGCAATACTATAGTACATGCTTTTTTATCTGGTACAGGGCTGGCCTAAGGACCTTAAGGCTCAGTAAATGAAAATGATGGTGGAAAATGACAAACTCTGTGACAAGCAAGGAAACAACAGTGTTGCTAAAATTGTAATTTATGTGAAAAGGTAGCTGTAGTTGCAGTGATACTGAGATGTGCTGGGATCAGCAGGTTAGTCTCCAAGCTGTCTTCAGAAGTAGTAATTCCACAGTGTTTCAGCTTTGTGAACAAAGCTGCATTAAGAAATTCGTAAAGGCAGGTTGCTGCAAGTGGCAGAATTAATGGAGGTTTTCCAGCATGCATATCTCTTCCCCCTCTGCAGTGACACTTTCTCCCCTGTGTCACCCTTGTCCCATCCCCCTCAGCCAGCAGAGCAGAACAGCATGCTTTGGCTCACCGGGGAGATGATGTTGAGGCTGGCCAGCATTTTATACTGGTTGGCTAGTGGCTATCTGCTCGACAAATTCAAAATGGGTGAGTTCTGCCTGCTATTCCCTCATTTACCCAGGTGCCAGTTTTCACAACAATTTGTGGGAATCGGTATATTGAGATATACTGAGAGTTGTTTGAGTTGGTACGTTGAGATTTCTACCTGTCTGTTGTATTTGACTGAAATGGACCAACCAATCCGAAAGGGATTGGCACAGGGAGAGATGGCAAACAGTGCAATTGCAAAAGCTTCTTTTGTTAGGAAGAACGGCTAAAAATACAGCACGGTTTTTATTTTAAATAATACTTATTGTTCTCTTTATAGCATTTCTGGGGTTTGCAGATAGTCCTACAGATGTATGTTGCAAATATGAATTGATTGTATGCAGTAAATCAGTTTTCAGTTTACAGAGAAACACATCATCTAATTAGAGTGACAATGATCTTTCAGGGGTCTTCTATAAGCCAAGTATCACTGAATACATGCCTGGTCGTGGAAATTTAATTTGTCTCCTTTGTGAAGGTCCCCCTGTCCTGAGATGTAAAATATTCTTTCCCCTGCCCTGCATGTTTAATATGCTTTCTGTGAAAATGGCCTCTCTTCAATGGGTGTAAGGCAAATGCCCCTGTGTTTCAAACATACCTAAAATTAAAAAAAACCACCATTTAAAAAACACAGATATAATCTCTCCAGTTCATGTTTTCAAAGAGTACCAAATTTCCACCAAAATACGTTATCCTCCGGTTCACGTTCTTGGTGTTTGGGCAGTAAAGATTTTGTTATGCCTTGCTTTGGCTCTTAGATTTGGAATGAATGTTGTTTCAAATAGGGTGCTACAACATACATCAAAATGAGTGCTCACCGTGTGTACTTTAAGTGCCGAGGAATGAAGGATAGTTCATTGTTCACGATTTTCTCTGGTCTCAGCTGCTCAGGGATAGCTGCTCTGTTACGCCTTGGTGTCCCTCTGTCTGTTTTATGCCGCTTTTATTTTTCCTGTTGCCTTTTGCTGTCTCAGGTGTCAAAAGTGAAGCTCAGCACAGCTAAGGTCAGCACACCCGAGGTGCCTTATTCAGGGCAGAATTAAGGTCAGGGGCTACTATTTGAAAATTGATTAACTTGAGTGATTGGGACAGCGGTAATTTACAGACTAACACTTGCAAGAGATCAAGATCTCTCTCTGGTTTTGTTTTGTGAACATGTTGATGTAGCTCCAGAGCTTCGTTATACTCCTCACCCTACATACCTAATCTGGCAGGTAGAGGCACACCCCGCGTTTGTTATAAATCACTGTTTGTTGTTTCTGACTGTTAATATTTTTGGTTTTCTTCCGTGCATATAAAAACTCAGTGTACCTGTGTCTAGAACAAAGTGATGTGCAAACAAGCTCATGCAGTGCAAATGAGCATAAACGAGCTAACTTGTGGCAAAATACATACTAATAAAGTGTAGGTACCCAGGCTGGTTAGTTGCCGCATTAGTATTGCATTTCTAATGCATGTTTCTATTCTGTGCACTCTGAAGTTCACAGCTTGGCTTGTAGCAAGAACGCTTTGTATTGGGGGGGATCTCGATAAGCCTGAGTAGTATAATTATCTTTTTAATTTTTAACAGAAATGTGAGTTTACAATTTTAGAGAAACAATTTAACCTGAACAAAAGCCAATGAGTAGACTGAAATGTTGCCTGCTGCTTTCCCATTGCTCCTTCCCTTAGGTGGTTTTCCCTTTCTTCTTTCTTCTTCTGCATAACATAATACTCAGCTGCACGTCTAGCTTTTCTTTCCCAGGCTAACTTCGTTTTGCAGATCTCTAAACGTTTCCTTCTGGGGAAATTTGCCTAGGAAATCTCTCTTCTCCCTCCGTTTTCCTCTTTTTTTTTTTTGCCTTGGCAGTGTTGGATGTCAGAGCATGTGGATTGGAAGGGCCTCAGAAGTATTCCTGCATGGAGTTTGCTCTTCATGTGTTTCAGAGCAGTTTGGGATTTCTGCGGTTTGTAACGCTGAGCAGTGTGAAGCCTGGGCTGCCATAAGGGCTTGCCAGATGCCGTAGGAGGCCTCGTGTGGTTTCACACCGCTCCTACCGAGCTGAAGAGGGGTCTGCGGAGCCCCTTGCTCTGCCCGGCGTCCCGCCGTGGCCCGGCTCGGGGAGCGCTGGGCTGGGTCAGGGTGCCTGCCCGCAGGAGACGCTAGGGTTCCCGCGGTGCCGCTGCCTGCCCGCAGGACGGCAGAGGCCGGTGGGCTTTGCCTCTGACACGCAGCACAGCCGGCAGCAGGCCTGGCCCCCTTGATTCTCGCCGCTCCCTCCCTGCCCGCCCCGCTGCGCGGCTCGGGCTCGTCCGCACGCACGACCGTCTCTCTTGCTGCATCGTTTTGCTAATACTTCCTGCATGCTATAATCTGCCACTTACTTTTTAAAGACAGGCACATTCAGACCTTGACTTCATAATCTCTTTGTCTCCCTCCCTCCCTCTCTCTCTGTCTCTTCTCTTTCTCCCTCTCTCCACTTTCACTAAAACCCCTTCCCAATAGGCCCGAACCGAGCCTGCAGGTTGGCCCTTCGTGTCTCTCGCGCCTCCTGTGTCCCCACAGACAAAAGTGGCGGCCCCCTATGCAGCGTCGCAGCCGTCCCCCCCGCTCCCCCCACCGCCTCCCCCGCCCCCCCCACCTCCGCCCCCCCCGCCGCCCCCGCCGCCCCCGCTTCCCAGCCAGGCCGCCCCCTCTGCCGGCTCGCCCGCCACCATGTTCGTCAAGTACAGCACCATCACCAGGCTGCAGAACGCAGCCCAGCACGGCGGGCCTTTCGCCAAGGCCCCTGGCCCCCAGCAGGCCCCCCCGCCCCCCCCGCCTGCCGGCAAGCCCCACATCCTGGTGCCCCCCAACGGCGTCATGCCGCCTCCCCCCCCTCCGCCACCTCCCCCCACGCCGGGCTCGGCCATGGCACAGCTGAAGCCGGCGCCCTGCGCCCCCTCGGTGCCACAGTTCACCCCTCCACCCCCGCCTCCCAAAATCCATCAAGTGCAACCAAATATAAGCCAGGCCGCTGCTGCCACTGCCTCCCCACTGCCCCCACCTCCTCCCCCCGTGCCTGCCCCACCACCGCCCCAGGCACCCCCAAAGCCCCTCATGACAGCTCTCCCCACTCAGCCTGGCGGGAAGGCAGCGTCGCCGGGGGGCACACATGTCACACCCTCTGGGCCCGCTCCCTTGCCCCCACTCATAAAGAAACAGCCAAGCATCACCTCTCCCCAGGTGCCCCCCCTGTCCCCAGCCCCTCCTGGCCTCACTCCCCCCCCCACTTTCCCAAAGCAGCAGACCTTCTCCGTGAAGCCCCCTCCGTCCCCTCAGTCCCCGGTGCCATCGGTGGTGAAGCAGATAGCCAGCCAGTTCCCACCTCCTCCCACCCCACCTGCCACCGAGCCCCAGCCTCTAAAGCCCCTTCCGCTGAGCGTGGCTCCGCAGTCACCTCCGGCAGTGAAGGCAAAGCCCAAGTGGCAACCCGTTGCTGTTCCCTCACCTGATTTCCCCCCTCCTCCGCCAGAGAGCAGTTTAGTGTTTCCTCCTCCACCTCCTTCCCCAGCTACCTCTGCAGGTTCTCCCCCCCCTGACAAATCAGGGTCTCCAGTCAAAAAGACCAGCAAGACATCAAGCCCAGGAGGGAAGAAACCGCCTCCAACACCTCAGCGAAACTCTAGCATCAAGTCCACCAGCTCCACTGAGTACCACGAGTCCAAGAGACCTTCAGTGGACCGCCTTGTCAGCAAATTTGCACACCCACCGGAGCCATCGGGGTCTCCTTCCAAGGAGTCCTCACCTCCTGCAGCCCCTCCAAAGCCGGGAAAGCTCAACCTTTCTGGGGTGAGCCTGCCGATCGTCCTTCCGCAAGGAGGGATCCCAGCCAAGGCTCCTGCCCTGGGTGTGGCTGGGAAGGAACCTGTGGTCGAATTCCCTTCGCCACCATCAGATTCAGACTTTCCACCACCACCACCTGAAATAGATCTTCCTCTCCCACCAGTTGAGATCCCATCCGTGTTTTCAGGCAGCACCTCCCCAAAAGTCGCTGTCGTCAATCCTCAGCCTCAGGCGTGGTCAAAACCATCCGTGAAGAAAGCCCCGCCGCCCACGCGTCCCAAGCGGAATGACAGCACTCGGCTGACGCAGGCCGATGTGGCAGAGCCACCAGCGTCAGCCGGCCCCCAAGTGCCCACTTCGCCCAAGTCCAGCCTTAGCGTTCAGCCGGGATTCCTGGCAGACCTCAACCGGACGCTGCAGCGGAAATCCATCACCCGGCACGGCTCCCTCTCATCTGCACGCGTGTCCCGAGCCGAGCCCACGGCCACCATGGACGACATGGCCTTGCCCCCGCCCCCACCTGAGCTGTTGGCCGACCAGCAGAAGACGAGCAGCTTTGGGGGCAGCCACATATCCGGCTATGCAACGTTACGGAGGGGGCCGCCCCCCGCGCCCCCCAAAAGGGATCAAAACACCAAGCTGTCACGGGACTGGTAGCCAGTCCCCAGGGCTGGTGCTTCAGTGACTCGCGAGCTGCTCCGCGATCGGCCAGCCCGCGACGGTGCGTGCCTGGAGAGAGCGCGGGGACCTGGACGGTAGCTCCATCACAAGAGGTGATCTCATGCTGTAGCTAAGGCTAAATGTAGAGACGTTCCCCTTTCATGGCTAGGCCAAAAAGTTGGGGGCTTGAGGCAGGGGGGTTGTTATTTTATTGGGGGAGGGGGCAGAGAAGCATCGACTTATCCTTTCAATTTCTTTTACCCTTCATATGGATTGGACCAAAAATCCTTTTTTCTTACTTTTTCTGCATTTGGGGGGAAGATGATTTTTTGTAGTGTCTGTCCATGTGAGACATGTTCGTGCATGTATTATAAATGTAGGTATATAATATATTGTGATATATTTCGTCGCAATTATAGAAGATAACCAGAATGTTTTTGTAGAGCCGTATTTATTGTTTCAGTCACTACGTTATCAGGAATGGGACTCTGTAACCAGTCAAATTTTAACATTAAGATGAAGATGTAGGGGGCACTTTAAAGAAAAGAAGAGAAAACACACCACAAACCTCTTTTGGCAGTTTGTGACGGGTAAATGGTGCAGAGCTGAGGCGTTCTGCTGGTAACTGTACATTGGTCATTGATTGATTGAAAAATACAGATGCAACGTACCAAAACATTCTGGTCGCAATACTACTGAAAATGAGTGAGTAAGAAAATAGATTATCTATAATGGGCTGGAGTGAAATATATTTATACTATGAAGAGCCTCCCCCTCCCTCCCAGGTAGTTTAAAAATATACACTATGGCAAATTAATACCAAGTTCTTTGTCTGTGTGGTAAATAGGATAAATATATATTATTCCAATCCATTATGCATTCTAACTTTATGCTAGGCTTGATCATTTGTTTTTATGGCTCGAGTATTTGTGTTAACCCCTTTTGAAAGCTGCCAGAACTCCTGCAATCAATGCTGACCCACAAGGCTGACCCACGGTGAAACATCACTTGTTACGTATGCTTCTTTTCCCGAATGAACAGGTAGGTTTCTGTAGAGAGCATTATGTTCTCACACAGACATACACAACGTACAGTCTCACTTTGTTCGTGCCTGATAAGATGTATTATCTTCACAAAAGCAAATGTTGGGAAAATGTTTACAGAAAGCGTTGTTTGTAATTCATTAGAAACTGGCAGGAAACTTTCCCTTCTGGAAAGCAAGAAGGGAACAGTAATTTCAGTCCGAGCATAGCTGGAATTCTCTTTTCTTTGACCTGCCAGAGACTGTGACCAATGCATAAACCTATTAATTATGAAGTTGCACTTCTAGCAGTCAAGGGAGATGACTGGGGGAAAAAAATTGAGGCAATAACATTTGCTAATAATTTAATTTAACAGGCCCTATTAGCAAGAAATAGACTATCATATTTGGGTTGTTTATTTATTTGCCACCAATTTACAATCAATCACCAGATCAAAATACTAGAGACCTTTTTCTTGTACTTCAGTAGTTTGTACAGTCTTACCCACATATCGGGCGTCGTGTAAAGGTAGTGTAGTTAGCATAAGTGGTCTTGTGTATCATGCATGTTCAGTACAGGGTAGTGGTACACAATCTTTGTAAAGTAATTAAAATACTTGGGCTGTACCTACCCCATCCTCAGTTGTTACAGCGTCCCTGATGGTCGCTACAGGAATACTGTCCAGGCTCGGATGGCAAATGGTTTTACTCTTTGTTTCCCTTTTCTCCAAAAGCAGATTTTAAATGCTTTCCTTTCCCCAAAGAAAGAAACAAAGGAATAGCTTGACTTGACAGTATCTTCATATGTGTAAAATAGATGGAAACTAATCTCTCATTAGAGCAAAATAGTTGTAATTCAAGCTGATAGAGCTAAGAAATATTGTGACAGTGTCCCCCATTCCTTTTTTTTATAAAGTGTTTTTAAAAAATCCAAATAATAAAGTAAATGTCTTTGTGAATAATTTATGAATAGGAAAAAAGTTTTGCCGATTAGAGAGAAAAAATGACACATCTATAATTATATAGTTTTAAATAAGTGCATCATGAAAAGAGAAAAAAAAGAATGGTGCTGTCTCTGCTGACCTGTTTCATATGATTTTTTTAAATCTCTTTCAGCGCCTCTGGAAATTGTTCTAATATATCAGACTAGTTTTTTTGAGCAATAAGAATATACCATTGTGTGCATTTTTAAAGCACTGCTGTGGAAAGGCACTTTTTTGTATCTTTCAAATTGTTCACAAAGTTTTATTTCTACTATTTTTGTGCTTATAAAGTGTCCTTAAAAGCATTTGCATTGTTGATTTTAAGTATGCTCAGTGTAGCTGGCCAATAACTTCATAGGAAGATTGTTAAGCTACACTGCAATTCATGGGTGCTGTAATTTTCTACGTTGGTCCTCCTGCTGCTTTGTACTGTATGGAGCCCCTGGGGCTCACGCCTGCCAGTGGAGCAAAAGGAGCACAGGCACGGCCGTAACTCCCAGCCCTTACTGACGACAGGTAAGCGAACTCTCTGCGACTCGTTGGCAAGGTGCATCTGGGCTGACGCAGCGCACGCTCCCAGACAAGAGCACCGGGGAACTGTGCTTGCCCCATCCTGCTTTACTTCCCCCCAAAACAGCTCCACTGGTATGTGTCAGTTCCAGCCCTCTTGCTTGTGTTCGTTCCGTGCGGGTACCTCTGGGATCTGCTCTTGGCAGAGGAATGTTTTGAGTGCAATTTCTTCAGAGGCATTTGAGCTTTGTTCTCATTTTCCTGTGCCCAAATTTGTTTACCCCATATCTCCCGCTAGGCAATGCATCCATGCTTACTGCTGCAGGCCACTGAACAGAGTGGGAGACGGAGGTGTAACTCCAGGTTTGCAGCAAAAGGAATGGCTGTCAGCAAAGGTGGCAGCCTGTATTCCTTCTTTTACAGCTTCCTAAGTCAGTAGCGATGCAAAAATGTAACGCGTGGCTGCAACTTGTCCTCTCAGCCGAACACTGAAATTTGGCTACAGAGTGGTTCAGACAACCTGGTGGCCTTTTCAGCTTATGAGACTCCTCATTGTAACTTGCTTTTCCAGTGTATTTACTGTTTTTGTGGCAGTAAATATTTATGCCTTATTTGCAAGTTAGTTGTTTTTTCCCCTTGAATGCTGGTCTCAAAATGGGATGACTGTATCTGTTAAGATCCTAAAACAAAGGAGCCAGATCTCAGACACACAGTGAGAAGCTTGCTGCTACAAACGCTGTCTGAAATCCTTTAGGCGCTTATTCAAAGGAGCGGGTGAGAGCTGAGCTTTCATACTCTGGACACAAAGAGAGCAGCTGCTTTGATGCCAAGGTAGGGATAGAGTACAGGAGCCTTTGACGCCTGTTAAGGCATGTGGCAGGGAAAGCCCTGCTGCTGCGGGAGCAGCTGAGAGCGCACGGCTGCGCCCTTCGCCCCGGTCCAGGGCTGCCCCTCGGTTCCCAGCTGCCAAGCAGCGGTAGCCCCTGCCCGCGTGGGCAGCGGGGCCCTGGTCGGCCCGCAGAGAGGGGTTTCCCTGTACATGCAGCACCAGTGTAAAGGCAGGGAGCTAGTCCTCTCTAATACTTCAGCTGTAATTTGCCTCCTGCAGAATTGCTTTGAAAGGGAAAACTAGGCTTCTCATAGCTGCGCTCATCTTAGAAGATTTAAAAAAAACCCACAACTTCTGAGCAAGTGGTTCTAAACAAATCACAGGCAAGATGCTGGGGGTGGGGGGGGAGGCTGTTCTGTTCTGTTTTTTAAACCCTGCGTTTGGGGGAGGAGGTGTAGGCACAGGTTCCATCAAAAAAAAAAAAAAATAAGTCCCAGTTATTTTCCTTGGAAGGGGAAAGCTCCTGCTCCCAGCTGTGCAGTGGCTCCTCTCCCCAACTTACTGTGCAAGTTCCTGCAGGGCAACAGTGAGCAAGGGAGGAGGCATCAAGGAAACAAAGTGAAGGTACCTGAGTCTCTTTGGTTTCAGGACTGATGGGAGAGGGAGCAGTTTTTTTAAACAAGTGCATTTTAAGAATTACTATTCTGGACTCTCACATTAAGAGAGTTTCTTATTTCTTCTTTTTGTGCCCTTAGGCAACCAGATAGCACAAATTAGTTCAGAGATAAAGTAAAGTATGCTAGTTTTGCTCTGGGTTAAAATTATTTTTTCCCACAGTTAAAGGAACCAAAAGTGCTGTTTCAGCAGCAGAAGAGGAAAAAGAAAATTTTTCTGCTTATTACAGAAAATGGCACAGAACCAAATTGTTTTACTTCAGTGGTGCTATTGCAGGTAAAATTGTTTCTTATTCAAAATATGATTATAAGTGGGTCTACATGACTACTACTACAAATGCCAAGTCATGTTAAAATCAGTCACATTGCCTTGATTAATAGGGGCATTGTGTGGATTGTTGGCTCTAACTATGGCTGGGGAACATCTCTTGTGTTAGAGAATCAGATTTACCCATTGAAAATGTTGTTAACTTAAACAGAGCCAAACTCTTCTCAGCTCAGAGCTGTATTTGTGTTTTCATTTGATCTCTCACCCACAGAATTTCCAAGATTTGACTTGCTTCCTGTTTGTTAGCATTTACGTTTAAGTAGTGGCAGAGGTTTATAAAGGCATTTTCTGTTTGGTACATGTGTGTGTGACTCCCACCTGGTCAGCGTATATGCTTTCCTGGAGTTTCGTCTCTGACCAAACACAAAAGCAACATAAACTCCTGACATAAGGTAGTGCGGCTACAGCCAGAATGTGTGGGTGGTTTTTTTTTTTTTTTTTTCCTTTGTGAAGCTAAGGGTGTAGGTTACATACTTCTTCCAACATACAACTTCTTCCTAATCTTTCCAGGGGAGGGGGAGGCAGTGTTTCCCCACAGCCCAGGACAGCCTCAGCTGTGATTCCTGTTAAGCTTTACAGTCCCTCGCTCACGTTAGAGGGGAGCCTCAAACGAGAGAGGATTTAACACTACAGGGGATAGCTTGTCTTAGATGTTTCTGTAATGTGTGTGGGGGAGAGCTGTTAAGTTTTTATTTGGGAACTGTAAGTTATCATAAATGGAATCCTTTTCCTTTCTGAACTTTTTTTCCTTCAATTAATTAAAAAAAAATCCCATGAAGAATGACAAAACCAGCATTATATCACAGGGGTAAGCACTAATATTATTATGAGCTAATGAGTTAGTTAGTTACAGGCTTTGTCTACAGTTTTGAAAAGTTTAAGGCACTAAATTGCAAATAAGGTGACAATACATGCTTGTCCTTCACAATGTAAGTTAAAGTAATTGCCACTAATATGGGGAAAAAATAACGATTTGTGTTGATTGCTATTTGGTGTGCTGAGGCACAAAACAGGGAAGGGTTCAGTGAACTGTGTTCATCAGAATTGGGCATCTTTGAGGGAAGAGAGGAAGTCGGACAGGAGGAACGGGAACTGGTGCTGTGCGCAGTCCCCCACGGTGGGGGTTTAGTGAGGGAATGAGGGAGAAGAAACTTCAGCGACTGGGTTTGTGGAACTGCCTCAGTGAAGGTTTAAAGGCAACGTGCCCTCTAGGAGATTTAGGAATTGAACCAACTATTCCCTATTCCCTCCTGGGGAAAGTAATTTCCTCTCATCTTTCTAGCTGTGGGAATTTCACTGCTGGCTGTCAAAGATGCATTCAGAGCTAAATTCCAGGTACGCAGATGTGCTTGCAGGGTCTCTCCTGAGGCAAGCAGCCGGGAGCTGAAGTGCTGCTGATCTGCAGCAGCTGTTTGGCAAGAGCAGGGCTGCACTGCTGGACATTGCGCATCTCTGCCCTTGACTAACCACCCCGATAACTCTGGGTACATATTGGGCTGGGGTGGGGCGAAGGACAGTTCAGCCAAAAAAAAAAAAAAAAAAGAAAAAGAAAAAGAAAAACCTAGAAATGTCCCACCTTTGGCATTTCTTACCTGTGCCAGAGGCTCCCTTCTGCTGATTTGGTGCAGAACTATAAAGCTTGTGCTTTAAGAAGGAAAACTAAATGCTTTGTCACAAGTTATAATTGCAAATCTTAGGTCTCCTTCTAGCAGTCTGCCATGGACCAGAAATTAAACTGGAGCAAGCAGTTTGTTTTATGGCTTAGACTAATTGTTAGCAGCCACTGGTGATGTCCTGTATAATACTGGGGATGCAAATGTAAGGAAAAAAAAAATGTCATTGCAATGATGATTTGTTCGTGCAGCAAACTTGTGCTGAGTGCTGTAAATACATTCATGTTTACTGCTTTAAAAAGAAAATTGCACATTTTATCTTTCAGTGGGATTGCCTCCCCTCTTCTTCCCTTTCCAAAAAGAAAATCAAAGCTCTTTTAGACTGACAGCTTCAGGTTGGGGGGGAGCTTTGCCATATTATAAATATATATAAATATATGTATAAATATACTTTTTTAAGCATGGGAGAGGACAAAAGAATACTACATTATAAAGTACCCAATATAGATCGTTATACAATGGAATATGCACAACTCAATAAAGATGTAGTTGAATTTAATAATTTGTTTTAATCCTCTGTCTTGCCCTTTTCCTTTTTCACGAATTCAGAACATGCAGTGTGTTCTCAAGCCACCAGCGGTCTCTTTAGGGATTAAATATCTGAAGGCCCAAAGTATAGGTTGCCATTTATTTGCTCACTCTCAGTAAAATTGCTTTCTATTGTTCCTTTGTACAGTTTTTTCCAGTGGGTCAGAGCTGGCCCTACCAGTAACATGGGGTACACCGATTACAGGTCTAGAGGACCCAGTGTGAAGGCTTGCCTTTTCCATCCACCTCTTCCCCAGGCGTGCAGGGCCCTGACATGTTTTGTACAGCTCTACTCATGCAAGAACAGCGGATGCGTGGTAAGTGCTTGTGCAGCCCCTCTGCGGTGCACTGTAGGGAACCAGGCACTGTTCCCCCATCCCTGGGGGTGCTCACGGGCTAGCAGTGCATCTGAAACTATCAGTCAAAACTCAGCTTTTACAGGCGGAATTTGAAAGTTAGGATTACAGGAACTCCGACTGGAATTACTGATTCTGTATGGCGTTCGCTCTGAGAGGCAGTGCGGTACCTGGGCTTGCCCCGACCGTGTGTTAGTCTCTCTGCCTCCAGCCAAAAGGCGGAATGCCACCCTTGGGAAGCTGTGGCTGTAGCGCATGCTGTCACAGCTCAGTGAATAGATGCCACCCCACGAGCACAGCTGTCCACACTCCGAGGTGATGGGGCACATAGAGGACACAGTGAGTGTCCTGGCCCAGGGCAGGCAAGTCACCGCTGAAGGAAGCAGCTCTTTCCCTCCTGCAGGCACAGAGCAGGTGAGCTGTGCAGAACCCTCCTTGGGAAAGGAGAGGGAGAGCAGCCCTCCAGCTGGCTGAGATGAATTCGAGCCAGAAGCGGGCACCACCGGACAGCAGCTCAGAGCTGTGAATGCAGTGTAGGCAGCCTGCACTGGGAGGAGGAGCACTGCATCCCAGCAGTGGAGAGTACAGGAACTGAGCAGTAGTATAAAAGCAGGGAGAGGAGCTGCCAAAGACAGCAGCCTGGATGCCAATGACCGTACCTGTGCTGGGGGAAGCGCCGGGCTCACAGCATCTCTGTCACAGGGGGCTCCTGCACACACAGGCACCTACCCCAGTCCTCACTGTGCTGGAAAGGCTGTAGAAGAGGAGGTAAGTGACGCAGCGGTGGCACACTCACAGAACACGTAGTGTGTGCTTTGTTCTTTTTATTTAGGGCTTGTAACAAGAGGGTTTAGTACACAGCAACAGTTAATTCCAAGTACAATTAAAAAATTTAAAAATTGGGTTTTGCACTCACTGGAAGGTGGTTCAAATGGCACACACAATAAAACGTTACTGGCGGCACACAGCTCCCCGGAGTCCTGCAGGCTTGGTCATCAGCATTTACAGTGGGCTCTGCACACATCCACTGCATCAGCAGTACCAGAATCAAAAGCACAAGAGTGCTTCTCCTCTGACCATAAACCAAAGGGGGGGGAGGGTTCTGCTTTCAGAAAAAACTGCATGGACAAAATCCATGTTAGACACTGACATTTCCAGAGAATTCATAGAAATTACTTGTCCATGCAAGTTGCAAAAGACACTTTTTCAAATGTGAAAAGAAGCACTTGTTCTTTACAAAAAAAACTCAGACATGTCAGCACTTTAGCAAGGCTCTGTAATGGAAATGAATTTGTACACAGCTCTTCCTTATTAGTCAATAGTGGTAGGATTTTCTGAGGTTTTAAGAGAAACAGGAACAAATGCACTGCACACATTCCAGCAGAGTCACCGTGTAGGTGTTCAACAAGTTGCTGGGTGTAGGCTTACCTCTGGACAACAGGCTGCTGCTGACTTTACCCTTTTGTAACACGTGCCTAGTAATAAGCAAAGGTGCAAATAAAATCAGCGCGTTCAGAGTACCAAAGAAAAGCCACTTTCTGCATTTGCAGGAAGTTGCACAAAACACATACTGGGTTTTTCTAACAAAAGCAGCAGAACACCATAGTCGGTGAATTACTCTTTGCACCAGCAGTTGGCAAACTTTGGCCACATCAAGCTTTCAGCAACCTTCCCAAGGACACGAGGTGATGGTCCCTCTGTTCTTGCAGTTTCAAAATCAAAAAGTAGAGCAATAGGACTGTAACTACACACTGACTTCAGCAAAGACTATTCCCCCTTGCACTATTTTCACCTCTGTCTAAGCATTTCACCCACAAAATGTGGCTGTGCCTAAAACTGAGCGGTGCCAAAGCGTGGGGAAGGTGGAGACTACACCTGCAAGCAACAGTAAATTCTAGAAAAACTGGTTCCCCATAAGCTATATGCCATTGGGCTACCTGTGAGTTTGCAACACTCTCTAAGACCAAATAATATGGATTAAGTAAAATGTTTGCCTTTGTGAATGCAACAGCTCTGCACATTTCTCGCTGCCACTGCTGTCAGCACAGGCACTAAAGCCTCCCTCTATGGGTTATGCATGTTTTCTAAAATGCTGCAGTGCTCAAACAGAGAGTCTAAAAGCTAAAAGCAAGTAACCACAGCTCCATGGTCTTACTAACAGCATCCTCTAGCTACTCCCAACAAGTTGCCCTGCAGAATACACACTCTACCTATTTCACAAGATGTCCCATCCCACTTGGAGGGGGGGGGGGGGGGGGGGGGAAAAAAAAAAAAAAAAAAACCTCTGGGAAGAGAAGCCCTGTAAAGGCCCCCAGCTTACATACCCAGCATGAAGTCTTGTCCTTTCTGTACAGGAAAAAGTCAAAGGTTCCCTTTTAAGCCAGAAGCCCAGAGACGTAGGTAAAAACGAGATCCCATTGCCAGAGCCTGGGCACAGCCACAGCGCTCACTAGGAAGTGGTGGAAGGGCACAGCGCTAACTCGGCACCCAGTGTGCAAGTGGGAGACGCCACAGAAGTGCAACCTGCAGCAGTGCACAAACCTACTGCCTCCAGCCTCGGACATGCAGCCCAGCCAGGCAGCAGCCCCTGCCAGAAAAGGAGAGTCAGTCCTGCTGCTGCAAGTCATGCCTGATGGAGAAAGCCCTACATAAAAGTGCAGTCTGCCCCTTTGCCAGTGCTGGGCTATGGCACCAGGGCAAGACTGCTCCTGCCTCTGCTGCAACAGCCAGTGAGGGACACCCCCCCCCCCCCCCCCAAAAAAAAATGGAAAAAAAAAGAAAAAAAAGAAAGGAAAAAAAAAAAAAAAAAAAAGAAAAAGCAAGACACAGCCTCACCCTCCTCTGTTAACCTGAAACAGAGACACCAAAACAACCTCTTCCTGCACTCCCTGGGGACAGCATGGGCCTGCCCTTGGCACAGGCACATGGCAGAGCAGACAGCTGGTGGTTAGTAGCATTGTCCCTGGGCCTGGAGCAGGGAAGAACTCTGCTACAAGAAACCAAAGCAAAGTACATATGCGGCTAGAGACTCCTGCCGCGTTTCTGTGCACACTGAAAACAGCTGGCTGGGCTAAGGCAGCACTCAGTAAGGGCGAAACATGCATTTTGGCTGTACAGCACTCTGGGCTAGTCTGGTGCGTCTCCTCCCCCCCCCCCCCCCCCCCAAAAACCCCGCCTTGCACATGCACACTCCCCCCCTGCGCTACTCCACACCCTACAATGCTGAACCCCTCCAGCTGTGACAGCAGGACTCAAGGAGGAAAAGTTTTTGCATCTATTTGAAATACTGAGGGCCTCCCCCCCCCCCACCCCCCAACTTCCCCACCCCTTTTTTAAAGTAAACCTGTAAATAAAAAGGGGAAAAGAAGGGTGGGTGGAGTGTTGTGGTTTTTTTGAGGAGGAGAATTACAAGCAACAAAACTAAAAACACAACCCTCACTATCATGCAGTCTATGTAACATTAATATACAAAGCCTGATTACTTTGGGCTGGTCTATGATCGTTAATATCAACTTGTTCCCAGACAACCTACAGACTCAAAACTGTCAGAAATTAAAAAAGTATGCGTAAACCTCAACAAATGTCTTTACATTAATACTGCATAATAAGCATAAAACCAGCAGGCGGTGACCAAAAAAATTGCATCCACAGTAGTTCTTGCAGGATTTAAACAAAACAAAACAACCACCATGTGCCAGCAGGGACAAAACACTGTCCCATAAACCAAAGCCAGTTAGTCAAGGCGCTTCACACGTTCCATTTTCAAGGGTCTGCAGCCTTGCCCGCTATGCTGAGCGCTGGTAAGCATTCAGCACTTTCTGGGCTTACAATCCTCCGCTCTGGCAGAAAACTTTGCAAGATGGAGAAGGGAAAAAAACAAAACAAAACAAAACAAAACAAAAAAAACCCCACACACAGTTTAATGACAATTAAGGATACAGGCATGTATCACACACCAATGGACATGCACACTGTCACCACCCACCAGTCAGAAATAGTCAAGCGCATGCTCTTAGAGCACCTGTGAGTTAAACATGCGTTTCACTAATGCAATACCTCCCACCTGGGTTTGGCTGAGCATGGGTGCACAGACCTAGAGTGAGCAGGATTAGTTGATGAACTGTAACTCATTAAGCGGCTCTAACTTGACACATTTGCTCACATACTCATGTCACTCTATGCACAGTCATCTTTGCCACAAATACACCCATGGCTGGAGAAGCAGGGAAATGCTGACAGTCCTGGCACACATAGCCACCTCGCAAGCACTGAAAAATTGTGTAACACTGCTGCATTTCAGTCACCCTGGGCTCTAGCCTGGCTGCAAGCACCACCCGGCTGCACAAAATGTGGAGACCTGCCCTCTGTTAGAAACAGTCATTCAAGCCCCTCTAAACCAGTTTTCCCAGGTAACGCTCCCAGAGGAACAAAGGGCTAAGCAACCTGAACATGGCTGCTTCTGGTAGTTCTGCTGGTCTACAAAAGCCTTCTCAGAGGGAGGCAGAAAGTACCAGTTCTGACTAACATTCATCCCAAATGATGCTGCTACCTTCCAGAAAGAAGACGAGTGTCTTGGCTACACAGCTATGTGCTGAGCAGGGTAAGTGGCTGCTAGCCTTGCACCACTTCCTTCAAAGTCATAGCTAGTGCGGGCTTTAACCAAACTGGTTCCTTGCACAGGCATTACACGCGCTCTTCCTGCAGGCTCACCCCAGGTTATGAGACTCATCCATATCCCACAGAAACACACCTGGGATTGTTTCTTTCCTCCTTCTTCCCCCTTGACCAGCTGTGGCTCCTCCCTGCCCAAGTTTGCACCAAACCTGCACCTCTGGCCTGGCAGCACACTAGTTACCAAGTCAGGGGATTGGGTCAATTCCCTGCATCTTTGCCAGTAACATCACAAACTCAGCCTCCAGGTAGTTCTCTTCACCACTCTGTTTCACGCACAGGCCTCAGAAGACAGCTGCAGCATTAGAGAGACTGTGACAAGCTACTGTTGGTACCAGCCACAACTGAGACAGGAAGCAGTCAAACATTGTCCAGGAAGATGCCCTGGCCCAGAAGCCTCTCACAATGGAAGATCCAGCCAAATCTGCAGGCCACTAGGTTTAATGCATTCATTCTGTTAATGCATGACATTAACCCAAAGAGAGCGTTATGTCCTTCCAAAAGGCAGACTAGTGCAGCCATCGCTTAACACTGATCTGCTAGATAGAACCAGAGTGGAGTATTTTTAACTGAGACTAGATTAAAAAGCAAACGATCAACAGAAGGGGCTACAGAGCCTTCACTTGGTATTACTCCACCCCACATCCATCAGTACAGTTCAAAGTATCTATTTCTTCATAACAATGGAGAGGGCTGGGGGAAGAGCTAAGACTACTACTAGTTACTGCTTGGATTTCCATGGGAAACCAGTACACACAACAGCCCTTTAAACTTCCACTGAAGAGATTTTGGCAACAGACTTGAAGACGACAATTGCCGTTTGTCCTGCCTCTGCACAGGGCTCTCACAGTACATATGCAAATCTAGTCATCAAGTACAAAATAGCCAATTTACAATACCTGATTGGTTTTTTTTTTTTTTAAGATTATATTGTGCATAAGACTAAAGTTGGGGGTAAGTTGCTCTAGTGCAAGCAGGCGTGAGTAGATTTGAACCTCAGATCACAGCCCCTAGAGTTTATCCTCAGACCCCAGGAGGACCTGTAAACTTCATTTCCCCTTCACCGTCAGCGGCATCAGTGAGTTCTGTTTAACCCATCAGCACCCACAGCTGGGAGCCTGCAGCGGAGAGGAGCACATTTACCTCAGTGCATAACAAAAAACAAACCTGTGGCATTCAAAAGATGAGGAAATGGGGATGGGTGTCCTCTGGGCTGCAGCCATCTTAATTGTCTAAACTGAAAGGTGAATGAATCAAAGCCAGCTCTGTGTGCCCCTGTGTCAGCCTACATGTGCAGAGCAGCTGCAGAGGTGCTTAGGCTAGAGACGTAAGGAACTATCTGGAAGTCAGATACACGAACAGCCTTGTGTACAAATCCGTGTTTGCTAGCACACGAGTGTTCTTCCAGCTGCACAGGAGTGTAGTGTAGAAACAGGGAGGAATGTCCACTGGCCAGGAACCCTTCATCACAAGCATCCAGGACATCCCGTGCGCCAGGCACTGCTGCCAAGGGTGGTACCACAAGGGCACACAGTATTCCTGAGACAGATCCCAGAGCCTGCCAGAAGAAGTCAGAATTTGGGTGAAGTATCAGCTACTCAACAAGTTTGTTACATCTGAATGGATCAGCTTAATTCAATGTCAGATGGCTCATGACAGCCACTGCTGGCAGCCGGAAGAGCCATTTGTTCAAACAACTCAAATCACTATTGTTTTATGATGGCAGGAAAAAAAAAAAAAAGAAACAAAGAGTGGTTGTTACAATTATCCTTCATTCAGTTATTTTGGATCGGGCCCCAGAGGCTGGTGGAGATCTGGGAAGCCCTGAGAGCTCCTGCAGCAGCAGGTGCAGTGCTCGGTCCTCTGGTGTTCACTCTGAGTAATGCATGATGGACTCCACATAGTTCCCTGGGAAGAGGCCTGTCACTCCATTCATGACCCCTTCATACCAGCCATCATCATTCTTCTTGATGACATAAATGATGGCACCTTCCTGAAATGAGAGCTCATCTTCCTTGTCCTTCGTGTAGTCATAAATCGCCACCACTAGGAAAGAACAGACAGAGAATGACTATTAGGAAAGGTACGGAGAGGAGGAGGAAAAACAACCGGTCAGATACAAACTTCTCCACATGCGAGACAATCTTGGAGAACTGCACTGCTTCACTTGTACGTGTGCACAATGACCAGCTCGGAGGGGCATTTTTTTCTAACCGCTTTTATAAAAAAGCTCATGCTTTGAAACACGTTATCCAAGATTACAAGACTCTCTACTACTAAATCCTCTGTTCTCATTATCTACATGCAATCAGGATCACACCAAATGCTCCCCCTCCAGACTCATCCGAGGGAAAACTTTACAAATAGATCATAAACATCTGGTGTGGAATGACAGAAGGAGGTTGTGTAACTCCCTGTGGCTGTGACCACTCAGACCAACTCCAAGATTCATGCATTAGATATGTGCAAAACCGGATCTCTGCAGAAGTCACACGTCAGCAGGAAAACACGGAAGAGGGAAAGTTATAAAAGCCTTTTTTGGATCACAGTAGGAATGAGCCAAGGCTCCACACTTGCATCTACCCTAGCTACCTCCACATTTAAGATCTGTAAAATGCACATGTGCAGTCCCAGTAGCTAGTAGTGACTCCTTGGGTTTATAGTACCAAGATAAGTGAATTCCAGTTGAGAACTGGGAGTAAGTAAGGTGGCTCTCTCAAACAAACTGTAGGCCTAACATATCAGGAAATTTTTCTTACAGCTGCAGAACAGTTTATGTTACTGAAGGCATGGAGGCTGCTTTGGAAAGTCAAAGAAATTGGACAAAGCACTGGCAAATATTAAGGAGAGTATTATCCTGAAATGGCAGAAAACAGACATCAACTTGACAGAAGAGTTTTTCCATCCGTAGCTCTCTGATTATGTGCACCATACAGAAGATTAGCTATGCCAGACTGAATACTACTTTCACAAATAGCATCAATCACTGCTTTGAGCACTTGGCAATGAAACATACAGCACTGCCCTTAAAACAAAATGTGTGTGGGACAGGGATCCTAAATCCTTGTACTGGGGACAGAAAGGAAGACACCCTAAACCAAACCAAGGGGAAAAAATTAACAGCATGTGTTCAGGAACACAGTGTCCAAGAGTCCTACTAAATTCATAATTTTTTTCAGAGGAAAAGATGAGGCTTCCTATCGAGGAAGCAAAGGTATCAATACAAATATTTACTATGGAAACCTGGCTCCTGAGGGGACTGTAAAGTAACATATACAAATCAAGACCAGTGGAGAATCTACATACGTAGAAGAAGATATTTAAAACAAGTGTCCAGAGCTGGAGATTTGTCTCATTTGTCCAGCGCATACTTAGAAAACCCATGTTGCTGGCTTTACATTCATACCAGTGTAGTTGTAAACTAATTCATTCTAACCAGTTTTAGACATGCCATTCTAAGGAAACAAAACATGAATGTGGAAATGAATAAAGAATTATCAGCCCTATATGAACATATGTGCAATTAAAGTCTTTCAAAATTCCTTTTTAACTGTTTTCTGTACCTGTTCATTTTAAAACATTTCTTTCTAGATTCATTGTGCTGCTGTTCTTCATTCTCTTGATTTACATGAAAATGCCTTACACATATACTAAGAATCTGAGGATCATGGTAACTTCCAATTCCTTTCTTTTTCATTTGCCAGAGTACTCCAGTCCCGTCTGATAAATACTGAATGCATTCATTGTTCCACGTTCACAAGTAGGAAACTTATCCTTCAGTTTGTGATGAAAATTTGCTGCTCTTTAAGCCTCTTATAAAATTACCTGAAGCCTGGTTTTGTTTTTCCATCACTACTGCTTCTTTCTGCACGTCACTTTTGTACTGGCAACTTTCCTCTCTCTAAATGACTGTTTAATCCTTCTGTCTATAGTCCCACCACTTCAAGCTGTGAGCCTGTCACATACCACGATTCACAGGGAGCCCAGGCCAATACTGCAAGAAAAGCTCCAGATGAGGCAGGAAGCAGCAATACTGACTCAGGAGGTGGCATCCTTCCCTGCAAGACTGAGCCAGGACCTGCTTTAGTTTGTATCTGAACACATTTCAATGCAGAGATGAAAAACAGAACTACTCACTTAGACTGATATTCTTCCAAACAATGATCTTTCCCTGATTCTCCAACAATTACACTGAATTTGGCTGAACTCTTGTTACATAAAGCTGACCACAACTGGAGGCCAGACTGATTCTCCAACTAAAATTTGACAGCTGTGACCATACTCTTTCGCTATGTGCAATGAGGAAACTTCTTCCTTCTGCCTACCCATTTCTGTTCATCTGATTTGCACAGCTGGGACAATTTCTCACCTTCTCATGCCACGCACCCAGACACACAGCTCAATGGAAAGCTGCAGTGGTGCAGTGTGCTTTCTCGGAGATTCCTGGTCAGCCGTTGCTATTACAGTCACGTGGTAACATCCGCAGGTTCAACAACCTCAGTAACTGCATTCTACCTAAAAGCTTCTCCAGCTGCTTAAAATTAACCTACTATTCACTTCTTTCCCCACCTGTAGGTTAGAACATGGCTTAATATTAAATATACCTCTCCCAGCATATGACCACGTTACAGAACAGGAACATATTGAACCCTATCTTAATATATGGCAACTTTCTGTTTTTGACACCTCCCAGGCATCCCAGTGTCTACATGCACATGTTCGCAAGGGTTACGTATGCCTATCCTATTAGAAATACTTTCATATGTACTTAAATAAAGTCATGCCAAAAGAACAAGCACAAATCCTAGGTATTGCTGCTCTACTTACTGGGGATAATTGCATATGAACAGCCATTTCCTTTCTCAGAATCAGTTCTGTCCGCTCTGAATCACGTAGCAGAATCCTATTTATAGGAACTTACGGTGTTGCCATAGAAATAATTATTTTGCAGAAGATAAAGCATTATTAGTTCACGGCAGGGTAAGTATACATATTTTTGAGCATCAAAGCCCTCTTTTAGCAAGGGGCTTTTCATTAACTTTAAAGTTTGCTTGCTAGCTACAAAAAATAGTCAAGCACTTCTCTCCCAACTACAGCGAAGCAGTCATATCTCAAGACATGGGCTGAATGTAAACAGTTATTCATATGCTTACAACTCAGTCCACATGTATGCCAGTATCTCATTGTTTTCTGGTATCCTAAAACTATTTCTTATCAGTTCTTCATATATTGTAAGCATTTCAGTTGCTCAAAACTTTTACGAGTGTTTCTGTTTTTTTAGAACAGACAAATCTTTTAAACCTTTTAGTCATCTAGTTTTGGAAATGCAGACCAAAACTAAGTTTCTGGATGGGACTCTACATTGATGTGAGAGAATGTTTGGTTTCCTGTACATTTGTTTTTCTGCAGGGAGAGTGTTCAAACTAAAAGCTTGACTTTCTCCAGGTTATCTGGAGCCATTATTCCACTATGGTTCCATTATCCCACATGATTTGCCCCCATGAATCTCATACCAAAAGTACCTGGGCTTGAGACAGATTGTGCACACATGCACTTACATAAATTATTTTACCTCACAGGCTCATGGAAGTCAGTGATAGAAAAGCAGATCAGAAAAATATGCTATATTTGAGGTGTCATAATTTCTTCAAACATAAAGCTGTTTCCCAAGCCACACACCACTACAATTTGGTGGCTTCACTCCCTCTCAAACACCCCAAATCCAAAAAGCCTGACGCCAGGAGCAGTACAGAGGCCAGATAACCATACTGAAATCTGAGTGCACTTATTGCATTCTTTCTAAATTTATAAATCTACTGCTACCTGTTCTGTTCAATGCTTTAACCTCTCTGTATACCCCCTTAATAGTTCCACATGCTGTACATACATAGCAACTCAGACCCATTCAGACACTCCTGAAATCAATGATCCTATAAGTGCAAAAAGCCAGAGCGCCTGGGGGACACCAGCTGCAGAGCCTCTTCCTTCTCCTTCCCACTCAGCTACAGAGCGAACGTAGGATGAGAAGAGGCAAGCTGATGTTGGAGGGGTGTTCGTACAGGCTAGACCTCTGTGCTGCTTTACGCCATGTGAAGACAGTTTGCAGACGCATCCCTGCCTCCTGCGGGCTACCTAGCTTCAAAACTGAACGCACCTGATTGTTAAAGGCTGAAGAGGCCTGCAACTCCTGATGATGGTGACTGAGCCAGGAAGTTACAGTTTCTGGGCAAATTAAGGCCCAAAGGAAAACTTCCATATCAGAAGAATGACACTGCATCCACTGGGGAGCATGTGAACATGGCAGGGGCATGAGGAAGAGAAAAAGAAGAACTGGCTGTGTGGACTAGGCACCAGACAATCGCAGGACAGATTTGTATATCAAGTCTTTCTTCTTCTGTACAGCTTGTACTTTCATCTGAATGTATGACATGAGCTCATACTTCTTTGCCCTTTTTAGTGCCCCCTACTCCTGCAAATCATACTTTTATATCCCAGCTATACTTTAATTACCTATGGTTGCTATTCACATTTAATGTATACCTCCGATTTCCTGCAGGTCCCCTTCAGAAGCATGGTATTTGGTGTACCTGTCTGTTCAAGGTGAGTCTTTAACACTCCATCTTCCCTGGCCTGATCATTGACAGACACAGTAAAGTGTACAGAAACACCAATTCTCCTACTCCAAGCCATGACAGAATTTACTGTTTAAAAAACTATTGTAGATCTGAACTTTCTTTTCAACAAAACAAACTGTTGGGACAACTGCCTAACAATAGTTTAGAGGTATCTAAAATATTCAGACACATCCACAGTCATTAAACACAAAGCTCAATACAGACTGTATCTAGGAGCAAATGCCCAGGAGCACCTTCCTGGCAGTGACAGATAAGGCAAATTCAAGCTGCTGCCACTGTGAAGGAAAAGGTAACTGCTAGGAAGTGAAACATATCCAGAGTTTTTTTGACAACAGAAACAAATGGTTTTCCTCATCCTACTTTGCACTGGACTAAATGTTTATTTGCTTTGACTTCCCAAAAGAAGTTTACAAGGGTCACACTGAAGGATGGTGTGTAATCCTCTTGCTGCCCTCCTCTGTTTGCCCATTTGATTTCTTTAGCTTTTGCACAATTTTGCCTAGGATGGACCTTCTTTCATTTATCTGTTCAGTACCTCAATAGCCTAAAAGCAGCTGCTGCAATGCCAGCCTAGAGACCCACTCTCATTGCCGCTATGCCTTCCACGGCGGAGTTGTTCTGGTCCCAACTAAAGCCAGCGAAGAGGGGAAGGTTCAGTGAACAAACCCACATACCAACAAAAGCTACTGCAGAGCAAAAGGGAGAGAATGAGAATGGGAATGTAATTCTGCCCTCTCAGACAGGACCAGAAAAGCATCCTGTTTTCTACTCCATTGTACTGAAAGCCAGAGGAACTATAACTAAAGGAGAAAAGAATCCTGACCCTTAGAGAAATGCAAGCAGTAACAAGGGACTTCGATCCCAGCAGCACACAATTATCAACTGATTCAACTGGCATTTGCTCCTATGCTTAACTATAGTTCCAACTGACAACTGTCACATTAAAAAATATAAACACTTTTGCATTAGTAAGAGACACTGTAAAGAGGCAAGGTGCTGTGGGCTCCCTTTTTTCTTGTTAGCTGAAATGCCACTGAAGATCTGCTGCGAGCCAGGTGGCAGGAATAACAGAAACAGAACAAAGATAGCTTTACAAATGTTGAGTTTGGATAAAAGTGTCTTATGGCTGGAAAAGTAGTATAGAGAAAAATCTTGAGACTCATGTTCCTGTCAGACAGTAACATGTCTGCAAGCTTTATCCAGCAGAAAATACATCAACAGAATCAACCACAGTGAAGCTGGGTGGACGCTGTGCATTCTCTGTACTGCCTGGTAAAGAAGAGTTAATTAAGTAACGCAGCACATCACGTGTTTGCTGAAGTGACCTGTACTGATCCTAACCTGAAGAAATTTGCCATCTACCCCCACACAAAGAAAGGCCAAGTCCTAATTTTGTGAAGTCAGGTAACTAATATCAGTAATGAGCAATCCCCTCCAAGCTGTGCAGCAAGAAGAGTGCTTTGTGTAGGAGCTCCCTTTTTTCCTGCCCTCCCTTCCCGGAAATAAGCTTCCCTGACAAGAATAAGCTGAAGCAATGTTTAATCGAACAAAGAGTCTGTGTGCATCAACAGAATAACAGTGACATTTGCTGTCAATCAGGGCTGTGGAAAGGTCAATAGATAAAGCAAGTCATGTAAATACCCTGCAAGTCAGCCATTTTGTCTGACAAATGGTCCCAGCTTGTCAGCAAAGCCTGAATACTCCTTGCACTAAACAGTTATACAAGCTAGGTAGGAAAAGAAAATAGGTTTTCCCTCCATCTCCCCAGGAATAGTGGTATTTTCTTTGGGCTGGAGCATCTTTCTTTTTCCCTGAGCTCCTACAGTGGGTTTATCTTTGTAGCATTCCTGAATTTCCCCCCCCGCCCCGGTGCAGACTGAATGTGTCTAGCGGTCACCTAGCTGGGATGCCTGGCTGCTTTGCAGCACTACATTTTATATCACCCTTTACTTATTTAGAGGAACAACATCCTGTTTCGCAGGAGGATGCCAGGCAGTAGACGTTTTCATATCGGAGTGCTGCCGAGCCATTTACCTACTCGGTTATTTTACCTGTAGCTTTATTCCAATATATCTCCACACCTTCTCCAGCACTGGAAGACATGTAGATGCAGCCACATGGCAATGCCTGAGTTAATCAATCCTACAGCAACCCATGGCTTTTTAGCTCAGCACAGCTCCATGCTGATACAGCGTCACAGCCTCCAGGGCCCCAAACCCACACTTCTCCAGATGCACCCATGTGTTCAAATTTCAAATGGGATAGCAGCACTGATTCATTCATTTCTACCTTCTTATGAGTTTGATAATCAGGATCAAGCAGACTACCGAGAGGTGAGTCTTAAGGAGATTACAGAGGATTTAAAAAATCTGTAATTAGCCAGCTAATCATTATCTCCTCCCTTTATAGAGGAAGGGGTGAGAGAGACAGACTCAGCAGAGCAGCTTAACTTTGGTTCTTTAAGTTGCTGTTTGGAGGAGTACCTCCGCCACACCACCAAATACAGGCCAAAGGAGGAATCTATGCAGACCTCACATCCCAAGCTGGGTGGTAGGACCATACACAAAACGTTGTTACAAAAGCGACCCTGGCATCTCTACTAGCCTTAAACCTACCCTTTTCTAAGTAGGTCCTTGGTGCCCAAGGAGGGTCCTCTTCAGCATAGGGATCGCTGTACTCCACCACAGCTGCTTCCTCCTCCTCATAATCCTCTGGAGGTGGGGGTGGAGGTGGGGATTCATCAAACACTGGCTCATCCACAGGCGGTGGCGGAGGAGGAGTATCTGAAACTGAAAAGGAGTAGCAATGTAACCACGAAAATGTCTCTAGAACCATGGCAGCAAGTTGAAGTAATACTCCCAATCCCAGCTAGTGGCACTGGGATCGACAGGTAGGACTTGTGGAAACACACTCGAGACAACAAAAGGCAGAGAAGGAAGGATCAGGTTCTTCCAATAAAATTCTTTCCTTTTCCCCCCGCTTAGCAATTTCACACAAACTCGCAGAGGCAGTAAAGAAGGCAGAACTCTGGCTATATACAGGCAAATCTTTTGTCCACGCAAAACAAAAGCCACATCCAGTAATAAATACATAGCACAAGGAAGCAGCAAACTTACTGTTTTCTTGAACTCTGGCCACAAATCCCATTAATGGTAACTGTGGAGTTACCTGTAGGATGGAGGGGGGAGGAGGAGCAAGGGATGCTGCCACAGAAATTAAAAAGAAAGAAGCATTCAGTTAGAAACACAACGAAGCAACAAACAGGACAGCAGACATCATCACCACTCAGACAATGTAGCAGTCTGCCAAGAAGCTGAGATAAAAAGGATGACATCCAAAGAAAAACAGCTCAGGTGGTCTAGGCATATTCCTAATCCTTACTTCAAGATTTCTCTGTTTTTAAAATTACCAACCCAACTCTTTTTCATAAGATCAAGAACCCATACTGAAGTGCTGTCTGATCTAATCATGAGACTCCCTTAAGTTCAATTTTATTACTGCAGCAATACAGGACTTTATGAACAGACCAAACAAATATATCAAGAGGATTCTCACCATAATCCCCCACCTTTTAGATCAACAAAACATTTCTGGAGGTAAGAGAGGACGCATCTTTTCTGTAACAGCATTCATAAATCCTTAGTACTAAAAATGGATATAACTAATTTTCTCCAAAACACAAGCCAAAAATCAAATGAGTCGGTTATTTCAGGTGAAACAGAGAAAGAGGCCTTAGAGAAACTGAGCATACGTGGACAACAACAGAGCGTCCGACCAGGGGCCTGGTCCGTAGAACAAAACACAGCCTGCTGCTGCTGAACAGCAGAAGCTATCCCAGATGTGCTGGCTCGTTTCCTTTCCACCTGATTTGCAGACCACAACCTTGAAGTCTACAGAGCTGTTCTACTGGCACCAGAAGAGTCGTCTTTGTACAACGCATGTGAATTCACATTTAAAGAATATAACATGATCCAGTTTAAAAATGTTATAACACTAAACTCTGTTCTGAGCCAGGAATGAAAGTTGTGAGAAGATTTTACTATATAAGGTTTCATTATCATTTGCAAGGGTAATGCAGTAAAATTGCTTTTTTGAAGCAAGTTACAAGATTATTTTTCAGAAAACACACCTCAGGACAAGCACAATTAAATAACTTTCTCATTAGTGGTGGCATACAAAACATTTAATCAGGTCCAAGAAAAGAGGGAAAAAAGTCTACACTTACATGTACCAGTATATTTGTTTAGCTTGCAGCACAGATCTAATTAAATTTCAGCTAATTCCAGACTTGGTAAGAAAACTACCGTGTAACAATTTAGTATTTTTCAGAATTAATTCACATCACCATAGAAAGTGAAGAGAACTCCAAGGCATTTAAAATTCACGTCTCAAAATTTCCTCTCATTTGTTTCATTTCTGTAACTATTTTGAGAAGCTCTTTGAATTTCTTCTGCCACTCTCTTTCACACTCCTAACGCTACCATGCACCGCAAACAAAAAGAAAGCATAAAGGAACCACCATCTTTTTTGTTGCGAAAAGCTACTTGCAACTCCATACAAAGCAAGCTCCATTTTCTCACCATTTAATTGCTATTTCTTGAGAAAATCGAAATGCTTTTCTAATTACATCTTCCTTGACTTGAATGAAGTGACCCCAGAGAGTATTTGTTCCTTCAAGAGTAACCATAGTAGTTGGGAAAAGGTTTCATGTTGGATTTTTCGAAGCAGGAAAAGGGAATTTGAATTTCAAGCCCTATGGAAATGCACTAATATTCAGGAATTCGGCATTCCTGTGCAACTATGAAATCTCAGCCTTTTTAATTATATATGTTATAAAAGATGCTCCATTTCAAAATGTTTTCTCTATTCAAAATCATATGAATTCATAAGACTTGTACCTATCGTATGAGACTAGCTTTAGTTTCCTAGGTCTCTTCACTGTGCTTTGTTCATGCACTATATGTAACTCATTGAAGGAGATAACTAGGTTTTCCAGGTAGAAAAATAAATTACTCTCGACAGGCACTCTAGGCAACTATGGAAAATCCTTTTGCTTAGCTTGGGTTGCACAGTCTAATCAAAATGGTGATGCTAACACCAGCTGACATCACTCCTTGTTTATCTCATCCATTTGTTGGGTTCTGTGCTTTGGTCTACATGCAGCGCGGGGACTAGCATACCATTTGCCTCTCTATGATACATAATGACTCTAAGCAAATTTTGGCCTTTAGGAGCTGATACAAAAAATGTTTTATTAATAATGACTGCATTTATACAATGTATCAGAAGAACTGTACTGTACTCTCAAAAGACAGGAAAAACATCATCTGAAGCCCTCCCATCCAGCCTCCTTCCACATACACCAGAGGTGGATTACAGGTTTACCTACACGATTGCTTTAAATTAACTCAGAAATGCACAAGAGCACCTAACATTGGCTCGCTTTGGGCTGGTAAGAACCCAGCCGTATAAAGTGCGTGCAGTGCAGACCACTGTCCCCGTGCTCACCAAGTTTCTCTCAGTTTTTTTAGCCTGTATGAGCTCCATGCTGCTGGCACCTATATTGCTGCTGGTATCTAAGGTAGCTAAGTTTACCCCTCTTGTTAGGTGACATGGCTGGCAACAGCAGCTTTGGGACAGACATATGCTAAGATCAGATAGAATCTGCACTTAAAATTTTCTTTTCAATTGTTAAAAAATGTCTCAACATGAAGCAGAGAAATTATATTGCCTTAGAAGTGTTAATCAAAGAACAGAGTAAGACAGGTATCTTTCATTGTCCTACAAACTCAATAAACCAGAATGACTATCCCAACATACTAAAGAAAAACGCAAGTGGAAAAACATTATTGCTTTATTGCCAAACAAAATGCAAAGAGAAAGGAGAACAAACTTTTCACACCTACAAGCCCTAAGTTTGTGTTTTCTCCCTCCCTTCAGGAATGCTGAGAAGCAACCATGGCCCCTGCCCTGCCACTGCTCCCTCCTGCTCCATACAGACACAACAGACCCTCTGTTCACAGGGTCTTCAACAATTGTGCTTGCCTGCGCATCCTCCTCCTCTGAGGCACAGGCCAAAAACCCTCTTTTAGTCTAACTACAAAGCTAATAAATTCTGTATTCTGCTAAGTACATCAACCTTAAAAAGAAAATCTCTTACTACAGCTGCTTATTTATGTTGTATCAAGTATGGTACTATCACTGAAGTATTTTCTTTGTGATTTACAGTTCAAGTGATTAATCACTGTAATCATTACTTTCTTTCTGGGTACACAGACTGAATTGTGGTTACATAATTTATTTAGAGTCTATTTGGCATCCTCTATGATTACATTTTGACAATGCAACCCTTACTTCCAGAGAGTTATCCCTTTCCTCAAGCAGAAATGCACAGCAGATGTCAAAAATTCTGGATATACTAAAAATCCTCTTTACTGCAAAGGTAATCCTGAAGGGTTCCTTTATAGCTATGTCCATTTCCTTCTTGTCCAACCCTTCTAACCTTCAGTATGCACATAATGTGCTTGACAAATACTGTGTATTTCAGGCAACTAGGCTGCAGTTTAGTCATACATCTTTCTCCTTTCCCATGCCCTCAGCAGGACCATCCATTCCCTACTTAAGTTAAGGACACACATCTCTTTGCAGGCTAGTTCACACGTAGTAATACTTGAACCTAATCCAATCCCTTAAAAGCGGGTTGCAGCATCTGACCTGATTCCAGGTTCAGTGCACAATTTAGAAACAGCACAATAGCACTGCAGTGCTTGCAAGTCAGCATTCAGTCTTGCTTGTAATAGGGTATTTCTAACGAGGAGCCTTTAGTACGCCCTTTGCATCTTTCTGCATCTTTGTCAAAAAAGCCTCCCCTGCTCTGGTACGAATACCTTCACCTCTCACCAGAAGCACAGGGAAAAAGACTCCTCAGATGAACAGCCGCTGCATTTTTCTCTGACATACAGGACACACCACTCCTGACAGGTCATCCATTAAAATAACATCACATATGAAACTTAACAGATGACCCAGCTTCCCTGCATCCCATACTATCCAACACCACTGATGTCTCTCAGACAACTAATGACTTACCCTTATAGAACAAGGGCACCTTCTTGGGCTGTCCATTAATCAGAAGGAAAAATCATACAAGCATACAGACTGATTAACAAAGAATAGTGCTCTACTACAAAATCATGTACTCGGCCCACACCAAGACAGATATATGGGGCATGGTGTAGTAAAGGACTAAAGCTAGTCTAATGGGGATTGCACAAATCTGTGACATCAAGAGTAATTTATCTGGCAACAAATCTTGCATTGTTCTAGGCTGCTTGCTATAGTGGAAGCTGAACGCTCTATACGCGGACCATAGCTTCGGCACAGCTACCAGGAACATACTGCAACTTACCTGACACTACCTGTAACATCTACTACGGAGACAGAACAGAAGATTTCAGAGATCTGAAGCCCAGTCAATTCACCACTGTGCTGAACTCAACACAGCAGAGCCACTTCCTTACCTGGGTTCTGGTTATAAAAAGGCCCTCCATTCATCTGGTTCTGAAGGCTCGTCTGTGATGTGATTGAAGGAGGACGCCGATATGGCAAAGAACCCCCTATTGTCGGGGGCGTGTGTCGAGATGCAGGCCTGTTCATGCTGTAGAACTGAACTGGGTGGCCTAGGTTAGAGAGACAGATGTCTTAGCAGAGAGAAGAATGAAGCCTGGCATTTTTTATATCTGCATTCACAATTCAAAGGCTTGGAAAGGTGGGGGTTTTTTTTCTTTTTTTCTCTTTTTTTTTTTTTTTTTTTAAAGAAAAAGTCTGCATCCTAGGGAGCATTCAGCCAGTTCAGCTGCCAGACTGGCAGAACACTGAATGTCTCAATAGCAACACAAAAAATAACTCTCCCAACTGCCTATGCTCAGTATTGCTAACAAAAATCAGTAAGAAAATGCAAAGGCATGTAAGCTACAAAGTTCAAAAATGACGGAAAATCATTTCTAGTTAATTCATTTTATATAATGCATTATAATAACTTCTGAAGATTTACAAACCTGTAAAAAATGAAACACTTCATAGTCCAGCAATTAAGCAACCAAAGCATGCACAAACGAACTGTATGTCATCTCTACGACTCAAAGATGTTACCTTCTACAATGGAATGACACAACAATACTAACTATCTCAGCGCTGTCCAAGAAACATGCAGAGGATCATCTGGGGAAAAGAGAATGTTAGAAAC
The DNA here is from genome assembly GCF_036370855.1 of Dromaius novaehollandiae. Lineage (NCBI taxonomy): Eukaryota > Metazoa > Chordata > Aves > Casuariiformes > Dromaiidae > Dromaius > Dromaius novaehollandiae. The sequence continues at coordinate 39,338,860 of NC_088104.1, forward strand.
TGCCTGAAGGATAGAATAAATGAAATCACGCTCAGAGATCCTCTTTCATAGAGCTATCAGTTGAAACAACTCCCAAAGTAATTGATTCTGAATCTAACTCAGCAATACATCTTTTTCACAGCACACGTTAACAAAAAGCTAGCAAATAACTTTGCATCTCACTCATCAGAACCCAACACTAATCATGAAACAAGACATGAAGCTATCATCTGTGCTCACATAAAGTTCTGCAGCTCATATACTGTATCTAGCAGTATTCAGTAAACTGGATTTCATACATCAACATGGATTATTCCCCTCCCTAACAATTCTGCCTCCATTACACGGACTACAGCAAAATTTCATGGTTTGTGAAAAATGAGGGGGGAAGGGGTGGTTATTGTGGTTGAGGAAGGATACATGCAGGGAAGTAAATAGGGAAACATAACACATGAATCAGTTATTTTTTAAATATTTGCATTGTTCTCTTCTCATACACTGTGGTAGGAGATTCTCCACTATGTTTTGACTGCTTTGCAAAACTTCATACTAGGTCCGTAAAGAAAATGCAAGTAGCTTGCTGTGTTACTTGCTTCTAACAGCAAATGCATGAACTAGAGTGTCACACACCTCCTGCTTTGTACATGTATACAAGTTTCAAATGATGCATCTTCTGCAGATGAGGAATGAAAACAGTTACCAAACAACCCGCCTAGTACACATGCTTTTTCACATTTTTCCTCCAGAGCCTTTCCAGTGTGTCTCCCTGATAATTTAAAGTGCTGCAGAAATTGGTGGTAATTGGAGAGAAGGGAGGAGAGAAGGAAAATGGTAAGAGATCCGTAAGAAACAAAAACTGCAACCCCATAAAAGGTAAACCAATTAGTCTCTTCATGTGTTTTATTTCAGAGAAGCCATGCAAGCACTTCACTAATAAAACAAGAAAACACAAGATCCTAAAAATAGCAAATAACTTGAAATTTCTCTTACCAAATTGTAAATATGAATTTATAGCCATTACAATGTTTGTTCTGCTTGATTTTGATTTGTCAAAAATGCAGAAGCAATATGGCTCAAGAACCAGGATACTCATAGTGCATCAAAAATTGAAAACTGTTTGAGGTCCCATCTGACACACCTCATCTTCTAAAGACCAAAGAAGCTTAGACATCAGGATGACTTCCTGGAATCCAAATTCATCACAGTTCAGAAGCTTCTAGTCATAGTCATAGATTCTAGTACAAGTATTTTCTAATTTTATGTGTGTCAGTGCACCTTAAAATAAATACTGCTTCAGGAATGCTTCTGGCACCTGATGAAATTCTTACTATGAAACATCAACATTATTAAACACACAAACCAATTCACGACCCTGGAATAAGACTCCACTATCATCAAAAGGAAAGAAGCACATATCTATACATGAATTTGACTGTCTAAAGCAGATCTTTACAATGCAATGTAACATCTAATCAAAAGCTAATACAGAACTGTTACAGTTAGTAAGTACCAATGCTGCAACATTAGCAAATGACGAAATGAAAAACATAGGGTGATTTCATAAGCATTAATAAAGCAAGTTGTTAATATACACTATAAATACCACCTATTAAACAAAATAGTTTAGTACTATTCTGCAAAAGAAATACTTGTATTCCCTTGACACTGAACACATAAAACCTGCCCTTTTTAACAGTTTGTTGAAAGGAGACTTACCATTTGAAAGCATCAGAGAGGCAAGTTATATATATTACACTTTGCTAGATGCCCCTTTTTAAGTCCATTACTGGAAGAGAATAATGAGACCCAGAACCACCACTGCCTTTTTCCCCCAAACATAATTTTTCTATGAGACTCTCAGGATCCAAACTGCAACAGATAAAATGATTGTTTTTTATGAAACCAGCATATCTTGAATTGTCTGCTATAAGCAATAGCTTATAAGTGGATATTAACAGATATTTTCTAGCTATACTTAAAAAGATCACTGCTTCTGAAGGAACTCTGAAAAGCCTTGCACTGTGATCACATCTCGGTTCATCTGCCCACAGCCTGGAGCAGACACTCACCTGTAGAGGGTGTGGAAGAAACAGCAGGGGGAGTTGGAGAGGTGAAGCCATCAGCAAGGGGCTGGGCTCCTGCAGCAGCAGCAGCAGCAGCATCTGGGGCAGCGGAGGAAGGGGCAGGAGCAGGAGGGGCAGGGGCAGGAGCAGAGGTAGCAGGAAGGGGAGAGGTGCCAGCCGAGCCAGCAGGGGCTAAGTGAAGAGAGGAGGAAGAGGTGGAGTTAATAAGGAGATCATGTTAGCCAGGATTAGAGAAAGCCTTTGACTATTCAGTGTTAGCTACTTATTAGATGCATAATATTTTAGAGTATGCAAGGAGGGGAGAGAAAAATGAAGCTATTAAAGAAACGCCCATTCCTATGTAGATAGTAAATGAGGGTCAAGCAAATCTGCTGCTTATTTCCAGGTATGCAGGTAGTAACTCAGAGCTTTTCACCAAAAGCCATTAGTTCTGAAAGATGTCTTTACTCCATGTTATTCATGCTCTGATATGTAGCACAGCAGCCTTTAGCTTTTGTGCAAAATTAGAAAGCGTACAGAAGAGGAAAGCCAAAAATTTCCAGTGCCAGTTCTCCGTTCAGAAGCATCATGTATTTCAGATCACAGTGCCTGCCAACAATACCCTCTTCTTCACTGAAAGGGCTGACTGCCTGAGCAAAGGAAAAAGGAGTACTAATATCACTTCCTATTTCTGTAAAGCCTGAGGTGGTTACATTTGAACAAATGCCTTTTCATAATATCCAACTAGGCTTGCATTAATGTACTAAAGATATACTCTGTGCCTGCCTCTCTTTTAGTCTAACTGTCTATAAGCAAGCTTTCAGCTATCCGCATAGACAGCCAATGAAAGACCATCTTTGCTAAAAGAACAAGGGAGAAGCTTTCCCCCCGCGCTGAAACAGGTACTGTGTCTTACTTAGTCTCATGTAGGCAACCAGGCAAAAAATTCTGATAAATCAATTAACATATATTAGAAATACTAGAGCACACCAGACACTCCCACGAAAGATGCTAGTTCAAACTCATACTATCAATAGCAAGTAAATCTCAAGGCTTGCATGCTTCTGGAAGATGAACTTTGAGACTGCTCTTTGGGGTTTACTCACCACTGTGTTTAGGAGACGTGCAAACACAGAAGTTAATGCTTAGGCAGACAGAGGAACAGCAAGTCTCCATTTACCTGGATAGACACTGGGAGGAGACGGTGTGGGAACAGCAATAGGAACACCCACACTTCCACTTCCACTGTTCTCTCGACTGCTGCTCCGACTACTTGGGTGGCTTCCTCCACTGCTCCCGCTGCTGCTAAAGAAACCAGAATAACCCACGACATGAATATGCTGTTCTGCATGCAGAACACAAGCTCCCAACATAGAACCTCACTAATTCATAGCAGTAGCAGGGAATAATTGAAGAGAAAGAGGGACAATATAAACCAAAAGCTTAGTTTTTTCCAAAATTCCTCTTCATTTGGGTTACAGCACAATAGATTTTTCACCTACTGAACTTGCCCAAGTATGAAACACTTCAGGAACCTGCTTCCAAAGCACATCATTCCAATATTGTTAAACCCATGCTGAGCAAACACAGACCTTTTTTCTGTAACTTGTAAAATGCTTTCATAACCTTTCACATAAGACTACTGAACTCTGGAATTGTAAGATAGTAAAGTGAAAATCAGTTTTTCTTTTAAGTCCATTTATTTAGCCAGTCTCAATATTCATGATGTTTAAAAAGTAAAGATTTCAAGGGAAGTTTCAGACATGCAACAGCATGAAACCCCTCTCTTTCCCTGAAGAAAAGGCTACCCTTTCAAGATACTACAGTGATACAGCTTGGCTCTATTCTGTATTTGAAGTTATTAGTAACTTCAAAATGCAATGCTCTTTTTGAACGACTCAACGTAAAGACGTCAAAGAGGTTTTAAACGAAACTGTGAACTACAAGCATACCATGCAGTCATTCAACAAACATAATTCAACAGTCTTTTCCCAATTTTGTAAACATTTCATAGAATAATATCACAAACTACCTAGTTGAAAGACGTCACAATTTTAGTAACATGTTAACTGCTATAACTAAGTGATAGTACTAAAATAAAGGTGATTGTGGGTTTAAGTGAACAATGTTAACATTATGATCCACTATTCTGGTTTAATTACAATGCATTCTCACCATGCCAGACGACATTCCCAGTCCATATCGTGAATTAGCAAGCCTCTTCAAAGAGGTTCAGATGGACTTTATCATAGCACTTTGGGTCCCTATGGTTGTATGACACTAACCACACTTCATGCAGGACTACATTGAATACCTGTATGTGCGATTCCTCTGATTGACAGATGCCGTTCTAACAGGGCTCTGTTGTGAGGGAGCCATATTGCGTGTTGGGCTAGGCACGTAGTCATTTGGTACCACCGGAGGACGCACTGGCTCCAACGTGCGATAGGGAGAGTGACGCCTACACAAGGAAAAGCATATTTCAGAAAAAAATTCAGACAATATACATGCAACCAAAGATTTCTCATTCTTTAAAAGTTGGCTACCTACAAACCAGTATCAGGAGCTGAAAAAATGTTTTTCTATAAAGTTCGCAATATCTCTTTCAGAGGATGTCAAAAAAATTAAGGATGTTCTTCCTGTACTTCAGTCTCCACCTGCTTTTCCCATTCAGAGACTTTGTGCTGTACAACTCATTCATCCAAAGATTTAGTTGGTGTATAACATATCATCTTATCTTCACTAGATCAGAACAGCATATAGGAACACTTATATCTTGTTTTAAAACTAAAAAGACAAGGTCTGGATGCACATACATAATCACATACTAACAAACAGCATTCTTCCCATTTACAACACATTTCCTAAGGATTCTATTATCCAGAAGTTGGGTCAAAGTCAAGTTTATAGACTTTGTGGGAAAGTACTTTTATCACACACAGCAAAAATAATTAATCAACAGTACCACATATCAATTCAGATATTAACTTTCCTGGTTGTTTAGCACCACCTGTCAAAGTTACACAGTTAACGACCCTATACTCCAAACGTGTAGTTGTAAGTGTCCTGCAATGATTAAAAAAAGAACGTTCCTGTCAGAAATGGCTGATGATGCTCTGATGCTCCATCTTCTGTCAGAAACACTTTATTTATAAAGACATGATTGGTGTAAAGGATGCTGATGTAACATCTCTTGCCCTCCAGATCAGACCATTTGTGAACAGTTAGAAAAACAAAACAAAATCATACACACGAAGAAAGAATCTTTCCTTTTTTTTTTTTCCTGCTCACCAAAGCCCCTTTGCATGTCCAGTAACTGTACTCACCCAATAGTTCCTTTTCCTGACATTGGTGGACTTGGTGGCTTCTGGGTGGGTGGTGTCGTACGAGGCAGCCCACCCATCTTCATATTCTGCGTGCTGACCTGTAGGAAAGAACGGGGAGAAAAACGGCCTTCACTAAGCTCAGCTTCTGGGGGCAGAGACACCGAGATTCCTTTAGCAATTAGCTCTAAGTAGGGGAAGGTTTAAACAAAAAGAATTGAGAGGCCATGCATACTATATGCAATTTTCACTCTGCTAGAAGTCAAGAGTTGTGCTCAAAGGACTCTTTATTATACAGGGCTTTTCCAAAATTGTGTGTATATATAGAGAGAGTGAATTTGCCTTTAGGCTGTCACACAGACATTAGATCACTGAAAATACAGATACTGTATCTAACTCCACTAAACCTCCCATTTCACAAGACAGTCACATTTTAAGATAAAGGCAGTTTTTTTCTGGTTGCACTACTAAACAGTAAAATTGCAAAACTGCTTTTGAGTACTCTTTAAAAATAGTAGAGTTTATCTAATAGGCTACAATTTATTGTAAGCAATATAAATAAGAAGAAGCCAAAATAGCCTCCAGGTATGATCTATTAATGCTTTAATGTTTTCACAGTACTGTATCGAGACTATTTAACATGTTGGCTTTTTTTTCTAGATTATATATATATATTTTACATAAACATAAGTATATAGAGAAAGCTATACTGTATAGAGAAAAATATAGAGACATAGTTTTTTCCCCACCAAATTTGCAGCAATTTAATATCTAAGAACTTTCAAAAGTAAATGGATGGTGAGAAAAATTATGAACAGTGATGTGATATGATTGTGGGCCCCCCCTCTTTTTTTAGGTTACAATACTAATGAATTTTTATATAAGGGAATTGACATAATTTCTAAATAAATAAATATATATATTTTTAGAGAGTCATCTGCATTCCTGATTGATTTATCAATCTAGCAATCATAGGCCATTATTACAGAGGTAGGCATTTTGTTTACATGCATACTGCCAGCCAATGCATGCACCATTACAGGAATTAGTACATGGTCTTCTTACAAGTCTCTGTTAAACAGCTTTTGATTTATGAATGCCCAAACTATCACTTAGACACAGAGATGTCCAAAAAACCAAAACCAGTATGCTCACATCCCTCTTTCTGTTGTTCATGTCATACTCTATTTCACAGTGTTTCTTATTTCCAAAACAAAAATCTTGCCTACTGCCCCTCCCTCACATATAAAAAAAGGCACAGTGAACAAGACATTAAGAATATTTGCAAACATCATTAAAGGCAAATTACTCCTTTATAGTTTGAATGTAAAACCCAAGCAATGTTTATTTTTGCTAATTTATAAATAATGAGAACAGTGTAAAGGGTAATATATTCAGTATAGTAACACATTGAAACTTGATTCCCTTGCTGTAATGCAAGAACAACAGCACTATCACATTTTTAATTTCCTGGGAAGAAAAAAATCAAGCTTTGCAAGTTTTTATTTTTTTGTCAGTTTAAAAACAAATGTTTGGATTTCATTTTGCAAAAGTATTTCAGAATGGCAATTTAAGAAAATGAATCTTTTGAAAAGCATTATAAAGTCCTTTAAGCCAACTCTAAGCGACAAGAAATCTAAAGTTAATTCAAGTAAGGGACTAGGTAAGCACTGAACTACAACTACTGAAGGGAAGAGGGAAAGTGTAAAATGAAAGTACATTTTATTCTATACACGGAACATTAAGAAATAGCCCAAAAGTTGAAAAAAATTTTTTTAAAGTTGCAGCACCCCCTCTATTTTCTCTTTCATTAAAGACATCTGTATCACCCACCTACCTATTTGAGTTGTCCAAAGAAAAAAAAACAAACAAACCCCCCACACCTTAATTAAACACTTGCCGCTACATCACTTCCTACACACATGCATTTCCATCAGCCCATTAAGCCTAGTGGGCAGGGCGTTCAGACGTCTTTAGATGACAGCAAATTTAGACCAGTCTGTGTGCCCCTGAATATCCCATCTAGGCGTTTTAACTAGCTACATAATTGTTTCTTACCAGATGATGTAGCCATTAGCTATCATTTTATAGCAAATATAACATCCCATGTATTTAATCCTGCCTTAAAGAACAGTATTATTTGTGTACTAGCATTACAGGAACATATTCCTGTTGACAAAGGAAGGGAAGAAATTTTTAGAAAAATGCGGACAAAGGAAAAAATGATCCTCTGTTGGCCAAGAAGTTTCAGCCACAAAGTAGTAGTTCTTAAGAAAAACTAAAGTGAAAGATGGGGAAATGTACTAACAATAAGCTTAATTTCAGGCCCTTTGAAATGACTTTTCAACTTGGAAACTGAAATACTGAAAGAGCAAGTAATCAAAGCTTACAGGACTCTCTCTAAATTTGACGAGAATGATGGCTTTAAGATAAACTACTGCAAGTTAAACAACTCTGTCCAAATAAATTCCCCTTTGACTTATGGCCAAATAATCACAGAAAAGAAATGGGGAACATAAAGTTCTTCCAACAGTTCTGATCAACATGGACAGATCTGCTGGAAAAATATCACGCAAGGCACTTAAAGTTACAGACTGTCTTGAGACAAAACGAGAATAAAATTGAAAGCTACACTACTTACAACTTCAGTTGAGATACAAACATATGATTTCTATTTGTCCCCCTCTATGATGACTTCTACTAGAAAAAAAAGAAACCTATTAACGCTCCCTACCTTTGCAAAACTTAATCTATTCCTTTTTCCATTTTGCACACATTGTTCTTCTTCCATGAAGATAGCTTCCATACACAAATCCTCATCCAAGGACATCCCTCTTACAAACTTCTAAATTCAGAAGCAACCCCTAGAACTCAAGGTCGTATTTGCATTTGCTGTCAATTTTCAAAAATGTGTTTTCTAGAGTAAGCCAGAATTTGCTAGGAGTTGCAGTGTGTCATGATGACATTTCTCCCAGCTCCACACAGCTAGAAGTATCCAACTCCTAACATGGGAAGCATCTCCAAAGATGCAGCTGGTTCAGTCCGAGAGGGGGACAGTAAAGGAAGGCATCTGTCTGCTGGGGTTTGTTTCACTGCTGCCTGCAGGACTCTACAAATCTGTGGTTGGCTTGTAGTTTAGAGCCTGCAAATCCTTTTAGGAAACTCTGTGGCAAGACAGAGCCTGCAACCAAAAACACGAAGGAGTTTCTCTGTTTGTGGTCACAGCTGACAAAAAACAGCTAAAGACTGTGCCAAAAAAATTGAGAGAGGCAGTAAGGACCTGGGCACAAAGCTCAAAAAAAGACAAGCTGACGGTGTCGTAAAAGGGGGAAGACAACCCTGTGAGCAGACAGCAGAACATAGGATCTACACAAAATGCTTGGAGGGATTTTTCCAACTCTTAAAGGTTGAGACAAAAAAGTAGAAAATATTGGCGACTGAAATTACATGGAGGAATCCCCAGCTAATTGTAGGGAGAAGAAACAGACGCTCCAGGATAAGCATTTTTTTGACCGGACACCTCACAGACGCTATTTATACACAAAGCAGCACCTAGCAGAACTTACAGAAGACAATGTCTAAGGACGAAAGCTGCACCTCTGACAGCACTGTAGCTGGGATTTGAAGTTCTGCTGAGGAAACAAACTGCATAAACGACTTAAAACTAGCAAATCCCTAACAAATAACACATCATGGAGGAAAGATTTCCAGCGTGCTTTGAGACCCAGCTCCACGGAAACATCAACAGGATAACCATAGAGAAATATGAGGCTGGAAGTGACCACTATGGCTCTTCCAGTATAAAAAAGGCACTGTATGTATTTCATCTAACATCTTCTATACTGAGCTAGAGTGTAAGTTTTAGAAGGGCATTACCTGATGACTTTAAGGCAGCGTACAGGACCAACTAGATCCCTTAGCAAGTAATCATTTAGAATTTCATTTTTTTGTATAATTAAATCTTATCTGTCCAATTTCTACTTCTAGCTACTTCTAGTTTTTCATAGATCCCAGTGATTAAATCATCTTTTTGTGGTCCTACATATGACTGAGCGTCCTTCCTATTTACATTTTTATGTAAATTGAACAGATGGATCTTCTTCAGCACTTTACTGTGTAACGAATTTGTAATAAAAGAAAGTGGTTAAAACTGAGGAATCTTGTAGTTCATTCAATTCAATTCCTGGGAATGTTTTAATGTGCAAAAAAATTCCCTGAACAGGTGCAGAAATGCATAGTTGGTCAGATATCAGAGCTGGTCAGATATGCTACAAGTATTTGCACCAGTGCACCGTGTATTTACCCAGTGGTAAGACAGTTAACTGCATAAAGACTTAAACCCAAAACATTTTTACTCTTCAACAGAACATCGCATTGGCAGTTTAACTTACCAGGACAATGCATTTCTTCCCAAAAAGCCTGAATGCAAGATATTCCACACAATCAGATCTCAAGAGGAACTATTTTCTAAAGCCAAAATCAGACTCAGGCCAGAAATATTTAAAAGGTGCTTTACAGTCAAATCAGATTTTCTAAAATCTTCAGGATGTCAAAAGCACTGGCTTTTGCCCATAACCTATATGAAAAAGCATGTCCCATCAGTGATGCTCCATGGATTATATTCAGATACTTCAAGCAGCTGTGCAAGCTTCTTGAGCAATTTTATACCTGATCCCAGCAAAAACAACCTAAGGCTGAGTGAAAACTAACTTCCCACGCTTTGCTTCATCTTGTTAACACTACAGACAGGGTGAACAGATTTTTTGCCCATCATCTGCTACCTCAAAGGAAATTCCTTTTCAGGCTCTGTTCAGCCACCCGAATAGTTATTCCGCATGTCTAATTAAACCATATGTTCATCAGCTGATTAACATGTTGATATGGAAATGAAATGTCTAAATTTTATCCCTGTGTTGGCCAATGCCCACAAGTAAGAGTTTACTTGTTTTTACCACATCCATCTATGTAAAGTAACAGAAGAACCAGGTCTGGTAATGACAAAAAGGCTTAAACAATGTCATTTTCAGTTGATTTGCTAACAGGAAATGCTGCAGATACTCCTCTGACTTGGAGTTGGGAGTTTTCTTCAAAACTGAAACATGTTTTAACTTCAAACCACCCTGATACAACCACAACAGTTAGCCCTGCTACAGTCAGTTTAACATTGTAACTGTTAGCCAAGACTGAGGTTTCTTTGCAGATATGAATAATAAATGTAGCCTAAATACTTCATATGCAATGTATCCTAAGTGAAGTAAAATAATTATCCACACGGAACTAAGGTTGGTAGCCGTTCAGTTTTTTCCCTTCGGGCTGACGCACAGTGACTACAGTGAGATTAGGTGAATAACTCATCTCCAGTGACAGCTGCTGTGCTTCTATACATGTGCGTTTGTGTGCATGTGTGTGTTTTTAAACCTCATACTTGGCAATGAGAAGTTGATTGACCTGTTTAGATTTCCCAAATCAAAGTTGGGATCAGGTTCTCTCCAGTAAAAACAGAGAAATATTTTTAACTGGGGTCATAACAAAAAATAGTAGTTTCAGTCCAAATCCATATATAGAAAAAAAAATTTTCTCTGAAGACAGAAAACCATCATGGCAGAGGATACAAAATTGTCGCAGTTCATACAAAATATTGAATTACACAATTGTTTGTCATTGTTTGTTCATAACTGCAATAGTGGAGATCAACGAAGAAAACTGACAGTTTTCCAATTGCTTTTTAAAATCACTAAGAAAACCACTATCCAACATGGACTGCACCAAGACTAAGGCATATTCATCATTAAAACTATCAATCTTGTGTGCATAGACAGAAAGAGACAGGTAGGAGATATATTTTGCAATTCTAAAATAAAAAAAATTTAAATCTCTATGTGAATACTGTACCTTATACGTTCATGTAAATATAAATTTAAAATGACATGTGAGAAATCTCCTTTCATTTATTAAACATTTACCATTGTGATCAGATGTACTACATACACTTAAATACCTTATTAAAAATACCAGCTGGCCAATTCCACAGGGATATCATTAGGGTATCTACAGCAGTAGATACCCTAGTAGTTTAACAGGCAATCTTATCAGGAATTTGCAGGATTTTCTTCTAGCTTTTTCCAAACATGGAAAATACTTAATCATGAAAAAGATTTCATGTCAACTTGGAACTTTATGTAATAAATATTGTCATACTGCATATTAATATTCTGTATTCTAAAAGATAGTTTTCTCTTTAAAACTGTTGCTGTCACTAGAACTTTCATTCCCCCTTCCCAAAATCCCCAAACCAGTCGCACTTCAGGAACATGACAATCACAGTACTCAGCACATGCTATACTCCATCTGTTAATGAACATGTTATGAACTCCAATATAGTATTATGTAACTTACTTTAAGTGTTTGTCTAAGTGATTTGATGCTTTTTCTTTTTTCTGCAGCCACTAATGCTACTAACATCTAAACTTCTCTGAGATCCCTGAGAATTTGCCAGACTTGGGCCTGACTTCTTTGATGCACTATTCATTTAACATTCTATATAATAAATCACTTAGCTTGTTGTTTAAGCGTGATTAAATATTTTGCACAAATGACTATCAAGTTTGAGAAAATGTCCATGTATGAGTGCCTCTCAGTGCTAGACAGTTACTGAAAAACTCAAGGATACTGCAACTTTAAAAAATTATGTGCACATTTGAATTTGTTATATACCTTTGGAGCCCTTTATCTGAGCAATCTTACACTGAAATCTTAATCCAAATCAAACTATAATTCACACCGTATATAGGATAAAGAGAATATTACACAGGGGGAGGCTTATATTCAGCTAGCTATTCAATGTATCTTTTTTGCTGTATAAGGTCTGCGCAACATTCCTCCCTTGTAAATGATCTAGCATATATGCTTAAGTCAGTCAATATTTTCCCACAAAGCTTTTAAAATTAACTGTGTTAGCTTCCTTATATAAATGCATCAATTTATATGACAAAATGTCTATCTGCAGTGAAATCATTCAAATAGAAGGTCTGATACACAGGAAGGAAGAGGGGGTGTTGTTTTATACAATCAGTAACATTCATTCTAACCATCTCCCCGTGTGTAATGGTCTCTGAAGAATAAGAATGGAAATCCAGCCCTGGGGTTTCTTACCTTAAATCTAAGCAACCACTTAATGCATAAATGGAGCAAATAAAAGAGGTAAGGAAAAAAAGCATTGAAAGGTTAGTTGGAACTTCAGGATATGAAAAGAAAGGAAAAAGGAAAGAAAAAAGTTAAGCATTCAGCATTAACAAAATAATGTATCAGTAGATCATAGAAAGAGTGGTTAAAGCAGAATGTGTCATGAACGAAAGATTTTCAAGCTGAAACTGTTACTATACGTTGACCAAAAAGCCTTTAGATTAATACCTTAAAAATAAAGCTTAAATATTTGTACACTATTTATTCAAGTTCTTACAGTGCTAACAAAAGCACTGGAAGCTTCTCCTTTCAGACTAGAACAAGAGATCTAGGTAGACTAACTTCAGAGATTAATTTATTTTAGCTTTCAAAGAATAGCCTTATCAATACCCTGGACTAATTTAAACTCTGTTATATGTATTAGCATAATTACAATTAGCTGAAACAGAATCCTCTCGAGTATTAACCAAATATATATTCTTTCCTAGAAAATGCTGGCAGTTAACTCTTAATCTGATGCCACGAGCAATCCTTTGAGCAAAGAGCAGGAGCAAATCATCATGTCTTGCAAAACGTACAGCACTCTATATGGATACTGCACCAAACATCAGTATTTTCTAAACTATATATTAAGACATCAACCAACAGCAAAATACAATTCTGAAGTTTAGGCACTAGCTTTTTGGCATTCATACAATGTCTTGCTGGCACAATACTATACATCTTCTTTCCCCATAATGAAATTGTTCAAAAAATTACTTCTTCCATTTGAATGCCTTTTAATTTGTTTTCAGTTCAATTAATTTAAATATATCATATTTCTTACACTTTTTGTAAAGAACATTAAACATGGCAGCATTTCAACAGTGGAGCATCCAGAGCAGCTACTTTGATTCATCCATGTAGTTCACAAAGAGACCATAATGTATCAAAGAAAACATAATCTCATTTCCTAAAATAATTTGTTTCTAAATTTAAAACTCCACAGATCTATTTTCCACAATGGTCTCTGCTTCACACAGCTACCCTGGCAGAACCAGGTCCACTTGTTCTGGCCAGAGAGACTGGCAAATTACAGTAAAGGGTCGATCAGCTGAGATCCTTTCCTCAGCGGTATTGCTTATTGATTACAGTGCCTTGATACAACCACATATCCCTTTGAATGGGTCAAACCTCTCACCTGTTAAGAAACCATATTGTAGAGCCCCTTCTCCTGAGGAGAGTATCCACTGATGCTTTGAGTTTCTGAATGGTATGAGTAAGTGCTCAAGTAGCTATGCTACTTCTCCCAACATGGCACACAGGATTTCTTGGCCTAGGATGCTCCCTGTTTCTCCTGTATTATTCCTTCTCCAGTGTGCCATCATTTTCAGGATTTCCAACAAATGCTTGCTGCAACAGCTCTTGCATTAATAGATTGTCCTGACAGTGCATAATTCTGGGTCAAAGTGCGAGTGGGGAAGCTCTGCAGCCAAAAAGGCAGATGGAGGACAATGAATGCACACTGAGGCACTGCTATGCTAACTAAAATTTTAGTGCTGTTTACCCAATAACTCTTTCTGAACCCTCATTTTAAGGGAAAATGCCACAGCTAAAGCAATACACAGCTATAAATAGGCAAATTTATAGCTCCAATTCCTTTTCTTTTAACAAGTATTTTCACTCTCCAGCAGGAGATCTACTAAACTATTCTGAGTTACTGAAGCAGAACAAAAACAGCACGCTGATCAGCATAACTGGCCACTTTATCCCCGTCAGCAAGAGAACTGTTCCTTCTTCCTCACTGCAAGCAGGATTAACGTCACTGGAACAGATCTATGGAACTTGCATTAAAGATGGTATGACTTCAAGTTTGTTGATTATCATTTGGCTAAACATACAATATTTTTTCATTGTTTACATATAGTGCATTGTAAATATCATTTGGAAGATGTTTCAAGCATATCACAAGCATAACAAATGGAGGCAAACATCCATTTGAATCATTGTCAATTTGATGAATTATGTTCTTTTGAAAAAACATAATTCATTGCATCACAGTGGGTGCGATGCCACTACATTGAGGTAAGTGGGATACCAAGTACAATGGTTTAGAGCCAGTGCTAAATAAATTTGTGCTGCAGAGCAATTAAAAACTATTCTTTAATGAATTCTAAAATAATCTTATTACAACAAAAGTGATCATTAAAATATTAGCGATAGTAATCCTACAGGTTAATATGCTCCATCCATATCCAGAAGGAGTTCTGCTGACCTGCATACATTCAGAATTTGTAAGAATTGGCAGTAGATTTTAACACGAGAATGATCGTTTCCTGGTGAAAACAGTAGTTAATAATGATGATTTTTTAAATTATTATCGCAAGTCAAGATAAAAGAGTCATTTGTCTTTTTTTAACCTGATTAGAGTTACAAATTGAGGTCGACTCTTTTGCTAAGAAACGGGAAACAAAGACTTTCTGTTAACTAACAGGATGCTGAGAAGACTTTGAGTAAAATCACTCTGAAAAGATGTTTAAACAGGACTGTTCAGGATTTGAACTTTAAGATTCTGCTTAAATGATCTGTTGTCATTTGAACGACTATCCAAAGCAGGTAGCTCAAATCAAACAACACAAGTAATCCAATGCAGTTTGGTGTCAAGCAAAAGAAATTCTGGTGTATTTTGACTGGAAGAAGCATCTTACCCTACAGCTACTTAGAAGGTTTACGGATTTGTTAGTCTGTCATGTAAAAATGACATTGCTTTGTGTTATTTACCTTTCTTCTCCTGGAACTTTAATACTGTCAGTGTTCTCATTTCCGTATTTGCTTTCCTGGCAGCACAAGTTAACAATAAGCTCACATCTGCTAAGACTGTGCTCACATTCAGGACATGCTTTTAAGAAAGCCACATCTAATTTTGCACATGACATTACTACTGTTGTGTACACTGAGCTAATACTTGCATACAACAGCACCAGTTGCATCTCAATCTGCTCTTTCCCCTGGAATTCCTCCTTTTTTCTTAGTCTTAAAAGGCAAAACCAGCTGGCTTAGAACTTGGGAGGAAAATTCCCATTCTGGAACCCCACATGGCACACAAGTTGTATACAGCTCACTTCAACGAAGCACATCACAGGATATGGGTATAATACACTCTGCCAAAAAGAAGAAAAGGGAGCAAATGATACTTCTTATGCAAACCCTTTCTTCAGGTGAGCTCCAAAGTAAGCCAGTGGCAATTACAGCTGGATCATACTTTGTTGTAGAAAAGCGACAGTTGGTCATTAGCCTTTCATTACTCAGGTATATCCTGGCAACTGATTCAAACAAGAATAGCAGCATCATACAAATAGATACTTAGAAGCACCTTAAAGGCTGAAATCCATAATCCCAAATATCCTCAGAAATAAGATTCAGTGGGTTTGCAAGGTTCAGAAACATGGAGGCAAGGGAAAGAGAAAGTGCAACTGGAAATTGGGCAGAATTCCTCTTATGTGTATAGACACACTGGGAAGACAAACCATGCCAGGTAAGGAGAAACTGGTATATTACCATGAAAAACATCAAGTATTTTGAAAATACACAAAGACAATGTATTTGCAGTTTGGCTGTTTTAATAATATCACCTACCTTCACTCCATGTCCAATATCATCTAGAATTGTATAATCAATAGGTTTCCTGATGTAGCGAACTGGTCGCTCCAGGTTAGCTGGTGCAATGATTTTGTGAGTTCTTGAGGTGTTTTTGTTTGTAGTCAAGATACCAATTTCTCTTCTAGCAACTTTCTCTTTGTGAATGTCCACCGTCTACAAAAGACGTAGTGTATTTACTAACAGCGGGAGGCATTTGAATACAGAGTTAGTATAAAAAATTGAATCAGTTCCAACGTTTTGCAGATCTCGGTATACTGTGATAAACATATCACTACATGTATTTTCTTACAGCATCTGTGTTCAGTTTACTGTTGAACTTGTCACCTCTAGATCCACACATATAGCCGAGGGTTCTTTGGGTTTTCTATCACTCTTTTCTTTACAATTTAGCAAAATTCTTTCTCCTGTCCATTCTTAGTAGTTTCCATTGAATTACTGACACCGATCTATACCATTCCTTTAATTATCCTTTCTAATTTTACAGTTGCTCTCTAAGCTCCTTTTTGAAACAGCGTCCAACTAGATGAACTGTAACGGTATCTTCCTAAATCCTAACTTTTATGACCTGCAAAACAAACCATAAACAGGTTTTCTTAGATTGTAAAACAGTTTGCTAAACTAGGACTGATAGCCTTATGAGAGAATAAAATTTCACTCTGACAAATCAGACAAGATATTTCAGTCTTTATAAATGGCTCATGACAAAGCAATGATTGGATTTCAAAAAGTGCTCAGTACTAACTTAACTCTATGCACAATGAGGCCAATGGTTAAACCCAGTGCCTTCACTAAGAGTGGGTAAAGCCAACACTGAAAATCCCTCCCTTCACATATTACAATGACTAGCGCAGGAGAATATCTAGTGCAAGAAAAAACCTAATGAAAATACACTGTCTAAATACATGTACTTGAACCTTGTTTGGGAAGAGGAATAGGCAAAAAAAAAGTTACCAAAAAAGGTTATCCATTTTTGGCAGGACAGAAATTCTTAGATCCTGGGGTTACTTGTGTCATTAGAAAAAAAAAAAGAAATAAAAAAGAAAAAAGACTCTTTGCTCACAATGTAACTTTCCTTACAGGAAATTTGTCAGAGTTATAAACAAAAGTTTAAGCTACAGGCTAAAAACATTAAGAAAATACCCAGAATCACCATCATTAGGATTTCTATTCATTCAGATATTCATAAGATTTCTTACTATCATTTCGGTGACCATGAATGGCACCAGGAAGACTTTTGACAGTTAAGCAAGAGAGAGGCTCTGTAGTAAGCAAAGACCAGGTACAAATGAGAACTCATTTTCATAAGACAAGTTTGATGAGTTTTAATTTTCTGCGAGCAGGGACTGGAGAGGTGGGGTTGGTTGTTCACACTGTTTTATCCTTTCAGTTATGCCACACATAGCAAAACAAATAAAACGGATCCCATGTTATCTTGTGCAACCATCAGGACCTTAAAAAAAAATGCACAAACAAAAAAAAAATTCCAAGGAGTTGTTTCTTCAAATTCTTTCCAGAAAGGAGGTTTTCACAAATACTAGGGGCATTATATGCAGGTTTAAATCACTATTTATCAAGATTACCGAATATTTCCCACCAACATATTTTCAATTGTTTGCAATTTTGCTAAACTTTAAACATGGAACAGAACTTTCTCATGTGCATTTCTACCACCTCCAGTATGACCTAACTAGAACTGGAAAGTTTCTGATGAAGCAGCACAGCTATTTCTTAAAATAAAGCTACAGAAAAATACATTATTCAAGGTCAAAAAATGTTGGCAACTCTCTCTTTGGAAAACTCAGATTTGTTGAGTAATGATCTGAAATTTAATAGGAGTGATTAAACAATCTGGGACACATCTTCCACTGCCTTCACAAAAACCCACCCAAATTTGTCCAAATAAGCTTAATAGAAACCTGTACATTGTAACAGCTAATAGTTTAGCAAATAAACTGCTCTCCAGTCAATTTTGCCAAAGCCCTTCTGAAGCTCCCAGTGATGACCAGGTCTATATACCTTCCCTCAGTGCAATGGAGCAGATCAGTCTCTTCACAGCTCCTATGGTATTACTGCTTGTACAAGCACCAGTGCAAACAGAGCACATAAACATGCTCCATTGCACAGTACCAAAAACATGCCGCTCTGAATCAGGGTGGGATTCAATATTTTATCTTTCGTCACATTTTTATCCCTTCCCTGTGCCCAACCTTTGCTCCCACGGTACAGCGGAAGGAGACGTTCTGGGAACAAGCAGCGAGCGGTCGCACCAAGGAGACCGTCTACAGAATCCTCACCTCGTCTGCTGAGGAATTAGGAAGCACGTGACAACCTAACTGTATGGGACTGCAACAACTCGGGGGACAATCTCATGTCTAATATAGCTGAAGAATTCAAGCTCTGCTATTATCACAGACTTCATCTGTGATCTAGACATGTCACTAGAGAAGTGCAGAAATCTTGCACTAACAGTTGTATGCTCTTTATCTTATAGGCCTCTGATCCAGTTTTCTAAAATGTTGAACATCCCCAGCTACAACAGAAATGCTATCAATCTGAAATGCTGTAGGATATATCAAATATACTGAAATGCCAAAATCTCATGGGTCTTAATGTGATCATTCGAAACTGGTTTATGCCTTGGACATCAAACTCTCAATACCTCAATTCTTATCTTCCATCTACAAATCAGAAAGAAAGAAATTAGTGCAGTGCTGGCAAAATTATTTCTTCCTTTCCCTAAAGTTCAAGTGCTAGACCTCTGCAACCTTAATCATGTTCTTTCAGCATTTTATTATGCAATTATCTAAAGATGTAATGTGACTGCAGATATTCAATGCACATATTATTGTAGTGATGGCATCTTGGCACCGTGCAGACTTGTTTTTGTGAATGAAAAGGAGGGGTTTAATTATTAATAAGAGCTATGAGTACATCTGGTTTCCTTAAGGAATAGAGTGAGGCATGCCTACAGTAATAAACAATGAAATGCATAAAAACTAATTAAAAGCTGAAGCTCATGTAATGGGAACTTTGTTGCATGACAATTCAGAACAGCTTCTTTAATAGCTACGGAATGACTGAGGGTGTTAAAATGGCACCCACTTCTGACAAATACTCCCAAAATTCTATTGAAAAGCATTTTGCTGGCAGGTTTTTCATTCTCTAGCTTGGTAGACTACTGGAGTCCTAAGATCTTAAGACATCTATAAAACAGCTAAGAGGAACATCGAGGTATTTGATTATCAGAAAAAGAAGCAAAGACTAATCTACTACTAAAGAAAACGAAAATATTTATCCTTAACACACAGGTAATTATTGCCTCCAGCACTGGCATTAATGCCTTATGCAAGACAGGAAAGTGCTAACAGAATGCTTGTACAGGAATTTAGAAACCTCTGTTGAGATTATATCATTTTTAAAACACTCCATTCAAAAAATATCCAAGAAGAGAAGGCAAAAGTTATATATTAAGTTTGGGGGGCTATAACTTGACCAACAAAACATTTGGCTTGGAAGGTCTGGCAGGAAAAGCAGATGGGATGTATTCTGCTCTTCTATAACTTAAATCTCTGTTCTCTAATAAAAAATATTGAATTACTGCCAGCATTATTATATAATTTTTCTCATAGCTCCATTAACCATCAGCAACAGCTTTTAATTGACAGATAGCACACAGTTTGTTAGAGATTAGGCTCATTACTACCATCTTTTGATACGCTTTTCAAAATGCCTACAATAAGGCAAGGGCTAACTTGGGGGTTGGGGGGAGGAAACCACTTTGTTTTTTTCTATTAGGAATTTTCTGGGCCATTTTGAACTGTCAAACTTCCATACTGAAGTAATAAAAACAGCCTCAAGTTTTGTAATGATTAAAAATAGTGAATACTTTAAATCATTTCTGGGATTCCAAAATTAAGAGTATTTACCCCTTCACTTAATAGGCCCTGAACTCGCAGTTTTGAGAAATATTCTCTTCTAGATGTAAGTGAAACTTTTCAGAGTAGTTTTGTTAGCATTTTGAAAGTCCAATTTGTAGTGAAATTGCAGAAATAAAACTCTCCAGAAGCCTTTCTCACAGCATTCTAATTTCAATTTACAATTTATTGTCAGTGTTTTAAAATACAGTCAAAAAATCTCAGGAGAAAAGGCTGCTTAAATACAGTGTTGCTGGTTGTTTTTTTCTTTTTTTAATCTAATTTGCTGGATTTTAAAACAATGAATTCAAAAATTACCTTGACAACTGGATTACTGCTTTAAGATAAATAACTGTCCAAATCTGACATCTTAGAAATGTGACATTAGTTGCTTCAACTCAAATTGTATGTATTTCATACACTGAGAAAGAGATCATAATGATACTGAGATGCCGAAAAGCTATCTGCTCCATAAACTGCTAATATCTACTGTGGAAAACCAGATTTGCATTATCGTTTTTGAAGGAGTGTGGCTACTCTTACAGCTTGTAAGAAAAAGACAACTGAAAACATCTCCAGGCCTTTCCTGATACATCAAGAGAAAGTCCAGCTGAACTTCCCTGCAGAGAGCAACCAGCTCACCCACGCTGTGAGAGTTAAACCAAGCATCGCATGCTGACTACAGGAAAGCTCAAACCTGCAGGCTCCTCAGTACCTATGAACTGCTCTGACGGACAGCGTCCGGGGGGTCGATTTCTGTAAGAACTGGATGAAGCAGATTTCTCCATCATGCAACACCATTAAAGATAATTCATCACTGTCACTATATTTAACTCTGCGATGATTGTTTCTATAATTAGCAGCAAATGGTTTTCAGGTTACCTCGTCCACTAAGAATATTTTATAACTAAACCTGACAAAAGTTATTTCTCATCATATGAATATTGAAACCTGAAAATCTGCCAGATTAATTTAAAGAATTTGGACATTATCAACATTCCACAGCATTTGCTGACTTGAAACAATTAATGCGAATGTTTCAGCAAGTATAAATATTTATACAGATGATCTGTATTTAGGATTTAAACTTTCAGCCAAATATGAAACAGTGCATACTATCTAGTTTTGGACAAAGTTTAAGAAGGCAAATACGAATAGATTCATCAGCTTTCAGACCAAATCAAAGTAGTCTTGAATTTTAAACCAATAGCATTTAATCCCTTGCATAAAAACAGCTTCAATAGTAGTGATCTCCTTATTCAGGACTTATGTATAATCTGAAAAAAACAGAAATGATTATCAACTTCCTTTTCAGTTCTTTGATTAAGCTGGCACATAGAAAAAAACATAGAAAGTTATATAATTTGGCATTCTATCAACGAACAGAAAACTAGAATATTTTATCTTCTGAAGTTAATCAAGTCTCTTCAAGTCAGAGCTACGTTTGAACAAAAAAGGCACTTCCAAAAAAGTTTTCTTACTAAGAGCCAAATGATTTTGCTCCCTTCTTTGGAAAATATGTGGAAACCTAGAACTCCAATCCAAAATTAAAAGCAGGACTACACATCCAGATGTCATAATTTGCACTTGCTTTCTACATTTAAATATCAATACCTACTGAACAAAGTATTAATGCACCAATGCACAGTCAAATATGAGCGGCTGGTAGTCATGAGTCTGTTATCTGTTCTAACTACTGACGCCATTTCAAGTCAGATTGCCTGAACTGATAATTTGGCTTTTTATCCATGAGGCTTTTTAAGTGGTGCGAGAAACAGCACACTAAACTTGACACCCAGTGTGAAAAAGACTGGAGAATCTTCTGCAGGTTAGGCCTGTTCCAGGATAAGTGTAATCAAAGTTGCTGAACAGAAATGGTTTATTACATACAAGCTATGACAAAAGTAATAAAAAATGCTGAAAGGAAAAATAACCATTGAAATTAAGAGAGAAAATATAGCCATCTACAACAGCAGTATCATGGCATGAACCCATTTCCAAAGGTATTAAATTCAACTTTAAAAAATTCCTTGGATCAAAATCCACACACACGTGTGCGCACGCATGTGCATGTGTGTGTTATCCAAAATTCTGCTCCTCTGATATCATTCCTCTCATGAAGGCTTGGTTAGCATCCTAAATATGGATGATACAGTCTCAAAAACAGCAACAAAAAAAACCAATTTCATAGCAATATAAAAGGATTTTTTTTTTTAAATCAGAAATACTTTAAGCTCTGTTTTGTTGTACAACTGCAACGTGTGAATTCCGGCAGATATATCTCCATTGGGTATTGGGCACCGGTAATTTAACAGTCCATTTTAAATAACTACCCATTTTGCATACGTACCAATCCTGCCTACGTAGCAAAGACAATCTCACCTCACATCTCAATCTGCATAAAACTCATCCTGAGAAGGAAAAAATTAAAAATTCCATGACACTTCTCCCAAAAGCTGATTTACACAAACTGTGACAAAATGAATTTTTTGCACCTATAAAATGTAGAATCTGGTGAAGTCTGAATGAAAATATTTTTTCTTAATATACTGTCTTTTGCATCAGGCTCTCAAATAATTGAAATACTTATCAACTGGCCCTAGCCTGCCTGCCAAGAAGCATGGGGGGGGGGGGGGGTGCACACACGTGCATGTACAGGCACGTGTGTATATATATATGTATTTATAAATGTGTATGTGTGTGTGTAAATATACACACACAGAGCATATATATAGCATGTAAGTATACACATACACACACAAATACATACAAGATGTGTGCAATAGTGTAAAATTTCTGCTTTTGAGGGGGAAAAAAAAAAAAAAAAAAAACTAACTTGCCCATAGATGAAGAAGCAGCATGTAGTGGAAGAAAACTTCTCAGCTTTTTTCTGAGAAACCAGCTGCATGAGCTAACTGACCCAATCCAACAGCACAGTGCCACCAGAAAGGAAACTCCGACACCCCCCTCCCTTTCTTCGCAGCTGCTCTGGAATTCATCTGATCCCTCAGGGAGCCAATTCAGCTCATGAACCTAGAACGAAGTTATTCACTTCTTTTGCTGGGCCAGATCACTGCCAGCTTAGCAAGCCTTTCAGCACCAGCAAGTTAACAGATGAGTTCAACTCATTTCATAGAAATGGCTTCAACTTTCAGAGCATTGTAAGCGTGATCATTTCCAAGACAGAAAAATAATAATCTCTCAATCAGAGAAAAAGTAACTGTAAAGAATATGGCAGCCAAGTAAAACACTCTGAATACTAAAGAGAACATATCCACCAATTCTCTTTGACTCATTTATGAAAATACACCATACTATTCTGATCTTCATTACCTTCTACCCTGTTCTGGTGTTGCTCCCTCTTTCACAATGCTGTGTCATCCTCAGAATCCATTCACTCCTCTCCCCTCTTCCAGATCTACATACTGTTTAACTACCTGCTTATTTCCTAACTTACACAGCTCCCACTTTCAAATGCCTTTCTAAATTCCACGTTATTCTTTTCTTGATTTGTAACATCATCATATGGAGACCAAGAAACTTTATCAGACTTCCAGTAGCCAAAATGTACTGGTCAAAACAGGACACAAAATGGACTGTCTATCTCTATCTTCTAGAAATGCTCAGTAATGAAGCCAACCAACTCTCCAGTGAATGAAGAAACAGAATGTGCTGTTTCATTGCTCTTACTTTCTCCTTTTAATCCATCATTGGCATATAAGCCTCCAATAAATTTATTCTTTGTCTTCGACCCATTCTGGCAGCCAGAACTCTCATCAGTGTAATGGCAAGACACAAGTTCTCAATATTAGTAGTTTAGTTTACTGCTGCTCAGAAAAACTGCAGACCATGGCAGGAGTTGTAAAGCTATACACAAACATGAGACAGCATCATCTCACCTTCTGTTCGTGTCATTGCAAAGAAAACCTTGAGTAAAGCCAGAAACAAAGCATTTTTGCCATCTATGCTTTTGTCATCAGATGCCAGTATTACAGCAACAGGAAAAGTAAAAAGATGACAAGTACAATTTTCCACTGTCCATTTCATACTTCTTCCTTTTAATTTTAAGTGCCTGTAGCCTTTTAATAGCAAGCACAGTAAGCCACCAAATAGGAGCTGGATTAGTTAATCTGCCCCTAGATGTAATATTCTGAATTTCCCATCAGCAGTTTCCTGTGCTTTCACTTCATAGGCAAAATAGACCCCCCCAAACAATAAACAGGCCAAGACTACATATAATCTCTTCTCCTATATAAAATGCTCACACTAACACAAATATCATAAAATCACAAGAAGAGACCCTTCCCAGATTTAACATGAGAAGCAATATATCCCTCTGTTTCAAGGGTAATTATGTTTTCTCATTCCCAAAATATCAGATAAGCCTAACCCAGAAAGAATTTTACACTTGTAAAATTTCAAGAACAAATTGCAAAAAAACAGGGAAAAATTCTCACTTGTGAAATATGGTTGATCGAAGATTCCATGCGTCGAAGCTGGGATGCCTGGATATCCAGCATTTGGAGAACATTGTTGGCCAAAGTGTTGATCAGATAGGCTACGCTTGCTAATGACTGGGTTGTGTAGGCTTTGGTTTCTTCTAGGGCTCGCTGCTTGTCCGCTGACTAAAAGCAGAAATAAAGGTTTATTTAGTAAAGTCTCTCAGGTAAATAGTTTCCAGATGTACTCCTTTTGCCTCTCTTTAAAGGATGAGTATTTCTAGATGTCAAACTAATTCTACATTAAAATTATCATTTTTCTTCCTTTACATTTCTTCACCATACAAAAGATATTAACTTTGTACATTAACAGTTTCTATACTTTATAAAAGGAATTAAGCTATTATATGTGCTAATCATTTCCAGAAATACTTGAAAGTGCAACATCTTATATTGTATTTTAGCAATAAACTTCAAAAGCGCTCTGAAATACTTAACACTTTTTAGGATTTTATACTCATAATGTGGTTTATTTATCCAATGAGACACAAAATGTTCTTATTACAGAATTAAGGCTTCTTTCTAAACTTTTTACTTCTATAAGACCTCCTAAGTGCTTGCAATGATCTGTAAAATACCATATTCTTCAACTCTCCAAATTATTTAAACCTCATTATTGCTATGAATGACCATTAAAACATGGAAGTGCTTTGTCACAATGAACACAATGAATGAATAAACTATAATTACTCCCATAAGAATTAAAAGGTGAGAGGAATCATTTTTAAAAAGAACAAGTCCACACTCTTATTTTCAAACGTGATTTGTGCTTTCCCACCCTGTCAATATTACCTTCTATGAAGAATTAGTATGATCCATTTTTCTAATAGCAGAGGACTTAAAGATATTCAGGCTATCAAGGCTAATAGAAGTCAGCATACATTTTAAAAACATTAGAATTAATAAGCTAAGAGTTTAGACCTCAGGGTTCTGTTTCTCGTAAAATAATAGTTAACATCACTAAAACCTAATTTAGTACAAAGAATACAACTTTAAACATTGGTAAAACATGCAACTGAGATGATCCTTGGTTTCCAGTTTCTTAGGCTTTGGAATACACTGAATTTCAATTAGGTGATTTTAGCCTCCTCACAGTCTGACTGCACTGTTTCTCAAGCAACAGCTGACAAGCGGTCTCTACTCCCACCTGCCATTGCAATACTGCATTTCCTAATTTCCTTTTCTCTGTATGTGATTCGCACAGGCTGGGTGTCAAGATACAAGAAACATGCTCTTTTATTAGAGAGGGAAAATTAAGTAATTCCACATCTTTCAGCAAAAGCTGAGTTTATGACCCATTTGGCTATAGGTATTTTAGGGAAACGCTGAAAGCAAGTATATCTTGACTTCAAGAAAATCATTCTTACAGCTCAAGATACTTCCTGAGGCCCTGCACTAAGAACCTTAAGAGCAAAATCGGTCGCTTTCAAGAAAAATACCTATGTCAGTACAGATATAGGACTTCAGTTAAATCCCCAAATCAAAGATATTGAATATTTTTTCTTTCCTGGCAGCCTCCTCTGTGTCCATTCACAACGATGGCTTCCTGGCTGACCTGCTAGCTTCCCTTCTTCTTGCTGGCCAGACTGGTGCCACTTCCTATTCTGCTTCCTAGGAAGGAGGACAGCAGCAGCAGCTGCTACCAAGAGCTCCTAAGATGGTGCAGGAGGGGAGGAACGCTGTGGAAGGCAAGCAGTCTTCCCTGGCTGTTTCCTTCCCATATAGCAGACGAAAAAGAACAACGACATTGGAAGGAATTGAAAAATTTGGGAGACAACTTCACAGGGCACAGCAGGATGATGTTTCCCAATAGTATATGCTTGTAAATACTGCCCGATGTCCAGCTATAAAGAAGAAGGAAAAATGCTATCCCCAGACCCTGTTTAGGAACTCAAGACTTTCAGCCAGCTGGGTAGCATGTATTTTATATAGAGAGCTCCAAACGTACTGTAAGGACTCCCTCCCATATGTAGGGATACAGAGAGCTCTGCCTCCACTTCCACACTACTGGCTTCTAAATGCAGGGAAAACTCTTTCCCTATCCCTACTCGTAACTTCAGCTCAGTGTGCAAACATCACTACAGCAGGCACACACAAAGGACACTTTCACAGCCACGCAATTTCCAAACAGCAATAATAAAAATGACCAGAAGCTCATCAGTTTTGCTCTGCAGCTGCTGACCAAGTCTATTTCTAGAAGCAGAAACTGCTGATGTACATTAGCACAGTGTACATCCAGAATAGCTGAGTAGAAGCCAGGAAACACAGTTTTGTCATTAATAGCCAGTGTTTGAGAACAAAAGGAAGACACTCTATCATTTATGAAATTATGAACTTCTGCTAGGACCTTACTGCTTAAAGAAGCACAAACATGAATCTACGTGGAGAGCTAGTCCTTCCACTGATGGAACCTGACAGCCAAACTGAAGTCACACTCATTTATACCACTTCAAATCAACAGGGAACTGACTTCTCAGGGTTCGAATGCCAAAAAGTTTTTCACAAACAACAATCCTACAAACGCTTCTGGACCTAGTATTAGCACAAAAACCCTTTTGACTGAGTGCTCCAGTTTGTGCATTTTGCTGATGACCTGAACAAGTGTGGTTCACTCCGCATGGCTTTATACAAAACCTGAAACTCTTTGAAGCAAACTCGCCTCATGCTTGGCACAGCAAAATTAAAGTTTGAACTGTCTCCCTATATACTGTAAGATGCAAAATGTGTTTAATTTTCAAATTAAAATCAGCATTTATACCTACTGTCGAGCCACCTCACAACAAACTTTTTATTTGATGACAGCATTTTAAAATAATCAAGTTTACCTTAAAAACTTTCAAGAGGGTTGAAAACCCGGATCTCACACAACTAACAGGAAAAACAGTCTGAAATACTTACAGCATGTCAGAAGTTCCCCTGCGGAGCTATAATAATGCACGTCAATTCAAATTTAGCTTGGAATGATAAGCAGTGTTTAATATTAAATATCTAATTTCTTACTTTTAAAAGCAGGTTTCCAGAGAGGATATGTTATCATACACTCCTATGTAACCAGTTCCCCACTTACCCTCCTGAAGGACGTCAAATTATATTGCTAGTAACTGCTGCCATGCTCAAAGAGATCAAATGATTTAGAGAATTAAATGGTACACTGATTACTACACCTGGGTATTCTGTGTAACTATGGCACATCTTTAGTATCTGCAAATAAACTCATAATTCAAGTTATCAGAAAGTCAAATTTAAGTATAACTCTCATCAGAGTAAGATTTGCTATTCTGTGATTTTAATTCAGGACAGATAAATGATTTAAATAAAGTGTGTCAAGCTTCAGAACACCAAAACGCTTCATATCTGACCCTAAGGCAGGCAAAAAGTTATTTCAATATCCACACCTAAA
The DNA here is from genome assembly GCF_036370855.1 of Dromaius novaehollandiae. NCBI lineage: Eukaryota > Metazoa > Chordata > Aves > Casuariiformes > Dromaiidae > Dromaius > Dromaius novaehollandiae. Next base: position 39,366,859 of record NC_088104.1, read on the forward strand.
AAAATTCTCTAGTTAAACATAGCAATACCGCCTGGGCCCTAACCAAACTGATAACCTCTCTACAGCAGTTTCAGTAATCTATGGAATACTGTTTCTGCACAGAGTATTGAAGACAAAAGAAACAATATTCTGCTAAGTCCATTACAATAAAATGAAGATGCCTTACTATGAACCCTTAAGGATATCAACCAGAGACCCTGAAGCCCTTCAGTCCTCAGATATCTTGCAGTCAGCATGATCACAATCAGGTAACAACTATGTTTTCAGTGCCCTGACCTGAATTAACCTTCCACAAAACAGACCATTGAACATCTCACCATTTTAAAATATTTTTAATTTAGCACTCATGCATATAAATTTCTGCATGCCAATGAAAAAAATGGACATCATAACACAAATACACACTACTCTTCAAGAAGCAACATATACAAAAGAATATATTTACAAAAGAAAATATTTACAAGAAGCAAAATTTTATCTTTTTTTTTTGTTGGATATGAAATTCAAGACATCAAAACTGTTGCTTGACAAACATTTCTTCTGCAACACTGCCAACATAGACAGCCTCTCATTCCTAGTCCTATGCCATCCATTCAGCTGTGACAGTACTGTATTTGTAGGACCACAGGGTGGACTGGGTAATTAATCCAGTTCACAAATAACCTAAGAAACAAATGTTTATTTTAAGCACTGATCAAGTCCACATTCTGGCCTCCACTATGCAAACCTGCAAAGAGTTGCTTTAGCAAAACTGACAAGGTACCACAGGGCAAAAGCAAATCCTGTTTGCTGAATTATGTTTTCAGCAACTAATTATAATATTATGAAGACTCAGGTTCGAGCTCCACTAGCAGTACCCATGAAAGAGGAGGTCTCCAACCCAAACTGCATACACCCTTTACATCCCCACTGTTGTAGTGAATTAGACCAGGAGACCAATCCCAAATGAAAATTCGGCTCACCCAGAAACCAAATTATGACTTCTTCCTGATCCATCCCACTGCACAGCCACAGAAACATAAGGGAGCACATGGTCATGAATGAGGAGGGAAGAACTATCTGCTTTTTTCAGCTGAAATGACTATGGCCCCACACCCTACACACAGGGGGTATTTCTTCTTATACTGAAGTGGCCTGCATGTTTAAAAAGAAGGTTTGTTAGCGCTAATTTAGTACTAGCTCATCATTGAAGACATACTTCAAATAAGTCCAGAGCTTAAGGGCATCTAAGTTGAGCAAGAATCTGTGTATTTTATGATGTAAAACACCAGACTCTTAATTTAGCTTGCAACACAGTTCAAGGGTCTAGAGTCAATCTTTCATCTCAGACTAATCATTAATGGGAGAAAGAAGTTTCATTCACCAATTTCGATTAATAGTACCATGAATATTTTGCTTAGTGTTATTCATATAACTTTTAGCTACACAGGAGTCACAGTGTATGAGCTCTAGAAAAAAAGTTTTTTCCTTTTGGATTACTGAGGATTCCAAAACATGTTGTGGAGTGGTATCCTAAAACAGACCTCTTCGTGTCAAGATTGCGAGCACCATGTAGAATAGCTTTCTATTAGACCTCTAGATTTGACCGCCTCGCTACAGAAAAGAACTACGTTCTAGAAAGTAGACACCACTGCAGTCTTGCCAGCCCTCCACTAACCATAATCTTTTTTCCACAACACCTGTGTCCACCATCTCATTTGCTTCCCTTAAGATTTTTCCATTAACTGCTTATCCATCTCATCAGCTTCCAGCTTGGACATATCAAACAGTGTCAAGAAGGTACTTGAACATCACAGCTGGATTATCTTCATAGCCTTAAGGACATAAAAACATTTGGATCATTGATGTCTTCTGTGCCTACATCAGCCAATTCACATGCAGGAGCTTAGCATCCATGCTGTTTATCATTTTTTTTCCACACAATGCACACACCACATGGTCCACGCTGAGCTGCAAAGACACTAAGTCTAAAACAGCTCAGGAATGATAATGCAAACATTCACTTGAAAATATTTCTCCTTTTTCTATTAGCGAGCAGTACCCAAATGTAAGCACAAAGTTGAGTATTTTTCAGGCAGGATACAGTGCCTGTGCATCACTTTTTCTAGTCACACTGAAAACTCCATTTACGCAGCACAATTAATATACCAGATTTGAATAAGAAATGGCTGCTGACTATACGAGATATCCTTTTACTTTAGAAACTAAATCTTTCAAAATTTTTCTTCAATCTAGGGAAATATAAACTTTTGTCCTTATACAAGCAATATGAAAATAAATGAACAAAGAAGAAAAAAGGACATTGAATGGAAAGAGTGGGGCAGATGAGAGAAGAAACCATGCAGCAATGCACTAAGGTATGCAAAATGCCAAAATAATTCAGCTATATAAACAGCAAAAGGAAATCTTACATCCATATGTATCACAGAGAACAGGGCTAGAAAAGACCCAAGAGAATTTAATGCATCTGCAAACCCCCAAGTGGTATCACCCAGAACACAGTCACGAAGCCTGTTAGGCCACTGTAAGAACATAAAACATTTCCTACAAAAAGAGAGCTAGCAATGCAGAAAAAGATATTAGAAGGAAACAAATGATGGAGGCAACTTCAGCACTGCACCAACATTTATCACTACAGTAAGAATATCAATGCAACTAGATGAAACAGGCAATGCTACCATGAGAAAAATTAGAAGAAGAAACATTTCAGACAGCAACATGTTTTAAAAAAACCTCTTATGAGCTGGAAAAAGTTAATTAAGAGATATATGAATGTGCATCAGAGGAAGCACTAAAAAGCTGCTGGCAGTTTAGCTGGATGCAGTAGTTATCTTTCCTGCTCTAGTTCCAAAAATTTATGATTGTTCAACCTTTAGCCATTAACTTGGAAGTCCAAAGTTTGCATTTGGGCTAACAGAACTTATACAACAAATTCTATTAGCCAAGTCAGGTACTCTGGACCTCCGAGTAATTAAAGAAATGGTGATATCTAAGTTTGATCCTGATAAAAGAAGATTAACACAATCTGTTGCCTTTAATATCAACATAATGAACAGCTTTTTCTTCCAAGATTAATGCTTAGTGTTGAATTGAGGAAAAAATAAAAGGTAGCCTTTCTTTCCTGAGGCTAATATCAGTCACAACTGCCCTAAACCTAAAAATCTCTTAACAAAGAATTCTGAATGAAAAATACCAATTCAAATTCAAATCAACTCTTCACAGTTCAATGCGTTTATACAGTAACGCTTGGGTGTACAATTGGAAGCTGAGGTTCAACAGTGTAATATGGGATTAACTACACTGACAGACATGTCCAGAATCTAATAATCACTTCTCCAACATATACAATATATCTTGATATTTTTCAAAGCAGGATTGTTTAGTGAAACAAAACTCATACTTAACATAACATATATGACAAAAATGTAACAGTGAAATCTCAAGAATCAGCCAGAAGACATTTTGTTTAATCAATACAGCAGTTGTTCCTTTAGATTACTCTTACAGAAACCCAAAGGGGCGTTTGTCTAAGACCAGCAAGCAAAATCCCTCAGGTTTCTGTCTAGGTTTCACGAGCTTCAAGAAGCCGGAAGAACAAAAGCTGCAAGTCACAGAGTTCAACAAGGTTTCCTTATTCAATACAAAATGTATCCAACTGTGATAGCGACACAGCACGCTACTTCAGTTTTCCTGTGAAAAACAGAAAAAATTGAGCTTTTATATCACCTTTTCTATTTTAACTGTTGCTGAATTCCTTGAAGTTACTGGAAGCCTTATACATAATTAAATATTTTATACACATTTATTTAACTGCACAGATGGTATTTGCTTAGCCCTTCCAAGTGCTTTCCAAGGACCTTTGGTAAGCTAGAAAAAAACGACTGAGAAGAAAACTGAGCATCATTAGTCCCATAATTATGCCAGAATGATGCCAAAAAGTTAGATAACTGTCAGCAAAAAATACAATAGCTTTCTGTTTTAACAAGCTACCTCATTAAATACTTGCTCAGGAACATCCCATACTACTACTTCACTACTTCATGCCCAGTATAAAAAACATGTAACATATAATTCATAAGTAACTGGTCTTATCCATATCCTACTAGAAGTGGGTCAAACAAGTATGAAAAAGCAGAAGCAATCAGTGGCATGTTAGAACAGAAAGAAATAAGATCTGTCACAACCCTTGAAAAAATTAGTGACACAGAACTATCAGAAAGCTTCAAAATCTCTTTTTTCCAATATGTAGGAAGACCCACGTGTTCTATTAGCTGGCATACTGAAGACGGGGAAATCCAGTCCACCTGTTCTTCAGTACAACCAGAGCTCCAAAGTACTTGGAGTTGGCGGACACTGGGTTTTCTTCTTCATTGTCAATTGCAAATCTCTAAGTGTAAACCATCTTGTCTACTTAATTGCCCATTTGTGCAATTGCTGCTGTGATCCTTATTTTAGCAGGAGAAAGGGCCAGCTTAATCTACTCATGACCCTATTCAACAGTATATAAATTTCTTTATAAAATAAGGAGAGCTGATAGTCATCTTCCCCACATGTACTCTACTCCATAAACATTATGAATTACTCAAATGTTAAGAAACGTAACCAAACATTTCAGCTGTGGATGGGGAACGCTCTTTCATATGTACCTTTCTACACATCCACGGATAATTTCTCTGACAACTTTCTATCATTTTATATACAACAGAACACACCAAGCAGTAAAATACACAAGCAGCAAAATACACTGAGACCATGAAACACAGAAAGGAGCAAGATCAGTGAGGCAGGTAATTTGTCATAGAATGTGGTAGAAATGGTAGCTCTGGACTTTGGAGATAAAATATTTTTACTTTGTAATTAATTTTAAGATGGCCTTATTTGGATAGATAACTAAAAGTTACATGCTTGACAACTCTCTGTACCATCTGTGCAGAATGGAGCACACTAAGTGTTGCAGTGGTGTGGCTCCTTTTTTGTTAGTGAAGTACTCTCAGCAGTGACAGCACACAGGGCAAGAATCTGCTCTACAAATAATCTTGAGCTGTCACCCATGTATACAAAGAGGTAACAGCCAGTCATCTAAAACATCCTACCTTATAAACATCTTCAGTCAAACTGCAAACTATGTTTCTTTGCAATCAATTGCGTCAGAAGCTCTCTCTGCTCAACATCTAAATGAAAGGCCTTCAATTTGCTCTTCATACAAATGCTTTTAGTAGTTAAACACCTGTAAATGTGGAGTTACTGAAGTCGACTCTTTTGAATACAACTCCCAGAAAAAGGGAACTTAACTACTCTCATACTACTGTGAATTCTGAACATGCTAAACAGAATCCAACACATCACCTTTAGAGCTGAGATCACACAGTAATCGAAGCACAGCAATCAACAAAACTGTATAAGGAGCTCTGGCATTCAGGCCAAACTTAATCATTACAGAAGATACCAGTCTTAAAATTAAGAATACATAAAAACTATCACTAGATTTTATAATTCAAACATCATTCAAAAAGCGAACCATAAATACAATATTAAAAAAAAAAATTACCAAATGCCATTTCAAAATGCAAGGTTAATTGCATTCTTCATATTCCACTGATACAAATATAAATATGAATAAGGTTCCTTCCATGTTCTTTATAATTATAACAATTTAACTTAAATTATCTGAATATTAATAAAAAACACACTAGCTGAGGAATATACTTACTATTTATACTTTTGTAAAGTCTTTGACATCATTTTGTTCTGTTTTTAACATTCTAAACCAGATTACTAAAAACTCTGCAATGATACACTAATTAGATGTCATTAGAATTTCCTGATTGTAAATGTGACTTCCTAAATTTTTAAGCCAGCAGAAGCTCAGTATCAATAAGCAGCTGCAGCTAACATCAGGTCATTCTCCTTATTAAAGTCTTTCATTTTTATTGCAGTTGATTCCTTCGATATTTTCCTTTCTGTGCTAAGTCTCAGAATGTAGGTTTGATTAACAGCTAGGAAAGCTACCTTTCAAAGAAACACACACAAAGCCTGACCTCCTGTGTATGAACTGGAGAAGCAGCTTTCTAAAATACATATTGCATACTTCAATGTATTTCCATATATTCACAAGCACTGAAGACCAGTTTCCACATGCAAATGTCTTGCTCTCAACAAAACTGGCAAGTTTCTACTCTTTGAAAGTAGGGCCAAAGCCCCATTTACGCAGAGAAGCAGGGTATACTGCATTCATATAAATCAACTAAACAAGGTTATAATAAAGTTTGTTCACCACATAGATGATATAATTTATAATGATATACATCACAGAAAACTGAACAGCATTCTAGTATCCAGATGCATTCACATCTGAAATGTAGTTAACATGTAGCTATACTAATAGTATTTCCTTGCTGCTTTGCAGTATCAAATATAGATCTTGCTTGAGAAGTGATAAGCAATGATATAATCCTATTTCCCATGTGTATTTAGGACTGTCACTGCTTATTCTGTCAATCAGTAGAGCTTTTAACTTCACCTTACTCTATTAGCTCTTCTGCAAGAACACAGCTGAGAGAACTGGATCATTTTCTAGTTAGCACCGCAACATAATCATTATTAGAATTCCAAATACAAGGCCAGATTCTGCTTTAATATCAACACAAACTCACCATGTCTGCAAAGCCACCAGAGACTACTCCCATACAAATGTGCTGAATGAAGATCTTGAGAAAGAAACAGATCTGCAGGCTAAGCTTTACTATTTAAGCTGTCTACTGTTCTATAATGCTTCACTGAGGAAGCTTTAGTGTGCAACAGACTTTTCACTGAGTGTACAAGTAAAAATCACTGGTGCATTCAATTCCCCTCAAAATCAATTTTACAGCTACTTGATAAAAGTAAAACAAGTCATAATAGCGTCTGTAAAAGTTACTTTTCAGAAGAAAAACAGGCTTCAGAAGTTAAAACAAACTACAATCATCAGGTAATTACACTCCATTATATAAAAACTGTTATTCACACCAAGTGTTTTCTCTTTAACACAATTAAAGGGACAGATATTCCATCCCTTTCAAGCAATCTGACCCAATTTATCATTCCTAAGACAGGTTATCTCAATTTCCCAAAACATTCTCCAGTACACAGAGGACTGCGTAACATCTTAGTTATTTCCCAGCTTTGCCAGTTCCTTCATTCTCCTATAAACTCTCCAGTCAATTCATTATACAGTGATGACTGAGGCCAACTAACAGCTTTAATTCGCAATCACAGGCAGTTAGCTGTAGCAGTAGAAACAGGCTCTGTTTCCTAGTGTCCACTGCCAGACATTACAACCTCACAGCAAGAAAAGTGGGATGCATAGCCACGTCATCAATCATCACAATTTACAGCCTAAAGTACTAATATAACTAGTCAAACAGCAGGACAGGTTAGAAAGCCAGGGTGTAACTGCAGCATATAAGGGGAAGATACACACCCTATTCAGCCAATAGCCTCCAAAAGAGAGGCAGGCAAAGAGGTGGAGATGGCACCCACGTCAGCTACCACAGCTGTACCAGGCTGCAACTGAGCCATGCTGCAGGGTCCACTGCATCAGGCACTGCAAAAAGGAGCAAGTTAGCCCAAAGGACAGAGGGTGCTTGAAAGCTTCTGGTATCTGACCACAACAAATACCATCACGTAATCCTCAGAACTCTTCCCACACTGTCAAGCCAATTAACACAAGTTTTTGGATTGCCATCCAATGCCCGTTTCTCACATTAGCTCCCCCCCAAAATCTATCATTCTAGAAGTTACTACATTTTAAATTAGTTACCTTTAACAACTGTGGTAAAAAAAGTTGTAAAAGAAATAAAATGGCCTAGCTATCAGTAATAGGAGTATGTTGTTTCGAAGACAGTAGACAGAGCAGAGGGTTTAAACTGACCAAGAGGCAGAAATCTGCATAATCACTCTTCTCTTTCTAGGAAATAACCATATTGGGATTATATGACTCCTTTCACAATGACTGGTTAACCCTAAATTTGCAATGGTTCTCATTTGGTACTTTATAAAACTGCTGCAGATTCTGACAGTCAGCTAGCAGAACACACTCGAAGGAACAAACTGTCTTCAGATGCGTGCCCATGATCTGACAGAGGGAAAAACATTCCAAGACTGTTCATAAGATAGAGTAGAGATCAAAATCAAAACCCTTCGCACAACAGTAGCAACACACAATACTCCTCTACGAGGCAACAGAACCATTGGCAGTGTACTAGAACTCCAATACCTGGAAAACTATGCTCAAATTAGCAGAACCTGGGTATGCTGCAGTGGCTGTTACTCAAATCTAAAGCAGAAGATTAAGAGATTAGAAAAGGCTTCCCTACATCTCTCCATGAGAGGTTCTCCAACCTTTTTACCATGACAGCCCTTACTGGCTACTGCAGAACCATCTAAAGTCCAAATTCTCTGGCTCTTCCAATAATTCATGGTCACATGTGCCACAGAGTCATATCATCCAAAATGCACATTTGCACCTCATTACAGGAGCAGACACAGAGGCACTCTTATCTGACTCTGAAAAATCAGAGCAATCTGCACAACTCACTGGCCTTTTTTGTAGCCTTCACTGGAGAGACTTGCCAGAAAGACATCAGCAGCAAACTACAGGTCAGACAGCTTGTTCTTGATGTCCATATTCAGCCCGCATGCTAAAAGCTGCCCTCTGTTATACTACCACTCGGCTGAAGGTGGTGTAACACCCAAGAATGGATGAACAACCATAAATGTATCAAGGATAAAGTCTAGATTAAAATTAAATAGATTAAAACAGAATAAAATACATTTTTTTAAAAAGCCTAGATTAAAAGTCTAGATCATCATAACAAAGAGAAGTGAAAATTCACTCTGAAAAGTGCTACACAAAACCAGTGCTTTCTTGTCCCATAGATTTGCTCCCTGGGTGCCCTGAGAGTTGTATCTGCTTACTTTCCCGGCAGATAATGTTTTTACAACCTTTTTCTCCCATTACCGTAACACTGGACAAAACACAACAATGGCAGAGTGAAAGTGGGATTCGAGTCTCCTATGCAGAAGCAATTAACTGATAGCCAAAGTCCTGATCTCTGTTCTGCAGTCCCTCAGTAAATATTGAACATTTTATGAATATAAAAGTCTTTGCCTCAAGATAGAAATGCCAGCATAAGTCCCAGGCATAGACTGCTAGAAATACGGGTTTTTCAAAAGCTTATCAACTTTGCTCATGTTTATAATAGAGTGGTCAACCCAAAAAAAAGAAGGCTGCAGAAGACATTTTAGTTCGGCTATACTCAAACTTCAGTATGCTTCTACAACTTGAGAATCTCAGCTAATTAGCAGAAAAAGCATTCTTGCAGGCACTGTAACTGGTAGCTATTTCTCTTTTTCCCAGTTTAACCAGAAGTTTTGGTCCATCTACTTCAAAATTAGAAGTAAACCTTTTGTCAGTTGCCAGGTAGTTCAACAACAGCAAAGTTGCTATATACGACTTGCAGCATATAACTTAACACCGTAGCATCGAGTTTTCTGTAATTATTTCCAGCAAGACCTGTATTTTACAAACACATTTTCCTAAGTATGACCTACTTTCACACTAATTACAGTGCTTCTTGCCCAGAAAGAGACTGTTCTATGCCAGCAGTAACTCCATCTTCTAAAGTAACATAAGGACATTCTACATACACCACAGAACGTGCATTTAATTGACTATATTAACTATACTATACTTGTAATGCAGTCATCTCCATATAATTTAAACATCATTTCCTTCTGTAAACGGTGGAATTAACAAGTGCCAAACTAAGGTACAAAACAATGATAAATCCAATTGGATAAAGTTTGCAGTTTGTTTCTTACAACCCTCAGACAGAAAAACACTGATTTTCTTGCAGGTCATAGAGCCATTACAGAATTTATCTCTAGCAATATGATTTTTCTGTCTGCTGAAGAAAAAACATAACTTGAAACACATGTAAATCTAAATGCTGTAAGGGTCGTCTTGTTCAGCCACAAAAGATCATGGTTCAAAGCGTCAGCTGGGATGAGCCTAAAGAGACTGTGTTTGACTGAAAACTCTTTCAAGACTTTATCAAGAATTTTGTACAGTGAATGTTAAAGACTGTCAATTTACTAATGGTTTATTCAGTATTAACAAACTTAACAAATCACTAACCCACATACACCTATATTTAAATTCTTCAGTGTAGAAAACACATCAGATTGGTTAGTGGTAGGTGTTACCAGACTAAATACAGTAACCAAATTTATTTTTATCAAAATCTCATCACTCCTATAAAAGAAACTAAAGTCCAAGTTAACACATGATCACTCTTTGGTCAAAAAAATCTCTCCAAACAAATGTCTTTTTCCCCTTGTTTGCCAGGCTACAGAAATTAGCACTGAAACTCTTAAACCACCTTCTATATTGAAGCCAGATATAGCTGCCAGATCATGCTAGGGATTGGCTCAGCTGGAGCTGTGCTGCCCATCACAGAGAAAAGTACTGCACCCATCTGTTCCAAACACAAAGATGCAGAAATCTTACCAGTAATTAGTTTATTTTCAAGAAGCCTACTGAAAGGCAAAAAGCACATAAAATGCTTTAACTTCTCTGAATGACTTGGTTAAGTGATTCATGGGTCATGTTAATTCTGCACACCTGAAGCATTTTCAAGAATTACTTAAACTACAGAAAAGAATTGGATATATTTTCTGAGTGAAACATAATTGTATAACATCACATATATCACACAGCTATAGGTGATCATTGTGGAAAGATAAATGAGAAACTTAGACCAGCAAAGGAATAACTGATCTGGATCTAGTGAGTTTGATTAGAATATGCTATTGGAAGTGCATGCTTTAACTGGCACAGGTCTGACAGCGGCCCTGTTTAGTTACAGAAGAATACCTTTCCGGAGCATACTTCTGGAGGCTGTTATCTGCATCTAAAGGAGACGGAAATTCTGTGTAGCAAGATGCATATACTACATCCAAGGTACAAATTCAACACTGCATTCAAAGGACAAAAAATCTGTGTTTAAGGAAAGCAAAGCACTGGTGTTAACTGATGGCCAAAATAGTAGAACCTAACATCTTAGTCAAAGCTCTATGAATTCTACATGGTTGTTTTATTGGTTTATCCAAAGACAGCAGATTATGTACAAAATAACTTCTTTGAATCAAGCATGTAGAAGGTTAATATTCACAAAGAAGCTGAAAAGAACATGCCTAACTCCTTGGGAACACTACTGCATTCTCAAAAAACAAAGTAAGAGTTTCTATTTCGAAAAAGTTTAACTTCCTTCCTTCTAAGTTTTCAAAGTCACTTGAAGATAGTACTGAACTATAACCTATGTGAACTCTGCACAAAATTACACAGTCAGACCCTTTGAAAAAAACAACGTCAACAGTATCTCAGACAACATCCTGAAGAAAATCTTTGCTCAGGACCTTGTAGAGGAAACTGCCAGGCAACACAGTTCTATCAACATACCTTACAAAGAATCTGGCAATCGAGCTATTTGGGGTCCAGCACAAGGTAGATCGCTTTATAAGCTTGACAGCAACTATAAAATGGAAGATGAGCAACACATACAATGGGACAAGTGGTTTTACCAAGGATGTCCGAAAAAAGTTGAGTATCACAAAAGCTAAAAAAGTAATTCAGAAAAGGACAGACTAATGAATGAGATAAGGCCTCTGAAGGTAGCCTACAGCACCTGCACTGCCCAAAAATTAGCAGTTGTCCATTCCTGCACATGTACTAATCATATTACAGATTTTAGCTTCCACTAAAGAACATTTTTCACTGCAAAGGCAATTGCAGGGACCATTTTAACATTATTTCCCCAAAACATACAAATACTATTTTTTCTCTGTTTATCTATCGAGAAGCCAGATTTCCAACGGGCCCATTTGGATTTGTTCAGATACTGATATCTGCACGAACTGGTGCTGCAGTGCCCAAGACTTGTGTAAATACCCCTTAGTCATTCCTCTATCAACAAAGATACATTTTTTAAGCTATAGAACACCATTTTTCTCCCAATCAATATTTATACAGCAGGAAGAATTCATATTAGACAGACAAGATGCCATCTGCCACAGGCTTTTTGGCAGAAGATAAAAATGTACTGCTATTTTCCCCTAAGACAGCCACAGCCAGAGCAGTCCAATAAAACTTTAACTCAGAACCTCCATGAAATAAATTACTTAGGCTGCAAACAATCCAGTATTATCTTCCTCTAACAAAATTCCTATTAATGAATTCTTTCAGATGCAATAGTCCTAAAAGTCAATTTTTCCATGTAGTTTTCAAAGAAAACTTAAATAAAGAGAAAATGGTGGGAAAGCAACTCCTTCCTGATGTACAATCTGAATCAGGTCACGAATACTTCAATACAGGAATAACCTTAATCCCACGGATAAAAATTATTATGCTATTCCCCATACAGGCCAAATTTCATCATATCCAAATACAGCAATGAGATCAGATAGTTTTATGCATTCTGGTAAATCTCACAATGGCAAGAGTTCTTACCCATAAATTAATCACTAAGTCTACAAGTATTGTGTGTGCTCTTGAAGCCAGTCTACTTGAGCTGCACTAAAAACATGCCTAAAGCTTACAAGCAAATATATCTACATTTTTTGTTCACTAATTGAAGTTCAAAAGAAAGGTGTCTCAGATTGATAAACTAGCTCAAAGAGTGTAGGCATGGTAAACCAAGTGGAAGACCACATTCAGAAGTGCTACCACTTATATCTGGATGTTTCTTTTAACTCCATGCAAGAGTTTCCTTAGCATTAGCAGAGCTAAGGAAAGAACAGTTGTCAGCGGGAAGGAGACAAGCAGTAAAAGCTAGGCTGCGCAAGGCCCTGACATCCCTGGAGGTATAGAGATGCAGAGGTAGAAAGACTAATGCCTTAATCTTTCTTAAGGGGGGATGTGCGAGAGGGGGAGGGGCAGGGGTGGTGTGTGTGCAAGAGACGGGGGGGTCGCGCAATGGGGGTGGTTGCACACGAGAGAGAGAGACAGAGACAGAGACAGAGAGAGGGGAGGGGTCAGGCGAGAGGGAGGGCACGCAAAAGAGAGAGAGAGAGAGAAGCAGCACGCAAGAGAGAGGAGTGGCAAATGGGAGAGAGACGGGGGTCGCTAAAGGGAGAGAGAGAGAGGAAGGGGGGGTCGCGTGTGCGAGAGAGAGGTCGCGGGCGCGCGCGCGCGAGAGAGAGCCTTAGCGGGCGCACGAGAGCGAGAGGTCGCGGGCGCAGGAGAGCGAGAGAGGTGGCGAATGGGCACGCGCGAGGGAGAGAGAGAGGGCGCGCGCGAGGGGGAGAGCGAGCGAGCGAGAGGTCGCGCGCGCGAGGGAGAGCGAGCGAGAGCGGTCGCGCGCGCGAGGGAGAGAGAGAGAGCGAGAAAGAGGCCACGTGCGCGCGAGAGAGAGCGAGAAAGAGGCCGCGTGCGCGCGAGAGAGAGCGAGAAAGAGGCCGCGTGCGCGCGCGAGAGAGAGCAAGAAAGAGGTTGCGAGAGAGAGAGAGAGAGAGAGAGAGAGAGAGAGAGAGAGAAAGAGAGAGAGAGGTCGTGCGCGCGCGAGAGACAGAGAGAGGTCGCGTGCGTGGGGGGGGGGGGAAGAGAGAGAGAGAGAGAGAGAGAGAGAGAGAGAGAGAGAGAGAGAGGGAAGGAGGGAGGGAGGGATGCGGGATGCCCAGCCAACTGCAGTCTCTAACCCTCCACCTCCCCAGCCAATAGGCTTTTCTGCAACCCGCACCATCTTCCCATCATCTCACTCATCAGTTTGTCCCAAAAACACAGGAAATGCCATCCTTCCTCCCCCACCCCCTTCAGCAGAAGAAGCACATGACAACAACATCTCTAAAAGGACTGTGTTTAAACCCAACCCTTACAAGAGTTTATGAAACCCAGTCTAAAAGGTACTTGAAGCTAGCTTCTTCCCCTCTGTTTGTAAACAAAAGCAGTACTTACCCTGATCTGTGAAGCCTGAGCTCTGGAGATGAAAAGCCTCACATAAGAGATGTATTACTGAAAACTGAAAGACCTAGGTAGAAGGTGACTGCTCAAGCTGAGTTTTGGTTTGTACAGAGGTGTGAAATGAAGAGAATGGCATCCTGGAGGACTCTGTTTGTTTAATTAAAAAAATGACAAAAATAACAAAATACATACAAAACAAAAAAAAATTTTGAACAATTCTTGCATTTCAGTCTCCCCAGTTTGACATTCTTAATCTATCTTTCATCTCCGCCTCCATCTAAACCACAAACACCTTCAGAATTTAGGCCTTTCAGAGCTGCCCCAGGAGTTTTATTCAACATAGCATTTAGTATAGTGTTATGCCACAGGAGGCCCAAAAGCTCATGACAAAGTCAATTCTGTAGAACCACAGAGCTGAGACTACGCGGTAAGACTACCCAACCCCTCCCTCAAAACAAATGTGGCGATGGTCTCCTTTAACAGAAGGGGAACTGAGGTTTTATCTATATAGGAAGTCTGCAGTAGACTACCCATAGTGATCCCAGAATTTCAGATCTAAAATTGGTGCTTAATCTCCAGAGCCCCTTTCTTCCTCAAATGATAAAACGCATCAGCACACTCTTTATGGAAAAAAAGATGGGTCCAAGGAAACTCCTACTGTTGACAGTATCATTGTGCAGCCCCCAGGGTAGCCAGAAAATGGAAGAAAGTTTTGTTGTTTTTTTATTTTTTTTAATAGTTAATTTAAAACTGAGAGGAAGAATTCCCTTAAGTACCTTTCTCATTTTTAACTTAAGTAATTTAGATCTTAGCTCCTCCTGCTCCCAGCAAGATGTGACATCAAACAGAAAATCAGCTTGAGAATATGCACTGAATAGAAGAAAGTTGAGCACACTGCTTATAAAAGAAGTTAAACTTACTACAATTTGATTTAAAACAAACACCTGTATTTTTAGTATTTTTAAGTACTTCAAACCTTCAGCTGGGGCAAAAAAGTCCTCTCATTCTTCTCTAGATCCTTAACACAAGGTATAACAACAACAACAAAGGTAAGACAATTTCATGTTTCTGATATTTTGGAGGGTTGCATAGAGAGGAGGTGGAATCGCCCTCCTTGGAGATGCTCAAAACCCAACTGGACATCATGGGCAAACTGCTCTAGCTGACGCTGCCTGAGCAGGGGGGGTTGGACCTGATGATTTCCAGAGGTGCCTTCCAACAAGACTAAAAATCAATATAAAGATTGCATCTATAAACAAAAATCCAAAATTTAAGTTTTAAGCAGATCATGATAAGATGATGTTTTGCAATAGTTCTATTAACTCATCCCACCGAGTATCTTAGTGGGTACAGATGTCTCCTCAAGTCATCATCAAGTTATTACCAGTTTTATTTGATGTATTCAATCAAGAAAAATATCTGTCAGAATCATTATTTTGTGACTAGAAAGTCCACTAGCCAACTAGAACAAAGATTCGGAGTCTACAGATAACTTTCTACCTTCTGTTATCCTAATGACAAGCCACTCTGAACCTGACAGAACAGGCTGCAAAAACATCCTCACCAGCTCAGACTGGCTATACACTGCTCCTCCATCCAGTGCTACATTTGCTTTAGAAAAGCTTTATGCTTTTCTACAGTTCCATTCTCTCCCAGTTCTATAGTTATCAGCCACTGTGGGAAAACCCAGCGAATTTCACTGGCACCATTTTAGCATTCCATCATATAAAAATCTGTAGTTCCCTTTCCCACAAATGAAATTTATCTGGCCTTACTTCTTAATTGACATCAAAAATTCAACACATTCACTCCCTCTCCCTGGAAGGCCAATCCAACATGGATGTGTGCAGTAAGCACTTCAAAGGCTGGTAACTGATGAAAGGTGTAGAATCACGCTTCAGGATACAGGAAATACAGTATTAAATAGAAGCAACATCCACAATAATCCAGTGAAATGGATTACAGTGAATGGTACAAAGCACTTCATACAACGGGAATGAAACTCTATCATGGACAGATTCAGAACAAACGCAAGGTGAAAGCATACAAAAGAGAACAACACAACCGTTCTCATTATTTATTTTAAATGTCTAACTTTTGTAAGAATCCTAATAAATCCTGGGCCTTAACTTATAGCAATAACTCCACAGATTATGTTAAGTAGCATTATCTATCAAACTAAATTGAGTATGTCTTGCATTTTATTCAATAAAAGTGGAAACAGGCATACACAGGTCATAACATTATTTGCATATTCTTTTATTTTATACCTTCTGTCTGAGGCAACAGCCCCCTTCTCCAGGTCCTGCTCATATGGACGTTGTTCCAGTATCGCTGATGTCTGTCACTCCCCTCAGCCTCCTATTTTGCTTTTAGTGGTGTGAGGGGCAGGGATTGTTTTTCGCTTTTATTCCTCCTCCTTTCAGATATATTTATGCACAGTGAAAATGACTATAAACTTTCCATCTATTTATTTATGGCATGGTATCTTTAGTATTCTGTTATATAACTGGGGGGGGGGGGAGGGCAGTCCCTTTATGGACAAATACTTTGTGCTTGTCTCCCCCAAGACAGATAAATGTATGTTAACTAATTCAAGATAGCCAATTAACTTGGGATATTTAACACATTTACACTCTCCGCAAGTTCCTGCGGACATGCTTTTTATCCAACAAACAAACTTATGGAGAGCATAAACACTTGCACTCTGCAGCAAATATTCTGCCTCTCTCACATGAACAAGTTCCACTTCTCACGCTAACTTACAAACATGTCACCTACTCAAAAAAAGGGAAAACTGCAAACTTAGCAACATCCAATACCCCTCAAACTTAGAGTATCAGGACACACTTTAGTATCTTTATGAGAATTTGTACTGCATATTCAGTAAACACATACTATTTAAGAATTATGACTAAAACTAATAAAGACATTTTAATGTACCTTGAATTCATACTAGACTACTCACTCAGCAACGGCTTTATATTTTGTTTGTGAAACAGACTAAAATTTTCTCTTAAAAAAAAAAATCCTCAAAAATACTATTTTAGTTATGTTTATATATCCCTGTCTGCTAAGAAGTGCAGCAGCAACTACAGATTTCAATTTGGATGTTCTATGACACAAACTACATAGAAAGACAAGCACTAATCCTGCTTTCAGAAGTCACATCTGTCCTTTAGGCTACTTTTCATGATCCTTCCATGCTTAACAAGTGTCTGCCCCTACTGCTCAGTTTTCACTAAAACCAAAAAAAAAGAGAAAAGGGAATCTTGATGTTTTCACTACTAACCTTCAGGCTCAAACAGCAGCACTGATACTGAGCAGCAGATTGAAATAACTGAGTCTGATGCTTACTGTCTTGAAGAACTTCACTCCTGCCTTACCAGAGTCAGTCTAACAGCTCACAGTCCTCAGCAGGGATGGTCCCACTCCTTCCCTTCTTCATCCCCCCCTCCTCCTTGGCTTCACACTTCCACCCTCACTGAGCAAACTCAACAATTTTTTTCTTGTCCTTGTTAGCTTTCTGATGGTTTAGCTACTGGACCAGCTCACTAATGATCATTAAGGCACAGACCTGGCACAAGGATACAGGTAGAAATAGAAGCAGAGATATGAGACGAGCTCAGGGGCCATCTCCCTATACAGCAGCAAAGCCTAATATCTGCAGCTTTTGGGAGGCGCTGCTTTAATTTCTTACCATCTTACATTCCAAAGGTTTCTAGGTGGGTAACAATTTATTCACTCAGCTATTTTAAATGTGAGTTTTTAAATTTACAAATGGCAGTTATTAAATCTTTTTCAGGATGGTCCAGCAGGCAGCCTATCCCATCTCAACCCTTCAGCATGGGACAAGCCTATTAGGGAACCTTCATGAATCTCAGACCTTCATGAATCTCAAAATCTGAATGGCTTAGCATTCCCATGCACAGCACAAAGTTTAGAGCCCCTGCCATAGCCACCTAGCCAACAATGCACTGGACAAAGAGAAACTTGGTACCTGGCCTCCGTTGCTGGAGAGACTGGGCCAGTCTGTCTGAAACCCTCGAGCTCATCAGTGAAACTTTATATTTAAAACTGGCAAGCAAGTAAATATGTTTTTTAAACCCTCCTATCATAAGCCACTCAAAAGTGAAATTTACTTAATCTTTATTATAGGTAGATATGCTGGGAAGATTTCCTTCAGCTCTTAAAATCTAAGTGTAAACTACCTTTCCCTTCCCTGAATACAGTCAACCTATTTATACTAACACTAAAAATGTTTATCCTAATCCTTTACCAGAAATATTGACCAAAAAGAATGAAAGAATATCTGCATTCTGGTGAGGTGCATCAACCTCCCAGTAATTTTCCTACCCATTTCCTTTTTCCCACAAAAAGTCAAAAAACAGGATCATCAGCTTGCTTTATTATTTATTTCCAACAGAATTCATACTATGGCAGATAGGTACATAAACAAAAAAGGGCAGTAGTTCACAATATAAGAAACAGTTCTTCTGAAGCTTACGTATTTCTGTTTGTATAAATATCTGTTTGAAAACTGAAAAGAATAAACTTAAAGCATTTTGATAATCATGGCATGTGGATTGAAATTAGCATCTTCAAACAAAAGCGGCTCAGGCTTCTCTCAAATCTGTCAATAATATCAGCTGAAGTGGCAATTTAATAGTCATGATCTGATCTTCTGAGGATAGTTTTAAAAACCTGATAGAATCTACAGTATAAATCAACTTAAACAAAACAGCATCCAGGTTAAAAATAGACAAAAGGCCCCAAAATTATCCCCAAGAAGTTTGTGACAAAGTTTATATACTTGAGCAGTAAACTCATAATAAAGTTACAAGTTACCCTAATAAAAACATTCACATTTAGCTAGAACAGTTTTTAACTTTGAGAAAAAATACTACACTTAATTTATGAGTTTAGCACAAAACTAGCATTGGCTATGTGTATAAACAAACCAAGTAACATTAGTCCTTCACTCTGCAATTCACTGAGCATAAACCAACTACTTCACTACAGTAACAGTAAGCCAATAACAACAACACAAGCACTTATATTTCAAACTGAAAGACCACTAAGAATAGATATTACAATGACATCTACTGGGAAATAAGCTATAGGAAAAGTGGATGTCATATACAGAATCCATAATTGAGAGTATATCACTACAAATTTGATAGAGCCACTTGCCAGTTGTACAGAACAGAACCAGAAAATTAAAATTTCTCACTGAAATAGGCAGAACTCATTTACAAGGGCACATTATTTCATCCACTTCAACAAAAATTGCCTACCTAACCAGTAAGAACCCTGAAAAGAGGAAATACATCTAAATTTAGTGTGCTACCATTACATGCTTCATCTACTGACGTACAGTTTTGCTTCATAAAGTTTGAGTAGCACAATACCTAAAATTCCATTTAAAGGGATCCAGTAAATTTACAGAATGCAGATTACTAAGCAAGAAGTTAGTTTCAGTTGCACAATTAAGTGTCAAAACGTAGTATCTGAAAACAAGGTAAACTAAAAATGGGCCAGTAGTTTGGCATTTAGACTCCACTGAAATTTTGTTGAAAACATGGTTCTTAACATAAACCTGTTTTCCTCTCCAATAAATATTCTGCTGAACACAAGCAAGTGAAAAATCTTACCCTGTTAAGTACTTACTGGAGAAGGTCTTGTCTCAGATGGTGCACCACCATGGTGCACCACTTCCTGCCTTAAAACCTACAGCACTAAGCCACAAAGATTAATGACTGCAAATTCAAATAAAATACAAGGAACGGGCTATAAATTTTGGACAGCTTATTAAGTGCAGGATACAGAAGCTTGCTACTCCATATTACAATTTTTGATCAATATTTTTCAATAACTACAATCAGGGAATAATCTATAGAAGGGAACTACTAGATACCACTTTTAACTACCATTTAATATTATGAGACTTGCTTTCTTTCTAATAACAAATTGCATATTTATAAATTCTATTTTCATATCTATATAGTATTACCACCCGCAACTCCCATTACCACTGATAAAATGACTCATGCTATTTCCACAGGCACTTAACAGAGAATCAATCTTACTCTTCCTGAACCCCAATTTGAACTTGTGACACTATTAAATGCATTACATGAGCTCTCCTGGCAAAACAGCACAGTTAATGCAAGGGGAAGTAGAGTGGTTGAGTGATAAATACTTCACCAACTTTACCAGCTACACTCTGACTTAAAAGAAAATAGACAAGATGGCTCTATACCTAGATTATCCTCAAAAACCAACAATTTCCCTGTAGACCTTGAGCATAGAGCAGATACACAGTAAGAATTTGTGCAAGCTTTTAATATGGTTACAACTCAGGCAGGCATATCTTGCCACTGAAATACCATTCTGGAATTTTATTTTAGAGAATTCAAATGAAAGACATTTATTTCTAATTTTGTCATAAATATTAAAAACCTTTGGTGTCACTACAGAAGAAGAGTTTTTTCACATATGCTGATAACACAATATGGAAGCTAGATAATGCTCCCCTTCAAGCAATAGCATTTGCCAACCTTCCTTCAAACTATGTCATCACAGGTTAGACACTGGGTGATACAGTAAGCAAATGGGAAGGAAAAACAGAACAAGTAGAAGAACCCAGAAAAAAATAGTACTACTATTACTAGTTCCTTTATAGTAGCACCACAGTCCATCATCCAGTTACTTCCTTCATAAAAAAAAAAAAACTTCCACCTTAAGGGAACGGAGAGAAAAGGGAACAGATTGTGAAATCACTTCTAAGTAATCTGCAGACTGAACAGGAGAGAGCATCAGAGGGAAGACATTGAAGAAAGTAATGAGACCTTCCCTTACTTAGCCAGCTATTGCAAATCTGCAGAAAGCTTCACTCCTTTATATTAGACAAACAGTGACCACAGAGATTAGTAATCATTAAGCTTAATTTGCCCAGCTTAAGCATTGACTTTCAGTGATAATAACAAACAATAAGATAACAAACATAAGTAAATGTTAATGCAAACAGAGCGTACTGGAATAATATTCTCTCAGGTATATTACTTCAGTTTTAAATCACATTTTTACAAAATCCTAATGTAACCTGATGGGTGAGGTATGCCTATGGATTATAAAACAGGCTGAAAGCCTCACTCATTGCACTCATGGGTAAGAGATTATAAGCAGGTATGTCCATATATCCATTATCACTGTTTTACCAGTTTTCTAGTGTTTTTTAAGAGTTTTAATTTGTCAGTATCATTCTGAACTTCTGGACCAGTATTCCCTGGAGCTCATCAATTCCCACTTTCATGTCTGCAGAACAAGCCTTCCATCAGCACTAAGCCTAATCACCTCTTCACCATAGCTGGATTATAAAAGAAACAAATTTAAGGAATAGAAAGGTTGAAAATCATGACAACAGTTTTCCCGTTACCCACATTTCTGATTATTAAGTAAATTTTAAAAATCCAGTTCAGTTGCCTTTCTGTTAAGGTGACCCACATTTCATCTTCATTAAAGAGAACAAAGATCTCTCTCAAACTTGTTTAAAAACCAATTTACCAGCAGTTCCACATATACTTACATAAGTAAGCATATGATACAGGTCATTACAAGCAACCCAGCAGAATCTTCACATTAAAGTTACTAAGCTATTTGTAAAAGACCATCATTTCTGTAATTTAAAAAAATCCACAGGCAAAAGCTCTTCTCTACAGTGGTCTGGGCTATTCTTTTTTTTTTTTTTTTTTTTTTTTTTTAAATGAAAGCTACCTTTCTACCCTTTACAGTTGCAAAAAGCCTTCCATATGTTAAGAAATGCTTTATTGTCTTGCCCAACCTACGGGAAGATGTTTCCAAAACTACAGCTACTTGTTTTGCTAAGAAAATCAAAGTAAAATTAATAGGTATGCGAGTAACAACTACGAAACAGATCGAGCTATGGAATGTGGTAAAATTACTGAGAATCAAGTAGTTCTCATCTTTATGCCTATCTAAACAAAGTTATCTGCAGGGGTTGAAAGCTGGTGCTTGTAATACTCAGGAGGACAGACTAGTCAAGAACAGGAATAAAGATCTAGTTCCCATCCTTTCCCTCACAAATACCAGAAGGCTGGTTCTGCAAATAAAACTCAGCACAGCCATGGCAACCTGAAGTCTATGAAGTCAGGAAAATTGGAAGCTCACTCTCCTTTTCCAGTCACTAGAGTTGACAAGTAAAGCATCACATTGTTGAAAGACTAAGAAATACAGCGCCTGCTAGAAGAATCTAGAGAGCAGAGCAGACAGAAATCCCAGTGCTCTTTTTGAAAGCTGGACAGGACACAGACGCTTGGCTTTTCACTCAATTCTGCATGCAAACTTTGCTGGCAGAACTTTTTATTTTTTTCTCTTCCCCTCTCCCCCCTTTTTTAATCTGTTCCTGCTAGTTACTTACTGTCTGAAAAGGCTCCATCTAGTAATTTTTTCTGACTCTTTTTCAAAAATGAGTTAATAGACGCAAGCATTCAGTTACTCTAGAAAGCTACATGCACTGCATGAAATGAAAAGCTGTTTTTTAAGAGAGTAATGATCATGAGAAAGAAACGAAAGATTATTCCAGAAGAGGCTTATGCAGTACAAGCGCTAAGAAACTGCACAGGCAAATATAATGCTGGAATTTACTTTAGTATAACAGTAACAAGATGTGCAAATAACATAATTATTTAGGGTGTTTTATTTTTTAGACCATCGAAATTCAGACTTTTTCTTTAGGATACGTCTGATCAAAAATAGCGCAGGAACGTGGCACACTGACGAGTATAACTATTTTCTTGGCTTTATGAAAGACTCAAATAAGTCAATAATATATAACTGCAATTTTTTTTTATATCAAGTACATCAGATAAGCAAGTTTTATAGAAATACTCTGTTGCACAGTTTGGACTGGGACTCAACTTGGTAACAGATCACAGCATTAGAACATAATGCTTTGAGCAGACAATATAAAATTTAACCTCTGATTGACATTCTGTCAGCTCCAACAAAGACACCCTCCAAAATAAAAACATCCCCCTAAACAAAAACACGTATTTTCCTCTTTTCTTAACAAGAAAAAAAAGTATGACATAAAAGTAACTATGATTCCTCCAAGTTATTAGAAGAACAAAACCTTTCTGGCAAGGAAAGTTACTTGACTTTTGTAGCAATATAAGCAGATTAAAGTGAACAATTTACGCATTTATATTTACAAACTGCATTATTACTATTCTTATTTAAAATAAAATCATAGTCATAGAAAAGTTATTAAAATAACTGCTGTACTATGCAAGTGGAGATCATACTTCAAGTTTTTGTTCTATCAATTTATTTTCCTATTTAAGAGTAGTGCCTCTTTAAAAACACATCACCTTAGTATGTAATTTTCTGGCTGGAGGGCTGGGAGACTGACTTACCCAGTGAGAAAATTTAAAAAGAACAAGTCTTGTTCAAGAGCAACAAATGAGAATAGCTTTTCTTGCCAAAACAGTAGCCCTTCTTACTTCATGTCTGCAATTTCATTTATTATATATTTGATGTGTTTCCTACTCATTTATCATAAGATTTTAAGTTGATGTGCTCTGATGTACTACTGTATCGCAGATTCAAGGGAAGGATAACAACTTATTTAATATCCCCTTCTTGATGTAGTAATCAAGCTCAAATAAGTATCAATCACAATTTGGTTAATCACACACTGCCAAGATTTCAAAGAATAGATTTTTCATTTCATACGAACAAGTGAAGTGAGCTGCAATCACAGCTCTACTACAATGAACTAGCAATTCCCACATGTTAAGAGATTACATGCTTGATTATTTTGAAGATACTATGATACTGCTAAAGGGGAAAAATGACATTCACCTTTGCACTGCACTTCAAATTCTCTATTAGACTGACCTTGGCCAGTGCTGACATTTGTAGTAATTTCTGTACTTGAAAATAAAACCGCAAAAACCTCAAAGCACCAACTGGTATGGAAAAAGGGAAGAGCCTTTCTACTGACAAATATAGGTCAACGTAACATGATTTCATTGCCCCAATCACTGTACTGCCTAGTATTCAACAGAAAAGTTCAAATCTCAGTCATGTTCTGAGCCTTCTCTAAGAGATCTCAAGAATATCCATGACAAAACCTTCTGTCAACAATGACACAGTAGAATATTACAGCAGAAATAGTCCTGCTTCACTACATGGCTTTTTGGTAGATTATTCTCCACACAGTTGCATGCAATCTCAAGTCCACCCACCTTCAGCATAAGATGCAAGGCTACTTTTTTGGACATAATTTGGAATAATAATTATTCCGAAAAGCAAAACTAGTAATGTTGTTAATTATGTTCATTTACCTTTCTCCACTTTTTAAGAGGGAAAAAAAGTCAGCTTTGGGTATGGAGCATATGCAGAAGTTTATGCAGTTTTGGTAAGAGACACTGTGAGCATGGGGAGCTTCCCTGACAGACTTGTTGCAAGGACACTTGCATCCACCAAACCCAGAAGGCCTTCAAGTTGGAACTCTTCTCTAGAATAATCCCACACTATGGTTTCTCAGTCAATACCAAAAGGCCCAAAGCCTATCTTCAGCTGACTGGGAACCTCCATTCCCCACTTGTTTAAACGTTTTCATACTGTGACCCATACTGCACTTCACAGCCAACACTCACAACACGATTTTGTTCACTCAACATCTGTCTGTATCCATCTCCTATTATTTTAGGCCATCCTTAGATTGCATACTGTCTGGGGCAAGAACCACTTTTTTTTCTTGTTCTGTATTTGCACAAAACAGCATAGCATTGTGCTCCTCTGTGGTTTCTATTAAAACAATACAAGTGGAGCTGTTAGATATGGATTTTATAATCTTCTGCTCATAGGAAGAAAACTCAAGAAGGTCAAAGAAAGAACAAAAAGAAAAAAACCAAACTACATTCCCCTCTTCCTATCAGCTTCAGCCTTCCAAGACTCCCATATCTTTTTCCAGAAAAATTAGTTTCCCAGTTTTTTTAAAAAAAACATAAATTTTAAAACATGTATGTCAGGTTACAGCAGTAATAAAATATTTTAACACATTTTTCTTAAAAAGCGCAAGTGACATTAATTCAACATATGGAATATGTTACTAATTACATAATAAAGTACACATATGCAATTTCACCATAACTGACATGTTTGCTAAGTGACCTAACATATGCGAAACCTTCTCTCTGGTTGGTCATTCACCAACGGAAAAGAAACAGTCTGAGCTTCTTTACACTGACATTTTAACTATTCCCTTGTCCCTGCTTAAACAGACTCTTCCATCTTCACTGATAAAATAATCTAACCACAGCTCTTATCCCTGCTTGCCCTCTGGAAACACACAAGCACTTTCCACTTAGGGGACTGAAAGCAAAAATAAAACTGGAAACCTGTGCACTTCTTTCAACACTGACACCACGAATCCATGTCCCCCTTCTTTCTCTTTTACACATCCAAGTCATTCTTAGGAACTACCCACCACTAATTTTGTTACTGTTGTTGGGTTTTGTTTGAGGGGTTGGGGGGGGGGGGGGGGGGAACGACCCTCTCTTAATTTGGCCCTGATATCACTATCCAAGTAAACAGGCTACATCTTGCTTCTCTTCCTAGCAAAGAGTCCTAGCACCAATCTTACTTCTTGGTGGTCACTGCAAAATCATACACTGCAGTAACAACTTCTGCTCAGACTCTTTGCCCGTAATTCAGTATCATGCCTACTGTGCGATGCTTTCATCCTGCACCCATCGCTTGGCAGCTGCCCACCCGTTTGAATACCGCAGCCTTGCTTGCGAAGGGAAACATATAAACTGACAGCCAGATCCCCAATTAAAAATTATGTCAGTGTGCTGTAGATTAACATGCACAAATACTAAATTTAAAGGAGTCAAATACATCCTTGGTTTATCATGTCATGTCACTGCTGTCACCAAAGGAGAGGGAAAGGTGGGAAGGGAACGAGAGAAAATCTGAAATAAATATTCAGCACGCTCACAAAGTGGAAGGAATTTAATTTAGAAACCAATTAAATATTTAAACGCCGTGTCACGCTAGGGTAGTTCATTCCGGAGGTGAACCCGCTTTCCTCCTCCCCAGGCGGCAGCAGCCGGGGCCACCCGCCCGCCCCGCGCCACCATCGCCAAGGGGGACGGAGGGGGCGACGGGGGACGGCGCGACCCCGCCAAGCGGGGGCTGCCCCAGGCGCACCCCCCGCCCCCTCCTCAGCGCCTCGCCGCGCGGACGGCGACCGTTAGGCGAGGACGGCGACCGTTAGGCTGCGCCCGCCCCGCCCCGCCGCACCTGGATGTAGTTGGTCTCGCAGTACTCGGCCACCCGCTCGAGGTTCGTGTAGCTGTCGAACAGGGCCCGGCGCCCCCCCGGGATCTCCTCCTCCAGCAGCATCTGCAGCTCCGCCATCTTCACATCCTCTCACCCCCGCCCGTCCCGTCCCGTCCCGTCCCGCCGCCGCCGCCGCCGCTGCCCCCCGCCGCCCCCCGCCCCGCTACCCGCCGCCCGGGCCCGGCCTCGCGCCGCGGGCAGGCAGCGCGCGAGACCCCCTCCGCGGCGGGGGCGGGGCGCGGCCGGGCGGCACCTCCTGCGCATGCGCCCGCCCCCTCCCGGCCCCCGCCCCCTCCCCCTCCCCGGCCGCCTCCCCGTGCCCGCCGCTCAGGCGCGCGCGCCCACTTCCGGCCCCGCGGGGCGCGCCGGGCCACATCCGGGACGCGCGAGGGGGCAGCGTGCGCTGGGAAACCCCTTCCCCCGCCGTGCCGCGACGGGAGGGGGAACTAGAAGCGAGGGCGCCAAGGGCCGGGGCGCGCGGCGCCCGGGCGACCGTTGGGCCGGGGCATGCGGCGTCTCCGTCCTCCTCCCTCGAAGCAGCCGTGCGCGGGCGGGCGCTGCTCCTCGCGGCCTCGCCTCGAAGAGAGCGGAGCGGGAGGGAGCTCTTCCCCAGGGTCGGCACTGCGTCTCCGTGGTGGTTTCGGTCACGTACTTTGGCAGTGTGGGGTCAAGGAGGCAATTTACGTGCTTAGGGCCAGGGATATGCTGAAATATACTGGACTGGAAGTTTTCCCCCTCACGTTTGTGATTTCTGTTCCTTGGGGGAACTTGAAAATAGCATTTGCTTGTGAATCACTTTTAATCTATGTTTTCATTTTATGAAGCCTTAGCTTTTTTATCATTTTGCATTAATTTACTTAGCAGCAACTTGCTAGCAGCGCTTTTCCAGAGCATAGGTCTAATTCCACATCCATCGATATCAATAGAAGCTTTGTTTTTGAATACAATGTGTGCTAGGGTCAGGCCCTTATGCTTTTAATGTAACTGCTGCTCAGTTCTTCTGATCAGCAGAGGAAGAACAAAATGTTTCTTTTGTGCAGATTCCATGTGAAAAGCAGCTATTGTGCTGGGGCAAGAGGAAGGGTAAATTCTCAGCCACCAAGTAGTCAGCTTTTCAACTTTAACAGAGAAAAGTGTATAATCAAAGGTCAGCTGAAACAGAGAGGAAAGACAGCCATGGCTAAAGCACAGTGCTGAAACCCTGAGGTAGGAGGTCTGTTTGGTCAGTTCCTGGCTTTAACACTGACTTCCTTTATGTCTCCAGCAAGTCACTCAGTATCTCTAAAATCACAATGAAAATGCCCACCCTCAGAGCAATGTTAAGAGTTGAATTCCCCACCAAATTCTTTCATCAGCACCCAACAGCAACCTTTTTCCCACATAAGAAGTGATGTGCCCTCACAGCTTTGTCTAGGGGAGCTCATTTCCCTCTTGGAAATGGATTACAGCTGTGGCCACTCACCTCATGCTCCCAGGAGGCTCTGCAGAGGTCCTGCTGCCACTGTAGGGCAGCTCTGGATTATATGACATTCCTCACGTATTCTGACATAATAGCATGACACTTCCCCAGCCTTCACATTACAGAGACTTCTGTGGTAGATGCCCGGTAGAGAAGATCCAGTGCTGCAGTCCTAGTGCACCAGCCTAGTGCTGTGGGAAGGGTTATTCTCATGCACTGAAAGCTGGCCTAAAGGCATCCAGCTAGGCTCCAGGTGATTTCTAGAATTACACATAGATCCCAAACACGTGGTGGGGTCAGTCAGCAAACATCCAATCTTTGGGACAGCCCTTTTACTTTTTTCCCACTTCCCCAGCCTTCACATTACAGAGACTTCTGTGGTAGATGCCCGGTAGAGAAGATCCAGTGCTGCAGTCCTAGTGCACCAGCCTAGTGCTGTGGGAAGGGTTATTCTCATGCACTGAAAGCTGGCCTAAAGGCATCCAGCTAGGCTCCAGGTGATTTCTAGAATTACACATAGATCCCAAACACGTGGTGGGGTCAGTCAGCAAACACCCAATCTTTGGGACAGCCCTTTTACTTTTTTCCCTTGAAAGAGAAATGAGATAGAAATCCCTGCCCTGAGAGATGTGTGCCTGGAGACATCTTCCTCTTAGCTTGCAAAAGTTCTCCCATATGAAGGATGAGTCAAGCTCAGTGTTCATTAACACAGTTTTAAAAATCCTCATGTGCAAAGCATTTTTCTCCCATTTTTTTTCATGTGGGTTAAAATTTACAACTTCAGTTACTTGATTGTGTGTTTTAATTTTTCTGTAGGCAGTTGAGGTGCCAAGAGACATTCATATTTTGCAGCTGTCGTAGTCTAATTTCACAGATTTTGGGATCACAAAACACTCTGATAGAGACGCCCTGCCATGACATGCATCTGAGGAAGGGGGGGTCATTGCTCAACAGCACGCATGCTTCACGCAGCTGCGCTAGTGTGGTGTCAGGCCTCTTGCCACTCTCCACAAGGGATTCTGGTGCTCGCTGTCGCCAAACTACATGGACTGACAAACCGAGTGTTGTGCAGCCTCATTCTTGGTACCCTCTACCCAGAAGGTTTAAAAAACATGAGTTACACCTCCAAAAAAATGTTGATTTTGTTGTGATTAAAGAGTACATCCTGGTTGTCAGTCCCTCCAGTGACTGTTATG
Organism: Dromaius novaehollandiae; assembly: GCF_036370855.1. Lineage (NCBI taxonomy): Eukaryota > Metazoa > Chordata > Aves > Casuariiformes > Dromaiidae > Dromaius > Dromaius novaehollandiae. The sequence continues at coordinate 39,395,885 of NC_088104.1, forward strand.
TGCTGAGAGAGCTGAGCAGAGCCTTTGCTGCAGAGCCTCTGGGGAGAAAAGTCAACCAAGATCAGCCGGTGAGATGCTGCTGTACCGTGTGGAGCTCCAAGCCTTGTCCCATGCCTCCAAGAGTCCGCCACTGCCAGGCCTCAGCCTCCCCTTGGGCTTCCTGCTGATGAATAGTGCTTTCACACGGAGGTACTGGGCCTCCTGCTCCTTCCCCGTGCTCGCTGCAGCTTGGACTCCCCTGAGTCGCACCTGGCCTTGCTGCGGCTCTGGCGGTTACTCACGCTGCATTCCCAGGACGCTGCGTTTGTGCCAGGCTGGAAGCAAGCTGAGGCTTTCCTTCCCTCGTCGTTCATTTACTTCTCAGGTGTCAAGTCAAGCTGTCATCTGGCAACTCCCCACGGTTGTAAACCTGCGTGATCTTTCTCTTGGCAAAAGGAGAAAGCTGTCAAGATGTTAAGGGGAACATTTTCCAAAGATGCTGTTATGAGTTTTAACTTGAATTAGTAGCACCAGGTTGGAGGGAGGGGGAACTGTTAATTGTGTCATCCTCTCTCTGTGCTTTTGGGTGTCATCAGGGTCTGTGTTCAAGTGGAAACCTGCGAGGCCCCATCTGCTCTCAGCTCTGCAATCCGCGTCAGCAGACGTTTTCACAGGGAGCTCGCATCCATGGGTCAGGTGCCTCTTGACCTCTCAGCGGCCCTGCCAGTGATTTTTAGGGTATAATGAAAAGGATTATCTGAGATATGTGCACACACCCCTCTTCACCAGAGGAGCTGGTCTAACCTGCCTGCATAATTAGGTGCTTGCTATCACAGCATGTTCACTTTTTTACCAGAGTAGTCTTTTATTGATTTAAATTTATATATGAAGAATCCTGCTGTCAAAACAATGGCCATCCTATAATCCTCTCTACACATACAAAAAATAATTAGAAATTGTGTTTAAATTAGACCAATTGAATCCAACTACCACTTCCCTAAATTTACATAAATGAGTTCCCATCTGTCAAGTAGAGTGATGTGCTAAAGAAATTTTAAGCTTTTTAACTCCCCCAGCCTTAGTTGCAAGATTACACACCAACTTCTCCAAGTTTTTTTTTTTCCTTTTAATGTTTTTGTGCAACATGTTCCTCCTTAGCACAGTAGCTTTAAGGCTGGGAAGCAAATGTGTTTTCCTCCTAAACATACTGTGCAAACAACCACCATATAATAGAAAGGTAAGCACCTAGCAGGAGACTCCCAACTGGGGGTGGAGATCGAAAGCACAGGGAGACCAGTATTCTGCTGAGTTCCCTCACACACATTATGTTTTATCTCTGCCAGTCACCCAGGGGAGTCCCCTGCTCACAAAAACTTGCAGAGACAAGCAACTTACTTGGTCACGTGCAATCTCACAGCTGGGTACCTTGTGCGTGTCCCACAGTTCAAATAAACAATTTTTAATTAGAGAAAAGTGGTAATGGAGCAGCTCAAAGGCCATCGTCCATTTTTGGCACCACAGTGAGACATTACAATGAACTCATACATTTACAAGCCTCTTCCATTTTCTTTGGTATATGGAAACCTGAACAGCGTGGTCATGACATCTGGGTATGTGAGCTAACATCCCATTTAGACAGATGAGCAGGTCAAGTCTCTGACAGATACTGCTGCAGGTTTTCTGTACTCTCACGTAAATAGCTCTGCTCTAGTTTTAAGAGGTTCACATTTCTGAGACTTTTCCCCTCAACAAAAAACTTTTCACATTTTGTAAAAGGTAGAAAGAAAAGCTGAAACCCCTGTGTTTGCTGCATCACATGGAACCTAGCAGATCTACAGCTGGACAAAGGACAAAGAACAGCTGGACTCTGACACTGAACATATGGTCACGCCACTGACCATACACATAGGCCCAGGCCCTCTTACTCAGCCAGCAGGAAACATTTACGGGGACATGGGGGAGGGAGGAGAAATCGGGGGATTGAAGAAAATAGTCTGTAGCTTATGTATCTCCATTCTCCCAACAAAAACATTGCTGTGCCATCCTGCCCGCTTCAGATAACACCTGGATCTGCCCCTGGGTGGATGGCAGGTCTTTGCTAGTCTAATAATCCAAAGCACTGGAAGCTAATAGCAGAGTGAGATACATTTAACTGCCAAGGCTATTCCCGAATGTCAGGGGTGTCCTCAAGGCACGGCACAAAATGCATCTCATATACATCCAACGCTTGCAACAAATGGTGTCAGGCTCCTGAGGTGTCTTAAACTCTCAACCTCCAGTCTTGAGTGTAAAACACAGGCTGAACCCCCCACACCCTGCAGCCGCACAGTCTCCTGCCTCCTTGGGCATTCAGCAGTTTGCTGGGCACTTGAGATGGCAAGCACCGGTAACCTTCCTGCTCATGAGGAACTGCTGCTGGGCAAACTGTGTCCTGCACAAATGGTAGGAGAAGTCACTCACGGCGTGGTTTACATCTCATGGAAGTATTTGCCGTAACTATGCAGGGGCTATTTCAGAAACTCCGCAGACAGAGGCAGCATACGGTTGACATCCGATACCTGACAGCACCTCCACAGAGGGACAGGACATGTTGCAGAGATTCAGCCCCTCTGTTCTAGGACATATCTCATTCAAAATATCAAGCTTTTTTCTAGGAGTTCAAGTTTTCTCTTGAACCTGATTTCAGTGTAGCACTGTGTGAGGACACAGCCAGTACAAGGGGAGAAACTCTCCAAGAGAGGAAGAGGTCAAGCTAAAGAAGAGAAATAATGATCTCTTTCTAACATTTGGGACTTTGAAAGAAAACAGACAACAAATGGTCTCAAAGAGGAGAAGCCAGCACAAAGCACAGTTGCTCATCAGTTTCCCTTCAAAGGTTTAAACAACAAAACACTCGGGGGGGGGAAAGAAAAAAGAAAGCAAAAAGAACAGCTCTAATTTGTTTTCCTTTCCTGCCAGTATTCCCTTTCCAAGGTGCCAACGTCAACCAACTGCCAGTCCTTTCCCACCCTGTCCTGACCCTTGTGGCACCCCTCAGATAAGGTCTGGTTTGGCTGCTGAAGAGACAGACCCTAAAGGGAAGATTGTGGAGTTAATGCTCCACTATGCTGCAGAAGAAAATTCATCCTCTCTCAACTTTTGATTCAGGCTCACTGCAGACTCTAGCAGATGGGACTGGCCTAGTTATACTTTGTTCAGACTTGCACATTTTATTTGCAGCTACAAGGGTTAAAACCATTCTCTAGGGTTTCTGTTTCTTCCTATTGTTGATGATAGTTCAGATTTTTAGGTACTCATATGACTCCAGGAACTTGGCCCCTGGAACTTTTTTAAGCCTGTCCTGTTTGTAATCATGCTTTAACCACATGATCGACTTTACAAAGTAAGTTTTAGGTCCTTGCACATTCTAAGGAGTCACTAAACAAATGTGTTGTTCCTGGAATTAGCATAGCTCCCTCACATGGAAAGGGTAATAAATCAATAAATGTATGAAGTCATCTTTTCTGCTTCCATCACACATCTGGTCGAGTAATCCCCTTTCACCAGGCTGCAAAGGCAGCTCCTCTTTGCACGGCTTCTGTTCACTATCACAGTTTGCAGCTCGCTCGCTCTCCTTCTCCTGGCTGTTCTGTCCTCCAGTTTGGCTAACACTTAGGAGCATTTCAGCCCTTTCTCTCACCCACAGCTATTTTTGACTGTAATGGTAACAGCACAAATCTCAATGATGCAGTACTGACTAACAGGAGATGGAGACTGATGTCTTCCCATCAGTCGCAGCAGCTTCACCCGCCTCAATATGAAACTGGTTTGACAGAATATTTATGTGCAGAAGGCAGGCAGGCCTCCCTGCCTTGGCTCCTCTGAGAGGCAGCTTAAAGGACACGTTTATTTCAAAGGCAGAGACATCTCTGAATCATTTAGCAGGAGAGAGTTACAGCCTCAGCTCTGATACCCATCCTACTACGAACTAGTCAAAGCTACAGCCTCTGCACCCTGATTTTCCCCCTCTGAAGAAAAGCAAGAACAACACTTGCCCAGGCTGCCAAAGAACAGTGATGTGATACGTGGCCATGGCCAGAGCCAGGCAAGAGACCAGGATCCATAAGTGGCTCCTGTTGTCTCAATAGAAGGTCTATCAGTCCTCACTGAAGGCCCATGAGAGACTGTTAGGACTGGGGCAGGGTTGATCCTGATCTGGCGTGAGCTATGCACCAACATGAAGGTGTTTCTGTGTAATTACACCAGTGCAGCTGGCCAGCTCATTTTAACCAGCTTCTAGATTGTATGCAACACACACACACACACACATGCACTCAAAGGGTGAGGCTGAAGATGATGCTTATTTCAAGTAACATTTCTAAACAACTGTGTGTACAGCAGAAGACTGAATGGTTGCAGTGACCTGTGATAATAACTGAGAGGAATTCATCAAAATAGTCCACTAAGGGCTTGAACACACATACCACTGTCTTGAAAATCTGAAAGTGGCAAGCCACAGGGGTGAGGGTTACTGTCAAACCCTGCTCTACGACACCAGAAAATACTCAGTCGCCTTCCGGGTTCTCCAAAATGCAGAGCTACATGGAAAAGACTTGCAAGTAGAATTTGTTCTTGTCGCTGTATTTTGATTCTAACATCTAATGTGCCAGCTTCCCTCCTTCATGAAGATTGTTTATAAATATATCAGTGAGGGATGCAACTCATTATGCTCTTGGGAAGAATCTATGTTTTAGATTTCTGTTTTTCTATAACCTAGATTTTGTACTTTTAAATGATGTGTCATGCAGGGTGCATGCATTCCCACAGGACAGAGCTGTAGCAGAAAAGCCAGCATTTCAAATCTGAGTCGTTTTGAACTCAAAGGGCCAAATTCCTCCCCCATGTAAGCTGGCAGAGCCAAAGGCAGAGGGTGACCCAGTTCTGCATTCTGCACTTGAATTCCCCACTAAAGACTACGGGCATGAAATCCTGGCCTCGCTGATATCTCTGAGTGTTCTTTCACTGATTTGGTAGGGCCTGGGCTGCTAACTAGCAATCTGGGGTAGGTAAAAAATGCAGGAGCAGGAGATACTTCCTCTCTCGCACAAACTCGCTCTGGTGGGTAGGCACAGTGCAAACAGCAGTCACACATGAAATACTCAGATTATCCCAACACTGGCCTTAACACTTGCACTCCCCCCAAAAAACCCAAACCTCAGTTATGAACTACTACTTCCCACCTAACCATTTCTTCTCGGTACAAGCGACCCTAACATTATTCACATAGTTTTTGTAGATCTATTCAGTTTAGGGTTTGTTGTTGTTGTTGTTGTTGTTGTTTTTAATATCATACCTCATATTAAAAAAGGAGCATTTTTACATATATGTGCTGGCCTAAAAGCATTTTACTTGAGTCCCTCCAAAGACAGCCTCTCCTTCCACCACCTCATCTTGGTACAGATGGTCAGATTTGACTTTTTTATTTTTTCCTCCTTGATGAGAAGAGTAGAAACAGAAATGTCTCCGTGGGCCTGTAGTGTTACCAGTGGGTACCTGGTCACCCCACAAAACTAGTGTAGCAGTCTAGGTATACAAAATTGTTTCCTTGTCTCTCCCCTCAGAGTACTTTCAGTGCCGGTCCTGCCTTGGTGTGCTTTGCAAGCTCCTTGCAGATCAGCAGAAAATTGGCCTTAGCAGTTAAAGCATTGACCTGATTCTCAGGTAATCTAGGGTCACTCCACAACTCTGGCACAGATTTCTTGTATGAGATAAGTTGCTTCTCTCTTTCCTTATATATCAGCAGACCTCTCAACTCATGTGCATGAAATCCTGTATCTTGGGACCTGTGATGAAAGCAGGAATCTGGTCATGAGACAGATCTACCACCTCAGATATGAGGTAAGAGCCTACCGGATGAGGCATATTCAAGAAAATTGTGCATGCCACATCTTCCTCTCTTCTGATAGCTTAAACTCAGATCAGGCTAGTCTACTGCACCTGGGACATGGGTTCCTGGGCAGGCAGAGATGCAGGAGAGAGTGGAGCCCTGGAATATGTGACAGGACCCAGAAGACTGACCATCCTGCATCGACACCTAGGGCTTGATCTGTCTCAAACAGGGCTAAGGAATTTTTCCCATTTTTGTTTTTTTAGGGCCAGTCTTTCCAAAAAACACAATAGAGTGAGGTGTTCACACCCCTGAATTTAAATGGGGCAGGGCATCTGACACACTTTGGAGATGCCAACCTTAGCTAAAAAGTTTCTAGTGGGCTTGGGCCTCATCTCCGTGTGCAGCTGGGGGGTACAGCAGCTTGTGACATTGGTTTTAGGAGCCCCTATTGCTCCTGCTTCCCCAGCTAGGGAATGGGATTGCTGTGGGAGACAACCCCAGCATGGGGCCAGAGGTGAACAGCTCAAAGGCTGTAGGTTGGTGGCCCTTCACCTAACCTAGTCTGGGGTTGTGCCATTACCGAAGGATAAATAAAGCTGAGCTCTGCTGTTCAAAGTAATCATACAAGTCTGTGCAGCTCCCTGGCCTCACACAGAGATTTATTTGAATCAGGAACACCGAGGCAATTCATCCTCTCTCAGCAGCCTCATTCCTTGCTCTGTGTGCGCAATACCCGTGGAGCCCAGCTATGCGTTAGTTCCCCTCCTTCCCTCTCTGCGCTTCTCTGCAGTGTATATTCACTAAATATAACCTGACAGCTTACTTACTTAGGTCCTCAGCCTCAACACCCAGGCACTGCTTCTCTGTGCCAGAAGCTCTGTTTTACAAGTCAAGCCTCAGTCTCCCTCACAGCTCATCCTGCACGAGGAATGAGCACCCGGTCACGCCCCCTCCCTCCTCACACCCATCACCGGTGTCGGAAGGGGCCGCACCGCCGTTTGCAGTAGCACATCCCTCAAACTTGGCAGCCTCAGAGCCACGCAACCACGAGTTAACTGTTTCGGTTGCTTTCCTAATGCCTACCAGCCCTCGGCTCTGGTGAGTTTGTCTGCTTCTGCTAGTTCTAGCGTTGGCTTAATTGTAATTCCCTTTGAAGCCATCATACACATCCAATTTCATTACCTAAGCTGCCTCTTGCATTGAAGTGGTGGTTTACTACCCTTCAGTAACTTCCTGGCTCACCAGCTTTGAAAAGTGCCATATTTCTCCAATGTGCACTCGCTAAAATGTCCCCTTGAAATCTGCCTTGTAGTTGTATTACCTGACCTATAGCACACCGAATCTCAAGGGCCTATTATTTATTCTAGAATAATCTGCGTCTTGTCAGTACATGTAACATCTCAAACAAAAGAGCTCATTTAGGCCAGTTGCTAGCTATACTCCTTGATCCAGGAATCCAGCGCTCATTAGAGTATTGAGTATTGTTTAAGTGTATCCATAACTAGGATAAAGAGATTATTTTGGGGCACAGACTGGCTATCATCTCTAATATGTAGGAAGGGGAGGAGAGGAGCAAGCACATACAGCCGCTGTACTTCTGTTCCTCTACTGCCAACCTGATTTTTCAAGCTGTTTTTATACAAAGAAAAAGAACAGAATTGAGAAATCTTTATCTTAAAAAATAGCTGGAAGCTCTATGAATTTAGCAGCACTTAGGATAAAATACCCGCAGTAGCCTTCCCCCTCCCCTGCCTCCTCAGGAACCAGCAGTATTTCTCACTGCTTTCCATTAACTACTTTTATTATCTGAAAGTCTGCCCACATGAGTAATTGAGTGAGTCACATCAGCAAAAGACTTGGTGGAGCTTTATGAGGAGGCTGCAGTGTAAATTTTTTTCTTATATCACAGTTTAATTTACCGAATGAGGATTTTCAGCTGTGATGACAATTTCAAGACCCAGGCAGTAGTGGGAGAAAGAAACACAGAGGTGATAAGGAATTCCAGTTCTTAAGGGTAATTGAGAAAATGTGATTACCACACTGGCACAGTACAGCTATAAAATATATAAAGGCTACTGCAGGATGTAGGTTTGCAGAATTTTTATCTCTACTATGTAAAAGTCATCATCAAGGTGCTTCAAGCACAAAAGAGGTTCACTACGAACGATGATATAAATAGCAACAGGCCCTACGCAGTTATCTCTGCTGGGATATGAAACCGGAGGCCTGATCCAGCAACCTCCCTGCATCATTTCCTTTTTCTTTGCATTATAGCAATACTAGAATTGCAAAGACATCTAGGCACTTAAATAGTCAACTACATGCTTAATGAGATATTCAAAATCTAAATAACTACACAGCTTTGAAAATTTGGTTTTGAATGCATACAAGCCACAACTAAGACTTAAGTGCCACTGTGCCAGGCTATTATATGAATATCATTGCAATCACACAGCATAAATAATAGTCATAGTCACACAAAGGTTTTCAGGCCCAGGCTCACACTTGAAGTTAATTTGGAGCGGTCTGTTACCAAGCAGTGAATTTGCTCTTTTCTTTTACAAGAGTGATAACATCAAATGAAGGTGCAGGCTCCTGCAAATTTAATGTGAACTCCGCATGGTGGAAGGACTAAGTGCTTCAGACATCCTCCATGCTCCCCAATACCCTACTCAGCAATGAAAGTGGGGCAGCTGCCTCCATTGGTCCTGCTCTGGCTGATTTTCCATGGTACGCAATGGGGTATTCTTGCAGACATCTCTGTCAGCTCCCATTAACTCACACAGCTGGTTCTTCTCCTCCCAAGGCCCCTTCCCCCATTCGGGCTCCTGGGAGAGCCTGCAGAAGCAGGATGGCCACCTCTCACAGCCAGGAGACGCTCCCAAGCCAACCTGCCACGCGGGGGGCAACCTCCCTTCCCCACACGTGAGATGGTGGCAGGTGGGAGCCAGGCTGCTGGACGGCAGGAATTTTGGCCTGGAAACACTGTTTGTGGAAGCTTAGAGCTGCGCGGGAATGCCAGTGCGTGTTGCAACGTGGCAGCAGGTCTTTTCCCCCTGTGCAGCAGCAACCCAGTTCCCGCAGGGCGGTGCCCACAGCATTATGAACCCCATCATCGTGCCGGGCCGACTGACAAGCACCCAAGGATGGAGGCAGAGTCAGGTCATGACATACTGGGTACCAAAGCCTGCGGAGCAGGGACTGAAGTTGCTGCATTTCTGTTATTAGACATGCCAGAGCGCCTGCATCTCCCAGGGTTCAGCTGTAAGGCAAATGCACGGAGGGAAAGCATCAGCGTGCAGCACAAAATAGCTCAATGGTCTTAAAGGGTAGGGTGGAATAAACATGATAATGTAATCAGTTATTCACAGCTAACAAACCCCACATGAGCAAGGCAGTTGCTCTTCAGTCCAAGGAACCACAAAGTCAGAGTACGTATTTTCCTGTTAGTGATGACATGAGGGCCTGAGTATTAGTCCCTCACTTTAAAATAACACATCTGACAACAGCGAATCCCAACAGAGTATCCAACAGTGACATGAAAAATTCAGCTTTTTTTCCAGACTGCTGGTAGGTTTTATCAATGAAGATACAGGGAAGACGACAAGGGGAATAAAGTAGCCTTAGCTCAATTTGGGCCTTGCCTATCTGTATCAGGGTCTCAGCCAATATAAAATGCTGCTGCCAGGTGCCAATTTCCACAGTCTGACAGTATGATCTTTGCTTTTGCAGACACCCTCATTTGCTTCCCTTCCTTCATCCCAGAAGATAAATGACCAAATATGACTTACTGCTTTCCTCTCACTGTTCCAGTAGATTCTTGTTCCTTTGCTAGATTCACAGCCTGGGGCAATTTGGTCAGGGCAACAGCTTTCCTGTGTGAAATGGCACCTTCTTTTTATAGATGACTATTCTTTCCCCCGCCAGCCTCCCCTTCCCAAGAGCTCTCAGCACCAAGTACTTGTAGGAATTTAGTCCATTGCTGAAATGCTGCCCCTGAGCCGGCAGGTACACAGCACCGCAGGAGCATCTGGTTCAGTCAATTAAATTAAAGAATTGAATCCAGCTAATGGCTGTGCCCAGCGAGCCCTGGCTTTTTAGAGAGGATACCCAGGGCCTTCTGCTATAAAGCTGTAAGAGGGAAGATGATCACTTTACCTTTGCTGCAGTGTCTGAGTCATTTCTGAGTTGGAAGCGGCTGTTAAAAAAAAAAAAAGGCCTTTTTTGGTGAGACTAGAAAGTTGGCAGCCAAGCAGGCACAGCGTTGGATGTCTCAGTGCCAGGCTTGTGGCAGAGCTGACCTGCCTGGCTCCAGCGGGGAGGTGGGAGCGGAGTGTGCCAGCGCCTGCGTGCCAGTGAGGAGCCCAGCGCTGCGGGGACTTGGGCACAGAAGCTGCAGAGATTTGGAGGCGGCCCCAGCACCGATGCCCCGTATAAAGAGCAAATGTTTTCTGCCTAATAGTGTCACTGGAGGATCACTTGCCCAGCTGCAGCGATGTTTCACTGTAGAAGCTGGGGTAACAAAACACTTCCCAGGGCCACATTTTACCTGGCTCCTCTGCCCTTTCTTTTCACTTTGAATCCTGCGTCTTCTCTCTGTCCACAGCCAAAGGCCTCAGTTACCTTATCACGACTCAAATCACTCAGACATCTGAGTATCAACTATAATTAAGTTTGTGCTCTGACTTACACTGGATTTAGCCTGGAATGCTGCAAGATTTGTCCTTGCGACTCTTTAGTGGCCTAGCTGATCTAGTTAAACTGCTTTCCCCATTAAAGAGATGATCGATGTTTGTGCTAGAGATGTTGGTGCAGATACAGAACTATGACTGGCGCTCCTTGCCTCTTCAAAACAAATCTTTTCTTTGCAGGAGTGTTAGCATCAGAGTAATTGCACTTACTTCACTTATCTTGGGTTCTGGCTCCTCTAAAAGAAAAAGGAACGACCTGAAAAGTAAGGGAAAAGATTTTTCCACTCCAGCCCTCCCCCAAATCTTTTTGTGGGAAACACAACTGTGTTTTGAATGCTAAATTCACAGATTTAAAAATACTTATCTTCAAGCAATGTTACCTTGGCAACATTATCTTCTCTCCTTCCCCACCCTCCATATGTGAGGAACATTTTCTTCGACTTTTTTTTTCTGCATGTGGTAGTTCCTCTTCCCCGTCTGCTACCGCCAAAAACCTGGCATTGAATCCTAAAAGATGTCAAACAGGCCTCTTGTTTAGTTGAAGAGTGATTGCTAAAAACCAGTCCTGAGCTCAACTAGAGAAAGATGCCAATATGGGTGCATATACTCAGACTACAGAGAAACATGCCTGGAATATTTCCCAGCAATTCCTGCTTTGGACAAGTGGAAAGAAACAGTAAGAGCTGCCATGATAATCATAACAGTTCTGCTTCCTGGTGGCATAACTCACTAGTGATGAAGATTTGCCTTCTCATTAGAAGCTTTTTTCCCCCCCTCCCAGTCACTCTTGATAAAAGGGATGGAGAAGTAGGTGAAGTCCTGTGTGCCCATGTGCTTTCATGCATATACTATTCTACCTCATTCCTTTTGCCCCAAAAGCTACGAGAGGATCCCAGTAAGAAAGGAAGCCAGTAAACTGTAGATTTCAACCTGCTGATCAGGATGTATTTACATCCAAGGGTTCCTGCCAGAGAACACGTTTTTGCAGCAATAACAGCAGCCTTGGGAAGGCCAGCCATGCCCGACTGACAGGTGAGACTGTACAGATGTCTCCTACTGCCAGCCTAAGAACGTGTGCACAGTACCTCAGAAAGAAGGTAATTCTAGTTAACCATGGCATTACCAAAATGTTCACGAACAAAACGTGCACGTGAGATAGACATGTTGTTTCCCCAGCCTGTACTGCCAGCAGCCCCAAGTTCATATGATAACTGCACAGCTAAGAGGGAGCTGGCAGAAGAGCAGCCCAAGGTGTTTTAAATCAGCAAATGCCCACTCTGCCCAACAGCAACCACTGCGTTTTGCAGCCAGCAGGCCAGAACTTGCCCTGACCATCCTTTCCATTTCAGGATGAAAAGTAAAACATACAGTCCTCAGCCCTGAGCTGCCTGCCACAACCATCACCAGCAACTCATTGATCTGCAGGGAACAGGAGAGAGATATTGCCACTTTGCAGTAATGGCTCTATATGCAGCCCAGGTTAATTAACACCTACAGGTAATGCCATTCATGGCTATTTCGGAGAAAGGGGAAGGCTAGCTGCAACAAGCTGGCTGCTCTGCCCAAAGTTTTGTCAACAACTCTCAGAAAACCACCCCTGCAAGGGGCAAAAGGCCTTTGTCAGCCAGAAACAGCCATGATAATCAATTAGCAGTGGCCCCACTGCTCCCAGCACCTGTGCTGGCTGCCTGCTTCTGACAGCAGCAGGTTGCATAGGCACAGAGATATATTTAGCCTCTCACCTTCCATTACAGCTCACAGTCCTCTGCAAAAGCTCATTCTACAGTAAAAATCCAGGGAATGAAATGACAGCTTTTCTGTAGGTTTTTTAAAACCATCCTGTCGAATTTGTGAAGTAGCTTTCTGCTGTAGAACAGGAATCTGAAGCATAAAAAGCAACAACTTTTTATGTTATAGAAACAACCTCCTCCTCTTGGCTTTGTTTCTAGACTAAGGCATTTTTCTGCAGGTTGCAATGCTGCCTCCACCTCCACTTTTTGGCCGCAAGGGATCCCTGGGCCTTAGAATTGTCCTTAGCGCCTGGTCTATGAGCAGGAGGACTGACAAAACCCCATTCTCTACTGACCAGACTTCTCAGATTGGTTAATCTGTTGCCCGCTATGGTGCAGGCTCTGACTCAGGCTTTTTCACAGGCTGGCATCTAACAGTGCATTGGCTTTGGCTGCAGTCTTGTGACACCTCTAATACACACTCTCTTTCCTATGTCCAGTCATCTTTTTTTTTCATGAAATTTGTAGGAAACTAACATTTGAGATTTCAAGCCCCTGTCCCTGTCAAACACAGCTGAACAGACCCCGAGGGCTCAGAAGTTATTTCCTGTGAGAAGAGGAGAAAGGGCAAATGGGTAGACATAAAGCAGGAGGGGGACGCATTGTATGTGCACAAGCCCTCCTTAGGGCCAAAGAATCAGCTAACACTGCACACAGGACAGGGGACAAGTGGAGAAATGAGACAAAACTTGTATTTCAAGCTTCCAACAGAAATATATAAAGACGACATGAGGAAGCTCTGAACCCTGGGCATTCCCATATAAAAAAGCAGTTTTGCTGCATAAGACAAGGAGCTACAGCTGGGCTGAAGAGTGTTGCATTAAATCCTGAAACTTACTGTGTTTGAAATGACCAATACAAAAAGAGGGAAGAATGGGAGCTTACAGACTTTGGCAAGCAATGTGGCCATGACCTTAGTGCTACTCCAAGCAGCGCATAACAAATGTTCGAGAGAGTCTTCCTCACTGCGCATCCCTACTCCCCTCATTTCTTTCAGTGCTCAACACATTTCCGTAACTGATGAACTAGGGTTCTTTTAAGACAGCAGTTTTGAGCAAACACAAATGAATCACTGGCTTTCCCCAGTACTTTGGGCCATGTTCTTCTCTCACAGCAGTCACGGACTCCTGTAGCATAGGTTTAGCTGCTGGCCTGGACTGTGAGTGCAGTCTCATGGGATGTGATACCTGGGCAGACGGACAGAGAGTTCCTAACAAATTACATGGAATTATTCCCATTTTTTATTCCTGTAACTGGTAAATAACTGCTGCAAGGCAGTTCACAGGTGCAGCTCAAACAAGGCAGAGAAATAGTGTAACAAGTCTGGACAATTAGTTTTGAAAAGGCTTCCTGGAGTCTGAAGCGTCACTCCTACCATGTGGCTACAAGAAAACAGATCTTAGTCACTCCACTAGATGACAAAGTCAGCTATTCCTAGTCTGGTTCTTCGCAGGGGCAGCACTATTCTATCACTTTTTCCTGAGAAGGCAGTAACTTAGCTTCCGTTTTGCCTCCTCTGCAAAGGATGCTTTAAAGTAAAATCCTTTACCACACTGATTTCTCCAGAAGGTTTAGGAAACATCTGCAACCTTCAAGAATAATAGGCGTTTTGCATAAGCAGTGAAGCAAAGCTTTACATGAATTGCCATCTGGGGACATGACCAACCTTCAGTTAAATGGAGGTCGGAATAGCGAGTGCTTCCTTGCAGTTCATTATAAAAATCAATGCAAGAGAGAGGCAGCAAGCTAAACTGTGCAACCCTCCTTTTCTGCCCAGCAGACAAAAAACAGTAGAGGAGCATCTCTGTGCTATGTCTCTCCCAACCTGCACTGCCCTGTGGGGCTCTGAATCTCCACAGCTCTACCGAAAGCAGAACTGACACATTAAACGCAAGAGCGTAAGTTTTTGTTCAGTGCCCACAGAGGCTGGCATCAGATGTTAACCCCAGAAGAGCTGACAGCTCCCACGACACAGCTTTTGGGTGGGAAGGGGGCGAGGAACTTGACCTAACAGAGGAGTCAGGAAAAGACTGATCAAGATCAGGTGAAGGAGAAAAGAAGAGGAACACAACTGAAAAGGAAGTAGGACAGCAATGGTACTGAGACAAAGGGGTAAGAGGTTCCTGCCTCACAAGCTGTTTGGGGGGGGTTTGAAAAATCTTTCAGGAGCTGGCCTATTCTGGCCAAGCAAGAGTGAAAGAAGCAGGGAAGAGTACGCAAACATGTGGCATGTGAACCTGCTTTGGCTGGCACCAGTTTTGCAGGAGGAAGATGATTCTTTGAAAGGCTTTTAAGTTATTAAGTACATTAATTCAGAGTCCTAAAAAATCAGCACTCTCCATTTCCAGTATTTGCATGACCAGTCTCATGCTGACCCCATGCTGAATGATCTGCAAACATCTGTCATCACTTCTGATGCTGATTAAATTAGACACTGCCCTCAGAACTGCCAGGATGGAGAATCCCTTTCTCACAGCTTTGTTCTGTGGTTTTATTTCATTTCATTACATTATTACTGATGCTTCTGTTTTCTCAGGGGCCAAACCAATTTTTTTCCTCCTAGTTTATGAGCATTTCTCAGTCATCCTGTCTCTTATAACCCCACAGCATGGCAAGACCACACAGCAAGAGCTGCTGGTGCTATTCCCACTCCACTTTATTTCTCTCTTTCTCTCTCTCTCTCACACACACTCTCACACTTCTCACAAGATATATCTGCTCCTTTTGACAGTTATAGCTGTAGCTGAAGGGAAGGAAAGGTACTTAGAATAAAAATACCTATATTTAGAGAAAGACTTTGTCCTTATGCCTCCAAGGTCTTTCTAGCTGGGATCCATAAAGAAGAGATCCCCCTGGCACAGTCTCATATCCAGCTCTGGCTGCTGTTGGAGAAGTGCTGGACTAACAAAAAGCCTGCTCTTTGATTAGCTGGCACCTGACAGTTCATAGAGAAACCACTGCAAGGTTTTATTGCTTCCTTTGCAAGGGTATGGCTAAAGATCCAAAAGCAAGTGTAAAAAAGGCATACAGATTAAATCTACTTTAATATGACCATCAGTTGAGTTAGAAAAAGTACCCAGGCAGGGGGTGTGGTTAAGAACATGAAAGGTAACAAAATCTGGATGCAAAATTCCTTGGCTGAGTCAGTGTGCTGCCAGCACCGTTCCTTCTAAAGCCCTTGCTCAGAACTTCACTGCTGGCACTTTCAGCCCTTTGTTTTGCTTGCGCTTAACTTCTCTTAGACACCGTTATCCAGGCTTCCTCCTTTGGTGAGGTTACCAGCTCATATTTGGTCTCCATGACTTGTCCTTTCACTGGGTGGAGGTACAGTTTCCTTACCAGAACAGTCAGCAGAACTGTAGCCACCATATAGGCAAACCTAAGGGAGGAGGTAGGAGAAGAATGAGAATAAAAACCCGGCTATGATGTAAATCTGCCAAAGGACAACTGCCAGCTTGGACAGATTGTCTCAGCAGTAACAGGAATAGGCTGAAATGACCTTCTCTCCCCTCTACCACAGAGACACACACAGACCTCTTTCCTTATGCTCACCTCAACTCTGGGCACTCCTGGCTTCCTGAAAAACCCAGCATGGAGAGATTTTTCATGGCCGATTCCTCATTGAATCTCTCTGGGTCAAATCTATGAAAGACAAAAATGTATTGAGGCTTTCTGTGCAGATACAGGATCCTTCCCCTGGTCATGTTTGCACACACATGAGAATAAGAAACTGGCAGTGAAGAGACAGAATCTCACTAATTTACTGGCAGCATCAATTCAACGCCTCTTCCATCTAAATCATGCTGGGTAATTCCACAAATATATGTGAAGGCAATTGTCCATCCACTCCATCTATGTTCCAAGCTGGCCAGCTGTGTCCCAGCTTAGTTCAAAAGCTGAGTAACTGAGTTAGTGTGACACAGGGCTGCAGCTAACATGCATTACCTCTGAACAGTGGGTATTTAGCTTGAGCACACAGCTGAGCTGATGCTACTGCCTGCCCTCTCTTCCTCTAGGGCACAGGCAATCTGATTTGCCTCCCTCTCTCTTGTTTCCAAAAATATTTCCCTCTTCTCCTTTCCCCTCACCCTTCTAGTTAAGCAGCTGGTGTGTGTATGTGGATGTGGATGTGGATGTAGATGTGTTGGGGGAGGGAAGCTTGTGACTCATTCAAGTGAGAAAAGTGGCTTCCAGCATTAGGTTGGGGGAGGCTGTGAAAAAACTATTATCCAGAGCTGGCATGAGTTAAAATAAGATTCCCATAATCAAGTAACCAAAAGGAGACTAATAAAATATCAGTCAATTTAAACACAAGGCATTACAGAAGAAAAAACAGGCAATTTGATGGCTGGAAGGCAGTTCCCTTTCAGTCTGTGCTAAATCCTTCCACTTATACTACAAGTCTTTGGCTCCCTGCCTGAACACCCAAGAACCATAGCCCTGCTTCTCTTAAAGTCAAAAGGCACATTGGTGCTGACCCTCAGTAGAGGCAGCATCCAGGCTACATTCCCACTGAAATGACATGGCAAATTACAGATGTTCTAACAAGTAAGAAAATACAGCTGTCTAGCAAAAAAAAACCCCAAGGAAGCAAAACAAAACAAAACCCTATGGAGGACAAACAGGCATACACAGTGTTTTTGTACAGCAGGTGGGTGAAAGGACGATGAAGTGCTGATCTTCTATCTCTGTCGCAAATATACACACCAGCCCCAGGATCAGTCACAACCTCCACCCTCCTTCTCCTTGGAATAAGGAGGCTGTGCTCACAGCAGTCCTCTCCTGTGCCCCGCACGAGGCCCCAGTGAACTCGCCTCAAACACAGTGCATGTCCCATCCTAATGGGCAATTCCTGGCAAGATGCTGGCAGACCGGTGCATCAGTGCCTGACCCTTCTGCAAGAGCTACATTTGCAGGAGATGACAAATGCTGTTCTCAGGGCTCTTTTCTTTCTCCTAGATCACAGCTGTGTCTTCCATTTCTCTAGAATAACTAAACTACATTTTTTTCCTAACCTAAGCAAAGTCAGACAAATGTTAATATTTGCCACCTGGAGGCCACAGTAAGCTACAGCAATTTTTTCTCCCTTTAACCTCCAAAATACTGGCCTGGATTCAATTTTGTTTTCACAGATAGAAGTAATGAGATAGCATTTCCTTCCCCCTGAAAAATCCAGGCTTCTGACTGGCGTTTCCTCCTTTGCACCATTGTTTCATGGTGACAGGCAGTGATTCCAAAACCATTCAAATCATGTTTTCCTCTCACAGAACACCTTAAAAAGGATTTTCCAGCTTTTGCCAGGGAAGCACTGTGTATGTGCAAAAAAAAAAAAAAAAATCTGTTGTTTAGCTATAATACACACACACATTGGACCCTGGGAGGATCACAACCTAAAGTGCCACAAAATCCCCACTATGTAGACAAGCGAATCAAGATCTTCATAAATAGGTTTTCTTACAGACTCCCTTTCATCTCTGAAATCTGCTTAAGGCAGGTCCTGCAGCCAAACAGGCTGTGCATGGAATTAAGATCCAAAGAATATTAATTAAAAAAGGAAAGGAATTAGTTGTAATAAAGGTCCTGATTGTACATACTTGTATGGTGAAGGCCAAGACGAACTATCCTGCAGCATCACACCAAGAGCATAAAGCACAAGCGTCTGCAAAGAAAATTAGGACACATATGTCAGAGTAGGAAGAAATGCACAGTTACAGGCACCTCTGGACTGCCCTGCTGGAAGAGGATTATTCTTCGGACCACTCATATTTAACAGGTGGTTTAAAAATGCCTATAAAGATAATATGTTGTATTCATCCACAGATTTTGATAATCCATGCCCACAGGTTAGGATTTTATCTTCCAAGGCCTGTGCTGCAACTCTTGGTGGTTAGAGAGGGCCTGATCCCATTACCCCGCTCTTACTGCCATGTATGTATGGCTCCTTGTATTCTCCGCAATGGAAGGTACCATTCTGTGTGGGAAATCTGGGTGATGTGATCAGCTGAAATCATGCTCTTTCATGCACAACTGAGCCCAGAGATCTCTTTAAAAGATGATTCAACCCCGATGGACCCAAAACTGGAAACAAATCTGCTCAGGAAGAGAATGCAAGTTCCCAGAGCCTCTCCACTAAGGAAAAGCATAGCAAACTGAGCTAAATGGTACTGTCAGACAACAGACCAGCTGCTCAGGTTAAACAGTGTCAAAAGACATGGTTTTCTGCCTCACCCCTGCACTGGAAGAACTATGATGGAAGAACAAACAGCAAATTCTCCTCCAGGAAGGGAGGGTGGCCTTGTGCTCCCAGTACCGACCTACCTCTTTTGGGATAGTATGTTGGTCGACTCTGCCCTCCAACTCCTGCAGCTGTGCAGCAATGGGAGTAAGTTTTGCTGTTCGCACTGTCTCACACAGGACTTGTCGACAGTATCTGCAACCAGCAACTCCTGGTCAGTTTAACTGTCAGTTTAGTTATAACATTTGGTTATAAGCTTCTAGAGAAGGTGATCAAAATTTCTATTCAGCCTGCCTTTTTCAGATTTTAAACCAAACTAACCCTGCTAAAAAGGCATAAACGCATCAGCCCTTTTCCCAGACATCCCAGCCATACAAGAAACAGCAGAACCCCCCCCCCCCACACACACACACACTGTATTGCTTTACTGAAACCCTATCACTAGCCCCAGTATAAAATTTACCCAGTTGGTCAACAGATGCACCAAAAATAAAGGCACACTGTTCACCAGTCATCATCCTAGTTCTGTGGCCCTTCGGAAAGTTTCTTCCATGCTTTCTTTTTGTATTCCTCTAACATTAATCCACCTGTTAAACTTACTAAGATTACCTCTACTTTTGGAAAACCAAGACATGAACCAGATAAGTCTACTTCTCCTAACACCAGCTCCAAACCTATCTCTGTGGTACATGCAAGCATCAGTGAGAAATCCAGATTTCTCATCATTTTCTTTCTGAAACCCTGGAGAAAAGCATCTTAGAGTGTCCATTACTAGTATGAAAAATGAATGCTATCTATTCATCTACAAAAACACCAGCTCTCACGCTCACTCTGTGGCCTGTACAAGGATCAACAGGAAATCCAGGTCCTCATGACTTCCTTCCTGAAATCCTAATGCAAGGGTGAAAATTATTAAGTAGCCAGTATATATATCCACTAGAATTAATTGTCTCGCTGTATGTAGATACTCTCACATATATGTATCTGTATATATATACGCACACACACGACCCATTTGCTTCTCTGAACATTATCCTTCATCCTACTTCTGTGAAGCATGTCAAAGTCAGTAAGAAACCAAAATACTCCTTTCTTTCCTACTGAAAGCCTAATCTTAGCCATAACTGTTGGCTAAAATTTAGCAGGGTGGCTCTTATGTCCATCAAAATTAAAAAAATTCCATCCTCAGGACCCATCCTAGCTCTGTGGTGCAACCAAGAATTGGTTGGAAATTCACATTCTCATTCTCTTCTTTCTAAAGCCCCAGGGTTTTGCCTTAAGGGAAAAATCAGCAGATAGCCAACAAATTTAGCAGAATTTGACACACAGTCTTCACTGTTTTCATTAACAGCTCTCCCATCACTTCTGGGCTCCTCGCAGCACTCAGCAGTGAAACAAAGCCCTTCTCGCTTCCTTTCTGAAAATGTAACCTTACAGGTAAAACT
Source organism: Dromaius novaehollandiae (assembly GCF_036370855.1). Lineage (NCBI taxonomy): Eukaryota > Metazoa > Chordata > Aves > Casuariiformes > Dromaiidae > Dromaius > Dromaius novaehollandiae. Next base: position 39,415,894 of record NC_088104.1, read on the forward strand.
TACTATTATGACCAGTGTCTGCACTCAAAGGCGAGACAAGCCATTTGTCCTTGTCCCATCCTAGCTGTGTGGCCCATTCATTTCAGGAGGAAATCTCAGTTCTCATTTATTCCTTTCTGAAGCCCCAGCTCATGCAAAGCACACCACATGACTGGTATGTGCCCCAAAACTGAATGTCTATACAGCTCTCCCAACCTGAGCCCTCAAGGGAGAGGACAAAGATGGTATTCTCAAACTCTTACTCTGAATTAACCTTCCTTCTTAAAGGGCTTCAGCTGCATTGGTGCAGTCATTGGTACATCCAGGCTTCACGGGTGGCTGATGGGAGACACTCTCCTGGGTTTGTCTTGGCACAGAGAGTGTTTTTCAGGCAGCCGGGGCACTGACTGTGCTCTCTTCCTCTGCAAATGAACCTAAAGAGTTTTCTTCTACACACCTGGAAGGAAGCAGCCTGGTCCACCTGTCCAGAGCCTGACAGCAGAGATTTGGTCTGTGCTGCAACTCATCCTGTGGTTTGATCGTTTCCAGAAGAAAATGGAGTAGCTTTTGGATGCCTTCTCTTGACTAGTGTAGGCTGGTATCAGCCTCCAACACATGGAGCTCCCATCCCCATCTCATGAGATAACCTCCCTCTCCCATTCCTTCCAAGGGACCCACCTGAGCTGCTCAATCTTCTCAGGTGTAATTGGTCCCTTCCCCAGAACACGGTCCACCTCCTTGTAGAGATTCTGCTGGACGTCTTTGGAGGTTGTCAGGAAATAGACTGCCCAGGTGCACACTGGGGAAGGAATCAAGACAAAGCTGTGCAGGAGACCAAGCTGTGCAGCCTCATAGCTCTGGGGAAGAGACCATGCAGCCCAGCAAAGGGTCAGCTGCGGTGTTTCTCTTTTCCAACAAACAGCTGCAAGGCTGTAGCAACAACCCCCTCTGGGGAACGAGAGTCATTAGACCAACCATTCAACAGAAAGGCTGGTTTGTCCAGAGTACTAGAAAATTCCCCTGTTTATGGGTTTCCTCAGCACATGTCAGATGAGTGCTCCAGAAAGCCAATATCTGGGCTCCCGACGGGGAAGGACAAGAACAGTACAACTCTCTGCACCACGTTGGCCAGCACTTGGTTCTCCTACCTCTCTTTTGTGAGGTACTCAAGAGACATCTTTAATAGCAGAATAAGAAAGAAACCTGGCATATGAAATAAGTGTGTAGGATGCAGTTTCCCTAAAGCTACAAGCAAATGTTTCTACCACTCCAAACTGTCTGTTTATGAGAACTATCTGGAAAACCCTGAGGAGTCAATCTCCCTAAAAACAACAGTCTTCCTGGGTACTTGGAGAAGACATTCTCTGTACCTGGGAGGTTTTCTTTGGAGTCCCAGCCCCATGGCTGAGATATGGGGCCTGATAATTATGGGATTAAGTTCAAATCATTCCCCTATCACTAGAGAGTTTAGACAGCTCTGGTTCATGTTTTCATTTGCTTTTTCCACAATCTGTGCACAAATCCCAAAGTAACTCCTTTGGAAGTCTTTCACATATAGAACATACCTATCCCCCAGAAGTCCAAAGCAGCCAGTCAAGTATCAGCACTCTGCTCTAATTCCCCTCCCGAATGCCAGAAACCATTTTAGGTCATGATCTTTGTGGCTTGCATCTTCTGGTGTTCTTTCATCAAATTTAGCACCAGCTGGCTGGGGTTAGAGTCCAGGTGAAAAGCAGCAGAAAGAAATTCTAAGGTTCACTGAAAGACTAGGAAAATTGTCAGCCACAGCTTAGCTTCAGCTCACTAACTGTGAGGTTGTGTCAAGAGCCTGCTGTAAAACTAGCTGCCTCAATACATTTGTAGCTCAGGAGCAACAAGATGATGAATATTGCTTTTCGCTAGCCTAAAATAAGTCCCATGTCATCACACTCATTTTTAAACAGCTGGATCTGAGGACGGAAAGCTACCTGCATTCTGTACTTACAGTTAGCAGTGATTACGCATCCCGCCAAGGAGAAAATCATTGCATCTTCCAGAATCTAGGAAATAAAATCTGGTTCAGGGAATGAAGTCCATAAGACTGTAAGGATTAAAGAGAAGCAGCACATCCTCCACTTGAGCACATGAGATCCCTTTAGTGCAGAGAGCAGAAAGCCTAGAAGGAACGGACTGAACTCTCTGTAGCACTTCCGCAGAAATGGCACTTGAGACAGATGCTTAATACTATTATATTTCGAGCTTATGAAGAAGAGTGACAAAGCAGAGGCAAGGCAAGCTATCAAAATCTAATACGATTAAGGACTGGAGGAATGGAAAAAGAACCAAAGAGAGACTCTGTTTCAGTAAGGAATCTGGCCTGAACAAGATGCAAAAACTTGAATTAATCAAGGGCTACAATGTAATTAGTTGCTGATCTAGCAAAACTCCATTACTTTGTAATGACATAACAGCTGCACAGACCTGCTGGTCACTGAGGCTCCCCTGCAGTAAGCTGTCTACGAGGACATGCCTGTTGAATGATCTGCCTCGGCGCTCCTTTGTGACTTTCCTTAAGGTGGATTCCATCTCTGTCAGAGCTTGGAACATACAGAGAAATGATTATTCAAAAAACTGGACATCCTGAGAGCTGCAGAGGGCTGAATCCAACTCCCTAAGCAGATTTTCAGACCAGCTGTTGCTGCTGGGCTCACTTACAGAAGCCGCTTCTGTGCCAAACATGGTAGTATAAATTTGGAAGGTGATATTTTCAATTTAGTTGAAAATATAGGAACAAAATATGACAGGTCCCCTAAAAAAAAGCCAGCCTTATAGGTATAACCAAGACAGGTACTTTGTGAGCTGAAATCATGTAAGGGAAGGTCAAATATCAGCTAGCGTTGAACCATCAGATAACATGTTTAACTAGCCCGCATAAAAATGCGTGAGCCAAATAACACCACTTCCGTGGCCTGTAGAGTTGTAATTACTAAAGTGTTATGTTACCTCCAACCACAGACAGTCCCCTTTTGGCTAGGGGCTCTACAAACATGGTGCAGAAGAGGAAGGCTCTGTGCTAAAGAGCCTGAGGAAGGTAGGAAAACGTGGGAGAATTTTGGCACAGAGTACAGACATTCAAAGGTATTTGGCTACCTAACTCTTGGTAGCTGCTGTGGGAAAAGGGAGGAGTTAGGGACCTAGATGCCACTGGCTGCCAGATGTAAATGACCTACCCAAGATTATTTAGGAGACATGGAGCATAAGGTGGAGCTGAACTTTGATTTTCCAAGGCCCAGTTCAGCCCCTTAACCTTAAAACTACCTTTCTTCCTTCCTATTCTCTCTGCGTAGGAAGGCCAACAACACTTAAACACCAAGCCTTGCTAGCTGGAGTTTGTAGAATTGTGTCCTAGTGTGTCACCCTACTATAGATCAGGAGCAATCGTCAAAAAGTGTTCAGGGGAGAAGCCTGTTTCAGCAGGGCAGTCTTTGGTCTAAGCTTCTGAAACCCACAGGGCCAGCAATGTAAGGAAGGAAACACCAGGTTTGGAGGAGTAACAAGAAAATGCTCAGTTCTACATACAGACTACTTTTGCTTAACATCTTATCAATTAATACTGAAAAGCATTAACTATTAACAACTGAAAAAACAGGACAACTGAAATATAATCCACTGTGAAATACTGCGACAAGTACAAGCGCTGCCATAACACACCTGAAAATCATAGATGACCTTGGAATATCGCATCAGAGACTATCACATGGAAGGTATCCATTGAAACTGCACCCTCCGTACTCCTAACTTTTAGCCTGTGAGTGACTGACGTCGGCCTGGCAGCAAACTTGTCAAATGGGGCATCATAAGAATGGCCATACAGGCCAGAACAAGCGGCTCCATCAGTCTCCACCTAGCACAGTTGCCTGCCTCTAAGAGAGGTCAAAAGCTAGGGAAGAGACCAGGAAGGGAGCTAGCACACTCCAATACTTTCTAGGATTCTCTCCAGCCTCCAGACTACAGAGACCCTAGTTCTAGTCCTGCAGACTTCTTGCACAGTGGCACACTTGTCACTCAGCTGTGAAACAGCAATACCTCCCAGCCTCCTGCGGGAGTGGAGAGGACACATCTGGTCGCTTATGGCAGGATCATCAAGTCTGCAGAAAAGCCGTAACAGCTGGGCAAATTAAATGCTTCCATATGCTAGCTAACTACATGTGTTAATCAGAGTGGAAGGTGAGGGAGTCTGAGATTTTGGGAGGAACCTACCATCTTCATACAGCTTCTTCCTAGTCATGTTTTTGTCAAGGGACCCATCCAAGAAACCTTTCCCAATCTCGAACCAGATCTGAAAGGACAGAGAAAAAAACACTGTCACTCACCACAGGCAGAGACTGTTGGGATCCTTTGATTCTTCCTTATTCAGAAAAATAAAAACACACACACACACGCACATACACACAAAATGACTTCCTCTGAACATGAAACTGGTTTCCTTTTTAGGACACCATGCCCCATTCCACTTATTACAGCTGAAACAGATCTGAAATGAAATAGCTGTGAGAAGTAATTACTGGTGTAGTGAAAAAGACATAGGAATCCTGAGTGGGAGATGCAACTGTCTCTTTCCCTCCCTATCACCAGCAGATTTATCATCCCCAGATGCGGACACAACTTGGGACACCCTCAGATTTTCCCATTTCCACAATGTCACAGAGCCTTCAGAAGAATTCTGGAAAGGAGAATTTTCACTGGCATTCCCAGGAGAGTTTAACTAAGTTATGTACAAAATACCTCTCAGTTGCCATTGGATATGGGTCCCTGATTTCCACAGACCCTTTAGAAACACCCAGCCTTAGTCTAATGACAGCAAGATTAACAGCACGATCTTTCTGATATCATCAGCGTTGGACAACTGAGGCAGGGCCCTCATGGCTAGAGCACTCAGCTCAGTGTGCAAGTGTCAGTGGTAGCTTGTGCTATCCCTTGCTAAACTGTACATGGATACAAGCTGTATGCTGTTGGCTTTGAGAAATGTTGCAGAGGGATTCCTGGCTCTTCGCGACACTTACTGCATCATGGTTCCTGCGGAATCGGATGACTTCTCGGTCATCTTCAAAGCTGCTGCCCATAGCTGTCTGCGTGACAGACTTCATGGCAAAGCCCAGCATGTGCTGGCAAAGTGGCACATGTTGTGCCTCAGGAAGGGAGAGCCATTTGGCTAGCAACTCTTCTGACAGCTTAAGAGGGAAGAAATCATTAGTTAGCATTGATCTCAGCAAGGTACTTATGAAACATACCCCAAACTGGAGGCATTCCCAGCCAGCTCCTAAAGCAGACCACACTCTCATGGCTATGGCAAGAATCTATGCTCTTTCCTGTGTTTCTTTCTATTGCTAAACTTGAACAGTAACATTTTAGCCTCTAATCTCCTGCCTGTCCCCAAGGTTTTCTCCCTATAAGACAGCTCTATCTTTTTCATTTGTTCCCTCTGTCACAGAAAAAAACCTTAAACCCTTCAATACTAGCAGCTCCAGACCGGGAACACTCATCATGTTCTGATTGCTGGACTGAGTCAATAGAACGGTTCTTCATCTGTTTGCAGTCCTAACAACTGGTTCTTTACTCCTCTCTCCTGTGCTGGGAAATAAACCTAGAATCCAGATGCTTCAGTATCTTTAACTGCATCTGGTGTCTCGGCATAAAATGTCACCAAGCCCAGCCCTTCACCCTTAACCCACTGGAGCTAATGGAAACCAAATATTCACACTGTGTTTGAACAGGCAGAGACACATCAACATGACTTTCTCTCTCAGATGCTTACCATTTCAGGGCTAATCTGAAGGCAGCCCATTTATCCTAGTGATCACTCCCACTAAACTTCCCCCTGGGAGCCACAGAAGGCTTCTGTGCTGTAGAAAGGCAAAGTTATTCACCTTCTGGATGAGAGCAAAGTTACTCTGTAGGGACTTGGTCACACCATTTTCATACAGCTTTCTCCTCAGGTGGCTCTCCCCTGTATCCCCATTCAGGCTGGACTGGTACCTCAAGAAGGACTTCAGCATCGTCTCAAATGGATCCACTGAAAGCAAATAAATGAAAAAAACATTCCAAAGTCAGGCAGTCCCGCTGCACAGGGATGATGAAAACACCAACCTCTTTACTTGGACACTCCTATTTCTGGGCTGGGAGCAAGGCACGGCCCTTTCCCCCAGGAACAGTCTCTTTAGGGTATCAAACTTCTCTTGTTCCACGTGGGCTGGGACCTCAGATGCACTCCTCTCTGTGCCAGGATACCATCAGCTCCCTCTGCAAAGTCTTACGCTTCTTGTGTCCCCTTATTACCTCCAGCTTCAGTAATGACCCAAATGGTGTCCAAGCAAACGCTGAACTGAAACTCAGACACAAACCCATCTCTACCCCTTTTCCTTGTCTAGAAGGTTGATTATCAAAGAATTATGGTATGACCACACTTTATTGCATTTCCCATTTATCCCCCTCCTTACAAAACATGCTTAACCCTTGGCATATGAGGTAGGCCAGACTAGTTTGTAGGTACCTGGGTCACTTCACTTCCCAGTATTATTCCCAAATATATTATATTCCCAGTATTCCCAAAATTCAGTACATTTCAGAGAACTTGTCTGCTCGGGGGCCTGTCATCCTGTCACCACTTCTCTGAGCTCTGAGAAGGGTCTGCTCACTCTCTACCACACACGCTCCAGTGCACTCAGATCTTTCAGGGTTGGCATCCACCTTCTGGACTGGCACTGCTACCACTGTGTCTCACTGATCTTCGTTTCCTCCCATGATCATCACCAATTTTTCTGAGCCTGTCATGTAACCGTACAGGAAACTTCCCCATCATGACCCCAGCATGAAATGATGCTGAGGTATCTGCCTATGCCTGAAGACAGCCTTTAATACCAATTTGGGAGTGTGCAACCTATACCTTATTCAACTCCCAAATGAAAACTGGAAAAACAGTAGGTAAAGCCCAAACATTAACTTAGTTAACTAACTGTGATCCCTTTATGAAGCAAAACACCCACCCAAGAGGCTTACAACCTAAACTAAACTAAACTAAAATACCCCTTGTACCTTCGCTAGGACTAAAAGCCTTCACTCAGCTAGCAGCAGCACCACTGACCATCTCCCAGTCTGGAAGATCACCAGAGGTTTCCAGCACAAAATTCTACAGCCCAAAGAAAAATGAAAGTTAAGGGACTTCTTCAAACAATACTTTAGAATCCCCGCGCCGAACCACACAAGGGAGGTATCACAGACTACCGTAGCTGTTCTCAGACTTAATTTAATAAAATTCCTTGTCTTAAATTGTATTTCAATCTGCTTTTAATGTATGCTTCAAGCTGCTGCAGGATCTTCGCCTTGCTGCTTTAAGTGACTAATGAGGACCATGCTTTTTGTGAACATATGCCTGAAGGGAGAAGGTAAATGACACAAGCAAACTCACTTCTTCATGGCCACTGGACAGCAGCAGCTCTTGCTCACTGATACTCAAGTCCAATAAGCAGGACCAAAGACACACCTCGATCATGGCAGCTGCAAACCAGGTCTCACCCTCCTTCTGCGCAGAATGAAACCCCAGCTGCCTTTGACACCTGATGCCAGGAAAGGCCAGAAAAAACAAAAACAAATCAAAGAGCAGGCAAAGGACACTCACGCAGCCGGTTGGGGTTAGCATGTTGTTTCAGGAGATCGATGGAGCCCAGGCTGACCACGAGGCGTCTTCCAAACCAGAACGAGACGAGGGGGCCGTACTTCTCGTGCAGGTTGACCAGGAACTCGTGCAGACTGCCGCTGGCGGTGATATCCGGCAGGTTGCCATCCCTGAGGAACGCAAAGAGGGCGGCTGCTCGTGAACAGCATCCACTGCCAGGGCTGAACGCGAGCAGTGACAAGAGGGAAAGCACTTACTTCTCATCGGTCGGAGCCAAGCCAGGGATCCCTGATGCTTGCCTGGATGCCTAAAGAGCAGAAGGAAACGCATCGGCCTCCTCGAAGTCAGGTCCGAAGCACAGCTTCCCCGCGAGGGAGGTCTGGCACCAGCACCGCCGCGGGCTCGGGCCTCAAGCCTGCGGCGTGCGCCGAGTCCCAGCGGCTAAACCCGGCGCCGCCACCGCAGAGCCGCGGGGCGGCAGCGCGGCCCCGGCCCGGCCCCGGCGGGGCTGCAGCGCCACGTCGCCGGGGAGGCCGCGGCGCCCGGGCCGCCCCCGCCTCCCGCCCGCCGCCCGCCGCCGCATTACCGGGCAGAGGTAGAGCACGGCGCCCACCAGGATGAGCAGGAAGGTGACGGCGAAGATGGCGAAGTCCAGCATGGCCGCGCCGGGGCGGGCGGTGGCGGCGGCGGCTCCGCCCCGCGGCGGGGCAGGAAGGGGCGGGCCGGGCGCGGCCATGGGGGGCCCGCGGCGGCTGCTGCTGGTCTCCAACTCCACGCTGCACGGCGGCGGCTACCTGGGCCACTGCCAGCACCACATCCAGAGCTTCCTCGGGGAGTGAGCGCGGGGCGGAGCGGGCCGGGGGCGGCGGGGGGCGCCGCGGGCCGCGCTGAGGCTGCTGTCGCTGTCCCCCGCAGGAGGGTCCGCCGGGTGCTCTTCGTGCCCTACGCCCTGCACGACCGCGACGCCTACGCCCGGAGGGCGCGGGAGAGGTTTGAGAGCCTGGGTAAGGCGGGCCGGGGGGAGGGGGGCTTTGCCGGCTCCGGCGGTACGCGGGGAAGCCCTTCTGCCCCTGCGCGCCGAGCCGCTGCCCGAGCCAGGCGCCTGCCCCGAGGGAGGGAGGGAGGCGGCTGCTGCGCTGTGCCGGGCGCGCGGCAGAGCTGTGAGCGGGGATCCTGCGGCGTGGCCCGCAGCGACGCTCCCGCCTCGTACCTGGGAGCGCGCAGGGTGACTCCGCGCCTGTTCCTGCAGCAGTGATCAGCTCTTCCCGTCCTCGGCGAGCACACTCTGCTCCTGCCCCGGCACAAAGATGGCTGCTGCTACCAGCGTCCCTCTTCTCTTGGGCCTCCTGGCACTTCCTCTGCTCTGCCGACTCCCTGCAAGGCAAATTCGTCAAAGCCAGCCATCTTAATCATTATAAAAGCTTTTTTTCAGATCGGTTGTTAACGCTACGATTGCTAGAGCATTGCCGGCGCACCGCGTTCTGACCCTTTGCCAGACCGAAGACCGACAGCTCCTTCCCAGCTCTTGTTTTCTAGTTTGGTGGTAATGCTCAGCAGGACTTTGTCCTTCAGCTCCCACGTACTGAGTGCAGTCCGCAGCTCTTTTAGACACTGAGCAGGTGTATCCATAAAGCAAATATGTGCTTTGGTACAGCTGGATGCAGGCCCCTGCATTAGTGTAGGACTGTGTGTGGTACTGTGTTTTATGCTGTAGAGTTTCCCTGGTTGTCTTGTGAGATGGGGAGGAGAGGAGAAGGGGAATGAACTGCATCCCTCCTCTAAACAAAACTGGCAAAGGTAAATATATTTTCATTTAAGGTTATGGGCTGGACAGCATTCATGAATCTTGTGATCCAGTGGAAGCTGTAAGGAAATCTGAAGCAATATTTGTAGGTGAGTTTTACTTACCTCATGAGGGCTTATATAGCGCACTGGATTAGTCTTGCTCAGAGCTTGCACTGCCAAGACAAGAATGAAGGAGTCAGGCCTAGCAATTATTAGAAGCTACAGAAAACAATACTTCAGTTACCCCAAGGAGCAGTAAGTCGAGAAGGGAGCAGGCGAGATCTATCAACGGCACTGCTTCTCCAGTCAGTTTCAAATTATTCATTTTAACAGTACTTCAGAGTTAAAAGTGTGATTTTTGAATCTGTATTATCCCTTTATCTGGTCTAAGGGATTCAGGTGTACTGTGCTCGAACTGAGTGTAGTCTTAGTATCAGGTGCCAGGGTATTAGAGCAGCATCTCCTGCCAAACAGCCAATATCAGTGTTACAGGTGTGACCTGGGGCACGAGCCAGTGGCCAGCCCAATTGGCATTCCTCTGAAGCTTCTGGCTTTATTGCTGTTCAAAGCAGGATACAACCCTGAATAGAGCATAGGAAACATTGAGTCTGGCAAGTTTGTAAACACTTCATTAAAAGCAGGTGGTAAAAGCATGTTAAATAAGCTGGACTCTTTTTCTGCAGGAGGTGGCAACACATTCCGTCTCTTGAAAGCTCTCTACGACAACAGCTTGATACAGGAGATCAGGAAAAGAGTCCTTGAGGTAACGGCTGCACAACTCGGGCCAAATCAGAATGGCAGGATCTCATGCAGAAGCTTTTCTTGAGACAAACCCAAGTTGATCCTACATCTTGGTCTCTAATGTACTTGAAACATTGAGACCTCCCTCACAAGCTGGTGAACAAAGATCTGTGGCCAAATTAGGCTGTCATTAGTGTTTGAAGCCTGGTAAGGCAAGGGCAGTGAATTGTCCTTCTAGAGCAGTTTCCCAGACTGCATGGGACTGCAACACCTTGGGAAGTTCAATGATATTTAGTATCTTAGAAACAAGCCCCTCAATTTAAAATACCACTTAAGAGCAGTGCAGGATTTAACCTATGTCCAGAACACCTATTTTTCAGGTTGAGATACCTCCTTTGTGTTGCCCCCTTTGTATTCAAGCTGCAGGTTGTCTGCTAATAAACCAAAAATGTGCCACTTAGACAATATAGCAAGTGAGAAAATGGTGTAATTACTTTAGGTACCTCCTTGACTGGAGCTGCGAGGTGTAAGTGCCATTGAGTCCTTCAAGGCAGCAGCCCCATTCTGGCTTGGTGAATCTCATAAAGGATAGAGAAGCAGCACCACCCACAGAAGAGAACAGAAGCAAAGTGTTCACCCAGCAATGTAGAACCGAGGAAGTGCCACCTGACTTCAGGCAGATTTATGCAAGTCACAGTATGTTTGAAAAGGCCAGCTGCCAAGAAGGAAGGTCAGCTAGGCTGTCTGAATATACAGAAATTCAGTGTACCTTGTGGACACAAAAAAAACCCCAGAAAACATTTGGGTCCCTCTCTGAAGCCTGGATAGCTGTTTGATTATATTAGCACCAATTCTCTCAAGATAGTGTTTTTTGTTTTTGTTTTTGTTTTTTTAAATGAATCTCAGCTGAAAGAGGAAAGACTGGAGCAGCTAGTGAGCTAAGATGAGGGCTCTTGAACAACTCAAGGCAACAATTCATTGCTGATATAGTTGAAGATCACTATGTAGCTATCTTCAGCTGGGCAAAAATTAGTTACCCAGCAAGTTCTCTGACCAATAGAGGATCTTCCATACTGCACAGTTTCCTATATATTTGAGACACACAAATGCTGTTTAAGGTATGTGGCTTCTGCCCTGCACAAGGAGACGCTGCATCTCAGATATCCAGGGAGACAGCTGAAGAAGCACACACTCACTAGTGTAATCTGCAGATAGTGCCAGTGCAAGAGGCAGGTAAGAGTAGAGATCACATCCTATGGATTTAAAGTTATCTGGAATGTAGCTAGCAGGAAAGCACTCAAATGTGCAAGAGGTATCAAGGCTACCTTGCTCATGCCCCTTCCCCCCCCCCCCCCTCCCCCCGAGAATCCTTGAATAATCTGCTTTGGCTGTTTAGAGGTGAGATGGGGAAATTGTCATTACTTAAAGATGACATAGACTGACTCCTCCCCAAACCACTGCAGCTTCCCCTTGCCTTCAGCAATCCAGTCAGGAAATCCTACAAGGTAGAATATGCAAAGATCCTCCAGTGCTCTATTTTACACAGAGCAAGAGTCCTCAGAAAAGATTGCTGTCTTTTCCTTCGGCTCTAAGGGTACTTGCAACTCTTCTGGCTCTATCTTAGCAGGAGAGTTAAATCCAGAGCTCCCATCAAAGAGGACTTCAGGTCTAGGTGTACAGTCTCCCAAGTCTAAGAGTTCAGAAGGCCGCAGATGTGACAAAGACACAGGTGCTAATGCAGAGCTGATGCATTAACTGGACCTTAGCAATCTTTGCATACACACTGTATGGCATAGTTCAAACCTGAACTAACTCTAGTCACTGTCTAGGCTAATCACAGTACTGTTAAGCTGATGCTGTGGCAGCACAGTGCTTAGCTTCAGCTAATCTATTCTCCTCAGGAGCTAGTTTATAGCTAGTTAAGGTATTTCCTGTAACTGCAGTGTAGGCAAGTCCTTCCTCTCTTAATAGCAAAGTCCAGCGTCTTCAGTGACAACCTTACAAGTTCTCCTCTCTTGTGATGGGGTCACAGAGTTGGGAACACAGGACATCTAGCAGTTGGTTTTCTGACAATTGTGACATGTACAAATCAGGTTTGTACATGTCCTGAAACCTCTAGCCCACCTCAGACCTTCAGCTCTTGTTCTTCTGTCTCTCACCCTTTCACCAGTAAATTTAGAAGTGAGATGAGCCAAAAGGACTAAGCCTGATCTGACTGCTGGACCTCTGAGACAGATAGCAGGTGCTGTGAAATGCAATCTTCAGTTGTGATACTACATGCTGCATCACTGTTTTTGTCTTTCAGGATGGAATTCCCTACATGGGATCCAGTGCAGGAACTAATGTTGCTACCATCAGCATCAATACAACCAACGACATGCCAATTGTTTATCCACCTTCCCTCCAGGCCCTGGGTTTAGTTCCTTTTAACATCAACCCCCACTACCTGGATCCAGATCCTAAAAGCACTCACATGGGTGTAAGTAAAGCATACCAGAGTTAATGCAGTAACCTGGGTGCAGAAGTGTAATGATAATGTGCATTTCCCAGGCTTTACAAAGCTATAACATGTTTGACAGCTGTCTCTTTGTGCAGTTGGAAATGCCAGTGAGGTGATATTTTACTGCCTCTCAAAGCTCTTCTTTGAGTGAGGAGTTGGCAGCAGTATTACTGAGTTGGAACAAAGTTTTTCACAAAGGGAAACTTTGCAATGTCTGAAATACTGTTGCTTCATACCTGGCATGGGATTGGAGAAAAACTAACAGGTAACACGCAGTGCAGTGCATTTCTGGGAAGTTCTGCCATAGGTTATCTTGCTTGTTGGTCTGCTTCTCTGCCTGGAAGACCGGATTTAAAAATACCTTAAGAGACTTAAAGATCTGAAGGAACTATCAGAGCAGGGAGAGTCTGTGATTGCATGCAAGGCTGTTGTGTAAGAAAATACCTCACTAGTATCCCTGCAGAGAGCATGCCTGGTAATCTGCAGCACTGCTCAATACTGCAGTACTGATCAAGCAAGTGTACTAGCATAGCCGAAAGTAAAATACTAACCATCAGGCACAAAGATGGACACTTCTGATGTAAGGAGGAATTAATGTCTGAATAACCCAAGTCTGAAGCCAGTTCCTGGGGGCACAATTTCTAGGTTGCATGTCTTGTAACAGCCCAAATACTTTCTTCCTTATAATAAAAGCTTTTTCTAGGGCTAGCAGAAGTATTTGGAGTAAGAGGACAAATGAAGAGATAGAGGGTCAAGATGTGCTTCTAGACTTTAGATTAAATTGTAGGTGCTCACTTGATCAGCTTGCTTGTCTCCAGATAAGCAAGCAGTCATCTCCCTATGAATAACTCTTGCTGTTTCCCTGAGAGGAGGAGGCAAGCTCTGTGCTGTACTAAGTGCCTGCTGTGTTCCTGTGTTACCTTACCAACAAATCCTGGCTCGATTTCTTTAACTTCTGTTGCTCAGTTCAGCAGCAGCAACCCTCAAGAAACACGGCAGAGCTGTTAGCAGAAGGAAGTTCTTCAGTGTAGTCCTACTTGAGGACAGACAAGCACATATTTAGTCAGTGGAAACCCATGGCTTAACACCCTCTTTCATGAAGAGGGCACCTTAGACATTTGCTTCCACCACCTCCCTCAGTGCTGCTGTTCTCAGGGTGAGGGCACAGAAGTGGTGGTGGTTTAAAAAAAAAAAAAAGAGCTGGATGAATTGAATGGAAGCGAGTTTTCAGGGCTTTTCAGGGTTGGGCTTGTGTGGGTTCTGTTTGATCAGCTTGCAGCAGTTGTTGCTAGTGATACAGGATAAAATCCATATCCACTAAAGTCAATGCTGCCACTTCCTTCAATACACTAGTCTCATCAGACAAAGCATTCCGCTTGAGGGGGAAGTGCCTGCTTTGTTTAATGTCATGAAGTTGCTCAGTGTCAGGGTACTTGGGTGGCTTCAGGTCCTAACTTACTGCCTGGACAACTAAATCTGTACTCATTAAATCCTCCTGTTGCAGGAGACAAGAGAAGAAAGAATTCACCAGTATCATGAAGAACCAAACACCCCTCCAGTTCTGGTGAGTAGTAGCTCCCAATCAGGGAGCTCACAGCTGTAGCACTCTCAACATTTTAAATGCATCGTTGCTAGCTTTCAGTGTGGGTTCCCCTACCTGACAAGCCCGACAACACTGTGATGTGGAAGACTGATTATATTCTTGCTAACAGTTTCAGTGCTGGATTTTCATCACCTGTAGAAAATGGATTATTAGAACAAATTAAATGCGTACTGCATGTTAAATGCCTAGAGTCCTGTTGTTAAAACACTAAATCGGCAGCACTGATTTGTCCAGCCACTGGCCATCAGGCATATGTGAGTTAGGGGTGGTGTGCATGTAGGTGGTAGGATACATCCCCTTCCTAGATATTCATACTTCTGTTTTAATCATTGTGAGTGGCTGGTGATGTATTTGCCTCTTCAGTAGTATGTTCATAATTGCAGTATATCTGAGGAAGCAGGAACTTTGGGTTTCCTGTCCCTGGGCCCACTCTGAGCTTGGAGTATAAAGTTTGTCCACTAACAAACTCAGCTGGCTGTAGCTTGGCAGATTACACTAGATCTGAGAGAGCTAGTAGTGAAAGTAATTTGGGAAAAAACACTTTTTCCTTTTCTTCCTTAAGGGGTTGTATAGCTGCCTTTAAAATGCGAAACTAAACACACAAGAAAGCTAGCTTCTAAAACAAGGCATAACTCACCTATTTTGTCCTGGCATCTTTGTTAGAAACTGGTGACTGAGAAAATCTTGTAATTGTCTGTAGTCATGGAAAGCTACACTTTAAACACTGGCCTGCTCATGACAAGCATTTTGGCCTTGCAAATAGCTTGAAAATAATATTAAAACATTTCCATCTACCTAAGGGATTGCGGGAAGGTGCAATGCTGTTAGTGGAAGGAGACAAAGCCATCTTGCAAGGACTGACAGGAGCACGGCTGTTTTTGAGGTAAATGCTTCATTTGAATTTGACTGAATAAATCTCCTCCTTCAGCTAGAAAGGAAAACAGACTGCTATTAGACTCCTTGCCCTTAGCGAGTGTCCCCCATGTCAGAAGTTACGTAATCCCTTGCCTCCATTTCTCCTGAGGGAAAACAGGAATACTGTTTTATGCTCCAAGGGAGCGGGAAGTATGACAGCACTATGAGGGAAGTCTGACTTATCCCAGGCAGTGCTGTGGCACTACATCCATTACTGCTTATTTCCTGAACTGTAGCTACCACGCATAAACAGCTCCGGTAGGCAGGCTGTGGTGTGTTACTGAAGGCCAGGGGAATGCCACTTTGACCCTGATTTGTCAAATTCTAGGACCGGGGAACTCCTGTTTTCAGTCATATGAACATTACTAAGAAAGCTAACGTGTAGCCCATGATGCAGGGAAGGAAAGGAGTCAAACTCTGCTAGTTGTGGAATAAAGATGCCTTGTTCTATCCCTACTAGTAGCAGATGGAAGCACAGTAGTTCTAGTTCCTGTTCAAGCTTACAGCATTGTCTGTCTTGGTTACAGGGGTAAGAAACCAACTGAACACGAGCCTGGAACAGATTTCAGTTTCCTCCTGACTGACAGTAATCTCCAAAAGCTGTAGCCTTGCCTGTACTGCAGCAAAAGTCAGCACATGGAAAGACAATGGGCAGCAAGTGAAGAGATGCGTCCAGTCCAGGGGTGGGTGGAGAGACTTCACTTTACAAATAAAGATCTTAAATATGCAATAGTGGGCTCTTTTCTTCCCCACCCTGTTCAGTCACTTCTCAGATATGGCTTCCCCCCACTGCCTCACAAAAGGGCATAATTTTTATTACTGCACTCGAGTAATCACAACTCTTCTTAGTCTGAAGACTCCCACCGAAAAAAGTTACCTTAACACAGTTAAGTCAGGACATTGAGTCAGTTGTTCCTGGTGCCTAGCTTTACCTGCATAATGAAAGAATTGTTTGTTTAGTGTTTTCATTTTTGCACTATTAATAAATTGAGAACTTATGCATTCAATTATTTTTATTTGCTTCAGACCCATGTTAAGTATATACAGAGCTAATTTAGTTATGTACAAAAGTGTGCATCTTAAAAAGTGTTAGGTTACAAACTTGCAAATCCTAGAAAAGTGCAAAATTTTAAAACATCTTCCATCATGCTGTACAGAAAAATCCATCATTAGCCAATATACACACTCTTAAAACATACTGATCAAAACAATAAGACATACAGTATACACTTAAAGCACCCAGAAGGGAAAAAGATATTGCACAGAAGACTAACAAGTTCATTGCAGTGCCTGAAGGCTCATCTTTGAAGTTAGATATATTCAACACTCCTCAGACCAAACATTTAACTCTTTAAAGAAAGGCATTTTTTGGCATTTAGAAATCCATTTGTAATCACATAATTGCACAATCTGTAAAAACTACCAGATGATATGGTTAACTGTTGCTATAAGTAAGGCCTTTATTTCCCTCACTCCCATTAAGCTTTAGTAATTTAAACGAATGCTGAAGCATGTTCAAGTGTCTTGCTTACCTAACTTAATTAAGAAAACTGAGTAGCAGCACAGTTTCCAACAAAAGCCTGACTAAAGGGAGATAACTCTTAAAAGCAGCATTTCTCCACTCTTAGATGAGGCTGCTCCTGCATAGCTAAGGGTTGAATCGGAACACATGTAGCAAGTTTTCCTTAAAAGTTTTTTCTCATGGCTTTCTCTAAGTAACAGCTCACAGCTACCTATGACTAAAGCATTATGGTCAGGTACATGAATAAGTTTATTTTAAATAGTTGCTTTGGGACAAAAAAATATGGCTCCCTCAAGAGTAAATACTGACTAGATAGGAAGTTAAATAAACAAGTGGCCTCTAAGTTACACCTAGGATAAATATGGCTGGATGTTCATCTCAAGACACCTTAGCAGCTTTAAACCATAATCTATACTGACAATTGTGTTTCTAGGACAGAAGATGTGTTATGAAATTGCGTCTGCACTGAGTCTAATCACAGATCTACACTCGGGAAATACTTGCCAGGTTTCCCAAGTCCAGCAGACAAAACTAGAAAGCACATGCAACTGGAGGAACTCTTTCCTGAAGAAAAGCAATGAAACACCTATTCTACCTGGGCCATTTGGGTAAATGGTAATTAAAAGAAAACCAAAACACCAGTTTTCTTCCAGAGATGCACAGCAAAAGGAGGTGAACCAAAACTGAACAAACGATATCTTTGTTTAAACACTAGAAACAGTTCCTCACCTACAGGGTGTTTGTAGACTTGGCTTCTGACAGTAGTAAGAGGAATGACAGTACTCAACTCAAAAGTAACCTGTGCAGAGCATGCTATGTTGCCGCTCAAGAGGCATTTCTGCATTCAGGCATCTGATGACTATGATGGTGAAGAAGGGGACAACAGTATTTTACCTAGTTTTATCAACTGCAGTAGTTTTTTAGAAACTCTTCCTTGTTTTTTTGGTGTTTGTTTTTTTTTTAAGCCTGTGCTAACAAGGGTATTAGAGATAATTAGACAAATTTGGCTCCTCAGGATGGAAGGAAAGGCATCTTCCAAACACTCCAGTTGAGTCTGACATTGGCACACAAGGAATCCACGTGCAAAAAACCCATTACTCTCCCCCAAAGGAGGAAGTATATCTTGCATCACTGACGGGATCTCTGCAGTCCCAGCCAAATAGATGTGCACAATTTTAAAGCAATGCAAATTAATATAATCTGTTACTGGACACCCTTTTCAATAACTCCCTTGTACTTATTGGGCTGTCGCTGGCTTATTACAGCACCACTTATGACTGTGCATTCCCAAAAACCAATGTTCATGCTCAGCAAGAAGAATTAAAAATAAATTAGTCTGCGCAAGTGTAGCACTTTGTGGCATATGTCATCCGAGAACTATTTCTTTACTCATCTATAATATTTACTTTGTGGAGGTTTTGCTAATACGTGCTGGTAACTAGCCCAGAGAGTGTATATTTGCCCTGCTTAAGTCAGTTCTTAGCATAACTTTCACAAGCAACTGACTACTAACAGGTCTCACGTTTACAACTGAGAGCTCCAGGGCTTTTGAAAGCATGAAGAGCCCATTCTAGAAAGCACTCAACTACATGCTTAAATTCCCAAAGTTAAATATATCCTTAGTGCTTTCATCTAACAGTATTTACTAGACCAGACCTTGGATTCACATAAAAATAGGTATCTATATAAGGGATTTTTTAGTTCAAAGGAAAAAAAAATACTCACAGCACCCAGCATCGGCATCTAACCTAGCCAGCAAGGTGCCTTTCACAGCGGAAGAGGGGTGCCTTCAGGTGACCATATAGAGCAAGAGGCTCCAAAGAGTCTCAGTTTAGGTGCTTAAGGAGGCTGATGGGAACACCCACCTCCTCCGCTCCCCTCCCTAGCTTTAAAGCTCCCTACCATACTGTCATCTATAGAGGGATAAACACTTTCAACTAAATACAACACATACACAGTAAAAGTGTTTAAATGATTGGTTGCTATATATATTTTCTCCAATCTCGCACAACAAAAAATCACCAGGAGGGACCTGGAGGGGAAGCAGGGGAGGAAGAAGGCAAGGTCTAGGGGAGTCAGGTATAGGGCTCCCATCAGCCCAGGCAGGATTAAACACCTATCATGCATTGTAAATAAAAATAAACTCATTCCTGCAGGCATCTTAAAGCAAACTGATGTAGGACCACTACCAGTACCATAGAGATTTTTTACAGTATGGAAACATAATGCTTTGCACTTCATTTTAAGGACACAAAAAGACAGCTTTAAAGAGGATCTTTATAAAACAGCCAGTTCTTTAGACTATTTAAAGCCTGTAAAGACTTTGATACATCTGTTTTGTGATAACATTCACGACCTAAGGTAGGCCAGGGGGAAAAAAAAGCTTGTTTGTATCAATGTTGCAGAATAGCAAAACAATCTATAATCTATTTCTTTTCTAATCAAACAAGCTTCCTAAAATGTAATTTCCACAATGTGCATTAACCAATGAGAGAAATACAGTTTAGCTTTAAGATGG
This sequence comes from Dromaius novaehollandiae, assembly GCF_036370855.1. NCBI lineage: Eukaryota > Metazoa > Chordata > Aves > Casuariiformes > Dromaiidae > Dromaius > Dromaius novaehollandiae. The sequence continues at coordinate 39,435,108 of NC_088104.1, forward strand.
AGATTATTATTATTTTGTGCTGGTGTTGGTAAGGTATGTGGATGATGGAAGACACATGATTTCTAGATATCCTACGAGTGAGTATTAGATAACAAACAGATCGATACAGTATAATTCACATATTTCAGATGCCAACTTGAACAGCAAACATTTAACTTTCTGAATGCTGATACACTACAAAACCATACAGACTAGATGAGATTCTTCACTGTCAATAAAAATAAGACCACTAAAAAAATACCACCAAGAATTATAACTAAACAGATGAAGAGAAATTTGACATACATTATACTTGAAATAAAGGAGGGATGTCTTCTAAGCATCATCCTTTGGTATACAAGTTCTAACTGTACTAGGGAGAAGTTACTCAATACAGCTAACTGCTTGATCTACTTTATACACAGGTACGTGAAGGAAGTCAATTTTCAGTTTCTTTTAGATACATACATTTACAGTTACTTAGTGTCAAAGGTAAGCATATTTTCAGCTTTCATAAATATCATTAGGGGTGTCCAAAAGATTAAATGTAAGACAATGCCACCATGGTGGTCTTGACAAATGTAGTGTTATGAAACAATTGTGCAGTTAAGACTTGTTTATTCTGAATTCTTAGTCAGATTTGTTTCATCTCACAGCTTTACTTCTTATACTTAATAAATAAATCTTAGTTCAACAACAAACAAGAATTATTTCACTACTATGTATTGTTCTACATGAAAAAGAGAATGTGTTAGGATCCTAAGCTTCATTCCCTTGAGGAAAAGGAAGAAAAAAAAGGACCAAAGAAAGTCACTTCACTAATTCCCAGTGCACTACATAACAGACTACAGTTCAGTCAACCTAAACAGCTGTCCAGAAAAATAATTTTCTCCTTCAAAAAACAACAACAAAAGCAAAAAACTCAAGATGAGTTACAAAAAATAAGTTAAAATAGAATTAAGCAAAATATCAGCTAATACTTGCACTTACTTGCTGTATCTTACTTAAAGCTAGTTTTAGATAAAAGCAAATGCACACCTTCGAACCTATGGGGGTCTTTGCAGAGGCACTCTGGAAAGAGCGCCGAGTGTGTGACAGCACATACTGCTCTCTCGTCCTCAAGGGGCAGATAAAAGAAACGACGGCAGACGCTGCCATCCTGCACAGAGCGTGAAGCGGCTCCGAGCTCACCTGTCCCTCCCCTCCCTCTGCTGCTGCAGGGCACCAACTAGCTTCGAGTCCGAGAGCCCCAGAACTGCCCATATTTAAACCATTCCCAGGTATTTGTGCGTATCACCTAACGCTTGTGAAGCACTGCAGTGATGGCATTCAAACATCAAAGCACTTCATCATAAACTCTGCCATCTCCAATTATTGAAACTACATTATATTTTATTTAAGCTGACACGGTGTACTCAGTATTCTTGAATATTAAACTACTAAACACATTCATCAATTCCATTTCTGTATAAACACACCTAAAGCACAGCAAGAGGTTCTTGAACCCAGATGTGAACCTCTCTGTGCACATGACAACAGAAAACCCACGTTCTGGCCAAGCATTACTAAACACCTATCTCCTCCATTTTTACACTTGATTCTCCTAGCCTGAAACATCCTAATTTTCCCCCTGCAAATATATACACTGAACTTCATATATGCACTTAAAATGGTACATATACGCACACTTACAAAAGTCATAACTCAATGCCCCAAAACAAGTTTTTTTTTTTTTTTTTTTTTTTTGACTTCCCACATCACAAAAATCACACATTCAGAGCCGGAATTCTTCTGAAGTGCTCTCTAAAGAACTCCTCAGAAATCCCTTCTTCGTGAAATTATAAAGGACAAACCTACCGCACGTTTGCACACACATGCTTAATACTTCCAGCGTATCTTTAGTACTGTTATTGGATAGGTAATCAATTATAAATAGTATTTTTCACATAGGCCTTCACTTCTTTACAGCTTATTTCAAAGTATGTGATGTGTGTGTGTTTACACAGAATCTGAAAAACACACCACTTAAATTTTTGGAAATTCCAAGCTGTCTTGACAAGTGCCTCAAGGAAATGCTTCTGATCTTCTCCTCACTTTCCAGATGATCCAGTCTGTCACAGTGATTAGTCAGAATATTGCAACTATGCATAGACCCACTTGTTCACTAGTCTGATTTATTATTTCATTTACTAAAGTTAAGAAGAAGCAACACAATATTCTTTACAGAACACACAATAATCGATCATTAAGAAGGACTTCGTTGTTGTTAAAGAAGTTGAGGAGAAAACAGTTGTAATGAGAACTAGCGGAGCTTGTAAAGATTACCCTGAAGGGGGTGAGGGGCAGAGGTACTACCATTCCTATAAAGTTAATAAATACTGTGTTAAAAGCTAATGAAATGAGATTATGCATACTGGAATTCCTCAGGTAGTTCAACAGCTCCCCAACCACAGGGAAGATCTGGTAACATTTATAGAAGATACAACACATAACCATTTCCATAAATAAATAAAAATAAAATTAAAAAAAAAACAAGAAGAGCAATGGCAGAAGATGGAGAAAAGGGTAGCCCAAAAGGGAACATATTAGCTAACAATCACTTACAGCTCTGCCTTATATCTATACTCCCCTTATCCCAAAGGATGCAAGGGGAAGAGCATCTTCTTTCAATACACATACACACATATATATACATATATATATACACACACGGACACACACACGCACACACACAAAACCTCACACTTCAATCAAAAAATTAGTATTTTCCCTTTAGCACCAGGCTTTCCCAACAGTAGAGGGCTTATCATTTGAAACATTAACATTTACTTTGCAGAAATGCCAGAACAACAGGAAAACACGCACTCTACCATCATCACGTATGTCTAGAACAAAACCACTCACTAATGACTTCTCCAAGAACAGCAGCCAGTCCATAACTATTCTGCTGTGTAGAGTGCATGCAAGGATCTGCTGTTTTTCTCTTCCAGGCATTAAACACATCTTGAAAATGGATCCATTATCTGTTTTCCTGCTTGCTTTCCAGAAACAAAAATATAGCTAATAACTGGTTTGGTGAATACCAAGCCAAGAGACAACCAGGTGCTCTTTATTTAAATTGTGCTGCAATGTTGTTCAAGTGATTTTGCAGTGGAAATCTGTTATCTTTGTTTGCAGGAGTTGCCTTACTAATGAAACAGAATCTTTGACCAATGTGGATACTTGATTATTTCCTCTGTGTTTCTACAGGATCCTAAAATACATTAAGGGATTTCTTAGTGTGTCTTAGTCTACTTAACAACATAAATAATTCTCAGCAGCAAGTATTTCCCACCTCCCTCAACTTCTCCACTACCTTCAACTCCTCTGAAGTTATTCATTTCCGTACTTCAAACAATTTCTGATAATCAAGTAGTGCAACACAGATGCTCCTTGCAAAATGGCCTAAAACTAGAACTAGACAAAAAAAAGACAGCAATAGCCATTTACAGGAATAAATCACAAGTGGATTGGTCTAAAAAAAACATATTGAAAAGGTTGTGTCAGCTATCCCCATTTCAGACCAGCACAACTGATGGACTCTTAGTTTACTGCTGGGGAATTGCAATGCTGTCAAAGCAAAGCCAAATATCTTCCTCGTGCTCAAGGAGCATCTGGCCCTATGTGGGTTTAAATCAAGTGCTCCTCATCTCAAATCCAATTAGCAAGTTTGGGTTTGGAGGTCTGGGGTATTTTGTTTGTTTGTTTCCCTGAAACACAGTTTTAGCAGCTATTTAGAGAGGATTCTGCTGTGACCAACTCAACATGGTTAAGCAAAAGTATGCAAGCAAGTTAACTTGCACGGGTACGTATGGAAATTACTATACCTCTACCATAGCTTCATCTTCAACAGATTGTTAAGAATCAAACCCCTGAAAGTTGCAGATATGTTTAAAGTGACAAAAAGATTAAGCATTTTTCTGGAATCCATGAGAGAAGGTGGAAGCAGCAGTCACTTGGGATCTTGAGTGTTATATTCAGTCTCTCCTGATGAGATCTGGCTGAGCCGTTTGCTTGATCCCCACAGCTTTCGGGAAAGCTGACCTGAGCGCATCTGTTTAAAGTAATCCAGAGAAACAAAAGGAGGGGGAAGGGATAAGGCGGATAAATTAAAAAGGAACTTCAGACACTGATTCTGGTGAAGTGCAGACACTAAGAAAGTACTGCATAAACATAAAATTACACCAACAAAAATATTTAAAAACAAATAAATCAAAAGTTACACTTTGAGATGATTCTTGGGACTGACACAAAACAACAGACACTGTCTTTTCTGATTTTGAACAGTTAAAGGGATATTGTCAAGTAATGGAGACTTAATACTTAACCTACTTTAAATGGCTTAGAAATAGTCTTCAGTTTAGATTGCTGTTTTGTTAGAAAGAAAAAATAAGAGCTGAATGTCAAAAAAAAAAAAAAAAAAGAGAGAGAACCAAATTAGCAGAAAGGGCATTTCAAATAAAAATTGCTAGAATTGAAAAGGAAAAGGTAATTGAAATGAATCCTTGACAATTTCCTTACAGTGATGAAATACTGCAGGGCAGTGATGGCAGAATGAGGGAAAGAGAGAAAGGATAGCTCCTGGTGTCAAATTTATACAGTCTTCCAAAGATCCTGGGTGAAGTACTCAGTGTAAAATTTAAATCAGAAATAATTCATACAAATATTCCATAAGTAAAGACAGATTACAAGCAACCAGAGGCCATATTAAATCCAGTATCTGGTGAGTCTGCAATCTGACCTCAGTTTGTAAACAAAACCCTGCTTTAATTAACTCCTTAAATACACAGATTACAATTGGCCAGTAGTGATTACAGTCTGGCAGCTGATTAGGATATGAAACCTCTTATAGTTTAATAAACAAGATGCATGCCTTAACAGCACAAGTTTGAAAAAAAGTTTCCAACAGTTAAATACTACCAATGAGTGTAAGAACTCTATCATCAGAGCAGCAGTGTTCTAGGAAAGGCACGGGGCTGAAAGGGATTATCACGACCAGGTGATAACCACACATACTTCTTTATCATCCCAAACAGCTAGGTAATTTTTTAAAATATGAAAACATCTGTTATACTTCATTTCTGACAATACTGCCAATGTGGAAAGACTAAAGGCCAATCTTAATACCAAGCAGCATTTCATTTCACACACAATAAAGTATGTAGAATGTATCTCCCTTTATTCTAAGGACGAGTATTACCAAAAGCCAGAAATACAATGGTGTATTCTTCTGCATAAAGAACTTAAAATCCTAACAATTCATATATTCCTTCCAAACTAACTAAATAGTCCCCCCCACTTTACAAATATATTGATTCATGTCATAATAGAAAACTGGAAAATCTGGGACCCCCCCCCCCAATGGTTGTTTTAAATCTATTTATATGGATATTAATCTTGCAGATCGTCTGAATTATAAGCAGAAAATACTGGAAAAAAGCTGTTTGAAAGCCTCTACATCCATAAAAGGAACCCAGTCTTTGAAACAACACCTGCTTCAGAATTAGAAAAATTGATGTGATTAGGAACTGAAAAAGAAAACAAAAAAGCCTTCAGTCTAATGAGATACATGCATTTCAGCCTACAAAAGATCTTTTCTCAGGCATAGGAAACTTAGAAGTGACAGTGACTAAAACTGCCATCACAAAGATGTGTTTAACCACTTTATAAGCAGTTCTTCATCAATTCTACAATAGGAAAAAGCTGTCCAAGTGGACAAGTCGGTGGAAACATCCCCTCCCCATCAGCTGCAAGCAAGATCAGACTACCATGCTCTGAAGCCTGTTTCAAATACTCAACTGTGTGTCCCCTACCTAAAACATTTTAAAATACTGACAAATAAAGTTGTCCTGTTTTAACAATCAGAATATAAAATTAAAGTAACACAGACTTTTCTGGTATGTGCTGAAGGTCATGTAGAAGCGATAATCATAATTCCAAGTAAGTACACCGCAGCACAATGGAAACTGAGTTATGAAGAGAGGCAGGTTTAAGCTAACTCAAGCACTCTGACAGTCATGACAAGAAGTACTTAAAGCAAAACCTCTGTTTTGTGCAAGAAAAACTGGGCATAGCTATTTGACAGATGGATGCTCTGTATTTGATACTGCATATGCAGTACCAACAAGTTTATATTCACCCTGTGGAGCACAGAGCATATTGGGAACCTACAAAAATGATTCTTTGTGCATTTACAATAAGAAATTCTTAACAAAAAGAAATATATTTTTTTCCCAATGTCAGTCAATGCATATTAAAAGGCATCTGACAGAAACCATAAAAAGTAAATAAAGTAGCTTACTCTTTTGTTTCCAATTTTCTTCTGGAAACTTATTTCATCAAGAGGTGGCTGACAACACTAACACGTTCAGAAAAGGTTAGCTAGAGTGACTTTGCTTATCCAGATGTCAGTGATACAGTCTGGAGGTTAGTCCAACTGAGTTTCCCATCTCCAATCCCTATCCACCTTTGATTCTTACTGAGAAATCTCAGTAGAGCAGTCTCAAAAGTTATTTCTTCCCCACTGAAAACTGAAACTTGTTCTTAAATTTGCCCTGCCATAGAGGAGACCTCTTGCTCAACTGGAAAGCGGAAATAATTGAATTTCCCACTGTTCGGTAGAGAAAGTTCTTGATGGTGGGTTTTACCTCTGCTGGTTTGCCAACACCAACGATAATCAACTTGCCATCCTCCAAGCCAACAAGGATGTGGCTGTATTCTTTGGTGACAGAAATGCAATGAATTGGCAGTCTCATGGCTAAGGGGGAGATGATCAGATTCAGGCTGAAATAAACAAAAACCACATAGAGAAGGTATGTCACGTATTTACTTGCACATACTGCAAAGAATCATGCTGCATTTGAAATTACTGTCTACATGATGCATTATAAAACACAGTTTCTCAAGCACCTAGTTTACAATTTCAATTATTGGGAACTCCTAAGGAAAGATCAAATCACACCCCAGCGTACAGCTCCAATAACAAGGAAAGGCATAGATGGGTAAATCAGCAAATTAAGACATTCTCTCTGAGCAGCAGCAACATTAGTCCTGCAACTGCCTAAGGACAAAGATCGTTCCCATTCTGAAGGGCAATGAAGCTATACAGAGAGAAGAAATAAGCGGAGTTCAAGACCAAATTCAGAACTGCATGACAACTACATCCTGCAGATGCTGAGCTCCCAGTGACCAACTAGACATGGGGACAATCACAGCTTGCATGTATCTGACACATTTCTTCTCACATTCTGCCAGTTCAAGACCATAATCAAGATAAATGGCTAGAAGGAAAGGGGCCTGGTTTGACCTCTTCTTTTCCATCCCCCCATCAACATGGTTCTCCAAAATGAGTTTTTCCCGGAACGTGGAATAAAGCAGGTGCCACCACCTACAACATCACTGGAATAAGAATGGAAGTTATAGTCTCCATGAGCTCCACGTTACATAGCACTTTGTAAAGGAGCCTTTGTATTTGCATCTCAGTTATAAACTACTGATGCTGGTATGTTACCTGTAGAGATCCCGTATGGAGAGGAATCCCTGCAAGCTGCCCATCACAATATACTCGCCAGTCACACACATATCGGATACTTCCTCCTTCAGAGTCTCAGAACCCAGGTACTTTCCATTGACAGAGTAGAGATGTAATGCGTTCTTATCCTGAAGAGATGAGAAACAAGTGTCATGGAGGATGGACTGGATTAAGAGTGTATTACTTGTACCTTCAGCTCACTAACATGAGGTAACTTGGGCAGTAATCTACAGGCAGCATTCCTGACAGCCGTTTGCTTGTTGAATGGTACAAGACAACTGAGCCCACATCCTATACGCAGTATACACTGTATGGACCTTCTTAAAGTTTTTCCTCTTTACACCTTGGGGTAACATGGAAACTCCTTACCTGTCCATCCTGATCAATTCCAAATTCTCAAGAAACATTCACGGAATTAATGGGCAGGTCCCTATTCTTTCTGAGGGTTTTTGTTAAGGAAGAAAAAAGGGAGAGAGTCCCCTTTTATCTTTAACCCTTCTAGGAAGTGAAAAACAGAAGGAAACATTTATTTCACAGAGCTACAGGCAGAAGCACTTTCTGGACAGAGCAATGAATTCTTGAGGGATTAAAGAACCAGCCAACACGACCATCTTAAATTTTTCCAGCCTGACAATACCATAGTCTCGTCTCTCCCCAGCCTCCCAAAGGTAGCTAGAATGCCTGCATCCAATAAACCTGTCTTTGAGGCAATTTCCCACACTCACAGAAATCACAACAGCTCTAGCTTTATCAGAGCAACTACACAACCACTCTCACATTACACTGAACAAGTTACACTGTGAACCTTATAGCTGTTTCTCCAACCAAAGGCTAAGATACACTAGTGTAGTCCCGGGGCATCTTGCAACCTAAAATTTGCTGCTCTCTATCATTTCTGTAAGTAGTGGGGCTGTTATCCCCCAGTTTTGCATCCCAAAGCAGCTCTCCCAGGAAGAGTCACTAGTGAATACTTGAGCATCTTCCTTGCAGACGGCTAGGAGATTTTCATGAAACCTATCGGAACACAACATGTCTCCAATTTTTATTTCTCCATCAAATTTCACTAAAATCAGCTAGAAGATTAAGAAAAAAACATAACATCAAACATAACATGGACAAAAAAAGCCTCATATCTTTAGGATACTAGGATAAAATTAAGCACGCTTGTGATTAAAGTCTTCAGCAAAACAAGCAAAGGCATTCCATAAACTTAAGTACCTTAAGAGTGGTCTTTCCTTCTATGCTGGTGTGGACAACTATATGACCTTCCGAAGACACAGCCAGGTTGGGAACAATCAGCAGGAGAGAACTCTCACAAGGTGGCCGCAAAGTCCTCATGTACTGACCTTTCCGAACAGTGCGGATAATAACAGTCCCATCCTGCAGAGACCAAATTTAGGTAAGTGCTCTTACTCAGCAACAACCTCTGAAGTAAATTACAGCAACATATGGAAAGAATATTAAAAAAAAAAAATTGTGATACAGAGAGAGTATTGTGAAAGCACTTAAATCCTCAACTGGGTATCGGGATTCTTGAGTATTAGGAACTCTACACAAAGAATCCTTCCCTTCAAGGCCTCGTAATATAGGCATATGAAAAAAAATAAGCACAGATAGGGCAAGAGGAAGGGCAGGCAGCAAGCAACCATTTCACACGTCACAGGAGATAAGAATGTCAGCATTAGGTGCAGCAGAGTCAGTATAAGGCCAGCACAGTGCAGCAAGGTAGAGTATGAGTAAGCTGTGAGGAGTCTTCCAGGTTAAGCAAGCCAGGAAGTTCTGTCACAGAATTATTTCTATGAGAAGTTTAAGTTCTTCAAATAAGTCTGCACACTTTAAATCTCATCTATCCAAAAATAGCACAACATGGTAGCTGAGGTCTATGCTGTGTAGAGCATAGTTTGAGACAGACTGATTTAAGCACACACCAAGGGAGACGGTACATGTCGCCCTCTTGATGTACAAGGCTGAAGAAGAAATTAGAAAATAGTCATATTTTTGGTATCACACAATCAATTCCACACACGCTCTAGGATCTGAGTAGAGAAGAAGCAAAAAAGAGCAAAGCACAAAGATGCTTACCCTGGATCCTGACACTGCCATGTCCAGCTCGGTACTGATGCCAACACTTGAAACTTCATCAGTATGCCCATAAAGGATCTGTAAGGGCTTAGGTGCCAGACCTACGGGCACTCCTCCCTGAGAGTAACAAAAAGTGCAATGACACATTCTCTTGCAGCTGAAGGACAAAAAAAATAATTTCTGGTATCTTCAGTATCACTGGTGTGAGATGTATACTTGACACAGGCCAAAACCAAAGTCACAACTCACTCATTCCAATTTTAATTTACTGCCTTTTATGTCAGCAGCCCTATTTACTGAAATCACAAGAACGAATGAACATACAATTACTACGTGGATGTGAAAGAAAGCTGTTCAGCTGAGGTGTTTCTACTCCTATGCATGAGCAGGTATGCAAGTCTCACAGTAAGCACTCCTAACAGGAGTGGTTCACCCACCTTTTCCTCCCTTGTGTATCTGGGCTTTTTCAGTTCCCGCAGTTTACCATGGAATTAAGCATTATCTTCACACTAAAGTTCAAAGAAACTAAAAGCTATTTTGCTTAAAATTACAGCAGCTTTGTTCCATTTTCTAAGGAAAGATAAAGAAACAATTCGAGTGACTGCCACTAGTATGAGATACAATAGAAAGCCTGCAATAATGCTCATAAAAAAGTGTGAGGCATTTGCCTACACAACTGCAGGGTATCAAAATGATCTAGGACTTTTGTTCCAGTGAGTGTACCGTCAGCATATACAACTTCATTCTCCAATTAGTTCTAAGGCAAACCCTGTGCTTGAAGAGAAGATGTGGTGAATTGGTCTGCAGAAAACACTTTATTCTGGTTTGTGTGATAGGAATTTAAGTGCCATCCAAGCCCTGAAAGGCTGAAGCACACAGGAATGCAGAACCTGGCAGAATACAGAGCTAGGAAAGAAGGTGAAAACACAGAACAGAAGTGGCAAAGTGCAGGACATTGCTGCCACTACGTAAGGACCAAGATAAAACCCTCCAAAGAAGAATTTACAATATGTACAACTAAAATATTATTTATATACCTATTACCTAAATAAAAATGTAGATTAAAAATCCTAACAAAAAGTAACTCCTATCTAAGCATAAATAAATCTCCAGAGAAGGACTCATCATTTAACTCACTCTGAAAGGACAAAAAAACTAAAAAATTCCCAATGTTTATCCTCATCTGAGACCAAAAATACCACTGTGAGCTCTAGGGCCTTGCCTTTCTGACCACACACCATTGGCAAAACACACACCGCTTCTTGAAAGGACTACATATACTCTCACCCTAAAGACAGCTCACTGACAGGTGATCTCTTTTTCACAGCATGCTTCCATAAAACACACACAGTTTTGCAGTACTGTAGTGGTTTCATGTCCTGATTTTAGTTCAGTGATAAGAGCAAGGTGACCTGATCAAATGTACTGCCCATAAGACGTGACAGGAACCACTCCCCAACTAATGCTATTTGCACATCCATGATGCAGCAATCAGAAATGAACATTTAAAGCATGCAACAATAAAAAGGCCTCACATCTTGTGAGTCCAAGCACACACGTGCATCACACAACCACTTTCATCGTGTGAAAGAACAAGACCAATATCAGAGCTTTCTAAAACGCCGCTGTAAATCCAGGCAAAAGATCAATGTCTTTGCTAACTCCGGGCTTGTCAGCACTTCCCACAGAGCAAAAGCAATGCCAAAATGCAGCCACTAGAGGGGGTGGCGGCTCGCAAATGTAAAAATCTTCAACTGTAAACAGTTCTCTAATTCCTGCAGCCTTAAGCAGTCTCTTTTCTTCCAGTCTCCCACCTGTACAACGGGGATAATATTTGCCTACCATGAAAATAACCTGTAAAATCATTAAGAATTTCTTTAAAATAAAGAAAGGTAACCTCAAAGCATTATCATTGTTATTGTACTCCAGATTCATAGTAACTAACGAGTAGAGTGAATATTTCAAACACAGACGACAACTGGCCTAATAAAATTACTAATCTAAACTGTGTTAGTGGACTGTTCTACCTTGAAAATCCAAAAGAAAGAAAAGAAACCAATAAACCATCATAACAAAACAATCAACAACCAAAAATATTCAGAAACTGCTTCTCATAGTATACCTAAATAACCTACCTGCTGAACTATTTGCCATATCATGCAGGTAGTATCTCTGGAGCCTGAAATTAGATGGATTCCACAGTAATCTATTGCCAAGCAGGTCACAATGTCTAGATAAAGGAAGGATAACAAGATGCGATGAAGTCAGATACGTAAGACTCACTTCCAGCAGAATGACTGCGCAAGCAGTACGTCAACAATATCTGGATTTGCAGTCAGCATGAAGAGTTCTGCTGCAACAAGTGCTGATGAGACTCTATTTATTAAGCAATGAAGTCATTATATACCTGCACATAACAACCTGACTTAGTCACCTTCATTTCCTAGAAAACAGAAGTCAAACCTTATTTTGAAAGTACATTAAACAGCCAGTAAAGTGACTAAAAGCCATGCTCAAGTATTTATATATAGTCCTGGTTCAAATATTCCTTTGTTCTTATGTTGCCGTTCCTTTATGACTGCGGGGCCTGCTCAGATGCACTGGCTATAATTCTTTACAAAAAGACCAACCAAACATCAAGGTATGATAGCAAGATACACGTGCAACCTTTCATTTCAGAATATAAAGAGTTACTAACCCATGTGTCTGATGTGCTGCCCAACCAGCTTGCCTTTTGTAAGAGATGTTATTCTGATGCTATTATCCCAGTGTCCTCCACTAAACAGCAATTTTGCATCATGGGATACTGCAAACAACTTAGAGGTGATCTCCAGTCCTGGTGCAAAAGGACCACCTATGTTGCGCTGGGTTCTGCGGGCAAATGATGAACAGTTAAGATTCACCTTAGCGCACATCAGTGTATTTTTGCACTGCCTACATCCTTAAAAATTAGTACAAAATACTACCTATGGAAGAGGCTATACCTAGAAAAACAACAGGTGAAACCGTGCCCCCCCCGATAACCATGGCGAAACTCACACTGTCATCAGTGGAAGCAAGACTGCACCTTAGATCTTTTCTGTCTTTTACATGATTTGAGTTTGTGTGGATAACTTACATCCCTAGTAAATACTGTAATATTAAAGAAAAATAGGAAACTTCACAAAACCAAGGAAAAGAAACTACCACGTATACCTGCACTATACCATGAGCAAGTATGAAGACTGTTCATCTCAGATTCCAAGATGAGTTTGTGGGATTCATAATTAGAAAAAAAAAATTAACTGTAAGTAGCTTTAAGGATGAAGGAAGAACCTTAAAATACCACTTACAGAATTCTTTACTGGAAGAGTATCACAGATTAGATTTACTATTGAGCATCAGAAGATGCATACTTAACTGAAAACACAGCCAATCAAAACAGGACAATCCACTCTTTACCAAATATGCATGGTATCTTGTTACCGTAGATGCATTCAGCTGCATTTTTCCCTCATCATTCACTTACTTTGGATTTGTTACTGTGGTATCTCTGATGAATGTAAAATAGTTGGAGATATTTTTATCATAAGGTAGCCAACCGTGGGTTCCAATAAGGCAATTCAGACTTGCTGTTACCTGAAAAAGTTTGATAGAAAACAAAACCAAAAAACAACAAAAAACAGTGAAACCCAGAGCCTTCTTTTCTGCTTGTCTTTCCTAGTAACGAAGCCTGCATAAACACCAGCATAGGATGCTTGAGTTTAACACAAAGAAAAAAGGAAAAAAAACCTCTCCCAAAACACTTCCCCAAAAATATCCAGCTCAGATGAAAGGTTTCAACAGGGATGAATCAAAGAAAAGCACTTATTTCCTTTGCTCATTGTAAAAAAAATAAATAAATAAAAAAAATTATGCAGATCCTACCTAGAGTCGTGAATATAACGACAATCTTTTTGCTTATTTTCAATCATTTGGACATCTGCCATAGTACTAGTGCCTATATTAAACAGTGCAAAATTAATTTTAGGAACAGTAAAGGCCTATGAAACATGTACATGCCAGACGTGGCATAAATTAAGATGTGGGTTAGAAAGCAATGATAAACATAACAGTACCATTAATAACTCAGCCTTATCATTTTAAAGGCGAGCTGAATTGCATTAGGAAATCAATTGCTACAATGGAAGCAGGTCAAGTGAGTAACTTTCAATACACCTCACCACAACTTATGGTGACATCTCACCAACAGCTAAATACCATTCAACAAATCAGCCTTGCTTCTCTTCAGAAGACAAATATTTAACTTACAGTTGATTATCACCATAGATCAAAGGAACACATTTCCACAGGAACAGCTGGGAACAGTTTCTCTTTACGTTTGGCACAAAGAAAAACAAAACAACCCCCACACCACTGTCTCCAGTCTTCAAGAACAGTATTGACAAATGCAACTCACCAAGATCTCTGGGCTTCCCTGAGACATAAAAGAACGTGACTGATTCCTTGGGACGATAGCTTTGACAATGGGGACACCATCACTGATTCCCTAAAAGAAAGGGCACGGTTTGGCTATGATGATGTTCAGGACCTAAATAACAAGCGTAGGACCTGCAAAGAGTACAACGAAAGCCTCCAGAATCAATGCCAGACCTATGAACTACTCTCAGGCCCAGCTACACACATAGTTCACACAGCTAAGCTGTGTCACAAACACCAGAGAGAAAACCTGTCTCTGTCCCAAATCAGAGAGTTTAGCCACTGAATTCAGTGAGCCCTCAAATATCACCAGTGAGATTCTTGGCTTTCACAGCATGGTTGTTCATTTAGTACTCAAACAAGACCCCCAAAAAGGGCCAACAGTTAGAAGTTGATGGAATTCAACCTCTATAAAGTAAACTAAAATAACAGAGCTCACGTTATACACTTGACATCTTTAAATATTTTCTTCAAATCACAAACAAGTTTTACTTTCATCTAGATTAGGACCTTTGGTTTCAGATTAGACTTCAAACACTTTCAAATAAGGCACCGACCTCTATGAAGAATGACTTCAGTTCAGTGAGGTGCTGGAAGAGATTCAGAGTAGAGGTATCACTTCTGGTCAATCTCTGCACTACCTCTTCTGCAGACAGCCTTTGAGGATGTGGCTCCTAGGAGACAATGTTCGAAGGAATATCAGGTTAGACAGTCTTTTATCAATTTGTTAAAGTCACACATGGGAATCTCATTGACATTCAACAAGAAAGCAGATGCTTAGGGACCTAATTTGCTTCGAGAAGGGAAATGTCCTTTTCAAAATGCCATGTCAGATTGCCATCAGTGCAACCTTTGCAAGCACTGATACAGCACAGGATTAGCTTTCTTAAAGTAACAAACCATTATCATCTTTCCATTTTTTCCATAGGCCCTGGAGAACTCCATTGGTTTTAACTGGGAAGGTCTGGCTCTTAAGCAACAAACAGCATTACCTTGAGCAACTGACAGGGAGTTTGTCCAAAATTGTTTATCATCCCTTCTAAAGCTTTCCTTTCTTTCTCATCTGTTAAAGCATCCAAATCCACAGCTCCTAAAACACAATCAGAATAATGGAAAAAGAGGTAAAAAATTAACATAATGCAAATAATTTACTCAGAAAAGACATCAGAAAAAAACAGATTTGAATTGGCCAAGTAGTTGGCCCTTAATAGCCAATGAAGGGCCAAGTACTTAATGGCCACTGCAGCCGGCCCCCTCTGCTTGTAGCCAAAAATCAAATCTATCCATTCATGCAGATGAGCAGAAACATACTCCGATTCCTAGAGGAAAAGTTACTCTTTTAAGAACATAAAACATATTGCTCCTTCTAGAAGTATAGACTATTTTGGCAACTACTTGGCGCTTAATAGCCAATTTATCTTCATTACAACCCACAAATGTTAAAAGGAAGCGTAACCAAATTAACATCCCACAACACCACCATTTTCAGAAACACTATTTAAGCCATTGAAGTCTCGTTTTGAAACTTCATTAACATTTCATTAACATTTCAGGTTCACAACTTTTAAGTTATATCATTAAATACCCAGAGTATTTGATGTTTTATCACAAGTTTTGCTGCTACTTTTCAGGTCTAATTTTGTTGCCTTACTTGTGCTGCTGTACAGCATGCCCACAAATCAAGTATTTTCTGGCTAATACTGGAAACCCATGACTGATGGCAATGCCCAGAGAGCGTGTTGCTTTCTACCTTCGTAAGTACAGTAGTAGAAGACATTGAGTGCCTCCACTGCAGCCGGGCCCCTCTGCTTGTAGCCAAAAATCAAATCTATCCATTCATGCAGATGAGCAGAAACGTACTCTGATTCCTAGAGGAAAAGTTACTCTTTAAAGAACATAAAAAATATTGCTCCTTCTAGAAGTATAGACTATTTTATGGAAGAGATTAAATTCTTTAACTAAGAGTATCCACAAACTGAATATATCACAACATATGGGGAAGAAGCATAAAAATATGCATGTGTTTTAAGGGCAGAAACTGCAAAGTAAGAGGGGAATTTAATACAGCAAAGCAGCATGCCTGGATATTGAAAAGCAATGGAAAGTAAGCTGCTGTTTCCTTACAGAATCAACTATAAAAGACAATCGAAGTGTCATCACTTAATTCCACCTAATTTTTCTTTTTCTAATGCAGCAAACTTCCAAATTACTGTTATCTTCAGGATCTTGCCTTTTTTTTTTTTTTTTTTTTTTGGAGCACTTTATTTACACACAGTGCTTTGAACTGAAAGTTATGTTACTTGTAATGTCCAATACAACCATAACTCTAGTTCAAGTATAGTTCCAGTATTTTACATTTAAGCCACAGTGACAACACGTAACTGTACTGCCTTTATCATCACTTCATGCAAAAATTCATGTAACCATCATCTTACCAGAGCCTTCCTGTGTTTACAAATGAAGTCTTCCGGGGAGTGGGCCCATTTGGGGAGAATAACATCATTTACTATCTCCTTGGATATTTGAAGCTGACCCAGGTTAAAACCTAGCAAGTAATTTGGAGATTTTTAAGCGTTGCTACAAAATATTTCAAAAGTCTCAAGGACTCAGTAAAGATTAAAAAGTGTTATTTTCTCAACATAAGGAAAGGATACTGGAAAAATTCTTGCTGACATTCTCCAGTAACCCTACTATTGGCACAGGAGGCCAAGTTCTGCTCTGCATCTCTAAAATGTTACATGATAGCTGTCCAAAGCATCCAAATAATTTAGAAGCTTAAATCCTAATCTTAAAATAAGATCAATCAATTATATTCCTATCTAAACATACATACATTTGCTTTATTTTACCACAATTAAGAGTCCAAAACTTATTTGAAGGTGTGCAGTTAGTTTTACATTTAAATGATCACAGAATCAAGGCTTTCGGGAAACCTCAAATCCCACCAACTTTCACTAGAACAACTCTTTGGTTCTTAAATCACTTTGGAAGTATGACTTGGACCTTTTAAACTTTTACAATGTAGAACTCCAACAGACTGTAGCTAGCAGGCTAAAGCATCAGCAGCACAAGCTTACAATTTTTTTTTAAACAGAATTCCTTATGCAATAAATGAGATAGGAAAAAACAACCAGGAGTCTCATAGAAAATAGGATGCTGTTTTTTCAATTAACATTACACAGCAGTGAAACAGCTTTATTTTTCTTCTGAAGGGTACTGAAAACCTTACATGGCTCTACATTCAGGTGACTGCATTGGAAGAGAACTGTTACAAGCAGTAAATGTGCTGGTTGCCTAGAACAAAAAAAAAGACCTCACATGTTTGAGCATGTCCAAACTACCACTCAAGAATCCCAGTAAAATGGTAGAATAGAATATTTAAACTGTATTAACTTTCCTAAACTATTTAATGATTAACTACTGGAAACTTTTTTTTAAACCTCCAAATGAGGATTTTTGATCTTCTTATGGATCAGGGAGACAATATTATTTTTAGCCATCCTCAAGCTCCAAGTCAGAATTTTAAACAGCATTTAGGCTGTTGTTAAATGCAACCGGTGTCCCACTGAACAGTTTGAGGCCAGTACGATGATTAAAATACTTTGTACAACAAGCACATTATAAAGCTTAAATGAGAAGTGTTCCACAGCATTCACAAAAGAGCTGTTACGGTTCTTTTCTGGAGAATACAAGAAGAGTTTTTTATGCACTACATTCTGAGCAGCCAGTTTACCATTTTGATTCTCGAGGAACTCTGGGAAGTAGAAGAACTCTGGTGTAAGTTCCTTCACGTCATTGGGGTTGTCCATGCGTGCCTGCCAGGTAGCAGGAATGGAGTGGAACTGGCGATCTGCACAGTCAAACCTGGAGGTCAGAAAAGCTATGTCAGACATGGACCATCCCCTTGTTGAAATAAGGAAAAAAAGAAATGTGCTGCTTATTTTTTCACAATATACCTGCCACTCTGAAGCTGGATATGAAGCGTTGTGAAAGGTTCTACCCGAATGAGGTAATGCATGACACCAGCAGCGTTTGAGTAATGTGTTCCATAGTGAAACTTGTCAATTATCCCAAGCGGATCCTCAAAATTCTCATATCTGAAAAGAACAAACTCTGTAAGTATAAATACAACCGAGTACTACAGCTGATAAACAGCTGATTATATTTACTGGAGACAAAGATTGAAAGAACAGATCATAACAATTTAGAGAGAGAATATACATTGAAAAATACATTGAGCTCTATTTAACATGAGGATTCAAATTCTGGCTCTTGAAGTCCCTAAGCCACAGATTGCAGAAAGTCAGAAATCTACACCAGATGAAGGATCACCCTTTGCATACCTGTTCTTTTCCTCCCTAGGCATTTGCTATCAGCTGTCAGAAACTGGATAAAGGGCAAGACGGACATGGATCTCATCGCTAAGATCTCATCGCTAAGATCTCATCGCTAAGATCTCATCGCTAAGCTGAATATTTATTACTGAAGGGACTTGGGACAGTTTCCTTGAAGATGAGGGGAAAAAAAGAAAAGTAGTGTGCACGACTGCCTCAGGATGCAGATAAGAGTGTTAAAATAAATTTAAGCCTATTTTCCTTTTCTACCAGCAAACTGTCTCCAATATCATGCCACCAGCCAGCTGATGTGTTTCTCAGCATCGCATACCTAGTAGGAAAAGTTATAGTTACATACTGCCAGAGAACCAGTTTCATTCCAGTTAGGGATAGCCCCTAATCGTTCAAAGAAAATTCTCCATGTTCAGAGTTTTCTAAAGAAAGCTAGTTTTGGAAGAAGCCTGACAAGTGCAGTCTGGCATGATAGCATACTCACTCCCCACACTAGCAAAAAAGGACGGAACACTGCACTGACATGTGGGTGTAAGTACTTGTCATTCCTACCTACAGAGTCACTGCTGGAAGTGGCTGAGCTACTGCTTATTTCAAAGATAATCTATGCTAGAAAAAAAAAAGAGCAGGAAGCATAGATCTAGGAATCTGATCAATGCCGCCTTCCAGCAGGAGGAACTCACCAGCATGATTTCATATTTTCTTATCTTGAAAGAGAGTGTGTCTTTTCAAGCTTCTGAACCATTAAAATTCAGTGTTTCTACAGTCTTTCAAGTTTATCATATCCACATCTGAGAAATAACCCAAAATTTACAACAGTAAATTTTGTCCTTTCCATGCTGTAAGAGTTAACCTGAGCACAGCAAAGAACAAAGAATCAATCTTTGCCAGTGCACCTGTGATGACATAAAATTAGCTTTTAAAAACATCAGTGTCACTGCCCTTTAAGTATTATTGGCCTGGAGACTTAGAAAAACGGAAATATAACTGAGTGTTCAAATGCGTACTTCTCTTTCACGGTCTTGGCATTCTTTTCATTTACCACCCCAATGGGTTTGGACAGATCTCTAAAGACAGCAGGATTATTTAGGTCCAGTTCTTCTGAAGTATAATCTTGTAAAATCCAGGGGAACTAAAAAAAAAAAAAATCACAGGTCCAATTGAGACTAAAGATGCATCTTTCAGAACAGGAAAAAAAATACACACCTTCAGCAATAAAAAGTTTATTTTTTTAAATTACCACAGGATATTGAGCAAGGTCATTGTAAGTTCGTCCTGCCATTGTGTTCAGCTGAATAAGGTAGTCAAAGTTGGATATTTCTCTATTCACCCATTTCTGAAGGACAAAGAGAGAGATGCAATGGAAGCTGTTATATCAAAGCTGCTGTTATTGCAAATTACTTGTTTTGTCAGTATTTATCTGCCAGAGGAGAGTATTGGTAAGCAAAAGCCACAAGACTATAACCGTGGTATGGGCTTCCAGATTTAATTTCTTGTAATCTAGCTAAGTTTTCTTTTGTTTTAGCAACTGTGCTACCTGTATTTCATTGAAACTGTGTCCCTGATTAACACCAGCACTATTTCAAATATAGCAGACAACCATCTGCCTCAGAGTAAGAAGTGGGGGTGAGAGCGGAAGAGACAAAGATGACAAGTAAACAGGTGCTGAGGAAAGAGGAACAGAACTTAGAAACTTATTAGAATTAAGGTCAAAACATTATTTCTGACTTGTTCTCCTCTTGGTTAATGGTAAAGGAATTTGTAAATTAACACTGCTTCCCCAAGGATAAAAGCTATCGTGTTGTGTATTTAAGTGGAGAAAATGTTTACTGTAATGAAACTTCACCACCACACTACACACAGATATTGAGCCCTTCTGAACACAGCTCTGTCCATTCTCTTTGCGTTTAAAAAATAATAATGGAGGAAAGGTCCAAGGACAAGGAGGAAAAAAAAAGAAAAAAGTATTTCCAGTATTTTAAGTCAGTCATAAAGCTCCCTCCCTTCCTCAGGAAAAAACATAGCTGTGGCAAAGAGATGGAAGATAAAAAAATAAATCTACCACATTTAGTTGGAAAAATTATTTAGGAGAATACAGACATTTTGACATTTCATTTAAATGCCAACATTACTAATTCTCCTAAGACCACACTTCTTGCTTGATCTTCACTCAGGTTTTGTTGAAAGCCCCATGACAAAAAGATAGCATGGAAAGTTATTTGCACATGCAATGAGAAAAGTTCCAAAATTTGCACCCAAAACCATGCACTAAAAATAGAAGTGATTCTCCTACACATTCTCCATTCTTGCTGGAACACTTGTCATAACCAAATCAGAGTGGGGCTCTTATCCAATGACATAAATTCACTGACGGTAAACAAAACAGCAGTTGCAAAAACGTGCGTGCAAAATTTCAGAAGCCAGACTGAGGATACAGAAGTTGGCAGCTGCTTTCCAAATACCAAAAAGTCAGTATTTCAAGGCTTACTTTTACTACCTAATTTTAAAGCTCTCCTTCAAAAAGCAGTGACATGCTGTAGACCATTTATGCTCAAGTCTCCTACCTGCATCAAACCCGAAGCTTTGAAGAGTTCCTGTGGAGATCTAGTCCCAGAAACATTTGGGGAACACAGTGACAAAATCCGACTGTAAACTTTGTTTCTCACCTGTTAGAGGGCAATATGAAAACACTTGTTTTGAAGATTGAAGCTGACAAACTGTTTTGCTAATTAAAGCTTGAAATAAAGATGGTTACATTTTAAAACACCACTATCTCTTCCTATATAAGATTTTCCTTGAGCTACAGGATATAAAGGTAAATACATGTGATGAAATGCCTTTGTGTGGACACTACAGAGAATAATTATTATTCCCACAAAAGCAGGAGTAGCAGGAGTACCAGGAAATATTGCTGCTGTTTAAATACAATTATACCAATATTTTCCTTACAAAGCTATTTCAGAGTTTCACTTTAAAAAGCCATTTTGTAGAAGATATTCATGAACTGACCTACTAGCATGTAACCCAATCTTTGTTCACATACTTATCTCAGCCCCACAGACATAGGATCATTTATATTATCCATAAGAAAAAAAAAGTTCAGTAATTCTACACCATAGAATAAAACATTATTTCTAATGTTATGGTAAAATAGAATAATCTTTATTTTGTAATTAAGTTGTCTAGAAGATTTAAAAAGACAAGGACATCACAAAATTTAGACTTCTACTGATGTAATTTTAGTTGAATATTTTTCCTGCATCTTTTTAATGATACAAAACCAAGAGTCTTGTTTTATTCTGAGACTATTCTGAGTATTTATTCAATTACTCAGTTTCTAGATGCCAGACAGGTTTTCAGAGGCTATTCTTAATTTCCCGCAACAGCTACATCTAGCCAACCTTTTGCTGTTAATATTACAGTATTATGAAAAACACTAGACTAGGATATCACCACAGAACTGAAATTTGACATTTGGGCTGGTAAATCAAGGAAATTTGGGAAATCCATACCTCCTTATTGAAGTTGAGGAAATAGTTGGTTTGATCTGTAAGGAAGATCTCCAAGGCTGACCTCCTCAGGTTGTACCGACGCAAATGTATCTCTCGAATTTGTGAAAGGTGCCATTTGAAATCAAAACCGACCCCTAGAAAGGGCACCGATTACTGACTAGAAATGTATTAAAAAGTTTTTATATACATAATGCAATATAATTTCCAATCATCCCAGAGTCATCCCCAGAAAAGACAAATTTTATGTTGCCTGATTAACCATTTTGGTAGGAAAACGTTATTACTTCAAATGTTGTTTTACTGAAAGAGAGAGCGAGCAGAAAATATTTGAGGAAATGGAAATCTTTTTTGTTTGTTTTTCGATAATCAAAGACATTACAAATGTGTTTTGTTGACAGAAGTATGAACCAAAGCCAGGCTCAAATAGCAGCTTTTATGTGTAGAACTCCAAAAAGGGCAGCTTCTTAATATATTGCTTGTGAAAAACACAAACACTGGTCAAACAGTTCAGTTCACTTTTTTAATGCTCAACTGTCCAACTTGCTTTAAGTAGAGATTCACAAACCTGTCTCTTCATAATTAGTTTGGTACTCATTCTCAAAAATAATCAAGATCAGCCTACTAAAAACAGAATGCTGAACTGCACTGAGAAGAAGATATTATGGGTCATACTCACCTTCCTCTTTTTCAATGCTACCATCAAAGAAATAGATGTGCTGGGTAGTGATCTCTAGCCTGCCAGGTATCACATCAATTACTGTAATGAGTTCACAGTCTTCAGACAACACTAGCTTTTCTTTCTGGCTTTGCTCCTCCTTCTCATCCCTACAAAAAACACACCAAGTGTTACAGTTTTTGGTAGATTAGACAGACAGTTCCTTCCCTAAAAGCACAGTTCAGAAAAGAATCAGATCTGAATGGCATTAAAAGCACATCTTCAATGATTTTAAGTTACTTGCATTAGCAGTCATGGATTTTTCAAACTATACTACTAGACGTCATTCTATAGCATTGCTCTTCAGACGTGCTATTTCAGTCTCAGACAAGATGGACATGACCTCCTCTGAAGTATGAAATATGCGGCTACGTTTACCTTTCTTACTGAAGCACTACGTGCTTAAATTAATCCTGGCCTACAGCAGAGCTGCATCCAGGTTCACAAGACTAAAAATTATCTTCAAAAATATTTGAAATGAAGGTTGATCAGAGGTCTGTAGAGATGACGCATCACAAACATTCAGGAACCTTTAAGTTGCAAAAAATACATCAGTACCACTCTGCCAAAGTGCCACGTCTCCACTGGAATTCAGCATCACAGACACACATAACTACACAACACTACATGTGCAGTTATTGGAGTGAAGCATCTGTTCTCTTCATTTTACTTTAAGCCACAAGAATGGCACAAAAGCAGCACAGAGGGTCTCCTTTCTGGAGTGACCTTAAACACAGAGATGCTCTCCAACAGGTTTACAGCCAGCCAAGCAAACATCCACACTCTACAACTAATGCTGTAGAGAACAATCCCAGCGCCTGTGGACATGAGCTGACTCCAATCTGGTCCGTGCCCTTATGGGGCAGACCATCTCTTGAGGCTTATTGCCTATAAAGACAGTCAAGAAGCCTCAACAATTCTTTAGCTTCAGACCAACCTGGAGCAGAAAGTTACTAATGGGTCCTCACATACATCATCCACTCTGCACCAAATACACTCAAGCGTTCTTTTCCCTGGAGTTCTTTATGTGTCGTTGTTTATAACGACAAACCCAACAGCAACTTCTCTGCTGTTCAAAACTATTATAAAACCCTGGATTGCACCAAGTTAAGGATAGGCAAACAAAGAAGAAAGTTTGGTACACTGATCACTCAACCTCAGGAGTTGTTTTCCCCACTCCTCATCCCCAGGACAGAAACAAGTTTCAGCTGTTCCATTCTGTACTTACATATTGGCACCGACTGCTGTGTCTTCTTCTGGTAGTTCAAGAACATCATCTTCCAAGTCACTCACTTTCACCTGCTTCACAACCTCCAGAAGCAGAGACTCACTAGAAGGCTGTGTCTGGTGCACACCTATTGTGATAGGCATTTCAACTCAGAAAATTTTGCTACAGCTTCTTTGGAAAGCTAAACTACCAAGTGCATCTTCTACCGTTCAATGTAATTTTTAACTCAGCAAGCAGCAACCAGACTTCTTAAATACTTTTTGAGGGCAAACTAAACACTTTAAAAATGCCTCCCAAATTATATCAAAATACATGTCAAATCATAATGATACAAAGGAGGGACACTTTAGAATTAGGTACTAGTATTTCCAACATGGACATTTCCAACAGGCTATTTGGTAGTGCTCGGCAAAACCCATCTGTTACAGCATGCAGGTTTCCCGGAAATACAGTTCATTTGTTTTTTGTTCATTTGTGTTCACAACGAGTAGGTTATTTTTTGGTTCGAGTCGTGATATCCAAGACCCCTAACTTAAAGAAGAGCTTACACCTTGGCAATTCAGCTGTTTGGCACGCTTCTGACACAAAGTGCTCTATATCTATACATTTTAATCATCAGCTTTAAAAAAGGTTTAAACAAATACTGTCTGCCTACTCTGATCTTGTTTCCTTTTACTGAAAAACGGATCTTATGCAAGAAAGGTATATGCTTGCTAATTTTTAAAAAAGCAACACTCAAAAAGCTTAAAATACCCACTTTGATGTACAAGAGAAAATGAAGTTTACCCAGAAGAAAGATTCTATTTCACATCAAAGCATTTTGCTCTTATTTTGTGACACAGTTTAGTATGCAGGAAAAAAACAAAGAAAATCAACACTTAAGTATCTACAATAGACTGATTCTTAAATACACAGAATTATCAGTAAAAACTTGAGAATCCAAGTGAACCAAGTAAATACAACACAACTTTACCTAAATTGTCTCTCAGGTCACTAGCATCCTGATGAGAGTTGAAGTTGTAATTCTGCACTAGTTTTAGCCTCATACGTGAATAATTTTCCACATTTGAAAGTTTCCAGTGAACAGGATGCTGTTTCCTAGGAAAACAAGAATATTCACAAAAATAATTAAAAGGAGGTAAAGACCTATGAATGAAGTGATTACAAAAGAATGCATACTTAGAAAAATACTGAAATCCCTCATCCATACATTCCAAATCATGAAAACAGTAAACTGCATGCGATTCTGTATTTTATATTGCAGCTGTGATCATCCTAAAGCACTTTGTAAACAATACTTATTCTCTATTGAAATACAGCAGACTGTTTACACTTTTGGCAAATGACAGTTAAAGATAAAAAGGTTTTAATCAGAACTCTGAAAGCTAAGATAGGCAAAATGTCATTATCCAAATTCAAATTTCACGCACAGGAACTCGAAGTCTTTATTAATAGGACTATTCTCTCTCACTCTTTCCAAAAGAGCCACTGATCTCCAGCATCTTGCAAATAAGTCTTACAATCCCTTCAGCGACAAGTGATTTTTGTCACTTGGGAGGAAAATCTAGTATCCATGTATCCTATTCAGTATTAAGACTTCAAAATTTGAACTTCGATAATTAAATGCAGATAAAAATTAAAGATGCATTCAATAACAACTTTATATCTCAAAAATGGCTATCCCAGTCAATCTGACAAGGTTCTACAGTTCTAACTATATGAAGCAGTAAGTTAATCATGTGAGCAACTCCTTTCAAGCATCAATTCAAGAACTTCACTCTTACTTTTCAGACCAAGGACCGCGTTCAGAGAGCAAGTAAAGCTGGGCTGCTTTCCACTGTCTCAGAGTAGTTGTGTGTTGACTATTAAGCTGCTTTAGCATATTGTTGTATCGCAGATTTTCCTGGCGAGCCTTTCTGCTGAATGGTTCCACAAAATACTCCTGAAAGACCATTAAAAATAAATCCAGCACTGAAAGAACCCTACATTTGGAAATGCCACTTTCTGGCTTGCAAGAACAGAATTCTCACAAATTAAGAAGAAACAAAAAAAAGTTTAACAGTAAACTTCTGAAAATCTAAGGTAAGACTTGTGAGAGAAATTTCGAAGAGTTTAGTACTGTAAGAAGTGACACAAAACATTGACTTAATTTGTGAAGAAAGAATTATCAATGCTGAATCAATGTGGAAGCAATTTTCCATAATCAGAGAAGTAGTCACTATTGGCAGCCCTATTTGATAAATATGGAGGACTTTCATTTAAATTCTGGCATTCTAGAATGTGATTGACATTATATTCTGCCTTTAGTTACTTGAGCACAAAAGACTTACTAAAAGTATCCTTAATAAGACACTGAAAATAAGGGAAATGCAATTTAGCTGTTACACTTGCTGTAATTAACCATTAAAATTAATGCCTAAATTGAATCTGAACCTCATACAGAAAGGTCAGTTCCTTTTTACTGTGTGGAAAAGTTGGATCTGAACTGCTTGTAAGGGCAGTACAAATAAATTCCAAGTTTTAAATGTTTTCATGGTACTGAACTGGAATTAAAAAAAAAAATTATAACTCTAACTCAAGAGATTTTAATAATTCAAAACATAAATAAATCAGAATAAGAAAAGATGCAGCTTATAGCTAAGCATAAATTCTAGGCTGCTATACTATGAGAAAGACCTACTGTCTTGGATTAACTCTGCTTACAGATAAGACTCTTGAACAGAAAAAGAAGAATTAAAAAGCATATCCTACAAGCGTGCACAGGCAGATTGCCCATAATGTCTGCCACAAAACAACCAGCCTACCCACAGTCACGAGGATTAGGTCATCCTGGAATTCAGTTTTTTCATCTATTGGAAGATGATTTCCAAAACAGTGCAAATTGCTCGTAGAAGATCTCAAAACCTTACCTGAAATTTGAGCTTGCTTTCTCCTCTCTCCCGGTCTCGCTTGTGCATATTCACCATGAATGCTTCATAACAGTCTTTCCAATAAAGTGCCATATGCTCGTGACAATCTCTGAATGAATTGTCTTCGTACTGCTTCATATTTGGAATAATCTGGTTCCACCAAAAGAAAATAAAAAGCCCAGCATGATTGATGAATACAGTTCCTCTGCTTTATTGGATAAAAAGGGGGGAGAGGGGAGAAAATGCAACTTAAAATATCTCCTACTTACATATTTGTCAATATAAACTTGCCACTCATCAGACCTGCAATACTCTTGAAAGTCCTCAAAGAAAGAGGGGCTGCCATTAGTAGGAGGCAATGAAGGGAGGTGTAGGTTCATGAAGAGAAGTTCGTAAATTTTGGATACGAGTGTTCGAACAAGGGGAATCAAAAATGAATATGTTTCTGTCTTCTCTTCAATTGATCTACTCAAGATGCCTTCCAGCTTCCCCAGGAGGTAGCATGCTTCAGGCTGGCTCTCAATTACTTTAGTCTGAAGAAGGGTGTTTAGTTTGGCTGCTGCCATGGCACAAACCTGCACAGAGAAACCACAAAAAAGTGAATGCAACCCTTAAAAAAGTAACATGAGCACCTGTCTTAACACAGGTGTTTGTACATATTCTGGCTGTATCTCAGGTAGCGTGAGAGCATACACATAATTACAGGCCTAAGTACCTAAGCTAACAATCCCAGCTTCACCTAAGGGCTCATTACTTCAGACACAGCTCTGCTGACTTTGTACTGAATGCTGATTCAGGCAGAGTAGCTCAGGTTCATGCACACTTGTTCATGCACACATCTGTATAAACGTGGAACTGCTAATAAGTGTATTTTATGGTAGAAATAAGAAGTCACAATCAGGATCACTATCCTACTTCCATCTGTGCACAGAAAGCCCCAACTTCATATGACTTACCCTCTAGCTCATTCTCATACTCAAGACATGCACATGGACAGGACTGCAGAATAAGCTTGCATGTGGCAAGACCTGCTAAAAGCATCTTGCCTATAGAAAAGGCAAAGACTGGCATCAGTTTGCTCACTAGTACGAACAGCTCCCCTATAAACCACAACAACTGTATCAACCATGTGCACTTCAAATGCAGTATTTGCAAGAATCTGTAACAAACCTGTATGTTATCTTGTGCAATGAATCCAAGGAGCAACTGGACTTGCACCTGTGAAAGTCTGATTGCTTCTGGGCCAGCAGAGTACCAGATCGACAGACAATCCATAAGAGTCACTAGTTCTTCCAAGAGCTATTGTAAAAGCAGAAGATGTGCATGAAGTAAAATAAGTAGAAGTCATCAGGAACTACTCCAGCTAAAAAGAGTATTTTCAAAGAGCTGAAGAACAGGCTGCCTTCACACTTCCAACCTTCCCCCCCAAAAAAGAAACTATCCAGGAAGACAGCAGTTCAACTCACCAATTGAAATTATTCTCGATTGCAAAATCTGTCTAGCCCAGTATGTTAGCTCAAGTATCTTCCCTGAATAAAGCCAAAACCTGGCATATAGCATATACTTATTTTTCCTATAATTTATCTCCAGGAAACACCAATTGTTTTAAGTTATGGACATGATGAGCAGGACACTACAATTAAAAAGACGCTATTCTTAATATCACAGAAATCATACCAGCTTGCAATTTCTAGTTCAATAACTATTGGTTCTTATTTCATTCTTTTCCTTTGTATTTTATGTTATGCAAGTGCAATGCTAATTTAATTTACCAGCAATAGCAATATGCATGGTGCCCTGAGAAGGAAAACAAAGCTTCTTTCATAAATAACTGATTTCATGACTACTACTACCACCTTAATAAATGATAGTAAAATAAAAAAAAAATAGGAGGCTCTCCTTTCTGTTCTATTTTTATATTAGGAATGATCCAAACCTTCTTGCAAAAGGAAGCTACTCGCAAAGCAAATGGCACATTTTACCATCAAGACATGTTTGTTTAAAATTTATATATCTTCATATACCCCTTATAATTCACTCAAATTTAAAGCTATTCCCATGTTAATCCCCAGACTCGCAAGAATGTTTGCAGCATGCTGAAAGCTTTTCTGCTTACTGTACTACAGTAAGCACTTTAAATTCTCCCCAGACACAGTGGAGGATAACATTACTGTAAATTTGTAAATTATTTTCATTTCAAAGGTGGCAATAAGCACAATTCCCATTGCTCCAAAGCTCAGGTCTAATTTCTAATTAGATTTCACAAAGCTAGATCACCACAAAAGGCAAAGCCTCTATGTAGGAAAGACTCAAAAACAAACAAACAAAAACTAATCAAAACTTTCAAATTAAATTATGTTTGGTTATAAGCAGACATTTTGGAGAACAGCTTAGGAATTATGCTGAATATTAATGACTTTCAAATATTACTTTTTTTTAAAAGTAACATTTAAAAATAAACTGTGCTTCTATGGATTTATCATGAATGAAGAATTACATAATTCTGCTTTCCTTTAGCCTCAAAAAAGGGAAAGCGATGACTTAGCTCAGACAGTAAAAGAAGCAAGACCACTGCTAGAAATAATGTAAATGATGAGGCAAGTTATAGGTTACTATAACTTATACACCAAGGCAGCAGGAAACACAGCCAGAGGAAGACAAAAGCTCGTCTTACGACTTTTTGTATTTGTTAGTCATTTCCTGCCTAAGACCTCAAGTTTCTGCCTCTCTGGGCATATTAAATTCATTGTGAGTTTGTGCAGGAACATGTACAAAAACATGCTGCAACTCCAATATGGATCAAAACCCAGTAGTGCCATTCCTCACCTCAGCTTGTGATAAAGAGCAGGGTTTTGGCAGGTGCTTTATTCAGGACACACACAATGAGTCATGCATGCTTATCAATGCGGCAAAATCTGCTTAGGCTACTACTGGCATTGCTGCATCAGCTCTTGTGTTTGTTAAATAGTTCTCAAATCTGAACAAACTTGGATTTTCAATAATGAGTACCACTGTGGGCATATTTAATTTACAATATTAACCGTATTCCCTATGCTAAGTATTTATAAAGTTTCTTCGCATTAAGGGACAATCCAATTATTCCACTATGAACCCTTACTCTTTAATATATAGCTTAAAAACATATGCTTAGAAGGAATGACATTATCCAAACTCACTTTCATTACTATTTCAGCTTACATACAGAATTTCCATTATGCAGTTACTGTACCTTTTCTGTCCATAAATTTGAATTGACTAGTCCTTCTGCCTGAAGGAAATCTTGTACAATTAACAAGAGCCGGAAGGCATTTTCAGCATGCGTCGGGAGAGCTTTTGAATCTCTGTTATCAGTGACCGACCATTCTAACATCTTCTCTAGCAAGCTGCATGGAAAACAAAATCCCAAGGTAATTATTACATGTTCTGAGATTAAGTGGCTTAAAAAAAAAAAAATCCAATTAAGTATTTAATTCAATCTCAGTCTGCAGTGATACAAGTGTCCTCTACTCAGTAAGCCAATGAGGTAAAAGAGATTGAGAAGCTCATGAAATCAGATACACACGTTTTCAAACACCAAGAGCTAAGTTACACTATTAAGTAGGTAGTAGAATATATGTGAACATAGAGCAAAGTTGTTAGATCCTGATGGGCATCTCCCCCCATCCTGCTGCTAACTTCACTAACTCCCCTTCCTTTTTCCCCCATTTCCTCAAAAGAAAGGAAGGAACCCGTCCTTGAACTGTACTCACTTGAGCTTTATTTCATCAGAAGGTCGCAGCAATTCATTAGCTATTCCCAGCTTGGTCAGTGCAGAAAACACCTGTCCTCTCTCAATCCAAGCATCATCATCAGATCTTTCAAGGCCTTTCCACATTACACACAGCAGGATGTCTGTAAGTAACTGTATGAGTTCATTATCACAACCCTACAAAAGAACAGAAATATTTAAAGCCCTTCTGGTCCAGAAAACCTTCAAAGTTTCTCATTTATCACAGTCCGTATGCTTGCATGTTTCACTGGTTTTGAAAACTGCAGTCTAAAGTCCAATTGCTAAATACCTGAATATACAAATATAAAACACTGGTTCACGAGAATTTATATTACATACTGACTCAACTTATACATCATTATTTATCTCACATATACCCTGACCTTTAGATACCCCCCCTCCTTTTTCTTTTTTCATAGCAAGCCTGCTCCTTGCCTCCTTTGGAAGATAAAGGATGTTTCAACATAGAAACATTTATTAAAGCAAACCTATTCCAAAAGTAGACACATTACAAAAGGAAGTCCCCATAAAAGAGCTATATTGTTTGCTTTTCCTTTGGGGGGTTGGGGGCAGAAGGGACAATAATTATTCCATCTGAGAGTTTAGGAAAAAAAAAAAAAGAAAACATTACAGACATTAGGAGAAATCAACCACATAGGGAAAGAATTACTTACTCCTTGGTTTTCAAATACAGACAGATCAGTGGTGAAACCCACATCATTTTTGACACCCAGTTCCTTGTCAGGTTGCCCAGAGAACGGTTTTGTGTTCTCTACAGGTGACGGTGTGCTCGGCAGGCTATCTGTCATCTGATTCCCGATGTCAGCCAGTTCATAAGAGTCAACACTGGACAGATCTAAACTCAAGTGGGAAGGATTACTGTGCCATAATTCATCTCGTTCCTCTGACCTAAAAGACATCTCTGCTGCAGAGGCATCTTCCAGTGGCATAACAGAGAAATGAGCAGGAGTATCCAGGGATTTGTTGTCTTCCAAACTCCACTGATCAAACAAACCATTAACAGAGGCAAAGCTACCAACTTTGTCTCCCTCTGTCTTATCAGTATAATGTTTCTGAAGCTCTTCAGCAGGAAGCTTTTTTCCCTCCTCCCTTGAAGAATCAGCCCTGTTCCCTTTAAGGCCAATTGGGACATCAGAGTTTTCTTTCAGAAACAGTCTAATCAAAGTGTCCTGCCACCCCAGCTGCTGAGAAATCTGTTGTGCTGCATCCGGTTGGGAATGCAAAAGGTGCAAAACCTACGGATTGGAGAAAATATCCCACATGTACACATTAATTTTAGTATATAATTACATTCATTCTAGCTTTTAAATTAGACCTTTCATAATCTTACAACTTTTTTACTTTTTGAGAACCTTGAAAGAGAGTCACAATCAATAACACAATGCATACAGGTCACGAATGACTGTTCTCAAGGGAAACGCATATTTGAGAAACCAAAGACTGTATGCATTTAAGTATAAAGTGTTTTCATTTTTTCAGTTACAAATGATCAGACACTAGATATTATAACTGGATCTATTTCTTTTATTCCTCTGGACACACTCTTTTCTTCAAAGCATAAGATGTGTTCTTCTGTTTCTTAGTATATCAAACAATTTTCTAAAAGTCAACGTAAAACTATTGTGTATGATTTTCCTAAGCTTGACAGAAAATAAAAAATAAAAATCTTCTCAGAAGTAGGGAAAAAAAGCTACCAAGAGTATATCAGCAAGACTTCATACTTCAGGCACTATTCTGAAACAGTTCTCTGAAAAGACAGTTATAACTGTTGCAACGAATAACCCCAGCCACTAGTCAACAAAAAAGCAATCCAGTACATAAAAATACACTGATAGGAACTAATAAACAGATAAAATTAAGAAAGCTACAATATCAATAACTTTCTGGCAGCACGTATTTTCATTTCTCTAGGGTGACTTTGAAAAACTCTGCTAGACAACAGTGCCTCACAGCCTCATTCAGTACTGCTAATACCAGTGATATGAGCCAGATAGGGAAGAAACAGTGACTTTGCTCCTAAACTGAGCTCTCTCTCTTCCCTCCATACAAACCACTCTTGAAAACGTAATATAATATATCAAAATAACATATTAAGAATATGAACAAAGCTTTGTTCATTGTTTTAAGCATCTTGTGAGAAAAGTCAGTAATTCAAGGAGTCCAGAACTTTTTACCTGTAGAAAACACATACTATTTGAGAACCATTATAGAGACTTTGCTTTCCATTTTGTTTTTTAAAAGGACAGAAACACGCAATAAGATTCAACATTAAGTGAGAGATGGGCTTCATTTTTAATCACAAACCATTGCTAAGAAAAATAGCAGCAACAGCCAATACTGCCATTGCATCCCAAATAAATAAGCAGTAAAGTGCGTCATCTTGATTATAGGTGCAAAGGACAGTATTCCTGTTTTGAAGATAGCAACTAACCTTCCTACAGATAGCCACTCTGACGTTTACATCAGATCTATGAGCCAGATGCACTACAGCTATGAGGTCTTTATAATTCACAGCAGGATCTGGAGTGAGGAAAAAAAATAAAAATCAGTTATCATGCAAGTGAATTAAACAAGTATTAAAAATTGCCTTGGAAGTCACCTTTATATCCAGGTATAGTAAAAGAAAAAACTTCAGGAAACTACAAGAGCATTAGCTGAGACTAACGTGGACATTTAACAGAACAGCTTTATAAGGTAAATTGTTTTTCCCTCAACATAAACAAATACATTTGCCTCTAAAAAACAGCAGGAACTTACAAATGGTAAGCACAACACATCTCCAATTACCTGCACATAGAACTTGGTTAAGAAGATTTTTAATGAAAGAAACAGAAACTGGTGATTCATTCAGAAGAAGCCCCAGTCCAGAGTATCCCACTTCTCTGAGTCTCATACGCTGCTTACTCCGTTCATAGACTTTAGTACATTTCAACATCTCTTCCACAATCTGCAGGAAAATAAGTACAAAGACAAAGTAACCACAGAGCATCCAGACCTCTGACTTTCTTGTGTATGATATAACATGCTCATCCATAGTTTATAAAGCAAACTTTAAACACAAAAATTCCTTTATAAAGATTCCAAAGCTTCTAACACTTGACTTCAAGAGAACACTAATGGCAGTAAACAACATCTAGCTAACATACCAGTAGAAAGAAGGGGAAAAAAAAACCCTTGAATGACTAATATCTTTGCAAGTGTATATACTTCTGCAGTCAAACTGTTAAATTAATTGAGCATAAACCGGTATTTTTCAAGAACAGGTAATTTAATTTATTACCTTGAACACAAGTTCTCTCAGCCTGTCAGAATATCTTTGATGCAATAACAAAGCATAAAGAACATCAGCATTTCCTTGTTCAAAAAGCAGTAAAAAAAGCTGGTCTGGGGTTGGGCTGGAATGAAGCAGGCTGAAGAGGACATCCAGAATTCCACACAGCTACAAAATAAAGACAACTAAATTAATCCACAATTCACACAGACTCCATGCTGTGTCTGGCAGAAGTTTTCTTGGTTTTTAAATTTCACCCTTTGCTTGTCATAAAAATGGACATTTGATCTGCTTAATGTTACTACATTTAAAATTAGATTTTTTGAAAGACTCATTTTTTCTATATATAGAACACTATCAAACTATAATCAGACCTATAAACTAAATTCATATTTTAAAAACGTCTAGAAAACAGACAAATCGCATCATTAGAACTT
Source organism: Dromaius novaehollandiae (assembly GCF_036370855.1). Lineage (NCBI taxonomy): Eukaryota > Metazoa > Chordata > Aves > Casuariiformes > Dromaiidae > Dromaius > Dromaius novaehollandiae. The sequence goes on from NC_088104.1 coordinate 39,469,405, forward strand.
CTGATCCTTTCAGGTCCAAATCATTTGGTTAGGTAAACTAAGAAAGCTTTTTCAATGCCAATACTACACATTACATGTGTTCTGCCCTCCTCAGAGAAAAAATAACCAGTGAAAATACAGCCAGCTGCAGAGCACTTTGTCAAGGTTCCAGTTTGCTTCTATAGCATGCCCCAGCTACATCTAAATAGCACCTGTACTGAGTAAGAGTTTGCTTGTGGTCTTTTTTCCTTCTTTTAAGCAGACAAGATGCAATATTTCTAAACATCAAAAAGCAAAACTAAACCACGTAGAATTCAAATTATTAATTTATGCCACACTGAATACCTGTTCCTCTTCACTGGTGGCAGCTATATATCCTATGATACTCTGTATTTCTTCATGAGTTCCACCTTTGCTGAGGAAATATTTGATCAGTCCATAAAGGGATGTCCTTATTGTTCTCAAGTCATCTGGAGCCAAGTCACTTTCTTTACAGCCACTCCTAAACACACAACAGACAAAAAAAGCAAACTAAGGAAGTTCGTCATAACTCAAAAAAAGCGATTTGATTGTGCTAATTTCACAACTTTTTTCAACTACCTTGATATCATGACGCAATCTATACATTTTTACTGAAGAAAGGCAACTTAGTAGTAATAAGCAATAGCAGATCAGACTTTGAGACTGCAAAAGCCCTGAAATGCAGGTTTGTCCTGATTTGGATACAGATCAGCATTTCAGGTCTCCACCCTCTAAAAAAAGAAATCTCTTACCAGTCTTCCTCAATGACATAAAAGTCACAAGCAGATATAAATTGCTGCAAGTTTATCACTGAGATTGAATGTTAGAATTCTAAATTCCTAAAAAACCCTACTTCACATTTCAAGGATTTAAAAGAACAAATGTGTCTTAATAATGATAGCAATCCTCTCATTTCATAATGGGAATGATCCATGACATTACTGCAAACAAGTCTTTCAATTTTCTAATTTTAGTGCCTTTTCCAAACATTTCTAGTATCATTGCCATAAGTTATATAATCTCGTTGTAAATGTCAAAGTCAAGGAAAAGTAGCAAGTGAAATGAAATAAAATTTTTAATGAAATTTTGAATGAAATCAACCGCTAAAGTTCTATTTTTTTTTCTTTCCTCACTAGGAGGACGGGGGAAAAACCCAACAGCTACATATAGCAAACTAGGAACAGCTAGAAGACATAAAACTCATACCCATAATAAATCCTGAGTGTGTCTAGAAGAAACTGCACACCATACTTCTTTCTGAAGAGCCTTCTGCTGTCTTTGATGATTGTGGAAAGATATTGTATATGCCCTAAAGTGCAAAGTTTTCCATTAAAATCTTGATAAAGATGTGTCAAGCAAGAAGTGCTGTATCTTTGTACAGCTCCCCAAGTCCAAGAGCTCACCAATTCTGTAGGGGAAGTCTCCGCTGTTCCAGATACTGAAGTCAAACAGTAAGTGTTGATACATCTGTTGCAAAAGCTGCATGTTCTTTTCTACTGAGACTTGCTCTATCAACAACTGTACAGCCATCAGTACATTCACATCCATCAAGTTTCTTGGCACCTTTAAAAATAACAATAGGTGTTAGCAGTCAGCATACTGAATATCCTAACTTCTCAATTCAACCAATTTTTGAGATTCTTCTCTTTAACAGCAATATCTGCTTCCATTAAAGCAAAACAACAGATACAAAAACAGTTTTGTTTGAAGAGCCACACAACACAGTATCTATAACAAATACAGCGGAACATTAAACAGGAAGGCAAAACATTCAGAAAGCAAGCATCACACCTAGTTATACTAATCCTCTTCTCTCACATAGTAAACCACAGAAACATACTTCAGAATCAAGCAAACCTTTGAAGACCCTCACTTTCTGGACAAATTAAGCATGTTTCAAAGTAATTAGGGCATCATCCATAACATTCATTATGGAAGGACGTTTCCCAAATTTCCTTACCTTCTGTAACAAGGCTCCTAGGGTGGCAACTCCATGGGAGTGAATAAGATTTTCTTGATTAACATGGTGTCTTTGAATAAAGTGTTTTATCATCAAGATGAAAGTTGCAACAATGTTCTTCTCCAAACGTGCCTCTGCAAAACAGAATAGCACTAGCAAAAACTTCTTGTTTTATTCTGGGACCACTGCATAGAAGCAAGCAGAGAAGTTTTTATATTCCTTATGATTCCCTGAACTTTTCAACTCTTTTTCTGCTTGCTCCATAGCTGTAGGCTGTCTTTAGATTTTTTCCAATGCAGAGTCATTCATTCCATGCCTCTCCAGAGGAAAGTGACCCCAGTCCTGCCTTCAGGTGCTTCTATCACCTGGCTGGGGCAAACAAACTTCTCCCCTTTCAGTCACAATCTTTTTGCATATCCTGCAGGTAATTTTTTCCCTCTAAAGTTGCAAACTGACACCTTCTAGCAATGATATGCAAGAACTGTCGGGGGAGTGAGGGGAAAGAGAGAGAAATATATACTTACATATTTTAGTTTACTCTACCATTTCATATATGAAATTAAAACTGTTTTCCCTTGCAAGCTCTGATTTTCCAGGGGACTCTTAAGACTAAAGTTCATTTCAAATTGATATTAGCACAGTTAAAAAAAAGAAAGAAAAAGGAAAAAGCACACTATTGTTATAGCATCCTTTTCTTAACTTGAAGACTAGAATCTGACGATGTGTGGAGGGGGCAGAGGCCTGAACGTTTTCCTAAGAAAAGTTTGGCCAAGTTCTACACAGTACTGATCTGATACTGTAAAGTCTTACTGTGGCTGTCTTACCCAGCACTCAAGTGGTAGGAAAGTCACACCTTTTGCTGTTAGGAGGCTTTGCATCAAACATTTTATTATTTCTCAGAATATTCAGAAACATACTTCTTAAATTAGAAATGCAGTAACTGCATATTCTGACTTTAATGTAAGAGCAAATTACAAAAAGAAAAATAATGCTATTAAATACATTCATATTTGGAATATGTAAGCTAATTTTACATAGCACTCCTGGCATTCAGTATCCATGTTAGATGTGTAGGAGCAGGAATAATCTGTCAGCATTACTTAGCTACTTTGGAAAAAACAGCACATAATAAAATGGCTTTCCATCGTTCACTGGAAAGCTTGTAACAAAAGCTTAACAGTGACTCCATCTCAACTGTACTTTCCTACCTGATGCCTTTGTGGACAACAATACCACCCAGTCTCCCTCTACAGGAGTAACTAGTTCTGGCGGTAGCATTTCCCCTTCAGACTTCTGAGGCATCTGTCCACCAAGAAAGATGATCTGCTCCAGCAGTGGTAACAGCACATTTATTCCACCAATACAGTTGATCACATCCTAAATCAAGAAAAACAGGAGGAAAGAAATGATATATTAAATCCCCAAGACTATGTAAAACAAATTTATTCTAAATACACAGAGCCTTACATACTCACAGATGAATCATTTTCATGCCACTTCAAAACTAGCTTAAAACATCGAGCTTAACAACACATCTGCATAACTTTTAGGCACTGTGATTATGCGCATGCCTTCCTGACAGCTTTTCTCATTTAAAAAAAATGCATTTTTTACATTCCCTCCCCCTCCAGCAACATCAGAAACCAAAGGATGCAAATCGCAAAGTATCTTCTACTGAATATACTTGAAAACCAGAGAGAAATGTATTTTTTTGATTTCCAAGTTACATGTAGCAAGCAGTAAGAAAAAGATTACACATACCTATGTTTTAATCATACTCCTGCAAGATTTCAACTTCAGACAGTTGAAATAAACTTTGATCTTCTTAAAGTAACTTTACACATACCTCAATTCTAAATCTCTTTAAAAACACAAGTCTCCTAAAATGCTTTTTCACTCCTCACAAACATGGGTAACATGAGATTTCAAATCATGCTCCTTGTGTTGAGGTATAACATTCAAATCACAAGATTTCTAGGTCCCACTCTAGAAGTGATTCATAATGCCACTTCCAAAAGCAGGCTCTTGCATAGTAACCAACAAGCTAACCAGAGACACCTGTCAAATTGCCCAGTTTAGTCCAATGAAAACTACTAAAATTTTAACAGCTAAAGAAAAACACCACCTTGCAAGTCAGTATATTATTGTGCTATACCACTCTATCACTTCCCCTCAGAAATCTTGGGGAGAAATGCTGGAAGTCATCTTTTTTTTCTGCATCACCTTCCGTATTCTTAAATTGTTACTATGCACTGTGTGTCTTTTCATGATGCCCTCTCTCCAGCCCAGATATCCTCCCCTTTAATAAAGGGAACATAACAAAATTAAAGAGTTAAGAGTGTTTTTCAAATCCGCAAAATTTCTCTTGGATGAACTATTCTGTGTTTGCAAGGCAAAAGAGGCACCACAGACATGCTGCTTTTGGAAACAGAAACTAACCTACAGTTAACAAACAGAATTTCTCTCAACTACAAACGAGCAGTAGCTGTAGCTCCTTTAGGCCATGCCTATCTTCTTGTGAGTTCCTGATCAGCTTTTGTGCTTTTTCCTCACTAGTCCTCCTCAAGAACCTGCTAAACCCCCATCATACTTGTAATTATCTCTAATTGCTCTCCTGAACATAGAAAATTTGTTAGTAGAATATCACATCTTGAGGACAAATGTATGAATGAATAAATGTGAGTTTTTCATGGTTAGTGCAGAGTTAACTTCCTCAGCTTTAAGAACAGTGTACAGTCAACTGTACTAGCAAACTCATTTACAAGGAAATATTATTGGAGGCCACACCGAGTTCCTAATCAGCTCTTGTGCTTTTCCCCACACTAGTCCTCCTCAAGAGGCTGCCAAACCCCCATCATGCTTGTTACAAGTTTACTAATTTTCTCCTGAGTAAGACTTGTACTGACAATTTGCTTTTCCATACAGCTATAGGGGTAAGCCCTTCTCACCGGCCCTTCTTCCCACTCCTGGGCAAGTAGAAAAAATTGCAGTATTTTCAAACTATCCATATCATAGTACTCAATTAACTAGGATGCATCTTTGAATTTTTTAAAGAATATTAATCTCCATAAGTGAACATACAAATAGTGTGGTCTCTGATAATATTTCCTTGAAAATTAGTTCACTAGTACAGTTCATTCTACACTATGCAAAGTTGAGAAAATTAACTCCACACCAACCACAAAAAGCTCACATTTATTTGTTCATACAATTGTCCTCAAGGTGTGGTATTCTACTAACAAATTTTCCTATACTCAGCTTTAAGGAAAAATAAAGTCTAAAGGCTAACAACTTTGTAAGCAAAGATTCTACCTATAGAGTACATCCAGTTCTGTTCTATCTAAATAAAAAAAACCTTATTCATGCCACTGTTTCTGGATCAAACTGTGAGGCTGCAAATAACTCAATTTTCTCATGCAAAGAGGCAGGCCTGGCTGATCTTTAATATGTGCTAATGAACAGGGAACTAATAAGCAAACAAGTACACAATTGTATTTATTAAGCTAGTGTGCATTCCGTGGATTCCTCCTTCTCTTCATGAAACTGCAAATACAAGATCATTTGTTATTTTGCATAGAATACATTTAATGGACATACAACTGGCCTAGATGATTTTCTGTTTGTACAGCATTCAGGTGGTCTAAACCACTAGTACTAAATTTCATTAGCAGTGTTGATGCTATTGTGAGTTTTATCTCCAGAGGGTAGATTTAGACCTAAACCATCAGTACCATGAGACTAAAATTAACCACATGAACCAGGAAGACATGGGGACTGTACTTGTTGGTTAAAAAGAAAAAATATATATATAATAGCTTCATTAAAATAGAATGCTTGAGCAGGAGACTAAAAACAGTTTTAGCCAAAAATGTTGAAGTTTAAGCTGCAGTACTCGTAACAGTGGCACTATGAGTATGAACGCTGGCAAAAGTTAAACAAAGGTGACTCGCATAGTCAGTAAGAATCAGATATCCCGATGCACCAGCCAATGAATAAAAATTACTGTAAAATTAATGTATAATAGAGACAGAACAAGGTATAACACTTCAGCGAGTCTTTAGCGTTTTCTCTGAATCAGGCTTTTGGACTGTGGGATCACCTAGTACTGCCAGCCCAAACTAGGAATAAACTAGATAACTGGATGAAATTCTCTATTAAAAGAATTAACTTACTCTTGAAGCATTTCTAACTCTACCCCTTGATTTCTGCCAAAAGTTAGCACACAATTCATTAACTGTCTTTTTTCAAATGACTAATGCAGCAAAACTCATAAGTGTTAACTGAGCCCTAATAATCTCAATCTAATTCAAAGGTTAAGAGTGGAAGAAAACCATGACAGAATCCCCTAGAGATAAAGAGCTTTTGATATACAACACGCACTGAACAGATTACACAGATTAGAGTCGGCTGCAGAAAATCTAATGCATTATCTATGATGCTAAGAGCAGAAAAACCCTGGTAACTTCTCACTGAATTTAACATAATACTGCTCCAGCTACAGCATTAACCTATTAATTCTCATTACAAATACATGCTGTGCCTGTTAAATGTCATTAGCATTAGAATAACAACTTCTGGCATTCCAAAAATTCGGTGAACAATACTACTGTAGCATTTACATCAGGCACTGGTGATTCAGTATGCATTTACCTTGATGTCCCAATTCACTATTTTGTTTCCAGTTAGTCTTCCATGTAAGAGATTTGCAGATAGGTCAAGACAAATCGGGTTTCTGCAGGCCTATTAAAAAAATAAAGAGGCTTTAGTATCATTTCAAAAGTGAATCACAGATCCCTGAAGCTCACATAAGGTTTTTGAACACATAATATACTTCAGGAAGAGAATGCCTTTGTGCTGATAAGCATTTAAGCAAATTGGGACACCTGGAACATAACTTGTGTTATCTTAGATGTGACATTCACAGTTGTACAAGTAGTTTCTGTCCTTTTGGCAAACAAGAATAAAGCCTACTATCTCTGCACAAGACTGCAGTTCAAGAAAGCTCTCACTGGTCTGCATCTTCCCATAACCACCACAGCATAAAGACAGCACATTCGCTTGGTCTAATGAACAGCGACAGCAAAAGCAAAAAAAAAAAAAGGAAAGACCATCCAGAACATGTTCCAAGATGTAAAACAAAGTTACTGTATACTGTGTAAACAAAGGAAAATTATGTGTTGTTTCATACCTTGGGTGTATAATGAAGCAGCACCTTACTGGGGAGATCTGCTACTTCAGACTCTTGAGATTTCCATGGAGTTAAACAGTTTGGACCTGTAAAACACATTTTTAGGAGCCCACTGGATATTAATGCTGGCTATTGCAAGTTTTATACTAATGTAATTTGCTACAACAAATAGGACATTCCAAAGCATACCTATTTGAGACATGTTTTGAAGTAAACTTTTTGACCTAAACCTTTCATTCCATAGGGTCTGCTTAAAAAGAAATATATAACCCCTTGATAAAGAGCTAAACTATAGACATTTTTTTTTTTTGTAATTTGAAGACCACCGATGTTTCTGTCTTTACAGATACCTATCTCATATTTGACTAATCCCTTTGTCATCAAGCCGAAGTGGCCAGAAAATGCGTAACCTTTCAGACAGTTTTATTCAGCAACACAGAATATTTCCTCAAAATGCTGAAAGTACTTTTATCCTAACTTCTAACAATCTCAGATCCTCATGGAACTTAACACCTTCACATACTGAACTGTAAGACATAGCTTATCAGAATATTTTCAGATAGGAAAAAAGTCATCCCTAAATTATTAGCCGAGTCTTACGAAAAAAAATCCCCAAGCATGAATCACCTTGAAGTATTGCCCTTGTTGATGAGCCACTTAAAGAACCTCAACTGCAAACTCACATGTAGGCAAACAGTAGGAAAGATTAAGCCCCACAAGTGAAAATACTACATAATATTTCAACTTTTGCAGGTCTGTATATATGATAAATACATGAATTTATGTCAACTTAATCTTAAACATAACTTTATTAAAAATATTTATCATTCAATCTTGAGCTGATTTGTTTTAAGGTCCTCTCACTAAGGTTAGCTCCACAGTTGTTCTGGATCACAAATTCTTCATTATGTGTCTGGGTAGAGCAAAGCCCCATGGAGTCTTGTCCATGCTCATCCCTTTTATTTCGCTAAAACTAACACAATCACCACTTACCTGCCAAATACAATGCTTTCACCTGAGGCGGCTGCAGGGCTTCATGGAAGATGATAACTGATCCAAGCTGGCCCTCCAGGGATGTTGGACATCCCCATTCACTGTCCTGAGTCCCTGCTGAAATCATCTTGGTGACGAGCTCTGGTTTTGCAAGCATCCCGCTCCAGCCTCCCGGAGAGAGAATGCCTCCAAGTGATGTACGATGCGGCATAACAGGAGAGGAAAAAGGTGGGTCTGGTATCTGAGATGGGGGAGGAGTTGTCGTTCTTTGACCAGCTGAACCAATGCAGCAGGAAGTAAAAGGCTGGAGTCAAGCATGGAAAAGAGAAAACAAAACCACACCATAAACAACTTCCTCTTTTCACAGTTCACAAAGTAAAACTGAAAACTATCCCAGGCAAACCTGAACCAAATAAATTAAACAGAGTAGCACAAGTGGGTGTGCCCTGGAAAAGCAGCAATCCAGCACAGTAGGCCAAGAAAAGAGCATATGCTCTCCACAACACCAAAGAGTGCTCTTCCTCCAACCAAAAGCAATTTGGTCACCTCACCGGTTGTGTGACCTCTGTCAAGAGGAAAGCCGGGAAGGACGGTTTTCCGGACACCCCAGTAAGCACTCCTTTCCTGGATTATATTCCCAAATACTAGCCCAGCATGTATGTTAGCATATACTTCTCATACCAGTGATTCCACTTGATTAGCAGCCCTCGAGGGAAGCTTATCCACCCTTCATTTAGCTATCTGATATCTAAAGTGCTTATTCTACAGAGAGGCCAAAATCCAGAATTTTATCTTGCAACAAAAATTACTTCTGCTCGTCATTCTCTAGCTGTCATACTGATTTTATTGTGACCATGTCAATTAAAATACTTGCAATAACTCTTCAAAATACTTAATAAACATAAAATTAGGACTTACTAAAGGCAGAAGTATGTTCAGTGTTGTAGCCCAGTTTAAAATGGATTTGCTTTACAAAAAGAACAGAAAATGCTTGCAGAGAAAAATATGCATCACATATACTCATTCTGATGGCTAGTGTGCTTTTTAGGCTAAATACATGCACATTCAAAATGTGTTAGATTAACTGCCTTGTAAACTGCTGCTCCCTGCTTCCCTAACCAGTTCACCTAGTAGGCCACAGACAAGGCAGGTGTAAGATTAGCATACTGGGGAAACATACAGAAAATACAAGTAGAGTGAGTGACCTCTGAAAATGAGAGGGAAGATACTTCACTGAGCACTAGCATACCAATCCTTTCTAGCAAAGGTGGCCACTCATGATATATTATGTCAACATGCTCAGGTAAATTGCTTCTGGGAAAATCCCACCATGTAACCAAGATAATTTGGGGGGGTTTGTTTGTTTGTTTGTTTTTAAATAGAGATGACTGAACAAGCATTACTTGATGGTTAACTATACTTATTCTCCAATTTGACATACCAGTCACTGTCCAAAGCTGACAAAACCTTATTAGCAATAACCTAAGCTATGTGAAACTGTCACTCCATTTCCAAATTTTTAAAATACTGTGTATATTTTGCTTTTATTGCTTAATTTGATTCAGCAGGAATCAAATCCTGCAAGAACAATTGCTCTGTGAGAGCTTGTCATTAGGGGGTATGACACAAGGCGAACTTACTTCATTCATAGCAGGGAATCGAAGTGGAGCAGAGACCTTCTGCTGTCCATTGACATAGATGGATACAAGGCTCTGACCAAAGGGCCTCTTTCCAGGCATGTGAACAATAGTTATGTTGTGCTGGTTAAGCAACATAACAAAAAAATGATTAAGTCATTACATTATTAAAGAGCAGTGAAATGATTGTACGGAAATACTTAACTTCAGCACTACTAATTTGGTGGGAAAACCATGCAAGAAACCACTTCAGAAAATAAATCCGAAGAATCAGCAAGAAGATAAAATTACCTATCAACTGCTTCCGTTTTAAAGTAGTTTACATTTAAACAGGTTTTTGGAGGAAAAGAGATACAGCTCCTTCATAATGCATAGCAGTCCTCAAGTATAGGAAGAGAAAAGGGCAAGGCAGAAACATAGCAACATTTTACTTATTCATGTAGCCCCACAGCCATCTACACTCATTTTCGTTTAACTTAAAATCTGCATATAGAAGAAAAGCTCTAAGTACAACACTACAGCAATATTATCAGTAACAGTGACCCTAATAGCATAGGCATAATTTAGCTCAATCAACCACTAGTTATATATAACTATAATATATAGTGAATTTTATATTGTATATACAATATATATTTATATAAATATATATTTTATAAATATATTGTGTGTATAACTACACATATATATAAATATATACTTTGTGACTTCTGAGCTAACAATGCTCTGTCTTACACAAAGTGCTTTTCAGCATTGAACCTTACCCAGAGAGAGTCACAAAAACAATGGTCAGGCAGCATCACTGTTGCATATTCCCTCTTTGTGCAAACCGCAACCACCAATACCCCAGAGCACGTAATGAAGGCTTCAAAACCCATACCACTTCCTGTAAAAAAGCTGCAGGAAAAGACAAAACACAACATAATCAAAGCCACACTTCAAAACTTGTGGAAGACACCTAACAGTACATTCGTTAAAGAGAACCAACTTAAGCCGTTCACTGCTGGTCAAACATTTAAAGAGTGTGCAGTTTTCAGCTGTTAATTTTGTTCCAAAGAACAAGACAAAGAACTGCCCCAAGGAACACACCAAGGCATGGACCACGCAAGCCAAGGGTGATCCACAAAGCTCGCAAAGCGCCTTCCAGACGTCCATCTTTTAACTGAAGACATAGCCTCGGTCCCAACAAGCAATGCTTCAGTTTGACCCGTACAGCTTAAGCTGGCTCCTCTACAAAACACTGCCCACTGCAATCTGTGGAAGCTACACGACTGTAATAAAGCAGGGACTAGCCTGCAACCTGTGCTGTTTTCTATTAGTTAAATTGTGTCCTTCAGCTCCTGGCAAAGCTGCCAGTATTGCGTGTAGTTAGGTGACATTACTGTTAACAGCATTTACCTATGTTTTCTCCATTCATGCATTTCCTCTGTTTCACTTCATATTCTTCTACATAAAGATTTTATTTTAAAAACTCAAATAGCAAAAGGAAACTTTTGGAAAATGCGCAAAGTTTGCATTTTTAATTTTATTGACAAATCTAAGACTGTTCGATGAGACAGTAAGCGTCATTTAAGGATTTTTTTTTCCCCATGTCTGTTCATGAGAACCTTAGTGCAAAACAAACATTTATAAACACAGTAATTGTTACACATCTCATTTCACTCAGCATAACAAAGTGGATCAGCTGTAAACAGCTGCAAATACGTAAAAACTGCAAATAAGCCCTGCCAGAACATATTTGCCCTGAGAAACCTTTTATTTTTAAGCACATGAATACAAAAAATATATAAACTGTGAATTGCTATGAAAACTGCTGCACTCTCTCAAGTACCATTATTCCAAGTGGAGGAACTGAACTGTACTGTACTATCAAATATCTAACACGTGCACATGAATACTATGAATATACAGTCCTAGTGGATGTAAGCTGATTTACAATTAGATACCATAGAGCATAGTAACTCGATCATTTTCCTCATGATTTTAATTCAGTTGTGTGCTTAAAATTAAGCTGAAAGTGAAATTTTAAATACTCCCCCTTTTTCATATTAACTTCATATCACCTTTTCAGTACAGAATCCATAACTTTATTCCAAAATCCCATAACTATTTGGAATTAGAGAAGACACACAGGACAACACTGTTTTAACTTCACAAACTCTAGAATATCATCTTCAAAATTGTAAGTACAATGATAGAAAACTGGTCTTCTACTGCTCTAACAGCATCATGCCAAAACCCAGTTGCAGCCTTTTTACTTCGTAATGTAATTCTATCACAGTTTCCTAGAGCTAGGCAGTCTACTTTAGCTTTTCAGTGGGGATCACTGCCAAAAGCTCTGGAAACAGTGTAGCAGTTCAGTAGATGCCACCCTTCAGCAAGGCTGTGCCATACAAATGCACAGGGGAGCTACAGAAATTTGAAGGGCCTCCACCTGTTACTGTGGTTATTAATAAACAGAAGTAACATTCTAAGATACAGGGCCTCAGAAAATATTCATTCTGTTCTGATCAAAATCGCATTTACCAACGTTTCCCCTGAAACTGCACTGTAGTAGAATGGATTGAATGGGGAGATTCTTTGAGTATTATTCCTACATTCTGCATTTTGTTTGCTACTGAATGTTAGAGCCCAGAGAAGGTTATACCACTTATCTACACTATCAAGAACCAACCAGGTTGATGGCTATTTAAGATAATGAAGGGGTCCTTTCCATTGCTCCCTCATACAGAAAATAGACTCCACTATCCTTGCAGGAAGTGGGGCCAAGGCTGTTTTGTTTTGCATTGCTTTTTAAGCTACATACCTTAATCAACCTTAACCTTAACACAATTTAGAGTTATGCTTTCTCATCTACAGCTGCAATATGCATTATAATAGAAAAACGTCATGGTTATTTCTGTAACACTGCCTGGCCTCAGCAACAGATGAAACTGCTCCCTTCCACAAACTGAATTAAGTGCTGTATGTTGTGTTCTATGAAGATAAGCATAAGTATCACACATCACAGTGCACCACATGCCACAGGGAAGAGATGACCTGGATTTGTTCTGTTGAAGTAGTTATGGTAAGCATACCTATAGAGTTGCTTCCTCTTGCTACTTTTGCTAGTCGTGCTAGGGGTCATTTGATCCTGGTCAAGGCAGAGCCAAGCATTGAAAGAAAATGCAGAGCCTGGCCACTTATGAATTGATGGAACAGCAATTCCTGCCATACTGTGGTACAAGTTGAAATACTGCAAGGCACTAGCCATGCCTTGCTTCCGGGCCATTGCTAGGATGGCTCGCATCACCGGCACGACGTAAGGGTGAGCCCGTTTTGGTTCCTCAGTCCTCAAGAGCCGTATTAGTCGGAGCAGTTCTTCCGAGCCCATAGACTGGCTCCCCAAAGAGCCCAGAAGGGCAATCAGATTCTCTGCACAAGAGCTATGGAGTGCGGAGTGGGAATTTAATGTCTCAATGATACGGATGACCATGTTTGCATTGACACATGTGGCTCGACTCTGCCTGTTAATACAGCAGATTCGCCTCAACCAACTTGAGATGAAAATCTGCAGATCATGCGACTCTAGCTCTGGTAGCCACTGGATAAGCAGTAATAAGGGCTGGACATTGCTAATGCCCAGTATCCCAACAGCCATGTGGTCACCTTCAACAGCCTGGAAAAGAGCAGAGAACTCAAAGGTGAAACATAATGAAATATATTGGAAATACTGTCAAATACATGCAAGCATTTTAGAAAGCATTAAAAGCAAGCACATCTCACCATATTCATGAGTTCTTCCAGCAGTTCCCGTGAGGGTTGACCTAGTGACTTCAGTACCTCGTATATGTGTGCATAACCAATTCTTTCCTTGAAGACCTCCTGAGAATAAAAATTCCAGTCTCATTAACAAATGAAACAGACACAGATTGCTTGTCTACTGTAACAGGCTCTCATATAACATAACATGTCTCATTTGGACATAAAACAGTCAGGATGCAAGAGCAATTCTACAGGCTAGAAATCTCTACTTGGTAATATGCCTATTGTGCTTTCTCTAGCATGCTGCAGATGAATAAGAGATCTCATTGCACTGGACAGATACACAAACAAAAGATCAAGGTCTATTTTAATAATCACCTACACAAAAATCTCTAATATAAAATGTTTCAATCTATTAAAAATGTTAAGTCTAACAAAATACTAAGTATTTTTTTTAATGCAAACTATACTATGAAATGAAATGATTAGGTTCAGAATCTGAAGTATTCAGATATTAATTTCTGAGTGAAAGTTTTTCTTAGACCAACTTGATTAAAAACCACCCATCCTAAGCATTTCTCAAATTAAAAGTGTTGCAGGATTTTTTTCTGAAAACTAATTATTTTTACACGAAGAAAAAAATTCAAGCAGCAAATACAAACAGTAAAACCCATTTGTTTTTAGTTAGTAAACAGCCAACACATCGGATGGAATGAATACTTTTCTCTATGTATTCTGTACTGAAGTTAAAACTTTAATAGGTGAATCTGTCAGCAAAAGTGAGATAATTGCTTAAGTAAATATAAATATAAAAAGAAAAAAAATGTATATGTATATGGCAGTGGAAGCACAGTTGAAAGCTTGATTAAGCCTCTATGAATTACAACCAATCCCCCTCCCCTGCTATACAACTCTTCCCAGGCTCCCCAGAGTCAGCGGAGAAATAAGCACTCTGAATTATACTCTGCAGAAGCCTAATTTACCCTGTCATTTCACACACAGACTGGACTGCTCTAAGTGCAAGTAGCAGCTGAAGCAGATGATTCGCCCCTTCCCTTGGCTTCCACTGTGCAGTCACACCCCTTTCCCTGTGCCAAGACCAGGGAATCATTCAACCACAAGGCAAAACTAATGAACTCAACAATCTAAGAATAAATCTGCTGTTTTTCTACAGGTTTAGTTTCCAGTCAGATTCATAAACCAACCATTTATCTAGCCATTCATCAAACCTCAGGGATAACTGTAAAGGAAGGGCAGGAGAATGGCAGGACCTCAATTTGGGCAGCAGTACTATCTTGGCTAAGTTTAAACCCAAGGTAAGACTACACCAAACATACCTGCCTGAAGCTATCTTCTACAAATACCCCCTTAATTTCCCCCAAATACTCATGAGACAAGTAACCATGTTGTACTCACTTCACAAAATTTCCAGCTACCATTAACACTCTGATCTTTCAATTTTGATATAACGATAGCTCAGTGTCCAGCCATTAAATATAAAAGGATGAGGAAGCAAATCTGCTGTTCCTATCTGACAAGGAATGAGGGCACACGAGCTGCTAATTTTCATTAGCAACTTTCCTCAAGATTTTGCAATTAAAATGCTAACTGAAAGCAAGATCAAGAGGCTTACCACAAGGAAACTACTGTGTATATACTGTTACCTTAGCAGCTGGAGACTTATGCATTACTGCTGTGAGGGCTTGAATGGTTGATACTGCCAAGCAATCTAGGTGTCCCTGAAACACCTGAAAGTAGCAGGTACAGATGTTACATATAAATGCGCAAAGACAGTTGTGCTCCAAGTGCTATACTGTTCCCTCCTGTCGGGATGAAAATCAAGAGTTTATTACCATGCTTCAAAAATCACCTCCCCACCAAAAGGATTTCATAACACCACAGCCTACAAGAAAGAAAACATGACAGACAACTAGCCACATACTTCAAGAGGAAGAGAGAAGCACTCACAAGACACACTGAACTTCAAATGTTCTGACTGACAAACTCGTTTTCCTCATGCAGCTAATGGACAACCTCAAGAGGGAGGGAGGAAAACAAATTAAGCAACCTCTTGTAGCATGTGTGTGGGTGCTGCTGAACAATCAGGTATCTGCAGTTCATGTAAAGTGTTTTCTTCTCCATGCAAGCCCTACACACCAATGCAACACTCACAAATTAAGAGAGATTAGTCACACCAGCACAGTAAGGTGGCTTCTTCACCCATATCCTCATCTTAATGATCAACACCTCTTTTTCCAATTTCAAGTTATCTTTTGAGTCCCCCTTGCCATTAATTCTTGTTTATACTGATATTTCTCTGGTGGTTTTAAGGACAAAACCATTGGAGCATTATCTTACATCCATCAGTAAACCAAATAAGTAGAACTATGCATATAAGTGTACTTTGTTTCACCATCCCTGAAATATTACACTACGTATCAGACATGTTGAAAAATGAAATGTCAAAAGTCAGAAGGCTGTTAAAAGTGAAGAAATGTTTACATGCAGATAGATCCTCATACCGAATTTCTAAAAAAGCCATAACTATTAGTTAGAACCACGATTTGTAGATTACCACAGTTACAATTTAGCATTTCATTACCTTTTTAATCAAAAAGGTCATTCTAATATAAAATATATACAACAATTTGCATTTGATGCTTCTTATGATATTACAGAAAAATTAAAGCAACAGGCTATTCCCACCTCCCAGATTCAGCCTGTCCATTGTTTTGTGAACATCTGTTCTTGATGACAAGCAAGGAATCAGGACACCAAATACAACCATAGAGATTCACAAACAAAGCCCCAGAATCCAGACACCACAGTGCTGAGACAAAGAAGCAAAAAAGAGGAAAGGGGGGAAGAAAAAAAATCACCACCACATTGATAGAATTTATTTGGATTCCATTCATGTACTTCACCTTCCTCAAATAAAAAGAAGTGTAACTGAGGCTCAATCTACTGCAAATATCTGGAACTTGAGGCAGACAAATAGAACTGAAGTTGAACTCAATTTGTTAATAAAAAAATTACCACAGATTGGAAATACTGATTTGTGCAGCAGCATAAGTTCAATTTGCTGCATGAGGTTTAAGGAAGATGGTTAAGGTGAAGCACAGGAATTAATTTTCCTGTCATTGTGTCTTAACTTCTAGTGAAGCAAAATACAGGTTAAGTAGGTACCTGGTCCTCATTCATTTCTGTCAGTAATTTGTTGGCAAGGTCTTTTTCACTCTTGTCTGCCACTTTATTGTTAGCATTTAAAAACAGCTGTTAGAAACAGAGACAAGAATAATGGAAATAATTGCATTAAATAGTTACCTGCAGCCAAATCTGTGGAGGCTGCCTTGGATTTACATTTCACATAAAAGTGAGTTCTCACACTGGTGAGACACAATCCTCCAATAATATTAGTCTTCTGTTAATAATTACAGTACTGAAGATTACATTATATTATTGCTATATAGTTACTGCATTTTTGTTTTCCAGGATTAAAATTAACATATGTAATTGCTGAGACAAGGAAACATGGCTAGTTAGATGTTGTATTGGTCACTGGCTTAGCATTTGTGATTTACAATAAGCAACATGACAGGAAGTTCTCAAAAATCTACTTGTAAGAAATAAAGACAACAGTGGGGCATTAATAAAGAAATGGATACAGATGCCTCACTGTTTTCCACTTCTGTTTCATCCTAAATGAAGGCTGAAGACACCCAGACATAACATTTGGAACAGCAACAGCAGCAGAATTTCTGAGGCACACAGCCTTTAAGGCAGGAGACAGAAGTAAAATATCTATCAACCCAGTGGTCTGACAGGTTAGAAATAGCTTTAAATTGAACATATACCACCTACACTGCATCTATAGTTAAAAAAGTGCTCTGTGTATGGTAGCTAGATGCCTAGTCAGTACTTGAATTTGCAAGTTTAAAGCTTGCTCAAATATCTTCATATTCTATTGCACTCAATTTTGCACGTACTTTAGATATCATCTAATCAGGACTGAAATTTATCCTCTTCTGGTTTATATGCTAAACAGATGTTAAAAAAAAATCCCGATCAACACATTTTAAAAGTCCCTCCAGAAAAGGGGAAACACTTCCCTTCAGTAGGTAAAAACTAAGCATTTGCCAGCTGTTCCTCATACATTTTGTTACACTTTCTGTTAGGTGTTGTTTCTGAAATGGGGCAACCTAAGAAATCACTTTCCATCAATAAGGGCAAGCAGAAGGACAACATTCAGAATATTACTTTGACTTACATGAATGTGAAAGCACATACATAGAAACTCCAGTAATCCTGCAAGGCACATTGTACTCAAGAGCACTTAATACTGCACAATAGCTACAATCTATCTCAGAACGTCGTAACATTAACAACTGGATGCAAGAACATCAAACAGGAGCAAATGCAGACATGCAAAAGGAAAGCATTTGTTTCAAATGAGTTACTTCAGTTTTGATAACATATGTAGTAAGGGGAAAAAAGGAAAAAACAAATTTTAAAGTGCCCATATGGCTCTAATTCTTCTATCTTAAAGCTGTCCAGATAATCATGTTTTCTTATTGCTAGAGGTAACCGTGCTTTGCTCAAATTCTGATCTCTAAGAGCATTTAAAAGAAGAGATACAAGACCTATAAAACACCTAGTTAAATGGCTCTTAGCGTAGAATAAACCCCTGTAAAATACAGTCCCTCTTCTTGGATATTACAAGCAGAGGGCAACATTCAGACTACCAAGACTTAACTGAGCAGTTTTGAAAAGCTCTTGGGCAGATTTCTAACCCTACTGTATAGTTTGTCCATAAGCCTTGAAACCATCAAAAATGGAATAAGCTTTAAGTTTTAGATGATTGCTAAATAGCAAACGATTTTCAAGTATGACCAGAAGTACGTGCTTGAATACCCCAAGTACTTTGGTATATCCATAGCAGAAATGATGGTATGTTTTTTCTTTACCCCTTCTTTTGATGAAAAAGTGTTGCTCTCCAGATTTGCTGAAGTTCCAATAGCTTCCTGAGTTTCAGATACAGTACACCTGGACTCTCCTGCTACCCGTGGTGCTGCAGAACTGTGCTTAAAACAGCTTGCCGGGGAATCCAATGGCAAGAAAGATTTTCACAGGTAAGGAAGAGATTCAGAAATAGAAACCACCCCCCATGGTTAATTAGAAGAAACCCTAATTCCACAGCTAAATTCATCTTTGCAATTTGTCTTTTAAAGGAAAGGAGCTATAGTATACTGAAAACACAAACACAAATACCCCCTCCAGCCATCTTTGGGGATATTTTGACTGAAAAAAGGTTTAAAAAATACTATGCAGCAAACTGGCAGCATTGATACCCAATCAAGAAAACAACAGTAATGTGAGAGACAGAAAAAAATACCTCACCAAAAGGAGGGGGCTTAGAAAAGCATATCTTACAACATCATTATGAAATACAGGCAGAGTAAAAATGAAGGGAACAAGCTGTAAAAATAGAGTAAGTGCTCCTGCTTTTAGTTCTAAATTCCATTTGTTTAAATGACAGCAGAAGCCAAGTCATGAGCAGGTAAGCATCTCACTGCTTGATGATTTAAGAAACCAGAAAAGAAGTTTCTTGTAGGGTACAAGGTCAGTACAAGAATAGGCACAGATTCCCAAACACAGAATTAGAATGGAAAGGTCAAGCATAAGGTATTTTCAGCACAAAATTAAAAAAAAACAAGCAAATCCCACACCCACAAACACTATTCAAAACACTTCCAATTGGCATTCTGCCGTTTAACTACAATTAAGCCATAATTCAAACATATAGATTTTCAATATATTACTGTACTGAAATATGTTCTAATGGAAAAATCTAAAGGGATTTGAATCAAATCAAATACTGCAGCTAGCACTCGATTATCTAGTATTAGAAGAGCTCAACATAACCATGTTACCAACATACCACAAACGGAAATACAATATTCCAGAAAGTTATCTATGTTTTTTGGATGGGAAAGCATGAAGTTTACAAAACAACCAGTGGGAGGCACTGGCATATAAATTATGACCATCTGGGATTAAGAGGAAAACAAACTGCCTATATACATCTATGTGAATGCTACATCCTACCTAGGAAAACAATTCAAGAAGTGCATTTGTAACAGCTAGGGCTCATTTTTTACATCAGCTACACAGGACTCACAACCAAGTATTCTGAAACACTCACAAAGTCACACCAGAAAGTTTTTTCTTTTAATTGAAAAATAAGTCTCTGAAATTACAATTCAGGCCTCCATCTGGCAGTAGTTTTAAGTGACTTCCCAGCAATCCAGCGACAGCATATTTATAGGAAAAAAAGAAAAAGGGGGGGGGGGGTAGGTGGGACAATTCCTATAACCACCTTCAGTTTTAGGGACAAAACAGTGTCCATAAAGGTATTTTGCTCAGAAGGACTCAGAATATGCATTCATCACCTTATCACAAGGAAGACAAGAAACACCTCTACTTCATTAGACAAAAGAGAACTTGAGCAGCTCAGACCTTTTAGATCTTTCATGGAATAAATGGCTCTATTCAAGCCAAAGTTTTACCTTCAGCATATAAAGACTACAAAGTTGTATCTAATGTAGAAAGAAAAATATAAAGGTTATTATACCTGCACTATTACAAAAAGGATAAAGTTTTGTTAAAGATATGCTGATAGGGGAAATTTTACCTTGCAGTTCTGCAGCAGTCGAATGAGATGCTCAAAGCAGTTACTGTTAAGGAAAATTGCCTGCAGAACAGGCCTATCTGTGCAGTCTAACATGGCTGTGATGGTGTCTACAAAATCAAAACAGAACTGGCATCAGAGACAAAACACTTCCCAAATCCATCATACATTTTTCTCCATATTACATTTTGAAAAGGATTAAAAAATGGTACATAGCAAACATGGGAAAAAATAACACAACAAACTACAAGCTTTTAAATTTTTCAATCAAAAGTGATGTGCATTTTCGCACAGAGCACTAGGCCTAAAGCTAAACACTTTGATGCAAATTATCATGTAGCATACTATATCTGGAAAAGAATTCAGCTACCAAATCTCTGATTGCTCTGGGGCTTCTTTAAAATCCTTTCCATTTGCAAGTATATAAGCAGCATGCTTATTTTATTTATTTATTTTTAAAGCAGCAAACAAACTTGCTTCCTCATCAAGTGATGCCTTTGCATTCCACAGCAGCCTTACATTATCAGCATTCTTCATCACCTCAATACCTCTCCCCAGTTTTCTTCCAGTTTTGGGAAAGGAAATAGCTATTTTTGCCATTCTAAACATCAAAGTTGGGGAGGGGTGGGGAGAGGAGGAGAGGAATCCTAAATGCTTATCCAGTGACTTAGAGCCTAAGGTTAAAACCAGCATCTTTGGCCAATGTTGACAATAATGCCATTTGCAGTGAACAATCACAAAATAGCCACCAGACGCTATCTTCTTACAAACCCTTCTTACCCTGCAATTATCAAGGCACTGATGAGTGGCAGCTGTTGCCTAGAAAAGTTTTTGTTTGTTTGTTTTTTGAGAGAGAGAGAGAGAGAGACAGACAGACAGACAGACAGACTGGAAGAGGTGCTGCATTTGTAACTTCTTCCTTTGCAGTCCTTGAACCTTGACACACTGGCTAAATGGCAGCCATCTCAACCATTGCTTGTTTCTGAGTTACTATCAAGAGACATTTAAAAGGAACTGTACAGTTGGATACTCACTTAGCATTTGGACCTGTAGTGCTATGAACCTCTTCTCCCACTGCCTACATCGTCTTGCATTAGGTAAGGCTGAATGGTCCGAATTAAGCAACTTGAAATAGTTCTCCAGTATTGTACTGGTCTCCACTTGCCGCTGGTCAGAACTGCTGGTTAGAAGGATATGGACAACTTCTGTCAGGCACTTCAGAGTCAGCTCTGCCTTCCTGCTCACTTCCTCTGGGTTCCTGTCATCCCAGTTGTCACAGTCTGCTAAAACACGCATCAAGACTTCCATGGTGGCAGGAGATACTGCTTGAAGAGCATTCCTCTGAAACCCATGGGGGGCGGGGGGAGGAAGATTAAGTATATTAAAAAAATCCCAGACCCCTTCAAACCAACAGTTTTCATTGAGTCATCCAAATCATGTAAGGTACAATACTGCAACTGTCCCAGATATGCATGGTAATTGGGAAATAGCTACTAAACCTTCTACTTGAATTATATTGATTGCTACATAAGAAATGCTGCCCATCTTATTTAATTAGGCTTTCTTTTTCAAAGAGAATGCTTACAGAGAAGAAGAATTTTATAAAAATAATGTAACATTTAAGTGGATGTTATAACGTTAAACATTTAAATGACATTTCTTTTAAGGCTGCCTCAATAAACTCTGCCAAATCTAAATAAACCTTCACTTGAAATTTCTTTTTCAATCCCTCCTTCCACATAGTCAGATTCATAATACTTCAAACTTTTAAAGAGAACGTAATAATTAGCACACATTTGTCAGAGCCCTGAGTACACTTCCCCCAGCCCCTGTGCCAGGGGGTTTGGCTGCCTGGGCTCCCAGCCACCAATCTGGTGCAGTTCAGCCTTGAAGAGCTGTGAGAAGGCTCGGCAGGGGCTCCCTGCCTTCTCTCAGCAGCTGCATTTAAGCTGCGTCTCCCACCCTTGGTCCCTGCCTGAGCCACGCTGCAGCCATGCCTGTGCCTGGCCATGTACCCTCTTGATCCTGACCCACAGATTTGACAGCCTAGGCTGACCTTGGGCCTGCCTCATCACGATATGGATGTGCCTCACAACTACTGGACTCTTGGCTGACTCCGGTTACCATCACTAGACTGAATCCTGATGTCCCAACTAGACTTCCTGGCTTGATCTCAGGCTTTGTCACTATGGGCTTGCCCAGTGATTTGGGCCAGCTGACCCTGGCTTCTGTCACTGGACCTGCTCTACTCACCTTGTTCGGGTATGGTGGGGTTGCACCTCTTGTCAGTGTGGCTGACCACCTCTGCCTGTCAAGTTGTCATGTCTGGCCCCCTGCTTGCTTTCCCTTGCAGAGCAGCACCTACCCTTGCCATTCTCTGACAGCATTGTAAAAAACACTCTTATGGATCATCAGAAGCAATATCTACTTGTGGAACATTACAAGAGTCAGCCAGAGTGGATGCTGGCTTTGCTGATGAAGAACTAGCATCTTTCAGAGATCCCCTTTTCTTCACATTATTTCAAAGATGTCAGATTACTTCCAACTACGAAGACCTTGTGCCTCCCAGTGATAAAGCCTACTCCCTCACATTAAGAAGCAAGCTAGATATATTTCAAGTGTTGCTATAAAACTTGCATCTTTTCAGGTGGAAATTGTTAGCACACTCACATTTTTTATGATGTGAAAATATGACTAAGTTCACATGAATGTTTAGTTATTGTGGACAGCAGTTTTCCACTGCCATCTGACCTAGCTTTTAGCATTAGCCCCAAACTTCACAAGACAAACAACTAATCTATATTCAGCAAATCTCATTTATGCATTTCTCATAACCCATCAGCCGCAAGTCTTAAACAGCAAACAGAAAGTTGGAGGCTTTGGAAGC
The DNA here is from genome assembly GCF_036370855.1 of Dromaius novaehollandiae. Lineage (NCBI taxonomy): Eukaryota > Metazoa > Chordata > Aves > Casuariiformes > Dromaiidae > Dromaius > Dromaius novaehollandiae. Next base: position 39,492,502 of record NC_088104.1, read on the forward strand.
TGAAAAGGATTTAGAACATCCTTACCTGACCACCAGCCACAATAGCTCCAAAGAGATGTAGCAAACAACATTTAAGGCTTTCCTTGAGATGTTCACTTTCTTGAAAGCATTCTGATTGAAATAAGGAAAAAGTAGTAGGATTCTTTATTTTGGTCATGGAAATTATACAAAGTGTTTTTCCTCCAAAGAAAATGCTGAAACAATTAAAAATAAGCTCCACTACTCCTTATCACCATACAAGTTTTAAACAAAATTTCAGCTACATAATCTCTGCTTTCTTTTACATAAGTTGAATCACAACCATAATCACAATAAATTGATGCAAACACATCAGTCCCAGTGTTATGAAAAAGTAACATGACAACACTATATTTATCAGGAATTCACAGGGCCAGACCTCCATCTTACATAAAACAGCACAGTCTCATGCAAGCTGACAGAACTACAGATACAGTAATCATTGATCTGATCCATAATGTAAAATTAGCCCATTTTGTCCATAAGAAATTATTAAGAAATATAAGGACATGCTAATATGCAAGCTGGAGAGTTAATGGATATGACAGAGGTTAGAGCAGCTACAGCACAGAAAGGCTCATGCCATACCCAGTGCATGTTGTCAGAAAAACAGTGCCTGAACTTGCTCCCAAACTAAACTTTCCAGGGAAGTCTGTGCAGGTCTGTAACCTTTCTAGCACAGGCTCTTCTAAGATAATTATCCTGCATCTCTTCTCATGCCATCTCTGATGTAAATTGCTTATAAACAGCCTCAGAAACTCTTCTTTGCAATAGATATCAACACGGATATTGTTGGTATTGTTGCTATAGCCATAACTCTAGACTCAAAGTAGCTGCAACTGAAACTACAAAGTATTATTTTACTGGAATTAGCAATTGAAAAAATTCCCAATAATGTTATAAGCTAGGACTGTTATTCACTTGGGTTTTTTTAAAGTGAGATTCTAAGCAAGCAATAGAAGTTTTAAATGCTAGCTTTTTATGTTCATTAAAATAATAATATAACCTTTATGTCAATTACCAAATTAATGCTAAGCAACAAATTGAATATATAAGCCTGCTTTAACAGAAAATTGCACAGCTATTTTTAAAACTTTGTTTTCAAAGGGAAAAAAGCCTAAATGATCACAGTGTTAGTGTGCTGGTCCAAACACTCCCTTGACTTATAGATCTGAACCTTTTGGGAAACTTCAGATTAATTCAGTAGTGCAGTACCTAGCAAACAGCGAAAAAAAAAGTCCTTAGGTGGGTGGAGAGAAAAAGACTCAAATTAGTGCTGCCATGGCAGGAAAGCCTGAAGCATAAGCTCAACAGTTTTTTGTTCTGTTTCTTCGGCCAGTTGGTCAGCCAGCAGATGATTGTCTGCCAGTCAATTCACACACCCATAGCTCAGTCACAGTGTATGATAGCTAAAGGATTTAGGAGGAACCAGAAGGTAATGCAGGGGTAGCAAGCGGGGAGGAGAGCCCCTGTGGATGGCACTCCTCAGTAGCAGCCATTGGAGTGGGTTTCCAGTGCTCTGGCACGAAGGCAATGGCATTTTACTGGTCTCAGCTGTCTGTTCTTCTTGGCTACTGCTCTATTTAATTACCCAGAGAAGGGCATCACAACAAGCAGATGGAAAATTAGGTTTACTGCAGTGGAGAATGCAAGACAAACCCAGAGACACCAAATTCATGACTGTCACCATGCTAGGAGTAAAATTTTCCTTTTTATTTCTAATTCTACATCATCTCTTCACATGCTATCTGACACTAAAGCCAAGCTGAGTTAGCAGCTAGCTGTAGACAGGGCTGATTTCCCTCTCACCCCACCGCTGCAGCTGATAAACAGCTGCCTCCGTTCCCTCAGCATCAGCTGACACAAGAGTGAAGCATGTCAGGGCACTCAGCAGGGCTGGGAGCGAACCAGCTGGACATCCCACCTTCCCCTCTGCCCTTTCTCCTTAAAAGTAGTGTTTTGTTGGCTCAGATCCCTGAAGAGCTAGCCACTACATCAGCATAACTGGCAGGGGGAGCCTGCACTCTCCATGCCCTCACCATAGGGTATTGTTTTTACATATACAAAGTTTCCCCGAGTGTGGTGATACTTTCAGACAATGTTATTTGCTTATATTTCCCTTCTTGAAATTCTGATTTTTTCTCCAGTTAGCTAGGCTAACTCAACTATGACTCACATGGAGATTATTAACGTTACCCTTGCAAAAGCAATAACAGGTGCTAATTCTATCAGTCACTCAACCATCAATTCCCCTGTACAAGAACTGAGGAAACAAACTCTTCTGTTCAGGGAAGGCTTATGGCAGTTCAAGAACTGGGTAACAGGACAACTCATTCCACCCCTCCATCCCATGCAAGGGAACATTTTTAATTCCCAGTTTGGCACAGCTCTTAAACATGCAGTTAAGTCCCAGCTACAGATCTTTAGCACCATTCTCAACATGGATCCATCCATTCTGGGAGCTGAGACTAACAGAGGGGAAAGCTACCACAGCCTAATCTCATTGGTAAATACCAGTGTTTAGGTTTTTTGATAAATTCAATAAATTCTATTCTATAAAATAATTTTGCTGCAAGTTCATTGGAGAAGACATATGAGGGAAACACATAGAAGGCAGAAATTAACTATGCCTGACCAACACTTAAACATCGCCAGCGTTTAGAAACAAAACCCTTAACAGGCACACCTCTAAATTTAAATTGTGCAGAGCAAATGGTAAAATGCCCTCTCCTAGGATACTTTGTTTAATGATCTAGTATTACTTGTATGAGAATGAGTATTCTTTCATCAGCATTAGCTGAAACTCTACTAAAGAGACTACATAGGCTTGCTAATATAGTTCTTTCAGAGCAGACAAAAATTAAAAGCTTGAACAGCAAAAGATTAGGTGCCTAGCTCCCAAAGCTGAATCCTAGGAGCCTACAACTGATTATGCTTTTCTTTAGCTGATCTGTCCTATAAGGACTGAAAAAGTTCTGGTTACATACAGAAATAAACCCTTAAGCATCCTAAGAGCAAATATGTGTTTTTAAACAAGGAGAGCTCTCTTAGCTATCAGACTAAGTGCATGAAGTCACAGTGAACTTAGACTTAGGTTCTGCCAGTTTTTTCTGGTGGATTCGGGCCTAGGAAGTCTCTGCCACAGAAACAAAAGGGAATCTTCACTGATTAATGGGAAGAACACTTACTCGTTAGTAAACGTATATTATTTCACATGTTGCTGAGAGTATTTTAACTTACTCATTGTTCTACATTAAGGATACTCCAATCTTCTGGAGGATACTCCAGTTCTTCTGCACAGTATGCAGAAGAGACTAAACCATTACACAAGTCTCTGCATATCAGCGCTTTAAAAGGCTGTTATCTAAGCTAGGTTTAAGTACAGAACATGGCCACACGAGTCCTTCTTTTCCACTCAGCCAGCCTGCAATGGTAAAAGCACATGAATTCCAAAGCGGCAGTCACAATACTTTAATGACTTAATCAGAGACAAAACAGAACAGTTTCCCAAACTGTGGTCCAAGGAGCATTTGCTGGTCACATGATACTGAGTTTCCTTGTTTCTAGCTGCTAAATCATATTTAGAGACAGAAATGGAGCATTTGCTGGTCACATGGTACTGAGTTTCCTTGTTTCTAGCTGCTATATCATATTTAGAGACAGAAATGCATGCACAGTTTTCAATACAGTTGCTACAGGGAGCTTATGTGTAATTGCAATATGCACCACAATAAAAAGTTAAAAGTGGCAATTCACAGAATCAGCTCTAGTAAATCACAGTAGGCACTGAATAAGCGTCTGGAAGAAAAAAAAGCCAGGCTTTTAGAGACCAAAATACCACAAATAAGGATGGCAAGATGGTGATACTCAAAGCCAAATTTTTAAGTACAAAGAGACAAAACCAAGCAAACAAAACAACCCACTTCATTCAGCCTCAAAAAGAAAGTAAGAGGCTTTTATATTTATCAGACATTCTTTGTGGAATGGAACTTCAAATCAGTAAGTTCATTACTGCAAAGATAACCATTTTCAAACATGCCAGTGATAATACTTACGGTAAAAGAAAGGGACAAACTCAACTGTGAGGGAAGCTGGCTTATACTTCTGTCTGCTCTTTTCAACTGTGCTAAGGATACGTCTGCAATTACATTAAAAAAAGATACCCCAAAGAAATTAGATACATCTTTGTTTATGACTTATTCATAAGAAAAGACACTGCCAACATCCAGAAATTATCTTTTGTCTACAGGATGAGGGAGGGAAAAAAAAATCACTTCATCCTGAGAAAATGAATCACAGCTAATCCTGTGTTTACTGTTCCACTCCTAGAAACGCCTTAACATTTTATAATATGGCTTAGCTTAAAGAAAAGCTAACAATCTGCTATTTAGTCCTTGCTTACTATAACTAAGCCATCAGCTGGCCTGCCAAATTTCTTAACCATGCAATTTGAAACAGGCACAAAACATTATTATAGGTACCTTGGATTGGGGGGGTGGGGAGGAGGGAGGGAGGCAGGAGGGAGGCAGGAACCAACAAAACCAACTGTAAGGCAGTGATTCCACATTTATAAACATCTTTTCAAAAGATGCAACATATTTATACTATCTTCAGAAACTTCTTTTGCCCTAATTCCACCCTCCTCCCCTGCCCCATTTTTGACTTCCTTCTTCCATCGCTTTAGAAGAATGAGTCAGTTTCTGAAAGGAGAAAATAATGGAAAGAGCTTCATGTTTGTCAGATACAGCCAAACTCCTCTTGGTACACCCTCTGACTTAATTTTGTTTTCAACTCTAGACTGAATTACCAAATACATTTATTTGAATTTACAGTAGACATTAAAATCACATTCAGACAATTCCAAAGAAAACAAGTTTTCACTGGTGTGATTATATTGATCTGTTCTCCATTTCTGTACCTTCCCTGAGTGCAGGCTCAGGGATTTTGAGTACATATACACTACCTAAGATACAGTGAAATGGGCTAGCATTACCCACACTAAATCTGGAAGTAGCTTAGCAGTATGTAGGAAGACCATGAATGAGGAGTGGTGTGAACTTGTGCTCTCTTCTAGAAAGGGCGTAATTCTCATGTTGTACAAAAATAGAAGTTGTGGTCCTTACATGCCACTTACTACTTCATGCATAACAATTCAAGCTGTTAAGGGAACAAGAAGCAGTGTTGTTAATGACAGTCTCACAAAAATTGCAGCCCATGCAGTGCCATGACACGCTACAGGTCTCCAGCTACGGAGGGACCCGGCAGCCAAGGCACACCACTGCAGCTCATACGGCCTCCACTCTCTATTTGAAGAGTCCTGAAGAGTGACTTGCTGCACAAGTACAGCACACCTCTACAGGATCTAAGTCATAAGGACGGACCTGGGGTTTTACAAGACTACGTAACGTGAGATGCAGTCTCTCTGTGCGCACAGGTATTTGCACACACACATCCAATATTTGGCGTACACTAAAATGGTGCTAATAAAAACAGAGGAATCAAAGGGAGAGCAGCTCTGAATGACAGCAGCAAGGAGCAAATAGCAACTTGAGGGCTTGCACACACACACAGCAAACATGTTAACTATACTCTGCGAGACCACCTACCTTTAAATTAGCGTAATGAATTTGAGGCTAATAAGGGAGAACCATACATGAAAAAGATTGCATAGTAAATTATAAGAGGTCTTTGGAGAGCCAGTTATAGCAGATAGAGTGAATCACTAGTAGCTTCACAGAGCAGGGCCAGTTCAGCTTCTCTAGAAAGCCAATTTCCTGGCTCTTTAATCTTCCCACCTTCCAAAAAACCCCCAGAACTTAGCTTTCCACTGAATGGAACAGGATATACTGGTACCCTGATAAATTTGGTGGCAATGGAGTTCAGTTTCAAGTGTGCCTGCTTCATGATGTTAATTTTGGTAGAAATCAAATTTCATTAGCACTAAAGACTGCATATTTGGCGGGGGGGAACAGTATCAAGTCAAGTTCTCAAGGCTACCAATTTTAACACCTGAAAAAATTGCAAGAGCAGAAGAACACTCATGTAACTACCTTTCATTGTAGTTTGACATGGGGCAATAATCATTCTGTCAGAAACTTTACATATTATTTGTTACATATATTTTGTTACCACAGAAACAGAATTTATGATCCTGTACTCATGGACACATACCCTGCAATTCGCTGCCTCCAGTTCCGATATGGATCGTAGAGACTTTCACAAAAAGCCAATGCATGTCTTACAAATTCTTCTATTGGGGTCTGATCTGCCACTTCTTTCTCTTTTGTTTTGCTTTTTAACTGAAGAGGAAAAAAAAAGTTAGGGTCAGAAGATTTTGAAAAGATGAAAGCTAATCTTGATGATCTCAACAACAGTTTTGAGCCCTGAAATACTCCCCTACACCTCCCGCTGCACTTTTTTTTAAAAAGAGGATCATATAAGCAGGGATAGGCAGTAGCAGACAGGGAAAATAACAGATGAGAATTGTTAACTTCACATACCTGTTGAATGTATAATGTGGTCATGGTGATAACATGGTTAATGTATGAACACATCCCGATCTCTTCCACATTGGCCAAATTTCTACAAAGGCAACAAAAACCACAGAAATGTACACAGCCTACTATTTGTGGCTAGTTCAAATAATGTTTGTTTTAGCATTCAGTTTAAAATGATACAAGAGTGTATCAGCAGTTCAAAATACTCCCCAAAAGACTGCATGTATTCAAGTGTTTATTTCTGTCACAGTAAAATACTACAAGTTTTCATCTAACAGGAAGACAAGTACAGCCAAAGCCCCAGTCTCTCTGCTGTAGGCCAATTTTAACTGGAATTTGGGGTTTCAGAGAGCCTGGGAATCTGTTTAACCTCTGAACAGAGAGCTCAGCAATGGCATCTGATAACAAAGGCAGCGACTTTCATTTCTCCCACTTCCCTAGAGCATCACAAGGAGACTGATATCATAGCTCCATACAGCTTCTAAAACGTTAGCAAGTATGTTACTTATAAGCAGTTTAGTATTTTAAATTCTCCCAAGAAACAGAAGACTCTAAAACTATTTTAGAACCTTAAATCAACAGTAACAAAGAAATAGCATGCACATATAATTCTCAGTCTTGAGGACAAGCCACAAGAATCAGATACTTAATGATGAAGTAAGGAGAATTTTTTTAACAATTAAATAAGGCTGACAGCAGTTGGTAATTCAGCAACAGAGCTACCACCAACTAGACAGTTTATATTTAATATCTAGGATAATTAAACATGGCCCTATAGCCTTTTGTGCTGTTTCAGGGATAAGGAGAACCAAAGGGTTCAGAAAAAGTTTCTTCAAATACTCCTTAGGAAAAGAGATTCCGTATTACACTTTATCCCCTTCCTCCGTTAATGTAGTTTGCAATAAAAGAGTGAAGAAATTGGGTGGAATAGACCTCCAAAACAGTTTATTTACCTCTTTAAACAGAATCACAGAATAAAGCATAAGTTTCAGAAGGAAGTCAGTTGCATTAATACTATCATAAGTCAGTTTCCAAATGATTTCCTAAGCTGTTTATAGAATTATAAGCATGCTAAGAATGTGAAACAGTTCTTCCTGGTCATTTCTCTTGAGAGTTATTTCATCTCCACCTCTTACTGGAGTCTGCCTTTTTCTTTGAAAAGTATTTGTTATACCTGGTACACCATGTCTTGAATTCTCATGAATGCATCTTAAGGACCCTCTAGTTCATCTCTCATAGCAAACATTATTGCCAAGATGACTGCATTTCTCCCCCTTATCTCTTTCTTCCCGTTTATTCTGAGGACTGCAACAGGTAGCATTTCTTTGTTTCTACTGGAACATGTCAAATCACACTGTACATGTCATAAGAACCTACATTGATGGATTGCATCAAGGTTTCTTAAACAAAACAGCCTTGTTGAGGTAGCAGCCAGAACAAATACCTGCAAAGGATGATGAAAAATTTCACAAGTAAAAGTGACAGAGCTTGCTGCTGCTCTTCTAGTCCATCTGACATCTTCTGGACACACTGCAGCAGCTGGAGCCTCAAGACCTGAAGAATGTTATCAGGAAGCAGCGATATTCCTGGAGGAATGTCATCCACCCTAAACAGAAAACCATATACACAAGATGTTCATAATGTTGCAAATGCTGTATTATCAAAATATTTCAGTGTGCTTGGGTAGTGTCCCAATAACCTGTGTAAGAAAGGTTACTGAATTGTGGGAACTGATGGCTCAAACACTTTCTAACAAGGTACAAGGAAATGTCTGGTGGTAAGATGCCTGCTCCATCTTCTTTTTGCCAATGAAATGCATTGAAAAAAACCTTTAAAAACACATTAAATGGATTCCTAAACACCTTCATGAAGTAATTGCCACAGAGAAATTGCATGCTCTTGAGCAGGCGAACAGATGGCCTGGAAAATCCCTAAGTAAGAAAAGGGATGCCCCCAAAGGAATGAAGTGTATGGAAACTGAATACAAGAGCAACAATTTCAATTTCCTACTGAAGATTAAAAGTATCCAAATAAAAAAAAAATGCCAATTATTAAATATTAATTATTGAAATCCAGTTGGCAAACATCCACAATGAACTTCATGTCTTTCTTACAGGAGCTACAAGAAGGCGGTAGTTCACAGTAAGTTTAAATCAGGCATGATCTGAAAAAAATCGGGGTCTGAATGTGGGGCAGGGGACTCCCAGCAACCCATCCGACTCTTAGCACATTAGTTTTGCATGAAGAGCTGACCTATCCTTATTAGTTTCTGGATATCATTAACCCAGCAAACAGTTTTGTTCTGCTATCTAATTATGTTTAGAAGACAAAAATACCATTGGGATTAAATACAACAACTCTAGCATGTCCAGACTTCACCTTGGAGAACATTAGGTACTCTTGCATGTTGTCTGCTAAACAAAGATTTGTAGAAAAATACCAGAGAACCAGGAAAAAAAAATCACCAATAAAAACAGTAGCTAAGCCAGTGCTCTGAGAACAGCCATACAGAAACCCATTTCAGCAACACTCTAGAAATACCTAGGTGCGTTACAATAGTTTTCAGGATGGAGACCACTATAGAAACTCCTTTTGGCAAGAGTTCATGGGCAGCTTTCTGTCAACAAGCTGTATGCCCACTGTTTCACATGGTAAAATAAGTCTGCCTTTGGCATCAGCTGCTTACCCTCACACATTCCCTGTCAACTCTACACAGGAAAAGCCTCAGGACACAGTTTACAACAGGCTAAAATATAGCCAAAGGCAGGGAGAAAAATTATAACAAACCAAAAAACACAGACAACTCCCAAGTTCTCTAACGTAACACTTGCATACATAAATCTGTGTAAAAATGAGCATCAAAAAGCTTGGAGAAATGCAACTACTGAGAATTAACACTGTGACATCAGCTATTTGAGGGAAAGAGGGAACAACATATCATTTAGCTTTCTAACACTGAAAAGGGAAATTTGAGATACAGTTTAGTAAAACTAGGCAGGCACAAATGACAGCAAGCTCCCATGTCCCAGAAAACACGTGTCAGCCACGCGTATACCAAGGACTTAATACTGTTCATTCTCTTGCTTCTTCACAAAACTAGGTAATATACTATTCAGATCTTGCTGAAGCATGATTTCCTGAATGTTGACCAAAATTTTGTAGGACCTAGGAGTCTGAACTGAGAGAGAAATTAACCACAAAACTGAGAGCAACTACTATTTTCAACCACAACTGCCAAGAAAGAAAGTGGCATTTCTGCGATAACAGCTCCATCCCTCAAGATGCCAGCAGACCCACACGCTCAGGGGCTATAAGCACTGCTCACAATAATCTGAGAATTCACCATCGCTGTATGAGGAAGGCTGTCATTTTTTTAAACAGCTGAAATCACATATCCAGAAGTAACTTTCCTAAAATGGCCAATGAGTCCTTTCAGTAACACTGTGAAATGCTGTGTACGAAAGCAAACAGCACGCCCTTCATGCCTCACGGCCCAAAGAATGTGGGCTCTGCAGTAGCTACAAGTCTGTACTGTTGTACCAGCTCTTAGAAATCCCTGCATTGTGCAAGAATGACACAAGAAACACCAATCTTCTGGGATTGCTAAAGCTGAATATACTATAAAGATTAAATAATCAAACTTCTTTTCACCCAACAGAGCAATTTCTTACTTCATCACCACAAAAATCAACAAGTTAGATTTGTGGATGCATACTACCAGCTATTGCCTGACAAGACTAGCTATGTAAAGTAACTATTCCAAAAGGGGAGAAAAAGAAAAAAACACACCACACAATCATGTGTTAGCCAAGGTTCTTATCTGATTGTTGGTACCCTACTTCTAAAGTCTGAGAGAGTCCTTGACGCATTTAGGTTCTTTTATTTATGTCCCCGCGTTGCTTTAAAGTGGGTATGCAGTTTCATTCTGCCGTCCCAGGTTTTTGAAAGGAAGTTACATTACTCTCTAAATTGTATTCATCCTATTACAGCTTAAACCCACGCACTAGGACTCATTCCCTCCCCTCCAAAGCGCTAACCACTTAGAAACAAAGGCTGTAGAAAACCAGACTTCACTTTTCAGCATCGAGTTTCCAGTAAACGTGTAATCAGCATGATTATCATGATTCCTTCATCATTTTTATGTGGGTTTGAAGTCCATATATAAACAAAGTATGGTGTCTATGGTACTTTGGATGAGCTTCACTTAGCTTCACTCCTTTGCTTGACTGCATGCAAACTGAAACCAGAAAAGAACATGATGACACTCTGGAGTCCTCTGTTGTTTCCAGAAGTATTAGACTAAGTGATAATTTCTCCCCTTCAATGAAGAGGGGGGAAAAAAAAAAAAAAACCTCCCACCAGCTGGTGAAGGTTTTATCCTTCCCACTGTAAATACCAAAAGTATGTAATAAATGGCTTAGAAAAAGAACAGAGGAGTGCATTAATCCTTTGTGCTCAATGCACACAGCTGTCAGCATAGCTATTATATTGTAGAGTATCCTCACCTTCTGCAGTAAAATCGCTGTAAACACCATTAGTGAACCACTTAATTTAAAGCTACCTAAAATAATATACAAACGTAAAAAAAAGGCGTGGGGGCGCTAGAGAAGATGCAAAAGATGGAGGTACAGCTGAAGACCTGCTCTACTTCTACATTCAAATCATACCACTGCAAATACTCATCCTCCAAATTTAGCTATTTCCAAATTCTGTGTTATGTAGCATCTGCCAAATTTTGAAAGTAGATTTCAGGAAATTATGTTTTAAGTTATAGAAACAATATCCTTATTAATTAGATTAACAAATGACACTACCAATAAAGAGTCCTTCCTTCAGGAAAAAACCCTAATAATTTCATTAAGTTTAAATGCGTGGGTTTTTTTGTTTTTTGAATGTAAGAGACCAAACTCCATGGAAGAATAGGAAGATGATGACAAATTCCTGTCTTCTGAAAGGTTAGTTTTTTCCAGACATCTGTACAAGCTTCCTTCTCCCAGCAGTTTCTCACCACTTACTGGCTTTTGCCCTTCAATGCAAGAGGTCTTTCAGGTGTGCAGTAGAGCTGTAAAGCACACCAAGATCTGTATAAGGAAAAAAATTATGCACTAGTCCCCTCAGTTCCTCATTTGAGCTAGCATCATCTATCACTTCCAAGATCAAGTGACAGAAATAGCTTTTTAATAAGAGAAAGGAACTCCAGTAAAAACATTAAAGGTTAGGTATGAAGCCACAACGTGGTGGGGGTTAAAAGGAAAATACTGCACACGTAAGCACAGTGTGTGCTTAGATACAGGCTCTTGTCAGTCCCCCTTCTACTAACTGACGCTCTTGACTAATTTCAGGCAAGTGTGACAGAGCGAGGCAGCAGCACAAAATATCTTTTAGGACTGTGAATAGAGGTTGTGTGGCAGCACAGAGCCATCCAAGAGTACTTCAACAAGACAAAGGTCACCATGTAAACCCATTTCTCCCTAGACACTCCAAGACCACAGGAAACCAGGCTTTCGTGGTGCCACACAGACCTGCTTGTTCTCTGCAAGCTCAGTAAGCTCAGCTCCACATTGTAAATGCCTGCAATAAGAACTAACACAAAAACCCAAAAAGGTACCATTTTTCACATGCCTCATTATATCCCAAATGCAAATAAACACAGAAACAGCAGTTCTTTGATATCTGCTCTCAAGTAATGTGATATTTAAATCCAGCCGATGAAGCACAGAAATTATCTGTCTTTATCCTTATGTTGTTTTGGTAATTTTTCTCTACATCTGTTAGAAAAATGAGTCTAAATCCACATGGGTCTATTCGTCCAGACTAAACCACTAATCCTGTCATTAACCTCAGAAAAATACAGGATTTTTACGCTCACAAAACCATCATTTAGCACGATGAAGATACTGCTATTGTTCTGCCCAGCTAAGCTTCATTTTAATTTTTTAAAATCATTTGCAATGTTGCTGTTAAACAAAACAAAAACCAAAAAACACCTTAAACAAAAGCACCAAGATACTCTCCTCTTCCACTGTTCCCATTTTGATATTAAACCGTATGTTAAGGGATAACTTTTTTCCTGAACTAGCCACAGTATGATGCATTATGGCATCTCACTGCAAAGACGACAGATCTTTAGGAGAGGGGAGCACAGAATTAACTTGTAGCTTTTGCATATTAGCAATTTCACTATATTTTGCATTAATACAGGCATTAAAAAGAATTTATTACAAATAGCAAAGAGGTTCCGTTTTTAATCCACTGAGATCCAGTTTCAGCATTCTTCGTTTCCTTGTAACAGTAGAGGCTATCACTTGCACCTCAAGCAGGATCTGATCCAAAGCCCATTAGAGAATTTCCATTGATTTCAACAGGGTTTGGACTGGAGCCATGGTGTAGGGAGAGCCATTCCCTGTATTCACTCACCAGTAGTGATAGCAGCTATAATACTGATGCCAGTTCTCATGATTTCTGAGTTCTATAACATTTGTTTTTTCTTAAAAGCTTTAGTTCATGCAAGCATCTCAGCTATCATCTAAAAGCCAGAAGAAACATCCAGTGTTTAGGTTTCTATTTCTCACAATTGCAAAGCTAGTCTTGAAAACATGATCCTTAAAACACAGAAAGCAAGTTCAAAATACTAAGTATGGGACTTTGAAAACGGATTTTCACATCTATCTCATGATTATTTCAGCACTTAAAATTAGCAACACTGCTAAAGTTAGTAATATTCTTGCCCCTTGACTGAAGTCTTCACAGATGCAAAGAAAGAGTTCACTTAAACCTATCATTTGTGCATATTTTAACTTTACAAGAGGTATTCAGTCAAACCATCCAAATCAGTTATACAGCAGTCATCTTATCCGTAATCTTAAAGCAATTTCTGAATTACAAAACTCTGTCTACATCTTTCCTCTATCCATTCACTTCTGTTATAGAGACAAGTGCTAATACTCACTAATACTATTTTATATACTTATTTCAACAACACATAAGGGATGATTATATTCCTATCAGCAAGAACAGGTGAATACTGATACCATATCCTGATATAACGCAAATACCAGTATTTGCCTAGTTTCATCATTCCCAGCCCAACCTGACCTTCAAAAGAACAGGAAGTACCACTCAACAATAAAAAGCTATCTTTTGTTTAAAAGCAGTATTGAGGTCGAACAAGACCAGGATCTCAGCCAGGTCCGTTTGAGGTATCGAACAAAGATGAACAGGTCTGTAATTCTACATACCTAGTTGGCAGCTTCTCAAAGTCCACATCCAGAAACTGTTCATAACTAGAAACAAAACTGTCCAACCAGAGCTTCAGGTAATCTGGATCTTTCTGTAAAAATAAACAAACATAAAACACATTATGAAATACAGTACCTGAGATCATCAGCCAACAACTCCGTAGTATTAAGTTGAAAAGAAATCTTTTAAGTGCTTCAACCGGGGGAAAAGAGTAGACAGACTAATTTTTAGGACTAAAATGTAAAAAGCTATGTCCTTTGAAATTCTCAGCCATGTTGTGCTGATGTGACATTTCGGCATTGAGTAGATGATACTCATTAGTTCATGTGTCTCTACTTACTGGTACCAATGCCAGAAGTGATTTATAAACAATCTTTAGTTACTCTCCAGAGTTTATCAGTTTTCTAACACACAGTAGCTTAAACGAGTTACTAGTATATTGTATTCTTGATAGTATGCATGTTAGTATACGACATTCCTTATGGCTTATAAAATTAAATAAAAACCCCAATGACAATCCTAATCACAAAATAATTTGCTTTTCTGCTTCATTCATTGATTCATGATAGCTAGAGATAACATATTCCAGAAAGAAGGCAGCTAGCAGCAGATTAGAGCCAGATGAAGTATTCCAAGAGGCTACACAAAGCCCAGGTTGTGCCCTGGATATCTATAAAGCAAAGAAATTTTAAATTTAGGCTTCCTAGTTGTTCTTAAGAGAGCAAAAAAATTTTGCTCATGATCTGCAGTTTGTCAGGGGTGGGTGCTGTGCCAGCAGGGAGAAGGGACACTAGACACTCTAGGATCATGAAACAGGCAAGTCTTGCAAAAACAACAGGTAAATTGTTTGCCAGAAGTGTTTGGCTGATTAGATGCATGTGACTTACAGTTAAGATAACATTAGGAAAAACACTTCTAGCTTCTACTGATCTATCTGCTGTAATAACAAGGCTTCTCTCATGCCACACTGTTATAACTGTATCACATTCAGAGTCACCCCCTTGCAAACCCAAGACATGGAAGTCATTTCTGGGTTTAGTAGCCCAAAAGTATGTCCAAACTTTTCATTTGCAAATGTATTTCTCTTTACCGTTTACCCCAGACCACTCTGAGAAAAACAGCAAGATATCCTTAGGAGGCCACATGGCATTACAAACCCACATGGGAAAACAGTCTGCTCCTGGGGAGCTGGGGAAAGATGCAGGGGAGCTTTTAACTTGTGTCTCTCTCCTTGCAGAGAGAGAATTCCACTCTGTGCACTTTGCAACTGAATCACTACAGACAGAGCAGCATGCAAGTACCGAACCTGCGATGATCAAGGAAAACAAATTCAGTTTCAGTGAAAGCATGTAAAACTCTGCTTCACTGCAGTATCTTAGTAGCATGGTGGTGTCATTCACTGTCTTTTGATGGGTGATGAAATGTCGTTATTAATGCAACCTAAAGCAGCAGCTGCTGATGTTTTGATGCGTAATGAAACTGAACAACATAACCCCTAATACTTTCCTCTGTTACTCTTGCTATTCCCCATCTGAAGGCTCAAAGCAAGTGCCCTACAGATAGGAGGAAGGAGGACACTTACAGAAACACATGAAAAATCTGTCAGAATATGTATGATTTGATGTCACTTCACTTTAAGGTCAAGCTGCTTAATTTTCAAAAGCAAACTGCCAGATCAAAGCTAACATCTTCCTCCACAAGGACCATGTAAAGAAACCCAGTCACACCCATTAATATGCATCCATGCACTCACACATTCTATACATAGTTTATAAAATAACTTTAAAATATTTAAAGTATTATAAATTTAAGTCATTTAAAATCTTTTGCAGAATTTATAAAATTCTTCAAGTTTTGAACCTTCTGTTCAGCCTTTTCCTTTCCCATATGGCCTTCCTTTTTTCTTCCCTTGTTCTATGTTGCTATAGATGCTTGTAAATAAGATATTATTTCCTCGCAGTGTTAAGACCAAGAAGCAATCTGTGAATAACTCACACACTATTCTGAGGAAACACTGGTGATAAAGAACAAATCAAACAAGAATGACATGCATAGTCTTCTCGGTTCAAGGTAGCTAAATAAAAATGAGCCTCCAAGACAAGAAAACCCTACAAACAAAAAAAGAAGCCATGGAAATCCATAATCTGAAGAACTCCAAAACCATTCTCCAATCATCTTTTCATTACAAGTACAGGAAGTGTAAAATATGGGAATCTCTTTCTCATTCAAGACCTTACCCTCCCTTCCAAAGCAGGACCTCTAACTAAAACAAGAAGGATCAGAGACACATTGATGAAATAAGCTCCACTATCACTATTATAAATGAAATATCTTCAGATAAGGTGACAACAGGTACCAAATAAAACTGCAGCTCAACACAGATTTTATTTGCTTCCTTCTCCTTTACTGTACTTTTGTCATCTTGTCCATTTTCCCCATTTCCCATTCTTCTTCTTCCACTTCACTCCTAATTTCTCCCTGCTTCATAACCTAATCTTCCTCTCCCTGCCTCTGCTTTTATTCCTCTTTCAAAGTTTTTCTTTTTGAAGTCATCACCTCCTTTCTTCTTCTCTTCCAAAATTTGTCAAAGTAGTATTATATCCTAGAAGTGTAATGTTGCCTTGTCCTTGTGTTTGATACATACTAAACTATCAAACAGTTACCTTAAATACACACATATTAACTGTACTCAAGACAGAATTGCAACATACAGAATGAAGGAAGCCATTGAGATAAAGAATAAACTCAAGGCTTCCAACCTTAAGTTACAGAGGGCGACTGATTATCTCAGCCATGTGGGTCTAGAATACACATTTCTCAGGTTCAGAGATCAAACACCTGGAAAACCAAACCAAAGGATGGGCAAGAACCGAGACTTGCCAACGTCCAAAAAAAGTGGCCTAGAAGTAGCAGAAGATACCCCATTCAGATGCTGTTGGCTTTATGTCAAAAACTATTTACAGACTTACTGTTCAGCCTGCAGAATTATTAGATTTCAAAAATATCTAGATATTAAAAGCTTTAACTTTTTTATAATTCATAGCAAGTTATTTTAGCCACATGCAAACCATTTCACAGGACATGATTTCAACAAATACAACATAGCTCAGGCTGCAAAGGACAGAGCAATAGCTTCTGCAGTAAAGTTACTAATAGAAAGTCATATGCATACGTCTAAGCCTTTGCTTAGTTAACAGGTATGATAATGCTCATGCAAGCACAAGAACCGAATCTATTTGACTTTTTCTGTTGAAAGAACAGCTTTTACTTGAAACATGCAAGTTCTCTCTGAAATATAATGTGAATTACTAAAATGACTATTAGTATTTTAAAATAAAAAAATGGTGTTTTGACACAGCTGAGGCTCATCTCCAGTTATTGACAGTAACCTTCTGTAAGAAAACTTTCTTGACCATGTTCCATTAGGAAACCATGCAAATATCATTATCTGACTTAAAATTGCTTTGGCAAAAGGTTATGGATGAGAGAAGGGGAAGGGGAGTAGAGAAGACAGAAAATTAGGTTAAATGCCTGCTTGCTCCTTTTTAATGATAGTTATAGTCTAAATCTGCTTCAAGCTTAAGGTTAAATTAAACCTCCTCTTTATCCTTTACCTCTAATGCCTTTGCAAGGCTAACAGTGCGGACTAGCAGTAAGAGACCATTGCCAGACAAAATACGCAAGAAACAAAGTATTATCTAAATGAAAGATGTTATAAGAGGCCAAAAGCTTTTGCTTACTTGTAGTGCACATACCAGTCTATTCATTTAGCCACTAAAACTCCTCTAAGTGAGGGAAACACAGCAGGTAGTCCTTGCTTTCTAAACACACAAACACAATTCTGGGAAAAAACAAGAACTACAGTATCGTTTGATCATTACCTTTAGTGCACTGTTTAATCCAACTGTCTTCCACCTTAACCCCCTGCCAGTCCACTGATTATACATTACCCAAAGTTATTAAAATAATCACCTTTGATATCAAAATACCAGGTAACACTACTGAGATATGCCAGCAGAAAACAGTTTACGTAATAGTTGACTCATTCTGAATCAAATCTAGAGATTTCCATCCATGCAATAGCATTAACGCAACACCTCTTCAAAAAAAAAAAAAAAAAAAAAAAAAATCAAGGCAGAACAGCAATCACTTAGCAACTGAATCTATATAAGAAATGCTAAAATAAATCTCTTAAGAACCATCAAAGGAAGCCATCTTTTCAGAAATTAACATAAATGAAAACCTATAAACTAGGAGTACATCATTCCAGGAAAAAGTGACCCAATATTAAACATAGTTTTGCAGAAATGCAGACATAGAAGCTAGTCCAAGGATGTTGAAATGGAAGTTAAAAAACAGCTTTCGAACTTTGAATCTGGCCCAGGTTTCCCCTCTTCTGTATTAGCAGTAAAACTATAATCAGCCTAGATACCATAACATGCACCAGTCACCTGTTGAAAGCTGCAAGATACTTAAACTTTACTGAAGAAGTTTTAAGAAAGCCAATTTACAGTGGTAAGTGTCAGCCATGGCATAATAGGCACAAAAATGTGCATTCCTAAAACACAGCTGAATACACACCTTTCTGAGAACCAGCATACTTGCTTCGAAGGCATCCTAATATTTTCCCAAAATGAAAGTGTGATGATGACTTCAGAGAAAAAAAATCATGTCTTTCTGCATTGATTTAATATTTTAATTTCATAACAAAAGCAGACACTAAGGAGTATGAACTGCTTCCCCTGCACTTTGTAAACTGCCAGTATCCTATCTGCACCTTCTTTCTCTTGAACTGAACTTTGAGGTCAGCTGCCACCCTTTAAACTGAAGTTTAAATACCACAGGATTTAGAATTGATTTCTGTTCTTTCCCCACCCCCTCCTTCCCCATCCCCTCTCTTTGCTCATGAAAGAGGTTGTAAGCCAAATAGGAATGTTTGTCTGTTTTTCTTGGGAAATGAATTTCCCAAGCCAATCCACAGTGCAACCTGACAAACACCTGTGTTGCCACATGGCAGGAGGATGCATGCCATGGTATGGGAATACCTCAGATCCATGTTGCCCCTGAGGGCAACAAATCACCGAACTGCAACCCCAGCTCCAACCAATTCACTATAATTTGTTAGCTAATCCTTTCCTTCTGCATCCCTGCTAAGGAAGCGGTAAAATGTATTTAGCTAGACCATAATGAAGTGTCTTAAGTACTCATAAGCAGTATTACCAGTAAAAGCAGTGAAACCCCTGGAATGTATTCTCTTACTTGCCTCTTCTATAATTACCATTTTGTCAGGTCACTCTGCAGACAGAGCTGGAGGCTGTGTGTTGGACAACAGCACCAAACTGTTTTTAGCAGTGCTGTGTTGAAAATGTACCATGCTACTAAAGCACACTTACACTGCAATATCAGTTTTGAGAAGACACCACAAGGACAAACTGTGATGAACTCATCTTAGTTTGGTATTCTTTCCGAGCCCACACACACTCCACAGTCATGCCCTGTAAGATCAGCAAGAAGAGCAGGTCGCAATTTGATTTATATAATATCAGCAAAAGCAGAAAAAAGGCTGCATGTGGGAACAAAACATCTTCCACCAGTTACAGCTTTTCAATCACTAGAAAAAGATATAAATACACAATCCTGAGCATTTCATTTATCTACCTGAAACTTGTCTAGCTTTTTGCAAGAAAATTTAGATATCTTATTTGAATAACAACCCATCTATAGAAACTGCATTTCTTGAGACTTCTGGAAGACAGTTACTCCAAGGCTCAAAATTCTCAAAAACTAAAACCCAAGTTCAGTAAGTTATCCATTTCTCTTCAGAGGGATATGCTGAAGCAACTCAAGTTCTAGCAAGACAGTCTTAAGGATGTGTCATTGTAAGGATGTGTGTGAAGTTAAAAGAAAAAAGTGCAAATCCCTTTAGTTGATAATTACGAAGCAAGCCACAAATATGTAGGGACTAAGCTGAGGCTTCTGAGCTCAGTGATTATAATAAAGGCCTGTGAAACTGCTAATAGCAGGAGCCATTCACCTACAGTAAGGAAAGTATTTTAAGCCTATTAAACCAAGTGTAGCTCACAGCACCTGAAAGTGAAAACACTTCCTTGTTCCTTCTCTCCCTTAAATACTTCTGTTTTTCTTTACAAGAAAACCTTTAGGCCTCCTTTCTTATAAGCTTCTCTCAGCTCTTTACACTTTAAAAAAAAAGGCTGCCAGACCGGTAATGGGTACCTACAAAACAAAATCCCCCCAAAGTGTCTTTTTCCTTTACCTATGTGGTTAGTGCAACAGTAGAAAAAAAAAAAGTTGCTAAAGAAAAACAGATGACCTTCACACTGGTCTACATTATGTAAAGCAATACTGTGGTTAAATACTGCCAAGAAAGTTTCCCATAAAAAGTCTAACATATTAACAATTGTAAAATACATAAGCCTTCGCTGCAACTGTAAAACAAGCTCCCAATAGTGAAACCTTGCCAACACTAAAACAAAGCCTGTAGTAGACAGAAGGACAAGTCTATGCCCTTCTGACAGATACAGCATTCTCTAAAGTTACAAAATGAAAAGAAATTGCAACTAAAACGTACCCTAACTTGGACAGGCTCTTATCTTTGATATATTAAGTTGTCTACAAATTACAGTAACTTTCTATACTCTTTATGAAGACTGATGAAATGAATGAAAAGAGATTCTAGATGAGATATTTTTCTTTAGTTACTAGTTAGTTTGTCTAGGGAAGAAGGTCAACAGGACAAAAAGTTTTTTTTTTTTTAAGTCAGTAATAATATTTAAAAAAATTATGAGTCTTGTAGTTTTGAACTCTTATAGCTTAATCCAAGTTAAATTAAAACATTTTGGACAAACCTGGTTTTTAAGCCCTCCCCTTTAGTTCTTTAGACTTGTGCTTGTGAAACATAGGCACATTTACCTACGATTTCAGATTGACACTATTTGCATATTTATATATTTGTTGCTTTTAGATTTAACAGTAGCTTCCACTTCTGCAGAAGTTTCATGAAATTTTCAAGTTCAAATAAATTGTTTTCCTAAGGCTTCAATCAAACAGGACTAGAAGGGCAAAGCTCAGTACAATTTTTATAGCCTCATTCAGGAAGTATTAGTTGCTAAAAACAAAAGCTGGATCCACCCGAGGCTATTTTCAGTATTACATTCCATGCTTTAAAGGCAAAAATTCTCTGCAGGGCAGTTCAGAGTGCCTGCCTGACTTGTCTGACAAGACAGTTGTTTGAAGCTGTTAAATTTAACATGCAGTCATAAAACAGCCAGCCCCATTTGACTACTACATGTAGCAGTCAGTCAATCTTCAAAGTAGATTTCAGCTTACCAGCACTTCCATAATATCTCACTGGTTCTGGTATTATAGCAACTAATCCCTCACCCCTAAGCATTTTATTTAAACTAAGAACAATCCCTTGGTGTTAAGACTGAATTAGACCTCGAAAGAATAATGTTTAGAAATAAAATATGAAACACTGCCTTTAGATCACCAATTAGTCTAATAGTCCTAAAACTAATCGAACCAGTCTGCATAACACAGACTCTCAGGACATTTTTAAACACTGTTTGAAATACACTAATCGTTAGGGGATTAGAAGGTTTGTTTTAAGGATTTTTTTTCCTTTTTCATATTTTACAAGACATGAAACTGAACAATTTCACTACAAGATCTCCTCACAGCCTTTATTTTGCTACATGTCAAAGTGCTTATGCTTTTTGTGAACCTTTCCAAACTGTAAAATGAAAACTTGAAAAGCTTTGCTATAGCAGCAACACTACAGTTGGAATTAATAAAAGACTTTACAATAAGCAATTCTAAACTGGCTGAATTGCCTTGCTGAATTCAATCAATCAATCCTAATTATCAAAAGAACCACCTTTGGGTACAACTCATCATCTTAATCATATTAATATTTGAATCAGCTATTTTAAAAAGGTTCTTGGCAAGTAATTACAGACCTTTTCCAAAATTCACACAGGTATTCTGTTCAATTTCTGGAATTAAGGAAGGGGGTTTTTTTGTTTTTTTAAACAGGAATTGCAGTGAAACAACTCAAACAACTGTTTTGCAACAGACAGAAACTTCCATTTTGCATAGGAATTTATATAAAAATATAGACAATCACTATAAAATTTAGTTCAAACACTGTGAATCAATGTTAGTATATTTCTTCTTTTCTATACATGAAAAAATACTCTTCCACTAACGCCTCAGATTAAAAAAAGAATCAATTATGGAGAGCCGTTATTCAATTTCCTTTCCACTTCAGAGCTCCAAGAAAACCAAAATGAAGCCAATTTCTTACTAAAATGGAAGTAAAGCTGTATTTGTTCCTCTTGCCTTTTTTTAATAGCAATAACATTACAGTCTGTTACCTGAACTGAATCAACATCATATCTGACCGACACCATCCCCGAGACAACCTAGTTAATCAGAACTCAGATTTCTATGGGTGTTCACACTTGATAGAAGGTACCACTAGACAAGTTTCACATACAAGCTGACATGAAGTATTCCAGTTTTCCAGAGTCCACTGCACCTTTACCATAAATTTGCCATACCGTGACATATTAGATTCTATTAACTTTCACTTTGCCCAAAGTTAACAAAAGAAACCAACAGTAGTAAAAGCTGAAAGTTATATTTTAAACATTACAGAACAAGCAGCATTCTAAATAATTCAAAGGCAACTAAAATAACATGATTTCAAATACTGTACAGCATCAAGACAAATCTTAATTCAAAGAAAATTCAGAATATAGCTCAAGGAAGGTTTAGGTTTTAATGCTTGCTTGCTCTGAAATTCAAAGTTACATCATTGATTGAAACAAGAAAAAGGCTGAGCTTCAGCAATAGCACATGCATTTTAGCAACAGCTAAAATATGAAGTTTATAGTTTTTGCTGTAAAGCAAGAAACAATAAAAGAACACAGACAGGCTAAAGAGAACCAGGATGGTACAACAGACAAAAATCAGCCTGTTATTTCACCACATCAATAATCAAACTTCGTAAAATCCTTCTGCAGATTAAAAAAAAGGCTGAAGAGAGGCTGTGTCCTGTATTTGTTTCAAAGTGTCACATGGTTATTTTACAATACAATTTACCTAAGAAAAATTTCTTTTTTTTAAGCTATGGATTTAACTGTTTGGTTTGTCTTCTTGACCTCCTCAGCTCTCAGATTAACACTGTACTATAGTTGGACTATTCAGTTCCTGTATTATCTTTAAGGTGGAGGAAAGCTTTTCAAAAGCACCCTGCAAAAATGTAGGACTCAAACTAGGATATACAAGAATTTGTGTTACTCATGCAACTGTTATTTGGCATCTGTCACACTTATGCTGATACAGTTTTTAAGTGATTATCACAGGTGAGTAATACAAGATATGCCTGCAAGTAACAGCCTTGTTCACTATGGCCTGCTTTACTCCCAAGAGCTTTGTCCATCCAGGAGAGCGAATGAATCTAAGTCCTATGGAGGAGCAGTATGCAGTCATACCTGAGCCAGAGTACTTGTTGCCATTTTTGAGACTTCTAACAAGTTGTATTTTAAGTAGTTTTACACAAAGAATACCAAAGGTGCTTCCTCCCCATCACAACATGTTTTCTCTCAGATTCTAAGTTTGCCCTTGAAAGCATGTGAACACTAGAGATTTCTAGCACTCAAAACTAGAACAGTTTTGAAATAGTGTTCAAAACAAAACTGTTTCCTGTGACAAAACCTTTTTCCTCCTTCCTCCTCAGAACTAATGGCTAAACCATTTTAGCTTAAAGTTCCTAGGAAACTTTAGCCATTTATCAAGATATCTGTTCATTCCAACTAGTCAAGATTTCAGCAAAAGCACAGGTAATTCAAAACCAAATTTTACACAACTGAATGCATCAGGCAAACTTATTTATAGACAGAGTTGGTAGCACTACTTACAAACATCCCATCTCTACTGCAACCCACTTTCTACGAAACTTCTGAGGATTATGGAAAACTGGGCTGATGGCCCACGTGTTGTCATCAGTTTAAGTTTCTAATCACACTTCCACTTAAGCCAATCATTTGTTCTTTTTGCTTGATGCTTCTAGAAGAAGAAATCTCAATAGCTTTAAGATATATCTTCAGTTCTTAAATTCTCTTCCACATTCCATATGGCTTTCTGCCATTTTCCACTCAAAGGTATGATGCTTTCCTATAATGATTACTAATATTAGAAGAATAGTCTTGTCATCTTTTTGAAGGAGTCAAACCCAAATTGCTTTATTTTCACTTAGTTTTTTATAGATGTTTGTGGCATAACTGTTCAAGTCCAATTACCAATGTGAGTGCTACCTTTTCAACTTTTGCCTTGGCTTCCTTATTACTTCTTAAATGTTTTACGGCATGCTGCTACATGGTCTTGGGCAGATTCTGGTGAACACTATTTGAGGATAAAAAGAGCACTCCTTTCCTACTCTCACACAGCCATAGTTAGCAACATAAGTCACATTGAATAATCTGATGACCATTGAGTAATTACTATTCCTTACTATATTTAGATGTAATCCTCAATTATAAATAGACTTACTCAAATTATCATAACTGCTTTAAATGCTGGAAAAAGTATCAGCACGCACAAACATTTTACAAGCTCATAAATTTAGCGGTTAATGCTTAGATTTGCAGATGCAGGCAGGAGCCTCATCTCACAGTGAGATGAGAAACTTCTGTGTTTTATGATGAGAATAATCAGGTTTAGTCCTGCTTTCTTGGTACTTCCTACTGCATTTCCCATCCTCCTCTACTGCTGCGTTTTACCAGAAGATAAATTGGAAAAGTTGTCTGGACAAATTACTTCTAAAAAAAATACAAAAGATGTTTATCTTTACTGTTGATAGGTGTGCATGTTTTGACATTTTTCCTCTTATACATATTTCTTTCCTCAGGACAAGCTCGATAATTAAAGCAGCTCTTCTCATCTATGGCAGCTGTTTAACCTTTCTGAAGTCTAAATATTTTAACAGTATCTATTGACAACATTTGGATTCAAGCATTAAGCTACAATGTCAGTCAATGGGCATCTGGCAAGCCTTCTTCTCAACTCCATTTCTGTTTTAGAACACAAACATATTGGACATTTGAGTTAATTCTGCAGTGTTCTTTTATCTGGACATGTGTTATACCTGGATCCGAACCAGATGATCAAAGTGTCATAATTCAGGTACCACACAGTAGCAGTCTGTTACATTGCCTTTACAATATGTTAACAGGGAGAATCAGACGCACACATTTCTAGTTTTGTGATAAATCATTCCAGTTAAGAGACATTCTCTCATGAGATCATGATATCTCACATTATGAGATTCACTTCATTCAAAACTTGATCTCAATATATTCCACCCTTGTTGGTATGTTTAGAACTGGACATTTCTCGTTAAATGTGTAAAGCAGTAATCCACAAAACCGTGAACGTATAGGAACTTTATGCTGCACAGCAGGACAACTCTGAGCATTATAGTAACAGCATGGACAAACCCCAGAGCCTTCTTCATCTTAAAGTAATGACTACACATATATATTGCTAAATACATTATAAAGTAACAAAAAACAAAAATAATTTCTCTGTAGCTTGCAAAATGTTACAGTTTTCTTGTATCTTTGTTCTGTTTACATCTACCTGCCATCTCAACCCAATCAGAAGTTCTCCATTTTCTGTGGCAGGGTCTTTGTTCCATGGCTGAGCACCACCCAGCACAAGCTTGCCCTCATCCATCATAAGGGCTACCATAATAAAAGTGGAGTGAAGAGTCTGCCACTGTTGTCTTGTATGTATGAGACAATTATTTATATGAAGAGTTCTATATTTGTAAATATCATTATTAGTTCTCAGACTATGAGAAATCTCTTTAAATAGCAGACAGTAAAACCAGAATTGAAGGCCAACTGTTCTTGTTTGTCTATATCCATTCTTAGTTCAGTATCTCATAAATAAAGACATAACAAGGATAGTTTCACCTACATATTGCTCCAAGTGATTTGTGACTTTTACAAGTAACACTCTGAGAACAACAGATTTTAATTTATTTAAAAGAATCCTCAAAAAGGCACTTTCATAATATTTTAAATAAGTCTTCACTCACCAGTTTCAGTAGAGGCATGAATTCACATGCTAGTGACTTACAGAAAAACCCACTTTAACTGAGCACTTAGTTTGCTCAAGCATTCATCTAGCTGTGAGCAGAATACTTCTTTATCTGACACAACAAAGGCAATAATTCTATATAGTGGTGCGATATGAATCACTGACAAATCAGCAATTGCACAATAAGGAAGACAAGTGCAAGCTGAAGTCAGGATGAAATCATGTTTAGGATGCAAAGGTCAGTATTTCACAGGGCTTATAGTTCAATGTCTAAGATTATATTCTTCTTGAATTGCATACTTCTCTCCACAACTAAACATAATTTGCAAAACACATTTGTTTGAGAAACACAATTATAATATCATTTAGGTGAATGAATGCTGTTTATACCGTTTAATGCAGCTTATACTGTTTTGTGCAGTCCTACAATAAACTTGTCTAAAAGCCATTCTGATCAAACTCTTTTGTTGCTTACAAGTAGTTCCCAATTTTATACAGGGATACATGTTAAAAACCTCATACAAGCAAGATTTCACATTTAATATAAACTGATGAACTCTCCTTTATAATTTCATAATTCTCTTCTGAAAGGTGTACATTTACTCTCACTTGCTGAGCTGCACATGAAATCCCCCAATCTTTTGTTGCAGTCTACAGATTTGATGAAGCTATAAAACATTGTACAGGAGGCAACACCTCATGAAACAGCAGTGAAAGGGCAGTCCGACAATATGGTGGGACCACGTTTTTCAGGGACTGCCAGTTAGTAGGTCAGCTTAGCAAGATTGTAAGACCACATACTGAGAAAACCGGTATGATTGTTCTTGCTCCAAGACCATTTTTCAAATATCAAGATAATCCTCCTTCTATGTTGCTTTTGGCCTTAAAAGCCATGCTAACAGAATCTCCCCCAAGGAATAGCTCCTTGAAAGGATCCAAAAGCATGTAACATTATTCTTACAATTCAAGGTCAAATTTACCTTTCTGTATAATAGGTAGGATTAAGGCACAGAAAAACCAAATGGGTGGAATTTATTCTCTTTCACAGACTACAGCACAGAGCACGCATTAGTTTAGATGAACTGCTTACTCCTAGAAATATAAACAAAACTAACTCATATGTTGAAGCTTCAACTTTTAAGTATTTGCAATGTATTGGTCTCCTCACCTTAGACAGAGTCATGTAATAACAAAAGAAAAGCTAGCTCAACTAGCACACTGTCACACTTCGTAGCACTTCACTCTTCAGTGGTCCTTACCTGCCTAATGTAGAAAGCATAGTTCCTGCAAAGACCACTCATTTTCTCACTGAAGTCTTCTCCTTCTGATTCTTGTAAGGCAGTCTACAGGAACCTCACTGTGGATTCTTCCCAGATGAGGTAAAAATAACTCAAAGTAAAAGAACTTCAGTCACTTTAGGACATTTTTAGGATAATGCATCACTCTCTACTGAAGTCATAGTCCATATTTTTCTGTTAGCTTTTGATCTAGGACTAGGAATTGTTCTCATATAAAACTTCTAGTACCAAGTCTCTTTCCATGCTACAACGTTAGTTTAAAAAGAAGAGACAATATATAGATATCCCTCACCATGCCAGAGAGAAAACTGCAACACATTTATCTCAATACAGGCAGATTTTGTGAAAACTGAACAGCAATACAGTGCAACAAAGAGCATTTTTTTAACACGATTGCTTACCCACAAGTCTGCTCTTCTATAACACAGCAAGGGATCTGACTGTCTCAGCTATCTCTGTGTTAGCAGAGACCAGAACTTTATGAATAGCTTTACGATTACCAATACACAGAATCCCTACGATACTAATAACACCAAGATTGAACATCTCCTCTTTGAAACAGGAAGCTGGCTGAGGAACATACTGACAGCTTTGCCTTCGAGCTATTATATGACCTACAAGCTAAGGAGGTACTTAAAGGAAAACATGACTTTACTGAAGAAGAGTGCAAAAAAAGCCCAGAACAAGCTACTTGGTGAAAATCTGCCTGGTGGAATTAAAACCTTTAAATAAATGTGGGAAAGGCTTCCTGACAGGGTTCAGTGAGTACAGCACACCCATCCACCGAACAGTTAGTTCCGATGATACGCGATCTGGCATGCTTTTTACCAGCTGCCTAACAGAGCAGATGAATTTTTAAGGTGGCCCATCCATTTTTAAAAGCCCTTTAGAGGGCTTTTACCACATTTAAAAGCCTTGGCATGAGACTTAGCCCAGCAGCAAAGTGTGCTCTACATACTACAAGCCTAACCTTGAAACAATTTTAAATTGCAATTTGGGTTTACAAATCAAGTTGTCCTGGGCCCTCGGTTATGAGTAGCACTCAGCCTCTGCTCCAATCTGCTTTTACAGATGCTACTTGAAAATATCAGTTCCTTTTAAAGGTTTCTTTTGGACTAATATCCCTGTTCTAGTAGCAATTTGCAGCATGCTCTTCTGAAAGCTAACCATGTGGCTCTTAGCTTCATTGCCTTTATTTTCTCTTTAAGAGGAAAAATATTTTCCACATGATTTTCACAGTGCCGCTCACACAGCATGTGAAATGCTCCTAAGAGCTGAGAACTTGATATTTACACTTTGCTTTGCCTTGGCAAGGTGCTCAGGTTTTCTTAGTGGCATTTCTATGCACTCAGATTTTAGAGATATACAATAAAGTAGGGAGTACAAATTCGTGCCATATATTGGGGGCTAGGGGGGCAAGTTTTTTGAGACAACATCTCAACCTTTTTCTTAAATACATTATTTCAAACAAAGGATACTGCAGAGGGTAAGGGGATCTAACTATTATTAGATTTTGTTATCATTTGAGCTGCAACTCTTCCTTTCAGCACTTATCAGCCCTTACTTATGTCACTTAATAGCTTAATCAAATTACTGAAAATCTGCACCTTCTAGAGAAGCAACAATTCTTTTTCTTTAGAAAAATCTTCTTCCTGTTTTTCTTCCTTAAGTTAATGACAGGAATGCAAAGAATTAGAGTTCAAGAAGATGACAGTTCTCTAAAAATTCAGTCAGAATCACCACACATCTGTATGAACATTAAATACAAAAGATATTAGGAAACAGCAGCTCTATACAAAAATTAAAAATGGAAAAATTTCAGAGGTGCATGTGGCATTTAAGAAGTAACTGCCATTTATGCCATTGAAAACCTTCCTGAAGTCCATTTGGCATTTTTTTGACGCAAGAGAAAAATCTTTCTGTATAAAGTGGCATCCAGTCACCTCCTGAGCAAAACTAAAAATATCAAAAAACCTGACACACTGTAAGTCAAAGAGTTTGAAATACTTATCAGAACAGTCATAGAAGGTAAAGCATGCAAAACTAAAATCTTACAGGTAAAATACAGGGTGAATCTAGTCAATTTGAACTTGCAGTAACAGTCCCTTCAAAAGATTATATAGCATGAATTTATTTTGCATACTAATATGTAATTAACATCTAAGAAAGGTTAATCAACTAAGATTACAATAACAATATTGTTATAGTCATATTGATCTAATGATACAAGGCAAAACTGGTAGAGCAGATCTAACAGGAGCAATTACCTCAATCACATGAACATGAAAAGGTCACAAACACTTCTTTGAAAGCATATCCTCTTCCCAAACTACCTCAGTTCCTTTGAGAGCTATTCTTCTGTAAACTTACATTAGTAAGGCATTTTCAGAGATCTTCTGTGTATTCACTTATTTAACATTTGCTATTCCTTTGCAGGTTATTCACAGTTTTGAAGTGATGACCTACATGCTTAATACTTGGTACTACCTTTGTCTGCATGACCTCTGGAGAAAATTTTTCCTAATGACTGCTATAGAAAGGACTTGTTATCCGTACTACGTATATTTCACTCATCTTAGCAATCATGTATTCCTACATCTAGATGGCAGGACAGCAGCTTACATCCGTATCAATATTCAAATGAATAACAGCACTGTATATTAGAAGAGAATTAAACATTAAAAAAAAAAATCCCCATTTTAAACTGAAATTCACCAAAAAAGATCATGCCAGCAAGTTGCATCCTGAACAATGCTTTCTTTACAGAAAGTTTGACATCACCATTTAAAAAACAAAAACAAAAAAATCCCCCAAAACAAAGAACCACTCAAGTAAGGAACAGCTCAGATGATTCACAATGCAATGCTGTGATATATCCTTCAGTGACTCAAATCTGAACTTCACGAGATTTAATGAATTTTTAAACTGCTTCCACACAGCACCAGAGTATTATAAATCACATGTGGCCACCACATTCACTGGGCATCTTAAGTAGTCAACAGTAATCTGTGGCTTTGTAGCTACTGGCCCATGAGACAGCTTTTAGCAGAACAGAAGCAGAAAACAAAGCAAAACACCCCAAACCCATCAACCCTAGATTAGAAGCTGCCAGACGGAAAGACAACTGAAAAGGACCCCTCATACACTGAGTCATCCATGCATTGTTTCTGCAGAGATCCTGGCTACAGGCTGCTGTCTGCCTAAATCTCTAATTGGTAACTGCACAAGAAACAATGAAAATAATAGAAATGCTTTCCTAATGTTACTTTGCACTTGAGTAATTGTTGCAACTGACACTTGACACTGCACAGGGATGTCAAGTGATCACAAGAGACACAAGTCATGACCCAGGATAGATGATAAGCTAGTAACACAGTATCATCCATCATTTTAAAACTGAAAAGCCTTGCCCAGATGGCACACGATGCTCTCTTTGACACACTACCATTAAAGACCTGTTTAAATAAATGGCCACACAGACAAAAGGCAAGCCAAACAAAGCTAGTTCTTAGTAGCAAACTGAGGCATCACACGCCCAAAAAAGGAGTTTGGGTTTCACTGTTTCTTTAGCTAACAGGGCTGCAAAAGCTAGGGCCATGTATTTGAGATTTGTAGAGAAACAAACCCCATCTTGCTCAACTGCAACTCTGCAACAGTTTTTGTAGACTGGAGACCCTGTGCATCTTTCTTTGCCAGAGGGATGTCACCCACAATAAAATTGTGACAGTGCAACAGAGAGGCTATGATAGCACTCTTCACTGAGTAGTCTTAAGGGACTTCTCCATAAACTACTATATAAGCAATATTATGTTGCTAGTGATTATGTATTGCAGCATTTTCTCCATTGGCTAGATGCTCTGAGGAAAGCAAAGTACAGCACAAGTGTTGTAAATTAAAATAGATTATTTTTTTCAGGATGTGAAATGTTTTCAACACATAAGACTTTATTTCAGTTGCTCTCAACTCCAAAGTTTATCTGAGATGAAAAACTGTATGCTGGATGCCTGCCTGAAGCAGAAAAAAATAATTTTAATTTTCTTCTTAGAATTGGTCAAGTTAAAAGGATAAGATGTGTTGTGTCCAGAATTTTTTTTAAAGTGAAAACATTTTTTTGAATCACTTTAATGGCCCTCAAATTTCAGAGACAGGTCTTTTCATTAATACAAAGATTTTTCTACCTAAAGAAGTCCTTTCCACATATGAATCCATTTATATGTGCCCAAATTATGGGGGGGGGGGAAATCAATGAGAGCTTATGAAGGCTTAGTACACCAAGAGGTTTTTTTTTCTTTTTTTTCTTTTTTTTTTTTTTATTAAACAGTCTGAATAGTCCATCTTCCACCACCTGAGATCCAACCAGATTGCACATGCACCATTCTATAAAACAGCTAATCATCCTCTCTCCAGGTGATCTAGAGCACACATTAGAACTAGCTCTCCTTTATTTATGCAGCCTTCCTGCTAGCATACAGAAGAGGATTGTGAAGGATAAGTGAAGGGGGGGGGGGGGGGGGGGGAAGGTACAAGCCAGACAGAAAAGCTTATAAAGAACCTCACAAAACCAGGGAGGAAAAGGAGAAAGTCTGGTTGGGCACAGAAATTCGAAGTTTGACTGATCTCCGCATCCCTGCATCTCCCAAGGCTGAGGAAAGCCTGAAATCTTTGAGTCTGCTCCAAGTGTCTTTGTTCTTCTCACATCGATGAACTCACTGGCAAAACATCCATCTCCTCTAGCACTAGCCTATTTCCTACTGCCATTGGCATTACTACATTAGTTTAAGTGGCAAACGTCCATGCAAATAGGTTTCAACCCAACAGACTACTCACGTGGGTATCAGTAAGAAGTCATACCATGGCATTCTGTCTGCACTAGTTTTATTTTTAACTATATAGAGAGCATTAGAGTTGCAAACTTGTATAAAATTAAGAAAAGCCACAGTTAAGACTGCCTCATGCAACTTTTATCCACCACTTTGGGTGCCTGCGTTAAGGCAGTCCTACACTTAAAATTTCATGTTCTATGCTCTTGAGATGGGCCTACTCTAGATGTGAGCCAGGAGCATAAAGAACAGCAAGAGAATGTTTGTACTACCTTTAATGCCTTACCAGTTTGAAGAGTCAAAGGAACCGTGATATGTATGAAGCCTGGGACTATGGGGGTGGGAGGGGAGGCAAAACGAAACCAGAGAATAGGGCCACCACAAGCTACCCTTACCACTGCCAGAGAGTTCTTACATGACAGCAGGCCCATCCTTTTCCCAACCTGTACTGTTATTTTTTCGTATGTTCTTCAGTTTACAGATATCTGTGTAGGTAACCTGGAAACCCATTTGTATATATACACTCAGCACTCCTGGCGGCAACTAGAATCTGTACTTTAAACCTATGAACTGTTTTATGCTGTAAAATAAAAAACAGACAAAATAGTGTTTTAATAACAGTCTTCTCAGGTGAAATTCATTCTTATGAATGGAGTACTTTGATGTTACTGTGATAACCAGCAACGGAAGACAGCCTAGGGAATAACTTAATAAATCTGCTCTTTGGGAAGGTTTTGGCTGGCATGGTTTAAGTGAAACTAGAGCTGCATAAAAAACATGAGGATAAAACTACGTATCAGTTAGCAGTGAATTAAATGAATACAATCCATCTTAATGCATAGGCCCTGTAAAAAGAAAAATAGGATGTGTTCAGATAATTAAAAGGTATTGCTGAAGCAAGTGTTCAGTCTGAGTCATGATAGCACTGTAATTCATATACACACAAAAAAAGCCCAACCTGAACAGCAAATAAAGAGACAAGGTCATAAATAATGTAAGAAGGGCAGTTATACCCTCAGCAAAGCCACACAAGTTCATCTAACATCTAAGCAAAAGTTTGTGTAAAAAGATGTTACAGAAGCATTTTAAACAACTGTCTCGCAATATAAGGAGGAAAAAGGCACACAAACAGCCTAAAAATAAACTTACCTTATTGCAGTAAAGCATCCAGAGCTCATAGAGCCTCTCTCGGGATGCCATCCCTTCCCTTCCTCTGCTTGTTGATGCCAGCTGCTGCTGTTCAAGATCCTACCATGCTCAGTCCCCAGCTGCTCTTTTGACAGTTTTTGCTTTCTTACTGCAGTTGTACCATAACCCCAGGAGTCAAGGATGAAAACAGCGGGGTCTCAGCCTCTCCTTTTTGGGTAAACAACGTAGCACGACATAAGCAACTAAGACAACTGTCAAGCATGTCCCTTCTTTGTCAGTGGCCCTTCAGCGGTGATCCCTGAAAGTAAAAACATATTCTTCAGGCCTTTGGCTAGGGAAGAAGGAAGAAGGAAAAAAAAAAAAGAAAAGAAAACCACCACACAAATCCGTATCTAACGCCCGCAGGCGATCTCATGAACTACGTGGGGGCAGGTCCCGCCGCTTCTCTCTCTGACACGGTCCCTCAGCGCAGCCGAGCCCGGCTCCCAGCCCTCGCACGGCCGCCGCGGCCCGGCTCCTCCGCCGCGGCCCGGGCCCCGCGCCGCCCCTGCGGCCGCCCGCGAGGAGACACCGGCCGCGGCCTTTCGCCTCCCCGGCCGCTCCCCGCACAGCGCCGCGGCCTCCCCACACCTACCTACCCACCCACCCACCTCCCCCGGCCGCCCCCAGCCCCCGCCCCCCCCCCCCTACGCCGCCGCGGCCTCTCCCCGCAGCCTACCCGGGCCACGGCGGGGGGCGGCCGGGCAGCGCCGAGCGGCAGCCCAGAGCGGCGGAGGGGGCCGGGCCTCGCCACATCGCCCGCCCCGCCCGCATTCCGGCACACGCCCCGGTCCGCCGCCGGGGTGGGCAGCCCGCCAGCGCCATCTTTGCTGCGGGCAGCACCGCCCCGCAGGCGGGGCCGTTGCGGCCGTTAGCGCCGCCCGTTGCGGCCGTTAGCCCCGCCCGCGGCCGTTGCGGCCGTTGCGCGCGAGCCCTCAGCGAGGCGGTGAGGGGGTCCTGCCAGCGCCACCGCCTCTTGTTACAGTCCCCGGCCTCTTCTTGCTCCCTGGCCTGTTTACAGAAAGCAGAGACGCTCAGAGTTAAGACTGTAATTCCAACTTTTCTAGAACTAAACGAGGACCCCCCCCTTCCCCGAATTTACATTGCACACGAAGTCTTTTTGCCCTTAGAAGGATCGATGTGCCCAATACTTCTGGGAGCCAGAACCTCGCGAGAAGCCTCATGCTGTTTTCCAAGTGATTAAGGCTGTCAAGCACATATATGTTTCATGTTCTCCAAAGAGGCCTCTCTGCATAGCCTGAGGTATGTATAAATAAGTAAAATCCACTGAGTTTTAAGTAGCCCATGTTTTGGTATGCGGAGCTTGCGCAGGACTAAGAGAACATACCAAAAATAAAATCTTTAAAAGAGAGATGTAAACAGACTTTCCTTAACTCGTTCTTTTTTTTTAAGTGTATCTGCAGTACCCTGAACCTGCAGAGACAGGATACTTCAGCAAAATACTTTTCTTGTGCTGGGTCTTGCAGGAGTGCCTTGTAGGGGACTCCACTGAATGGCAAGGGGCCCGGTCTCTCCTCCGCATCTGCTGCTCCCTTGGAAAGTGGAGCTAGAAACTAATGTTTCCGGCTTCAAAGCAGGGCGAGGGAGGCGTAAAGGAAAGCCTTCTCCACATTCGCAGGGCAAGTCGCGGCCCTACAGCCTGTGGCTACAGCTCTGTGCCTTCTGCTGCAGGCTCTTCCTCACCTGGGCAAGTCTCACACAAGCTTTGCTTGATGAAGCAGGACTTGCCATTAATTGCACAGCCAGTTCCTTCGTGGAGGATTTCCGTACCACTGCAAAGGTTCACGTGAGGTTTAGACATCCTCTGGCAAGGAACTGGCTGTGCAATTTCATTATATCGTCTGCTGTATAAAAAATTGCTAGAGATGCATATGTATAACCAAGATTCCAGAGACAGGTTGAGATCGATCCCCACAACATAGCTTTGAATTTTTGTCTTGTTTTTAGAAGATGATTGAAGTTTCCCTGGAGAAATCTAAGGCCTGATCCATGCTGAGCGCTGTATCATGTGAATCAGTAATGCAGGAGTGAAACAAGTATTTTCTACTGAGGTATCTAAACATAGTTCCTAGCATGGATGGAGAGACACTGACACAAAGGAGTCTGTAAGATTATTTTTAGTTGCATGATACATGTGTTCTGGTACTTGCTGCTAGCTACAGTACTCGCCCCCCTCAAGGCTGCTACACAATTTTTTCCATCAAGAAAAAGAGAGACACTCAGAGTCCCACTGTGTCGCCAGGACAGACTCTGCTCAGACACCTCTCTGTTACCAGCCTCCAGGTATGGAGATCCCACATCCTCCTTAGGGAACTTATCTCACTGCTTAAGATACTACTAGGAGCTCTTTCCTAACACCTAGCCTACACCTCCTTTGGAACAAATTCAAACCATTACCATTTGTCCCTTCCACAGTAACATGGGAAAAGGAAGTTCCCTGTAGCACACTTTGTGATTTAAAAGTTGTCATATCTCCTTACAGCCTTCTCTAGATTAAGCAACTGTTCTTTTTTTTTTTTCAAGCTTTCCTTGTAATTTGCTCTCTTTGAAGAAGTCAGGCCCAAGCAATGCCATGTGGAAAACCCAGTCTTTCTTTGGGATCCTGCCTTATTTCCTTGTGTCACTCACTTTTGAAAATAATGGCATCTGCTTCCCTGTGCAGAAGTGCTACAGCAAGCTTTGATAGAATCAGAATCCCATGGGAGACTCCTCCCTTGTTAAATACTACTGCCCAACTAACTGGGATGCTCACAGAATATAAAGCAGTCATATTCCACTCTGTTGGAGTTATAGCGGTGTCCATTAGCATATCAGGGCTAGGCACTCACTAGTGCTCATGCAGGCAGTTCTCATTTTATATGGGTGCTCTGAAGGGAAAGTAAGGTACTAGTGCTTGGCACTGGGACAGTCTGCTCTGGTAGAGTACAGAGCAAGTAATTTCATCACCTGAGCTTACAGAGGATCCCCAAGGCCATGTACTTCCCTGTGAAGTGGTGGTCTTGTCGATGGCTGTATCACTGGATGTGAGTCAAGTCCACTCTTTCCCTGACAGGGCCCTGCAGCTGACAGACACTCAGCGTTGAGTAACTGTGTAATGAGCTCTTTCTCACATGTGAATATGACCGCTAATGAGACAGGTCAGTACTCTGCAAGAGAGAGGCAGGCCAATGCTTCACCCCCCCCCCCCCCCCCCCCAGGTTGAGTATAATTCTGGGTGACTTCAGTGTAGTTACCTTCACAAAGACCCAGCTAAGGACCTGAAAGTCAAAGAATGGAGAAAGATGCAAAAAGAAAAGCTCTTAGCTATTCAAGGGTGCTTTAAAATGTGAGTATGCATAGATTGGTCAACCTGTGAAAGCTAATTTTTAGAATTCTCATCACCTGAATGTCTTTCTCCATAATTATTTACTAATTGCTTCACAGACTTTAAATAGCCAGGTAGGCCCTTCTTACCTGTGTATCACTTAGTTGTCCTTTCTTGGTAAGTGTTTGTTCACACTAGTGAGTTTGTGCGTGTGCTTTCTTTATCACACTTGTGGTTTTCATACTTTTTATCCCTTTGATAACTGCATACTTGTAACTCAGTTATCTTATAGTGGACTGAACTCATTAGTCAGCAGTAGAATGGATGGAGAGGAGGGTGTGGGTAGGGAGAGAGCAAGGATTTAAAGATTAGGGGCAAAACTTAGTAATGGAAGGACTTATGTTTGATTACAACTTTGAATCAGGAGACCTTTGGAGTGGCAGAAATCAAAAAAAGAATGCCCTTTTCATAATAATCTCTTGTTAAGCTAAGCTTATTTTCTCTATAGAAGCAGATGGAAAAACACAAATCTGGTACTGATTTTCAGATATTCTGAAACCTGTTGTTTAGATCTAGAGCTCCTGC
The DNA here is from genome assembly GCF_036370855.1 of Dromaius novaehollandiae. Lineage (NCBI taxonomy): Eukaryota > Metazoa > Chordata > Aves > Casuariiformes > Dromaiidae > Dromaius > Dromaius novaehollandiae. The sequence continues at coordinate 39,529,601 of NC_088104.1, forward strand.
TAAGATTGTGCTGTAGGGCCAGTAAAACTTTGACTGGGATAGATTCATGACCAGGTTCTACTTGAGGTTTTGTTTAATGTCTTAAGGCTAAAACTTTTTTACTAGCAAAACACTAACAATGAAGACTTGAAATAGGCTTAGAAATGAACTTATCTCAACTCTGCTACTTCCCCTTACTAGTAGACTGTTGCACAGAGGCAAGGAGTAGCGCTTATATTATAAGCAAGTGGCCTTCAAGGCAGCTGGGAGTAAAAACACCCACTACCAAAATTCCTTTCACTGCATGTAAAAAGAAGGTATCTTGTGGATGTTATTTCCTGGGTGTTCAGGCCCAATTAACCTCAGATTGTATTTGATGTGGCTACTGGGGAGGAGCAGGCTGGCCCTTGCAAGGAGCTAAGGCCTATGAGACAGTAGTTTTCTGAGCATGATGCAGGATTACCTTTCTCTGCCTGTGATTACACAATAAAATGAGGGTGCAATTGTTATACTAGGTAAGCTAGCAGACTAAGTTAGTATTTAATCTTCCTTCTGTCACCATGTTCATATTGTACCTCAGTAATTCAGGGTTTGCTAGACATTCACAAGGTATGGAACTGGGAAGGAATTTGTCTCCCCTTTGATATATAAACTGGTATCTAAGGATTTTAGTTGCTTTTTTCCCAAGTGTTGGCTGCAGCTAAAGCCAGGATGTGATGGTCTGGCTAATAGCATTAAGTCACTCTGGTCCCTGGCTTATGTTTTCATGTGCTAAGGGCTAACCCATTCACCAGACTTGGATTTAGAAAGGAATTTTCCCCAGGGTAGCCTGGAATCATGGTAAATGTTTTTGTCCTTTTCTGTGTATTTGCCCTGTTTCCACAGGGGACTTCAATATAATGAATACCCTACATTAAAAGGCCCTGGCAATGACTTCATCTCTTCTGCCTCTTTTCTATGGCATAGGCTCCTTTACCAAAGGGCTTAAGTCTGCAGCTGGGCTGGGAGTGTTCTTGTGTATGGGACATCTTAAGGACACTTCTAGACTAATATATAGTATGTGATTATAGGGGCTCTGCTTTCTTACAAACCCTAACAGCTGGTAAAGGTTCATGGATGGCTGTTCAGGCCAAAAGTTACCCCCTCTCCACTACTGTCATTCATGCTAGATGTGCTTGATTTAGCACATATAGACTCATGCTAAGGTTCTTATTCTGTAGATGCTCTAAGACAGCAGTAGCCACAACACAGGACTGCATTGCAAAAGTGTTCTCCTTCCTCCATCAAAACTGACTTCTCACTCAAAGTAAACCATCCCTTAGTGTCCACCATATTATTGCCAGTGATCAATAAAGCTACTGTATCTCAGGGTTGTACAAGGAACAGAAAGCCTTTCAAGCCTTGGTCCAACTTGAAAAGAGGATGGCTTTGCCTGAAGCTCTTTATGCTGCACTTAACTGATGCTTAGAATCATTCTGTTTCACTGAATGACTTCTTTATGCTGCAGAGCTCAGCAGATCTGAATCTGCAGCATGACTCCTGAAAGTATTCAGTGTGACAGGAAACAAACATGGCAGCAACCAGGGCTGAAGGATGTATGGGTATCGTTACTCTTTGGGGATCTTTCTGAACTTAATTCCTTCTGAGCTGACAGGGTAATATTTGTCCAGAGAATGCCTGCTACAGTAGCTTTAAGGCTTGTGGGCTCTCTGGTAGATTAACTCCTGTTGGACTGGGGCAGAACCCAAATGAAGGGAAGCAGCTGAAGGGGAATGTGCTCAGGAAAGCTCTGATTGCTGCTAGAAATGGGCTTCTTGCAAGATGTTAGTGCCAACCTGGGGCTGGCGCTTGGCCAGGACCTCACAGAACTGGGAATGTTAGCTGCAGCACACAGTGCCTCCTCCAAGGCGCCGTCCTTCACAGTGACCTTGTGAATCCTCCAAGGACTGTGCTAGCCTAACTTCTGACACAGAAAGGGCATAGAGACCTGAATGATGGCTAGTGTTGTAAAACTTGAAAACATAGTTTTAAAAGATCCCTGCAGCATTAAGTAAACGCAGTATGCTGTTGAAGTGTTTGAGAGATTTGTGGGGGCCACCTCTACACTGAATGGGTTGTAGAGTCCTTAACATAATGGGCCTTTCTTCTGGCTTCTGACCCAAGACCCTAGGGAAAATAGCTACTTCCCAGTGCTACTGAAGGTCAACATTAGTTCATATCTACAAACGGTGTGAGGTCTTGGCTAAACAAGAGAGTATAGTGTAGGCCCTGATCTTGAAATTTGAGCTATACGGTCCTCTGCAAAACCCCTCTGACTTAAATACCAAATGGGAGCAGAGAACTACACAGCACTGGGGCAGTCTTTCACTATGGAGAAATGAATAAGCAGCAAAAAGGTTTATTTTGATATCAAGAGCATTACAAGTGGTCATTGACAAAAATAATCATTATTGATAAAGATTGCAAAAATTGCTTTGCTCGGTCTTAAGTCATGTCCTCGTGTTACTGCTGCAGCTGTGAATTTAATGTGCAGCACCTGCATGACTAGAAAACCATGGATGTAAACTTGCCGGTTTATTCACAGGGAGGACTATTTATGAAAAGGACACTGACTTAACAGGGCTGCTCATCATGTAAAGTACACCCTATAGTGAATATAAGCACAGAGTTGGCCCCCATGGCCTCAGTTACAAGTGAGATCTTTTGGATTTTTGTGATCATAAATAGAATATATATTTTTTTCTTCTAACATCCGAAATAATGTGTTCTTAAAAGACACTAAACTGATCTGAGACTGCAGATCGAAATTCATTTTGGCAATTTAGATACAGGTTTGCTCTGAGCTTGTTTACCCATTAGCTGCTCATCTCCACTGACTTCAGGGGAATTACTCCTGCCAGTAAAGCAAGGACAGGTTCCAAATCCCACCACTGTCAACAGGTGGTTTCTGACTCTACTGGGCTTTAGACCAAGGCTAAAAGCATTGCAAGAAATGGGAGTCTAACCTACTTAGGCTCTGAAATTCCTTAAGCATAATAAAGTACTAATGGCACTACTCAGTGAAGAGAAGTGTAGCTCAGGGAAGTGTTGTCTAGGAAATATCCACTGTTGGTTGGAAGGATCCAACTTTGGCAGTCGTGGAACCCCAATCAGTGAGTTGCCTGTACTCACCAGCTTCAGGAGGTATTGCTGTCCATGGAAGTGTGGCTTTTCATAGAAAATCCAGCTTCCTGCAAGGACATTACACAACTGGAAGTCGCTGTAGTGAAAATCTTCCTGGAGAGAAGAGCAGTCATCCATGAACTCCAACATCCTGCCTCCAAAGTCATTCTTGTCATAGATCTGTAGCCAACTGTGCTTCTGAGGCTGTGAAGGCAAATCCAAACATGGATGCACAGGATGTCAGGTGTCTAGGTGACTACAGGTTGCTGAATGCCTCACTGATACTGGTAACACAGCAGTGAATAGCCACTAATATTTGGAGGAAAGTCAGTTTAGCAGGAGTAAATGTGACTAGGCCCTAATGCAGTGCAGCGGTAAGGTGAATCTTTTCTGCTCTCACCAGAGTGGTGCTCTAGTCACTTTGGAGGAGTTCCTGAAGGGCAGAAAGCAGAAGTCGTGACCAGCCAAGACCACCACACTTTGGCTATATCTATAGGTAAGCAGTGAAAGCCCAGTACAATATATGGATTGCCATTGCAGTCATGTGCCCTCAGTATTCCTGGATGTTGGTGTAATAATTGGATAAAGCTCTGGCTGGGGCAGAAGGGAGTTCTGTCTGACCCTATTTTTGTTGCACTGCTTTAAGTGGGCAATTTATTTTCTTCTGCTGTTCATCTACCCAGATGATAAGCTGTGCTTCAGTGCTGCCTCTGCCTCTGAAGTATGCAGCACAACAAAGATCTGGTGTAGGAAAATACTGTCTGCCTTAGCCTCAGTGCTCAATACAGTTTTTGTACTAGTCTCTATCCAGCTGCTCAAGTGTATTATGCAGATACAGCATTGCAGTCTTCTCTTGTACAGGAACAATCTATTGCCCTTAAGTAACTTCATGCCACTTTTACTACTTCCACATTAGGAGGTTTACTTAACCCCAGTGGTATAGATACAGTGGTACAGCTGCTGTACATAAACACCTTACTCATTTAAATAAAACTTCAGTGTCTGCATCTGTGGAGTCAAACTTTCTGAACCCGCAAAACTCTGGACACTTGTTCTGATCCTGGAAAGGACATAGACATGAAACTTTTTTTAGAAGCTTTTTACCCACCGTACTAATCCAGTCTACTTGCTCCTTCCTGGAGACTTCCCATCAGTCGTCTTGTCCAAGCTGATGTTCCCTGATCTGCAGCTTCTTTCTCTCTACCACTTGGAAGAGCATAAGATTCTCTGTGCTAGCTTTTAGCACTTGGACCCAGACCTGGCTTGGCTGAATGCAACCCAGAACTGCAAGTCAGAGGAAAACAGCTGCAGTGTCCTATGTAGATAGAATATATCTGGAATCTGGCTGTGATGAGCTATGAAGCTTCTACCAGACAGAGCACGTGTAGTCTGTATGTAAAGATTACAACATGGATGAATTTAGACAGGTTTTTCATGAACTTAAGAAGGACATGTTTCATCAATGCTGTTCCTGGGCCAAATTTCAAATCCTTTGCCTTATATGTGAGAGTACTGAAACCTTTCAAATCTCTGCAGCCTCTCCTCTCTTAGCAAAACTCTGCTGTTTTGGGGAGTGAGTCTTGGGGGGGAAGGAAACGTGACAGTTCTGTGCTGGGCTGAAATATTCAGGAAAACTCAACATGAGGCAGGTACCCTTTCCTTTGCAATGTTTCAGCTGAAACATACAGTGTCATCCCCACAATGGGATGCATCAGGTTGTGTCTGTAGTAGTGTAGTTACCAGCTTTGCCTGCCTCAAGAAATGAACACGAGACTGGGATACGGGAAATATGGTTTGGTTTCCAGCTCTGTACAAGATTTCCTTGTGTAAGTCATGTATAGCCAGAGTGGTGTCAGTAGGTTTGAAGTTCAGTGCTTATACATGTAAGTAACTCTTTTTACATGTGTGGTTATTTTTGGTGTGGGGGGTGATGTGGGGTGTTTTTGCTTTTGGGGGCAGGGGGGGAAAACTGACCAGTTGTCTATTTGGCTGAGAATACCAATTGGCTTGTTTACCTCTCTGGGCATATAAGCCCTCTTAGGCTGTTAACTTCCTAACTTTCTGTGTAGAGGTCCCTGTAGAAGGTGTTATTTGTACCACTGCTGTCAAAATGGGATGCAGTGTTGTAAGCCTAATATAGGCAGTAACATCCATGGAGACAATATGGACAACTTACTGCTGCGATGATACAATACGACCCGATGGAGTCACTGAAGCCCATCCACTGCTGATAGTCAGGATATTCTCCCTTCCTCAGGAAGTACTGATGGCCTACATAACTGGGATGTTCATTGATCATCTAGCAGCTGTTTTCCACCTTGACAGAGTTGCAGCAGTTGAGATGAGCACACAGGTCTGGCTGACCTGTGGTGACTTCATAGGGGCAGCCCTCAAAGTTTTTGTCCTCGAAGGAAGTGATCTGCAAGAAAATAAAACCAACCCCAATCACATTGGAAAGGCTGTTTGGAAGTTGGCTTTGTTTTGCCTGGTGTACAGAGCAATCCAGGGACTGCTGGGGCAATGGGGACAGTTCAGCTAGGCCTGTAGACTAGTGAAGCCCTGGTGCCCATCTTCCATAGGATGAGCAGATTGTCACGGGTATCTTAATTTCTCTACTATTACAAACACCAGGAAGGTGTCTCTTTGGGACTTTGGGAAGGGGGGCAACCTTCACCATGATTTCATGCTGGAAAACTTCCAGCATATGCTGCCAGAAATACTTGATGTCCAGCAGCTGGTAGGCAAAGTGCAGCTTAAATTGCTCTCTGACCCAAAGCTGCATGGACAGCTGGCTTCTGCTGTGTAGTTGTTCAGCTCTGTGCCCTAGTGCCCTGCGCCCAGTCCTGGGGCTTTGCAAATATTCCGCAATGTAGCATGCGGACAAGGGAAGGAGTAATTCTCTTGCATCTGAACTCTGTGCCGAAGCTTTCAGCTCTTTTTAATGGTTGAAGGGGTGAAACAAGACCACTGTGGCCAACCTGAGTTAATCATTTAGCACTCCAGGTCCTACTGGACAGCATTACATCAACAGCAGTAAAATCAAGTAAAAATCAGTTACAGGTAGTTAAATTCAATGGCATTGTTGGATATCTACTACATTTATTCGGAATAGAGAAAATACCTCAACCTCATTTTGCTGTATGTCTTAGAAGCGTAAGAATTTATTAACTCTGATCTCTTTCAACAGCAGACAAACTCAAGGGAAAACTAGCCAGACAGAAAAATAAAAACAAGTTTATTACATGTAAACGTTTCTACATTTGAAAGTTTCCGTGTATACTGAAGAGACTGTTTAGAAAACGAAGACCTACATAACAAAACAATTACTTGGGAGTTTCCTGTCTGTTAATTTGTTGGTATACCAACACACTGTGTTTGCAAACACACTTGCCAACAAGGAGCTGTACTTGCACTCGGCTGTTTCAGGGCTCTATTCACTCAGCTGTTGTTACCTTTGCCATTTTTGCCAAGTTTAGCTGCAAGACCTCAGTACGCAGAGGGAGTCAGCAGTCCTTTATATGGAATGTACAGTGCTGGATCCACAGGAATAAGATAAAAGGGGTTTTGCTCAATAAAAAGAATGAATGTTTTTTTTCCCTCCCTCTTCATTGTCGTTCTCTAAACAAAGACAATAACAGTAGTTTGTGGGTACCAAGTTTGTTACTGTTAATAAGCAGGGGATCCAAGTAAAGAGTAGACTGAGCAATTTCCATTATTTTATTGATAGGAACGTGTGCAAGAGAAAGTGCTGGTACTGCTGCAGCAGAGTTGTTTCATGTCACTTTATTTCTGATCTTTCTGTTCCCTGATTATATGAGATAAAGGCTTTTTAATGCATATAGATTCCCAGTGATGATACTATAAAACCATTCTGGCAGTACGGTAATAAAAACTGCCCTGGTTTTCAATGGTCTTCAGACCAGGCCTTGCTATCAATTTACTTTAACAGTAACAATGTGTGTGAGAGGTAGAAAATGACATAATCAAAAATATTGGGTAATGGATGTTTATATCCATCCAGATTTGACTGAAATTCTGTATTAGAAGTGCTTCGGATTTCACAGATAAGACTGTAGAAGTTCAAAGAAGGATACCACTTGTATGGTGGAGAAGTAACTTTTTATTCTGCAAAGTAAAAAGTTTCATTCAGGAGACAGATAAATTTTGGATCTCAGGGATGAGTTGTTGAGGCAAAATGTACAGTGTACTGATTTCTTTACTTGAAGAAACTTCAGTTGCAGTTGAATTTGCAACATTTCTTGTTAGGACTATGAAAATTCACCATATTTTTCCCTATCTGATCAATGCCAAAGATGCTCAAGATTATGTTCACTCTGGGTCCTCGTTTGGTGTGAGATGGTGTGATTCTTAGTCAATCCATATGTTGTTGTAGTTTTTAGAAGTCTGGATGTGAGACAGTCTCAAAGTCTAAGCTGTTCTGAGTTTATTGGAAGGGCAGGCTGAAGCTGATGTGTTCTGGAGCTATTTAGGTAGCTATTCTGCCTTGATCTTTATGTTCCTCTATCAGGAACTTTTTTCCCCCAGTTTACATCCCATTTGAGTTAATGGGAGATGCCCGTGTGACATAACTTTTACTCTGGTTATAGCAGACCTTTCTGCCTTACTTTCAGTATTTTCCATTCAATCTAATAGTTTCATGGCCTATATACAAACCAATGTTAGAACAGTGGGGAAATGCTATCAGATGGGGGTGGGGAGAGGGGGACAAAAAACCAGCAAAGGCTTTTTCAAAGTGTAAAAAGAAACGGCACAGGTTTTGGATTGGAGTGTTAAATATTTCTGTAATGGTGGTTCATTGTCCTCTCCTGTGCTCCCCTTCCCTCCCCTCCCTTTTCCCCCTGCCTGCAAATGACCCTTCTTTTCTCTCCTGCTTGTTTCCTTTTTCTCTCCTTTTATACCCACCTTTGAATTACCCTTCACAAAATTATATGACATATGGTACTATATTTCCTGCTCATGCTGCGTGGAGCAATTGTGAATCTCTTTACTTGGCTGGTTTCTTGTTCGACCAAAACATCTACGCTTGTGCTTTCTTGCATGTCTTGCACTATGAGCCTTGTATAGTGATTTTATGAAGCTATAAAACTGCAGAGGCAGATCTTTAGCTGGCCTGTTCTTACACAGCTGCAGCTGTGCTTCTCAGGTGTGTCATAAATGGTATCATTCCTTTTGTCAGTGTCTGTTGTAGAAGTGCTTGCCCAGCCAGGAAATTGTGCTCTTAAGAGAAGAAAATGGATTAAGGGAAGGGTGTGAATTTTCAAGTCTAGCAGTCAGTCCTGAATACCTTCATGCTTTGTCTGGGACAAAAATACTTTCTTCCTGATTGTTAATGCAAAACAAATTCAGTTTGCTTACAAGATCAACTTCTATGCACGGGCCTGTGCTGGCATTTCTCAAAGACCTTTGACAGGCTCAGAAATGTTATACTATTTTTTTTCTTCTTTAGGGGATTATGTTTGCTTTGTGAAGTCTTCTTGCCCTTTGGGTTCCTTTAAGATCCTTTATCACCTGTACAGTAGACACTGGGCTTGGTGTGGAAGTCAGGATATACTTCTGGGGCTTGAGATCAGTGTGGGGACAGTGGTGTGTGAATTCTTCATTGTACTTAGAGATGTAAGAGCAGCCATCCTGGGTTAGACTGATGGTCCATATCGTCCATCTAGCCCAGTAACTTGTTGGCAACCTGGGTGTATCTTAAACTTGTCCAGTTTCCTCTTGAATCCTTGCAGGCTCTCTTCACTCCTAGCGTTCTGTGCCATAGATCGGCTGCGTGCTGCATGAGGGACTACGGATTCTTCTTGAGCTCTGTGTGCAGCCAAGATGTTTCTCATTAGTTGGAAGGTATCCATGGTCTAAGGAGTCTGGGTAGCCATGTCTCTTACAACAGTGGCCCTCAACTGCCGTGCAGTTATGACAGCTCTCTTTAATGTGGGGATTAAGAATATTTTATCAGCCCCAAGAAAAACTCAAGCATAAGGATAAGTGGCAAATAGAGTAAGTGTTTATGTACAGAAAATGCAGACTGCATGTCAGCCTGCAGGCCTGCTACCAACTATGAAACAAGCTACATAGCAAGTTTCAGCTTTATCAAAAACCTGGATGCTCTCTGTGACGTCCTGGTGCTCTTCTCCCTCTGTCTAGTGTCCTTTTTGTTTACTTAATATCTTCCTGAGAGACTTTGAGTAGTTTCAGACAAAAATAAACAAAACCTCTTAGCATGCTCTGAAAACCAGGCATTGCCATGGTTCTTGCCTCCCAGGTGGAGAAATTTGGGATGGAGAGGTTCATTTACTGATCTTCAAACTTTAGGACACAGCAGAGTTGAGAATCCAGACTTCCTAACTCTGTCTGATCCCCGATTACTAAATTGCTGTTCGGTCTTGCCTTTTCCCAAGGGAATGCCAGCATATAACCTGCACAACATTGTAGCTATATTTCTCAATTGCAGTAATTGAACTAGATACTTTTGAGTATGTAGGCATGTGTTAATTGCTATCTGGGGAGCAGGACTGTGTTTGTTTGTTTGCTTGTTTTCCCTTAGTTTTGTTGAAGGCAAAAATTAAATATTCGGCTTTTCAGTTCTAAGCTGGCAAGCAGATACTGTGCTTAAACTGCTATGTTATTTTGCAAACCTTGGTTTGTACACTAACCCAAGCATGCTGTCATGCCTATTCACACTGTTTTTTTTCTATAAATGCACAATATTGAGCATTTGTAAACAAGAGAAAATGTGATTTTCATACCTTTACCTTGAGAGCTGAATGGCTCATGCTGTTTCTCTCTGGCTGAAGCATGGTGTTCTTCTACACATCAAATGTGGGACTGGGCTGGCAGTAGCTGAACAACCTATTGTCCAGTGGCAGACTGTCCTCCTTTACTACAGAGGTAGTACTGTTCTTTGCACTTCTTTTCCTCTTTTGTATGTGAGACCATTTTCCTCCCCAGTGTTATCAGGAAAAGATCGGTGAGTGTCACCAACTGGCTGCTTATACATGAGTGTGAAACAACAGATAAACAAGGCCTCTGACATAGCAAATGAAGAGATGCAAGGTTTAAACACCCTACCTCGCTGCTGTAAAAGTTCCTTGGCTTTATTCAAGGGCTTTACCTGAATGTTTAACATGCAAAACGGAATCAAAGGCTGCCATTTAAAGCCCAGATGAAATAGTTTAAAATTAGACAGGTAGCATATAAGAGTTGCGGACTGTCCTACTAGTTTTGTGCGCTCTGTACTGCCTTCCCCTTCTGCTTTCAGCAAGATGCTGGAGAATTTTGGAAGTGTAGTTGCCTAACTGTAGCTGGAAGCCCTTAGGGAGCAAAAATGTCTAGACCCCACTGTTCCCAAATGATAACTGGTCTGCTGTGAAGATGTGAGATCCCTTTGGTGTTTATATTTTATAATGGCTCTTGTTATTGCACAAACAGCCAGCTGGCATGGGATTCAGTGATGACTAGTAGGTATATACATAAATGATAATTAATGCTGCAATAGACTTTCCCTAGCCCAGCAGGATGTTGTCCTGTTCCTAATCCACCCAGGTATGCTTGCTGAATTCCTTCTGCACACTGAATATAGTCTGGTGATTCAGAGACTTGGCTGGATCTCCTGCTGGAACAGATCGGTGCACCTCTGAGGTTGGAACCATGATGACTGACACCAGCTAATATCTAGCTCATGAAGTACACCTTCATTAAAAGGTGCTGCACAAAAATGGTGTGATTCAAGGACCTGGTAATGTTCTTTCTGGAGAAATCAGAACAGATGGGATCAGAGAGGTAAGAGTTGCAGAAGCAGCATGTCAGCAGCACAGAGAAGCTCGTTTGAACCTTGGGGCATGAAGAATTTGATGCTAAATATACAGTGTTCACCATGGTCTGCATTCCTCTGCATCTGGTGGGTGTTTTCCTCCTCTGTCAGTATTTCACTAGGTGTAACTATTAATGTGGCGGTCTGATTCTTTTCTCTAAGTTTTCCTCAGTTTTACAATTTCTGATCTAGGAATAGATTCCAGCTCTGTACTTGCCAGGGTTAGCAATATGTAGCTGGATCTATAACAGCTATTTAAATTATCTTGTACTGTGAACAGCTGGATAATCATGAATACTAAAAAAAAAAAATACTAAAACAAAAACAAAAAACCCCCACCACTTTGGCTTCTAAATAAGCTGGAGGTTAATGGGTTAATGTGGACTTAAGCTCTGCCTTTTTTGCGCAGTCTGTGTTCAAACCCCCTGCTCCCCCCACTCCTCCCCTCAAAATGTGAAAGAAATCAGATTTTACTCTGGACTGCACAGCTTTAATTCATTTTTAGTACTGAAGGAACATTAGATTGAAAAAGGATTTTGGAATATTGTCACTGTTTACTTAGCATTGGAACAATAATTCAGTGCAAGTCAACCAGCCTCCTCAAAAGCCAACTTTGATGTTTACTGCACCCCAGTCGAGTAATCTTCTGTGTTCCCTGGGTTTCAGCAAATACTGTCGTTCCCTGAAGCTGGGCATCTCGTACGAGATCCAGGAGCCATCTAAAATGTTGAGGGAGTGGATCTCAAAGATGGATGTAGCCTGGGGCTGATGGACAATCACCAGTGCGCTCCAACGTTTGTCCTTGGAGCTCATCTCTTTTGCAGAGCGGAATCTTGAGGAAGCAGAATTCTCCAGTGGTAAACAGCAAAAATGTAGGAAAGGTTGAATTTTAACCGATTCTGGCATTATTGAACGTGGCAGTTATCACAGCCATTACTGTGCATTTCTGAGAAACTGTGTTCTCCTATGGAGATAGGGATTTGCTAAAACATCCCTTCTTTCAAAGTTAATAAAGAAGGTTTCATTTCTGCCCACCTAGAGGAGCCTGAAAATGCCAGTAATTGTGTATTGTGCACATGTGGTAGGAAATAAATGGAGGAGGATACTTTATGATCTATTGCAATGGGATTTATAAGGATTGTATATTGTAGCAATAGGAGGAAATGTATTCACATGACTTTCAGATGATCTGTGTTGTTTACTCATGACCTGGTAATGCAGCCACTTCAGAACTGTGCTGCTAAAACACATTTGCTGTGCTGCTCCATATTCTCCCATCATATACTGGTGCAGAGCTTCTAAGCACAGGCACCGGGAGTGCTCCTGCTACAATGGGTTGCACTCTGTAGTATATCTTACTAACTAGAGAAGTACTTTAACAAGCCTTAACTCTTTGCCTGGTTTAAACCATGTAGCTCTTTGTCTTGGGAAAGGCATAACTGTTGCAAATATGACTTAATGTATTCTTGTGACATTGAATCATGACACGCTATGATTATGAGCAAGTTGTGTATATCGGTCCATAGCAGAGCTTAACATGAACTGGCCCCACTAGGCCTTCTCTGCATAATGTAAAAAGACTACCTACCTAGAAGTAGTCAATCAGTTTTCCTTTAGCATCTCTAAGCTATGATCAGGCCCTGGAAACAGCACTGACATTCAACAGCTAACTTCTTTCATCTCTAGTGGAATTTTGCACTGCCTTTCTGAATTTTGCCTGCACCTTCAGTGGCTACTCAAAGGGACTGTGTAACTATGTCCTTAAAGGGCAAACCAAATGAAATTTCTCCAACAGTGATACAATGCCAGGCAGAAGGACTCATTTGTAGGATTACATGGCAAGACCTGACAGATTTGCTGAGACCCAGCCACTTTTGGAGGTCAGGATAGTCTCCCCTTTTTAAAAAGTATTGGTGTCCCAAGTAATTGGGGTTCTTGAAGGTAATCTAGCTGCCTTTTTCCACTGGATAGAATTGCACTGTTTCATGCAGGGCTGCAGGTCAGGGTGGTCACTGCTGCATTTGTAACAGTGCCCCTGGAAGCTCTTGTCTTCATAAGAAATGATCTGCAATACAAACATTTGCAAAGACTCATAGCCCATCCCAGTGTATGTGTCAGAGCAGGATACTGGCAAACTGGGGCTTCCTCTTACCTTTCCCATTTTTGGCAGCTCACTGAGGTGAAAGCTGAGAGCTGTGAGGAAACACAGCAGTTGCTTTTATATACTGTAGTCCTAATGCTGCATCTGCAAAAACACAAAAGGGGCCTGTTTTGAGCTCTGGGTGGATTTCATGTTTTGTCTTTATTGTAATCTGTGGCGCTTACTGTATTTACCATATGGAACTCTTTCTCTCCCCTTTCCTCCCCTTTTTGGGCTGCTTTTGCTGATATTGAGTACAAAGGAATTGTATAATTGAGTGGGCTGTGCTTTCAGCTGGGGTGAACTGTTTTATGTGGCAAATCTGACCCAGATTGGAGTGAGGAATGTGTGTATAAGAGTTGTTCTTTACAGTGCCTCCTTTGCCTGAAAGCTATAAAACTCAGTGGGCCTAAGAAGCTTTTGGTGTAGGTCTCTTGGATTTCTCCTTCCTTGCTCTTCCTGTGTTGCTTACCTCTTGCCAAAGTTTGTCCTGTAATGTTCAGTCACTCTTCCTCTGGACAAAACAGGAGACAAACTTTGCTTCCTTTTTGGTACTGTGTCACCTTCTTTATCCTGGAAATGGGAAAATGTCTGTCTCTTGTGGCGGTGTTGGCTTTTGCCTTCTAGTCCTTTTTCTTGCGTGAATGTTTTAACTCAGCAATGTGTTAGGAGGAAATAGTGATTAAAGGGAAGGCTGCATCAACTGTGGGAGAGAGTCAAATTTTTTTTATTAAATATTTATCGGTGTCTATGAAGTTGTGGCTAATACTGAAAATCAGTTTGGGTCAGTCAGTACGAATGTTTTCCTTTGTAAGCCTGCTCTAAAATTGAAGAGGAGCAAACTGCATGCAACTTAATTTGCTTGCTAGCTGGAGCCAGAAAGGATTGCTGTCTCCACACTAAAGCAGAACATAGCTAATATGTTACGGAAAATCTTATTCCTTCTTTTTGGAGCTCTTCCTCTGGCGCTTGTTTGTTTGTTTGCTACAGGGCTGAATCAAACCTTGACTTGTTCTGTTCTGATCATCAGTTTCTTGAACTAAAATTTTGGGCTCCTAAAAACAGGCTACTTCATGGGATATGCAAAGCTGGTTATACAAACATGTTATATCACCACTAGGTGAGGCTTCACATCAAAAGAAACTACTGCACTCCAAAAGCATAAGATTATAAATTTGTTTCTGTTTGGAGAAACTCATTCAAGCATGTAAAGACCTTGTCAATATGATTCATCAGTTAACTTGGCATGCAGATGAACATCTTTGTAGATCTAACTTTAAGAGCTCTATTTGCGATTACGCATTCTCTACCTCTGACAGAACAAATGTGCGTGTGGCTGGAGGGAGGGAGAGTGGGGGAAGGTTTGGGAAGCTCAGGCAGAGCACACCTTTGCTTACATGGTTTTAGACCAAAGGGAAGGTCTTTCAGTGCTGTGGCAAGAAAAGAAAGGGGAAAGACATGGGTATTTTCTGAGAGGGGGAAATATTATCTTAATGCTAGTGTAATCTCATGCTTGAATTGGCTTCTCCTCTCACCTCTCATTAAGGATCTCCCTTTGAACCATGGAACATGCTAGTTGGGACCTGGACTTGGACCTGAATCTCTGCTTTAGCATTCAGTATGAAACTACTAAAATAGGGTTCTTTCTAACCTGTTAATAAGCCTGGTCATCACTCCCTCAGCTGCCCTAGCAGTCTGCCACGTTATGCTCACCACTCTCTGCGAGGGTGGAAGCACAGTCAGCTTTCTCCTGAGGCAATAAAGGTGGTGCAGCAGCTCAGACCCAGAAGGGATGGAGATATTGCCACCTAAAAAACTGCACAGCCTGGAGCATCAAGGTGCTAGCACCAGGGTGGGATCAAGGCCCCTAATGTGGGCTGCTGCGTGATGAAGGGGGACACAAGGTCCCTCAGCTTGGCTTTCACAAAATTGAGCCCTGAGCCAGGGAGTCACTTGTGTGACAATCAGAAACAATGTTTTGTATCTGCTATCTTTCGTCACTACCCAGAGGTACCATTTGCAGTCCTTAGCCTGGAGGAAAGGATCCATGCCCTTTCTGTGAATGAAAACTAAGTGGGGTGTCCAACTCATCAAAGAGACGGGGGGTGCTTTCTCACTATAAAATTGCACAGTTGCTAGAGCACATGTTTGGTGACACCCTCTCCTGCCTTCGTGTGACAAGATTTGAGCCCTTACTGATAGCCTTCTGGGGGGTAGTCTGAATGTGTACATGCCTATAGGGCAGAGGAGAGGCAGGTGAGAGCAGATTTGGTTTCAAAGACTGAGGATCAAGTGCTGCTACTTTGCAGGAAAAATAAGATTTAGCTAGTAGGAGAAAGATGGTCAAAGATGCTTGTGTAGTCCAAAAACTAATAATGATGACTTTTGCCTCTGAAAGGGCTGTCAAAGCAGTCTGCTTTTGTGTTTCTTGGCCTGTTTTCTAGGGGCAGCACTCAAGCTGAACAATAAAAGTCTGAGGCAGGTTTAGCTGTTGGCTTTTGTGAGAGGTAAGTTCATGGGGAGATCTTGATCCTCCATTCCCCTCTTGCAGTGCTCCCACGCAGCAGCCACGGCTATCCCTGCTGCCCTTGCCACAGGTTGCAAGTCTGCAGCATCTGCCAAACTGAGTGAAACCTATTGCCCCCCACCTTCTGTTACAGTTTCATTGCTGTCACTCTTAAATTATGGGGCTACAATGTGCTTTCCACTTCCAAACAGGCAAATGGACCCTCCTGTCCCCTTTCATATACCCAGCCCTATGCTTCTGAGCTCTCCAAGTTGCCTTGGAGCCTCTGCAGTGTATCCCTTGTGTGTGGCGAATTGTTGTGGATAGTCCTTAAAGGTGATGAATGATGTAAGGGAAGAGCAGTTGCTACGTGGATTGCACATGAGTTGTTTTTTTGAACAGTGGATGTTAATGCAAGTCCCAGTGAAAGGCTGTGAAGCCTGGTTCCTAGCTGTCTCTGGTAACCATGTCACACAGCTGCTTTACAGAAACTGGCCATGTGTTTTGCACTGGCAGTGGGAGCACTTGTGTGCAAGTACTTGGCAGGTCACTTCCATAACAGCACCAAACTTGGCAACAACGTACTCAGAGAGGTTGGTAGTCAGTCTCCTCTCTGCCTGTTTTGCTACCGTAAGCTCCTCCTTGGAGCCCATCTGGGCTAGTTCTAGTTCTGAGCATCTTTAATGCTCTTGGCTATGGAAAATGCAGCAAAGATGCTGAGTTGTCTCTCCTTAACTCCTGTCAGGAAGGCAGCATCCCCTACCACAACATTGTTTCAGAGAGTTTGGGTGAAACTGAATTTCTCATTGCTTTAGCTCTGGTATTTGCTCTTGCCACTGTGTGCTTCTTGAAGATGTATAGTCCTTAGTATTTTAGGTTTCATCGTGATAGAATTGATGCTTTCCCTAAGAGATTAGTTATATTTTGTCTTACAGATACGCCTTATATCTATGCCTATATCTTAGAATGGCAAAATATGCCTGCTTTTTGTAAGGCAGATGCCAAATGTCTCCACCCTGTATTTTGACTGGGGAAAAAGTTCCTTACCAAAATGAGCCAGAACTTTCTCTTGGGAATAGCTGGAAAATCAGTAGCAACATGTCTGAAGTTGGGATTACTGTGGTTTAAATGAGAGGGAAATCAGGTTGCTTGCATGGTACCTGCTGCAATCTAAGGGCTCACAAGTTTGTATGGGGCAAATTAAGAGATTACAACCCATAGCTATTGCTTGGCCCTGCAGGCAGTCCATTTGCCTCAGCTGCTGGGTTCATGGCCATGGTATTAGCAGAGACCATCACTGATTTCAGTGTCATGAGTGGGGCTATGAACTGCAGCACCGTGTCCCTTACCTTTCCCAGAGTGGATGGTATTGGAAAGTGAGTTGCAATGTGCTGTTGGTCTCCTCTGGACTGTGTTCCTTGCTTTTTGCGTAGCCAGGAAAAGCTCGACAGTTGCGCCAGCTAACTGATCAACAGAAACTTCTCATTTAGCAAAGCCTTTTTTGCTTAGGAAAGGAAGAAACTTCTGTCAAGGTGGCAGAAAGGGATTGCCCATTGTGCCCGTATCTGTAAGCATTTTCAGCTGCCTGGCTCTGGCTGTCTGAAAATGCCTTCCACAGTCCATGTGAATGGCAAATGTTGCTGAGAAACTGCTTGATCTGCTGGGCCCTGTAGTCTTTGTGCCCAGGTGGCTGGGCACTGGCCAGCGAACAGGGGAGGGAGTGGGGAAGGGGCAGGCATTTGTACTTCTGAAAATGAAATGCACCGTGTGTTGCACTTATCAGGATAGCGAGACTTCTGTTGGTCGCTTCTGTTAACTCCATCAGTGGCTGCATGCTCTTACCTATAACAAGCACCAAGTGTTAGCCAGTGAAAAGTGAAGACCACGGCCATACTCTGTTAGTAAAAACAGTGCCAGAATAACACAGCTATTCACCTATTTGTTAAAGACTTGCTGTTTGCTTTATTTCAGGTCAATGAGCAGAGATCAGTCATGAGACGTTAATCTGTTGCCCTCCATAGCTGTTTAATATCCCCTCACTATTGTTCTCCTGCTCACATGATCAGCAGCAACCTCCTCTCCTCCCCCCTCTCCACCACTGTAACGACCTAATTTCAAAGCACTTCTGCTTTGGCTTTCAAGGGGTCCAAATGATGCTGTTTGATTCAGGATAAATTTTGCTCAAGTCTTGGGTACTGACTGCTGCCTACTGCTCTACTGGACTTGCTTGCAAGAAGAGGCCTCTATTCAGAAGCCAGATGATGCCCTGAGGACCGGGTATGAGTCTGTGCTGGGTGCTATAGGGTAGGCCTGTAGCGGCAGTGAGCACAGACCATGGAGAGGTAGGAACAGCTAAATGGGATTGGATGGTGAGTTCTAGCAATCCTGCTTCCCACAGGGCCAGCAAACCAGGCTGAAACAGCTGGCACTGTAGAAATCTGCCAAATGCTCACTGGCTTCCTGTGTCGGGGAAGAGTGATCTGGATGACTATCTGAGGTCCCTTCGACCCTTCTCATCTCACTCATATTTTGGCTCATGTGGTGCAAGGGGCAAGTGAGGGCAGGTGTGGTATGGGTGAGAGCCCCCCTGTCAGTGTTGGCACAAACAGACCCACCAATTAAGCTGTAATTCTCAAATGTGCAAAGCTGTAGTAAGGCTTTTGCCATGGACAGCTCAGAATTGAGGGGACAGTGTTTACAGCAACCAGGTCTTACTTTAAACTGTAAATTTTAACAGGAAACTTGTGATAAGTTCTTTAAAAAAAAAAAAAAAAAAAAGCTGTGAACCTGGTAAGATGAAAACAAGCTTTGAGTCATGAGGATTTCTAAAAGGCCCTTTGAATCCATAAGTTTTTGGAACACATGCTAAGTTTAACCATTTCCTAGACTTTGCTGTGCAGCATTGTCTTCTGGCATCTTCATAAATAGGGTCAGTGCCTGAGAACCAATGGGCAGAAGAACAAACAGTTTTGCTTCACAGATGTTTATTTTTTTTCTTTAGCGTTTCTGCATTAGGGTACAGGAACATCCAAGGCATGGGTTAATGTAGCTTTACAATATGTGACCACCCTTTGGATGGCTGTTTGGCTATGTCCTGGCTCAAACTAAGCTGGGATCTTTAATTCTGTCATTTTTTTAATATGTAAAAAGGTCTAATGGAGTCTCTCTGCCCTGAAATTAGTCATATGTGCCCCTCAGCAGGGAACACTTTTCCTACCCCACTGAGTCCTGAAACTTGTATGGAAGTAAATAGAGTCCTATAGTAACATGCCATACTGTGCCCGGGCTACCAGCCAGAGGAAGGAGAACGATGTGTACCCAACTCTTATCCCAAGATGGAGTTAGGATATGAATGAAGGTTGTGACAGTCCATCCAGGAGATGGGGAGTCCTCTTGGGCTGCACAATGTAGACACAACAGAAGCAAACCCTTAGAGACCTACAAATGGGGAATGGAAGATGATTAGAG
Source organism: Dromaius novaehollandiae (assembly GCF_036370855.1). Classification (NCBI taxonomy): domain Eukaryota; kingdom Metazoa; phylum Chordata; class Aves; order Casuariiformes; family Dromaiidae; genus Dromaius; species Dromaius novaehollandiae. The sequence goes on from NC_088104.1 coordinate 39,548,684, forward strand.
GCTCCAATGTTGCACTGGCAATGTGGGGGAGTTTTTTTCTGTAGTTGACTCTTAAGAAATAAGAGCAAGATGGAAGAGAAACAGCAATTAAAGGGAAGGGCTGAGGAAAAGGGGCTTACCACAGGAGGCACAACCCTCTTGTGATACAGTGATGCTCATTTCTGCCCCACTCTGTATGATGTGTGGGAATGGCACAGGACTGTGAGCAGGGGGAAGTGCGTACTCCCTGGCTCTGCAAAGTGCTGCAGCCTCTCTTTGGCTCTCTGCAAGTATTATGGTGGGCTGAGAAGCTAGAGAGTAGTAGTAAGCAGGCACTGGGAAAATTTAAGCTCTCTGCACACTAGCAGGGAAGCAGGAAAGAGATGGCTAAGGGAAGAGCAGGGAGTGTGTGTCTTGAGTGCAAGATAGGAGGGGTGGGAAGGGAGGAACAGCAAAGATTTAAAAAACAAAACAGCATAGTGCATTATCAAAAGCTAGGCTAGAAGACATCACTTAGCTCACCTACAGCTAGGTGAGGTACATGAAATCTGAGTCCTTGTTATGCCTTAGCTTTCTTTGCATTCTCTCCTTTCAGATTTGTTCCAGGCTTCTCTGGCGAGATTCCTTGTTTTGCTGCTTCTGTAGCTCCCTGCAGGATGCAAATGTTAATAAGCACAAGCACAGCATGCAGGGCTGAATGAATCAGGAGAAATGGGGACTGCACAGCGGATAAGCTTCCCTCCTGCTGTGTGACATGCGATGCACATTGAACTTGGAGGTGCAGGGGAGCCTCCGTATACCACTCATTCAAATCCCTGCTGTTGCTAGAAGGAATGTTTTCTTGACTCTCTTGCTCTGCAGAGCTGGAGCAAACAATAAGCTTTGGCAATCACATACAAATAGAAAGGCAGAGCCTAATTCATTTCCATGCTAGGCTAATGATCTAACACACTTTTTTTTATGGAGTCAGGTTTTTATTCTTTTTAATAGTCTCCAACTGTTTTTGACCTAAAAGTGATGGTAGTGAATGTTTTGCAGTGAATATTATCCAGAAGAGTTCCTTTCATGTGTGCATGTCGAGAATATTCCTGGAATGTGACTTTCCAGCTTATGAGTGACACCTCTTACCCAAGGTATGATACAGTTGTCATGAAAGTTAAATCTAGGATTGATACTGTACATAAATTACCACTACTATGAAACTTCATGTCATGGAGCATTAAGACAGGCCTGTAAGGAAGGCTTTGTGGGCTCTGGGTGGCCAGAAGGGCCACTCTAGCTGTGACATTCAGAGGTATTATTGCAAAAATGGCTTGCTGAGTTGTGTGAATTTTTTCAACCTACTTTGTCATCCTGCTGCTTTCTTCTCATCAGTGAGTCAAGTTGCTTTCTGTCCTTTTTAGCTCTCCTCATTGAACCAGGGTTGGTCTTTTGATTTGCTGTTGCTCTCTGGTACTTGATGCCTTAGGAGGGAGAAAGAGCCAAGCATCATCTTGGGCCCACAGAGTACCCCCGGGCATGGGATCAGTTGTGTTAAATGGTTGGAGGTGAAGGACACCAGTATCAAATTCCCTAATGCTGATGGAGTTCCCCTCATTTTTGCTGCACTGGGAGAAGAGGCAGGGAAGAAGGGTGGCTCTTTCCCTGGCCAGTACCATAACCAGCCTTTGCATAAGTCCAAATATTAGTCCAAGCTTAGAACAAACAAGTGTTTGTCAGATTTGAAGGCTCACCCTGCCACAGAAATGGGTAATCTTACACATGTAATGTTACAACTTGAGAATAAAATACTCCTTTTGCAATTATCATGAACTTCGGGAGCTTGAGCTAGATACTGTTTCCAGTGGGAGGATCCCCATGACCAGAATGAGCATGGAGCCAGATTTACACCATCCTTTTTACGTGTAGCTGTTGGAGCTCTGCGGGCTGTAATGTGGTGGCAGTGTTGGGACAGGCAGCTGCTGCCCCATGTCCCCTGCCCTGGCCCTGTGTGGAATTGGGGTGAAATGTGCTCACTGTGCTTCCAGGCGTGCTCCGCAGCTCTGGGGGCAGTCAGCATGGCAAATGGGTGCAGGGAGAGGTTGAAAGGGTGAATCCAGTGGTCCTGGAAGGACAATAATTTGCAGGTTAGTACATCTGCAGAAACCATGTGCCAAGCCAAACAGGCATATCCCTCTGTATAGTCAGCTAAAAAGTAAGACAGCTGCTTCAGAGACCCTGATGGGCAGGTGAGGAGAGCTCTGCTGACTGTTTCTGGCCTGGTTGCTTGGCCCACCCGGCTTTCTGAAGTGCACACCTCCGCTGCCAGGACATGGCAGTTGTTAGCACAGCAGCTGACCTGCAGTGCATAGTGGCATGTGCACGGGGCAGCCCATGATCTGCCCTCATACCCTGGCCTGGGACTGCTCAGCTGTCCATGCAGCAGCTGCTAAAACACCTTGGCGGTGGGGTAGGAAACTGAGAGGTGGCAAGCAGTTGGGGTAGCGACTGTTACATCCTTCTCAGGCTAGGTGGGCCCTCCTCATGGTTCAGAAATTTTTAGTTCCTAAATCCCACAAGGACGTGACCAGGCTCTGAGTGCTAGTATTTGTATAGCTTGGTAAGCTGGTGCTCAATTTTTAAGGAGATCTAAGCCAGGACTTCAAAAGGGATGGGAGGTTATAGGAATCTCCATTATTTTGTCTTGTAGGGAAACAGGGGAAGATGATGGCCAAACTGGAGATTCACAAAAGCTGGTTTTTATAATGGGCTGAATTCCAGCTCAAATCGTGGACTCTTTTAAGGAGGCATAAATTGTGCTTCCAGAATTACTCTTAATGAAAACAGTAGCTTTAACCTCTTAAAATGATTAGGGCTTTGGAAAATTAATTACCCTTAGTCTTCAGATTCAGCAAAGTGTTTCTGTTCCTTTGTCACAGAGTGGGAATAAGCTTAAGCCCATGCTTAAAATTGAGCAGCATTACCTGCTGAAATGGAAACTGGAGATCCTGATAAGGCATCGTGATCTTCCTCTTCAGAAAATTTTATAACTTCGCCACCTCATGACTATCAAGGAAGTATCCTGACCCCACTGGAGATGGGTTCTATGTAAGGGCAAGGTTACAGTGCAAGGTTACATGAGAAGAACAGAATGACTGTTCCTTCCTTGTCTTGAGTAACATCAGAATATGAATCGAAGTGTAAAAAAAAGAGAGAAAAGGTGGGGGGACAGCATGAGTAGCTGGAAAAACTTACAAGTAAACCTCACTCTAGTGTGTGGTATGTACTCAGAAGGGACATTTCTAAATATATCTTGGATTGGGAATTCATAGAGAAAAGGGTTCATGCTGTAAGGGGAATGATAGTAAAAATACAGTGTACTACTAACAGCAAAAGCTACTCACTGGAGCAGTGTGGAAGATCCCTGTGCTGAAAAACAGGTTGTGAAATGCCCATAAATAGGATTGGATGGGATAATTCAGTCAAGAGAGGTCATGGCTAAGGCTGTTCTGGTATATGTAATTACTGAGTTACAAAGTGCAGCTCTAGCCTTTTCTGGACACTGGGTGGCAGTCCATCATTAATATTAAGGCCAAGCATGAGTAAGTATTTTATATGGGCATTGGAAATGCTGTGAATTACATGTGAATCGCCTATTATAGTCTGATTACAATTCCACAGCAATTTTTAATGATTGCTTGGGAAACATTAATAAACTCTGCATCACTGAAAATAAAACCGACTTATTCCAGCACAAATGCTCCTTTGTTAAATAGCTAAGCCATACAAGAAAGTATTCTTGTGACTTGTAAGTTTATGAATTAAAGACTATAAACCCTCCCCTATTTTTAGGGGGCAATTACACTTGTGACTGCAGACCTGCTTTAATACAGTCCTGCTCTGAACACAGGCAAGGCCCTTGTGAAGCAGCTTATATCTCCCTAGGACCTGCAGGACATCCATCCTCGCTTGACATTAGCAGTAATTAGATCACTGGTGGGGCTGCTGCTCTGTAAGGCATTATATCAAGGACCTGGGAGCTGGACTGCACCTCAGCGTGGTTGTGAGTCGTCAGACAGCCCTTTCCCCCTCTCCCCCAGCACACTATGAGGTAGAGGAGGAACTGAAGAGTTCAGCTTATTGTTAGGTCCAAAGAGAGAAGGGCTAGAGCTAGTTTGCTGTTACCAAAGGGGCAAAAGCCAGAGGGGCAGACAGCTTGAATTTATTAGGGAACATCTATTAAATGGCACAGAAGTTACTAAATCCAAATACTCCGATGCAAATGTTATGCCTTCATGCAATGGGAGATTCCTCGGACTGTATTGGTCAGATCACGTGGGGCTGGACTGGTGGGAGAAGGGGCCTGTGGCTTAGCATTGCTACAGTCAGGAGTCCCTGGCCTGTTTCATGGCAGAGGAGGATTGGGGTTATCAGAAGGGGCATTAAAGTGGTGGTGGTACTTCTTTGGATTCTCCTAGACCCAAAAGGCAGCAAACAAACAAAAAAAGCTATTTTGGGTGGATTCTGCAAGGCGTCTGGTGCCAGCAATGCTGAAAGCCTTGTGAGTAATTTTGAGAATAGATTATCTCTTTAAGACTAGGGATAAGTGTAGGCACTAGGGTCAGGGCAAGGAAAGATTGAAGACCCTTAACTGGTGAAATCTGTAGGGCCAACACAAGATCTCATCAGCAAAGTTGAAGTGAATATTTCCTTTTTGTCTGCTGTAGGCTTTTTTTTTTTCTTTTTTAAATGGTGTGGATGCTGTTGCTCTATTACACTTGTCTTCTGTATCCAGTTTTGCATGGACCAAATACATAGTTTCTCTTTCTAGCAGCCTGGGGATAACTTTCAGCAGGGGTGCAACAGAGGAAGGGCACAGCAGAGCAAAACAACCTGCTTCCGCCTTTTCAGGGACAAAAACATGTCCCTGAAGGCCAGATGCCGAACACAGAGTTTTTGTGTGTCTGTGCTTGCCTTGTACTGGTACTTTGTTCACTTGGGTTGGCAAAGACCCACACCAGTGTGCAGGCCAGAGAGGAACCATGAAGACTGTGGTCAGCTGGGCGTTTAAGACAGAAAGAAGTATGTCAATAAAAAGCCTTTGTAAACTTCTAAACCTAAGAGCACAGCATTCAAATAATCTAATGTGCTACTGTTGACTCCTTAGACTGAAAGGATGGTGCAGGGATTTTAGAAGTGATCCTTATGTTGCTAGAGGTTTCTGAGAAGTTGTAATGAGGATCAAATGTTTGTGCCACCTTCAGCAGCACATCTCCTCAGCCATCTCTCCCTCTGTGTCTCGTTTTCTGTCTCCTCCCCTAGCAGCTGTTGCTTTTTCTTAGAATGTTTGAGCAGAGGTGCCCTGTGCTCCCCTGGCTGAAGTTCTGATGGGCTGTTTACATGGGTTTTGGAGCTGGCTGGCACATGGAACTTCCTGGCTCTTCCCCACACAGGTCACCACTGCAGCCCCCTGCTACCTAAATCCTGCCACTTATGCCCAACACAGTGCCCATGCATGTGCTGATTGGGTGCTCATGCATGACTGCAGTAAACCCTGCAATTTCTGCCCAATACAACTAGAGAGCTGTTTCAACTGGGCATGCAGAAGTTGCCCTGATGACCAAAATGGCCTGGGTCTCACTGGCTCCCTAAGACCTGATGGACCATTTCACATACAAGCTCTAGGAGGCTTCATTCCCAAACAGTGGGGGAGTCATTTGTCTCATGGGTTTCAAACAGTACCTGATTCTTTTGCTTATTTAAGATTTGTAAGAGTATGTTTAGATGAAGGAATGCAAAAGGCATGTAGTCTGCTGCCTGCCTTAGGAGCTGACTATACCCAGGCAGTTCTGGTGTGGTGGCTGACAGTGAACCATGTTATCAAAGCACTGTGCCTGAGGAAATATATTCTGCCTCCCTCAGGAGAGTTTTTAAGGGCAAAGAAAGATCCAGGCTTTTTGGCTGTACCACAGATACTGTCTGACCTTGGGCAAGTCATTTAATCTCTGTTCCAGTCAATCATCTGTAAAGCAGGATAATGTTACTTCTATTCTCTGCAATAATGGAATAGATAAACCCTTGGGCATATTTTCTGTTTCTATTGTAGGATCTGGCATGAGGGTATCTCCAGACTCTGGTAGAACATCTGCTCCCTGCAGATGCACAGTAACAGATAATCTTGCAATCAGTCACTGGTTTCTTCTGTTTAATTTGTGTCCAACTTGCACAGGACTGTAATTCACTGCAAGTGAAAATCTGTCTTGGCACTGTTCTCTTGTTCTCCTCTTTCTTACATTGAAGAAAAAAGCTAAGGCTTTCTGAAGGGTGCCATCTCTGGTCCTTCACTGGGATGCAGGGAGGATTTCTAAGGTGCAGATATTGAATCTCCTTAAACAGTGTCGTGTAACATCTATGTGAGAGTTGCTCCGAGTTCCTTGAGAATCGGTTTCTGTAATCTAGCACTGATTTTTATGAAGCTGCTGTCTAAAATCAGGACCCCAAGACTAACACCTGCAGTGTTGTCACAGCCTGCAAAGCAACATACAGTAGCTTACCAAAAAATGGAGATGTAGAAAGAAGTCTCTGTCTTGTAGAGTAAAGGTCATTAGCAAAACTTTTTAATATGGGATTTATCATTTTTGGTTCCTCTGACAAATGCCTAATCTCAGACCACTTGCTCATGTACTTGGCAGGAAGGTTTATCAGCTTAAAGGGAAAAAGAATGGGTGAAGGAGACCACGAATGATCTGCAGAGTCCCTGCAAAAGAGAAGGGCTGAAGAACTGCGGCAGAGAGGTGAGCTGTGCAGGTCAGTGTCACTCCTTCAGAAAAGTGCTCACAGCATATGCTGTGACCCATCTCTAGCTCCTGGGTGCAGACAGGCAATGTGGGGCAGGGCCAGAGGCCAAGCCCTAGAAAAGGTTAGGCCTTGCCCTCTAATCCCCAACAAGAGTGGGGACTTTTGGGTCAAAGCCTGAGTGTACAGGGGAGGGAGAAAAGGCACAGACACATGACACCTTTGGCAGCCAGAGAACAATCTCAAAGGAAGACAGCAAGCACTAACTTCAGATAAAAGTCATGCTGCCAGACCCAGTCTATTGGTCTTGCATGATATCTGAATGCTTATACTCTGCTGCAAGAGGGAGATATGAGAGCTCATTGCTATCTTCCATGCGTTGTCCCCAGACCACTGCTGGTCTAACAGTAGTAATTCTATGGAAAGCAATTAACTCCTGTCCTTTTATGAGTATGGGAGAGCTGGGATAAACAGTAGCTATAATAGCTAGACAATATGATCTGCAAGAAATTAAGAAATGCTCTGCATTCTGCAGGTTTGACAGACGTGCCCTCAAGACTGGCAGGAGGGCTGCGGTATACTATGGATCACTACCACCTCACATGGAGGCTTTACATCTTGCTGTGAGGCTGCAAGGCCACCCGCACAGCTCTAAGCCCTGATGGCAGATGTGAGGCAGTGAGAAAAGTTTGGACAGGGTTTACTCTGAGTGGGAAAGCATGGGAAGGGAAATGATACAGAGCTGAGGGATTTAGGAGAGATAGGTGGCAGAGCCACACTGGGATGGTGCTCCCCAGAGTGCCAGTCTGATGCCCTATGCACTGGACCAGGCTGCTATAGGTGAGAGATCCTCACTCAGATCCCTACAGGAGATAACCCTGCAAACCACTCACTTTTGCAGAGCTCTGCCAGCGTGTTGCTGAGGGCCCCATGCTGTAAATCTCAAAGACATCTTCGACAGGAATGCTGTTCTGCGAAAACAGGTAAGGTGAAGGGTCAGCTCTCAAGAGAAGTATTCTTCTTTAAAGTGAATGCATGAAAACTAGCTAATACCCATTGTCTTTTGAATTCTGAAACAGCTTTCACATGAACTCCTAGTATTGCTTTATGTTCCTAGTACGTATCTTACTGAGACTCGGTCTTATAACTTGCTCTTAGAGGGCCTCAAAGTAAATACAGGAAAATCTGGGCGAGAGAACAAAGAGGCGAGTCCTTTGTTCCCTCATGAGAGACACAGTGGCTTAAGGTGGGTATGTTGCATGTACCGAGGCCCTGGTTTGGAAGATCACACTGCATCTTTGCTGAGATTGTTATATTCTGTCTGCTTGTGCTTCTGTTTCCATCATCGTTTTGTACTGACCCCCTTTATGGGTGAGACAAGATAAATACTGATACACACTCACAGTATCACTGACTGAAACTGCCTATTTTGCTTTCTCAGGCTGAGCAAAATTTAATGGCTACCCGATAAAATGAGCCAGATCTGTAATATATGCATTATCTATTTGCTGTGCTTTCTATAAGCAAAGACATGCAGGGTACAGGGAGTATCTCTAGACAGCTGCCATAAAGGAAACGATTCTGATATCTTTCTTGCCCTCTTACCATTAATATTCCAGCATATGAAGATAATATCATAGCTTCTCTCTCAGTTCGGCTGGGATACATATATCGGCTGCAAGCTGCCAAATTCCTGCATGATGTTTTGAACAAAATGATTAGCCTGGTGTCATAAAAGCAAAAAAGTGCTGGACTGATTCACTGCTGCTTTTACAGTTTCCACGCTGGTGTAGCCCATTGCAGCATTAGGGCCTTGGCTTTGCAATACTCACATTTCCTCTTTTGTCAGCAGAGGCTGAGCATCTGAGTCATTTAGCCACAGCAAAGCAACACTGAGGGCCAAGTTGTAATGAGCCTGGAAAGAGAGAAGAACCTGAAGTGTTTGTTCTGCTGTAATCACTTGACCAAGGGATGAGAGAGACTGGAGGAATACAGGGGGAGATGAGCTGCAGCCCAGTGCACACAGTTGGTATCTCACCAACTGTAGGACACTTGTTGAGGTTCTAGGCATTTTAAACATGCCTGGGAAGACTTTCTCAGCTTCATTGAAAGAGGCTTTATTATGCACTGAGAGCTTTAGTTTATGTCCAAGTCTCTTCAGATACTTTACTTCAACCTTTTCAAGTGTCCTTTGTTGATGAGTTTTGTCTTGCTGAAAAATCAGTCAGAACTTAAATTGTCTTGCATATGTTACACCTGGATATTATCTACAGCCAGCCTCTCTCGATGGGAGAGTAATGGGCTTTTATTGATCACTATAAGGAACAGCTTATTTAGGTGTATCAAACAGACATACTTCAGAGTTCTCACCAGCCCTGCAGATAAAGGATATAGGATTGGAAATAAGTCTGATTACCATGTCATCTAGAAAGGTGGACTGCCTTTGTCCTCTTGGATCAAATTCATTTTCTCGTAGTCTGATGCCAACATAATCACTCCTTAAAGCAAGACAGCAAGTTTGAATTACCACCAGTTCTAAACAATCCAGTACAAGAGAAAATATAGTAGGTGACTCTAAAGTCAGTGTAAAATTGGGGCTGAATTTACTATGACTCAGGGTTAGGAATCTGCTGTGGGATTTCTCGTAGACCCATTCTGATTAGGAGAGGCATTAGTTTTTTACATCACAGGCAGTCTTAGCTTCCCTCAGACCATGTTGCTGTTTTCCTCAGAGGCTTGAAAATATAGGAAGAAGCACAAATGTGAAAGGAGTATTACAAATCTGGAGCCTCACAGCAAGGATTTCGAAGTACAGCCAAGAAACTGAAAGAGGTACTTCACTGGTGCTTGGTTTTCTCATTAATGGAGGGCCTGAGTCTGCAACCTTTCCTGAGACTGAGTAGTACTGATTTGTGCAAGAAGACCAGGGAAGGGCTGGCATTGAATAGCGGGAACATCCCTCAGATTGTTTTACATCCCTCAGAAGCTGTCTGCTGGTCACTCCTGCATCTAAGAGCACAAGGCTCTGCTGCATGAACTAACAGGCCCCTTATAGCAGCTGCCCTGGATGTACACTGGATGCATGGCAAGGGAGGCACCTCACTGCACAACCCAGACCTTGCTCTGTGCTAGTGAGAGTGAAACCTCTCTGCTGTCACATGCAGTCGAGCTCTGTCACGCTGCAGACTGCATGTGGAGCATGCTAGAAAACTAAGAGCATCTAAAAGGAAGTCTGTCCATGCTTTCCAGTGAAAAAGACTAAGGATTTACAGCTGTCATCCAGCTAAATCCTACAACCTACTGCAATGAAAGCAAGTCTCAAATTCAGTGCAGGAAGTTGTGGGCAGAGAGTACTTACAGGAGTTTTTCAATCTCTTTTTTTAAGCGTCGTCTTTCCATGGCCAGAGATGTTCTAGTTGTCACTGCAATGTAAATGGCTCGCTGAAATCTAGGAGAGAGGAAAAAGTGCATCCCACCAAGTGTCTCTATCACAGTGAGCAAAGTGGTACCACAGGCAAAAGTGTATAGGACACTTAGAGATCCCTACAAAAATCTGGCCAAAACCAATTCCCAAGTAGGACTGTAGTAGAATTGGAAAGAAAATATAGTCAAGAAAGAGAAGACAACATGCACAGCACTGAAAGTGAGAGTAAGGAGCCTGGTGATGGAAAACGGGCAGGATGGGCCCATTTACGATGAGCATCTGTCTTGAGTATGACACTTCTCAGCTAGCAGGTTTCTTGCATCCCCATCACAGTGATGCATGTTCTCTCACATAATGTAGATTGACTGCACAGTCTCCACCTGCTGCTCCTTCTGAGTTCTTAGCACTTGACTTTTCCTCCCCACTGTGTACTAATCAGACCTATGTGGTAAAAAGAGGGGATGGACAAAGGCAGTTGGCTGTAGATCACTGAATGGACTGGGAAGAGGACAGGCTGGAAGAGACAAGATAGCAGCTGTCTGGACAAGATACAGGAAGGAGAGCAGCCAGCACCTTGGTCCACCAATTTATTATAAAATCAAAGTGTACACTTTTCAGCTCCATAATTCACAGCCACAGAGGCCCAACTAGGCAGCAAATGCAGTAGTTAGTTTTCTAATGTAAACAGAGGTAAGAACCCCCAGCCCTGCTGTGTAGTGTACTGCAGGTAACTAAGTATTCTGCGCTGGATCCTCAGTTAGTAGGAGTCAGCATGGGGCTGCTAAAAACCTGTAGGATGACTTATACCGCAGAAGGTGCTGGCCCAGCATTTATAACTGCAGTGCTCAGTCCCACTGGGGAGAAGGTTTCAAAGCAATGAGCAGGTACATCACACTAGGCAGCAAAAGGCTACATCTGGAATATTCTCAGCATGAACAGGATTGTTCAGAAAAGAAGCAGCCAGGGATTATTATAAATATGCAAAGAAAACTACGACATGCTTGGTAAGCTCATCTGTGTTACTGGGTATGGTCTCCTGTTCTTTCTCTCGCGCTCTCACGCATGTACACAAGAAATCATGCACTACCTGTGTCAAACTCTTTGGAATAGGCCTCAGGATCCAGGTTTGGATCCTCTCTGACTCCAGGTATCTCTGAGGAAGAATTCCCTCTGGATGCTGCTGTTCCTTTCTTGCCTCTGTCACTGAGCTTGTGTGGCAGGGAAATTAAGCTATGACTATGCAGGACTGTAGCTCTCTCTGGTTGCTTGGAAACAATGCTGCTGAGCTGAGAGAAATTAAAAGAAAAAAACCCAACATGAGATTAAACCTGCATCCTGAGGTTGTGCTATCAGGCTCAAGTTAAATGATCCTTTTACATTGCTAGGTATTGAGTTTCGCTGCTGAGTGGCCAGTTGGAAACAGCTGACTGGCTAACAAGGAAGGTGGAGTCTGTTCACTGGGTTTTCTGATGGATTTAATTGCTTGTAAAAGAAGCTATCAGTATTCAGTAGAGGTAAGATTATGTAACAGTGAAAATCTAGACCTGCCACCTGCGAGGAGCCTGTCTGGGCTTTCATCTGCAGTGTTTATGGCAAACAGGAAGGATCCTACTACTTGCTCTTCCATCCACACCATGTTTTTGCTTACAGTATTAGAAGAAGCTCTACCAGCCAGGAAACCCCAGTGCAACTTACTAAATCCTGCTGTTGCCCTTCCAGTGTATGCGGGACCTCCTGCACAGGATCACTGATGGTAGCCAGTGTATCAACATAATTAACAAGGCAGCAAGAACCCACTGCATTTGTAGATTAGGCAGGTTTGTAGGCTGCAGGTTTGAATGCAAGAGGGGAATGAGCAACCCACTTCCTTAGGAATATACTTCTGGTATTAGCTGATTACCAAGTAAACAACAGCAATGGGTTTATGACACTTGGTCATAATATTGCCTCTTTGTGATGGCCTAGGTTATAAAAGCAAATTTATTATCATGAGACATAGCTGTTTTCCAGGAAATGGCTACTTGCCATTTACAGAATTTGTGCTGTGCTTTCTCTTATTTCATTTCACCACTCTCTTTCCAAGGGCTAAACTTTAGACGTGTGCTGCAAGAGGTAACGGTGGTGGACGCAGCTCTGCTGCCTACTGTGTCTTTGCCAGAGTTGCAGTGCGGAAAGCCAGGCTGGCATCTGCTGAGAGAGAGGGCTGGAGTTTGGGGATGGCCACTCCTGGAAGCATTAGATGCCTGTGGCCATTCTCGTAATTTCTACCTCCCCCTGTGGCAAATTAAGCACCAAGCCTGGCGCTTCCCCACTGCTACTCCCAGCTCAGGGCTGGTAACTGAGCTACATTTGATTTCTGTGGGTGTCCTCCTGGCAGGCATCACAGCAATCCTGTCTCCAATAGAGCTGCTGCTTGTTTGCTCTGCTTTGAGAAACTAGGTCCACCGCCTGCGTTGTCTTCAGGCGCACCTACCCAGGGCTTGTCTGCTGGTATGGCCAAGCTGGCCTGCAAAGTGACCTTCACAAAGTGCTAAGTCTGACCAGGAGTCCAGCTAGCCCCAGCCTGTCTGCCATTATGTGGCAAGGTGACAAGGAGGAAAGTGACTTTCCCAAGATGAGGCTGGTCCCTAGCTCTAGGGTGTTATTGACTCCTGCTGTTTCCCCGAAAGCAGGAAATGCCATTGTGCCTGTGGGGAGTGGCACAGACTGAGTGTGTGCTCTTACTCAAGGAAATAATTAATAGCTGCTAGTGGGTGCTGGGTGAAGAGTTTAAGAGCTGTGGCAGTAGGCACGAAACTTTCTCAGTGTGTTTCCCCATTCTGTACTGATTTGCAGCTCAGGACCTTCTTGAGCAAAAGGTGTTGTCTTGGCAGTTAATACTCTTGCTTGATTTTTACTTACATAAACTTGCCCAATCACTTTTTGAAACCCAAATAATTGACATCTGCAATGTCACATGGCAAAGATTTCCACTGCTTAAACAGGGCTGTGTGGAAAAGGGTCTCTCTCTTTTGTGAAAGGGGGAGACTAGAAGTGTCCACAATATTCAGGATATAAATGAGACCATCTGTTGGACATGAGACGTGCAACCTTGTGCTCTGTTCACCCCTGTAGCTACCCTATCTTCAGCTGAAAGTAAAGCAAGAAAACCCAGGGAAAGGCCACAGTAACTGCTCTATAAGCTAATGCCTTATTTTCCCTCTCATAGCAGTGGTGTCAAAGCACTTTTTATGTTTATGAAATGTCTCACCTGCCAGATTAATAAGAGAACAGTGACTGATGCAGGCTTCAGGCCAGCATTGCCGGTGCATGAACAGTGTGTGCACAAACTGTGTTTGACTGCGTAGTGCTGAGGTGCCTGAGCAAATACTAAGCCTTCTCACTGACCTTAATGAAGCTAGTGATAAAAGTTTAGGCCTGTCTAATTTGTCATGTCGGGAGCTAGCAGATGTATTAGAGAAGCGTATTGAAGCCTGTTGTCCGCCCCAGAGCACGTTCAGTGACAATCACAGATGCCGCAGAGCAAGAAATAAGGCAAAGGGGGAATTCTGCATGTCTGCATCGTTATCCATGGCAGGTCATGGATTTTCAGCACTGGTTTCCCCCCTCGGAGGAGTGGGGTTTTTTTGGTGTTTTTTTTTTCTTCAATTCGCTACTGAATGAAATTGCAGGGAATCGATTTATTTAGCAAATCCTATAATTTAACGTTCAGCTGCTAATGCATTGACAAATACCACACAAGCCAGGAGTAGGATTCAGGATTTTTTTGAGGGGCTGCCGCTAGGCAGAAGTGTTACCACCACTTGCGAGCTCCCTTTACACCTCCGCGCTGACCTGCTGCCCTGCCCTCCGAGCGGCGGCTGCCCTCCGCGGGGCGCGGCATGGCGGCGCGGCTCCTCCGGCGGCGCGACATGGCGGCGGGGCGGGGCCGCGGGGCGGGGCGCCGCCGCCATGTTTGGATTCAAAAGCTCGGCGGGCGGCAGCGCGGCCTGGCCAGCGCGGCCCTGCTCGGGGAGAGCTCGCGGGGCGCCTCGGCGCTGCTGCTGCCCGCAGCCATGGCCTCCCAGGAGGGCCTGGAGACGTCCTTCTTCAGCCTGAGCGGCGCGAGGGAGCGGATGCGGGAGAAGAAGAACGGCGCGCTGCGCACCGCCAAGCTGAACGCCTCGCTCGCCTCCAGGATCAAGACGAAAATCATCAGTGAGTGCGGTTTTGCCTTGCGGCGGCCGGGAGCAGCGGGAGCCCGCGGCCTTAGGGGTGGGGGGCAGGGCCGCGCCCGGCTGGCGAAGGGGGGGATGTGCTGGGGAGAGTAAGGAGTGCGGGGAGGGGAGGTGGGCGCAGGCGGGTCCGTGGATGCTGACGCGGTGGGTACTTCTCTCTCGTTTACAGACAACTCCTCCACTATTAAAGTTTCCCTGAAGCGCAACAATAAAGCGCTGGCGCTGGCCCTCAACGCGGAGAAGGCCAACGCGCAGCGGCTCACCCAGGAGAGGACGGTCCTGCAGAAGGAGGTGGAGCAGTGCCACTTCCACAATGCTGCCCTGCGCCACAAGCTCTGCTTCCTGGTACGGCGCTGGCGTGAGCACGGGGAGGTCAGGCAGCGCCTGCGCTGCAACCTTGGGAAAAGTGGGTGAGCTGCAGCTGATTGTCCCTACCCTCTGTGTCCGAAGCGTGCCACCATGCACTGGCTTGCTTTCTCACAAGCCGTGATCTAGTAGAACTTGATCGCTTTTCTCCAGAAGGGCAGTGTCTTGCTCTGGCTAACAGCATCCTTGTTGGAAGAGACATTTTGATTTAATATCTTTGTGGTTTCTCTCTCTTTATTACCTGAATATAGAATAACACCTTGAAAGAAATGGAAAAGCTGATGGCAGTGATTAAGACGGCCCGGCTCTCTGAGGTAAGCCATAGGGTCTGTGAGCATGCTGCTTGTTGTACTGAGGAGGTTGTGTCCATCTCTGTCTCCTGCTTTGTGGTACCTGCTTACTCAAGTGTTTGATGCTGCTACTTTGTTGCTTTGCTTGCTTGAAGCACCTTGGATGCATCATTAACATCAAGCTAAAAATGATTTCTGGAGTTGGGCCTTGGGAAAGGCTACAGTTACGACCTGTCTTCCTCTGGGTCACTGGCTGTATTGACCAGGAGGTTCTTCTCTCTTTTGTCTGTGTGTGTGTGTGTGTGTATATACATATATATATACACACACACACACGCACATTTTTTTGTTGCCATGGCACATCTGGTTAGGGACAGGACACTTTCTATATGCCCTGTCTCTGGGGAGGGAGGGTGAGGGGAAATCTTCCTAGTCTCAAATTATTTAAACTAGCTTAACTCTTCCTGGCCTCAGATCGTCTAAACTAGCTTAACTTTATTCTTAAGACCGTGGAAACATAATCAGATTTTGCTGCAGCTTATTGCGTAATTTGTGCTGTAAATGACTTCCATAAGGCAGCAAAACCCTCTGAAGTTTGTTGCAGGTGTAGCCCTTGACCAATACAGCTGATGTGCTCTGGGGAGGCTGATAAGCTTGCTTCACCAAGGGATAGCGCTGATGCAGTTCTGTTGAACCTTTCTGAGTGGGAGGGTGGGACTTCTGGTTGTGCTGTTTGAAGTGGGAGAGGGTCGCTGGCAGTACTGGATGTGCTTTCCAGGGGTTTGGGATCTGATGTCTCTATTGAAACTGAAATAGAGCTTCAGCTGTCTGTGTGCCGGGGTATGTGCCCAGGGGATCACAAGAACTTTAAACCATCCTTCTATTGCTCTGCTCCCTAGTTCTATACAAGTTCTGCATCCTTATCCAGTGGCCAGAAGAACAGCATAACGGAATATAGCTGGGATGATGATACCGTAGATGGTCGGCTTGTGAGGTAGGCCTGAAAATGTCAGATATTACCAAGCTCATCCTGGATTTCTACATGCTAAACTTTCTCTTGTATTTTACATGTATGCCCAGTTGTCTGCTTCCCATGAGATGCCTTCTAAAATGCTACTGCTCCATATTTTTATTTACCCTGTGTCTTTCTGCTGCCATTCTTTGTCTTACTTGCTGTACTGCCAAGTCTGTGCTTAAACTCTCTCTTCTCCCACCTTTGCTTGAAAGCATGTAACTTGTAAGTTGTTCTTTCTTTGTGGCTAGTGAGCACTGCAAGATTTCTTCCCTGTGTTCTGCATTGCCTCACTTAGGTGGTAGATCCTTTGGAGGAAAGGGCCTGTCCTTTAAACTTATTGCTGTGATTATATGTGCTACTGTGAACAGTTGCATCCCATGTCTGCTAATGGCAGAAAGTCCTGTGATGCTTTTCTAGCAGAAGACTTAAGCGTGTGTGTGTGCAGCTTAAATGCATGTGGTCAGTAAAACTATCTGTATCTGTGTGCTTAGAAGTTGCACCTTTCTTTACATGTGCTTTTTCTTCATAAAACAGCCTGCATCTTTACAATGCTGTATACATTCTTGCTATGGTTATCTCAGGATGCAAGAGTAGCTAGGTTTGCAGCAGAAAGTTGTGTGTCTGATACCAGATGATATTGCTGGAATAAGCGGCCAAGTCAGTGCCTCTTCATACTCTGGAGAACTGTGAAGAGATTAGGTGCCATAGCTGGCCGTTTCAGTTTTTGTTACATATAAATGCTTAATTGTCGTCTGCTTGTATGGTGTAAGTTTATGTTTTGGGGAGAAGGTCAGAGTAGGATCTCTTAAGATGTATTGAAGTTTTCTATTTCTTCTCTGTCTGGTCTCCCCTTTGAACACAAGGGAACCCTTTTGGTTCCCAGAGGCAGCTGCCCACAAACATACCTCTAAGCAGCATGGTTGGTGTTTCACAGAGAGAACTGCAGTTGCAACCTGTGTGCTGAAAGGCCTTATTTGTTGCTTCAGTGTATTTTTCTCCCACTTCTATGTCTGCAGGGGTGTGCTTTCTTTATGAGTTGTACTTGCCCAAAAATGGGAAATCAGTCTTGGCCAGGCAGTGCATGTTCTTCACTTAAATACCTGAAGCCTTCAGAAGTGCATTTCAGCAGTTTTGGATGGGGGCGAAAGCTGGTGCTGTTCTCCTGGATTCTGGGGCCCGTCACAGTTATGGAACATGCTCCATTGCTGCTGTTTTCTTTTACCAGGCCTGCAGTGATGCTGTTGAAAGCACCTGTTTCCAAGCTATGTGATGGGGGAAGGCAAGATGGTAGCTCTACAGCAGTACGAACATCCCCAGTAGATCTGCAGAGACCAGTTCCTGATAAGCACCAGGAAATTGTGCCTGTTGCCTCCAAAGATACTTTGCCACAACAGCTGACTGAGAAGTCTCAGTTCCCCCAGGCAGAAAATGTGAAGACCTGTGAAGCAATGGAAACAGAAGAGGCTTTTGTTGACTGTCATGTCTTTGGAGGTAAGTTTGTATCTTCTGCTGCTGTTCTGGAATAACTTTGTGTGTCTGGATTCATTTCTGAACCCAGACATGTGAAGTTATTCTAGAAGAATAGGGCTTTTTGGCATATTTGCAGTATCTCAAGATCACTCATCAGGTTTCCTGGGTAAGCAGGCACTGAGCTTACATAAGCTTTCCAGAAATGCTTGCGTATGCTATCGCCGAGAATCTGCTTGGATGCACAGCTCCTCACCCTTGTGGACACGATCAAATATATATTCTTCTGTATCTACTGAGCTATTCTGATCCTGCTCGGCAATCTCTGTGCAAAACTTTGGGACTGTTATGTAGTGCCCCGAAGGAAAACTGTGTCTAGTGGCTGTATTCTCCTTCCCCCACTGAGCTTAAATGCAGGTAATGGATGACAGCAGAGAGCAAGTCACTGAAAGGGCAGCGTTTGGGCAGCATAGATTAGCTCTGTGCTGCAGCGTTAGCCTTTCCTCTTCCTTGCAGGGTAAAGTATGCATACCAGTACTTTTCTAATTCTCTGCTGATAGTGAATCCTTACACCGTGGGAGGGGAGAGGGCCAAAAGACAATTTAAGCCAAGCATTGTGTTATGTCCAACTAAACTCTTAAGTGGCTTCTTGGCTGCAGGAGGGCTTTATCATGCCTTCAGTAGAAACATGATGAGATGACGTGGCCCTTCATCTTCCCTTAAGTGGTTAGTGGAGAATCGTAGGTTTGCTGAGGTTTGGGCGTTGTTAGAAAATGCCTCTGTGTACTCTGAAAATGGAATGGTGATGAAGCTTTTTGGGGGGCTGAGTTGAAAGTCTTGTAAGTAAAAACTCTTTAGGTAAAGCCTGCTGTCCTTCCGCTTAATGTGTACATACAGGCCTTCAGGCTTGTGGTTGGTTGACTTATGGTTTGGTTTGATGTACAAATAATAAAGCTCTTATAAATCTTGAGTATCGCTAAATATTAGGGCTGGTAGAGGCCTGGAATGTCTCTTTGGGCTCCTGTTCTGTTCTGAAGGCAGCCAGCTGAGCAGTTCTGCAACACAATGACTTTGGGGGGGTCCCTGTAGAGACAACATCATGCTTTTTCTAGCTTTGGGATTCACAGCAGCGTGCAGGGTGTGGATTTTGGTGGAACTGAGAAAGCTGACTTTTTGCCTTTGCATTTCTCAGTCTTAGGAATGAGTTTTTTCTTTCCTGCAGAGTCCTTGCATGCCACCCAACAAAATCCCGGCAATTTGCCAGTGCTTACCTGGGAAAGTCATCCTCTTCCATATGAAGGCGATGAGATGGTGAAACACTTCTGTGATCGTCTCTCACAAGGGTATGTTACTCAGCGGAGGAAGCGTTCTAGCCTGTTTACGACAAGCACTCCATCTTCTGGTGTGGATTTCTTCTCGCACGTTGGTTCAACTCGAGTGTCCCAGTGGAGTATCACGAAGGACAGTAGCAGCTCCAACAAAACTAACGCACAGCTACAGCTGAAATCACCCAGCTCCCTGGCTTCACCTGCTCAAGCTGATGTTGATTCTGATATAAAATCTTGGGGTAAAGAAGTTCTCTGTGATCAGCCACAGACTGAAGAAACTGTGTGTGATGCTGAAATTGATCCTAACTGTAGGCAAGTCCCTGAGCTTGTTCCTGTAAAGATTAAAAGCAAAGGTAATTGCAAAAGCAATGAGAAAACAGCTGTTAAAAAGGCTAGCACAAGAAAAAAGAGGAGGAATTCAATTAAAAGCAATGCAAAAGATGGCTCTGCACCTCAGGGTGAAGAGAGCGCCCAAAATGCGAATAAGTGTCTTCAGCCAAAAGTTGCAACAAATTCTAGTGGGCCTGAAGTTCCTGAGATGAGGCAGGAAGCTTGTGTGGGGGCTTTGGAAGGGAAGAATGGAGGCTATGGTGCATGCCTACATTCCCACTCTCCTGATGAAGTCAGAGATCTCAGGAGAACATACGTGGTGAATCCAGCACAGGTGCATAATGTTGAAAGTGGTGACTTACTGCAGCAAGTTGAGAAGGAAGCTGTCTTTGAGATTCAAAGTGGGGAGAGCTTGTTGAAAAGCCCAGTTCATACCTTCTCAAGTCATAAAGCTCCCTTGGATGATTACAGTCTACAGTACTCACTTTCCTCGACGAAAGAGACATCAGGTACATGTGCTCTGCAGCAGGACTCATCAAGTGTGAGCACAAAGAGCATCAGACGGAAAACCAACAGGAAAACTAGAGTAATTATGCAAAGAAATTGCTCTGATGAGGAGAATGTGCTAAACAGTGTGACAACATCGGAGGCTAAAGCTGAAGAACAGTCCAAAAGAAGCCAGACAAGCAGGAGGAAAACTATCAGGGAAAGCAATTGTAATAATCAGAGAAATGAAGTTGAGGTTTCTGCACCATGTATAGGTGTTCAAGGAGTAGCTAAGGAGAGTGCAAAGGATTTACCAGATAATCCTAAATGTAGCAGAAAAACATACGTTGTCTGTCCTTTGGATCCTACGGGAAACTTGGGTTGTATCAAGACAGATTTTGAAGGGGATGAAATTGTACCTTCCAGGGATGTTCCTGGGAGCAAAGCTAGCAAAATCCCCAGAGTTCAGAGGATGGCAACTGCTCAGAGCAATAAAAAGTGGACAGGGGACCTTCAAGAAAAGGGACAGGCTGAACTTCACAACAACACGAATGCCTTAAAAAAAGATCTCTCTCTCATACCAAAGCCTCAGAGGAAGAGGAGCAACTGTAGTCCTCCAGAGGCTGATCCTCTGGCCAGACAGAGTGATGGGGCCAGGCTGCTTCCTAGAAGTTCAGCAGAACTTGTGTCCAGGCAAGCTGTCCTGATGGGGAAGTTCTCCTGCATTACAGATCTTTCTGAGCCACATGCCTTCCTTGAGGAGCAGATAGCTGAGATCTCGCTTACAAATAATCTTATGAGCATTTCAGACAGTCTTGAATCCTCCACTGTGACCTGTTCTGCAGCTTTGCCTCTCGGCTCCAGGCTTACAGATCTACCTGTCTCCAAGAGCTTAGGTACTGAGGGCAACAAAATCCCAGAGAAATCCTCTGTTTGGCCAGAGAGCACTCTGATATTTAAAGAAAGGAATGCAGAGGAAATACCTGAGGGAAGAAACCAGGTTGAGTCAAGTTCTAAAGAACATTCCCAGAGTTCATCTTTGCAGGAACTTGGTAAGTGATGGACTGGGGAGGGGACCCATGTTTGGAGAGCGTGTACAAAAATGCGTGCAGTGAATGCTAATGTTTCTTCTCCCCTGCCCTCTTGTTTTTTAAAGCTAAAGATCAGTGTGACACACCATCTATGCTTCTTTAGTATTCTTAAAAGATGGCCACTGGATATCTGAAGTCTGAGCCCAGACTTTCCACTTAGTGGGCAGTGAACTAACTGCTGGCTAGGCATTTCTGTGGCTGCATTTGCTTGGTGTTTATTGGCATTACTGCGTGAATTTCTGGTTGCTCTTTCAGGTATGGATACCAGGGAAAAGACTGAGATCATGTGCTGAGTGTCCCTGTCTTCCCATTCTTGCTATCTACAGGGCATGTCTGTCTATTTAGTAAAATCTATCTAATCAAGTAGTCAAATGATGCAGCCTGATGCTGATCAGTGCCTGCTAGAGTCCGTTGTTGTGACAGAGGGTATGAAGAAGATCACAGGCTTTTGGTCCTGGATGGTTAATGCTGTGAGAATTCAGGCTTTGTACCTTTATGTGGCAGCTGCTATCTTCAATGCAAAATTGTTGGGAGCTACCTAAATTCTCCCTTTTTCCTCTCCTACCTCCCACCCCAAAGGCTTTGGAGGGTATATCCCCTGACTGTTAGTACAGTAGCTCAGCTGAGTCTTTTTGGCAGCTTGCTGTTATTTGATATTCTGTAAAGAGAGAAAATTGTTTTGTGTGTGTGTGGTTTTTTTTTCTCCCCCCTTCCTGCAGCTGCTCACATACAGGCCTTCTGTAGCTATGTACTTTGCAGGGGGGCAGGGATTTTGTTCTCCTGCTTTTCCCCTCCTGCCTGACTTCTTTGAAAGGTGCAGCAAACACTGGCAGGTTCCTGCATCTTGCTGGAAGTCTCCTAGGTTGTTCGGGTGCCTTGAGCTTGCTTTTTTCTCTAGGCTGTAAACTTTTGGGGGTTAGAACTGTCAACTACCATTCATACAGGGAGAGGCTACTACACCTAGGCCTGAAGGTGCTGGCAGTATTAGTGACCTGTGTATTTTTCAGTGAGGAACCTAATTTGAATCATGAGCTGACTTGTGAGGAACAGGTCTGGGATTTTTGGACAAAAAGTCTCCTAAGATTAGAGATGATATATATGATATATAGAGATGTTATATTCAGGATTGTGCCCTGCTCTGCAGTGTTCAGAGAAATCTGGTAATGCAGTCCTTCTCTTCTCTGTTTGTCAGCTATATTTAAGATGCCTGCAAATGATTTGGAAACACTGATCAATTCATGTGTGAACATCTATCTTTGCAGACATTAGGCCACTGCAGGACTTGACCAATGCCAGGACTCTGCCTTCCCCCAGCTCAGGAGGAGCTTCAGGTCGTCTGTCCAGGCGGAGACGGGACCCTGCCTGCTACGCAGAGCCAAAACTCAACCGGTTGGTATTTAAACTATCCCTTTCCATGCCTGTTCCCATGCTGCACCCCCTTCTTCTCCATCTGTCCTGTGCATGCACATATATGCACACCTGCCAAGGCACTCCTATCAGTTGGGAATGTGTTGAAGGGGGCTTTTCGTGAGAGCCAAACTTCCTCACTGGCATGACATGCCCCATCGATCCACTGCCAGGCTGTCCTCCCGTGTCCTTCTCTAACCTCCAAGTTGCGTAGTGGTTTGTACAGATACCTCTCCAGGGTTGGATCTTATGTCACTTGATGTGTCTTTCAGCCCCTCTTACCCTTCATGTTTCTCTGACCCTCAATTCCACTGCAGTTCAGTTAAGCCAAAATTCTGCGTTAGCACAGATGCCTGTGCAAGGCTCCCGGTAACATATTACTAAAGATGTGATTTCCCTCTCTGAAATGAACGTTCCTCTGAGCAGGCTGCCCGTGTGCTACTCCAGTGGTAACGAGGGGCTAGCATGAGGATAAAATACAAGATAAATAAGGAAAGCTTAGGGAAAGCTCTGCTTTTACTTGGTGCCAGTTTCTGATATCCAGAGTTCTATATACTTATACAATAATTGAGTAGTTCCATTTTAATCCAGTACCTGTGAAGGAAACACTATGGTTTGGAGAGGTTTTTTTCCATGATCGAGTTGATTCTGTATTGCCTTTTTCTGGCAGATATGAATACCAAAAATGTAGCTGTGTCTTCTCCCAAAGAAACTATGGATTCAGTACTTTCAGTGGCTGCTGTATAGGACCATTTGCCTCCTAAAAGGATGCCTTTTGTTATTATACTACTGAGTAATGCTGTGTTTTTTCCCTGAAAAGTGTCATAGTTGGAACTTCTTGTGAGGAAGTGGTTATACTGGGTGAGAAGGCAGTCTGTACTGTCAGCGCTCCTCCTGTATTGGAGGTGGAATAAACTGTACCACTCGGGCACCTTCTCGTGGAAGCATTTCAGTAAAAACAGAAATAAACTAACTTTGCAGACTGAAATCTTACACATAGTCGAGAAATTCCTTGACAGTTCCATCTAACCATTTTGGTTCTGCAGCAAACTGAGGCGGGGCGACCCGTTTACAAACACAGAGTTCCTCCACTCCCCTGTCTACAAAACCAGCAAGAAAATGACCAAAGCCAAGGCAAAGACCAAGAAGATCAAAGAGGAAAAGGAATGGCTTCCTGAATGATGTCCCAGTGCCAAGGCAAGCAAGCTAATGGGAGGAAACAAGGAGCTAGAAGTGAAATAGTGGTTGAACAGGCAAACCTTGAGCAAATAGCTTGTGTATCTTTGCAAGATTATCTCTCATGCTTTGCACAGCTTATTTTGTATTTAATTTTAAAGTATAAATAAAGTCTCATATGTGGACAGTATAAAAGCTTTGTGACCTTTGTTTTTCTCCTCTCTTTTAAATGGTGGAGCGCTTGTCTGTGAAGGCTCTGTGTGCAGCTGCATCCGGCACCACAGGCAGCCAGTCTCCCCTGGAGCATAGGGAGAGCAAGCCCTGGAGGGCTGATCTTCTAGCACTGCAGGTACCCACAAGGCTGCTGACTTTGGTTTGGAAGGGGTGCAGCAGCCCAGGCTTTGACAGCAATCACAAGAGTCAGGGTGGGAAACCACCTAGTATTACCTCCTGTGGAAGAAAGGTAGAGCTTTTTTTACAGGTAGAGCTGTCACTGGAGAGAGTTGTGGTTATGGTTGAATGCTGAAGCCTTGAACGGCCCTAGAAGTTTGAGCTCTGTGCTGATAATGAAGAGACCCATGTTACATTATATCCTCTTGCACTGTATTTGCTATCGGTGAGAATTTGCATGACCATGGAGTTAAAGACTGAGTCCTTGCACCAGTCTTGAGCATGGCAGTCCCCAGGACAGAGGTGCACACATCTAACTGCATAAGTGCTGAAGGTAAGGTAGGCTAGTTCTGAACAAGGAGGGCTTTTGCTGAGGTCTGCTGATGGAAGTATTGGTGCAAGGGGCTATTGCTGTTGGTGGGAGCAACATACGGGGCTCTGCCCACGTGCTCCGCAAAGCAGCTGGTATACTGTTGAGGAGACACAATTGTGTTTCAGGAAGCCCTGTGCTCTGTCTTGTGGACTGAGTGCCCACTGATCTCCAGAGCTTGCTTTGATAGGGTCCACTGGTGCCTAACTTTCAAGGTCATTGATGTTAAAAGTTTGAGGGAGCAGTGGGGAGAGAAGTGATCGTACTAGTAAAGGGGAAGGGAATGTGTCTCCATGGAAGCAGGAAAAATGGCTCCTCTCCCTTTCCCTGTGGCAGAGCAGGAAGGGAGAGAGGCTCTGCTCCTGAGCACGATGACTTCTTTTTCTCCCTGTGCAGGGACATCAGTGCTCCTCCTTCCCCTCAGCACTACAGCAGCACCCGTGAGTCCATGTGGATGGATTGGGACCTTCTGTACTCTGCAGAGTCCTTCAGAAGATGGAAACTTGGTGTTAGTACAGAAGGGGGAATAGTGTCATCTGCAGAGTCAGGTAAATACTACTTCATTGCTTATACTTAAGTTGCACTATCAAGAAATTAAAAGGGAAGGGTGTTTTAGTTTTTTTTATTATTCATTTTCCTGAAAAGTGCTAAAATTTCTCTTGTACTCCGTAACTCCAAAGCATGAGTAGGAGCTAGTAAATAATGGGGGAATTAGCTAGAGGTGCTGTTGTATTATGACATGCCTGCTTGTGACGTGGTAGTTCAAAATAGTTAATTTCAAGGTGTTCTTGATGGATGTTTCCCATCTCCTCCCATTTCCTCCACGTATATTCAGCAATGGGACTTTTCCGAGCTGCACCCTTCTTACAAGCACGTTAGTAGCAGAATACCAGACTGTAGACTGTGCTCCTTCATATTGAAGGCACAGTGGCAGCTGCTAGCAATTGTCAAGCTGTGTTTCAAACGTGCTCATCCCTAGAGAAATGTTAATACTAGCTGATCTTATCTAAGATTGCGTTTCTATCTTACTAGCATTGAACAGGAAGTCTATTTTGTTGGCTCTGTTATTTCTGAATGATCCTGGCAACAGGGTATAACAGATAATGGGGAGGGGAAGATGTGGGCAAGTACCTAGATGCCTCTGTTTTACAAGTGCTAATGTCTGTACTTGAAGAAAAGTGTGAGGTGAGTTTGCAAGTGAGAGTTCAGTTACAACCCCATTCATCCCTGCTGAGCTCATGTGCAGCTCTACCAGTCAGCTGCCCTAGGGTTCTCATCTGGCACTCCCAATCAGGCAACACCACATTTCCCAGAGTAGCCATGAAAACCAAACAGCGTGAGCTCAATACTCTTCCTCCCCACAGCCTTGGCCTTACCCTTCCTGGCCTCCACTTACCATGTCACAGTTGTTGATATTTTCAGGGGAATGAATCAACTTCTTTTTGTTGTGAACTACCAGCACCCTGCAGAGGTTATATGCGCTTACTGGGGCAGCTTTGTTTACAAGCTCATTCTCCAGGGTCCTATTCCACTTGGATGCAGGGCTGGGAATGCCAGAGTGGCCCTTGGCTGTCTTGCCCTGATCATGTGTAGGCTGGCTTTCTTATTGCAGGCTTCAGGACACTTTTTCCAGAGGAGCTTAATATATAGCAAATATAACTTTGACCACTGCTTCAACCAGACTATTTAATGTGCAAGTTTCCTTTTACAAAAGGCTTCCATGTGTTGCTTGGCAGGTAATGGAGTTTGTTGGGCCTTCTTGGTTTGAATGGCCTCAGTTGTAGATGGAGACCCTCAAGGAGGTAGGGGGCTAGTCCAGTACTCTGCCTACAGAGACAGAGAGCTGCTGACCTGCACTTGCCCAAGTGTTGCTTTTATTCCCAGATTAAAATTTCAGTGCAAGTGGTACCTTTAACTTCCTGTGCACTACCTGCTGCTTACCACTATACTACAGCTGACATCTTGCCCTGGTCCAGAAAAACTTAACTAGACAGACAGATTCCCCCCCACACATTTATAGCACATGCTAACAGTCTTTCCCAGCATGCACTGGACTGTGCTGAAAGGTCCTGGAGTTTTATTTCTGAGGTAGAATTTCGCCCTATCCCCTAATCACACAAAAGGAACAGAGACACAATGAATGTTAGTTGACTTTTATTTTAGTTTGAACTAAAATAGTCTTAAAAAAAAGAATGGAATAGTGTTTCACAGGATATCAATCTGACTTGCTGTATCACAATACAAAGGGTAAGTAATAGCCCAGACAACTGGAGAAAGCTGTTTTGCACCTTTATGAAGGGGCACAGGTAACAGTTCCTATGCTTCACATCCAGTCAGGAATATAATTAAATGCATGGCCTGCATTTAAACACTGCAGCATGGCTTTTTTAGGCTCTTTAGCCTAAAGACTTGTTTCCAGCATTTACTAAGTGCTTATTCTCCTCAAATGCTACAGTCCTGATTTAAGAAATCCCTCAGTACCAGGATACTAAGCTCTGGTTGGCACTAAGAGATACATTAAGAGAGGAGCTGCAGCAGAGCTGGCACAGCCTTGTGAGCTCACTTACAGTCAGTGGACAGTACTGGAGAGAAGGACGGTTCTGGTTTCCGAGGTCTGTTGCACAGTAGGTCACCGCTGGTTTGACCAGAGATGTGTCACAGACTGGCTTTCAGTCTGAGAGTATGGGAGAAAGGAAACACAGATGGTGGAAGTCATGGAGAACAACCTCAGGACTTCTGTGAATGGCACTGAGAATCCAGACCTGCTTTGAGCTTGAATCTTATCACATTCAGCTGCTTGGCAAAAGTAAGGCCTAGCCCAGCAGCTCAAAGGGTTTAAGAGAACAGGGTCTTTTAAACATTAAAAAAAAAGTTTACATGTTCATTTCTTCTAGCATTTTAAATGTTACACAGAGTGTGATCCAGTGCCACTTAACCAGAGCGTAAACAGAAGACGCTTTGTTAGTGGAGCTCAGGTGGAACCTGTGCCTTAAAGTTTGGGCAGAGTGGCCAGCTTCCCTTTCAAGTTTTCAGCAAGCTTGTCCATGAACTCAAAGGTGCTCAGGTAGTCAGAACGTGTGACACTGAGGGGAGAAACAAAATAAGATATACATTAGCTGTGAAGCTGCTGAATGCTCCAGTGGGGGAAGACAGCTCAGAGCTTTGAGTCTTGCCTCTAAAGCTACCAGAGAGTCATTTCCTTCTTATCAGGCTGAATGTTTTTGCCAAAAGGCTCTGAAAAAGAGGTAGCCAGGTAGTATTTTGCAATGTAGTAGATCTCCACCCTAACAAACAGGCAGGAAAGGATCTAGCTGTTATAGCCAGCCTGTCATAGGAGAATTCCTTGCAGTGTATTTTTGTTTGTTTTCCCCCATTTTCCCCTCAAGTTTGGTACTCTAGCAGGGACAGAGCAGCCTAGATTATGCTGCTTGGGGCAGGGAGTGGCTTGTGTTCTGTTTGTACAGCACCATGTACAGAAGAGCTCTGCTCCGTGACCAAACTCCAGGATTTCTCTACCCTATGCACTACTAAATTTTTCAGCAAATGTTTTCCAGAAATGGAATAAAACAGCCCCTCCAATCACAGCTGTGATTACTTAATGCACTTACTTGGGTAGGCCTTTGATACAGGCAGCAAGATCCTTTGTCATGAAGCCAGATTCAATGGTCTCAATGCAGACTTCTTCCAGAGCAGTGGCAAAGTTCTTGAGGCTTGTGTTGTTGTCCAGTTTAGCTCTGTGAGCTAATCCTCTTGTCCATGCAAAGATGGAAGCTGAGAGAGAACACAGTTATTTTTTTAGGACTCCCTGGGCATTGTTCTAAACTGTCATGTAGAACATTTTTTAAAAAATACGAGTAAAACTGAAAATAGACTGAAGAAAGCTAGTAAGTCTGATATGATAAAGAAAGCTCCTATCTTCATCTAGGCATCCTTTGCATTTTGTGCAGCCGTAAAGAAAAGCAAAACCTGGAAATGTCCCCCTGCTTCCAGCAATCCCCTCTTTGTGCCACTTCAGCTTATTTTCTTCCTGTCTAGATCAGAAAGAATGATCTGCAGTGGGACTCTAGTTACACAGAAGGCTGCCCTCGCAACAGATGAGTGCAGTCCCCTTCTCAGTACTGCATTATACCTGTGGTCTCTCTGCAATTGCAGAGGATTCTTTCCCTCATGTCCTGTTCTAGTGCAATTACACTTTTAAGTAAAGGGTTTGGAGGTTGGCTGGGAGTTTTGGAGCATTAGAGAGGGAAACAGAATAAAACCAACCAATCTAAACCTTAATTCCAGTGTGGTTATGAGCCCATTATTCACAGAAGAGCAAGAACATGTCTCTGAGGCCAAGTTATGTCTAGCTTATTGCTCAAGTTCAATCTGTTCCAGGCTGCTTTTGCTCCAGGCTGCAGGTGTCCCCATGGAAGACAAACACATTATGAACTAACAGTTTCATCATTAGCGGTGCTAGGCTCTGCAGAAATGAGGCGTATGTTCTTACTCTGAACCTGTTTTCTTCTGTACATAGAGACCACTTAAGGACAGTGAAAGGCTGCTCACCAATGGGGTTAGTGGAGGTTTCTTGGCCTTTCTGGTGCATGCGGTAGTGACGAGTAACCGTGCCATGAGCAGCTTCTGCTTCAACAGTCTTGCCGTCAGGGCAGATCAGCACACTGGTCATCATCCCCAGAGAGCCGTAGCCTGCAGAGTACATAGTTCAAGAAGTCCAGTATTTCTTCTAGGTAGCTCCCATCTGAATCCTGCCCCCATCCTGCAAAACTCTCCCAGTCATGCCAAGAGCAAGTCTTCCTTAGCAGCTGTACTGCTGCTGCAACTACCTGGCTAGTCATGACACTTCCAAATGGCAGCCTGTCTGAACAGCAAGTGCTGTTGAACCAGAAGGTACAGGTCTGCAAGTGTTCTGCCCCATTTCACAAAACTTAATATTCCCACCTATTTGTTGGACAGTTTTCTACTGAAAAGATGCTCTGAGAAGGGAGATTCCTAAATAAGCAGCATTGTGCTGCTAATTGCAATCTCTCCCAGAGGGGACAGGAAACAAACCTACTTCATATGAAAAGCAGCTGATCTAGCAAAAAGAACTGTCAGCTAGGAAAACTGAACATTCATGTCACTTCTAACCCTGCAGGTTTCAGTGATCTGTGTCTTTGAAAACTTCTTTGGGTAGCAGTCCAACATACATCCTTGTTCTGTGGGAGGCAATTTACTGGCATTACTCAAGAAGAGGTGTATTACACAAAGCCACGTGTCGCACTGCAGGCTTTTTCATCCATACATATTTTGGCACCAGGCAGCTTGGTTAAACAGGATTCTTGATTAAGGACAAGCCTGTAAACTTAAACATGTTAATCTCTTTGCACCTGAGAGCTAGTTTTAGGTCCTGAAAGCTTTCCTGCTTGTCTGTATAGCATCTGCCAGTATGCTCACCCCTGTTCAGTTTAACTCAAGCTTCCAGGGACTGAATCCCAACTGTTTGGGTAGCTTCCATTAGAAAACCTACTTGTGGTTATATTGCTAGGAACTGCCACCCTGTAAGGAAGTATAACTAAATGGTCAGCATTCGATGGATTTTTCTTGTTAAAGTGAAATCAAATGCTTTGCTTGCTTAGTATCTTCATGACTGCTGCATCTTTGAAACAAGTTCTGAAACCCAACATCACCTGTTGGGCCATGACATAAGACTGAGGTCACAAGCACCAAAATACTGCTTCCGAGCCTCCACCAGCGTAGCGCAGGAAACATCTCATACCTTGTGCAACAGAGTCAGATTGCACGTCTCCATCGTAGTTCTTGCAGGCCCAGACAAAGCCTCCCTCAGATTTCAGGGCCTGAGCTACCATATCATCAATGAGCCTATGCTCATACCAGATCTTTTTGGCCTCGAACTGGGACTTGTATTCTCTGGAAAACAAAAACCAGAACACCTTGATATATAGGTAATCATCTGATAAATAGATAAAAACAGGGACTGCACAACTTGTGCAAGTAATTGTGTATAGTGAAGTGCATAGAGCAGAGAATAAAAAAAAAAAGCTATAAAAGAAATTTGCATTGTCCTCACTTGTTTTACTAGCATACTGTAAGTCTGCTTCAGACTCAGAGAATCTGTTCACTGACACAGAATCTGTGGCTCTCTGTCAGGAGAGATGAACACCACAGCCAGGTTTAGCAAAGCTTTACATATTGATTGCTGTGTCCTGCAGGACAAGGGGGACCGACAGGGAAGGAGCCCAGCACTTCCAGAGTGCTGCCAAATGCATGAAAATGCTGAATTAATTGCAGCAGCTCAGAAGGCTGGAGAGGATGTTTCTGCTCTAGGCTGATGCATTATGGTAGGAAGTACACAACTATCCTAGTTACCTGTCATAGATCTCTTGGAAGATGTCTTTAAAGCGGCCATCGTATCTCTTCAAGATGGTGTTCTTAGTGCTCATGTAGAGCGGCCAGCCTTTAGACAGTGCCATTTGGAAGGAACTGTGGGCAAAATCCTTGATAGACTGGTCAAGATTGTACATTCCCATGGCCACACCACCACAGCCTGTTAGCAGAGAAAGAAGAAATGCAAATCAATTAGGTTTAGTGAGTTTTGGTTAAGGACTTGCCAATCTCCTCATAACACTAGCCTGCCTGCCAGAGTGCTATCCCCAGTTGTCCTGGTGTATTTCTCATTTTAAGGCTGGGAACATTTTCAGAATTCATGCTATCAGCTCAAGGCTGCAGCAGTCCTGTGATGAGCAAGTATGGAGGTGTTCTTGTTTTAGAGCTAGGTACATCTCATACTGTAAGCTAATAGCTCTGTGATGCTTCTAACTAATTCAGGCCTAAGATGTGAAACTGTGGGACAGCAGTGAGCCTGACTGCAATTCCTACTAGTAGGATAAGTAAGTCTCATCAAAGCAGTAGGCAGCAGTCTCAGAGCTGGAAGTGGGTTTGCTCCCATCTTAAGTGCCTTATACTTTCAGGCCTTGACTGAACCTCAGAACTAACTACAGCAGTCAGAACCTGCTTTGCCTAGCTCAGATAAACAAGGCTCTGCACACATTTGTGTCTTATCTGTATGTGTGTTTGGCCGACTCTGCAGCTTTGTTTGCCTGTTCAGGCTCATTCCAGCAAGTTATGGGAGAACACACCAATCCTCTGGATACAAGGGAAAATCCTAGGAAGGCTCTGAGGAACTATCAGCACTCGCATGAGTTGAGCTGTGTGATACAGGTGGACTAGCAGCCTGAACGGAAGTGCCTTACCCTTACAGCCCAGCTCCCCTGGGGAACAGCAGCAACAGCAGCATTCAGATCAGGCAAGAGGCTTGGTTGTGGGTATAAGTAGGGTCTGGGGCCTTCATAAAAAAGCTCTGTGGTTTTCAGAGCACAGATTTTTCTAGTTTTAGTGAAAAATAGATGTACTATCTTGTCCTTTATTTTGAGTGTCCCACTACCACTACTTCTCTAGTTTGTGCTGTACCTTCATCAGAGACCCTTGCTCTGAGAACTCCCCAGATCTGTTTGTTTTTTTCTCCTTTGGAAGGAAGGGAGGGAGGAAAGGAAAACAGGACCATTTTCCTAATACCCATCTGTCCTTATAGCCAGTTAATTCTTACTGCATAGATCTGCATGCAAGAGAAGGGGGAAGCTAGAGGAGGTTTATTTGCTTGCCAAAATAGCAAGGTCATTTTAAGGTATTATTGGCAGGGTATGGAATTCCTGTTGATACCACTGAAAATACATGCTGTATCCCTGTCTACTTTAGTGAGTCAAGGACAGAACACGGTCTGATTAACTACAGAGACTGTGTCCTCTGGAGCCATGATTTTATAGTTAGTTGGATGACAGCTATCAAGCTTTATTCAAATACTTACTTGCATATAGATTAAAAACCTGTTGCAATGATGCCATTCTAACACCAACTAAAATCTCTTGATTCAGTGTCAGGGTTGAAGGTATTAGTATAGCAATAGGACTCCCTTATGCACTGTAGAGATCTGCTGGCACAACAGTTCTGTGAAGAGGGGAGTCCCCCCTAGAGGAGCAGCAGCAGCAATCTGCTATCTCTGCCCTTCCTTGCTTTCTGTTGGCTGATGCAACACATCAGAGCAGTGAATCAGACTGGCAGCTGGAGCTACCAGACATCTCCAATACAAGGCTCACCAGTCAGCTATCAAAAGAAAACAGATTTAAACTTGTGCCAGTTAGGACTGGCAGTGAAGCAAGTACCCTCCAGGTGAAAGGCTGTGTAACAAGAGATATTAGAGATTTGGCTGCCTTTGAGCAAGAATGCCAGAGGAATCTTAAGTTTTACATGTGAGAATCATATGGCAGCCTTAGTACCAGTTTGCCAAGTCACACTAACTCAGACTATGTACTGTTTATACTGATGTATTAAGTCTTTGTAGATAGAAACAAGGCAATGCACGGTCACATAGGTCACCATCAGGCTTCAGACCATGGACCTTTCGATTGCTGATAGAAGAGACAGGTGACTGGTATGTTTTCCTGAACTCTGCCCCTAGCAAAACACCTTGTGTTGTAGCAAAGTTTATGCGAATTTTTTTTACCACAAAGCCCAGCAGGAGCACGATTCACCTTCCTGAATCTAGCAGTGTCTACAGCCAATACAGCAATATTGCTAGGAAGTACACCGATACCTTTGGGACCGAATCTGTTACAGAGACGGTCTAAACGCTCAGGACCATTCTTGTCAAATCTCCCTTCTGTCTTGTGCAGTAGGGATCAGTTCTCCTTTCTGTCACAGAAATAGAGACTGCTTAATAAAGAAGGGTACAAACTGCAGATGTATAAAGCCCAACAAGACAGGAATCAAAACCAGAATTATACCTAATCTATTATCGAATACACCTCCCTCCCCTCAGAACAAGCACTGTTTAGATTGCAAGTTTCCCTCTGATCAGAAGGAGTGGGAGGAAGTGGCACTACCAGTCATCACATGGAACATGACAGGTAGCCAGTTTAGTATGATTATGTATTTGGTATGCTTCTTTGATCCCAGGAAGATATGAAGTAGACTTGAAGTAACTTTCAGTACTTCCCAGATAAATGAGAGAGGCCTAGACCTTCCCGCACTCCACCTCCCAAAGTGGCATTGAACCATGGAACAGATCTGACTGATACCGTAAGGCTGAATTAAACCAAAAATACCAGTTCCAATCACAGCTTAAAGATAATACGTACTTTCAAAGTCATGGACCAAATAGGTGACTGGTTTGCCTCCATCTTTTGGAGTGTATGTCATCTCTACTTTTCCAGGCCCAGGTACCACAAAATCAGTTGCTCTGTACTGTTAAAAAAGAATTGAAAGGATCATTTTTACCTGTCAAGAAGGTAGAACCACAAGAGATAATCCACATTCATGTCTGTGTCCATACATCCAAATGTTGCTCGGTCTGCGAGTAGAGAGGCTTTAATACAAAAATCCGTATCACCACTACTGATTTCATTAATAAGGGGGAAAATCCTACAGCACTTACAAAAGCCGCTATATCTATCCACCATAGGACACTTAAAAGACCAATCTGTAGTAAAAATTCTTTGAGTTTGTAAGTTAGTATACTTTTTGCTCCTTTGAACTAAATGGACTCAAAAAAAACTCCACACATGTACTTTAAGCTTTTAAATGGTGTCTCATCTTTCCAACTGTCCTGGAACAGCACTATTTAAGGTTACATTTCCATTAGTTTTGCCATCCTTTTTCATGTAGTTTCCTTCTAATTCAGGAAATTTTTTCCTTGAGCTGTTCTGAAATTCACAAGTGTCTTGCTCATGTCCTTTATGTGTTCTCATATTATTCCTTAACTTTAATCACCTAATTTGGCATGGATTCAATCCTCCTTCTTAATCCTGTTTCTTCCTATTAAGATTTTGACCTTCTCAATTATTCAGTACTATTGAGTTAAGGATGTTAAGCCACATTCTTTTCTAGTGTCAGGGCTGAGCATTTTTCCCCCTGTTGGAAACCTAGTATATCACTTTCCCACCCAGCTAAGTTTCCTCAGTGTATGGGAGTTTGCCCCCCCTTAAAAAACCAAAACAAAAAAAAAAAACCAAAAAAACCCAACTTTTTTAGAAGAGTTACTTTGTCATGTTTGGCTGCTTTACAGAGTATCATTATTCATGGAGAACAGTACAGCCAATATTTATCCTTTGGGCTGCCCAGAGCTCACTACACCGAGTGCCTTCCCAGGACTTCCCATGTCCTTGTACTGCCTCTGCTGGGGAGCTCTGGCAAAGGATATGTCCCTGCTTCTGCCCCACAGCTGATGCTTTCAGGATGAATACCAACAGTTTATCTTCAGGAGTGTTGTCTAAATCCAACCCTGATGTTGATGCCCACGTAAGTTCATTGGCGGGGGAGGGAGGGGAAGCAACTTTGTCCACTTCTAAAGATCACTTGGGTCTATTTTTGCCATAGGCCACATATGTTCCCAGGAAGTGCTTCCAAGAAGCAGGAAGACTGTAGCAGCAAAGAAGGTGGGTTCTTTTGTTGTTTATTTTTGTTTGTTTTTTAAAAGGCATCACCACTCAGGGAGGAGGCTCTGCAGAGGTAAGGAAAAATGACTTAGAAAAGGGAGTTATATATACCCTGTGCTTTGGTACAGCCCCATCTAATCTAAACACAGGCTCCTGAATCCCATTTCTACAGCTGCACTGTCTGAGGAACAGAGGCATGAACCAGGCTTTCCCATACTGTGCTGGGTGCTGTAAAAGTGCTAGCAAGTACCACTCCCAGCTGGAGTGCAAGGGTTAAAGCAGCATCACAGAGATGTTAGAGTCTCTGCAGCATTATACCAGTTCAGGGCTAAGACTGTTCAGATAAAAAAAAGTAAGCACTGAAGCAACTCACTTGGTCCCCATAAGCATGACGGCCAATGACAATGGGTTTCACCCATCCAGACACCAGCCGGGGGATGTTCTTGCAGATAATAGCCTCCCTGAAGACAGTACCACCTAGGATGTTTCTAATTGTCCCATTGGGAGACTTCCACATCTGCTTCAGCTTGAACTCCTCCACCCTTTTCTCATCAGGAGTGATGGTTGCACACTTTATGCCAACATTGTATTTCTTTATGGCTTCAGCAGCTTCCACAGTCACTTTGTCATTTGTAGCATCACGATTCTCCATGCCCAAGTCATAGCTGTAATAAACCCGCAAAGACAGTCAGAATTGCCCAGGGCATTGGTTCACGTCCAGCAGGAAAGAAAGACCCCCTGCTATAGCTGAAGTCATTCCTCTTCCACTCCAGCAGCAGTCACACTGGAAGAGAGTATAGGCTCATATATTGATATTTCTGCTGCTGGTGGGAGGATGGAGACAGGAGAACTTCAGTTTATGACTGAGGTGCTATGTCAGCATGGAGCACAGTCAGCATCTCCCTCCCTTCTGGGCCCAGGCTGAAAGCTCCAGTACTAGCGGTATGGAGCAGTACAATACCCGATTAAGGGCCTTTTATTTCAAACCTCTTGTGCCAAGGGTTCTGGCTTCCTTTATATCCTGAGCAACATAAAGCCACACTAAGCTTCAAATTGAAAACTGTCTTGACAATGGACCCTCAACCCTGCTCTGCTGTGATAGTGAATCTGCCAACATTCCCCTCAACCAGAGGAAGCACTCACTTTCAACAGCTTTTGGAGAACAACGGGTGCCTAGTGTGGGCTAGCCCTGAAGCCCAGCCAGCTGTACATGAATCTAGCCATTGTGCTGGCTCAGCCAGGGGTCCGCTTCCCCTCCTCCCACCTCTGCCCGAGAAGGGATGTTCCCCAGACTCTGCATGTGTGTATTATGCTGCTGGGTTCCTGTTTGCTTGGGTCTCAACACCAGCAAGCAGAAAGCCTGATGTAGGTGGCATACAAATGACTCCAGAAGCAGGGGAAAAGGTCAGACTTGGTGGAATAATGGCTGACACCATTGAAAGCCTCTTTCTACACAGCTAGGAGCAATGCAGCTTGATACCTCTGTGATGATCACAGCTCAGTGGCTAGAAAGGGAAGGAAGAGTTTATGTTCTGCTTGACAAGATGCTGTAGACTGTCCCTTTTGCCAAGCCATCTGCTAGTGTCTCTTATCCCAGAAGGGAGCGCAGAAGCTCAGTCTAGGCTTGGGGAATTGCAACAGTCAACTCACACTGCCAGCAACCTGCCTGGAACAGGGCTCAGGCCTACAGGGAACAGGGCAGAGTCTGTGCCCTGCAGCTACCCTTTTGCCCTGTGGGTAGGTCTTCAAACAGTGGCGTGAGGCCATAAACCTGCTCAGAGTCCACAGATGCTGGGGCCTGGGTCAGAGAGTGGCTGAAACACCCCACGTTTCTAATAGCCTAGGCTGCAGGAAGCCACACAGACTGCTCTAGCTCGGAAGAGCAAGCAGATGAGTGCAGAGAGAGGTGAAAAATGCAAACCAGCTCTGAGAGAACCCCCCCACAGGAGCACAGCACAGGAAAAAAGGTAACTTGCTATTGAGCATTCACTGGTTACTGCTGTGAGGAACTCCAGAGAGGCTGCCAAAAGAGGGTTTCCCATAATATCTTTGCCACAAGCCTACATTTTCCAGAGCAGTTAGTAAGATTGACCTTTAGATAAGTTAACCAGGGGGTCACAGACCTAACAAATATAACAGGTCCTGGGAAGACAGAGGTTTACCACATGCTGCTTGGAAAGAACTTGAAAACTTATCAGTGTAGAAGGGGCTAGTTAGCCTCTCTGCACTAGCACTGGAGGAGCTGTAAGGCTTTCCAGTAGTACGTGAAACAAGATCAATGCCTAATGTTGCATAGAGATTGGCCATATATCACAAAGAAGTTACCTGTGCAAATCCAAATCTATATAAGGGAAAATCAGCTTTTCTTTAATCAGTTCCCAGATGACCCGGGTCATTTCGTCTCCTTGCATCTCCACAACAGAGCCTCCATGGATTTTTGTAGACATCTTGAGCTGCAGTAGATGTAAAAAACCCAAGTTAGAGCATCCTAACACACATCACTGATGCACACAC
The DNA here is from genome assembly GCF_036370855.1 of Dromaius novaehollandiae. NCBI lineage: Eukaryota > Metazoa > Chordata > Aves > Casuariiformes > Dromaiidae > Dromaius > Dromaius novaehollandiae. Next base: position 39,585,798 of record NC_088104.1, read on the forward strand.
AGTTTACAACACAATTAGAGAGATACTAAGACCGTATACAGAACCTCTCCTGACATATCTTGAAAATAACCCTGGTTTATCCCCAATTTCATGCTAGCTGGTGTTTTTTCTAAAGCCCCAGCACTTACAGGCATCTGTCTGGGGATAAAATAAAAGGTTAATAGCTGAGACTTAAGGGTTTGTGTATTCTAAGCTTTAATTATGGTTTTGCAAAGAAATTTGAAAGCATGATGAAGTTGTTCCCCCAAATTCTGCAGGAAAATAAGTGAGCTCTGTTTACTTTTAGATTTCATGAGTTCTAGTCCAGTTGTCTGCTTTCCCCCCCTTTTCTAAAATACTTGAGGTTAATAGACATTTATTTTAATAACACTTGGTTCATACTGCTGGGGCTAGCAAGAGCACTACATTGTCTGCATCTTCATTTGCTTCCTTCCTCAGGAAGCAAGCAGGTACAGAAATGAAAGGGCCACATCAAGAGCACTTTCTCCTGGCAAGCTTTATTTCTGATGTTAAAATAAATAGTGGACAAATTTGTTTTCTGTATGAAACAAAGGTTTCCTAAGGTATTTGCTCATAGAACCTTAAAAAAAAAAAAAAGAAACAACCAAAACCCTTCCCCCCCCCCCCACTGAACTCTGCCTTCTATTTGCACTTTACTCCTTGACAAAAAAAACCACCACACAAACCACTGAACTGTTCTAGCACAGTGCTCTGCTTTCTAAGGTTCACAGTTTCTTGATTCTCAACTCCGATTATGCAAGAGCTATGACTTGGCAATTCTTTCCTCCCAAGACAGCCCAGTTCTTACATGCAGCTATTTGTATACTACAGTGAGACACCAAACCCTTGTGCCTGATGTTGCAGCCTCGGATCCTGAAGTCCACAAATGGCCTTCATCCAGAATAAGGAGCCTTACTGAACACAGCCTAGTCATTTGCATGAATTTATTCAGAGGTGTAAGATGTTGCAATGCAAGAGCCCCAGGCTGTAAGCACAGGGGGGGTTAGTGTTCTTTAAGTAACATTGTTTCTAAATGTCCAATCTATTAAACATATCTGGGTTGGGAAAAGAATAAGGAATTTCTGACTAAGCTTTGCTCCAGGTACTGCATCAGGCTTTGCCAAATACTTCAATTCTTGCTATTAAAAAAAAGAAGTCTCCATAACTCACAACCTCATGTTACTGATAATTTCATGCAAGTACATCAAGTGTGATTTAAAAAACCAGTCTAAGGCACTCTTAATCCAATAGGAAGATAATATCTTGACTCATCTTAGGCCTTCTTAGTCCTCATGAAAAAAAACCTTCAAAATCACTCGACCACGCTTTGGCTGGACTCAGTTTATTTGTACAAGTACTTTGGGACCAGTTTTCAATTATAACTTTTTATTAAGGACTGTATTGATCTTGGGGCCTAGGCACAGGATTGCTAGTCAGGAGACTCTGGTTTTTGCTTTTGGCACTTGTACAATTGGAGAAACTTTGGTGATTCAATTCAGCCAAAATGTACACAGGCACCCACACACCGCAGCTTGTTCTGTGGTTTGGTCCCTGCTTAAACAGCAGCAGAAGTAAAACAATGTCAGTCTCCCCATAGCAATGGCTTCTGAGGACCTGGTACGTGAGATGAACCTCGGAGGAAGGACATCTCGGATGGTTCTTGCTGAATCCCCACGTTTATCTGATCGCGGCTCCGGTGCCGCCCCCCTTCCCCATGGCGGGGGGGGCAGCTCTGTAGCACCCTCGCTCCGTCGATGGGTGCGCTTTCCCCGACAGCGCCCATTTTCTAGAGCCCAGCTCTGCCCGCTTTCGTCTCCTCTCCCCCTCGATCCGATCAGAGCCGCCCCGGCCCCACAGGGAGGGCTCTGCCCCGCGGCCGCCCTGCTGTCCCGCTCCTGCCCCGGCCATGCAGCCCGGCACCTGGGGGGACCTGCTGGAGCCTCTGCGGGAGGGACCCCGGCCCGCGCCCCGCCGCCGCGCTGGGGGAAGGTCGAGCCGGAGAAGAGGCCTGCGCCGAGCCCCCCTCGGCGGCACAAAAAGAAGGGGAAAGGGAAAAAAACCCCAACGCTTCCCCCGGAGGGGAAGGACAAAGGACGGGGCCCGCCGGCCGGCCCCCCAGCCCCGGGCGCCGCAGAGCCCCCGTTACCTGCGGGTGCTGCTGGTGCCGGGCGCGCGACGACGCTGGGCCCGGCTGTGCGCGGTGCCTTTTATGGGGCGGCGGCGCCGCCGCGGCGCCCCCTGCCGGCCGCCGCCCGCGCCGCGCCCCGCGCCCCGCCGCAGCACCGCCCCCGCCGCGCTCTTCCCCGCGCACACGGCGCTGCGCGTCGCCCCGCCGGCGGGGGCGGCGGGGAAAGCCGAGCGCGGGGGCGGGCGAAGAGCCGCCGCGGGGCCGCCGCCTCTCGCGCTGCCCGCGGCGGGAGCAGCCAGGAGGCTCCGCGGCGCGGCGGGCGCCCTGGCGGCGGCGAGGAGGGGCGCTGCGGGGCGGGGTAGGCGCTGACAGGCGCCGGGGGCGCGGGCGGGGCCGCGGCGGCCGTTGGGCGAGCGCGCGCGAGGCCGCCCCCAGCGGCACCGCCCCCAACGGCGGCCGGCGGCGGGTGGATTGGCGCGAAGCCTCGATTGGCGATGCCTCGGCGCGGAGCGCGGCCGTCGGCGGGCGATTGGGCAGGGCTGGCGGCGGCGCGCGGCGCCGACCGTTGCTAGGGGCGGGGCGGCGCGCGACGGCCGTTGAAGGGAGGGTGAAAAGAGGCGGTGCCGCCCCAGGCCTGGGCCCCGGCTCCGCGCACCCGCCGCGCCGCCACCGCCACCGGCAGCGCTGGCGGCACCCGCGGGGACCAGGTAAGAGCCGCCCGGGCCTGCTGCGCGGCGCGGCCGCGGAACCGGCCCTCGCGGGGGCGCGATCCGCCTGCGGGGCCCGCCCGGCCTGCGGCGCTGGCGCTGACGGGCCGCCCGCCCTGGGGGTCGCCGCCTGCGGGCCGCCTTCCCCTCCCCCCCGCTGCCTGCCCCGGGGAGCTTGTGCGCGGTGCTCGCGTGGGTGTAAACGCCGTGAGCGCCACGCGTGTGTTCGGCTTTGCTGATGGAAAGGGATTGCCATCTAAAGCGGCGTTCAGTGTACCTCCTGCGGGTGTTCGGTGGAGATCCCGAGGAGGGTGCAGTCTGTGTTGGTGTCTGCTGGCTGATAGGTGCTCCTCACTGTCTTAATTTCCCCCAGCGTGCAAGCAAGTGACTGTTTGTGTTTTCCACACGCAACACTCTTCTTTCCTGCCTGTTTTAGTTAGCTTAGTTCTGCTGTCACAGGACCCATTACTTTTTTTCCCCCTCGTGAAGCTAAAGATTTTTTTCTGGAGTCGCATATATGATGTACACAAGTTGAAAGACTTCCTTGCTTCCTTTTCTTGCCAGGCCATAGCGAGTTGCTGAGAGGTGAACTTGGTTTCCTGTAAAGCTTCTGGTTGACTTCATAACAATATTTTTAATGTGGTGGTGTGTGAGGGAGCACAGCCTTATCCTCTGTACAGCGTTTAGGGAGTAAATGTGTGTGTGTGTGGTATTGGGGAAGGACTAGTAAACATTGCAGTTGTGCTGACATTTTGGACTGCTCTACATGAGGACAAAGCTCTAAGTTGAATAATGCAAGTGAGAGGTCTAGAAAGCACATTATCAGTTGCCTCAAGTATCAAAGAAACAATCATAAATTTACCTGAAGATGTGCTTTCGAAGGCATTTTCCATGAACTCTGGTGTCTTAAGTGTGTTCAAATCTGTGTTTCTTTTGTGAATACTCTTGCAGAAGTGTACAGCAGCAAAAAATACCATGGCTTACAGGAGAGAGGGATGGAGAAGCATTCCAAACTAAGACTCAGAGAAACTGAGCTAAAGGTGCTGATTAAGCAGAGCAACAAACAAAAGTACACCAGGAGGTCATATGACTGACATGGAGATATCTTCTTTTGTGCATTCCTCGGAGGAGTGGTCAAACCTTGCAACATGAGCTGCATGTGGCTTGTTGGCACATTTAGTGTGACTCACTTGCCAACCATGTGGATTTTCTCTGGACTGTACAGATTTTTGTTGTGGCTTCACAGAACTTGGCACTTAGACTTTTTCTAGTCAACAGACTATATGTATAGATTCTAGAGAGCATTTGCAGAATTTGGGGACAGTTATTTCATGAAGGAGCATGCATCAGTTGCTAAGCAGGAAGTAGAATTGGTATGGATATTTGCTCCTTGGCATGGTAAAAGGGGTCAGCCCTCAGTCACGGGTTCCAGGAGCCCCTCCTATTCCTACTCTGTCAAACATTTCACTAAGTCTTGGTTAAACAAAGATGGAGGTGGTACCTGAGTTTGGGAGGATATAAATACAGGCTTTGCAAGGTGGAGTGGGTGATAGAAAGGTAGAAGAAATCAGATGTATGCATTGAGGTTCAAGAAAGTACATAGGATGCACAAAGGTATGACTCTTGGCTATGTGAAGGCTTTGGTACACAGCAAGTTGGTTCAACAAGTGTGGCTTCCCCTAATATAGAATGCTTTTTAATTTATGTAGCCACTGTTGAAAACAAGGAAGTTTCGAAGTGTCAGATATGGCAACAGATAAACCACAGCTTGTATTGCTGCCCCAGTGACTTGTCTGTGCAAGCACAAGGCACTGTATTGTACTGTGGAGGGAAAGGAAGTGTGCGCCACCAAACTTGACTTTTCAGTCCTGCTTTTATTTACTATTCATTCTGCTTCTTATTCACAAGTTAACCTGGCCAAATGGCAAATCTTGTACCTTAAGCTGCTGAGGCTTGCCTGTCTTGTTTTCTTGTTGCAAGGGCTGCAGAGGGCACAGCATTGACAGCTGTTTTCTTAAGCTGAAGTAAAAACTTCTTGGTACTATACATACATGTATGCAGAGTCTCCCTTTAAAAATTTCACGTAAGAGTTGGTTTCCGTAAAACAGCAACCAAAATGTCTTGTCAGATAGTGTAGTAGCAGTTACTTACTTTGGTTATCCTGGATGTTTAGCAAACAGCTCTGAATTGTTCTCCGTGGAGACTCTGATCTCTTGCCACTCACTAGATAGAGGACTTCAGCTCCTCTAAGTCTGGCCATCTGACTTGTGCTAACAGCAGATGCTTGCAGTAGGTGGGGTGGGTGTCCCCCTCAGTACCTACTGAGACACCTCTTACAGTGTTCTGCTTTATCACCATAGGTATAATACATGTCGGGTTTTCTTGCTGATTTTTTTTTTTTTTCCCCAGGGCACGTGAAATGGCCGCAGATGACAAACGGTCTCCAACACTGGAGGCTACCAGTGATCTACCTCATTCTCCCAGCAGTCCATCTCATCTCACACACTTCAAGCCCCTGACTCCTGATCAGGATGAGCCTCCTTTTAAATCGGCCTATAGCTCTTTTGTAAATCTCTTTCGTTTCAGCAAGGGTAAGTGCTTGTGTGTATGTATGTGCGTATTGTGTGTGCTGTCTGTTCTATTGATGACCTCTGCTGCCAAATAAATGTGTAAAAACACCTGTGAACATGACAAAAGCATAATTTCAGACTGCTGTCTAACTAGATGTCGAGTCAGTCCCTTGTGAGGGATGTTATGTCTTGCTTTTGGATGATGTAGTAGGACTTTGCCATAGGAGAAGATAGCCAGCATACTGCAGCTAAAAATCTGTGGCTGCCAGTGAAAGATCAAGAGAAGCCAGCTAACAGATGGTATTACCTAGTTTCTTAGCTGGGCCTCTGGAAATGTCAGGATTCCTTGCCTGCATGAAACTTTCAGGGCTAAAAGCAGAAGTAAACGTCTGCTAGCCTTCATGAGCAAGATGTGTGCCTGTCTTTTTAATGCAAGTTCTTACACCAGACTTCCTCTACTCATCACCCTCCTGTGCATCTCATACCTTCCTCTGGTGGCAGCTGAGCTGTAAGAAAGCAGTGTATTTGTAGAAAATGCTTCTTGAATTTGCACTGCTGTGGGTACTCTCAATCAAGAGGCCTGAAGTGCGGTAAAAGTCTTGTATGCACAAGGAACTGCTTGATGTTGGCCTTTGTGCTACAGGTATCATGAAACACTTAAACTCTCAATAGGTGAGCTCTTAAAGAACTATGTATTTGGTTTTTGTTTTGTAGCAGAATATTGCATAGAGGGGTGAATGAAGACTCTGGTTTCATACAAAACCTGCATATCTCTTGGCTGGAGATGGCAAACTGGTCAGCTGCTTTTGTTTAGTCTGTTCATTGTCCAGATCTTGGCTAAGCATATTTCTGCAGTGTTTGGGCTAGGGAGAAAGGGGTAAGATAGCTTTTTGTATAAGCAAGCTGATCTGTTCAGAATCCTTTTGCACAGGATGAAAATAATTATTTGGTATGACTGCTGTTAGTTTGTACAGTAGAATATGGCCTGCCATTATTAACTTTTTGAAAGTAACATTAAAATTTGGTCAATACTGGATTAACTTGTTTGTCACTGACGAGCATAGCTGGAGTCAGCGAAGTATTGTGTTGGAAGAATAGAAAAATAGCTTTGAAATGACACATGAAATGAGCATGTTACTGAAATGAGTGAGAACAGCCTGCCTATACTTGATCCCTCTGACTGAAAAGTATAGTTTATTAAAGGCCACAGTAACTTTAATGTGACCACAGTACTTTGAAAAATGGGCTTCTAATGTAACTGAAAATCTCTTCTGAGGGCAGAAGTTGATAATCAAGCATAGCTGTTCCACATACCAAGAATTATTTACACTTGCCAACTTGCCTTTTTTTTAAAACAAACAAACAAACAAAAATTTTCACATTGGGGATACTTCTGAAATGGCCTCTGCCTTGACACACAAGTTCTACATACTGTCCTGTTTTCATGTTTTGTATAGTACTTTTCAGACTAGAAGTTTGGATCTGTATCTGACTTTTGTTATGCGTAATCACAAACCAAATGAGCTATTTATGAGAGTATTTTTTTTCCCTTAGTTTTGTATGTGCTGCTGGTTTTCTCTATCATGTCTGAACACTTATTTCTTGCTTTTTATTAACTCCAGATGATGGCAGGCTTTCATCCCCGGTGGAGAGAGGAGAGGCAGGGCAGGGCGATCCACAAGCGTTGAGCGGTGGCTGGTCCAGTCCTCAGCATCCCACGAGGGCTCAGTCTCTCAGGTCACCGGTTCCTTACAAAAAACAACTAACTGGCGAACTACAAAGAAGAGCGTCTGCAACCCTAGGTAACTTCAGCTCCTTATGCTACAAGAGAATATTGTACTAGCAAATCTGGGATGCTTAGCAGTGCAGGGGAAGGAGGTAAACAAAAGTTTCATTGACCGTGTAGATTGGTAGCAGAACTTGGTATCAGGCTACACTGCTTCTGTTAGTGAAGTTACACTTCAGCCTTGGAAGCATATCTACTCCATTCTCCTCCATGTTCCAACAAGACGCTCTTGTTGGTGCTTCTGCTGTTTCAATTACAAAACAGTCTGGCACGAAGGAGGCTGTCAAAAAACTCCAACATCGTAAAGTCACTTGAACCTTGATCCTCAAAATTTCTGTGTTGTCTTAAGAAACTTCAGTTTCTTAGCAGCTGCGTGCTGAACACAACTTTAGAGCTCATTATTTAGGGTTTGATGTTTGTGTCTTTGGAGGAAGTCTTAAGTGCGGGCTTTTGCCTGTAACTGTTTTGGAGGGCATTGCATACTTGTATCTAAACCTTTTTCTTTATAAGCTTGGAACCCTTGCCAGAGGCTATATTGAATCTCTGTTTGCTGGACTGGGAATTGAATGATTTCAGAAGTGTGTCTGTGTAATGGCTTTATGAAAGATGAGAAGAGCTGGTGAGTAGATTGCAGGGGTCCATGCTGGTGGCTGCTGAATGCTGTTGGTAGCTTGTGGTAGTCCAGAGCAAACTGCTCAGCTGGGTAAAAATCCTGTGCAAGACAGTGTTTCCAAGCATATAGCACCTACTGTCAACAAATCATATCTTAAAAGTCATTAATTTATATGACTTCTTTCAGAAAAGTGTCTAGTCTTTATACCCAGGCAAAAGTCCGGTAGAGAGAACTGGCATTTTCATTTCTTAAATTCATGTGCACGCTGTCTCAGTTGGACACATTCATCCTCTTCTTCCTTGCCTTCTAGTACTGTTTGTGTTATTCAGTTGTATCTGTCACAAGAAAGCAATTAAGGTTTCAAAGCTTTTTCTCAAGTGCCCCAAGTACAGAAGTGTGCTCCTGGCTGATTTGCCAAGAGTATATGTTACCTTACTTCATTCTTAGTCACCTCTTACAAATCACTTAGAAATTATCTGTGGATTGCAGGTTAGAAACCTTTAGGTGAGGTAGATTGTTTGATACTCAGAAGGTAGAAATCTTGGGATTTGCCTTCTACTGGGAAGAGGCAGCCGGGGAAGTGAAACTTGGTTTAAGGTGTGGGGGGGAACTCTTGCTGCATTAATGCAGCTCCTTTTCAGGCCATCCATTTATGCCTTTGGGTTTGGACTGAAGTATGCTTAGAAAAACGTGATAATGAATCAGTGTGGAAAGAAGTAGAGTTAGATGGCACAGGACTTGCTGGCTTTCTAAAGAGATTTCTGTTTCTGTTGGGTGCTGATTGATGTTGTTATGTGTGTAGCAAGTGGCCTGACTTGTTGTCAAATGTTTTCCCCAAATCTGCTAATAACCTCGCTGTTACGACAAACATGAACTCTATGTGATGCAAGTAAAAGTTACCTGTATTTGAAGAGGGAAAAATCCTTGCATCTTCCCTCCCCCAAAAGCAGGTATTTATTTATTTATTTATTTATTTATTTATTTATTTATTTATTTATTTATTTATTTATTTGAGTGAGTTTCAGAAAATCAATTTGCATGCTTTCTTTTACCTTAAAAGGGGCTGAAAGTACAGTTTTGAGGATTTCTGAACACTGAACAGAAGAGAATTTTACTTCTGCCAGTGTAGCAGATGCTGGGTTGTGTGAATAACTTCAAAAATTATTCTCTCCGTAACGATCACAAACTTATTTGTAACTCTTGTCCCAAGTATTTTCATTTGCTCAGATTTCAAAGCATGGAAAGAAGTGATATGATTTATGTAAGCACCTAAGTTGGTAACCTCCCACTCTGGTTAGTGACAGTGGTATGTCTAATCTAGTTTGGTTTTCTTGCCACCTTATATCTGCAGATCCTTAAATCTCTGGACTTGGCTTCTACTGATAAGAGATGCCCCTTCTTCATAACGGCATAGGCAGGTGTAGGCAGGAAAATGCTCAAGTCCTTTACAAATTTCAAAGGTCTCCTCAGCCTCATTGAGTTTAAATAGCATGCAAAGTTTAAGCAAGCTGAAATGAAGAACTAAGAGATTTGGAGCAAGGCTGTCAGTGCATCTAAACAATGACAGAAAGGAATCGCTTCTGAGGATGCTAACTGCACCCCCTTGTCTGACCATTAGCCTGTGCTGTCTGCACAGTGGATGTTCTTGTTGCTCAGAGATCACGTTGTCTGATAACTGCAAGTTCAACATAAAAAGGAGGGAGGGTGATTTGTGTAAGAAACTGTCTAGCATCAAATATGTACTTTTCCAGGTGAATGCTTCCTTCAGGACTGCTTACACCAAAACGTTATAATAGGATCTTTTAAACTTCTTATCGTCCCTTGTGTAAATAGGAGAAGCTGCTAGATGCCAGGCTTAGGTCAGAGATGCTTTGTGGCCTATACAGCAGAAGAATCAGTGCTGGGACTCTACATTGGCTTCTGTGTGCTACCCCTTGGGTAACCTGTTACATCCTCATGTACTGGAGTAGGATGCTGGACAGCTGGAATATCTTTTACAAAGATGGTGAGCCCAGCTGGTTATACTGGACTGCATGTTCATACCACGTGTGTGTACTGTCAGCTGATTGCTTTCAAGGTGCTGGATTGAACCAAAATAGTCTGCTATTGTGATAATGTCACAGTTTGCAAATCCAGTTTAAGGAGAACTAGAAATGCTGCTCAATTGAAGAGGGAGCATTTGGTTGTAAAAGCACTTCTAGTTTGTCATGCAGTCATGCAGGATAATTCTGTTAGGGCTAGAGGATTGTAGCGGAGGGGCAATAATAGGGAATGGCAAGGGGCATAGTAAGAATAAGGAAACAGCAATGATTATATGAGGCGGGGAAGAAGGCCTGAGAAAAGAGGATGGTGGTTATTGGGAAGCTTAAGGAATGTGATCTATTACCAGAGCATTTTTTTTTCCACTGAAAAAGGCCTTAAAATGAAAATGCATGTTGTAAAATGAAGTTAAGGACAACTTTCATGCTTTTCATGTGGGTACTTTGTGTGTCAGCAACTTGAGGAAGATACCGTGTTTGGTCTGTCACAGTGGACTTGAATGCGAGATGGCATGCCTTAGCAGTGAAGAACTAGAAAGCAGTTTGTGTTGTATTTGCACTAGCAAAACTGTGGAATCCCTGGCAGAGGTAGTTGCTTATGGTTGAAAGGGTGTGAAGGCTCTCCCTTCGAAGTCCTGTTAGTGTTTGGGCAGCCCTGTTCCTGTAAACTGAAACTCAGTTACAGGTTGCAATGAAGTATTCTTGTAGTGTTTTTAACTTGGCTTTCATTGTAAAATGCATGGAGTCATGAAAAGCTCTGGAAAGATACATTTGTGATTCAGTGATGGAGGATGCAGCAGAATTTCATGACTTACTGAGCAAATCTTTTCATGGCCTGAACTCAGAAGAGTGTTCGTAGTGAGCAGTCTATCATAGTTGGGATTGTACTTCAGCTTCCTTTCCAGTGAGCACGGTTCAGGTGGGGAGTATAGTAAAAAGGGGGAAAAACATAGTATTTCAGAGGATTTGTAGGTTTGGCCAAGGATAAAGGTTAATGTTGAAAGATCAGGATAGCTTTTTGGAGTTGCAGGAGTTCATTATAAGCCCAAAAAGGATAAATACGTTAGAAGAAAGTCAGACCGGAAATCTAGATGGAGTCCCCCTAGCCTACTGAGGTTGTGTTTACTGACCGTGCAGATAGGAAGGGCATGGATGGAAAAACATGATTGTTGTGTAAACCAGTAGTCATGAGAAAATGTGTTCCACGCTCATGTTGATGAGTTACATTGAGAGCTTTAGATGCTGCTGGCTTTTGTTCTTCAAATGCAAAATAACGACAAGTGAAAATGGCTGTTGTGTGGGAGCTTTTGGCAATGGAAGAAGAAGAAAAGGACAAAAGTGAGGTTGAGTTGTGGACTGAGAAAGTGTGAGGACCCTGCACATCAACAGCATGAAGCTGTCTTCACTTGCTGCGGTCATTTTTGTGCTGATTGGACAATGACAAGCAGAAATTTGTGGAGCTGATCTGGTTGTCATACTTCCTGGTCTCACCTTGCTGCTTTTATTTTAAAAACTTTATATATATATATATATATATATATATATATATATATATATTTCAATTGATTTTTTTGGCTAGCATATGAAGGCTACTGGAACAATTCAGAAATGGATCTTGAACACAGAATGTGCTGCTTCAGGAAGACCAGAAAGGCTTGCTGTTACATAGATGTGCAAGTATGCTGAAAACTCTTAGGATCAAATCAAAAGAAGATACTCAGTCTTTTAAATGTAGTTGATTGCCATTGCGATGATACTGTGTACAAAACAAGAAAAATATACTGTTACAATTTCAGCGTCTGTGGAAGGGAAGGTGATTTTGCAGATTTAATGGTGAAATATGGAAATACTGACAATTATATTGAAAGCATAAATATCTGTAAAGCACGTATGTATTAACTAAGAAAATGACTGTGGTAGGTAGTAATTGACTTTGGGTCAGTAGCAAGAGTTAACATAAGCTTGATACACAGGTTTGGATCCTTTTTTAAGGAAGATATTTTAGACATAGTCTGTCCTGTACTGCAGGAACTATGATAATTTTTTACATTCTTCCTATACAGTATGTTTTCTCCCAGAAAGAGAGAAATCTCATGATTGTGAGGGAAAAGACCTGACCAAATCTTAATCGGAGAATTGGTTAGCTTCTCTAGTATAAGCACCTTAGCTGTGTGCTCCTACTACTGATGGTGTACTTTTTCTAATGTAGATCACATCTTTTTGACACATAAGATAGTGTCAAAAGGAGCCTTTAACTAACAAAAGAACCAGAGTGGAGTTAGCTATGGCATTTCCTCAATGCTGTGTGTGCTCAGGAATCACTTGTCTGACAAGATTTATATCTAGTTAGTCAGGAGGGCCTGATAGTAATTTTCTGAGTTGAAGGCAACACTCCTAGAAAGAAACTTACTCTTGAAAAGTTGCAGCAGGAGAGACTGGGAGGTAAATGCAGCACAAATCTTGTGACAGAAGTAAGTAAGAGACAAAGGTTTCTGTGGTATTATCATTGGTTTCTTGAAATCTTAGTCCCTTTAATCACTCTAAAATATTCAACCTGGTACTGTCCAAAAGTATAGTTGTTTGATTTCTAAATGTATTCCTAGTGGCTAACCAAAGAACCAGGTCTAAGCACTCTGGCATCTCTTTAAAATCGTCTTGTGTTGTGGATTCTTTGCTGCACAGAAGTCATTAAGTAGCTACATGTGGACTGATTAACTAAAAATATCTACTGAGAACCTGAAGAAGTCATGGAATGCCAGTTTTAATCACATTGCCCTAAAGGTTTTGATCTCTTGACCATCTTCTTCACATAAAGGAACAGCCTAGTGCACTGCAACAGTTAACATACTTCTGCTGGTGCTGTCAGCGTTCCCGCTGACATCAGTGGTATCTACAGCAGTAAACAAAATGCAGCCATGTCTGTTCTTCCTGTACTAGGGGAATGAAAATAAAATGCTAGTCAGATGGAGAGCAGCGAAGCTGGTAAGAAACTTTAAACTATTCAGAAAAGTTGTTAATGTAAAAAAGTGGCTCTGAAAATATTTAAATGTTCAGTAGATAAAGAGCTGTGCTTGCAGATCTTCCTGGAGAGAAGTGCCCTATTTGTAACTCATACAGCAATGGTTCAAAGTGATCTAGCATTTTATAGATGAAATCAACTGTCTCATGTTTTTATCTAGGAGTATCTTTATCTTTGCTGTCGTTAAATAAGGATGCCTGTACCGGTTTTCAACAGCTTGGCTTTTATTTAAAAAAAAAAAAAAAGTATATGGATTTCTGGGAGCATTTTATTCTGAGTTACTGTTTTTAATAGAAACTGAGCTATGGAGTCCGGAGACATATTGTAGTCATTAATAAATTGGTTCAGGTTAAGGCATTGACTTACATCAGTCCTAGAATGACTGTAAATATTGTTGCAGTTGTTTTGTGAGTATTAATATCCTAAAGGGCATTCTAAAATGAGACTTCACTGCTTTCTAAAAGACTACTATAATGTTCGTATAGTATGTTGAAAATCACTTCTTTAAAGCATGTTTTCATTCTCAGAGAATTCAAATCAATTCTTATAAACAGTTATAGAGAATGCTATTTAAAATGTCAGTCAAAGCAAACTATCTGGCATTAGAAGCTCCCTGTGGGGAAGGGGAGAAGGGTGCAAGGGCAAGAAATGATACACACTGTAACATTGTGAACTGTGTACACTTGTGAATGTTTCGCTCTCTGGTGGGGTGTTGTGTTACGATGTAAATGTTGGGTGTTTCGTGGAAGAAATGATTACTGCTCTCCTTTCTCTTCCAGACAATCGAAGGAAAGTGGAACCGCCCCTTGGAGGTCATGATCCTCGCACAGCAGTTCAGTTAAGAAGCCTCAGCACTGTCTTAAAGCGCCTCAAAGAAATCATGGAGGGGAAGAGCCAGGTACTTCTGAGGGGTTTGTAGACCAAAGTATCCAGAAACAAATGTTTACTGGGGTGCCCTCAGCTGTACCTATGATGCATCACACGGATTTTTGCAGATGTCTGAAGAGTGAGTGAATAAAATCACTGAGTGTAGGGGAAATGGAAGTTGTTTAACTGATGCCAACTTTTGACAGATGTCAAAAATCCTTCATACTATGAGAATGAAGAACTTCAGTTGCTAAGTTTCCTGAACTTCGGTCAGATGTTCTCATTTTTCACTCCCTCCCCTTTCTTTATTACCTAATCTAGTATTACCTGACTGTTTTCTTCCCTGAAGGCCTGACCACGATCAGATGAAACACACTGACAGTCAGAAATAGCCATGAGAATTCAAAGGATGAATTAAATCTGTTACTTACTGTGGTAGGGACCAGCTAGCAATATTTGTCTGAAAGACTTGTCCTGTTAACCAGTTTTGATTCAACTGAGTAAGGTCCAGTGGTTGCTTTTGATTTGCTGCTTCCAACTCCCTCTGCTATGTGGGACCATGCTGTTAAGAGGAGGATCTGGTTGAGGAAAGAAGCCACCGACTGTTTATAAGTCACAATACAAAAAGCTGTGTCTGGGATCAAGACATGAACAGGCAAATGTACATTTAATTAGACCAGATGGGCTTTGGGTGAACTTGCTCAGCTTCCAGCACTGCTCTGATTGTGAGAGTAACTTTGCTTTGGTGGAGATGTTGATGTTTGAGAGTGAAAATTAAGCCTATCATTGTGGTGAGCAGGGCATTGAGTATGACCTCTACTAATACTTCAGCTGTGGCAACTTCCAAAGGCCCTGGAGGTTTTCAGACGTTTTCAAAGTTATTAGAGAAGCAAGTGCTCAAACAGGCAGGACACAGCATTCTGGAATACATCTAGCTCTTTCTCTGCAAGCAGTGCATTAGTTGTCAACATCTGTACAAACCATAATGCATCACTGTCACTGACTGTGTCCATTTCTTGCTTGAGTCACTTCAGGCAACAGTTCCTTCCTATGGTGGACTCAGTCTAGCTCTATGGGAGACCAGCTCAGCTTTGTAGAAAACATGTGCCAGGTCCTAGAAGGTGCTGCTCTAAGTAGCCTCTGCCACTAATGGGAGCCAGACTCCTGCTCTGGATCCTTCATGGTAGGCTGTGCTTGTCATGAGAGTGCTGCCTCTGACTCTGAGACTAGTTTCCTGCCTTCTTGCTCCTCTTCAATTAGGGAGGTATATATGGACGTGTGTGTGTGCGTGTGTGTTTAAATACATACTTATACACAGATAGATAAACCCAGCAGTGGCTGGATTTATAAACAGCCAGCCATGTGCAGACATAGTGGAGGCAGTATGGGAGAGACAGTGGGCTGAGGCACTGCAGCCTGTGCATTGCTGCTTGGAACAGCTGCTCTCCAGGTAGCAAAACCAGAGACTTGGCTCATCCTGCAGAGGCACAGCAAAAAAATGTTCATGAGGATCCTCTGCTGCTTTGCAGCAGTTCCTTGGCAAAGGCTTGTCACTGTGTCTTTCCCTGCTTGAAACTCAGTATTCATGCTGAAGGTGTCTAGACTCTCTTAAACAGTCTTTGGCCTCTTTCTATGCAAGTTTCCTTGGGTGCGGACAGTATGAAATGCTGTCTTGTTGTTCATAGATGTTTTGTTCTCAAAATTGGTCTAGCAGCTCTGTCAGACTTTACTTTGAGAATCTCCGAAAAATAGACCCCACTTCAGGGTGCTTCTGTTTCATTACTTAAAAATTGGAGTACAGATCAGCTGTCTTTTCTGTAGTTACTTTCTTCTTGGTTTGTTTTGAGAAAATTCTTGCAGTACTTTATCTTACTAAGAAAAACTGTGTATTCAGTCCCTCTAAAAAGGCTCATTAGCAGAACTGAACTCTAGCAAATGAATGATCAGCAGTCAGAGCTATCATGTGACCATTAGCAATTGTTTCCATCCTCGATGCTTGCAGCCGATGTGCTCAGAATCATAATTGAGAGAGTTGTCTTGCTCTCTTTATGGCTAAAACACAAAATGGAAGTTTTACTTCTTTGCTTTCAAGCTTTAAACAGGGCAAAACTCCTGCAGCTGCATCCATGCTGTAAATAAGTATATAACATTTTCTGTTGAATGTCTGTTTCACAGTTGTCTTCACATAGCAGTTAACCTATAGTTCTGAAACTACATCAGTCTGAGACAGGCTTTTACCACTGTTTAGTGGGTTTTGAAGAGTTTGGCCATTTAACAAAACTTTTCTAAGATACTTTATTATGTGCCTCTATAATCCTTTCAAGGTTCATCCCAGTGTTAGCTGTTGAAATGGTCTACATGCACGGATAACTTCTGATAGCTTAATTTACCCCTGGATACCTTAACTTCCATCAATGTTATTTTTTAAAAAAAACTGTGCTAGGGCTTGTCATGTGCTAGAGGCAAAAAAGAAAAGGAAGAGGAATCAATACTTTGTACTTTCGCTACTTCTTGCCCTTTTTCTACGGCTCATGATAGTTTTTATCTGATTTACCTCCATCTTGGATCAAAAAGGCAGAGGTTTACCAGACTTAGTCCCACAGATGAGAACTCTCTTAACCTTCTGGCTTTCTATAAAGCCACACAAAGTCCTTTATGTGCACATGTGTGTTTACGCACACACAGGCGCACACACAAAATTATCCTTTTCATGCACACAGTCTACAAAGCAACGATGAATCTAAACGTGCTTTCATATTTACAAAAAGGGTAACTCTCTGCCTGTCTTCCCTTCTAGGACAGTGACTTGAAGCAGTACTGGATGCCTGACAGCCAGTGCAAAGAATGCTATGACTGCAGTGAGAAGTTCACCACCTTCCGGCGGAGGCACCACTGTCGACTCTGTGGGCAGATCTTCTGTAGTCGATGCTGCAATCAGGAAATCCCTGGAAAATTCATGGGCTACACAGGTAGGGTTTATCTGTTGAGAAGTAGCTGAGCATACTCTGTTTGCTCAGCTCTATTTTGACTACTACTTCTTAGATTCTGGTATCTGTCTGCTAGGTACTGTGCAGGTCTCCAAGGGGATTAGAAAGAATAAAGAATGATTGGACTTTCTTCTAACACTTCTCCCGTGTGTAGTGCTGGCTTACGCCACGTCCATGTGTTTGTACCACAATGTCCATGATGACAAAAGAAATATGGCCCCTATGTAACAAGGATGTCCACTACAAAATGTGTGTTCAAGTAAAAGCTGCACTTAATAGTGTTTTTAAAATATAATGAGCCACATGTTCTAACAGGGGTGGGAGAAACTCTTTCCAATATTAATTACCAAACTCTAGACATCTCTTGATTGAGGTAATGATTTCCAGACATAAATTGGTATGTCATGTCTGACCGACTATTGTCATACCATGATTTCAGTGTGTTGTCTCTTTCTAACCAGACTCGCCCCTACTGATCATGTGTTTTGCATCATTTGACTTGGACAGGTTGCCTGCATGTATAATTATCTGGGGCTTTGTTCTTTAAGAGAATATGAGAACTAGACTTAAACATGCAGAGAAGTTTTGAAACAGGAAATCCTTCTTTTCCCGCTGCCACCACACCTCTGATCCTGCAGGAACGGAGTACTATTTGTTCCTGTTTGCTTACATTCTCTGCTTCCTCTTTCCATAGGGGATCTCCGAGCCTGCACTTATTGCCGCAAAATAGCCCTAAGCTATGCACACTCCACAGACAGTAACTCCATTGGAGAAGATTTGAATGCTCTGTCAGATTCCGCATGTTCTGTATCAGTGCTGGATCCTGGTGAGCCACGCACACCAGTTGGGAGCCGGAAAGCTAGCCGCAACATCTTTCTGGAGGAGGATCTAACATGGCAAAGGTAACGCAAATGGCTTCATGTTGAGCTCTAGAATCTTAACTGTTTTCAGGCTGTCGCCTGCTTAGACAAAGACTGGCGGTTTCCATCTAGTAAACTTGAAGTGTATCTCCTGTAAAAAGATCCTGTGCTTGCTTCTAGTATTCTCTTCAGGTTGAAAGGGGGAAAATTTTCTAGTGAAGCTTTAAAGTACTTGCAGTTCATGTTTTAACTTATCGGATCACTGGATCTATACTGGTGACAGAGCAGGCTTCTAGCTTCGGAGTTAAAAATAAGAACTAAACCGTCTAGCCACCAATGAATCGAGACAAGTCTGTGTGACACTCATTCTTTACCTGTTGGGTTTTGAGTTGGGCAAAAGGAAACAAGAGATGCCCTCTAGGCAAATGAGAGAGAAATGGTGGAAGTCACCACCTGCTTCAAATGAATTAGGATTGAAGGGACAGCTATATGGGTTTTCTGATCTCCTTTCAAAATATAATTCTTCCTATTGTTCTTGAATGGGGGGATCTTTATTTTTGGAAAGTTAAGAAAAGATCACTGTTCTTCTGCTGAAGCAGCGTACAAGTTAGATCCTAAGGGCCTTGACGTCACTTAGTGTGTGGGAGAAGAAATAATCAAATGTGTTCTTTGTGCCAATTTCCCTGAAAGCAGAGGTACAGGTAAGCGTAAAACTACCAAAAAGTTCTTGATGAATCAGCCTTTTTTTTTTTTTTTTTTTTTTTTTTAAGTGAAGGGCACTGTTAGAGTTACTCATGTGCCTTTTTCAGCAAATCTGTTCTCTAGTGTTTCTGATAGCATTCAAGGAAAAACCTCAAATGCCGTCTTCAGCAAACGCTCTGACTTTTGCTTTGCCCTTTGCTCTTCAGAGTATGCTGCTACTACATGGAAGTAAGGAAATCAACTTAGATCTAAATAAAGGAAACTACATCTAGTTTAATGTCATGGCTATCTGAAGCGGTATATTGAAATATTTGGGATAAATACTAGCAAATTTTGAATTAGAGGATGAATATGTGTGCATGGAATGCTTCTCTTCAGGTATACAAAATAATAGAAGATAGCATTAGTTCTGCCTTCTGATCTGTTATTAAAATCTTTATTATGTCAATACAACAACTCTTAGACATGAGCATGTACAGAAAGTACTTGTATCTTTATTTTGGGCAGCTTTATAGCACTGAAGAAACATACTGCCTATTCTTGAAATACTGATAACTCTTGCTGTATTAAAATGACAAACCTTGTTTGGAGATGCACTGACAATAACATGGACTGCTTATGTGTTTTCTGTGTGAGAGGGAGAGAGATTATTGTTGCTTTAGGGGAATTAAATGTTTCTTTAATGCTTCTTACTGTTAAAATGCAAAACCTTGCAATGAGCTACAGTGCTTTCTTAGAGCTGGGTTTGGTAAGTTGCTGGTTGGCCTTCAGAGATATAAGCTCAAGACATGCAACTTAAACTACCCCACAGCAGAAAGTGGGAACTCGCAGCTTTGTTATGAAAGCAGTGTTTTTTATATGTGGTTTCTGTGTGATAAACAGCTTGCTTCAGAAGAATGTTGTGTAAAAATTGAGTTGAGTCTCTTCCCAAAATAATGTGTTTGAGACAAGGCTCTTGCCTCTCCTGTCGCATGCTGCAAAAAAGCAGTGATAAAAGCGTTTGGGGTGGTGATGCTGTATTTACTTGTCCCACGCTGCTTTTTTCTTTGAACACTTGGAGTGTGGAGGCATAGCATCCTGCTTTAATGAACTTGGAGGGCCATGTCCTTTAAAAGTGAAGGAATGATATACTCTGGGCAAATACGGCTACTCAGGTGAAGTTGTACTGAGTGCATCTTCTCATGAAGAGCATTTATTGTGCTAATATCACTACATCCCAGAGCATAGTTAGTGCAGCTGTATCCATTGGAGCGTAGTGAGGAGTGACTTGCATCTGTTACAGTTTTGCCAGTAGGAATCTGTATTGTAGGTATACACACATCTGCTCTCCTTCCTCCTGGGGTGGAAGGGAAAGGAGGGCAAAGGTGGTAGCGATAAAGTTAAACAATTCCAAAGGCTTGTTGGGCTATCTTGGTAAAAGCTGTTTAGTGATAGTTCTAAATAGCTTTCCTTGTATAGCAAAGATGATCTGTTGTGGAACGGGGGGACTGCATCTGCCTCAAAAGCATAGAGTAGCAGCAAGTAAGGAAGGGATACGTGAGAAAGGGATCTGGAGGAAGAGGGGAGGGAAGGTAGAATAACATAATAGGGGCGAAGAGGTAGCATTGTCAAAGACTGAGTCTAAAGGGAGAAGACTTGAGTGCTCTCTCCCTCCCGATATCATTGGCCTGCAGATGGGGAAAGATTTCTCTGTTCCCCCATTGATTTAACTGTCATGGGTGTGAATGAGAAGTAATATTACCATTAACTCAATTTCAGTTGTTCTGATACTGCTATATGTGGCAACTCTCAAACATCTGTAACACACAGGTTTTCCTTGCAGTTTGATTCACCCAGACTCTTCAACTACTACATTGTCAACACGACTTGGGTCTGTCCAGGAGGATGCTGGGAAGTCTCCGGCTAGGAACAGGTAAACTAATCATATCTGTGCAATTCCTGTTCTGGATGTGCTTCTAGCACACTTTTCCCTGTGAAGCCTGTATTTTAGGTCTTGTTTTTACTGAGTATGCTGTCTTTTGTCTAAAATGGGACTCCTTGAGCTCATATGTAATGGTAAGCAAAGATTATTTATGTATGTATTCACACTAATAAAACTACTACTTTTGAGGAACCTGTAGTTTGCTGCTGAGTCATTCAGGTAGCAGTAGTGGTGAAGAGAGGCTGAAAATGCAGTGGTGTTATTTGGTTAATCTGGTTCCAGATATTTGTCTTAATGAAACCAGCAGTTGAAAAGACAAGCACGCAAACTGGGTTATGAAGAGGATGGAAAGGGAAAGAAAGTGCCCAAGAAAGGGAGAGAACTGAGAAGCCAAATAAGAGGGAACAATAAATAGCACTGGTTATGGGAGCCAAAGGCTGAGATGGTCATGAAGGAGCAGAGGAAATGAGTGAGAGAGGCTGTGGCTGACTTTTTAGGTAAAAGAAGCCTGTGCCACAGCTGTTGCAGGCTTTGGTGGCTTTGGTTCTTTCATTGGGCCATTTATATGTAGCCAGGGCTTATGAAAGTGGTTATCTTGGGTAAACTGAATTCACTCCAGATTTTGTAGGATCAGCCCGAGCAGTATCTAAAAGTTTGTGGTGTCTTGTAGTTGAAACCTGGTAAGTAGGTCCTCTGTAGGCTGCCATGAGATAAAATATATATATTTAGACTTCCTCCTCAATATTTGTCCTGAATGTTGGAGGTTGCAATAGTGCTGCATGAACTGTCTTCCAGAGCAGCTGTTGCCAGTTGGATTGGATTGCTTGAGTTTTTTTTCTCCTCTATTTGCTCCCCACTGCTCTTCCATTAGATGTTATCCTGTTTAAGTTACCAGACTTCCTTAAGCTCAAATCTCATCATAGGTCTTTATGCAGGGGTGCTGGAATGAACTTGGAAGTGTGCATGAGAGCTTTGGTATAACTTGTGAATGCTTAGGCTTAATCCCATTAAATGGTCTGGGATTGGAAGAACAAGTAATTTCTAGTTCACAGTGCTGCTGCTATGGTTCTGGCTAAATACTTCCATCATGGTTAAGTTGGGGAAATGAAGATGAGGCAAGGCTATGAGGAGCAGAGCAAAGATCACTGAAGTTTCAGTGTTGATGGAGCAAGGAGATATTCAGTGACTTCACACTGGTGTTGCACAAAGGCAGAATGTTTAGCAACTTGGAGGGATCTGGCAGGACCAGCTAAGACCCAGTGACTGAGCTGAGAAGAGCGCTGGGCTTGCCTTTCAGGGAACTGTGGCTGCCTCAAGGCTTTATCTTCTGTGTGATGGGGACTGTGAGGAGTAGGTACACACTGTACAACCGGAGGCAAAGAGCTCACGAGGGGGAGTGAAAATATTGGTGAGTAAACTAGTACCAAAAATCAGTGCTGGGCAAACATGGCAAGGAGTCCAGAGTTAAAAGTTCAATGCTAAATAGCTGCAATGACGTCAAGAGACAACTCAGACCTTGAGGATGTTCTTCTGCTTCCCGTTTGAATTGATGTTGCCTATCTTAGAAGGCCTTTGCTGTTTGCTGACATGTGCTATAGCAGGAGGGTTCTGAGCTGGTTCTGGCAGGCCCAGATGTCTTGTTCAGGTTAACATTTAACTCTCCCTGGCTGTTCATGGCCTATCCTTAGCATCCAGGCTCACGTTTGAAAAGTAATGAAGACGTATAACCTACCTCTGCCAAATCCTGAGGATGTGGAAACAATGCTGTTGGCTTTTTGAAGGCTGTCTTCAGCCATTTGCAGCTGGTGACACAGAATGCGATCTCAGAGTTAAGCAATACTAGCCCTTAGATCTTCTCAAAGCAGTTGTAGGTGTTTCAAGGCAAGCTTGATCATGCCTCTTTCTAGAGGAAATATCCTAAAAGATACAGGTTTGTTCAATCTAGATTGAAGTAGTTCAGATTACTTAGTATTTGCTTTTTCTGTGGGTGAGGGATATGTGTATTGTTATTTCTCAGACTGATTATTTGGGGGGGGGGGGGGGCACCCAGCACAACAGTCTAACACTGCAAGCAGAAGGATTCAGAGTTTTCCTCTTCTGCAGGTTCTTCTTGAAGATAGGGGTTTTCATTACAAAATCTCCTCTCTAATTTTTTAGACCAAATAAGTACAACTGAGTCCCAAAAGTAACTAGTAGTGATAAGAACACAGATACGAAGCAAGGCCTGACTGTTCTAACTCCTGCTTAATGCCCTTTTACATGAAGTAAAAATCCCTGCTGCTTACAGCTAGGTGGCACAGTTAATGTAGCTCTTGTGAAACAACTGGGACATGCTTTTGATGATGGGCTTTAATGTTAGCCTCAGCTTCTACACAAGAATGCTTCTGTTAAGCTGCATAACTGTGCCAGACTGATTTATCTATTCTAATTTTCTTTAATTTAAGACTGTCTGAACAGTAGCAGAACACTGGCACAGTTTTTGCCTGCTTCTGATGCCTCCCTATGACAAAGTTTTTGCTAATCACATTGAAGTGTATATGAATGTAGTGTGAACATAGTTGCCTTTGATTCTGCGTAAATGACTCAAAAGGACTTGAGCAGAACCTTTTATCAGCCCAGTACTGTTGCTCAAGAAACAGGGAAAAAGCAGTGATTTTTGGGACTGCTATACCTTCAGTGCCTACTTTCTTGCAGTACAAAAGCTGAATTAGCATGGCGGGTGTTAGCTGTTTCATACCTGCGCTCATCCCCATTATCCATGGAGAATTCCTGGGAAAAATCAGAGGATCTGTTAGCTTCACAGACCTTGGTGAGTGGCTATCTGAGTTCCATTCCAAAGACTACATGCCGGCAGCAGTTTCTCCATTTGAGACTATTTCAAGCCTCTTGAGGCAGTTCAGCATTGGCATTTTGAGCTTTGCGGTTGCTATACACTTAGAGCTTTTTCTTTCTTCACTCCTACGTTAGTAGCTTACACTGCATGCTTTGGAGCTGCTGGGTGATGAAAAGAAATTGCACTCTGGGTTTTTCAGAGGCTTAGTCTAGCTGAGGAGTATTGGAGCAGATGGCTTTATGGAAGCTGTTTGTAACTTTGCAATGATTATTGCAAAACAATGGTGTGTTTGTACAGGAGTGCACAGCCCGTATTTCCTCACAGCTGGGCTGGGGTCAGGAGGATGCTCCATATCGCAGGGCAAGAAAAAAGTCACCAGCTGGGCTGACCTCCAGCTTCAGCAGACAGTTTAGCCACCCTGGGGGACACGTGAGCTGTCAGTCTTATATTTCAGAGCTGATTTTCAATGGGTCATGGGGAGGAGGAGTCTCACTGCTGCTGCATTACAGAGATCCTGGCACTGGTTGCCTTTGCTGGCATTTTTCTTGCCTCCAAACTGCTGGAGCTTCGGATTACCCAGCATCTTATCCCCAGTCCATTCCAATGCAGACCTATATGAATTGCTGTACCTAAACTTATCTCTAACTCCTTGCTACAAAGAGCTTTACCAAAAAAATTTCCTTTAACATAAATGTTCCAGAGTAATACACTTGCTTTCTAGGGTTCCTACCTTCTGCTTTGACTGGGGAAGAAAAGTGACTTTAAGCAATAGGTCTGTTCCTCAGAGTGCTAACAGTGCCACAGGCTTACGTTCATTTTTAGCATGCTGCAAGGTCACAGCCTGCTCTGGTGAAGCACTATACGATGAATGCTTACACTTCAATCCTTCTCTCTTGCACTTCAGGTCAGCCAGCATCACTAACCTGTCGCTGGATCGGTCGGGTTCACCGATGGTACCTGCCTATGAGACATCCGTCAGCCCCCAGGCCAGTCGCACGCATATGAAGGCTGAGACCAGCGAGGATGAGCGGAAAATCCTTCTGGTACCATTTATGCTTCTGTTTGTCTTGCTCTGTGAAGTTTGGCATCCTTCTGTCATGCAGCAGGTGTATCTTGCTGCCTTTAAAGGCTCTCATCTGAGCACTCTTATATGGTTTCTCTCCCATGCTGTTGCAGAGATGGAGGATACTGATGCTGCTTTGAGCTCTTCTCCTGCCTTCCTGAAACAAATCCTAGTTTTATGTGGCTTTTTCATAAAGGTCCTTAGAGTTTTAATCTTGGGAAGCATGTTACAGTGCATGGAGTGAGTGTGTGGTGGCTCCTTGTGAATTAAACTTGTCATGGGTGCAGTTGTTCTAACCCAATGACCTGATTCTCTGTTTCTTCAAGTCCAAATCTTCCCCTTTATAGGCTACATAATCTGAACTTTTAAGTGGCTGCTTTAAAGTGTTACAGCATGATGAATGAGTTAAAGCCGTTACAGCTTATTGGGCCAAAAAATAACTTGATGCCCTCCCTTTGTTTGCAGAATAAACGTACCTGTTTTGTAGAAGGTTGTAGTGACGTACTTGTTCAAAGAAAAATCAATGTGTAATGAAGTGTACTCAATAATCCTGTTATCCCCTCCCCACAGATGGGAGTGTTATAGGTGGCAGTTCTGGTAAAATATTAAGGAGAAAACAGGTTTTTCTGCTTTTGTTGTTGTTTTGGGGTTTTTTTTTGGGGGGGAATGCTGTTCTAACAAATGGGGCAAAAAGATGAAGAGAAGAGAAGGGAGGGTTTTTCATGCAATCAAAGATTCACGATTGCCCTCTGTGCCATTTAATACCAGGAAGGGTAAATTGTATTGGTAGATATTTGCCTCTTGTCGTCAGACTGCATACAAATAGGCATTTCTGATGGTGTGGAAATACCCTAGCAGTTGTATAATTGCAGCACTACTTTCCTGGGTGCTCTGTAAATGAGGAACACTGTGAGGGTGAAGTGTTGTTAAGGGGCGTCTTCCTGGCTTCCTCTCGTGCATATATGTTAATGTAAAAAACCTGAATTCTAAAATGCTATAAATGCAACTTGGAACAAGGTGATCAAGTCAAGTTTGCTTCAGCTTCATGTTTTTTAATTTTGTAGTTTGTTTCCTTTCTTGGGGGAGAAGGGGATGGGTGGTCTCACTTCTTTTCAGGCAAGAACAGAAGATGTAGTGTCAATTAATATAGGATTTGCTGTGAATTCCCACTGTTTGTTTAATGCCTGTAGTGCAAGGAGCTGACTCCATGTTAGGAGTTAATTTAAAAGTTAACATGCTCCATTCAGAAGACTAACGAACTTTGCTCATGAAGTAGAGGATAGGGGAGGATGGATATATGTGGTGTAAGCACATACTTCTGTGAATTAGAGGTCAAAATCCTTGAGTCAAAAGGGTTTGTGTTCTGCCAGTTTGTCCAGTTTCCTGAGTTCATCATGTGAGTTAATGGTAAAATGCAGGGCAGCTGAGCTGTAGATTTGCCACTTGCATCAAATCTCATGGTCCAATGGCATTTTCTGTAACTTGACCTCCTAAATGCTACAGCTGGTGTGGTGGTAGGGCAGCTGATGCTGGGTTCTGAGATGAAACCCAGGGCAACCATTGCTGGAAATAAAAGCAGAAAGCTTTTATTCTCAGGGCACCCTTGGAAAAATAAAGTGGCTTTGGTCTGGCTTTGAACTGGAAAGCTGAAACCGGTTGAAGTTTAATTAAAGCTTTTTTGTTGCACAAAAATGTAACTGGAGTGAAGCACATGAGAAAGTGAACTGCAGTGACTCTTCATCCCTTAGGCTGCCTTGTTCCTCCCCCAAAATACTCCCAGGCCCCAGCTGCTGCTCAGCAACAACTGGTTGTGCAGTGCCAAGTTAGTGTGCATGTGGGGGGGAAAAAAAGGGGGTCAGGTGCAGAGCAGACAGTTCAGTTTGGATGGAGCATAGCCTAAACAGGAATTAGCACACATGCTTAGCAGGCCTGGGAAATAAGGTCAAGGAATAGGCTGAAGTGTAGGTGATGAGGGGAAGAGATCAGTAGCTTCAAAAATGGTCAGTCAGATTAGGAGGGGTATATAAGTCTTGCTTAGTAGCCAAAGCTAGCAGTATCAGAAATGGACTTGGTACTGGTCAATACAGAAAGGAATTCTCAATAAGAAATGGTGTCTCAGAACTTGAACAAAGTTAGCAGTTGTATTGCTCTGTCAAATGCTTGTTCTACATCTGGGTTGGATAACGGACTAGCATGCTTCACAATGCCTAGGAGGAACACGGATTATGTAGAAAACCCTTCTTCTAAAGGGTGAATTTTCGCTGATCCCTATATTTAAACACATCACCAAAGTTTGAGACTAGGACACTTGAGGACAGCAGTGTGTCTTGTCGGCAGTAGAGAAGCTTGCTGCATTAAAAACAAACTCCTCCATCATCAGTGTAACCAGCTTGTTTCTTCTTTGCTGGCTTGTGACTTACATAAGAGGAAAGGATGCAAGGAGCTGATCCCATATATGTCTGTCTGCTTGTTTTTATTTGTGCCTTCCTATAGGTTGTGCGTAATGGCTTAGATCGTATGCTTGTCTGTGAAGGGCTTTTGATCTAGAAGCTGATCTGAGGGCCCAGGTTGATGCCATTGAAACGTGCTGAGATCATGCTAGTGAGTAACTCACACTATCTTCTTGTCCAGGACTCAGTCCAGCTGAAAGATCTGTGGAAGAAAATCTGCCATCACAACAGTGGGATGGAGTTTCAGGACCATCGCTACTGGCTGCGGACACATCCCAATTGCATTGTGGGAAAGGAGCTGGTCAACTGGCTCATCAGAAATGGGCACATAGCCACAAGGTAACCCTGATGCAGGCAGGCAGGCAGGGGTCTTCCATCTCTGTGGTAGAAGGCTTTGAGCTTTAACTAATATAGGGTACCTTAGACTGCAAAGGTGGACCCCTCTGCAAGGAGATGAGAAAGAAACAAAACTCAGATCTCTTCTTTGCTGCCCAAGAAAGCAGGTAGGGTTCTGACTGTGTGTGGCCTGAAACAACAGGGGAAAGGAGGGGCTGGCTGATTCAGGAGCTAGTATGGGAGGCATCTTCTCCATACTTAGCTGTGTTTCCATACTTATCCATGGCATAAGTATGACTCAAGTAGACAGAGAACAATGAGCACGTTATGAAGACTGGCCAAAAAATTTGTTCAGAGCTCTGTGCTCTATTTTGGTAAATGGACAACTATGGTAGGGTCACCTAAGCCTAAGCTGTGTGCCTTTTGGATATCTATTAGCAAAAGCCTCTGCTCCTAGATAACAGAGCATAACATACAAATCAAAAAGGAATTGTGTTCTTCCAGCTCCATGGAGTGGGTTTTGGCTGTAGAGAGCATTCTCTTGTTACCAAGCTGTGAAAAATCCACTTTAAGCTGTCCAAGCCCAGAGTGCATTATAAAAGAGCAGACTGCTGCAGTCCCTTATCTTGCAAGGAATGAGTCTGGCCCTGGGATCAAGGATCCCTAATAGCTTTTGATAGCTAAATTTTTGGTAGAACAGGTAGGTTTTTAACCTTGCAAGTGAGTATGAAGATCTGGTGTATCTAACTGCAACAGGGGGATAAAACTGAGATTGCAGAGCCAGGGTCCTCGCTCAGCAGGGATGCTTAGCATCTATAGCTCAAGTTAAGGATTTTGGAGGGGTGCAGACAGTAGGTGTTAATGATCTGCTGGTCACCTCAGTTGAATTTAGAATGCTGGCAGTCTTTTGATCTAGCTCTGTACTTAAACCGGTAAGCTCTGCTGCCTCTCCAAGCATTTTCAATAGTATTTGGTTAAATAGGGGAATGGAATACAGAAGAGTTGAATAGAATCATGCCTAGCAAATGACTTGTTCCTTTTGTAGCATGCTTGTAACATAAGCCATCTGTATTTACAGCCGGACTTACAAAAACATCTCTTACATCTCCAGGGCCCAAGCCATTGCAATAGGGCAAGCGTTGGTTGATGGACGCTGGTTGGATTGTGTCAGTCATCATGATCAGCTCTTCAGAGATGAATACGCTCTGTACCGGCCGTTACAGGTAAAAGGGTGAATCTGACTTGAGAGAGGAAGGGAGTAGGAAGGTTATAATTCTTGGTGGGCTTGGGAGCTGATTCGAGTCTTTAATCCTGTCCTCAGCAAATGTTGTGGGGTTTTTTTGGTTTTTTTTTTTCTTTGTTTGTTTTTTAATATCAACTGTCCTGTATAGAGAATGCCTGCACAGGCTTTTTGTCTGATTAGATCAATTAGCTTACATCTGTAGTTTAAAGCCTGAAGAAACTGCTTTTACCAGAAAGCTTTTAGACCCTCTTTTGTGGAAGATGAGCTGTTATGCTTAGTGCTGCCTACAGTAGAGGAAAGAGGGTGCAGTCTCTGATTTAGGCCAGTGCCCCTCATGGTGGACATCTTCCACAGTGACCTCGGAATGGTACAGGCAGTGCTTGTGGTGGCTGTGCTGTAATGTGCATAATGTACAATCTGCTGTGCAGTTATTGGTGACTAAGACACAATAGTCATTTACTACTTACCTGTCAAATTCCTTCTTTAAAACCTTTAAAAGAGTGGATCTATAGTATATTGGAAATAAGGTGAGCTTCTTTTCTCTCCAATGATTGCAGTAATCAGGAATTCAGTCCCTTAGCTACATGCTTCAAAATTGGGAGGGTGCCTCTGTTGTGCCTCCCAAACAGAACTGGCTAGCTGAGAGGAAGGCGGAGTGCCAGTGACCATAGATGCTGTCTTACCTTATTTCATTGCAGTCAGACTTGCTGAGGGGTCAAGACGGTCACTAGCCTGAATGAGTGGATTGTGGTGGGTTTTTTTTGTTTTTTGTTTTTTTAACTTGCACAAGGTGTCTATAGCCTATCTGTCACCTGAAGGCATTCAGTTGTGGGTCTTGCATGTTCTGCAGGTTCTCATGTTAGAGAATGGCTCAGCTGTACTATGAACCTTGGTCAGAAAGCTTGCTGCCATTAGCAGCCTGTCTTCCTCATGCCTTTTGTCTCTTGACCACATTTACATGGTCTTCTATTGATGTTGCCCTGGGGTCCATCTGGCATCTCAGCTAGCTAACCACACTGTCTCAGTTTGCTAGTAAAACCTTGCCCTAAGCTAGCAAATATTTGTGCAGTCCCTGCTGTAACTATTTGTAAGCAGATTGTATTTTCAAATTTTAAAGCCAAGTTTAAGGTTTATTCAAAGTTTAAAGCCAATTCTTGTTCTCATCAGCTAAAAGCACTGTCTGATCTCATTTCTCCTTACTTAAGCAAGAGTCAGGAGAAACAGTGTTGGTGACCTGGCTGCTTGCTGTAGCCAAAAGAATGGTAGTGAGAATTTCCTCCTGAGATGATTAGAAGCATCAGGATGACTGACAGCCATTGCTAAGATGCTCTCTAGGCTCTGGCTTTGCAGCTAGGCTTTGTTTTGACACAGCTAGCCTCAGGTAGGGCCTGGCTTGCAAGTGAAGTTCTTAGAGCTGCTGTGTTTGGTCAGTCACAGAATTGCTCCTGTAGCTTAGACTTAGCCTCCACCAGGAGCTGTGCATGCACAAGGATATGTTTATCATCCCTTTTGGTTTGGGGGTGATGAGCATTCAAAACTGTTTAGCCGGGGGTGGTGATAGAAAACATGCAGTAGAAAAATTTGTCCATTACTGTCACTTAGTCACAACTTGTGTGGAAGTGGGGAGGAGGCAAAGACTAAGCAGTGTGGGAAGTGTAAGGAAATACTTGTTTCCTGTTCCAAACAGTTCCTATTTCATGCTGATGGGGGAGGATGGCTGTATGACTAACCTTGCTCAGCCCATTGAGTGTATCTTTTGATTTTTCAAATGTCTGGTCTGTATGTGTAGCAGGCAGTGCGATATCACAGCAGAGCTGAACTTTAACACCTTTTTTTCTTGCTTGTGTAACAGAGCACGGAGTTCTCAGAAACCCCCTCTCCAGACAGCGACTCTGTGAACTCTGTAGAGGGGCACTCTGAGCCATCCTGGTTCAAAGACATCAAGTTTGATGACAGTGACACGGAGCAGATTGCTGATGAAGGAGAAGATAATTTGGCCAGTGAGTTTCAGCTGAGTTGTTTTTATTCTGCTTTCTTCCTGCTATCTCCAACCCCTCAGGACATAATAGTATAACCATGTCTTGCTTTGCTTGTGTGTGTGCGTGTGCGTGCATGGGGCTGTAAAGATCTAAGCAAACTATAACTCAGCTAGTCCTCCTCTTTCTTGTGATGAATATGGTATTCTGTATTTGGTGGAGCTGATAAAAGTTCTTACTTCTGATGGAGAAGCATGTAAATTGTCTGCTTCTCTTTCTCAGGCAGACTCGTGCCTGACTTGGGCCCCATAACAAAGCACTAAAGAATGCCTACCCAATATGTCAGTATGCACACATCAAGATAAGATTAGAAGTATGAAAACACTGTATTCCTGTAGTATTGCACACTGGGCTTCATGTATTAAAGACAATTTTTCTCCTCTCCGGTACCCTCATGATATCCATTTGAACCCCTCTCCTCCCTGTATCTTCTGCCTTACCCAACACTAAAAGACTCCGCCAGCCCTAGCAAGCGCACTTCAGTCAGCAGCTTCCAGTCCACAATGGACAGTGATTCAGCCGCCTCCATCAGCCTGAACGTGGAGCTGGACAACGTGAACTTCCATATCAAGAAGCACTCCAAGTACCCACATGTGCCCCCTCACCCTGCCGACCAAAAAGGTATGAGGTAGTCACCAGCTGGAGTTGCACATGATGGAGAGCTGGGTCCTAATAACACCAGCTTATTTGGATGCTACTTCTGTAGCTGTCTTAGAGGGGGAAATACAGTATCTGGTTGACACTCACCTGCATTTTTGATATGCTCACCTCTTGAGGAGGCTCAGTTGACCTGTTGAAACCACCTTCTCTGCAGAGTGTGTAACTTCCCCTGTGACTTTCTCTTTGAAGCAAGGTGTCCTGCTGCCCGTGTATAATGGGGCAGATCCACACGTACAGTTTCTGGCTCACTGGGGTGGAAAAAACAGTCCATGCATAAACCGGTTTAGGATACTCTTCTCTCCGGTTTGAGACTACACTGGAAGACCAAACAGAAAAAACAAACAAAATTAACTTGAACTCTGAGCTGATCACTGACCCTACCGTAACAAGCTTGTATTTGACAAAAGGATAATCTTATTGATGAGCAGTAAGGGCTAAGTTAATCCTTATGTATAACTTTTTTTTTCAAAAGAGACCCTCCATTTAAAAGAGAAATAGGGAGAAATCAAATAGTCAGTGTTGAAGAGCTTTTTAGAAGGCTTTTTTCTTAAAGGAGTGCTGTTATGAAAGATTCTAAATAGGAGCAAAATCCCTATGGAAAGATAATGTGCTCCTCCTGTCGACAGTTCTGTTCTGTGACTAGTACAAAGGCTGAAACCAGAGCTTGCCGCTGGCTTGGGTCTAGTGACTTCTAGTTGCTTTACATGCTGGGTAGCTATTGATGGTCTTTGCTCTGCTTCCTTACCTAAAGTTACAGCAGCTCTATAGATTTCTATCTTTGTCTGCTTCTAAGGAGTTTCTTAGTCTTAACTATGGTCTTTTTTCATCCCTTCTGCCCACCCCCTTCAGTATTTCCAACTGTAAAGGATGATCCACTCTTAATTAGGATGCCCTCTAATGAGTTCATCCTTCTAGGAAGTCTAACAGACCTCTTCTGTTGGTGTGGATCAATATACAAGACCATTTTTATGCTTTCACACAGATTGCATTCTTGGAAACTGAAATGGTGACTAAATTTTGGAAAAAGAGAATGAGGGAGGAAAACTGTTCACAGCTGACTAGCAGAGTGCCTTAGACATGAGTGGGTGAGTGAGGCAAGTTAGAGGGGGCATTTATCAGTGCCCGTTGTAGTCACCTTTGGCTATTTGCTAAAAATGTATCTAGAAGAAGAAGAAAATACATGTGCTTATTTTTCCCCAAGAAAGGAGCAGGAGTAAGTTTGTAACTCGAGTTGAGAACAAATGACTGAAAAGGGAGAGGAGTTATCAGAACTGCTGAGATGGATTTCTTAGTGATTCCTGTGTCAGTTTGCAGCTCACTCGTAATAAAATGAAATGCTAATACATCTGCAGGGAAGGAAAAGTGTGGAGAGGGAGAGTATATCAAGGGATATATTTCCTATTGGAAAGAAGGGATGTTGGATTAAATGAGCTGGAATAAGGCCCAGGTGTGCTGCAGTATCCTGTAAATTTACAGCTGTAGCAGGGTTAGCTATCAGTGTGTGCTGCCAATAAAACAGGCTGTAGTCAGTTTGGCTCTGATCAGTGGTAGGACTTGTAGTGTGATAATCCGGGTTGCAGACATATCTCAGACTTTATCTCCTTATGCAAAAATCATTACATGATGAAGGGGAAACATAAGAGAGCCTGCCTCTCTCGGAAACTGTTAACCAAATCAAAGCTTTTTATGGCCAGAACTGAAGCTATTGTAAGAAAGATCTTGATGATGGAGAGTTCAGAGAAGATCAACAGAAAAGGCAAGTGGTGAGGGGACTGAAAGGAGAGCAGGTTTTACTTGGGTTTTGAGTTTTATAAATTGGCAGCCCTCTGCTGTCTTCAGTGAATCTCTGCTGACTGGTGCTTGTTATTTGTCCCTGAAATGTGTAGTCTCTGAACCAGGTCATTCTGTAGGAGTGCAATTCACACCAGAAAACTGGGAGCAATTCCTTTAAGAGACTGGCTTTGCCTTGAGGTAAATGTATCAGTAATATGCCTGGAACTGGGGTATGGTGGAGGTGTGAGTCATTAAAGCACATTGTGAACTGGTAAGTATTATTCTGCTGTTTTCAGGCAAATCTGTATTCTCTGCAGATACCTAGGAGTTACTATGTATCTTTTTTGGCTTCTTGGCACAACGTTCTCTAGAGAAAAGGGTGCTCTAACCAAGGAGCAACCAGTTAAAACGAAAGCCAACTTCTCGAACAGCAGGAAATGTTTTTTGGAAATGGTGAAGCAGAAGTTTCCCAGGTGCCTAGAGGTTTGTTGCTCAAGGCCTTCAAAAAATATGTGGGAGAAAACCCTAGAGCATATGCTACAGTGCCTAGGGTAGAGAAATGGTTGACTTTTAAAACTTTGTTCCAGAAAATATTAAAATCTGAGTTCAGATGTAGGCTTTCACCGTGGTTTATCTTGGCCGTATTCTGCAAAAAGTATCTTCCGGGGTGTTATGAACATCACAGGGATTCTGATCAGACAGCAAAGACTAGCTAGTTAGAGTTCTATGTAAAATGGTATACAGTTACTTTAAGAGCAGAGCACTTCAGTTATTCAGTGACTTTGTGTTTGTAGCTGTCAGGGACTTGTAACTTCCTTGTGCCCATTATGGACTCTTTAACTGGTCTTGGTTTCTTTGGAATTGTCTATTCTAAGACTAAATTACAGTGCCTTAATTTGCTTTAAAATGAGGAAGCAAAACTGAAGATGACACCCACCTATTCGGGGTAGTAACTCAATTTCCTCACAACTGTAAATCACAACCATTGGGGGAGGGCCAAGAGAACAAAACAAGAGAGCTAAGAAGTGCAGGTCAACTCTGCAATCTTTAAGTGGTTAGGAGGTTTCTTCAAGTGATTAAGGGCTGTGCAATTTCCAGTCACAGAGGTCAGCTGCTTAGAAGCAATAGCCTGTGATGTGCCAGCTGTGTTTTGGAACAGAGTGATTTCTTGATGGTCTCAGTCCAGTGGCAGAACTTCTTGAGGTGTTCAGTGCTGACTAATGTTTGGTGGGTTTTCATGGAATTCTAGTGACTCCAAGTTAGTTGGCTTGTAGTATCTTTTTTACAAACAAGTATAGTGACTTATTTGTGGTATCATCTGCCTAAGGACAGTGGTACTTTGCTCACGGTGTGAATCAAAGTGGGAAACCAGGCAAGATTACTTTCAGCATTTAATTCTGGGAAAGAGGTAAATATTTTAAGAGGCTAAATTGATTTATTTTAAAAGTGACTTTCAGTTGCTGTTTTTAAAGAGAACTGTGTCAGTATGGAAAGCTGCATCTTCTAAATGTCCTTACAGCCAAATATCCTTGATCCTGGCAGTGGCTATTTTGGGTAGCTAGATTTCGATGTCTGCATCTAGCTGGGCCAGGGAAAGAGGAGAGGATCGCAGGATAGCATGACAGAGTTCCTTAGCACTGTTGCTTGTCAAGGCTTGCCATATGATTGCTGGGAGCCTTTTTCATGTACCCCCTTTTGTTTGGGCTTCAGGGGATATCTGTGGATGGTGCTGTAGAAGGAAAGCTGTGTGCACTCATGCATAGTTTCTGTAGCTAGAAGAAAAGCTGTGGTTTGTGGCCAGACCATTTTGATGTTTAGTCAGGGTAATCCAAAAGATGTTTAAAAACTCTACCTGCTGGTTTCCATGGGAAACCTGTAAATTTGTGTGTGCATTGCGGTATTTACTTCCAGTGTTGCCTTTGAGTATCAGACTGAGCAAGCTGCATATTCTGTGGTGTGAGGGGGTTTTCATTTTTTTGTTTAAGCCGTTTGGGGAGCATGTAAGATAGCTTGTAGACAAGGGGTACAAAACCTAACTGCTGGTAGACAAAGGTACAAAATATGCCACAGGAACCTCTTTTTTTTTTTCTAAAACTTTCTATGCTGTGATACATGTAGTGGTGGTGTGAGGTAACAAATGCATGTTAGCTACTCTTACTCACCATCTCAAACTCGCACCTTGTGGGTGCATTAACTGTCCACTCTAGGAGAAGGTACAGATTTCTTACCATGCCAGGGACTTCCCTTGAGGCACAATCGTAAGCAAAGAATCAAGACATGAAGTTCTATTAAAGAAAAGTGATCCTGGTTTGGAGTGGTCACCTGCTTCTTTATTCAGAGCAAGACTAAGGTTAGGTTTGAGCTAATGATGACTCCTGCCTTGGCCATGTCAGTTGGGTTATGTCAGATCTAATTTGAATGTATTCACACTAAGAGCTTCTGCCCTGAAGCTGTAACAAGATGGAGAGGGACAGGGGTGCTAATATACATGTTTGTGTATAGATGCAGCCCAACATGACTTTCTCTGGTTAGTTTGTAGGACTACGGGTGAATGCTGAAGGTGAGCCAGTCTTTATCAAGCAGCAGGTTGGTGGTAATGCTATACTCTTCATCTCAGCAAGAGGTGAAAGGAATCAGTACATACCATTAGGCTGCAAGAGAGATTGCAACTGCTCCTTCTGCCCCCGGTGTGGTACCTAGAGCACCCGCTGGGTATCTGATTTCAAACTGAATAATGGTGGACAAGCTCAGACTTTTAAAATAGTGATGTGTAAGGGGTCTGTTGCGTGCTGCTGTTCAGAGATTTGTGATTGCTTGTGTCCGTCATCTTCCTGTTGCTTTCTGTTGGTGTCTGAAAGCTGCCTGGCTTTGCTTTCTGTTTGTGGCAGTAGGTCTGGTCCTTTTCTCAAGAAAGGTGGTAAAGGGTTGGTTCTGGACTTTGGATCATCATATGACATGAAGTTGGACTGCTGCTTTTGTTTATCCATTGTACAACCACTTTTTGTGGAAGCTGGTTAACTCACTAAAGACGTAACAGACTAATGACCTCTAGAGAAAAGAAGCTTTTTGTAGCCACCCAGCCTGCATGAAAGATCACTGTGGTATTTTTATGATGATCTAGTAAGCTAAACAAGTGTAGTAGATGTGCTTACATCCATAGCTTCATCCTATTTCCCATACATACACTGATACGTAGCTTTTAGCTTTCTCTGTTCCTGGGAGTCCACCTCTACTGACCTGGATTCCTCCAAATGCTTTAGACTGTTTTAGGCTTTTGGTAGCTCTCTTGAAAGACAGGCTGCCATTCTTTCTATCACTGTGTAAGAGAAATCTTACGGCTGGTTTCTCTCTGAGTCTGAGATAACACCAGAAATACTTGTAAGTCAAATGTGGCAGCAAAACAGTCTCTGAAACTGTATTTTAGGTCAGAATGAGGAGGCCATTGCCTGTCTGAACATTCACGCAGTGTCTGCTTGCAGCTTTACGCATTCGTATTCAGGTCTAGAAAAATGAAGTGTGTGTCAATTGGAAAAGCAGACTCTTCAGTGCTAGTTCACTCTGTGCTCATGTCTAACTTTTGTTAGTTTGGTTCCTTAACAGTAATAAGGACTATTTTGTTGTCTTCCTAAAACTTTTCAGATAGAACAAGAATGAGAGGATGTTCTTGTCTTGACCACTCATCAAGCTGTTGCTAAATTAGTGACTAAACATTTAGATGAGTAATGCTGCTGCTTATGGTGTGGGCGTGTACATCATATAATTGTATGGGTATGCCAGCGTAACCTGTCATTTTTTTCCTGTCTCCGCCTACCTCCCTCTTCTCTCTTCTTTCAGAGTACTTGAATCCTGACAACGGAGGGCAGCAGATGTTCTCTATAAGTGACGCTTTTATTAAAGGTAAGGAGAACCTTCAGAATTTGCTGTTGTATGGTTTAATATAATGATCAAGACTCCTCAATACTCCTTTAATAGAGAATTGGCCCTTTGAAGAGGTTTACTTGTTTGTAAACCTAAAGTTATTTGTGGAAAACCTTGTATATAAACTGTACTCTAACCTCTTTGGCATGCACTTTCAGGCTGTCTACTAGCTTCTTGGATTTCTTGATTTAAAAACATTC
The DNA here is from genome assembly GCF_036370855.1 of Dromaius novaehollandiae. Classification (NCBI taxonomy): domain Eukaryota; kingdom Metazoa; phylum Chordata; class Aves; order Casuariiformes; family Dromaiidae; genus Dromaius; species Dromaius novaehollandiae. Next base: position 39,622,509 of record NC_088104.1, read on the forward strand.
AAGGAAAGTCTTTAATAAATAAAAAAGTAAAAGCTAAGTGGCAAAATTTATCATTTTTGTTGTAACTTCCCCACCACAAACTTCTATAATAGACAGTAATTCTGAATTTCTGTGCGAGGAAACAAACATCTGATGTGATTAATTTCACTTCTACTGTGTAGCTCAGAATTTCATCTCTTAAATGTTTCTGGGTTTCCTGTCACTACTACTACTGAAATGAAACGCTACTGGACACAGCTGTGAGTTTAAACCATGTGCCTTCCAGTATCATGGCCAGGTGTACTTGTGGGCTTTTTCCCCAGTTGACGCTATGATTGAATTTTTTGATTGGCTCATAAAAGGAGGAAATAAGAGGGGGGAAAACCCAGTGTCTGTGCAGCCAGAATAAAATAGATCTTTAGCTAAACTGATGCTTGATTTATAACTGGGCTTTTGCAGAAAAAGGGAAAGGGAAAAAAACCTGTGTAAATTCTGTTAATCTCTTACATAGCTAATATTGGGTAAGGAGCATCTGGAAGAAATAAATTGTTGCTTTTAAAGACTTTCTTCTATATTATAAGGATTGCAATATAAGGATTCTGCAGTCAGATCATGCACTCAGGGTTGTTTTAAGCTTGAACTGTGAAGGCTTACATGCTTGCTGATGAAAAGTTATGCACTGCTAGTGTAAATGACTTGTAATAGTTGCCCATCATGAGAATGGGGAAGTTTCTAGCTGCCCTCTAGAATATAGTAATAACTTTGCAGGAAATAACCTAATAACTCTTTCAAAGCACAGAAAACTATATTGAAATAGCCTCTGATCTTTGCATTGCAAAACTAACAGAGAATAGATCTAAGCCCTTTCTGCAAAGCATAGGGGCTGAAAGTGGCAGTGACCCCCTCCAAGTGCGAACTATCCTACGCTGTTGAAACAAGCTTTCGGTTTCCAAAACTAGAAATTAGTATAGCTTATGCTGACATCTAGGTTTTTTTCTTTAAAAAAAAAAAAAAAAAAAAAGTATAGATGCACCAGCCTGCCAACAGCTCCTTCTGGACCTAACTAGCAAAGGGGTGATGGATGGGATCAGGACTACAGGTCATGTAGAAGTTCCAACTCTGACATTTAAATTGGCAGCATAGCATTTCTTCAAAATATTTTCAGGAGACCTGCTAAAGAAGACCTTTATCAAGCTATTTTTTAGAACTTGGGCCTAGGAAAGCCAGCTACTCTTTGTCAGTTGTGTTCATGTAGGCCAGTATTTTTATTGTAGTTAAGTCTAATAGACCAGCATTAATCTAGGCTGGTATAATCTGGTAATAGAGTAGCAAATGTTTCTCTTTGGACAACCTGGATATAGGGTTATTAGGTCTTGGGACTCTTTTGGAGAGTAAAGGCTTACTGAGAAGACTTGGGTTGACTGCAAATTGAACTACCAGTGTCTTTTGCAGGGGAGGGGTCAGATAGATAAGAAATGAAATATTCTTACAACAGAACGCCTATTTCTTATTATATCTGCTTGATAAGGGCATCCCCAACAATTGTACTTGCAGCACATAAGTGTTCTTAGTAAGTTGTTCAGTCAAAGCTTGGCTTTAAAATTAAGATGAAGAAGAAAAGTGTGGGTTGGTGGGTTTTTTTTTCTTTAGAACAAAAAGAACAACTTTTCCACACTTTCAGGAAATGTGTTTTTCTTTTTTTTAACTTCTATTTTTAAATAAATGCAATTGTCCTTGTGCTGTAGCTTGAATGAAATTACTGGCTATATCTAATGCTACTTCTATGTAGATGTCTTTAAAGCAGTAGCTTTTCGTGAATGAAATTAGTGCCTTTGACCAATCTTCTACATATAAAAGACATTATGCATTATAATAATGCAAGATATTTTGAATTTGCTGCTTATTTATAGGCAACACTGTGGTGTAATTTTCTTCTTCTAGACCTGGCTATTACTGAATTTGCTAAGACAAGGGAAGAACAAACTATCTGCTTTGTACTGGCAATATAAGAGTTCCAGTAGCTCACTTTTCCTTTGTACACTTACTACTGCTGTACTCAATACTGTTTGCAGCATCATGCTATCATGACTTCTAGCTCAAACTCCACATTTCAGGAGGCTTAGTCTGATGTCTTGGCAGAGTCTCCTCTGTTGAAGTAGCCTTTCAGAATGACATGGGTGTCCAGCTGTGCCCTTATGAACAAGGTTGGTTTGTCTCTTACAGAATCATTGTTCAACAGGAGAGTGGAGGAGAAGTCCAAAGAACTCTTTTTCACACCGCTAGGCTGGCATCACAGCAATCTGGATCTGCTGAGAGAAGAGAATGGAGAGAAACAAGCCATGGAAAGGCTGCTGTAAGAAAAATGTAGAAAAAAGCTTGCATATCTTGGGTAACAATTCCTGAAGCCCTACTGTTCCACCAACTTTCAGTAGGACTTGGTCTCCTGGGGACAATATAAAGGACTAATATACACTAAGAAAAAGATGTTTTTACAGTATCTTTGGTTGTTTTCTTTCCTTGGATTTTATACCTCAAAGTAGGAGACAGACAGTTGATTGTAGAACATCCTAGACAGCTGTTCCTTCAGACAGCTTACTGTGCTGTAAATGTTAAGAAATTAACTTCTGAAAGGTGACTTCAACTAATCACTGCTTTGTATTTCGCCCACCACAAACTTAATCACTCTATTTTTCTTACAGCTCTGCTAATCACAACCACATGATGGCACTGCTTCAGCAGCTTCTGTACAATGAGTCTCTGTCACTGTCCTGGAGGGATATCATTGTACCTGTGGTCTGCCAGGTAGTTCAGACTGTGAGACCTGATGTCAAAAACAGAGATGATGACATGGATATCCGCCAGTTTGTCCATATCAAAAAAGTGAGTTTCAGCGAGTGGATGAAGGGAAACAGGAGGATGTAGCTGTTGGCAGTACACTTTGTTTGAAGAGAAGGGTCCCCTTCCCCTCACCCCCAGCGTTTTCAGTGATATAATTGGCAAACACACTTTGGGGTAAGGTAGAGTTCTGGGAAAGAAGGAACTTTGCATCTTCTGTGCAGGGTGCTTTGATGCCCTGGAGCTGACATCTGCTTTCAGGCTATAGGCTGCAGAAGGTAGCAAAGAGCAACATCTTTGTAATGACTTTATTCTGTTTTTGCCTTCTGCTCATTCTGTGCTTGGATTGGAGAGGTGCTGAGCACTGGATAGGTAGCTTGCAGGACTCTGTAGCAATCTCTTGCCCTGTAACTACCCATTATGGAGGATTTAACTCCACCTGCGTGAAGCACAAGGACTTTCCTTACAGAGAAAAGCTTAATTGTTATCGGATGCTGCATCCAGTTCTGCCAGATAGCCCAGTGATGACGCTGCTTAACTGCAAGGCTGGAGTTGTGGCTTCTAGAGTTTCTTCTGTGAGGCTGATGTGACAGTAACCTCCAAGGAGCTGTTGGGGCTGATCATCATAGGCTCCTCCTTGGCAGAAACTCCCCTTAGGAGGCCTGTTTTATTTTGGCAGCCATGGACAGCCTTACATTTCTGGTGGTAGTTCTGTGACATCTATTGAGGCAACATCTGTTGTTGCTACTGCCTCTCCAGAAACTTGGGCTTAAAGAGAGTTTTAGAGACAAATGCCCTTCATAGGTGTTTTCATAATGCTGTGATAACAAACATTCCTTGAAACATCATATTTAGAAACCTGTTTTGTGTTGTTTATTGTTCTTGTAGTTGGCTATGACTCTAGATACTGTTTGGTGTTCAAATAGTAGGCAGAGGTGTGATTTCCATGCATTCTTGCTTATTAGTGGAAATGACATGTGCAAAGGTATATGTTCCTCTTGGCCTGTAGAACTTGGGTTCCCTTATGTTACAGTGAGTACCCAATTTAATGAATGGTGCATCTGTCAGGAGGGACCTGGAGATCCTGGAACTTTAATGTTTGGTCTCATGTTGTTGTCCTTAGTCTGCCAGACTGTAAAGGAAAAGAGCTGTGTATACACCATGACATTATCTGATGTTTCATCTGCTAATTGAAGGTGTAGTTGAAGTCTGCACATCTGCTGCAATAAGTGTTTTGTGTGTTGTTTACTGCATTTAGAAGTTACGGGAATGTATGACAACCCTGAAAGTGTTCAACTTTCTCTGTTCTGTTAGATCCCGGGTGGAAAGAAGTTTGACTCCATGGTGGTGAATGGATTTGTTTGCACTAAGAATGTTGCACACAAAAAGGTAACGCAGGCTTGATAATTGACTACTGGCTCTAGTGCATCCTGAGGACACGAGTGTGCTGGGACTTCCTTCCTTTCTGGGTTATGAAGCTTCTCTCCCCACTCTAGAGGTTTGTGGGCTCTCTAGCCTGCTGAGTTCTTGAACAGGGATGGCTTTTAAATGTGAGCATATTGTGTGTTTCTATCCAAAGCTGGTTTTGTTTTTTTTAAGCCCAGAGGCTCTAATGAGGAAAACTGAACATTCCCCATGCACGTATAGCAAACAACTCTCTCACTCCCGCCACCCTGAAGGACAGCTATAATTATCCCAAGAATTAGCCAGAAAGATTTTTGTGATCCTGACTTATGACAGTATAGTAAAACGAGCTTTTAACATAAGGCAGGAGGTCAGGATGGAGACTCTGGAGTGCATGAAGATTTCAAGGTTCTGGGTGGTGACTGCAGGAACCTCCAGTGTTGCACTCTTATGGGACAGTAGTTGTCTTGTAACACAGGGAAATTCCCTGAGCTGGCTGTAATATGCTCATAAGGGGGAAAAACATGTAGCTGGTGAGGAGAATAGCTGAAACTTTTTCAAGTGTGATGGAATGTCTTCCCCGCCCCCCCCCTTCTGTTTTCTCTTGCCTTCCAGATATATCTTTTGTTCTAACTAGTTTATCTTTCCCAGATGAACTCCTGCATAAAAAATCCCAAAATTCTTCTGCTGAAGTGCTCAATTGAGTACCTCTACCGAGAAGAAACAAAGTTTACCTGCATAGACCCTATAGTGCTTCAGGTCAGAGCATTTTTCTGGTTTTGGTTAATTGCCTATGGCCCAGTGATTCAAACAAAACAGTGATCAGTGCATATCTAAATTGTGTGTGAGGTGGACTTGAGTTAGTGGGATTGCACAGGAAAGGAAAAACTGCTCTTGTAGCAGTTAGCTAAGGAAAGTGCTGCAGTAAATACAGTATAAAATTGTCTTGTGCTGAAGGCTTTTGGGCACCAAGCATTACATGTACTGAGAGCAATTTTATGACCCTTATAATTAAGCAGTGTTTTAAAAACCATGTTTAGTTTTTAAGGATGTACTACTATACAATGAATGTGGCTCCGAAGGTCAGAGCTAGACATGGCTTAGATGTGCAGAGGAATGTTAAAGAAGTGAGCATAAGTGAGAGTTAGGCTGTGCCCACATTATTTCTTATCAGGCTTGAAAAAGTGGGACAACACCCAACCTAATGAAGTGATGAACTATAGAATGTTACTTTGGAGCAAGTGCTTTGCCTTTGTGAGCAGGGAGGTGCCTTGGGTGTGAAAAAGCTGAGACAGACTTTTTCTCTTTAACAGGCTGTGTGCCTGTCTGAGGATCAGTCTTCAGGTCTTGGCCCTTGGCTGGAATCAGTGTAGTGTGGGTGTTTGGTGCCCTACTGACCTTGAGCCATAGAGTCCAATTGTATATTTGACTGTTTCCTTAAAATGCATCTGAGGCTACCTCCATTTGGTGCTTAGTAGACAGGATTACAGGAAAGAAAGCATTAGCAATATTACTTATCCCTACTAAGTGAGTTGCTATCTCCAGTAAAGGCTTAAGCTGAGATCTATCCTTTTTTTGAACAGGGTGGAGTTATCTACTCTTCTTTCTGAATATTGTTCACTGTGATTGTTTCAGTGTCTACTTCAGAACTTGATTATAATGATTATAATGATTTTCTGTATCTGCATTAAAGTCCTGTGGGATGGGGAATACTACAGAAATACAAGTTCAGCTGACTAGGTCAATTTCTAGTATAAGCTTTATCTTTGCAACTGCACTGATGTGAATGTTTGTTCTGAGGTCTTGACACACTGCTGATAAACTGAGTGTTGTTGCACCTGGAGGAGGGGAGGGGAAGAATGTGCACAGTAGGCAACTGATCATGCTTTTTGGATAGCTGGTTTTCTTTTATTTCTCTCTCATTTCAATACTGACTCTTCTGAGAAAGAAATGTTAAGGATTTAAGTCTTTTCTCAGAGACAGGTTTGCAGTATTACTGCCATGCTTCCATTCTGTCTGCAGGAAAGGGAGTTCCTGAAGAACTATGTGCAGCGGATAGTTGATGTCAGGCCTAATTTGGTCCTTGTTGAGAAGACTGTGTCCCGGATTGCCCAGGACATGCTGCTAGAGCATGGTATCACTCTGGTCATCAATGTCAAGCCGGTGAGTGTCTCATGCTGGAGTCAGCCTGGGCCTTGTGGTGGATCTCAAATTTCTCTGTGTAGGAGGCTCACTGGAGAGAGCAAAAAGTTGTCTTTATTTTCTCTTCTAACAAAACCTGGAGCTGCTTTTTAAATATTTTAAATAAATTATTAAATTTAATTAAGTTATTTTTAAAATGACACTGTCATTTTCTAGAGGAAGCTAGTGATGCTAGTGTAGCCCTTAGATTCTCTTTGCCTCTGAAATTCTTACTGCCCTTTTCATTTTCACAGCAAGTGTTAGACCGGGTAAGTCGAATGACCCAGGGAGATTTAGTGATGTCAATGGATCAGCTGTTGACCAAACCACGTTTGGGAACCTGTCATAAATTTTACATGCAAGTGTTCCAGTTGCCCAATGGTGAGTAAAGATCAATGTGTCCTAGCTTGTTTGCCTGAGGGAATAAATGTCTTGCTCATCTTAGCTAGATCTGAACTGTTGGGTCCCTTGTGTGATCAAGCGTTATCCTTCCTCTTAATCTTTTTTTACTTCTGTTACATCTTGAACAACTACAGTGAGCTAAGATTGCGGACATGAGCACAGTCAAGAAGTGCCAGATCTCTTTCTTCCTAAGATGAGAGGCACTAGATTGTAATTGAACTGTCATGTTCCATCCAAATGGACACGCACACATTCTGTAGCCCAACTTCATGCTCAAAACAGGAAGGGCTATATTCAGGTTGCACAGGGTCTTGTCTAGCCAAGTTTTGAAAATCTTGTAGGATGGAGATTTCACAGCCTCTCTAAGCACCTGGTTAGTTGCTTAATTACTTCACCGTAAAGAATTTTTCAACATGTCCAATCAATTTACTCTGTTGCAATTTGTGCCCGCTGCCTCTTGTCTATCCACTCTGTACCTCTGGGAAATCAGGCTCCTTTTCTCTCTGTAAGCTGCTTTAGACAGTGGAAGTTTGCGAAGGAAGAAGGAAGAGATGCTACCTGATAGGTTACCATGGTGCACATAAACACAGATCACAACTCTTTGTGGGGAAAAGCAATCTTTGCATCTCTCTGCCTTCCCCTTCTCCAACTTTGAAACTGCACTCAAAAGCTTGTAAGGCCTTTACTGTTAAGGCTGAGCAAATGTACTTGGGAGGATAATGGTTCTTTTATTTCACTGCTTCTCATCCTGTCCCCCGGTCTACAGTGATCTCTGAACATGCTCTTTGGGTTGATGTGTTCTTTGTGGTTTTGACTTGCACTCTGTGATGACTTGTTTTACAGAACAGGGAAAGTTTACAGCAAACGCATGTTTTCTTAGCAAAAGTAAGAGTTATTTCAATATAGTGATGTGAATTTCTACAAATGGTTTGTGCTACCAGCATTATTTACTGTTTAGTCTCCATTACGGGCTCTTTGGTGTGTGAGATACCTAAGTGCAGGTTAACTGTAGCTGTCATCCCCATCCCTCTGTCTTTGTTTTTTCCTAGATCAAACAAAAACTCTGATGTTCTTTGAAGGGTGTCCCCAGCATCTGGGTTGCACTATCAAGTTGTGTGGTGCTGCAGAGTATGAGCTGGCCCGTGTGAAGGAGATCCTGATTTTCATGGTCTGTGTGGCTTATCATTCCCAGCTGGAAATCTCTTTCCTTATGGATGAGTTTGCCATGCCCCCTACTGTAACCAGAAATGCCTCCTTTCACTCCCTTATTGAGGAGCCAGGAGATGAAAATGAACATCAGAACCTCTTCAACGGAGAGGACTTCAGCACAGCAATCAGAGACATTGAACTCTCTTCCGACAAGCTTCCCGTCATCTCTGAGTTGGTGTCCTCTGATGAGGTCAGCTTGGTTGAACAAAGAGGTTTGTTTGAGAGAAGTGACCAAGAGAGCAGTCAGCAAGAAACAGTGTGCTCAAAACAAGAGCACCACAAAATGGAGTCACCATTTCCAGTGTTCAACTCTGTACCTCCTGCAATACCTGAAACATCCTTGCTGCCCCTCCACGGCATGGACCAGCACTTGGTCACTCTGGATAGCCAGCCACTAGAGCCTCTGCAACAGGCAGATGACCTGCAGGAGTCCAAGAGTCAGATGAGAGTCTTCAGAGACCCTCTCCAGGATGATACTGGCTTGTATGTCACAGAAGAGGTAGCTTCTTCTGAGGATCGTCTGAAGACTTACTCTGCAGCATTTAAGCAGGAGTTGAAAGATGTTATTCTTTGCATTTCTCCTGTTATGATGTTTCGCGAACCATTTCTTTTGACTGAAAAAGGCATGAGGTGTCCTGCCAGGGAATACTTTCCTGAGCAAGTTTATTGGTCTCCTCTCCTCAATAAGGAATACAAGGAGTTGGAGAGCAGAAGGAAGAAACAGTTATTGCGGGATCTCTCTGGACTACAAGGGATGAATGGGAGTATCCAAGCCAAGGCTATCCAAATTTTACCTTCCCACGAGTTGGTTAATACTAGAATAGCTGAGCACCTAGGTGATAGTCAGAGCTTAGCCAGAATGCTGGCCGACTATCGGGCCAGAGGAGGGAGGATCCTACAGAAAAACATGGATCCCTTTGCCCAAAGTAAGGATGTGCCCAGTGTCCCTACTGGAAAAGCTGGATGCAGAATTGAAGAGGATGAGAAAGGACTTGCCCAGAGTGAATCCTCATGGTCTAATAAGGTGAGACTTAAGCTATGCTATGGAAAGCACATGGGTGCATGTCTTTCCTGGCAGTGCAGAAGGCTTAGGGTTTTGTATTAAATAGTAAACCAAAGATTTTTTGGGGTGGATCAAAAACAGTGTTCAGACTGTTGTGCTCTGGGTACTTAAACAAGCCGATGTAATTGGGGATTAGGTGAGTCTGAGAAAACAGAATGGGGAACCGACTGCAAAACTTTTCTGAGAAGGAAAAAGCTAATGAGATTCTACTTTCTGACATCCTGGAAAGTGCACAAAGTTGACTCAAAATCATGGTTTAGTACGCAGTCTATTCAGGTCAGCTGTATGACTAGTTCCTGAAAATGATTACATGGAGGGGGAGAAAATGTCTTTGTTTCTGAAACTGGACTTTCCTGCTGTATTTACTGGTGATTTCTGAAGGTATTATATTTCAGTCTTCATGGGGCTTAGTTTAATGGAAATGGCATGTAATTACAGGCTGTAATTACATTAAAATACTTGATTATTTGTAAAAGCTCAGGTGATCTGGAGAAGTGTGAGAATCTCATAATTAAAAAAAAATTTTAGAAATTTCAAAGCAAGGCCAGGTGTATTTGTAACCAAAAATATTTAAAGGTAGGAGAAACTGTGTGCCATGAAAGCAGCCAACTTGTGTTTGAGGAAAAAGATCTTGAGACTTTCTTGCACTGGAAGCTGTACAGGGAAAAAAAGACCATGGACAGGAGTAATAGAACTGGTCTTTAGCAGTAGTCAAACATTTTGCACCCTGAGCCACTCTCAGCCCCCATGTTCATAAGCAGTAGACACTCAAGTCAGTGCTTAAAATGAACTGAAAACCTGTATAGTTTCACAGACCATATAAGCTATAAGGGGAACCATTGCGCTGGATCAGACTGGTCAATACTGTTATATTTATTCAGTGACCAAAGAAAAGCGTTTGCTAACTTCATAGTTCTGTGGAGTGTAGAAGGGGAGATGGTCCCACTCCAGCATCTCTTCACTGAGCAGGACAGAAAGTTGAAGAGTTTACTTTCTGTAGCCCGAATGGGTAATTAAGGTATAAATATATTGGCAAAGCTTTGCCTACTTCAAATGATGACCTGCTAGCATCCAGATGGAGACGTGTCCTGTTCAAGATGGGCTAAAATGCGATGTGCCTTGGTGACTTTGTCACTTTGGGGTTTTTTTTTTTTTCCCCCTCCCTCAAATTCAGCCCTCCTTAGCTTTCTTTCCACTGTAACATTCATGCACGTGCATCACTTATAATATGCATGTTAGTTATGCTGTTCTAAAAACAGCCCTTAGCATTTACATAAGGTACGAGCCTACGTAAGGCTGTAGGATAACGTAAGGTTAATCCCTTGAAAAGGAACAAGCAGGAATTTGTCCTTAAAGAAAACTACCAGAAAAGAATTTTGTGTTGTCAGGAGTTGTTTGGATGGAAGCGTCTGTAACCAGGGAATGAATTTTTCTCTCCACCAGGTGGACTGCCTGAGTCCAGTAAACCATCAGAGGCTCTGTGTTCTCTTCAGTAGCTCTTCTGCTCAGTCCAGCAATGCTCCGAGTGCCTGCGTTAGTCCCTGGTATGAGAACTACTCCTCTACAGCTTATTTAGTTGCTTGGTGTTTTTTTATTTATTTCCTCCCTTCCCTCCCCCCCCCCCTTCTCCTTAAGACAAGGTCAGTGCTTGCTTCAAAGTAATTTTTCATTAAGGACTCCTGGGAAGGTTGTGTCCATCCTCTAAGAGGCAAACTTGCTGCAGGAATTTTCTTGTCTGATCAGGTGGGTCAGAGTGATATCCCCGAATCTTTGCAGTCCTTGAAGCATGACTGAGAAAGCCCAGTCTAGCACTGGATGCTTCAGTTGTGCCTTTGACTGCAGAGAGTAATGTATTTGTTGGGAGGGCACTGCATGCAGTCTTGCGGGGAAGAGTTGGAGTGTATAAATACAGAAGAATGTCCAAGCCCAAAATTAAGGCTTGAGAGAGAATTTTAGAAAGAATACTTCTAGGCTGTATTATCAGAGAGTGGCATTTGAATAAACAGCTTTGTCTCATATTAAAGTCAGCAGCATTAAAAGCTTTAGCTGTTTGTCTAACTTTGAGGCTGTAATTAGTTGATGGTATGTAACTTGTGACAGGCTTCTGGCAGTAATCTTTGGACAGGGCCCAGTGTTTCTTCATCTGGCTCAGATGAAAATAAAGAAATGGTGGCATCTTTCTCATAGGGAAAGGTCTAGGGTTCCTGTACAAAGCTGAGGAATGAGCCAAAAGTGATGAAAAACATTTTATTAAAAAGCAGCAATAAAATTACAGGTATTAGTCAAAAAAGTCTGAATTGTGATGCTCACCTTGATATACATTTGAAGTGGCTTGCTTGCTTCAGATTCTGAGAATTCAAAAGTTGCTATTAAATTTTTCTTGGAGGGGAGTAAGAGTCTGTAGGCTTTTGCCATCTTTTTAGGTGTGCCTTTTTTGTAACTGTTAAAATCTTAATGTTTGAGACTTCAAACTGTCTAGACTTTTGTGTCTAGATACTCCAGGACATGATGTTCAAAAGTGCAATTGAATTGTATTCAACTTTTAAATGTCAAGTTTAAAGTTGTTCCAGTAGGAACTCAAATCGCTATTAATGAACTTTAAACTTGACAGCAGGGGTCTGGAAAAGGTAGTGAAGGGAAAAAAGCCTTTGAGTGTAGGGCTGAAAACAACCATGCTGTAGGTATACATTTGTGAATTGAAGCTGTTCCACAGCCAACAGTGGCAGGATCCCTCTCTAAAAGCTCTTGTTCCTTCTCTACTTTAGGATTGTGACCATGGAGTTCTATGGGAAAAATGACCTTACTCTTGGTGTGTTCCTGGAGCGCTACTGTTTCAGGTGAGGAAGAACTTATTCCAAATCAGTGCAGGCATGCTCTTAAAAAACAAAACAAAAAACCCTGACAATCCAGTTGTTTCCTGGGAAAGCTTACCACCTAGATCTGCTTTTCCATTTGTTTTATTAGCATGCTGTAGTGAAACAGGAACTGAGTTTAGGATGTCACTTTCTTGTGCTCACTTATAAGCAAATACATCCACTGCTTTCCCACTTTCATCCTGTCCCTCTTACTTCTTTTAATGAGGAAATGGAGCAAATGATGCAACGAGACTTGTAAGTTCATAAAGTCAAATGTGATCACTCAAGTGCTTTCTTGAAAATAGCTATTTGGAATACATTACAAGGCAAGTAACTGTACTGATCATAACTTTCTGGGGTTCCCCTTGAAACCTTCATACAAGTTGCGGGGGGAAAAAAACTGCTCCTTTGGTGTTATCTGAACATCCCAGAGTAAGGCCTTGTTATATCTCCCAGGATGCTAATGTAAATGGTCCAAAACACTTTTGTCCTTGGCAAAATTTCATGTAATTTGTTTCATGTGATTGGGGTTTAAGTTGCTACTGTTCAGTAATATGCTGCTACCAGAGCTGCATACAAAGTCTCAGCAGACTGAGAAGCTGGATGAATAGCTTGTGGTTTCTCACAAGACAGAATTGCTCTGTTCTTTCCATTGGCAACTTGGAATAGCAAAATGCACTTAGTGTTCAAACTTCTCTGGAGGGACAAGTCCCCCTTGTGTTAGACAATAGGGAAGAGGAACTTAATAGCCCACTTCAGGTTCCTGTTTCTCTCTGCTGCCTAATTGTCCTGTGCTAAAGTGAACCCCTCTCAGTACTCTCCATAGTTTCAGTAAATAAAACCCTTGGGATTCCTTCCCCCTACCCATCCCTATGAGCAAGGAGGATCTGGCCTTTAAGTTCTTACTTCTTTAAGGATTTTCCTATTTCACCTTGGTGTCAAAAGTATTCAGCTTTGGGGTTTTTTGATATTGGTTTCCCTGCTACATGACTTGGAAGACACCCATCCAAGGGAAGGTCATGAATTTTTCTGAAGAGGTGATATGGTAACACTTTACTCATCCCTTCCTTCAGGAGCTGAAACATTATAAAGTTTTGGAGGCTCTTTGGTGCATCTTTGTCCCCAGTAACCTTTGTTCTAGGATGCTGCCAAGGTGCTATTCTAATCTGGGGCCGAGCACCTCCTGGTGCTTAATTCTTATTTTGTGGACTGTAGGAATACATTGGTAGAGTCAGTCTTATTCTAGAAAGGTTGTGATATCCACTGATACCCAGTCACTGCTTTTGGGACCTGCACAGCCATTGCTGGCAAGAGAACTTCCCTGCATGCTACTCCTAAATAAGTGCACTTTACTAAGCCTTTTGTGAAGACTATTTCTGCAGAGTGAACTTTTACAGTAAATATCTAGTATGCCTTTTAATGCCGTGGTACTAATATGTTGAATCAGCTCTTTAGGAATGCCTAGCACATGATGGTTTACCAGTGTCTCTGTATTTCTTTCTAAGGCCTTCCTACCAGTGCCCCAGCATGTTCTGCGAAACCCCAATGGTGCACCACATTCGTCGCTTTGTCCATGGGCAAGGCTGTGTGCAAATTGTGTTAAAGGAGCTGGACTCCCCGGTCCCTGGATACCAGCACACGATTCTTACCTACTCCTGGTGTAGACTGTGCAAACAGGTAAATGTGCAGACTTCAGAACTGTTGCTGCTCCTGCCGTAATATTCCTGTGGTGACTGACCTTGTATGGAAGTGCTGCATTTTTAAGGAAGTGCTCATTCCTGGAGCTATGGGTAAAGTAGTACAAAACCTGTTACTGACGTAGGTGTTTTCATATGTCTACAAATTCCTTTCTCAAAATTGCATCTGAGGGTGAAACATCTTGTGATGGGCTTCTGATGGAGAGAGTCAGACCTTGCCCTGACAGGATAGGTTTAAATGGAGTTGATATATTGCTCTAAGTGAACTGCTGACACAGGAAGGAAAGACTAGAGTTGTCCTCTTAGAGGGGAAGAGTATGGTCCATTGCCTGAAGTGAAGCCATGAAAGCAACTGAAGAATGTGTGCATAGGGAAGGGCAGACGATGAGACCTACTAGTTTAGTAATTGGCTAAAACCACTTAGTATTCTTTGTGATCTGCCATAGACTGGGCAGTCCACAGTGAGTCAGTAGTGACTGATGTGATGTCTAGACTTCCTTTAGTAGAGCCTAGAAAGTAAATAAAATCTTCATCAGATGAATGATTGCTTTGAAAAACACAAGATATAAGATTGCATATTATCTGAGACTTCTGTAATTTAGTGAACAGCATACTCATCTCTAGCTAAACTTATTGTAAAACTTAAGAGCCTTTGAAGAGACAGCAACAAAACTTAATTAAACAAGATTCACCCAGTGCCTCAAACTGGAAAACATTTTAATTACCGATGCAAATGACTCAATTCACCTACTTAATGCTAGCGTAAACATGGATGTTGGATTTAAAGAAATCTGGGGGAAGTTAATTTAGTTGCTGAAGGCAAGCCCTATTTTGCCATGTATCTGCCTGTTCCATAACCTTTTATTTCAGTGTACTCATGTAAACATTAATGTTTTTGTGGCTATTAGGTATGTATAAATTGGTGGCTACTCTAAGCTTGCAAGCACTGATGGAGTTGAAATACTCCAACTGCAGAGCAATACCAATGTATTTCTAGTTAAAGAATCACCATGGAAGAAGTGTATAATGAAACCATTGCTGCTGACTGTGTGCTGCTGTGAATTGTCCCTGTGCGGAGAAATAACATCCCAGATATGAGCTTTCATCAAGGATATATTCAGACTCCCTCAAGTTAGCACTTGCAGTTGTCTTTGACTAGCAATTGCTGCTTATCCAGTTTATTGGAACTATGTGTATATTGCCCATAGCTTCCTATAAACACCGTGGTTTTGTTGGTACATTTCAGAGTCATGAGTACTTCTGGTACTAGATATATTAGATTGCTGTCTAGGTTACCCTGTCCTTAATTTCATCCTTCAAGCCCAGGGTTAAGATATTTTTCTTTCAATTTTCAGGTGACACCAGTTGTCCCACTTTCCAGTGATTCTTGGTCTATGTCTTTTGCAAAATACCTGGAGCTGAGATTCTACGGGCACCAGTACACTCGAAGGGCCAATGCAGAGCCTTGTGGTCACTCCATTCACCATGACTATCATCAGTATTTTTCCTATAATCAGATGGTAGCATCTTTCAGGTGAGGTCTGTTGCTAGAAACCTTCCTTTGTCTAGTACTGTGTGAAGCATATGATCAGGTAAGGATTTCTCAAGTCTGCCCTTCAGTTTGAATACAGCATGGGGTAGCGTGACTGTGCTGTAACCACAAGGGCAGGTATGCGTGCTGTCTTGCAGAAAGTATTGTGGGTGCCATCACTGCTCTACGTGGGGTGCACAGCATCCATAAGAAAGGGTGGTTGCAATTCGTGGTATGGAAGGGCAGTAATGGATGATCTGTTTTAAAGAACACTTCTCCCTGTCTAGTCTAGAAGACTTTCAGAATTTTATTTTTGCAGCATGATGGATAAATTAACATGCTGTTGCATGCTGCTAAAATTAACTAAAGCCCTGGAAGCATCAACAGTGCCTATTTCATATAAAGCCACAAACTGCAAGATGGTGCAAAAGTACTGTATGGGGAGACTTTTGTTAACAACTGTCTCTTTGTCTTCTCAGCTACTCTCCAATCCGTCTGCTTGAGGTGTGTGTCCCGCTCCCCAAAATCTACATCAAACGACAGGCTCCGTTAAAAGTTACTATTCTGCAGGATCTCAAGGACTTCTCCCAGAAGTGAGCTTTGCTTTCATGCCTTCCTCAGTGTATTAGTATTTTGGACTTGTATCAACAGAACACATAAATACCATTCTTGCTAGTATAAACAAGATAGTTGCTAAATATTCATTGTTTAATAGAAAAGTAATGATTTTAAATGCTTAAATTTATAGGTATATTGAGCTCTAAGCAAGGGTGGTATTGGAACCTTCTTTCTCACCTTTATTTGCTCTGTCTCTACTGATCCCTCACATCTTTTCATCTGGTGCAATTTGGCTTAAACATGGCCAGTAGAAATTAAGAGTTGTCTTTTATCCATACCTCAATATTGCACTGATATCACAGTGATATAGTGTGCTTCTGAATGATGTTGCCAAATAGTCCTTGGAAAGCTGACTGTCAGCTAATGTCTGGAACTTCACTCTTGTGAAATGCCTTCTCAGCCACAGCTAAATCACTTCTAATTCCTCCCTTTAATACTAAAAATGGATCAGAGGAAGTGGTCCTTGAAGACTTAATCTGAAAACTGCAAGTAATGGTTTGTATCTTTGATCTAACAAGTCTTTTTGGAAGGACTATCTGACAGTTTGTATCTTGACCTCAGCCTAGAAAAACTGCAAAGATGATATTGTTCAAATCTGTTGTCTGAACAGAACTGTTTTCTTTCTTTTTTTTTTTTTTTTTTTGGTTGTTAGTTGCCTTTGGCTTTTCCATCTGATGATAATGACTAATCAGATACCTTTCTGTAGTATGAGGCAAACCACCTTAGGCCCAGCCACCTTATAAGCGTAGGAACAAAAAGGTGGGAGACAGGCATGGGAGGAAGCTGTTTTAATGAATGTCAAAGTGTGTGTAACAGTTGAGGTTTCTGCTACACTAATGGATTTTTCTTCCAACTTTCCCAGTGAATTCAGTGGGATAGCGTCCTGTGTGGAAGACTGTCTTATGTTGTGTCTCGTATTGTGAAACTCTAACCTTAGACACATTCAGACTTCTTTGAAAGAATGTTTAAGATGATGTTTTAAGTAAGCACAGCTTAACACTTTGCATCCCTGTTGACAGGGTGTCACAAGTGTATCTTGCTGTTGATGATCGCCTTGCTTCTCTGAAAACGGATACTTTTAGCAAAACAAGAGAAGAGAAGATGGAAGACCTCTTTGCACAGAAAGAGGTAATGGACTGCTGCTACACCAGCAGAGCATAGGCTACAAAGCACGCAGAGAAGCAACTCAGACGGTGTGTCATGTCTGGTGACAGAATATCGATGCTTTATCTCTTGGCAGATGGAAGAGGGGGAGTTTCGGAACTGGACTGAGAAGATTCAAGCAAGGCTGCTTTCGTCATCATTAGACACACCTCAACAGCTGCAGTCTGTTTTCGAGTCTCTGATAGCTAAGAAGCAAGGTCTCTGTGAGATGCTGCAAGCCTGGAATAACAGGTAAGGAGAGCAGATGTTGGAATTGTGAACAACACTGGTACTGTGCTGCTTATATAGAAGGGAAGAGATTCTTCTATAGTTCCTCCTGTCTGTCCCTATAGCACAATAGCTATGTAGAGGGTGTTATGACAGCTTATGCTGAATGTTTTCTGATGGTTAAGACCACAGAGCTGATTGATGGGAACAGAAGATCCTTAATTAAAGGCCAAATATTGTGTGTTATTAAACCCAGCTTGCATCTGAGAAGAGAGTGTGTCACTTACATACAAATGGAAGGAGGGGGGAAAGACTGGAAAAGAAGAGAGCATGTGAAAGCAGTTGATTCAGTAAAATGAGCTGAGTAGGTATCTAAAGCATTTCTTTAGACAACTTATCTTGCTGTTCTTATGAAAACTCTCTCCTCATTCTGCAAGCCATCTGGGGTGTGGTGTTTGGAGCAGGTCCTGCTGCTGTAGTGTTTGTCAAGGCATGAGGAAAAGGTTCTGTCTGTGGTCATTTGAAACCTGGCTTTGGTGTGTCTTAGCAACTACCTGAGTCTGCAGTAAAGACTTGTGAAGGTCTGCTTGGCTGTGTTCCAGCATGGAAAATCTTCACGGTTTGTGCCTTTCACACTAACACCCGTAAACTATTTTTGGGGTTGTTTTGTTTTTAAGGTTGCAGGATCTCTTCCAGCAAGAGAAAGGGAGAAAACGTCCTTCAGTGCCACCAAGCCCTGGAAGACTAAGGCAAGGGGAAGAAAGCAAGGTACTAGCAGCAGGCTGGAAATTAATTAAACCTTTGTTCTGGTAGATCACAACAGTCTAAAACTGGCTTCAGTTCACTCATTTGATATCAAGTAAACTCTTCTCACTGTATCATGAAATTTTCACTTGTAAAAGCTTAAATTGCATGTGAACAAATGTATCTTTCTTTTAAGATGAGAACTGAGAGCTATATTATACGAAAGTAGAAGACTGAGTATAAATAGCAGTTGATATTTCTCTGTGTGTGTATGCTTGTGTACTGTTAATATGAACACTGACAGCACAGAGCTGACCTCACTGTCAAGGGTGCATCTGGACAGTAACGAAGACATCGTGTTAGACTCTAGATTAGGATAAAATCAGTTTGTCCAAATCCAGAGAGCCTTAACAGGATGAAAGCAAAGTGAGAAAAAATGATATGGTGACTGTTACCTATCAGGTTCATGGGTGCTCCTTGTGAAAAGACAGAAAACATCAGGAGATATGGGTAGTGTAAGCAAAGCAAGGAACATGGGCAGTAGTGATAATAAATCAGTTGGTTCCCCTCTGCTTTGTGAGGTGTTCTGTGGCGTCTGACCAGGGGAATGTGTAAATGATTTTGGAACTGCTACCTCAAAGGGAGCCCTGCTTAGGGGGACTGACAGTTGCCAGCATGCTGGACAAGCCTGCATCTGGGAGCTGGTACTGTGAGATGTCCATACTGTAATATGATATAATAATAATAATGTGTTATGCAGAAAGGCTGAACTCCTAAAAGCTCCAATTTTAGCAGTGTGTGCCAAGGACTCCAAGGGTAATTCTCCTTCATTTTGAGACCCTGGATTTGCTCTGTTGCATGTACTTGTGTCCTTTCTACTGAACTAATACTTTTAAACGCTGAAACACTTAACCTTGATCTAGCTGCCAGTAGGCTTATACAGAGAAGGAGTGCTGTCTTTAAAGCAGCATACAGAGACAGTAACTGGGGAAAGCTGGGATACTGTGCCTCGTCTCTGCCACGTGGTGGCAGATATAGTGGTGAGAGGAAGGCATATAGCTGTAGGGACCCTAGCATCAACATGGATCTCTTGTTACTCTTTCTAGATCAGTAGCATGGATGCTTCTCCGCGCAATGTTTCTCCAGCACTGCAAAATGGAGAGAAAGGTCTGTTTCTCCCCCCCCCCGCCCCCCTCCCCCCTTTCTTAAGCTACCAAAAAGAAGCTTGCTGTAATGCTTTCTCTGACATAATATGGGAGCCTTTGTTTCTCTAAATTACCAGGTTTGACAGTGAATCCCCATTGCACAAGATGGGAATAAACCAATTTCTAGTTTACTGTTACAAAAAGCAAAATGTGGGCCTGTGTTACTAATGATGCTAAATTGGCCATCAAGGGTTTTTCCTTTGAACTTGATCACTGTTTAAAAACTTTCAGAGTCTTTCTAAATTACAGAAATACTGCACAGAATTTGGGAAATGTCTAGCCTGTTCTGTGAAGTGGTTATAGGTGCTGAGAGGTCTTACCTATTGAGGTATACTGAGAGTCTGTTGGAGCTGAAGGCAGTGGGGGTATAAGCCTGTGCATCTTCTGGAGGTTATGTGCTGCACTGATCTGTTGCTAGTTCCTTTCCTCTGGGTGGTCCTCCATGCTTTCTAAGTTTTTTTTTTTTTTTTTTTTTTTAAAGTTTTGAAAGTAGACACTGGTGACGACTTTGCCTCAATATCACCTGCAACAGCCATGTGAAATGCTTTCCTGTGTCCTTGACTGCTCTTGTACTTTCAGAGGATCGTTTCCTGACCGCTTTATCCAGTCAGAGCTCCACAGGCTCCACCCATCTTCAGCTGCCCACCCCTCCAGAGGTTGTGTCAGAGCAGCTGACTGGTGGCTCATCCTTTGCCAACACGCTCTCTGAACAGGACACAACCAGCAGCTCAGAAGGTATCGTTCAACTGTGGTCTTGTACTCGTCCTCCTGTCTCTCTGTGGCAAGCACGTGGGATCTGTTTAGGAAATGGCAGCTTTGGTAACTCTGTGAAGCATAATGCGTAGAACCAGTTGCTTCAGTCAGCAGACTGAGAGTACCTTTTGCTCCTTGAAAGTACACTGCTTCAGGATGAGCATAGTTTTTCTTTGTTTGTTTTAATTAGCCTCAGGCTAATAGCTAAGGATGCTTCTGCAGCTGCAGAAGAAGTATATGCAGACTAGCAAGAAACCTACCTGTCTCCTATGTTAAGGTCAGCGTTGCTTCTCTCTCCAGCTCTCTTTCCCTTACTTGCTTTCTTTTTTGTCTCAAACACTTCTCTGACAAAACAATAGATTCAGTCTTTGAATGCTCTTTGTTGCTATCTTCAGGCCACAGGTGGAGTCAGTCAGCCTTCTAAAACCAAGTTATTAGTGCAGACGCAATACTTCATGCATCAGTTGAGATACAGTGTGTGCACGTATATAGTTACAAGGGCAGAAGAACAATTTAGAGTGGGAATGAGGAGAGCCTTGAGTTCTGTTGTAGATTTTCAGTAGTTCTAGGCAACTCACTAGATCTTGGCCCAGTTTCTTAACTGGGCAAAATAACTGTGGTATTCTGGGATTGAAATGTTTTGGGGAAAGATACTACATGACTTCATGGAAATAAAAACTGATCTACTAGCTTCTTTTCAAATTCACAGCTTAAAGTTTGATTATGTGGTGCAGAATTAAGTCATCTCTGTTCCAGATGTGTTTGATGGACACTCGCTGGGATCTACAGACAGCCAAGTGAAGGAGAAGTCTACTATGAAAGCTATCTTGGCCAACTTGTTGCCTGGAAACAGCTATAACCCCATTCCCTTTCCCTTGTAAGTACTGCCTACTACGTGTGAAATACTAAATTGGCAGCCTAGTCCGACTGCAGTCAGAGCTGTGCATGCTTCCTCTGCCTACCAGATCATTTAAGTCATCACCTCGGTTTTGTCTTTGGATAAACTGTAAATCATCTTCAAGGCAAGAAGACTCTTGTATGTCTTTTAGGTGTTTGTAGGTCACCCCCTTTCCTTATTAATGACTCAAATCCCTCTCCTGGTTCACCCTTGCACACATACGTTATCAATTTCATCTCTTCTTCCTGGCAGGCATCTAGCCCCAGAACTCCTGGGTGGGGGAGAAGGGGGTGTCTTCTAACTCCTCTGCTGCAGGGAGGGAGAGGAAATGTCCTTTCTTACCAAAGACTTACTAAAGCTTCATGCTTGCCTCTCTTTGTTTTTGCTTCCAGACCTCTTCCAAGGGTTGGACTCAAATGGGCATTGTCTGGGTGTAGGTCAGGTTCAATGGCTACTGCATGTGCCCTCAAGTTCCTTGCCCACGTGAAAATGGGCAGGCTGGAAAGTCTTTCAACTGCTCGGTCTGCGTGCATTAGTGTTTCTTGTTTGTTTGATGTGAGCCTAATGTTTGGCAGCCTGAGTTTAAATCTTCTGAATCCTACCCCAAGGTAGTAGTGGAGGCCATGGGCTAGTGAGGTATAAAGTAAATGACTAGGGCCTACAGACGAGTAAAAAAGCCTGATAGAGATTTGGGAGGATTTTTGGAGGCTTGTGTCCTAAAGCTTTTGTACAGAGGGCGTCCAGGTTCGTATTCTTGCTTCACTCTGCAGCCCATGCTGCAGGACAGTCAATGCAAGCACAAGCAGGTTTTAGTGCTGTTGGAAACAGTGGCTGCTAAACAGAAATAAACTCATACTCTAGCTTGGAGCTGGTTCACTGCTATAATAAACTTGCTTGAAGTGATGACTTTTTTACCCTAACACATTAACATTTATGTTTAACCACATAGTTATGAATGTGTCTAATGGATTAGAGAAGCTGATTTGGGGCTCTCTGGCTCCATGCTGAGACTTGCAGTTCAAAGAATTGTTTGTGTCTAGAGTGCAGTGATGAAATTTGAGTTTTGGCCAAAACTTAACCTTTGCTTTCCACAAACTGCTACAATCTGCTAACATTCTCTCTGTTTTACTTTTGTTCAGTGACCCGGATAAGCACTACCTAATGTATGAACATGAACGTGTACCTATTGCAGTCTGTGAGAAAGAACCAAGCTCCATCATAGCTTTTGCTCTCAGGTACTGATGTGATTTGCTGTTTCTCTGAGGTTTAAACTAATACATGTCATACTTCTGCAGCTTTTGTGTGCAAGTAATGCATAAGCTCTAGCAGGGAACAAACAGAATTTCCTTCCTCAGCTGCTTTGAGAGTTTCTCAGAGCTGAAGTTGTGTCCATACCCATCTTCCACATGTCAGTAGCATTTTTAAACATGCAACTGGATTTCAGACTGATCTTTCCCAACTCAATACACAAAAATGAGTTGGTTGAGTGTGGTGTTCCCTGGAAACTGACACTGTTAGAGAAAGAACTGCAAATGCAATTTGATTAGCTCTCCAGCCTGAAGGAAGTGCAACTGAGCTAGAGGACAAAGACTGGGTATTCATAACACAGTCTCTCCATTGCCTGTAGTCATGGTATCTCTTGTTACTGCTGAGCTTTCCAAGCTAGGTGCTTCAGTAAATCTTGGGGCTTGTATGTTGCTAGGCAACAGACTTCAAGTGGCTCATTCTTAAATTGTCTATGTAGGCATGGGCAGGGGGAGGAGGGCAGCAAAGTGAGGTATCTTCTGCAGCATGATCCAGAGCAGCTTCTGTTCCAAGGCAACTGAGACCTAATTGTGGTGGGAAGGTGTCCTGCTGTGGGTTTGTTTCTGATAGTTCAGTTCAGTCTCTGAACTGAATCTTTGGGCTGGTGTTGCAAGGACTCCCAGAGAACTGACTTCCTTTTTTTCCCCCTCCCCTCCTTCAGTTGCAAGGAATACAGAAATGCCCTGGATGAATTATCTAAAGCATCTCTGAAGAATAGTTCTGAAGAAGGACTCCAGCCAAACAGGTTACGTAAAAGTTCTACAGTATACTAGAGCAAAGACAGAGTCATGGTGAAGAAGCGAAAGTTAGTTTGGGGAACGGCTCTCAAAATATGCCTTTCTTGGGCTTTCTGCTTTATGGTGGAATCTGACATGTTCCATGTCACCAATGCTTTCTTACAGTATCTAAGTTTCCATTTCACACTGGGGCTGTGCTGGCTTCATCACTTGATCCCTGATTGTGTGCATGATAGAGATGACTGGGCCTGAACTTTTCTGTGGTGATGGAAGCAGCTGTTGCAGTGAAGCCCTCAGAGAATTAGGTTCAGGAGGGTGTATACTTTTCTCAGGGAGGTGGAGGCCAACTTTGGAGACTTGTACATCATTAGCACTTTAAATTGTATCCCCTTAGCATTAGGCAGGGAGGAGAACTAAATGTACAGTAGTGAAGTATTGAATTAACTCAGATGGTAGTATTTTTTTTTTTTACTTACTATGTTTTTATTCCCCCACTTTCAGCATGTCAGACAACAAACCAAAGAGCAGTAGTCCTGTCCGCCTGCCTGAGTCAAACATGGGTCCTTCAAATCGCACTGCAGAACCAGAACAGCGTAAGACCATTTTGCCAAAATAATATCCATAACATTAATTTCAGGTTGAGTGGACTCAGGTCTGATGAGCTGAGTTCTAGCTCTTGTGAGGGTTAACTTAGAACAAGGGAAATGCATCCTGAGTACCAAATCCCAATTGTTCCAGGTTGGCGTACCAAACTTTCTTATGCTGAAGTTGCAACGTGTCTTAGAGTTGCCTTGATACAGAGCATGTTATATACTTTAAAAGTCTGTGTCCAGTATGGCTTATTAGGTTTCTTATGAGATCAGAATCTTTAATCTGTTATTATGTAATGAAACTTGGATTGTTTTTGGATCTAGTCAGAACATGACATGGGTGGCCTCTTTGACTGTGGTATTGCCCTGTTTGAAAAGATGCTAACTAAAATATTTTGAAACAGAGAAGGGATGTTCTTATTAACTTGCACTTCATTTATTTAACTTATATTTGCTTTATATGCTTTTAAGATGCCATTCATTCATTGGTGTGTTTTTTTTGTGTTTTTTTTTTTTTTGTGGTGGTGTTCTCCCCATATTCTTAAGTTATGGCTCTTGTAGCAGCTTCTGTTTTGAATTGTCTTTGCTGCAGTTGAAATGTTGACACTTCACTCCTGCAATAGCAGTGTTTTAAGCAGTTAATTCCCCATCTCTGCGAAACACACTGTCAAATGACTCTAGCGTTCCAGAATGCTACTCAGAACACTAAATCAGCTAACCCAATGGACCTTGGTTGCCTGAAGAATAGCAAATGAGTTACAGTTGAATAGTATCATCCCTCCATTTAGAACAATGAACGGCCAATGTTTGTATGAGTTATGCTTTTATCTTTTAAACTGCCTCTGTAAATGTCAGTACTAACTTCTTTCATTCTTTACTGTAGCAAAGAAACCATCCAGTGTTCTGTCCTTCTTCCGTGGCACGGGAGGGAAGAGCCCAGACCTGTCTTCCCAGAAGAAAGAGACCTTGCGTGGTGCTGACAGTGCCTATTACCAGGTTGGACAGATGGGCAAAGAAGGAGCAGAAAACCAAGGGGCAGAACCTCCAGGTACCAATTTCTGATCGTCTTTTACCTTGGACTGTTACTTCTCCCAAACCTCATTCATACTTAAAGTCCAGAAGGGACTCCAGCTCTGACTTCTTTTTCAACAGTCCAAGATTACCCAACATCCTTTGAAAATGAATGTTTTGAGCACCAAATATAGGTTTCTCCTGAAGACATTGCTTTGCCTTATGAGAAAAGAAATGGAGACTTTCAAGTCCCTGCAACTGTAGGGACGGTCTAGCCATTGAGTAGGCTGGGCTCAAATTCCTTAGAATCGAGCTGAATTTTATCTAGCAGTCCAGACTCTCTTCCTCACTTCCTGTTTAATTTTTCTTTGTTTCAGCTCATGGAAAAGAGAATGAAGAAGAAAAAGCTTGCACTTACATATTGCATGAATGACTGTCATCTTCTGGCATATATAATCATAACCATATCTATAATTTTACAGTTAGCTATGTATTCTTGAAAAAAGAAAATAATTTTCTTGTAATGTGAGTTTATAAGTGGTATCTTGCATAGCTTTTTCTGGGTAATGATAATGAGCAAGCCTTACAGACAGTGATCCCTTTGCGCTTTCAGATGAGGCAGATGGAGGAGATGGACAGAAGAAACAGCTGGTGAATCCCCATGTGGAACTCCGTGAGTTGTTGTAATTAATAACTTGAAGTCTTAATTGACATACTCCTGTCTTCCCGTGATGTACAAGAAACCTTCAAGTTGATGAAATGAAATTATTTTTCTTTGCATTACACAGGAAGGAGGAAAAAGATCAGAACAGACCAATGGCATTTTTACTGATTGTAATCAATCTCTGATGTGGAAATACCCCACAAAACTTTTAATTTTCAGTTGATCTTTTGTTTGGACAGTTTCCACTAGTATATGCTGTGAGCTAATCTGAAGGGCTTGTTTTATGCTACCTGCAAGTTTTCCATTGAAGTCCTATCACTTCAAACTTCTGAAGTACAATAGGTGGTGGCGGGGGATGTTTAGGAAAATAGATTTTGCCAGATGACAGTAAAATCTTCATAACTGTTACTCAAGAAGACCTTTTCTTGCAGAGTTTTCAGATGCAAATGCTAAGTTCTACTGCCGGATTTATTATGCTGGCGAGTTTCACAAGATGCGTGAAGTGATACTGGGGAGCAGTGAAGAGGACTTCATCCGCTCGCTCTCTCACTCTATGCCCTGGCAGGCACGAGGTGGCAAATCTGGAGCTGCATTCTATGTGACTGAGGGTAAAAGCAGCTTCTTCCCCCCAACCTTTTTATTTAAATCCTGATTATCCCTCGCAGAGGGCTATTGACTGTGTCAAGTGGCCAATCAGAACGGAAAGCAAGTGAGTTGTTCTGAGGTTTTCAAAGTCAGATTGTCTATCTCTTTGTACATGCAGAAAAATGAAGTGGTGATAGGGGAGTTCTGTTTCCAGGGGTAGAAGCTAAGGAGACGAGTGGAACAGAAAACTTGTAGTTTCCTAGGCAAACTTCAGACAACACACCAGTATAATTCAGGGAAGGTATGGTTATCAAACACACTGCTTTTTATTCCATATGCCATAGCTGATTTGTAGGGTTTTTTTTTTTTAGTGTAGTTTTTCTCGTTTGTTTGTTTTTAGTGGCTGATTGTAGGCCCTACTTAAAGCAGGTCTTGAATAATCTTCTGGAAGAGTCTGTAGGTTGTTTCTATTGTCTGTATAAGGAGCTCATGTAGCTGAGGTAAATCTAGCTTAGGCAGTCTCTTCTCCCCAGTTTGCTAATAGGCTGAAATCCAGAAAGAAAGCTTTCAGCATCTGGAGTAAGAAAGTTCATAAAAATGACTTTCTGTAGCTAAGGGTTTAAGAGAATTATAGTCCTTAAATTTTCAGACAAACTGCTTCAACCACATAACAGTCCTAAAAAACTTTAAAAGAATACATCACTTGCAATATGTAACCCTGTTGCCTCTGGTTGATGTTAAAACAGATGACAGATTCATTTTGAAGCAGATGCCTCGTCTGGAGGTCCAGTCATTCCTCGACTTTGCTCCACACTACTTCACTTACATCATCAATGCAGTTCAGCAGAAGGTAATAAAAAGCCTTTATTTTAGTTACTGTTCTGCAATGGAAACTAGTTTCCATTAATTCCTTTCACTTAAGCAAAAGAAAATATGTTGGTAGTTTAAAGATGAAAAGCAGGAATTTTGCTAGAGCTTCTAAGCTGTGATACACAGGCAGACAAAACAGTGGCACTTTGGATAGCTGATTGGTCATTGCCTGTACACAGAAATCATACCCAGTGTATTTTCTTCACCAGAAGCCTACAGCACTGGCCAAAATCCTTGGGGTCTATCGAATTGGCTACAAGAACTCTCAAAACAATACTGAGAAGAAGCTGGATCTGCTTGTCATGGAAAACCTTTTCTATGGACGGAAAATGGCTCAGGTAAGAACCAAGTGTGCTGGTCAGGTGTGACCAAGTGTTCTGTTCCCCTGCAGTGCAGTCCCTTTCCTGGCTGAGAGCAGGAAGCTCTGGCTTACTGGTAGCCATTTCAGTTGTTTTTATCTTCACATATGCTGTCTATATCTAGCATTTTTCAGCGATGACAGTTTGTGCCTGTTTCTTGGTATGTGATCCTCAGTAACTTGATGACTATATTGGCTTGTTCAGAAAGCTGTAGAATAGGCTTCAGTCATTAGAAGTCTTATATTTGTTCTTGCATCTCTGGTGCTTGAGACGCTGTGTTGCCAGTCTAATTAGGAAAAGGTGAATCCTTTTTGCAAAGCTTTTAGAAAAACTAACTAGGATACAGACTAATTAGGAGAGGCCTCACCTACAGAGGTGGTGAGCAAGCGCAGGGGTTGGGGAAGGGCAGACTAACGATGTTTTGAACCTACTGTCCTCTCCCTGTACCACTTAATGCATGGAACAAGGCTTTGAATTTGATCTTGTTCTTGATAGAGGAAAAGTGATCTTTGTGAGGCAGTAGAATGGAGACATTGAAATGACTGGGGAAAACTACTTTCAAATACAGAGTTGATGCTGAAAGGAATTTAAAACCAATGACACATCTGAAACTGCATAGACTCACTTCTTTCCACTATCCCTCTCAATGTCTGACCTCAAAAGGTAAATGTTTCTGGGAAGTGAATTGAGGGATTCTAACTAGATGTAGAAAACCTTTTTAATCACAAGGGTGGTCAGACACTGGAAATGGAGACCGGGAGAGGTTTTGGACTCTCCAGTCAAGCTTTGAATAATTCCAGGAATGGACAAGGCCTTAGCAACCTACTTTTACTGGACTTGCTTCAAGCAGGGCATTGGGCTGCAGACCTCCAAAGGTCCTCTTAGCCTGTCTGATTCTGTTGTCTGTCTCCTGCCTTGCCAACCCATGTTACTGTGCATTGTTTGAGGCCCATCTCTCTTTTCAGTGGCTTTGCTTTTATCAGCCTTTGAGTCCCTAGAACCTGTCTGGAGAACTGAGTTTGCCCATATTGTTTAAAAATAGGGACTCACTTTTTTCTTTGATTATGCTGAATATTAAAAATAACTTGCCTAAAGCTTGTGAATTGAGGTTGCAGAGCTTTCATGTAGGTTTAAGCACTATTTACTGCTCAGGGAACTTAATTCTATGTAGTATGAAAATATTTTTGTTAGCCGCTGTCTTGCTGCCAAGAAGGAAAGAGTTGCCATGCTGTGCTGCCTTCTCAAACACTGCAGCTCGGCACGTTGAAGCCTCGAACCTCACAGAATGATGGAACAAAGTACCGCTGTTCTCCACTTGCAGGTTTTTGACCTGAAGGGCTCCCTCCGGAATAGAAATGTTAAAACAGACACAGGGAAGGAAAGCTGTGATGTTGTCCTGCTGGATGAGAACCTTCTGAAGATGGTCCGGGACAACCCTCTATACATCCGTTCCCATTGCAAGGCTGTGCTGAGAGCTTCTATACACAGTGATTCCCAGTTCCTCTCCAGCCACCTCATCATAGACTATTCCCTGCTGGTGGGTCGCGATGATACCAACAATGAGCTGGTGGTTGGGATCATTGGTAGGTTGCCTTTTGCTTTTTCTTACTTTCAGCTAGTGAGGCTGCTTTCTTTTGCAGGTATTCGTACTACTTTTAAAACCATACCACCACCACAGAGATGTAGGTCAGGTGGGCTTGTCTTCTCCCTGCTGGAATGCTGCTGCCACCTCCCATCTGTGTTCAGAGTAGAGGCAAGAAATCTTCTCCCAAGCTCTTCTATGGGCTTGTGTTAGCATTTGCATGAATAAGAATATATGTAGGAGATCCCTCAGGCAGAGAAAAAAAAATTGAGTTGATGTTTAACCTCCACTTTGACTCCAGTTGAAGCAGGGAGGCATTACTTTTATGCCCCTATGTGTGTAGTCTTTAAGGTTAAGTAGCTATATAAATATCATTGAACTTAAATTGTAACTTGTGTGGAGGTGTCTGAGGAGGAAAAATATTGAGGAGAGAAGTTGGGATGGAAGAGGCATGTTCAGCATCACAGGATCACTTGTGATCATGTAGTCTGACCTGAATAGCGTGGGTGGCAACCTGGTAATTCCCTTGCCAGATCCCCTGATGTGTGCCTTGAAGATAGAGCCTCATGTTTAGGTAGACAAACTAGTCTTGTGCACAAGACTCAGGATGGAGCCATTTTGCAGGATGTGGAAATGACTCTTTGAAATGAGTTGCTCCTGAAACCTGGTCTAGAAATGTTTTCAGTTGAGAACTCAAGCCATGAAATCTGAATTAATCTATCTTACTGTTAAAGCTTTAAAGTCATTCTAATAACACTCCTAGTTGAGAACTGGAGTCCCAGCTACAAAGAACTGTAAGTTATTATTACTTCCTTGTCTTCTAGACATTCTGAATATTTGAGTAAATGGGATGAGACTCTGCTTCCCGTGTGCATGTGGATTTTGCTGTCTAATGGGAAGTTTGACCCTATTTAAAAAATATGGTTTATATGACGTTTAAATGTAACTGTTCCCTCACTGTGGTGAGAACAGCTGTTCATGATCTGAAGGAACTTGTTTAACATCTTCAGAAATGGAGGGCATGCCTGTTGCATCAGACTGTCACAACATTCTCTAAATGCTGCCCTGAGAACTTGCAAGATACTGTCGTGGATTAACCAGAATACAATTTAGGTTCACGTCAGAGCAAAAGCAGTTTATTACTGTAGCTATAGGGGGGAACCCAGAGAAGCAGAATGACAGCCTCTGCTGATGTGAATTCTGCCCTAAAGAGGCTGTTACAGAGTTAATATACCTTTGGATTATACGATTTGTCCTTCACAGGACTACAGCTGTGTGGATAAACAGAAAAAGGGAGTGAATCACTTCAGAAGAGGAGGCTCCGACAAAATGGATAGTACAATTTTTTTTTTTTTTTTTTTTTTTTTTTTTGACAATATGTTCCTTCAATAGCTGGGAACACAGACTTCAGCAAGGTCTTTGCAGATGTTTTTTTGCTATATAGGCCTGCAAAGGCCTGTGAAGGGTTAACTATTTTACATCCACAGGCATTAACTGTTTTACTTCCACAATACTCAAGCTGGCTTATGGAAGGGAAGAGGACGCAAAACCATTAGCATGGACTGAGTTTGAACTTGGGGTCAGAATCTCTAACTATTTCAAATCCTAGTCATGCTGAGGATACAAGTAAGTTAGGGCTGTGAGGGCCTGTGAAGACCCTGTTTTTATTCCAAGGCCCTGTTCTGTTGGGCTCTGGGACTTGGGGCATGCAGGGACAGTAGTGCACAAACATGCTGTCAACCCTAAAGCACTCTGAGGGGGCGTTTTCTAAGAATATTCAAACGAACTGATAAGAAATTGAAGGTTGGCAAGTCTAAATGAGTTTTGCTTGAAACACATGGATACTTAAGGTGGGCTTTTGTAAATATAGAATTAGTGAATTCAAAGTTGTGTAATCACAGCAGTCACCAAATGTTACGAGAAAGGTTTACAGGCTTCTTTATGTGATTTGATTTCTTCTTTTTAGCTCCTAGCTAAGAGTAGTAAGAGTTACAAGAGTAATGAGATCCAGTAATGAAAAACTTGATTTACCACAGCTTTACGTCTGCAGACCAAAATGTTCATATGCTTGTTGTAATGGCTGAGCTCATTTTTTTCTGGAGGGGACTTGGAAGCAATTCTGAACTCTACTTCTTGGAGTGCCCCCCTCTCTTCCACTCAGGGTCACTTGGTGTTTCTAATCCTCCATTTCATGAAGACAAGTGGAAAATGTTCACTATCTGTTTCCAAACTTCATTGCAGACACCTAGAAGAGGAGTACTACTGGCCTAAATGGATAGGTGCCCAAGTCTTGGTGTTGCTAGCTGTGGTGGTCAGGTAGCAGAAACTGTTAGAACAAAGTGAGGGCTTCTTGATGTGTTTCTGGGCTGGGGATCAGCTAAGTGACTCCCGTAATCAAGCCCTTAAAACTCTAATATGGTTAAAGAAAAATCTAGGGAATACCTGAGAAATCTATTTTTGTAGAAGCAGGAAGAGTTGGTTATGATCTTGATGGGCTTTTGAACTACCGTTTTCACCCTATCCAAACAGTTCTCCAGAAGGTGAGGCAGCTGGCAGAGATAAGTGCTGAAGTCCTGGCTATAGAAGCCTACTGCTTCGACATCTCTACTGAAGGGGAGATGGATTAATTTTAGAACAATGCTATTTGGGTTATAATACATACAACATGTTTGTGTGTGGATTTTTTTTCTTGTGACAGACTATATTCGCACCTTTACATGGGACAAAAAGCTTGAAATGGTGGTGAAGTCAACTGGCATCTTAGGAGGACAAGGTAAGTTCAGAACAAAAGCAAGACTTTTGGTCATGTTTACTCTTCCCTTGGAAGCTTCCAGTAGCTGTACCAGCAAATCCACAACTTCCCCACCATGCAGAGTTTCACCACTAGTTAAACTTGGGCAGAGTAGAAGAAATAACAAGTTTCAGAGAAATTCCTGCATTGGTCTGCCTCCATGAGTGACCTTTTAAATATTATTAATCCTGGGAATGGGGCATGATCAACCACTTACTAGACTGCTCTTTTCTGTTTCTTAGTTATCCAATATTCAGAAAATCTTAGCCAGCCATACAAAGGCACTAGCAAGAGCAGATTCAAGCCCTTGCTGTCTGGTTTCAAAAGATGCCTTTTCAGTCCAGAAAACTGGTTGTACTCCTGAGCTGTTAGCATAGAGAAATTCTTATCCAGTAGTTGACTAATACTGTCCTGATTCTGGGGAGCTGAGGAGCTCCTTTCGTGGGAGTGAGGGGGGTTTCTGTTGTGCAGTGTTGGCTGCATGTTAGCAGGAGGGGAAGGGAAACACTTGATCCCACTGATGAGATATTTGGAAAAGTTGAGAAGAGCATGTCTATAGAGTGGAACTGTTACTGGGAGGGATTTGCATTTCTATTGGAAAAAGTCAAAGACATGTAAACAGGAGGGGGGTGAGATGAAGAAAACTGATCAGGGCTGCTGTAAGAAACCTAGGTGGTTCCTGCAATCTCAGATAACTCAATTCTGTGTTAAGGATTCAGGCCTTGACTTCACTTGTCTTGTAGGTGTGGTTGGTTTGTTTGTTTTGTTTTAAAGGCTGATAATACCTCTTGGTTCCAAGACCCTTCCTTGTACAGTATGTCTCCATTCTGCTGTCTGGTGTTATAATTTCATATGAAACCTGTCTGTACTGCCATATTGATACAATGGACTCTTCAGCCCACTTCTAATTGCTTTTGACTCTTACATATTAGGTAAGATGCCAACTGTGGTCTCTCCAGAACTGTACCGGACCAGGTTCTGTGAAGCTATGGACA
This sequence comes from Dromaius novaehollandiae, assembly GCF_036370855.1. Taxonomy (NCBI): domain Eukaryota; kingdom Metazoa; phylum Chordata; class Aves; order Casuariiformes; family Dromaiidae; genus Dromaius; species Dromaius novaehollandiae. The sequence goes on from NC_088104.1 coordinate 39,654,743, forward strand.
AGTATTTCCTGATGGTACCAGATCACTGGACAGGGCTGGGCCTGAATTGCTAAGCTAAAGCCCATATTGGGAAAGCACAAGAAGAGAATGGTATCATAGGGTGCTCCCTTCCTGCCGTCAGCCCAACAGTAAGCAAAAGGATTGCAATTCCATGTCTGCACTGACCATGTGTGTCTGAAGTGTAAGATCTGTTTGTTGCACTTTAATCTTCTCTTGGAGACTGACAAGCGAGCCAGCCTCTTCGAGGATCTAAGCTATAAGGTACCACTGAAGAGCATTGATGAGAGACCTTCCCTCTGTCGGCAGGGAAGGTGATGCTCTCTCTGTACAAGGGCACTGAAACAGATGCTATTCTGTTCATGATGGTGTAATTTTGCATAGAAGTACATGATCTCTGTAAGTCTTAAACTCCCTATGTGGTATTGAATGAGTAACTTATGCTTCTGTAGTGGATGTGTGGTACTGCAAATGTGAAATAAATCCCTTCTGTGTGGGTGGGTGGGTGAGTGAGAGAAGAATGAAGTTAACTCCAAAGTTCTACTATCATTGCAGTGGTCTTCAGTTGACCTGTTTACGATCCATGAATAACTTGTCCTGCTTATGCTCTGTGGTTTCAACTTTTCCTAGCTTCTAGAAGCAGTACTTGAGAGTGGGGGTGTGTGCATGGGTGGATTCCTTTTTGTTATTTTTTTTTAAGGCAGCGCCATAACTATAATGCCATAACCCTCTAAATGACTACATCTTTTAAGTGCATCTTACTGCAGTGCAACTCTGTCCTCATCAGTCATAATTCCACTTAGTTGAGTCCCATAAAAATAGGTTGACAGTCATCTGTACACTGCAAAACCCAAAATGTATCCCTTGTATCCTAAAAAATAGTTTGATCTAAATGTTGTCCAAACCCCTGGAAGCGGGTAATTAAAAATCTACCCATCTGTTTAAGCAGGACTTGGGTATGTATAGTTATGAAGCTGGTTAACCCTTTCCTTAGCAGAAGGCACTAAATTGCAAGATGTAATGAAGGATACTGACTCAGAGTGATGACTTTCTCCTTACTGTTACTAATATCCCTGGCAGATCATTTCAAATCCATTTCAGTTCCCCAGGACTTTCAAACAATGCCTTTACCTCATACTCAGATTCTGCCAGGAGAGAGAGAAATTTTTTTTCTTACATTCATGACATGCTGATGAGAACGAGTATCCAGATCTCATTACACTGTCTGCAGTCCTGACAGAAAACTATCTTCAGCAGTATTAGATTTTTGCACCACTGAGATGAATGTCCTTTTCATTTTCTGTAAAAAGGAAAACCTGAGCTAACAGGTATCTTGTGTGATGGATAAGATGTGCAGAGATCTGTGAATCTCTACAATATGACAATAAGCACTTCTTTCCATTTTTATTAATTTTTACCTGTTTTTGTAGGTGACGAGTTTACTTTTTAGCTTCAGTATAATACAGGCCAGTAAATAAGAGCTTTTGTACATGAGTTTGAGAGGTGAGAACACTGTCCTTGGATTTCTAATCTTTGATGTAGGCAGGATTTCAAATGAGCATAGAGTCTGGGACAGCAGAGCCCTTTATGACCACTTGCTCATTCTGACCAGTTGTCTGGTAATGCCAGCTTCATTGTAACTAGGGACTGAAATGTGCATTTTGTTCACCCTTCCTCCTGTGTTCAGTATCGTGTTCTGCAGCAGATGGTGGTGGCCCTATTCAGGTGTGCCAGCTGGGCGGCACTGAGAAAGGAAAACACCAGAAGTGAGAACTGAACTGTTGGGCTTTGAAAACAACCTGAGCTGCCAGGAGGCAACACTCATTTGTGTTCTGTAGTGAAAGAAGTTGTTAGGTTTTTTTGTTGTTTGTTTTTTGTTTTGTCATTCTCCCCACCCCCCATTGCAAAGCCCCACTAGAGGATGAGAAAAGATGCTGACCTCGAAGCATCAGAAATGAAAGTGTTCACACTTCCTCTGCCTAGTGTGATCTGTTTCTGGGGGTGCCGTGTGGAAGGCTGCAGTGATGCCCTGTGTTGTGGAGAGAGGACACAGTACTGCTTGGTTCCTCTGGCCCAGAGCCCCTCCAATCAAGCCAGCTCATCAAGTGCAACTAGCTGCCTCTGGAGCACATTTTGCCTCCTGTGTTGAACTGTATTCCCAGGATGGCTAGCTGTGCGCAGGGTTTTTCTTGGCCTTGTGTAATGAGGAACCAGCCTGTCCATCAGCTCCACGCTACTCTCATTTCTGTGGCTTCTACCTTCTGTTTTGGTCCATCGATGTGGAAGAAAGCCTGCCACGCAGCCTGAATCTGTTCCAGTCTCAGTTCAAGCTTACATGTGTTCCTTCTCCTTCCCCTCCTAAAGTTTACAATGTAAAACCTTGACTTGCCTGAACAGCTAAGGTGACCCAAGAGCAGCTGGTTATGGTTTTTTCCCCCTTGATCAGTATGTGGAATGAGTGATGGAGCATGAATATGGGCAGCATCAAGGCATCTGCACCAGGCTGCTGTGGAGTGGGATGTGCTAGCCTTAGCCTGTCACCAGTAGCCCTCGCTTCAGTGGCGTGTGGCTGCACTTACACTGCTTGTCTTCCAGAGTCCCAGACAGCTGGCTCTGGAGCAACAAGATCATCCGATTGTAGCTCATGTTCTCCTGTGCTGGGCATGACAGTATGAGGCTCTAGGCACTGTGTGAAATGAAGGAACTGTCCACCCTGGGCAGCTGGTTTGTATCAAGTGAACAGAGAGCCCAGAGATGTGAATTGCGACCTTTGGCTGAAGTCGTAGCAGTTAGAGGGATTTTCAGGCTTGATCCTGGGTTGGAATCAGCAGCTAGCTTTGGGTCAGGATGTGGCTGATGGGCCCAGTCCTGACCAGACTGGAGTGCATAGTAAACCGTGCTAGTGATGGGTAACACAGCAGCTGCAGTGTCAACAGCAGCTGGGACATCTTTGGGTGCCTTGTAACAAAGCTGTGAGCATTTCTAGTTCAAATCCCAGCAGTTGAACAGACCTTCCCAAATGCTCCCTTCTTATTCTAAGAACCATCCTGGCACATTTCACTTGCTGCAAAGCTGACTTTCTCCAGAGGAAAGCAATACTTCCTACAGAAGAGGTGTTTGAGAGAAGCCCTCCTTGTGGGGCTGTGTTAGGCCTGCATCCATGCAGCATGCCCAGGGGTGTCTGAAGGGAGCAGCCTGGGTATTACCTGAGCCCTTGGATTTTTTTTTTTTTTTTTTTTTTTTAATTTTAGTGCATGTGTAAGCAAATCCTGGTTGCAATCAAAGACTGCATTTTTTTTTTTTTCAGAGCTACATTGGCTCGCTCTTTTGTATCAAGTTGAGGCCTTGTGACAAATGTCTAAATCCTGTCCCAGTCAGAAGCGATGACTTTGAGTCGTGGCGTAGACAGCAGAACACCTTGCAGTGGCTCAGGGCTGTGTTCTGGCCCCCCAAAAGCACACATGAGGGACTCTCGCTGGTTAAGTAGCATCGTGGGGCTCCGGTGGAGTTACCTGTGGAATGGGCTGTCCTCTCTGAGAACGAGCAAAACCAAATCAATCGCTCACGAGCAGGAGGTCAAGCTAACTGTTATTCAAAGCACTTAATGTACCATAATGTATGTATTTCTAATCTGCCTTCATTCAGCTGTATTTTATAAAAATTGATGTACTGAACTATTTGAGAGTAACTGCCTTGACTACTTGGAGAATCAAAATGTAATGTATATAGATGGAAATACAAATAAAGAAACTAAAATATACTTGGGTCCATTCCATGTGGTGGAGCAGTTATGTCTCTTGTAGCTTCCGATTCAGGAAAATGGGATGCTAAGCCCTCTGCTTGCTCTGCAGCAATTGCTCTGCTGAAGGTCGGCAGCTCTGCGTGCGGTGCGAGCAGTCCTGTCGTATCTCTATACTGCACAGCTTGGCTCTTCTAACGGAGCAGGACCTCTGGGCAGCTCTCCAGGTCAGTGGTTTCCGAATGTGCAAATAACCTGTCAAGCGCTTCTCCCACTCTCTCCCCAGCTGCTTTTCAGCCCACAGACCTGTGCGAGACGGAGCTGGTTCTGTCCAGCAGATGGTGGTGGTGTCGTGGCCCAGTGCTTCCGAGAGGCAGACCACACATTCCTTGGGAAAAGATCTCCAGGTATTTCCATAGCTATCTGTTAAGTGGATTAGATAAAGAAAATATTCAAGGAGGAGTAAAGTTAAAGGCATATTTTGATTGCTTTGTATTAGCCTGGTATATAGTAACCTTCTCTCCTAAAGCTAAAAATGTGTTACTAGATATGGGAAGGGGAATTGTTGGTTCCTAGACTATATAAAGTGCAAAATCTAAAACTTAAGGATTTTGTCTGTATTATGTGCCATCCCAACCTGTACCAGGTGAGTTTGTTCTCTTATGTGCTGCTGTAAGTAACAGCATCAGAAGCTGACCCAGCACAGGGGTGTGGGCAAAACCTAGCCTAGGAAAAAAGTGCTGCCTTGTGCCAGCATATCCCACCGCTCTTAGATTGAGTATGGTGCTGTTGGGTTGTTTGCAGTGCCTCACAGGGGAGGATAGTTCTGATACGAAAGGGGATCAATCCAGCTGCTCTGCAATCCTATGACCAAACAGCGTCAATCTGGCATGATGATGACAACCATGAATGCAGGGTTGTTGGAACAGCATTCTTCTAGCCCTTACAAATGGGACTGCTGGCACCCAGTAAAGGCCAAGAGTTTGTACTCTAAGCAAAATTCCTTTTGGTCAGTACTGAAGTCATCAATTATAGAAGATAAAACAGTAGTAGGGTGCTTTTTTCCATTGAGTTAGCTAATGGTTTGGGATGTTGGCTTGCTTCCCCCTTTGCCATCTTGATTTAGACAATGCTACTATTTAAAAGAAGAGAGAGAAGGGGGGAGGGGGGAAGAGCTCAGAATGAGCTCAAACGCGTGTCTTGTGCCTGGTTCCCCAGCCCCTGCCGCCCCTCGTGGCGTGAAAGTTGCACAGCAAGTGACGTGTGTGAGAGCAGGAAGCGAGGCTTGGTTTGAATGATGAAAAACAAACCACTGCTGGAATCTCCCCTGTTACGAATCATCATCATCCTACACACCAAGCTTTGCAGAGTTTCAGGCAAACTACTTGCTTACGCACCATAAAGCCAGTGTGCTTAAGTATTTACAGAGGCTGAAGGTTGTCATCCTATAAAACCACATTCATTTACACAGCTTGTACTGGTTATGGAGGCTGTTTTTCAATGTAACTCCTAGTGGCTTGCAGTGGTACATGAAAGCAGAGTTGTCAGCAGCCAGCCAGCTCCATTCCTTTACTCCACGTTTTTCTCCTTAGTTGAGACCATCCCCTAGTAGCCTGTGTCATTTGTGAAGCTGGTTTTACTGCACATGCTTTCTGTTGGTTATTGGCAGTTTCTGTATTAAAGGCCTTGTTCACAGATCTCTGTAGTTACCAGTGAACTCTGATACTCAGGTTTTAATCTTTCTGAGCTCTTTAACTAGTCCTTCAAGTCCCTTGAAGCAGAGTGCACTTGAAGCTTTGGAAAACATGACTTTAGTCAGTCATGAATGTATTGTTAAGGGCAGGGATGCCTATGAACTCGTCAGTATTCAGGCAGTGGCTTCCTCCCATCTGTGGGAGAGAATTTGCTGTTACTCTAATACAGTTAAAGTCATACTTTGTAAAAAGCTATAGAGCTCACTTATGCGCTTTTTTTGTACAGTAGGCATATATTTCACCTGCAGACTTCCAGTCAAATCATCATTCACTGGTACAAGGTGGGGGGGGGTCCACAAATGAGCAAGTCATATATCCTGGTAATTACGGTTTTGCTGTGCAGCAGAGCTCACCTCAGCCAAGTGGGAACTTAAGCCCAATGAACGTGAAGTTGCGTGTCAAGATCTTGGAGAAGAAATTTATTCTTGCTTGTTTATAGACAGTTAAGTTTAAGAGAAAAATAGAAGAGAACTAAGAGTCCAGCTGAGGTTCGCTTTAGGCTATGTACACAGGAAAACTTGTACTGACGAGAGCAATGGTAGAGAGTGCTGGTCAGGACAGGTGGGTAGTTACAGTTATGTGGTTAGCAGCTTGTCTTGGTGCCTGACTTCTAGTTTTGCTGTTGATTTCTTGATTTTTTTTTTTTTTTTTTTTTTTTTTAAGGGCTGTAACCTGGAAGTCTCTGCCTGAGAGTGCTCCAGGCAGCAGGGCAAGAAGTAAACCCTAGCATGGGCCCTAGGCATGTGTTTTGCGAGCTACTCCCCGCCATGGATTATGGTGTTAGTGGAGGCTGTGACAAGGGGTTTTTGATGGAGGTTACTATGTCCCTGTACCTCAGTACAAAGCTGAGCAGCTTTCCTTAAAGTGGTATGAGAAAGGGTGACCTTGGAGCTGGTGCCGCTGAGGTGGAGGCCAGCATTGTGCTGAATGATGCTACCAGCAAGTGCCTGGCAAAGGGGAGGTGCAGGCACCTGGAGGCTGCTCCAACAACCTCTAGTGGGTTTTTGAGCCCACCTGTGCACAGTCAGTCCCCATGTTTCCCTGCCTTTTAGAGGGTGAGGTGGGGGAGTGAATATGGAAGGGGCACCCTGGGCCATCAGTTTCCTCTCTCTGAGCCCGTGCCCTCCAGTCTTCTCCTGGAGACTGTTCAGAAGAGTAAGATAACCCTGGGGCTCTGCAGACTCTAGGAATGCAGCCAGCCACCTAAATTAAAGGTGGTAGAGAAGCATGCAAGGAAAGAAAATTATCAACCTTAGCAAGTTGTCTTTTAACTCTTCCAAATTGTTTACAAATTGTTTACAAATTGTTTACAAATTGTTTACAAATTGTTTACAAATTGTTTACAAATTGTTTACAAATTGTTTACAAATTGTTTACAAATTGTTTACAAATATCTATATCAAGTAAACAGGTTTTGGGAGCAGGAGAGATGTACAGGTCAATCACTGAGTCACAATTTAGCAGCTAATTATACTGATTAGCCTTTCTAATTATTGTCCTCTCTATTTATTGGTACAACTCCCAAAGAAAGCTAATAGCTTAAAGCAGACAGATCGCAATCCTGGAAAGAAATTCACTTGAAAATGATGATCTTAAGGCATGTAAAAGTGTAATCACTTACTTTTTGTCCAGGAGTGTTGCACTAATAGTTTAAGAAGTGTTTAAGGTCAGAAGGTACTACTGTGCTCAACTGCACTGTGCTATGCAATGCAGCATGATTTAATTGTACCCAGTAATTACTGCATTGGGTAGAGATTTCCTTTTAGTTCAGCAAACATGTCAAGTCTGCCCGAAGCACAGAACTTGCTCCTCATATTCCCATGGCACATCCCTACCACACGCTACTGCTTGGCCAGGGAATGGGGTAATGAAGCAGGAGGGGGCCACTGTGTTACAACAGGGATGCCCCACAGATGGGAGTCCTAACAGAGGACATTTTTGCATGCAACCTGTTCCTGGACTCCTCTTATAGTTCCATGGCCCCAAAGGTTTGGGGCATAGCAGCAGCGTGTCTCAGGACATGAGGTCCTGCACAATGGGAAAAAAAAGGGGAAAAGTCTATTTTGGTGAAGTTCAGGCATGTCCTTCTGATAGAGGTATCAATGTAGCCTTTTATGGTACGTTAAGAGTTGTGTGTTCTTGAATGCACTGCCAGTAGCCATGCTTGAGTGACCTGGCTTTCAGTAGGAATTAACCTTTTGTCGCAAGACACTTTATTTCGTCTCCTTCAGACCTCAGTTTTCCTAAATTTTCCAATCTTTATCACCAGTAGCTTTCTTAGCCGATATCTCTGCCAAAAGTTACTAAATAAGAGAGGAGAGTTTATTTTCAACATAACTTCCTTATTTGTGTTCCAGGCATACTAGATGGTGGCTGAATCATGGAGGAGAAATAGTATGTGCAATTTGGGTGTTCAGCTCATGTGCTGCTAGCCTGGAGGTGTGAGAGTGTTCTCTCGCTCAGAAGGGAGTTTCCAGTAGAGATGTGAGAGAGAGCTTGCGCTATACCTCCGATCCAGCTGCAGGCAAGTGAATGCACAACCCCTTAGTCGCTAGCAAGCAAGTGGTAACAGCCATTAGGGCGTCTCCTGCACCACACCATTAGCAAGACTTACAGGGAAGCTGGCCATGTCCACCCAAGGGCTGAGGGAGTGAAGTGTCCTGGGTGGATCCTTAGCCTGGGACAAGGGAGCACTGTGCTGCTGTGATTGGTTTGTGTCCAAGGACTTGTTTGCACTGTGGCTGTTGCTTCTTTTCCCACCTGCTTTTCTGACATGTCTGAAAGGGGCAGCCGTGTCCCAGGTACATGGGGTGCATGTGCGAACGTGTAGGCTGACTAGAAAGTGAACAGCTGCTGAACAGCAGCTGGAAAAGTAGAGGTTTAATAGTTGCTGGCTGATGTTTACTTGTCAGGTCAAAGACAGCCTATTTAATAATTCTTGGAAGTGTCTCTGATACCCACAGGGGCCTTTGGAAAAAGATAAAAGGCAGCGAGGCTCTTTTGTTAATCACCTTAGGCCTATAGCCCTATAGAGGATGACTGGAGGCCTAACCTGGAAGTGTGCCTGCCATTCTGCTTACTTTACAGGCCTCCTGAAGTGGGTGGGTGTCTGTTCTTGCTTGAAACTCTCCTCATAAGTATGAGGAAGCCAGAGGCCAAGGAGAGAAGGTCAGGCTGCCTGCAGAGTGGAGCTGCACTTCCCAGTCCCCTGGGGGCAAGGGAGAACTGGGGCCTCAGGAAAGGTCAGTTGCGCCCCAGCACTTCCCTGGAGCAGCCAGTTGCAATTGCGTAGCCAGGGCTTGAGGTCTCCATGATGTGCCATCCTGCTGCCTGGGCTGTGATAGAAGTGGAGTCACAATTTACTTGATGTTTCACAGAAAACAGGGCTGAGCCATAAGGATATGACAGCTGTAGGGAATTGTGGGTACAATTTCTGGCCTTTGCCAGACCTGGTTGCTTTCATTAGGACTGCCTGTAAGTAAATAGATGTGATAAAAGATCACTTCAGGAATCAAGTATTCTCCATGCTATATAACTTGCCACACCTTCAGTTGAATCTGATTAGACCTCTGTGTTTCTCTCCCAGTGTTGGAGTAGAGATGGTCTAAATGTGAAGCTTTCACAAAGATGTTTTAAAGTTATTTCATGTAATTCAGATTTCATGGAGGAAAGTGCAGATGTTGAACACTTCTCAGAAAAAAGCTGCAGGATTTTCCTTTACATTTTGTTTCCCGTGTAAAATAAAAATAAAGATACTTCCATCTACCAGGGAGAGAATAAATTGAAAGAATAAGATCAAATCAGAACTAAACTAAAGGCAGTCAGACATAAATTGACTCTGAAAAGTCTCAGAAATTGGAACTTTAACAAAATACATTGCTATAATTCTGCCCTTCGTTCATATGCTTGGCTTGGCAATAAAGTCAGTTTATGTTGCTGCTAAGCTGTGCATAAGACAGATTTTTATTGCATATTCTTGGACAAGATATGTAAAATCGAATTTTATTGCTAGGGAAGATAGGTGTGATTACAACTGTTTAGCAGGCAGGAGTGGATAAGTGTAGATTCCCAGCTTTGCAGCAGAGAGCAGACTGTTTATCTCTGTGCTGTGAGATTTTTCAGTCTAACAAGTAAGAGGAGCTCAAAGCTTTCTGATTTCCAGATGAAGTTGGGAATGGTCTCTTTAAACACTAGATTTGACACCAGCCTCTTACTATTTTTCTTGCCTTTTTCCCTCCATTGTGCTAAACTCTGCCAACCTATGTACAAACCTTTTCAGGACCTGTTGCTGTTCGTGTAGATTCAGTGAGGCTTTGTGAAGAAGTAGTGTGATTCTGTTGGCTTCTGTTCATATTGGTTTGTAACCTTGCTTGAGCTTCTGGAGTAACCAGAGATCTTACAGGTTTCTTCTCTTGACTGGGTGCCCACTTTCAAGGTAGAATAAAGTCAACATCTGAAAGGCAGCACTTAAGTCATGTCTGGCTTAGTGTCTGAAAGGGCTTAAGTGGGCTTGGAACAGCTTCAAAGAGGTAACCTATTCAGACCCCTTCCAGATCATAGCAGAAAATACATAACAAAAAATCTGAAATTCCAGTTTGAAGCACTGTACAAATTGTATGTGCTAGTATTTCTTAAACGCGGTTTCTGATAGGAGAAAGATCTGCTCTGTTTTAAAAATGTGACATGTTCTGAATTGAAGCTTGGGTGTTACACCAGCCAAAATTCAAAGGGTATGTCTGACTCTAACTATTTAGGAATCTATCTCTAAATTGAAATTAGTTTTCCTTAGGCAGATAGAGCATGGTTCTGGGGGGGAATGTTGTTTGTTTTCGACCCTGCTGCCCTCAGAAGTTTGTTGGTATAGAAACTTTGGCAGAGAAAATAGCCAGATATGTGAGAAATGAGACTCATACCTTCTCTAGGTAGACCTGGAAAAGGGGCACACTTTGTATTTGAAGAGATGCCCCTTATTTAATACCTAATGCTCCACAACCTCTCTTGTGTGAGAAGCCAGCGAGGGGTATTGATCAGATTGGCTAGCTTGTTTTTGAATGGGAAGCTCGTGGTGATATTCAGTGTGTGGCTCTGCAGAATGAAACAGGCTTCACAAGAGGGCGTCTTATCCTACAGCTTGTGTTTCAAACTCAGCTGATGGAAAATTTTCAAGTGAGTAGCAAGTTTTAGTAGCAAGCACAAGTTCCGTAGCAGTAGAAGAAATCTTGGAGAAGTTTGAAATTTTGCTGAGATGTTTCGTTCTCCTTGATAGAGAAATAAATATATTACTGTGGGGTTAGCCTGACCTGTCTGACTTGAATTTTTTAAAATAATTTTCAGTGAACTTGAGCTAAGTATATACAGTGACACTTAAGCAGTACAGTGCTCCATGCAGAAATGAATGCATGAGTAATGTGTCCTTTTAAATAAAAGCAAACAGAAGGAAAATGAAAACCCATGTTTTGGCGGTTGACAGAAAGACTAAGACCTAGCCATACAATTTCAGAGTGCTAGCTGAGGCTGTGGTAAGAAACCAAATTGGGCCTGGGGTCTGGGACAGGACACTGAAGGATGCTGGTAGTTGAGATTAGATGCTCATTGACTGCATGTTTTTCTCTGGCAGAGGTGGTTGCAGTTAGGTGAGGTGGTTGCTGCAGGAGCAAATACGTTTTCTGTGATTTGCAAGGGATTTTCTGAGAGAATGCTAGTACCAGATGCTTCTCCACTCAGAAGTGTTGGACTTGATTTGTCAAGCCCTGGCTGTTCAGAGATCAGCTGGAGCCGAGGACTCTGTTGGATGTTGGTGCACACTGTACCAAGATCAAAGCTGAATTTCTGTTTCTGGGCCTTTTCTGCAGCAGTATAATTTGATCCAATATTTGGTTTGCTGTGTTCTTTCACTGCTACTGACCTCTACTTGATAGATACACTCTGTTATTGATACGGATGCCACAGTGGGGCTCCTGAGGAACTCGAGTAAGGAAACTCATGTCCTTTCCCCTGCAATGTTGCCCTAAACCCACATGTTCTTTGGAGAATGCTATTTCCACTGCCATGATTGTATGGTATGTTTCAGAAACACTTAGAAATATCCCTTCTGACTTTAACAGCCAGCACTTCTGATCTTTCAGTCTGAATTGCTGGTGGATTTGTCTTGGCTCTCCTTCCTTTGGATTCTTTGTAATCAGCTGCTTTGACAGCAGACAGAACATGATACTGGTATTTCAGTTTTGTTCAACTGCTCTATGTAGCAACGCGCCCACTGTAACAGTGGTGGTGTGTGGTAAGAAAACATTCATTCATTAGGATCTTGCCTCTTACTGAAAACTTCTCATGTCAGCACCGTTCTTTGTGGTTTTATGAGGATCACCAGCAGTTTCCTGGTAACAAACAGTCCTGACGCATTGCTAATTTGCCTTCCAATTAGGGAGTTCAGACTGTGTGGAAGCTTCCTCTGCATCCTTATTCAAAAGCACTTTGTGCTTGAAAGCTATACAAGAGTACAGGCAAAGTGTGCTGGGGCTGCTGTCTTCCACATAATGAAGCCACCGATGAGTGGGGGGCAGGAAGGAAAGGGAAGGGGGGGGGGGGGAAAAAAACCCTCAAGCAAAGATGAGCAGAAGGAATGGCCTTCTTTCCAGAGCTATGGGTAGACCAAGGCCTGAAGTCGCTCACAGGCTTTTCAGAAATGCTGTGGGTTTCCTGCAAGGACAGCTCGGTTCCCAGTGCCATTGATGTGGGATGGGAATCTCAGTGTGGTGGCCAGCAGAGGTGGTTCATGTCAGTGGAAGCATGGTCTCTAGCCTTGCACATGAGCCTTTTTACACTTTATCATCTTCCATTTGCCATGCTGGGTTTTGTCTCATTTTCTGCTCACCTGGAAAGAGAGTGTAAAATAGCTGGGTTGAAGAGAACAGGCAGCACTGATGCAGTAACAGGCTGCTTGGCGTCAGGCATGCTGCTGTCTGTAGGACACTGGTGAAAAGAGGGAAGGGGCCAGCCTGATCCTCGGAAAAAGAGGGAGAAGGAGCAGCTGACCCTCTCTGGCTCATGAGATGTACGGTCCTGTGATGGAACAAGGTGGTGGCAAAGCTGTGATGTCTGCGAGGCTGTCCTGGGAGCAGCAGGGCCTTGGTGCAGCTGTGCTGGCAGCGGGGCAGCTCTGCGGGGCCGGTGGCCCTGTGAGGAGCAGCCCCCGGGGATACTGGCTTTGGCCAGGTTGGCAGGGCCCGTGGGGCAGGGGTGGGCAGCACTAGGGGCTGGCTGCTGAGGGGGCGAGCAAGGCTGTAGGTAGCCCGTACCGAATTTGCGTGCTGACACCAGAGCAAGCCCTTTGCTCTGGGCGCCTGGGGCTAGTCCTGGCTGGGCCCTTGTGGTGCTGTGGCTGGCAATGAGCTCCAAAGTCATGGCTGTATTTGCGTGGCTGCAGCGTGGCTGCTCATGAAGCACACCAGCAGGTATGTTGGAACTTGGCTGGACAAAATGTGGAAATAACATTTGGCAGGGTCCCGACTGCTTTTAGCTGTCATAATCCAAATTTAGTTGTTGCTTGGGCTCAGCAAACTTATGGTCCTTCCTGGAGCAAACTTGCTTCTTGCCAGCTCACTGAGCTTGTGATTTATAGTTAGAGACCTACCTTTACTTTTATTTCTTGTCACAGGTCTGAGATGATACTGAAGTGCCGTACAGTTAACAATTCTAATCTGAGCTTAGTACTCTTATAACATTGGTTCCTCCTTCCCCCTCGTGTCGTTTGAGTTACTTTTATCCTGTCTGAATGCAGAGAGTCTGATTTCTCAGAAGAGACAGGGGCTGTGCGCTCTTGACTGTCCCAGACAGTGAGGAAGCAAACTTCAAGCATCACGTGCGTGGTAGTGCCAGGAGATGGAGACTTTGCGGAGGGGCAGAGACAAGCAGTCCCTGAGGTCGGGTCTGTTGAGGGCTCTGAGTTATGGGACAGCTCTGATGGTGCAAAAACTGGGGAAAGCCTCTGGGGCATGTGCTCTTAATCCATGGGCTACTCAAATTTGCACAAATTTGCACAGCTGCTGCTATCAACATTTTTGTCCTCAAATAAAAAGGACAGGAAGAATAAAATCTTGGGATCTCAAGAGCAGGAGTCAGCATGAGGCTTTTTGAGCCCTTAGGAAGACAGGACTCTTCTGGCTAGCCAGTGATGGAGAGGGAAGGGTATTTTCTCAACACCGGCTATTGTGGGATGTCCAACCTGACTGAGAAGACAGAACTGCGCAGAAGATGGCAATGATTTCAAGCTGAGGAGAAAGGTTCTCCTGCTGGACTATGAAAGCTGCAAATATGCTGATTTTTTTCACACTCCCTTTCAGCGTGTCAGTTCCCCTCTAGTGACTCGCTCATCCCAGACTCAGTCAATAATACTTAGACAGGTCTGCCTCTAGCTGACATAAAATAACATGTCAGCTGCACTATCATTGACTCCGAGATCTTGCCTTGATATCTTCTGCAATTTCCAGGGAAACTGGAGCTGCTCTTGTCAGTGCAGCAGTCAGAGCAGTCAACTCTTACAGTCTGAGCTTGGCCCGAAGAGAGGGGGAGGCCTTACTTACCGTTATTTGGTAGGAGGCAAGGCGCTGTCGGTAATCGGCAGTCCCTGTTTCTCGGGGGGTGGGTCCACTGTATGGGCATGGTGTTGCTGGCCTAGAGTCTGGAGAAGGCTGGTGGTTTAGCCAGTGCACTTCCGATTCGGGCCTTGGATTTCAGCCCTTAAGAAAGTTCCAGGCAATTGGTAATAAAGGGATAATGGATATTTGCTTGTCTTGGCCCATTCCTCCTAAATTGCAGAACACACCCTGTGCTTCTCCTTTCACCTTGTCTCTTAGATCTGTCGCACCCACAGAAACTTGTTAGCCTTTGCATGCTGGTATGGAGATCCTGCTATTTAGTGTGTGTACTGATACTGTCCTCTTGTGCCCTTTGCTCTCGAATATCCACTGCTTAGACTTGGTCATTGCCCTCGAGGGACCTGCAGCCTGTTTTCTTGCTCTTGGGCAACTTGTAAAATGCTGAGCTCCATGGGGCCTGGATCCAGACCCCCGCAGCACCGCAGCTACACCAGAATAAACAGTAATTATGAGAGCAAGGGGTTGTAGAGTGAGGTGTGGAAACCATACTGCTGGAAAACAGTTTAACCTTATTAAATGGTAATGCAGCAGCTTCACAGGTTGCATGCTTCTTGTTGAAACTTCTGACTGATCAATTACTTTCTCCTATTTAAAGTCTCCTTCCTTTCAGTCTGTATTGTGGATTACAAAACTACATGGAAATGGATCTCCAGATGAGACTGAACTTGGTATTGGTGTAATGGGGCTCTGCTGGTCTGATGCATTTTCTTCCTGCCTCTCTCTGCTTACAAGTCAAAACATGCTTTGTTATTTTCAGCTCCAGTAGGATCTTTCAAGCTTTCATCCTTCAGTAGTTGCCCATTTTAATCCCTGTTTCACTCTCCTTTGTTGCATTGTCTCACTAACGTTATCAGTGTGCCAGCTGCTTCTCTGTGGGTGGTTGCTCTGTGCTTTCGTTGGGCTCCCCTGGCCATTCACAGATTTGGCAGAAACCTCACATGAATGGGAAAAGATGGAATTCCTACCCCAAGGCAGATACCAGTAAACAGCAATTAATTCTTCCACTGCTGTAGCGTTTAAACCACTCAGCCCTTTTATGTGTAGGTGTGATGCCTGTGTGTGTAGCTAGAGCAAACGATGGCTCACCCTCGTGTCCTCGCAGGCTAGGCTGCTCCTTATGCCACCCTCCAGCTCAACGTTTGCTACACGTATGGCTGAGGCGAAGGCAAGATGGGTCTGGCTGTCCAGTTCTGCTGGTTCTAGCCTGAGCGCAGAGGATTTCTGGCCATTACCTGTGGGCTCTGCTGCTGCCAGGTGGATGCCCTGAAATAGGAAGGGAAGGATTTCAGCATGGCTAGACGTGTGCAGGCAGATGCTTTTTGAGCTGTCGTTGATATCGGAACCTCCCCTCTATCAGGTTTGGTGTCTGGGAGTAGGACTGGTTCCCAAACATCAAAAAAATCAAATAGTTGTCACTGCAATGTCAGAGGTAGCATAGAAGATAGGCAGTACCAACAAAGCTACGTCTAGGCACCCCCACTGCCATCTTTATGTTAATAAAATGCCTCTGTATGATTTGTTCTCCCTGTTTTATTATGAGCATCTTGTTAGGTCTTACAAGACAAGTTGAGCAAGAGATAGCACCCTGTGGATGCTTGATTATCTGTCTAGTGTGAATGGTGGAGAGTTGTAGGACAAATCGCTTCATTTTGGTGCGAAGGAGATTGCTTCCTCTGCTCTTTGAAGACCTGACACAGGTTCCTCCAGAATATAAAGCTGTCAGTGAACCTTGGCAGAAGTATCTTACCTTTTCCGGAAAAAGAGAGCTGATTACAAGGTTGTAAGAGTTGAAGTTTCTGAGCATAGGAGAAATCCAGCAGGTTAGAAAGAAGAGGAAATACAGCCGCGTGGGCAGTTTCTGGGGAAGATTAACTGCCTCAGTCTCTGGGGCATACAAATAGGTGATCATGTCTTGCCGATCACGTGGGATGACCATCAAGGTGTTTTCTGTTTTGCTTTAGCTTTGTCTACCAGTTTTATGGATGAAGTAGCACATTACAGGTTGAGCTGTTGTAAGGGCTTGCAACTTCCAAGATGTGCAGCTTTCATGGGAGGACTTTGTTTTCTGTTCCTGACTACTTGCTTCCTCCCCCCCCACCCCTTGCTTCAGGCCAGGTCTTGTATTTCTATATCCCTTCAAGGGGCTGATTCAACTCACTGAGTTGTCAGAACACTAACCCAGCCAAAAAAAAAGGGAGGGGGGGCATAATTATTGGGGGAGGGGAATCAATCAAATTCAAGATCATGACTACAAACAACTCTAAAGTGAATTGAAAAATCCCACAGCCATGAAAGTTGTGGGCCTGTAACCAGAGGAGATCCTGTAAAAGCATGACTACTTAATGACAGAGGGGAAAAATAGCATAGCCAAACAGCACAAAAGGAAGTATTGTTGAATTAAGAACCCATTACATGGTGTATTTATTTTAATCTCCTGTTCTTCACTTGGTATAATTCTTTTCTTGAATTGGAACTTCTATTTTATAACTGACTGTTTTCCGGATACACAGCAGGGATGCTATTCCCTTAAGCACTTGATGTTGCTTAGGATGTGTTGTGTCTGAAGCCATTTAATTAGCCCAAATGCTTGTGCCATGATTGTATCTTCAGAGATCTGAATGTAATTGTTCATCCTGCTATGTTTTTTGGCTGTAATCTTCCAGTTCACATAGACTTGCCAAGTATTCATACTGATGAGGTCTGTATTCCTGAAAGTACGGAGTTCTCTTGTAATGTAACTAGGCTGCATAAGCTCTTTTTCCCGTTGCTGGGCATAGTCATTTCTCTGAATTTTATCCCTTATTACCTTCTCTGTTTTAGTAAATCTGTTTACCTCCATCTTGCTAAAGAACAGCTCTGTTAACATAAAAGCTGCAGAATTTGGACGCAGTTCAGTTATAACCTCATGTTTAAATCCCTTGCCTAAGGAGAGAGCCAATGTTTTCATAGACGTGTTCTTATAACTACTCAGTGCTATGGTAGCTGAGAGCTATACTTCAAAACACAATAGCAGTGTTACCTGACTGTTACACACTGAGCAAATAGTGCTGTGAGCACGTCTTGCTCCCTGCCATCAGTCTGAAGAAGTGCAATGGAAAGTAAAACGCAGGGGCCAGAAGCAGTGTCAGAGGGCAAAATGGGTTTTGCTTGAGAAGGAAACCCACTGCAGAGTAAAAGCATTTACAGCAAATTGTAAGGTTCAGTTTTCAAGCACTTCCTATAGTGCCGAGCTCTGTTCTTAATGGCAGCTCCTGTGTGCTGAGTACTCTGGAAAATCTGGCCCCTTCACTGGAGTGGAAGCCAGTCTCCCTGGGAAAGCTGGCCCCGTTCTCGCTGCTGAGCGCTGTTGCCCTGCAGTACGGTGTGTCTGCGAAGCAGTGCTGGCTGCTGAGGAGTGTGACCATGCAGCTGGGAAAGTGGCATGCAGAGCGTGTCCCGTGGAGCTGTGTAACCCTTCTCTGTGCAAGACCCCTGTCTGGAGAGGATGTGTGGGATGCTGTGAGTTTTGCTTTACAGAGCAGATGTGCAGTTCTTCAGTGCCATTTGAAAGGCTTTTTCCTGCTTAGGTTCTCCAGGTAGGTCAACCCTGGGAGCATACCAAATATTTGATGCGGTGTGCAGAGGAATAACAAAGTCAGAGGGTGCATATCAGGGGATTTCTTACTTCCCAAGGGCTAAGCAGGGATCATGAGGTATCCACCGGAGAGCTGAGCACTGAATCGTTGCTTTACATAACGCTGCTCTTCTTGGAGAAGCCCGCATTTCAGGGCGGAAGCAGAGGTCCCTGTGGAGGGCTGCGGACTGCGGTTACGGTGCTCCAGCTGCTGCGACTCTAGAGCCAACTGCTCAACAACCCACTCCTCTTGAGGCCCTGGAGGATGCTCCAGCAACTCAGTGTGACTGCACACACTGCTCTCAGCTGAGGACCTGGGGCGTAAGCCCTGTGCGAGCTGCCCACCACTTAGTACTGTTGGGAGGCTCAGTTTCGTATCAAGTGGAGGGATTTCCTAGCAATTGACTGATGAATGGGAGGTGAAGGACGTCACCGGTTAGCTTAGCTTGGTTTAGAGTGAAGGCCAGCTGGGTGGTTTAGGGACTGATTTGCTTTCCTGAAATGGAAGCTTTTCTTTCTCAGTGCCTAGTTTTGGATATGTATGCATTTAGCTGGGTTATAGTCTTAAGAACAAACTCCACACACAGTTGTGATGTAATCAGTATATCACAACTCCTATAGCTGCCCTTAATGCTAAAATGCACTGGGAATCTCTCCTTGTCAGCTCATTTCTGTGGAGTCTGGTTTTAATGACCACTTTGGCTTTAGCAACATTAAGCTCACAGAGTTTCTTTAGAGAGAAATCACTGGCACCCTAAATACTTAAGTCTGGCCATTTCATGCTTGTTTTACTGGTGCTCCGGGCAGGGGACTGGTCTGTGATTGTTAGTGAGACAGCAGCTACTACCGCAGCCTGCCTGAGCTCTTCCTCAGGTGAGTGGGGAGAGGCTGGTCCATTTAACAGGGGTTTTAGGACAGGGTAGGGGGATGCAGTCATTGTGGGTCCACTGTCTTCATTGCAATGTGGTATTCACCTTTGTAAAGCCTGTAGGTTTGACCAGATGTGTTCAGTCATGATTCCCCATATCCCCCAAATCTTTCATAGGAGAAGTGCGTGTGTGCGCATGTAGAGAGGAGTTCCCCACTGCCAGGAAAAAAATCAGTCTGAGTTCCCTTAGTTTTTCCCCAGGGAGGTTTTGACTCAATTTATCCAACTACTGTGTGATAAAGGCTAATTTTCAGAAATACAGAAGAAAAAAAGTGTGTTCCTTGTATTTCAGCTTTTATCCTTGGCATTGAAGATCTTATGTTTACAAGTTCATTTGGTTAAAGACCCCTTGATGCAATGGGTGAATGATCTGTTCAGCAGATTGATGTGGCTGTGGAAAAATCAGACATGATGGATACTAAAGCCTGGTCCCAAAGGTTAGAAGAAGAGCTTACCAATACATCCATGAAACATATTTATGAGTGCATGTTATTGTAGGGACAGTATTTAGAATTCTTGCTCAATGCCTTTGAAAATGAGGTATCTTCACTTACAAAAATCAGATAGAAATGCAATATGATCAATGTATTCTCCCTACTGAAGGGAGAAAATAAGTCCCATAAATAGAAAGCAGCATTGCATTGACATTAAAGTTAAATTGTGGGTCTTGAAGATAACCTTTTTCTTCAGTATACTGAGAGGCTTGGAAAGGCAGAATAATTTAAAAAAATCTGCTCCAAATGAAAAAGTAATATGTGTACACACACAGACACTGACACACAGCACTCCATCCCAATGCCCAAATCAGCAGGACAACATCCCTCATCTGCTTTACTCTTCCTTTTCTGATTACTTCACTTTATTTGTAATGAAGTGCTTTGGAAATTCTTATTTAGGAGATATGTATTGGAACGTGGGTGTTAACTAAAGAATAGCAGAAAGATGACTTGGGAATATTTGCAAAAGATTTTAGCTGAAAACTTTTGGTGATAAGTAGCAGACTGAATGAAAGGGCTTGGAGGGGTTATCTTTATTTATTTAAAATGGATTTTATTTGCAGTGTCCTTTCTGCTGAGGAAGGTGATGACTCAGGCAGGAAAATGGAAAGTATATAACCTTTACTCGAGGTGCGTGTAGGTTCAGTCATAATCTATCAGGGAAAAGCACTTGGCCTACATGAATTATGCAATGAGTATATGAAGATTTAATGCCATGGAAGAATACATTTGAGAAGGGATCAGTTTGCATAGATTTAATGAAGCCTTTTCTTTTTCAGGATGCTGAAAGGGACATGCAAGAGAAAATTGACCTTTGACAGTAATGTTTAGCTTAGTATGGCTTTTAAAGAACGCAATTGCTTTGAAACATGCTAAAAAGGAGTAGGCTGGATACATGGCTGCATTTCCTTGTGTAGCAAGGTTACGTAGTCAATAGGCTTATTGTGAAAATCCCTCCCTCCCTCAAGGGGAGCCTTGAACTGTAAATAGGTGTCAGTAACGTGACTGAACTGGGATTTAGGGCAATCCTCTCCATGCACAGTGGAGGAAGGTGCTTGTCCCCAATTTAACTGCTCATTCTCTGTGGTCACTGGAAAGGGGTGGGGTGGGGGGAAGAGTTGTTTGTTGCTTTTTGTTGTTTTAATTTCTGGAGGAAATAATTGCCATATTTCTCTTGCTATTTCTTTAATTGTAAACTACTCCAATCTTTTTATCTAAGATACCGTTTTCATTTCTTTTTTAAAACAAAAATGTTTTGTTTTTTTCTGTTTTACATTTCATCAAAAAGCTGGCCTTAATTTGCTTTCCTTTTGGCTGGAACTAGAGGGAGACTTTAGTGTTCTCCTCTTTTCAGCCCTGCCTGGTCTTACCCATCCACAGTGAGGGCAGGTGACACAAAGCTAAAGAATACGGAAATAAAACCTCTTGTACTCTTCAGCCTTACCACCTCATGCATATGGGTCTCTCTTTTCTCCAGTGAGCAGTTTCTTGTCCATCTCAAGAGGCTGATGATTCCCACTTGTGGCTGGATTGAATGTTCCCAATTTTTTTTGGCTGACTCCCCCCCTTCCCCTTTCCTCTGGGTTTTCTTCTGATCTTTACTTCTGTTTTGCAAGTGTAAGATAGAAGTCACCTCTCTGGCCATTTGGATGATATGCAATCTGCCATCTTTTCAGAAGCTGCATCAAGCAAGTAAAATCAAGAAGAGGGAGGATGTGCTGATTAAATGAAAAACCCATCCTTGCACAGAGTCACTGGCACTCTGACTTCTGCCAGATAACTTTATGCTCTGTTATCACTGAGGTAAGTGAAGGGAAGGACACTTAAACATCAAGCATGAATTCACCAGGCTTTAATATCATATATCTTTATATATCAAACATGAATCCCACAGTTTTGGTTTTTTCCCTCACTTAAACCAATTTTTTTAGCCCCATGTACTAAAGGTAATTCCAAAATGGCCAAAAACTGAAAGCATCAAATGCAATTTCTCTTGTGCTGATACACAAAAGCGGGAAGAGTTCCAAAACATCCCTGATAATATCATGTGCTTGTAAACAGAGATCAATGCTCCTGACTGCTGCATGTTCTTCTGCCTTGACGTTCTCCCATCACGAATACTGATAATACTGGTTTTATGTACTAAAGGCAGCTTCAGCAAACAGGGCTTTGCACTGGGCTCACGTCCTGCAGAGGAAACGGAGGATCTGATGGAACGTTACAAAGCCCCAGTCTTGATCCTTTCCATTGAAAATCTGGAGATTCTGAAAAAAGAATTAACAGACTAAAGTTGAGCAATTCAATTCTGTTTGGAGGGGGAAAAAAAAGTCATGAAAATAATTTGGTTTTATTCTGATTGGTTTGCATTTTTGTTTTTTAATGCAAAATACATTTCAGAATGGAGAGTCATTTGAAAACAAATTATCAAAACATTTTTTTCCAAAAGAAGAGGCTATTAAGCTAGAAACTCTTCTTTGAAAATTATAAGCTTAATCAAATTAGGATTCTCCAGTGGAAAACAGTTTTAGCTACAGTTTTTAGCAGCTGTGTTTGTAAGCAGTATGGAAACAGCAAGATGTCAGATTTGCAGAGTAGAAATTTAAGTGCATGCATCCGTGCTACATATGGGCCTTATTCTGCATTTGTAGAACATCATGTTCCAGTGCACGACAAATAATTTTAATAGGAAACAAAAACTAGAGCATACTCAAGCTATAAAGATTGAAGAAACGTTTGCTGTTTGTAGTTGAGACAATTTTTTTTAGATATTGCAATGTGCTAGTCCTAGTTACCAAGTAAGTTAATTGGCAGCTTGAGAGTTTGTTATATTCCAGCTGTAGACTCGCAATAAAATTAGCTGTCAGTACTGTTGGTGAAAGTGTTGCCGTGTTCAAGTGATGGGATCTTGGAGGCGGATGGTCCTGCAGTGACTTTGCTGGGAAGCAACCTGTGGGGCTGTGAATGTGGGATTTTGGGAAAGAAAACAGCGCCTGCTCAGTTTTCCAATATATATCAGTAACTAACTGCTGAGCGATGGAGCTAACATCCTTTTAATAGGCTCCATTGGTCTGCTCCTTACCTTACTGAAAACAGTATCCACAGGGCAGCAGTTCTAGTCAGGGGTCTTGTTTAGTTCACACAACAGAGGAAAAGGGAGTGTGTTTGCTAGAAAAGCTCGAGCTTGGAAGAGACCTTCAGAGATCAGCTGGTCTTGATCCCCTGCTTAAAGTGGGGCCAGCTTTGAAGTTCAATCCAACTCAAAGATTAGGTTGCTCAGGCCCTGTCCAGGCAAGCTGTGACCATTTCCAAGGATACGGGTTGCACTATGTCTCTGGGCCCCTCTTCCAGTGCCTGAGCTGCTTGTACCTGGCTGCGGGTGGCACTCTGCCAAAGCAGTGTTTAATATTCCCAAATAAGGACCCAGAGTGTCCTACCTGCTTCTGCAAACAGATGGAGGCTCTGGTGGGAAGGCTAAGGCTGGAAAATATAGCTGAGGTTGGAAGTGCAGTGACAGAGATCCAAGTCTGGCATTAGAAAAAGAAAATTCGTAGCCATGAGGAGAGTGAAGCACTGGAATAGGTTGCCTTGGGGAAAGGTGGGCCCTTTATCTGTGGGAGGGGAAAGCTAAAAAGAGAACAGACTGGCCTGTAACAGGAACAGTTTGAGCCCCATTGATCCTGTCTGGAGGGTAGAAAGACAGCTGTGTTGGGCCCTGTTTTCTGTCGTCCTGTGAAGATCTCTAGCTGCAGTCTGCCTCCCTCCTCAGTGCAGTGGCAGTCCCTCTGCCGATGTGGCGTGTGCAGGGGAGGAAGGTGCTCCACTTCGGAGCACCCACTTCCACACGGAGGGGAAGCAGGCTGCTCCCGTGGCTGCTGGGGAGGAAACGAACCCCATTTCCCAAAGATGGCAGCTTGAGAGAGACCCAGTGAGTGAATGAAGTCTGGGAGATTGTCCAGCCCTTCCAAGGGAAAGAGGTCAGCCTCATATATTGGCATTTTCAGGTGATGTATTTATCAGCTGCCAGTGCCCAGAGCAAGCCTCATGCTATTTCTGGAGAAACCTATGAAGTCTCTGGAAAGAGATGAGGAACCAAAAGAAACCATCCAGTGCAAGAGTCCAAGGAAGCCTACCACAGGTAGGCCTAGTGACCCCCCCCCCCCGCCCCGTCCCCTGTCTGAAGTCATCTGGGTGCTTGAAATACATTTGATAATACGCCCTCTCCCTCCCCTGCTTAGTGGTCAAACTGTTTCCTGGACTAAATTGTACTGGAGAGTATAATCCAGTTGTGAGATGTTTGTTTTGGTTGCAGTATAATACCTGATAATTACAGAAAGTGTTCTTGGTGTTTGGAAAAAAGAATTGCTTTAGCTATGGATCAAAGATGAGGGAACACTGCTGGATAGATGCATCTTTGACAAAGAGCTCAGGTAGGGCAGGAGCGTATGCCCCATCCATCATCCACATATGGTGTTTTCAGAAGCCATTCAAAAAGCACTCATGCCTTGAGTAAGTAGATCGTAGGCTCAGGGAGGACTTTTTGACATTGACTTTCTCAGGCAAAGGGGAGCAGCAGTATCAGTGAGTGTTGTTTTTATAGCTTCCATGACACAACTGACTGCTGTTGCAATACTTGGCAATCAGCAGCTTTTAGCAGGGGGAGTTTCTGCGGCAATGGAATCAAAAGAAGTAGCTGCCTCAAGCTGCAGAGGAGTTAGGTGCCTTGGGCACCAGGGAGGGCAGCTGCAGGTATTGTCTTCTCTCATCCTCTGTTTTCTGCACTGGAGTCAGAGAATATCCTGTTGTTGTTGAAGCTTCCCCGTTCAACGTTGCCGTTTTGGGCTGAGGCACTCTCGAGCAGCAAAAGGACCTATCTGGCAGTGGGAGCAGGCAGCACACCTTCTGCGCACTTGCAGCAGAAAGCTAAGCCAGGGCTCTTCCGGTGAGTAAGAATGTTTCCCAGGAACCACACTGGAGGGATTTACAACTTGTATTTCGTTTAGAAGGGTTCACAGACAGTGTAGCAGCTGTGGGCCATCACGGGACAAGAGGGGAAGTTTCCATTGTAGCCTTAACACGGAGAGCATGAGCTTTAGAGAAACCTCTGGCCTCCTCTCTGCATGTGAAGGCTTGAGGTGGTAAATGCAAAACAGATGCCAGTTGAGGATTTAGCTCTCGCTGCTATGTCTTGGGGGCTAATGCTACATGTTCTGCACGCATAGTTCAGTTTATTGGTTTGTTATATCCATCTCTGAGACAAAATATCTGCACATTGTGCACACAGTGACACAATGTAATGGGTTTGGGGAAGGAAATTAATCTCTCCTGCTGAAATCATGGTATGAAATGAATAAGTACAGAAGCAATTATTCAACCTGGAGTCTAGCCAAGATGCTGGGCTTAATGCACAAGTCTGTAATCGTTTTTACTGTTGGGTTTGGGGGTGTTTTTTTTGGTCTAATGACTTGCAGAAAAACCCCACAAAGCCATGTTGAAGCCAACCCTGTGAAATTCATCTTTTTATTTTCATTTTTCTTGTTTATAAGCTCAACAGTTTGATTTGTGCAATGAAGATGATTTAGGCTATGTGGAATATGTAATCAAATTAGCCTTCCAGAAAGGTACAGAGTTGATTAGATGTTCCTATGTAATTTTGAATGTTTTTTTTTTGTGGTTATTCACCATAATCAATGTGCTATATTCAGGAATCACCGATACGATTTATGTTTCTAAATGGAGATCTCTGTTTTTATTTTAATAAATAAAAATAGAGATGGCCAGACCTAATATTAACTGAGACTGCAGTATGCAATCCTTTTCATCTCCACTGCAATTAAGTGATCAAAGAGAGATTACTTCTGTAATCATTTTTCAGAATCCAGTGAACTGCTGTCCTCAAATTCACTGTGAAAAACCTTTCCTTTTACGTATTGTGTATGATATACAGTGGGTATGTTTTACCCACTGCATATAGCTTGAAATCTGGAGGCGTTATTGTAAACTAGCAAATAGCCAAGTAAGGCAGACTCGGCTGCAATAAGCAGGCCAACAAGCATTTGATGTAGGAAGATTTGTTTTCTGTTAAATCCAGAATCTGAGGAATAGACATGGATATAGGGATGGATTATGAACTATCTCATTTTTGTAAAGAGAAGCCATGCTGTAGAAGTGAGCTTAGGTCTGTTCTGAAATTTTTCAAAATCATTTAGGTAAGAAAGCACGGACCTGCTGAAATTAGAATATCCTGTGCAAAAGTACCAGGCGGATGAACTATGGTAGGATCTGGCCGAGGCTCCCGCTGAGCATCTGGCTGCCGGGTGAGTCCGACTGCTTCCTGTCAGGTTGTTTTGAGGGCTGTGGGGACTTGTTAGCTTTCTGGGGTGCCTTTTCCAAAACCTTCAAGTTCCAGGAGTTCTGGGTTCACCGTGATTCTTGGAGATTTTAGGCTTCAGGGTTTGTATTAGGCACGTAGGAGGGACTGTCAGAGCTGACTGGGAACCTCCTGATAGAAAATGTTTTGTCAGAAGGAAAATCAGTTTGTCAAAATGGAGTGTCTCGTACAGACATATGTTTGATGCGTCTCCAGCACAGCAGAAGCAGGATCCTGCCTGCTGAAGCCCTGGAGGCAGGAGAGGAGCCGGGGACATGGCAAACTGTGGGAGCCACAACTGGGCCAGCAATCTCAGAGTTTGGGTTGCCATGCTCAGGTGCTCTTAGGGATGATGCTCTGCAAGAAACCAGCAACTTCTTCTTTTCTTCAGCTCCCCCTTTTTTTGGAAGCTCTGCCATGTTTGTTCTGCACTCCAAAACAGAAGTGTTTATTTTTCAGAACCTTGGAATTGGCAGCAAATGGAAATTCAACTCTTCATCAGACATACCTGGCGCAGTTTTGATCATCTTGGTCTCAGCCTTAAGATCTAAGGAACTGTGCTGGATAGAGCGGGGGTACAGGAAAAGGTAAATGTGACTTGTATAATTTCTGCCCACGTGACTAAAGAAAACTGAGCTACTAGATCCTTTCTATAATGTTAGGATAGCTTGTTAAAGCAAACTCAAGAGGTTTAGGGATAAGTGAATTCCAATTTTTCTTTCATCCAGAGGAAGCATGTGAACAGAGTAATAACATGCTAAAACTGAGGGGTCTCTGACCTTTAGAAAGAAGCCATGAATGTAGTCTTGTGAAATGTAAAACAAAAAACATTAAATGATTAAACAAACAACCAAGCACAGAATTAAGTATCTGTGGATGCCAGGCATTGTGGTAGGAAGCATTATTTTATTTAATGGGGTTGCTTTAGCAAGAGAAGTTCCAGGTAATATGGTGAAATTAGTGGCAGTGCATTCAAGAGAAATCTGAATGCAACATGTTGTCCACAAAACTAACACTTGTGCAGTAACTCACCTCAGGCAAATGGTTTGTGAAAACACTCTACATGAAGCACTTATTTTAAAGAACACTTTTTTATGAACCATAAACGTGAGACAAATTGTATCCAACGTTTGTGTAACTGAACTATCAGTTATTTTCCTATCTTTGGTTGCTGCTAAATCATAAAAGTGGAAGTCAGAACTTGTCAGACAGCCACAGAGACTGCTTATAATTAAGCATAAAATGAGAATTAAAAATACATTTTTGTTTAATATACAGCATACAAACTGCCTAAAGAACTCTGAAGGCAAAGGCTAAATCTACATAAGGAGCCACATATGGCATTTAGAGACTGCACTAAGTGAAGTACTATATAAATATAGTAGAAAGAGAGATGGTGTCAGCTCTTAGATTCTTAGATACATTAGGAACATTTTTAGATAAACAGTGGGAGAGGAAATAGAAATGAAATGGCTTCTCAATGTTACAGAGACTGAAAAAGAACTGAGATGTCACTTTTGCCACCCTTGCCCTTGTCTCTGACTTCACTGGCAGATTTTAGGACTGATGCAAGGTAAGTGGTGCAAGCGTTGGAAGACCACAACCATTAGATTTTGAAGGGAATTCCCTGTGATCCGAGAGGCTCCACACACCTCCGGTCTCAGTACATTCATAGCTAGCTTCCAGGACCAGTCTTTAAAACGCATGAGTGGATGCAAAATTTGCTGACAGCTGAACTGAGCTGTCAGGCTGATGCTTGAAAAACAAAAGCTGACGTGAAGAATTTTTAATAGGAGGCTGCTGACTGACAGCCCTGTGGAGAGAAACTCGGAACCAGTATTAATGACGGCCAGCCTGCCTGCTGGGAGAGTGACACCTCTAGCTGTGACATCTTAATATGAAGCGAGTCCATGAGAGGGTCCCAGCCACAGCAGCTGAGAGGAGTTTTACATCTCAACATGGCAATGTGAAGAAAGGAAAAAAAAATTGTTATAAGATTCTAACCAATTTCAGTCTCTTGAATTTGCCTCTGCTGGATGGTTTCATATTCACAGATTCTAGTGGGGGGGTTGGAGCTGCAAGACGAGTGCTGGGCGCACAGAGGCCTGCTGGGTACTCGGAGCTACTGACTCACATGGAGGTGAGAAATGTGCTGTAATTTGCACAGGCACCCGTGATACCCCATCATTGAATTGTACCCTCACTCATTTGGAGAAGGTGGAATGGTGTCATTCCTGCATTATGGGAGTCCCTTGCGCCATCTCTGATTTTGATTATTCTGTTTATTGTATACATTACGTCACTTTGGCATTTGCTTCCCTGAAGATGAGGGCAGTCTGTGGAAAACATAAAAGGTCTTTTGTGGGACTGAGTGGAGCTGGGCAGCGGTAGGTGGGCTGCAGAGGTGTGCGGGAGACCCGGGCGGCTCCCATGGTGCCCCTTAGGAGTCCACAGGCAGAGGGCTTTACAGAGCTGTCTGCGTGCAGGTCCTCTTGTTCCCTTTATCTTCTCTTTTTTGTTTCGAGCTCTTGCTGATCACTTCCCCAAAAAGTTACTGCATAATTTGTTTTTGGTTAGGTTGTTTGAAACCTCTGACATAATATAGTCAATAAACGGGCTGTTGTTTAGTTAGTTTGCATAATTACCTGGAGGCAGATGTCTCTTGTGGTTTTGATATCTACTGAGTTGAATGATTTCTTCCCAAGCCAAAATTATTAATTATCCTTTGTTACATTTTTTTCCTTTGATTGTAATTATCTGCTTGTATAGTGGGTATTAGAAACAGTGTCGGCATGAAATATATTGTTTATTTGCACTGGGTTTTCTTAATAACCACTGCAGTAATTGGAAGTGCCAGTATTTGATTCCAATATTTTAAACAAATTAGACAGTTGGCCTGTTTATGGATGAATCTTTTCTAAGGAGAAGAGGACTTGTTTCTCTCCTCCCTCCTGCCTGCCTTGCACCGCACTGCTAATTGGTTTGTAAGAACTTTAGTAAAGGTGTAGCAGAGCTTAACAATGCCACTTACTCCTAGTTCACAAAGATGAAAAATCACATTCAGTCCAACCCCTAGGACAACGCAAGCTGGCGAACCAATGATTTCTCTAGTAACTCCACAGCTTCTGCCTGAGCTACACTAGCTCTTTTAGAAAGATACCTATTACTGATTTAAAGATAGAGCTCCTTTTTTTTAATCTATGAGTTATGCTCCTTTTGATTATTTCTCATTAGTGTCATTAATGGGAGGGGAGAAGGAGCTGAGGCTGAGGTGCGATAAGCTGTCCTCATAGGAAAGTCGGCTGAAGAACATCATAGCCTCAGCTGGTGAGGTCACCTAAATGAACTAGGTCAGTAAAATGATCAAGATTAAGAATAGCCCCCCTTTTCCCCAGGTTATTTTCAACGCTGATCGTCAGTCCATCTCACCAATGTTCCTACCAGCAAAGTCAGCTGGCATAACTTGGTGGGCGGTGTGGGGGAGCCAGGTTTTGGGGCTGTCTTACCAGGTACTTGACTGTGGGGCCACAGGCTCAGTGTGGGGAAGGACAGCCCTCCTGGCTTCCCCACAGTCAGGGATAATTCAGAATTGCCCTCAGTGCACAAGTTTCACTCAAGGCAACAGAAATCCATGGTTTTCTGCTGGGAGATAATTTCCTGTTACAAATTCATGCATCTCATGGAGGTAATGTTAGTCCTGAAGGTACTTATGTTCACGCACGTGCAGTGTTCTGTGTTTTTGTTGATAATGTGTTTACCTGAGAAAGGGCTGTGAAGTTGAGGGCATGAAACTGGCTATTAAAGTGATTAACACCTGTACATTTTAACTCTCCTGCAGGGAGAACGACTTTCTATCCCTGATTCTGTCAGCCTGTCTTGCATGTCAGCGTTGCAAGACTGAGGAGGATGACCATCCTGCTCTGTTATAATGGCAACCCTTGGGTCAAATTATAGTTCACTTGCCTAGGAATTGAGAGCTACCACTGATAATGAATACTAACACTGAGTTGCACTGGCTAAATTAGTGCCTAGATGGTAGCAGAAGTCATTTTGACATGATGACAAATCTGGCTCGGAGGAAACCAGAAGGCTATGTTGCCTCCTTTCCTGGTGTTGAAGGAGGCTGAGTTTCAGTTTTGAAAGGTCTGTGGTTTGGAAGCTGATGATAAACCTTTTAGTACAGCTCCACCTCCAAACCTTGAGGCTCCAGTCTTTTTTTTTTTTTTTTTTTTTTTTTTTTTTTTTTTTGTCCAGTCCTGGCAGGACGAAAATCTCTGCACTGCAGTCTGGCCGAAGTATCTCACCAGGACAGTGGGAGAAATGTTTCTCTCATCAGCCCCTTTGAGAGTGCACACACCATCCCCTTGTCTTGTGGTGAGCTGCAAAAGTCACTCTTTGGCCTGTAGTTGATCATACATGTGCCATGACCAGCTTGAGCATTCTTGTCTTGCATGTTTGTTCACACTAGAAAGGTACTGCCTTTCACACGGGAGAGCTGGAATTGTGTATGGCCACCTAGAGCCAGCTCCAAGGAGAGCTGAGGCAAGCGCTCCCCTTCCCAGGAGGCAATCGATCCTCACAGCACGAAGGCTGGTGCTCAGGGGGGCAGATGGCTCATGAGCTGGGAGAAGAAGCTGCGCTTAATACTCTACTGCGCGTCGGGGGGCTGCATTTCGTTCTCCGCTCTGCACGCGTGCTGGGTAAGAGCTGAAACGACAACAGAGCGCTGGCGGGGGTAGCAGGAGCAGCTAGCAGGACAGAGCTGCGCTGCTCACCCAGCACAGCTCCAGCGAGACCTAACAAGCTAAAGTGAGCGCAGTGCTCCTGGGCGGGGGAGGCAGCGACGTCACGGGAGGACAGACCTGAAACTCTAATAGCTCTACTCACATCGTGAGCCGGGTGTTGCATGGTGCCCTGTTTATCTGCGTGGCTGCAGTTTTCCGTTCTCCTTGTTGAATAAGTAGTTTAAAATAACTGATTCATGTTTGTGGGTGGGTGTGCTTTGCCTCTTCTTTTTTTTTTTCTTTTTTTTCCCCCTCCTCCTCCAAGCAGAGGAGGATGTATTTTAAGCTCCTTGTGCTTACAGGTGAGTGCTGGCAGACAGGTTGCATGGGTTTTTACAGGTAACTACAGGGCCAGGACTGGAGCAGACAGCAGACCTGGCTGGGCCTGGGGTCTCCTGCTAAGGACTGGTATGTGTGACCTACCCTTCCTGTCTGACGGTTTTGCAACACTAATAGTGCTTGACTGTTTTTCACTCCAACAGTGAAGAAAGCAGAGTCACTTGCCAGCTTGTGTCTGCAGGACTGCAGTGCTGGCACACCCTTCCCACACTGCTTCGTTGTCTGCAGAGCAGGGATTAGGTGCCATAGCCACGCTTATCCCTGAGCACTTCCTTGAGAACATCAGTTTCAGGAGGGACGCTAGTAAATAGGTGCAGACAGTACTTTTGAGCATGCCTTAATTCAGTTGTGTATTCAGCTTGATTTATTCAGAGCAGTTCACTGTGACCTAAATTGCCCACAGAACTGCCTTAGTAACTATCAAGCTACACCGAGTTTTCTTAAGTGCCTTGAATGGCTCACTTTTACTGTATGAATTACTTATCACCAGCTGAAGCTCTAGGGAGATTCTGCAGACATTCAGGTGTGAGGGTGATTGCAAGCCTGAATGGGAGTGGGAGGCCATAGGTGGTGGGTGCCCCCATGGGTGGTGGGTTTTTCAGTCATCTTGTAGATGCGACATCCAGGAGGGATTCATTGGGGCACCCTTTTCTAAAGGACCCTCTTTCTTTCCTTGTTAGGGGGAAGGTCACTCTAGGCGAGTTCAGGTCTCGTGGTAGCAGCTGCTCAGGACCACTCTAACATGGTGCAGCATGTTGCCTGAGAACTGCTCCAGCTGTGTGAACAACTTCCCGAAAAGCCTCTAAAACTATGTGGATATAATAGGATACAACAGAGTTGCTAATACTGATTGCTTAACGTGAAATCAGGCACTGAGGAATGTTTTCAAAAGATTGTATGATTCTATCAGTAGAATCATGTTCAGTAATCACAAGATTGCTGCCTTTTATTTTTTTTAAAATAAATATATATCTCCCAGCTTCAGTAATCAGGATATATTGTTTTACAGGACACAGTATCGCTTGATAGCCATGCAGGTCAGGGATTAGACTGCCTTTTAAATCTTCCTGTAATTTGGAAGGAAATACAGTACTGTGGGTTTGGAAAAAAATGATTTGTTGCATCAGACAGTAAAATATCATATATTATATGATATCATATATTGTATCTTTCTAGCAAGTAATTCAGAACATATATATTACACATAAAAAGTAATATACAATGATGATATCTGAATATAGTGATTACTAGGTAGTTATGAGCAGTATATGAGCAGAATAGAAATATCTTTGAGTTAATTAAAACAGTATTTTAGATAGAGGAATTTGTTTTTCTTATAGTGAAGGTAGCAATTATTTCAACTGTATTTTAAATATGCAGTTAGAGAGTGGGCAACTTTTAAGGCACTCAGTACAAATCACCATTTCAGCTGTCAAATGTATTTGTTCTTTTTTTTTTTTTCTCATGGAAAATTGCATTTTTCTAGTTTGGCTGGCAAATACAGTTGCTTAATTTCTAACAGTTGTTTGTTTTCTCCTGTCAGGTTTTCCATTCAAAAGGACAGTTGTCTTCAAACAGGGTGTGTATGCACGCACAGCTTGTTTTGTGTCATTTTAGAGGCATTGAACCTTACGCGTCGGGATTAGCCCATGCATCTTTGGACTTCATTTGGCCTTTGGAGTGCCACCTTACTAGGTGCTTTGACAATTCTGTGAGAATATGAAGTTGAGAGTTGCAGCTAATTATTTGAAGGTGGATGGACCTGGGAGAGGTGAGAAATCTTACAGCTAGTGCTGCAGGCTGGGCTGGCTCGGGGAGAGAACTGTAGAAAACTGGTAGGAAAGGATTAAGCGAGTGCTGTAAATAAACTCCTTATGCCTCTGGAAAGGGGAAGAGAAGGTTAAAAAAAAGTCTATTTACAGTGTAGACCTTTTCCTGTGGCTCTGTGGTTTGATAGTGGGCATGCCCTAACTTCAGAAGGAAAACGAAAGCAGGAGAAAAGGTCATTAAAGGGGCAGGCAGGATGGCCAAGAAGCATCAGTGGCTAAAAATATCTGTTAGAGCCTCCAGTGTGCTTAAAACTCCAGCGTCTCTTCTTGGTAAAAGGCCAGTGTGAAGGGCCATGCTACTGACTGAGACTGCGTTGCTCGCTGTTGCTGGGGGTGATGGTGAACGCAACGCACAGGCTGTGCTAGGATGCGAGGCGGCTCCTCAGCTCCTCCACCCAGCCCATGCTGCACGTCCCCAATGGGCTCTGTGCCGCGCCAGACTCCAGCAAAGGGCAGTAGTTTAAATATTCGCTTTAACGGATTTCCTGAAGATGCCTATAATTTGAGGAGCAGTATTCCAGATAGCGAACTGCTGGGACAGTCATGAGCATCAGTGGCCCAGCCGTGTATGAACTCCCCTTTTTCCTTCTGATGAGCCATCTTCACAATTAGGAAAGGAAGGGGAGGGCTTATTCATTCTCAGAAATTGCACAGTGGTTGGACGCACTTGCGGGATTTTAATGAACCCGTGGTTCTTTAAAATCTGAAGCACGCAATTCTCCTCCCACCAGAGAGCTTTTATTTTCCCAAGGCTATTTAAGAAGTGAAACATATTACTGTTCCAGCTCGTGTTTTCAGAAGCACGGAGCAGTATTTGATGGAAGTAAATTGTAATAAGAAGCTAATGTTGTTTGCAATGAGACTGTGAATCACTGAGGAACTGCTGTGTGATCTTCAAAATAAATCTTGGACCTTGTCTTTGTTTTTAAAAGGGGTGGGAGACTCCTCAGTACTGTGATCCTTGAATCTATGCTTTCTATCCTTATATTCAGGCAGTTTCAGAGAAAAGCAAAAAGGAAAGTCCAGGCTCTGCAAACCAAAGTTTCAGAAGCTGTGGCTTGTCTGATGCACAGCGGTTTTGCCCCTTTTAAGAAGAACTCTCAGGTATGGATGGGAGTTATTACAGCTGTCACAACAGAGTGGGAGAAGGATCAAAGTCACTGTTTATCCAAGTGCTTGGAAAGTCCAGTGGGAGCACTAGCATGGTTTAGGCCATGTTCCAGCACCAATTAAATTCATTTGCAGACAGTATGTCCTGTAATGGTGCAGAATTGGGTCTCTAATGAACATTTGGAGACTTCTGTTATAGGAAACTGTATATGATCTCATAAGCTTGGAACAATTGATGCGTCTCCCGGTGAGTTTTCTTTTCAGAAAGCCTTCTATATTTAATTTGAGCAGAAAATAATAAACTTTCAATAGAATTGTTGATCTAACTTAAAGACATTTAGTCCTTTAAAAGCAATTTTTCAATTTTAGTAAAAAAAAAACTTAAATATTTATTTCCACTACCTGCAGTTTAATTTAACAGGTTTTTAACCACAGAAAACTCCAGCATGTTTCTGTCTGGGGGAGTGAGTTTGTTATGCTATTTGTCATATGTGGTGGGCTCTGCTTTTCAGAAGTGATCTGCAAACTGAGATGGCTCATATAGGGATTTGCTAGCATTAGACCTGAATTTTCCATACTTTGCCCTTTTTGGCTCTTAGCTGGTACCAAGATAATCCATACTTTTTTTGAGTCAGATATTTAGCAAGTCTAAGACGAAGTCTTTTTGCACTGTTAGAGACATAATACATAGACCTGAATACCACATTATATTGGGCAGTTACAAATCTAAATCTCTTTTGCCTATTCTTTGTTGCCATAGGAAGTGGCAAATATCCATGTATAGAGTATATCTAAGCATGGATCTACTTTGAAGGAGATTAGAGATCTCATGGGCATAACTCTATCCTCCCCATGCTCAAGTCCTCCACTTAGTTTGCCTATGGAGATAGGTTACAGTGCGACTGCATTGCCATAATTTTCCTTCGACCTGAATTTCAGCTGTGTTGTGTGCAGCTACCAATCCATATATAAGCCATTTTGTCTCTTCCAGTCTCATCAAGTCACAGGCTGAGAAACAGCAATTAGCAGCCGTTCTAATGAGCGCTCATCAGTCACGCAAGCCTCTCTCCCTCCTGTGTCAAATCCACCTTTATTCTTTTCAAGCACTCTGAATACCACTCAAGGCAGCAGAGACAAATAAAAGGCCTGTCTGGTTACCAGACACATACAAAAACTCTTTCCTGCTGTAGCTTACACAGTTGCATCACCATGATCCTTTGCCTGCCTTTTAGAGCTGTTGGAAAGATGAATGAACTGGATGAGTTCAGTCTCTTACATGGATCCATGAGGTACTGCTGCGTGTCTTGTCCTGGGATCAGCATAGCTCATAGAAGACTCTGGTAAGCAACATTTGCCCTAGAATAAAGCACATCTGGGCTTTCATGGATGGTAATTATTTTCTCTGTGTAGCCATAGTAACTGAAATAGTGACAAAGGAAGATGTTACTTGCAGTGAGCACGGGAGAAGTTTGAATTTTTTTCCGTTCATCAGTTTTAAGTTTGTTTTCATCTCATAATGGATAACACCTGAAATTGGATTACACCTTACATCTCCCTATATAACGGCTTGTTAATAGGTCAGTCTGTCCTAACCACGGTAGTTGTAAGGATATCATACTGTCATCATAACATATGAAAGGTAAAACATGGGTTCACAGGTACAAAGTAGGCAAGTCAGAAAGCAATTTGGAGTCACAGGAATCAAAATAAACTATTTTTAATTTGACTTGCTATTAAAAATCACAGTATGACATGCACATTCCAGTAGTGAAGGTCCTGTAAACAAACACCCACATGCGCACCAGATAACCTCAGGCACATCTGATGAAGTTCTTCATTCCCAGCTACTGCAATCTAATTCTCTTGGCTTCCATTTAAAACAAACAAACAAAAAATGCTTGAATCCCACACAGTTTCAGAGTAGAAGTTTGAAAAGCAGTGCATGAAGGCACCAACAAGAAAGTAAAAAGAACCTCAAATACATTTTGTGCTATAACTTACTTAGAAAAGTAGCCGTAATGGAAATAACTGCACTCTTAGAGTATAAATAATGGCATACTGTATTTATCTGGCCCTCTCACAGATCTTCCCTTTGGTTTCCATAATTTCAGGGACGACTTCCACTTAAAATGACTACCCTGCTGCGTGTTCACAAGCTAAGTCAGTATTTTGTTCTGTCAGCTTCATTTCCTTGGCTTTGTTTCATAGCTGGATACTCTACTGTCTGATAAAGTGTAAAGCTCCTCCTAGGAGTATTCATAACCTCTTTTGCTGGTGTGGACTCTGACTTTGGAGTCAGCTGGATACTCTTCTCTCTGCAGAAGACCTATGTGGTCCCTCTTTGTTCCTCTGTTTGTAAACAAGTGGGAACTCGGAGGTCTGAGATGAGTTTATCTGGAACTGGCAGTTACTGGAGTGGCATCCAGACAGATATATACATTGCAGCATAAGCCTTGTTTCTTTAGACAGTTAAAAATAGTCTTCAGACATCCATATAATAAGTGAGAGTAGGAGGGAGGGTAGGACTGGTGTAATTAGTTTAAGGATTAGCCGTCTATTTTTCTGTACATACCCAAAAATCTACCTTTTAGGAGACTTATTTTTGTGACTCACAGATTTGTTTATTCCTGGCCTTATTACAAGCCATAAACAAGAATAGCATCCTTCAAGTATTTGTAAAATTCAGCAAGAATATCATCAGCTTGTTGTTAATGTCTTTCTTTTGTAACACCCACAGGCCCTACTTGAGTAGGTGTGCCCTATCGTAGTATCAAAAGCTTTCCCTAAGGCATCAAGCTGGATGTGGCCTCTTCCAATTTTCATGGGGAAAAGTGCTTCTGATTCTAATGCATCTGTCTCAGACTCATAAGATGGTATTGTCTTTATTCAGAACAGAGCAAACAGAGATTGAATTCGAATGTTTGCTGCTATACTTGCAATTAGCCAGAGTTTTCTATTTGCATTACTACGCAAAATATTTGGTGACATTCTGGGCCCCTCCTGTTTGCATACCAGCATTTTGCTTGTTTCTAACTAACTCCCTAATCTTAGTGATCCCAGTAAAAGAAAGAGCTGAGTTTGTAATCAAGTGCTTCTCAACAGACTACAGTTTCCTCAGCTCATGTAGTTTTACTTCGTACTTTTCAGAGCCTCCTCCTCTAAGATGCACTTTTAATTTCTGCGATTTGGTAATTCTGTACCTGTGATGAATTATTTTGGTGTTGTGCTGTTAATTTGTGAAAGTAAAAAGTCCTCCAAGCTGCAGGGGCTCTGATGTAGACTTCAAAAGACCCAGAGTTGAACTGATCCCTAAGAACAGAATCAGGGCTTTAGATTATTGGAATTTTTGTGTTTTGGATCATGTGATGTGTAATTAGAGACTACTGAGGTATCTTATCGTTCACTGGGCATAGTATCTGGAGGTTTAGAGGGTGGTGTTGGGAGGGAAAGTACCATGAAAGATTGGCAATAAACATTAGAGCTATCGCTGTGGAGCTCAGGATCTGGCGAAGTCTCCTTCAGTTACTCTTCAACTGAAGAATTATGTCCGTCTTAGAAGAGGCTTCTGTAGTCCATCTGGC
Source organism: Dromaius novaehollandiae (assembly GCF_036370855.1). Taxonomy (NCBI): domain Eukaryota; kingdom Metazoa; phylum Chordata; class Aves; order Casuariiformes; family Dromaiidae; genus Dromaius; species Dromaius novaehollandiae. The sequence continues at coordinate 39,691,935 of NC_088104.1, forward strand.
ACTTGCAAGGTTGGTGAGAACAATGTTAGCTGAGGTTGTGTTCTGCTGGATGACAGGCTAGGTTATCAAAGCAATCAGTACGTTCACTTTTGAGTAATTCACCGGGGAACAAATGCGTGATCCACACCCATTCGTGTGCCCCAAGAATCTGGTGTTCCATCAGCTGTTATTTTGCTTATTTTCTGTTACTGTGTTATCAACAGTTGCTGGGGTATTTTTAGTGGTATCATTTAATAGGAAGCTTGAGAGTGAAGTGCCTCTAATTGTAGCTGCAAAGCAAAAACCTAATTAAATAAAGCAATGTCCAGCTGATGGACTAGCCCGCTACTTGTTAAAGTACTCTGTGCAGGAATGTCTGTCACTGGTCAAACAGTTGTGTTCCCTGCTGCATATGCTTCTCTTGTCCTAGCAGCTGTCATCAGTAAAGCTGCTAAAATAAGATGCATCTACAATTTGATCTGTCTGCACTGATTGAGAGAAAAATATTTTTTCTCAGAAGCCAGAAGAGCAGCAGCATTTTTAAGATGTCAACAAATAACAAGTGTATGTGAAGCCAGCCTTAAATTTATCAAAGCATCTGCTTTATTAATACAGTAAGTGGAAAAAGGACTGTAAAAAGAAAAAAAAAAGTCAAAGCCTTTTCTATCAGCTAGGTAACTCTCAACCACTGGGCATCTTATAAAAACTGTTCTTGGAAAGAAGCAGAATGTGAGTCTACAAAGTGATTTGGAATCATCTTGTACCATTAAATACCACCTCTAAAAATGGAAACCGAAGCTAGCTAGTTAGGAAGCTACGCTTTGCATCATTTGAGCAAGGCAGTAAAGTGGCAGGCAGGGTCATTACAGTCTACAGATTTGCAAATATGTTCCAAAACACCAGCCAAAAGAGATCTTGGAGAAGATCATTTCAGTTATTTCCTGTCTTATTAATTTTTCCTAGTCAGGAGAAAAGAATAAATGCTGTAGAAAGGTAGGAAGGGAAAACAACTCATTCTGTGATGGAGAAATAACTGGGTGCTACAGTAACCTGTGGCCTTTTGGCTTTGTCAAACTCCAGAAAGACAAGTGTCCTCAGCTTGCTCCTGGGTGCTTGGTAGGGGATGGTTTATCAACCGCTACAGGCCGCCTTTGTACAGAATAAGGCCCATCCTGTGGTTTCTTTTTGGAAAGGGTGTGTGCTTCACTCCCTCGTGCAGGTAGAGATACAGCATGGGGCTTCACTTCTGCTCCAGGCTGGCTCTGTCTGAATTTCGTGAGCCAGGTGGCACGTAGCAGAGCAGGGTGCAAGTGCCCATGTGCATTTAGTCCCTGGCACCCGCAGAATGCAAAGGCAACGCCACAGCAACATCGGAAAACGGAGGCACCTTTCTTATGGGGTATGACAGCTAAAGCAATTGGTTACGTGGATTATTGCTCACTGCAAAAACCAGCTCATCCTCTTATCTGAAATCCATCACCAGTCACAGCGTTGTAGTTATCAGACAAAAGATGAATACTGCTACTTTTTCATCTTGGTTATAAATTGCTGTGCAAGAGGATATTACTGGCCCCACCTCCTCTCCTTATCAACACACGTGCTATTTTCAAGTGTTTTCAGACCACAAGCTGTAACTTGTAACTTGCACATGTATGAGCAAGCAAAGTTTGCTTTGATCCTTCGAGTTTTGCTGGTATGATATGTGGTGCCAAATGCATTCATCAAAAGAAAAAAATCTTCCCTGTGGTGAAATTAATGAACAGGTGATCAAAAAAAATAATCCGGTACCAACAGGAAGGAAAGGACAAGTTCAATTCATTGCATATAATGAACAGTTCAATCAGCAATGATAGTTTTGCAGGAAGGAAGAATTCACAGGACCGAAGTATTTTGGAAATAAAAGTGAGATGCTAGATGACCCCGGAGTTTTCCCTTGTTCGTTTGCCCTGCACTGTATGTGGCTCTCAGCAGCTCTGCTGCACTCAGAGTGCAAGACGCCCCTTGAAGGACCTGGCTTACAGCCACAGGGCTCTGTTTTCCCTTGCAGGAATCAGCTGAGTCAGGAAAGGGAACAATTGCTGGGTCGAAGGCTGTGGGAAATAAATAGTCACAAGGACGTGAGGCTCTGTCTGTAGACAAGACTTGCCTCTGCTAAAAGAACTAGTACCATTAAGTTTCTGGTGGGACAGTGTTTAACTAGGAGAATTTTTTCATTGCTTTGTACCTGAATGAGAGGCATATCAAAGTGCAAATATGTCTTAGATGTTCCAAGATACCAGAATTTTCTATATACTTTCTCTTCTTTTTTTCAGCTATCAGATATATAGTCTGCTTTTTTTTTTTTTCCATTTGCTTGTAGTACTGAAACTTTGAATCTTTCCTTTTCCAGCATTCCAGGCTGCTTGTGTCTGGTATTTCTGTCTGGTCCTACCTCTGATATTTGCTGAAGTGTAGATGTTCAAAGAGGATGCCTAAAATTAGATCAATTACCGAAGCATGAGTACCACCCCCAGCTTATTATTTTCAAATTAGATACCTCCATTTATAATACAGTTTTTTCTCATGCTGTTTCATATGCAGTAAAATGCACCCCACCCTCCCACAACCTGAGTATTTAATCTGAGTGATGTGGCTTTCAGGCAAACTATGGTGAGCTTTGAAATTTAAATCCTTAACTGGAACCAGGGTCACGCTGTGAAGCATCGTGTTATGATGAGACCTGGATAAACACTATCCTGACTGTGGGGTAGTCGAAGAAGGGTATAACACCCTATGTAGAAAGCTTCATCCCTCAGAATAGCTGACTGCATCTGATTTAGTTTGAAAGAGCTATTGAAGTCCTTTGAGGGCCATTTCAGTTTCTACTTGCTTTGAGATTTCTCCTCGTTGGCCCTTTGTAATTCTGTTAAGTCTGGATTGGGCAGAGCTGAGGGTTCATGGGGTGGAGGCGTAGCATGCTGCCTTCTAGATACGTTTGCTGATGCTGAGGAGAAGAGATGTCATTGTGTCCATGAGGAGGAAGCAAAGGGGCTACTTAAGAATGGAAATGCTGTGACTGTGATGACCTAGGAGGGATTTTCAGAGGTTACAGCTGATGCAGTTCCTGCATAAACAAAGTAGTTGTAGCTGGAGGAAGAAGTCCCACAAAAATTATTTAATAGTTCACTGAAAAATTTCCCTTTGGCTGTTTTGAAATTCCTCTCCACTTTAACTGGAACATAGTGATCTGATGCTGCGCTTTTATACTGCTCAAGGGAAACCCTTATAGAGGGTAGAAAATGAACTACTAAGGGTTAAAACTGGAAGTCAAGAGGAAAGTCAAGGAACTGAAATCTGTTTCCCATCTCCTGTAAAGCCGTGGGAGTCATGCTGGCTGGCCCAGAGCACAGTCACTGGGGGCAAGTGGCACCGCAGCATCTGGGGATGCTCTGTGGAGCCCTTGGCTGGGCACTGTGCCTCCAAGGACCTCTGCTGTCTCCAGCGCTTCCCAGGGCACCAGTGCAGTGCAGGCCTCTCGGTGTGCCAGGAGACCCAGGGCCAGAGGAGCTTTTCCTGAGGAGGAAGCATGACAGCTCAGTTGTGGTGGCTGAGGGACAAGCTTGAAGGAAAGCTATGCAAACGCTTATTGTTCCCCAGGAGCTGTTTCCTCTTCGTCCCTGTACGCTGCAGTCCAGCTGGTAGGATTTGGTGGAGGACAGGGCAATAGGGCGAGAAGGGTATGAATTTGTCTTCCTGAGCATGTTTTTCTGACAGGTTTGTTGCCTTCTCAAGGTAAAGAACTGTCTCCCAAGGAGAATCTCTGAATTGAAGATAAATACTGTCGTCTCAGGTAACTTCTAATACAAGTCAGATGGTGGATTGCATCTGAAACAGGAATATTTCTGCTGATTTTTCCCCTCTTGTCTTCTGGAATTCAGAGAAAGTTGAATTTCCTTTAAATAAAGAAGAGAATCTCTTCTGTTGCCTCTTAACGTCAGACTTTGATAAATTCATTTGTAGCAGACCAAATCAAGCTGAAAAATATCCAGCCCACATCCTCACTTCTCTGCTCATTTCTATTAAAATCACTCAAGGATGTTAAAGTGAATTGAGTGAATCAGAAGAGGCTGTTCCAGCGAAGATTGGGAAAGTCTGACAAGTTTTGGAAGTTCATAGGTTCTGTTGGTAGTGCGTGGTCTTTCTGGGGGGAGCTCTGCCTTGCAAAGTCATTTGTTTTAGCTGTTTGTGTTTAAGAGTAAAGACAGTGTTGTCTCCAAAGTACTGGGCTGGAGTTTGCATTCAGATTCTACTACAGGCTCTCTGGATAACGTGGGAGAAATGCAAATCACTCCGTGGGCCTAGGAGATGTCCTTTTGTAGTACTGGTGGACAGCAGGTGGCCTGGTGGGGAGTGGCTGTGGCTGGGTGATGCCAGGCATAACTGAGTCCCATTAGCAGTTGCAGCCTCTTGGTACACCCAAACAGTTGATGAATACTTCCTCTTAAATCAATCAGATGGTGACTTGTGTCGAAAAACAGGCTTCAGACAAGCCTTTCCTTAAAATCTCCTGATGCTTCTCTCTTCCTCTGCTGCCTTGCACAAACACCAGGGGAACTTGTGCAGGTGAGCAGTGATGTGCTTTGCAGCAATGGTGTAGTCCTTTAGCAAAACTGCAAGGACAGGATGAGAAGATCAGTTTTATTATGGACTATACTTTTTTCCTTTCTGAGGGAAAGTTGGCAGTGGGGTCACAGATGTAGACAGCTCAGCAAGGAGGGCTAATCTATCTCTCTGCTCTGTGCTATTGCTGATACCTGGCTGGTGTAAACAGCCTTCACAGATCTCTGCACAATGTTGTCTACTCATTGGTGGCAGCAGCTTCACTGCATCCATCACTTGCTTCTGACTCTGTGTGATGAATTTTGGGGTGTTTTATGCCAGCAGTGGTCATGGCGCAGTGGTATCACAGCTGCCTTTGGGGCTTGCAGTCCCCTGTAATGTAACTAGGCAATACGCTGCCCCCAGTTCTGCCTCGTTATTTACCTGACCTCTTCTGTTGCCATTGCTCACAGGCAGAAAGGCAGCTTAGACCATGGCAATGTCAGCCTCCTTACTTCTGCCCCAAACAAAAAGGTAAATTTTTAAAACAGTGCTGTGGCTTCCTGTGTTTTTGCGAACAGTTTGAGTACGTTCTACTTAAGACTGCTGCTCTTGAAAAGTCAAGTAGTCTCCCCTGTTTCGGGCAAGGTAGTGTGCTTTCCCATTTACAGTTCTCTGCCCTCAGACCTGTAGCACAATACTTTCTCCAAGTGCCAGGGGTGGGGGGGTGCTAGTTGCCTTCTGGGCTTTCAGCTGAGTGAACTGGGAGGGTCTGCTTTAGTAGTAAAGTCGCTTTCTCTGTAAATAACTGGTATCTAATCAGTAGAAACTGATCAGTGGATACTGTAGAAATCAGTTAAGTGCTGTACGCAGCCCAAAATCCAGGGATGCCAGAGCCAGCATCAGTGTGCAACATTATGATGTTATTTGCCTGAGGCCACGTGCAAAGGCTTGGGTTTGCTCCGAGTAAGCTGTCGGTGTCAGAGGCCCTAGGGAGTGCTTGGGGAATGAAAGGAACTCAGGCAAGTGTTTGAGACAGGGTTTTAGTGAGATGTGCGCAGGTATGACAGCAGTAATTTTTGGTTTTGAAACTGTCAGCCAACAAAGCGAACTCTTCTCTTCACCTTTATAGTCACCTATGTCTGAAGAAAATTTTAACTTAAACATTCTCCTGGATGGAGAAACCTGTTTTGTATTTAAAGCCTTTCCACTTGCTCAGTAATATTGGTGGCTCTGTTCGTTGCTGTCGCTGATCAAATCACTGCGTGTTTTATCCGTGCAGTCAAAGGGCTGTTCCATTTGGTTTGGCCAGACAACTAATGTTCCTGCAGAGGGGAAACTGCTGGGTCACCATAGCTGTCATCAATCACTGCAGCGGGGGAAAGATGGACCCAAGGTTTGGACCCAAAATATTTTGAAACTCCCATCATTTAAAGAAAAACAAGCAAACAACCCTTCCACACACACATCACCCTTTTACTCATTTTGTCACCTACCTGCATGCCCTGTAACCCATGTAAGCTGCACCTGGTTTGTTCGTCACAATAAGAAAAGTCATGAAACAGTATTTACTTTCTGAGGAGGAATTAATTTTTATAGAAGAGATCAAGACTAAAATGTTCTTCTTTCTTCATGTCGCATGTAAAATGTTTCCTTCACTGCTACAGGCTTGTTCGTTCTTTGCAAGGTTTTATTTAATCAATGTGTCTTCTGAGCAGGGCTCTTAGTCTACCCCATGCTACCTAGTCTATCAATATCTAATGCAAACCTCTCATCTGATTTATTGTTCCAAGTGGCTGATGTGTGAACTTCTTATTCGCCGTAATTTTCCTTCTGACAACCTGTGTGGTGTTTTATGAGACTAAGTCACTCATCAGACTCAGATGGGCTTTATTATCACCAGATGATTACAGGAAGCAGAGAGAAAACCCAGCTAAGAATGGCAAAGAAAATGAATATTCTAATAATTTAAAAACTGCTGAACTGCTTGTAGAAAAGAGTATAAAGCTGGAATAGTTATTAGAGCTATGGAAACCTCAAGTAAATTCAACGGCCTTCAAATAAAGATAGCATGGATTTAACTGCTAATAGAGTATGCAAGGAAGAGTGGTTTTGCAGGAAGCTCATCAGACCATCTGCTATAGCTGAAAGAGTGTCTTGTAGGACTCCAGGTTTGATTTTATGAATATTTGGTGTTAATAATTTGAAGGAGAAAAGAGGAAACAGTAACAGCCAGTGTGGTTTAAAAATGCCCATCCCTCAGGGCAAGTGACAAACAAGAAGGTGAATGAATGAACACACAGGAGGGATTCAGGCTGGGCTTTAGCCGAGCTGTGCGCAGCCCCATGTGCATGTGGGCACATCTCTCTGGGGGCTGCTCAGCTGAGCCAGCGGTGTCCGATCAGCGAGGTCTCACAGGCGGATGGTGCTGAGATGACTGTAGCGTTGCTCCTGCTGGCACAGCTGGAAGAAGGCTGTTAGGACTCACTGGATGCAACTGCTGCTTCCTTTCTCACTCAGAATAGGGCCCTCTCAGTCATGCCGCACCAAGCAAGCTGCTCTCAGTCATAGAGTCCCCCATGTTCTGTTGGCTAGATGAATCTCCCAAATGTTTGAAAACAGCCTTTGAAGTATTAGGAGGGTTGTTCTGCCCACACAGGGCAGTGTGCTGGGGCCTCTGGGCAGCAGGGCTTAGACTCTCTTGTCAGGAACAGCACCCAAAGAGCACTGAGATTGCATAGACTGGGCAGGTGAAGTGAAATAAGAGGGGGAATTTGACCTTGCAGGTCAGTGGCAAGGCCTGGAGCTGAATCCAGTCATGGAGCTCATCTGCAGGTTTGCATTGCTTTTTGGTACAGGCATAGGATCTCTCTCAACCAGTCAAACTTAATCCATGGAAAGTAATCGATGCTGACCCCTAAAGTGAATGCAAGAGATGGACACACATTCTTGAATTAAACTAATTCACTTTGGATTTGCTTTGTCTCTTTGGAAGCAAATTAAACTAAATTGAATTTAAACCATCTCAATTCTTAATAGACACTTCTGTGTGGACAGTCCTAACTGCATATCAATAGCATAAATAAAATAGAAATTTACTTTTTTGATTCATTCTGGTTAACCTTCATGACTTCCGCTTTGCTTAGAAGCAGAGAGACATTTCAACTTAATAAGGAAATAAAGGGAAGTATTTGAGGTGGCAGTTGAATGCAGAAGGGAATGTGTTGGTTAATCCAGACCACCTGCTTCAAATGGCTGAGAAAGCACGTGAAGGCCCTTTCCCCCTTTTCCCCTTCATTTGCCCACCTTACTGGGCAGTCCCACATCTGCACTGATCTGAAAGTGTTCTCCTCATAGGACTTCTTCAATTTCTTTCTCAATTGCACTATGAAATCCCATTAACTTTGCCACGCTTTGACTCCAACCCTGTGGCAGGGATTTTTATTTCTCCTCCCCAAAGTTTTCACCATGAATTTTGGTGTCAAGGAAGCCAAAATTCCCAAATGGAGCAAAACTAAGTCTCCTGAATTGTGTGCGCTTTGTGGAGAAAGCAAACCTTCCTTAAGTAGTCGCAGGCTCTCACTTCCAGCCAGTTCCAGATCTGCAGCTTGCTGGCAGCCCAGCAAGAGCAAACCGCTAGTACTGTAACTGGTGATCATTCAAAGCTTTGCACTGTGCGCAAGTGTATGTGCTCGTGGATTAGGCCAGGTGGTTGTGTAATTGTCTAACTAGTGCTAGGAACATCTGTTCTCTCTCTCTCTCTCTCTCTCTCTCTCTCTCTCTCTCTCTCTCTCTCTCTCTCTCTCTCTCTCTCTCTCTTTCTCTCTCTTTTAATATATCCAGAGATATTAGCTGTGAAAATCTAACTGGGGCAAGGCACCCCTGTCAGATCCTCTGTGGGTGAAGACAGCATTGCTCTTCTGTCTGCTCTAGTGTTGTAGCAGCTTATCACAGCTGGAGGGCTGGTCTGCATGGCTTTAGCTGGTTGGGAATCAATTTTCATTCAAAGACTAAAATGACTAATGGCCCTTATTTCTCTACTTTCTTGTGTTTGTCTCTATTCAGAAATATGCAATGAAACACATCCTACCTTTCATAATCTCTGTTTTTGAGGATTTGTGGGTTTTCTATTAACATAGACTGGCAATACCCTTTGCAGAAGGTATAAGACCTATTATGATACCTTAGCTTCCACCAGTGTCAATTGCTAAGTTGTTATTTCATTAGGGCCCTCCTGTAGTTGTGCACCTGCTGAGACAAACTGAACATAGAGTAAGAAGTAGCCAAATATGATTCAGGCTGTCTCTCTTCTCTGATTAGAGTCTGTTTTTGAACTAGCTCCTATAAAAGACTTAAGCATGGACAAATTAGATATTGCAATGCAATATCTTCAAAGAACCTGGCCTCTGGTGCCTAAACTTCTCGTCCACTGTGAAGCAGATTCCTCAGCAGGAAAATCAACACCCTGTGCTCAGTGAAGCGCTGCCCAGAGGGAGAGACTGGGAAACTTTCAGCTCAGCAAAGCATCTGAGCTCTTACATGTGTTCAGAGTTTAGGTGCAAAAAGAAGAGGTGTAAAGGCATTGCCTCTGCACGTTTACATGGCACCTATCTGATTTTATATCCTCGGCTAGAACGCTTGCCAAACTTCTTCCCCCCCCCCCGACAGGAGTTAACTGTATTGTTTGAGTGGTGTTTAGAGATTTCAGGCTATAGTTCTTTGCAATACAACAGGTTTCCAGGTTGCACTGCACGTCCCTTCAGGCACCACGGGCTCTCAGGGAGAAGAGCTGCTTCTTGGAATAGAGGTGAGGAGCGTGTCTGCAGTGGAGAATAGGGGCATGAGGCAACAGGAATAAAACCACAATAGTAGCCTATTGCAAAGAGCATTCTGAGCCTCTGGCTTAATTATTTTGCTGTTTTACTTTGAAAAAAGATTTGGTGGAAGAGACTCCACCAAAGGAAAGATGGAAGGTGGACTTTTTCAGCATTTTGAGGTTAAAATTTGGAATAGTTATATTTGCTCTGGATGTAAACAACATTTGGAAGTTTCAGTTAAGTTTATCTCAAACAGCCTCATCTCATAGAGACTTACAGAATGCAGTTTCACACAAAACTGAACAACAGTGGAATTATTTGCATGGATGAATACTCTAGGATCACAGCAAATTACTGGCAGAAATACAAAAGTGAGAAACTTTTTGGGGGGAAGGGTAACGAAGGTCTTGTTGAACAAAGATACAGGGTACAGTATCTCAAAATAAGTGGCAGTTCTGTTGGTTTCAGCTCATCTCCATCTAGTATCATCAGACTCATATCTTTTGAACTTTAAGTCAATACAAATTATCTGATTTTTCTGGACAGGGGTCAGGGTTGTCTTCAATTTGTTTGGGCTACAAGCTTCTCTCCTGTAGCGCCTATCTTTCTCTTAGGTGTCTGATAGATTCCTATTCCACTGCAGACTTAATTGTTCCACTTGCAGTGTCTTCAGTGTATCCAATCTACATCATATAGAATTTCTTGTCAGATTGTATTCAGTGCTGCCTATCATGCTAGCAACTGGCTGAGAGGAGGAAAGTCCACTTCTGGAAAAAAAAAAAAACCAAATTGCTAAGGCAGAAGAGAAAGGAGAGGTTTAAAAAAAAAACTATGGCAGCAGCAAGTAAGAGATCAGTACTGCATTAAGAGCAATAAATAAGAATTGTGGGTGTGGAAGAGTCGAAGAAATCGATGTAGATGATGATCTGAATGTTAATGAGTGGAAGGACTGGTGGGGGTAAACTTCATAGTTTGACATTAAAATTGACGAAAAATTGATAACGCCAGAAGAAAACAGAATAAAAAGAAAATAACAGCAGGAATCTATATGAAAAACAAGCTTCATACCCTTTTCTACTACTCTATGGCTGTTTATTTATACCCACCCACATGAAGTTAATGAAAGATTACAAAATGTGGTTGTGCTTGTTATTCCACAGCTTTGGCACCAGCAGATACTTCCCCTTTAATGTATTATTTCCCTGTGATTAAAGCCTTGCAAATGTCCATACTTCCTACCTGCTTTGTTTTCCCTGTTTTGCAGAGGAGCAGTTTTCTCTGTGGTCCAAGCCAAAGAGCATCAGTGCTTGAAAAGGGCAAAAGTTGTGTGTGACTATTTTGTGTGAACAGACTGGTCACTGGGTGGGAATCTAAAACTCTCCTGTGGTCATTACCATAGCACAAATGAAAAGAGGAGCGGTAAGAATCTAAAATGTAGCTATTAAGCCTGGAAAGATTTTGTCCTAATATAATCTGCAGGTGAATGTGTTGTGTTTAACGCATCCAAGGAGAGCAAGGCTCGCAGGCGGCACGGAAACGGGTGCTAGCGATGTAGCCGAGAGACAGAGCAGAAGAGCTTGCGTTCTGCACCGCTTTGCTGGAGTTCCTGCACTTCCAACACGGCAGATCAGAAATGGGCTCTAAAAAATAACTCTGTCCCTTGCCTGGGACTATTTTTGCAGCTCTTGCTGTTGGTGACGGAGCCGCTTGTAGGAGCGATCCCCAGAGGGAGAGCGCCAGGACAGCTGGCAGGTAGGGCTGCTCACGGCACCATTCACCCCAAACGTTGCTCTCTGGGGCTTGGACTTGCTTGGATTCAAAACACTGAGTAAATTCTGGTGTCTTAAGGGCTTGCAGGAAAGCAAGTTGAGGAGTCAGCCCTTAGGTGGCATGATGGGCTGTGCAGCATGTGTCTAGCATAGTCACATCCATAATCTTCCAGTTGCTGAGCTGCATAAAAGAGCTATATAATGTAATATTAGCTGGCAAACTTGAGAGACTGTAATGAAAGAGGGAGTCAAACCTCAGCTATCTCTTGTCTTCTTGTAAGACTACAATCCATAAGGACGCAGCCTTTAAAATGGTACTAGCTTCACTAAGATGTGCTGGTTTACAGTAGCTGGGTTAATTAAATGATTTGGACATGTAGCTCGGAGCTCTTGAGTCAAAATGTAATGAGATCATGGTTTATGAATGATTTCTGTCAGGGAAAGGTTTTTTCATTTGATCTTCGTGGCAGATTATTTTAGTTTCCACCCTATATTTACTTTTCTTCAGGGATTCTTTCATATATATATATATTTTTTTATCTTTTATGGCTGCCTGGCATATTTTAGAAATCAAAAATGTTCTACACCAGAGTTTCTGGAGGGTCTGAAGGAGTTTAGCTTATTTGATACCAGATAGCTCACGTGTTATGTGTGTCCTATCCAAGACTAATTCCAGTGCTTTGCTATTACTTTTGAGCAGACCACAGGCTTAGTGCCTGCTAGTCTTTGCTACCTTGGCTAGATGGGAGTATAGCAAATGCAGCAAGCTATTCATGCAACAGGCTCTGGAGAGTGGCTGCTCTGAAGATGCCTTGGAAAAAATTTTGCCTGATTTTTGTGGCTTACTGTATTTCAGTTGGATTCTGTATTGAAGACATTTTCAAGCTGCATACGCTGTATGCATCCACTGGGCCTTTAAAAACAAAAAAAAGAGGGGGGGGGCTTTTGGTTGGATGGGACACAGCAATTTGGGTCTGCTCAGACATTTGTATTCCTTGAGGCTTGTCGCTGTCCTTACAGTGCAGTGCATGTTGCTGCTGGACTATACCGAGTTAATGCGCAAGACACGAAAGAACAGACCTTTACTTTGTTTTTTTGTTTTGTTTTGTTTTTTGTTTAGTGAGCAAGTGCAAGTCGCAAAATACTAACACTAGATTGTTCCAGTGGAGAATGACTGCTCATAAGGAGATGTCATTTGTAGCATTGCTTAGCTGAATATCCTGTAATGAGGTAATATACGTCCTATCACAATCTGATGCAGATATCACAAAGAACAGATGTGCAGCTTGTTTTTTTAAAAAAAAAAAAAAAAAAAAAAAGCAACAGCCCTGCAAACAGACAAAAGCCTTTTTTTTCCCCATGCTTTTGGTTGTTAGAAATGAGATTATATCTCAGTAAGAAAATATTTCCTATAAAGTTCAGAGAAACTGAGCATAATAAAGAAACACATGAAGTACCTCTGTCCAGTGATAAAATGCCATTCTTCACTCTTCTAGTGACAGCTTGATTTATGCGACTGTGTACATAGTAATCATTTGGAGAGCAGTATCTTCTCCCAGTAGTAATAATGGTGGCACAAGTGTGTGAAGAGCAGGTAGAAAGCTGTAGGACTGGAAAAGGTTTTTGAGTATAACCACTTGCTTTTTCAGACATCATCTGTTGCTGGTTAAGCATGTTACAGTTTCTGAACTGTGTTAATTTTGGGCCAGTTTAGGCTTGCCTCTCTTGCGCCAACACTACCTTTAAACAAGGACATTTCTTCTCCTTTCTGGGGTTTGTACTGCTGTTGTATCAGTAGAGTATAGTCAAGTTTACGTGCAAGACTGTTTGTTGCATTAACACTTTTGAACTAGGACCCATAAACCGTGGCTCATACCGTGCAAATAAAGGGAGAGGAGGGGAACTGCCTTCTGTAGCAATCACCTCTTTTGTCAGTGATGTGTGACTTTGTCTTGGAGAAATCACTGAGTAACTGTTCTTCAGTTTCCCATCTGTAAATCGGAGATAAGAGTATTTTCCTATCATTAATGTTACAATAGATGCATTTGAGATTTGTAGGCTTCAGGGTGCTCTTGTGGCAAAAGTGTTGTGAATGCCTCTGATTCTCTAGGTAAATGAGTTCAGCAACAAAAACATTGCAAAAAGCCTCTTTAAACTATCTGGTCAGACGAATCTTTTATGAGTCTCTTTTCCTGTTTAATTTGACCAGTGTGGGGTGGACCTCTTTCTTCCTCCTTACCCTGCCCCGTGGGTTGCCCTTGGGGCACAAGCATGGCAACTCTTGCAGGTTTGTCTCTGCTTCTTGATATGATTTGTTGCTTCAGGAGTTATCTCCTACGTGAAGTCAGTCAGGGGTCTTCTTGCTTTCCAAGGTTTGTGTTTTGGGAGGGACCTTGCTGTCTTTTTTTTAATTGTTGGGCATAGTAGGAAGAGGAGCCTCTCTTCTTTCTCATAGTGGGAGAAGGTTGTTCAGCGGCAGCCTGTCACAGAGCGCTGGTCTGCAGCACTGGCATTCCCCAGTGGCAATTCTGTGGATACAGGTGTTGTGTGTTCATGTCTCTCCTGTTGTCAGTGCTGCATTTTAAATAATGATGTACTTCCCAGAGGCTGCTGATTGCCAGTCGGATGGGCCGAGCACACATCGGGGAGGAGGTGTGCTGAGCTGCGCAGGAAGAGAGCCAGCAGGTTGGCCGGGCCATCCTGGGAGTCAGGATTCCTGAGGACTCTTCCAGGCACCTTGGGTTAAGCAAATAGTTAATGTATTTCCATTTTTGTGACAGCTAAACAGCCATATTCAGATACTGCTTCTGGGGCTTTTTTGATCTTAGCACATCAGTCGCCTGCTTCACAAAATCAAGGCATGGGAAAAGATTCTCTTGTCTAGGGAGCTGTAGATTTGGGTTGTGGGTATGTGTTGCCTGTTTGAATATGTGAACTGCAGACTGGGAAGGGACAGCACCAGAATGCCTACCAGCGAAAGCAAGTGTTCTTACTGCTTGCTAAAAATAAATATATTCAGTCATTGCTCCACTGTGATTTCACTGCAATTTGGAAGACAAATCTGTACTCCCTGTATTTTTCCAAGGGCAAGAAAAGCCAGAATGCCATTCACTTGGGAGCTAAACTGTTGAGCTATCAGAAATGGTTCTCTTTTTTCAGCACAGAAGGTGAGATTTTGCAGCTGGTTTAAAGCAGCAGTGCAGTTTTATGCCAGCTGAGGATCAAGCCTACTTTTTCTCCCTCTCTTTCCTCAGCCTTTTTTCTGTAAGTGACTTCTCCAGGGCCCAGACTCATGTCTGTATCAGTCTTGTCTGTGGGCTTTGCAACAGTGTGGTTCTTACAGCTTAGTTCCTTCTTTTTGTGCAGAGGTAGTGATAAAGGTGTTTTCATATCTTTTCTCCTGTGGTTGCAGCTATCAGAGAACAGCAAGGGTTCAAAAAAGGAAAGATTCGAGAAGTGCCCCATGTGGGACAGCTCAATTTCAAGATTTTTTTCTTTTCCCAGAGAAGACCCATGGAAAGGATTGCTATTTTGCTTGTAATAGTAAGGCCAAAAGCTTGAATATGTCTTGCAGCCTCAATGCAATATTATTAATTCTCAATTCTGAAGCAAGGCCAAAAAATATGTTCACTTGTTTTTTTATCCTGTGACTCTTATATCTTTCTTTAGCAAAGCCATTTGCACAGCTTCTCTGTGGGTTGCATCCCTGATGCTAGAATTCTCCTTTGTGCTTGTTGCCTGCTACCCCATTTCTTTGAGTGGTAAAATTGCCTAGTTTACTTTGCATGGAGGAGAGGGATAGTCAAAAAAGGGCTTTTGATATACAGCGACTGCATATTGCTTCCTCTGTCCTGGCTTGCTGAGAGCACAAGCACCGCACGAGTGTTACTGGTCTGTGTGATATCGCTCTCTGGAGTTGGTAGCTGTCGTGCCTCGTGACACAGCCCTGTCAGCCGAGCACAAGCACAGCCTTGAGGAGAATCTCGAAGGATTCATTAGTCGATGCAGCAGCTGATACGGCTTGTTGAACAGGGAGGGCCTTTGCTTCTTGCGTCTGTATTGAACCGAAACTCTACCGAGCTAAAGTAATTGGTGTTGTATTCTGGGAAGTGTGCTCCTTGGAGGTGAGTGAATAAGAGGCTGAAGTGTGATCAGTTGAAGATCCCAGTCCACTTCTGACAAAATAAGAGCAAACTGTACTTGTTATGCCCTGAGTTAGCCTGAGCATCATGATACTGCAAACCTTTCTTGCCATAAACCTCCTGCTACAAATACCTGGAGCAGTTTGGTTTGCAGGGTTATGATGATGCTGGGGCCTGACCTACGCAATAGATTTTTCAGTCTTGCACAGTATCGCTGCTCTAAAGCTGCCTGGTTTTGCCATACAGGCAAAGGTAGGTAAGAGAAGTCAACAAGTAGTTATAAACAATGTTGCGCTTGCTCTTCTGACGAAAGTTAGTACAACTTCATGCATTATTTAAAAAAAAAAAAAAAAAAGAGGTCAAATAGAGAAGAAAAGTTTTGTAGTGTTTCTGGAGTCCTTTCTTCACCTCCATGGTGAAGCAGGAACACAGCGTTTATGAAACCCTAGGAAATCTGCATGGGGTACCTGAAGAGAGGGAGGCAGAGACTGTATTAATACCTCTGCTGTGTAAAAATCCTTGATTAGAGCACACCACTCTGAGGCACCAAGTCAGCCAGTTGCGGGAAACTCATTGTGAGGAAGAAGTTTAAGTTGTTCCAGCACTCACTGAGATACTGTATCTTCATGTATGTACCTTCAGGGAACTTATACACCACATTTTCGAGTATTGGTCAGGAAAACAGCCCACACCCAAATCCAAATCAGAGTCAGAGATGAGAAAAATGTTGGGAAGGGAAGGTGCAGAGGTGTACAACTACCAGGGATGAGGAGGTTGTAGGTAACCTTCCTCCTGCTGTGACCTGGACGCAGGTACGACCCCACTGCTGCTGACTTGCAAGGAACTGGTAACTTCCAGGTAACCCAGGGGTTGTGCACAACTCATGTGCATAACCATACACACAAAAAAGCAGTAGTTGTTCTTTCAGCAATTTGTGCAATATAAACAAGATTAAGTGATAGCTGGGAGATGAATTTTCAGCTTAGTTCCCTTGAAAATGTGCTCAATATTTATCCTTTGTATCAGGGCTTGTTGTTTCCCTTTAATCCCTTGATGGCAGTTTTGGTGAACCTTGGGCTGCAGTAAGTGTCACTGGGCTTCCTGGAGGGTGTCGCTCGCCTGTACTTGCACATGCAGAGGGAGGGCTTGGCAGGCTGGAGCAAGACGTTGACCGTTGAGTCTAGATGGAGAATCCAGTTGTCATTGTACAGTTGCTGATGTGACTGTTTAATGAAGCAATCCTTTACGATTTACCTTTCCCGAGATCACTAAAGCTGAGTACTTGGTAAGAACTGAAATTTCTAATTCTAGGCATTTGAAAATTAGGACCAGAAGAATCATAAGATTTTGTCTAAAAATCATAAGCATCTTTTTAATGCCATTTGACTTTTTTGTTATCTTATTTCTAACTTTTCAAGTGCCTTCGGTTCTCCCATTCTGACTCTTTTCCTTTGCATCCAGGAACAGCAGAGCTATACTATTTTGTGAATGAAAGCTGAGAAGTGGGGCTTTAAGAAAAACACCAAAGCTTCTGTGACAAGTCATGATGAAGTTGTAGGAGTTATCCCCAGCAAAGCTGCCATATAATACTGAAATATTTTTTTTTAAGTTATAGGTGCTAACTCTGCACTAGAACTAAATCTGAAATGTCTTTTTTCTTCCTTTTTTTTCTTTAAAAAAAAAAAGCCAATCGGTTAGTAGGTCAAAATTATGTGAAACAACCACATTTTTTCCTACCCAGAGCTAGTTGACTAGTAATGTTTCAAGTTAATGTTTTATTTAAAAAAAAAAAAAGCTGCTTTGAGCCATGTATCTTATGCAACAGGGTTTTCACCCAAAGCCAAAATGTAAATTATTTAAAGGTAAGAGTCACATTGCACAACTTTAACCATAGCAGAATAAAGCATACTGGGCTAATTCTTTGGGCTCAAAGATGAATCTTAAATACAGGGACTTAAACCTTAAATATGTGTGTTATATTAGATTAAGCAGCAAGGTAGATGTTTTTCTTTTATCAATGCATCCGCAAGATTTTTTTTCCTTCCCCCTGGGTAAAGTGGGAATCAAAGCTGGATCAGCTCTGTGGAGTGTCGGTGAGCCACTCCCGGGGAATGGAAGGAAGGAAGCTCTTTGACAGAACAGCCCTGCCGCTTTCGTTTGCGGTTTCCCAAGCCCGAGGCTTTGTCACCCGAATGGCAGAGGCCTGTCAGTGCGGCCCGGCAGCAGGGCTGAGATGCACACGTTGGTTCACCCCGGGCTGGTGCAGGGCTGTCCGCAGTGGAAGCATAAACAACTGTTGCTCTTCCAAGGATGGATGTGTGTGGGCAAGAATAAGAAGGGGGATACCAGGGTCTGGGAGCTGGGATTGGGAAGGGGATTTGCTAACTGCTGAGGGCAGGGTGAGCAGGGTAACCGGGAGGGGACAGCTCTCAGCTGAATGTGCTGGCCGTGTGCTAGCCCCCCTTCCCAGCAGCAGCCAGCTGGCTTTTCCAGCTGTCGTCTAAGCAGGGCAGGTGGGGAGGATGCTGGGGCCACTGTGCTGTCCCCAAGCGGCCCTCTGCCTTAGAACAGGAGAAGCTGGCAATCGCCTGCCGCTGGCGCTGCCTGCCCCGGCACCTCCCTGCTCCAACTAACTTACTCCTGTGTTGCAATGTGGGGTTTTGCTTTATATTTTGCAGTTCACATGGCTGCGCACATAGGAGCAGGGCAAAGCTGCGGGCTGCGTTGGGCAGAATGGGTAGGATGGGATGATGCAAGGTGATCAGGGAGGCTGAGGTGGTGTTTGCTTTATTTAGGAAGCCGTATGTTATAAGAGCCAGGAAGAACTGTCATGTGTCGTTCACATTTCTTATATATCATTTTACTAAAGAATTAAAGCCTTATCCATCAAAGAGCTTGTTTACAGCATGTGCTGTCCTAGCTCACGGAGCAGCTCCTGGGTTTGAAGTTAAGCAGGTGCATGTAGGTCTATTCTGGAATCACATTTAAGCACTATTAGATAAGAAATAGCCTGTGGGTTTTTTTTCCCCATACTTTAATGGAATCACTCAGTTGAGAAAGCCGCGTGCTGCCTGTATCAGAAAAGAGTAAAATGAAGGTCTTGCTGCCAGAAATATCAGTTACTTAAGTGGAAATGTGGATGAGTAGATGAACGAAATCCTGATTATGCGTCTGAGAGGATCATGTTTCCATGGGTAGAGATATAACTGCTTCTGGATTGCTCAGACCTCTGGTAATGAAACAAATCCCCTTCAAAAGTGTTAGTAGGCAAGGCTGCTATTTTCTGTGCATTTCCTGGGAATGGTTTCATGCTGGTTAATTAAGCAGGAAAGAGAGTGCATAAGGGCTTCCGCTGCAAAGCTCCTGTGTGTTCAGGGGACAACAGCAACAAGAGACTTTGGGTAAAATGCATATATGAATCAGGGTTGTGTATAAATACGTGTTACTCAGAGTGGTGACTTTCTCACCAGTTTTCATATAGTTTATGCTGGCACTCCCTCCTCTGTGTTTATTTTCTGTAGACTTTCTCTGGCTTCTTAAAATGAGCTCTTTCTCTTCCACAAACACCCCTGCCCCAACAGCGCTCTGCAAAGCCTCTCCCACTCCAGAGTTCAACTCGGTGTATCCTACGGCTACCCAAAAGGGGAGAAATGGATACAGAGGATACAACTACCTACAGCTCTAGGCAGCACTGTTTGCAGAGAGGGGTAAGTGACTCCTGCTGGCCCTGTCAACCCAAAGCACGTGCAGGAAGAGCCAAACGTATTTTAAAGGTCATTTGGTTCATTAGCAGTGCATGAGGAACTTGCTCTCATTGGCATAATTACCTGCCGTCCTCTACTATGTACAGCAGCCACAAAGCACAGCTTGAGTAGTCTACGCTATGCATAAAAAGTCCTCAGACACAAATAAATCTGGAAAAAGGAGGCTAGACACACACAAATCTGCAAAAGGAGGCTTTCATCAGCCAAAGGGACTCACTATTTTTGTAAAGATAAATCATGAAGGATTTGTGGGCTGTTTTTTTGATTTTTTTTTTTTTTTTCCTTTTTTAAACAGAACTGAAACAATTGGTGACTATCTAGAGACCAAAGGTTACAGCTGCTTTCTGTGGTACCAGAGCCATCATTTTGAATCCAGGCTGATTGGGAAGATACTTCTGTGTGACACAGACAAGGCAATTTCCAGTTGACCTCAGAGTTTTAAATGGTGGTTTACAATGGAGGGAAAAACAAACCCACACAAGACAGATGGTAAATGGTGCTCTTTCCACTTACTGAAGCTATTACCTGGGTTTGGGTTGTGCAAAAGTCTAAAATATGGCACTAATTGACTGCAAATTAATCTGCTTAATTAAAAGAATATTGAAAAGCCTTCTGAAAGGAAAAGCCCTTCTAAAAAGGGGCATGGTGCTCTCATTTATAAAATGGGACATACGAAAGGGCAGTGAATCATTAAAAGAACAGTAATCACGGAAGATCTGCTTTTCCGGCAGATTGAAAAAGATAATAATTTATTAAAACCATGTCTGTTAGGATTTCCGCATAATGTCTCCAGTCAGTACTGTCATATAGGACCAGTGTGTGACTTAGAAATATTTCTAGTCCCTTAACATTTTGTTGCTTTCTTTTTCTTGCTTTCTAGAAATTGTTACATCTCATTTTATGTGGCTTGAAGTTCTCATTTCCTGCCACTAGCAGGACTCGCTGGTAGTCTGCAGAAACCTGACTGACGCGTGGCGCTGGCCTCTTCCCCTCTCTAGATGCTAGTCTAGATGCTAGGTGTTGAGACAGCCTGTCTCGAATTGAAAGCATCATGTCTTAAAGGATGGTCTCTGTTTTGAGATATGAGTCAGGATCCATGTAAACCCCTTGCCTTAGGGATTATATCTGAGCATGCTGGATAGTGCCCCTCTGAGTGAGCTCAGGAAGTCCTTAGCATGTAGAGTGTCATCCCCATTTAATTCTCTCTGGAAAATGGATGGGATTGCTGGAGGATCAGACAAGAAGGGATTGTTTACCAAGCTAACAGGGATGAGTAGTACTCTGGGCCTTGGTCAGTGAGAACAGCCATGCTGCAAAGCTCTGCCTTGTCTCTTGCCCCAAATATAACAATTCAATGCCCCATAAACGTGGAGGCTTTGGCAGTTCCACTTACGGTTTGTTCATCACTCCTGGGTCAGCCTGAGTACTTTTATAGCACTGTAAGTAAGCATCTTTCTTCGGCATGTGTTGCTACAGTCATTACTGCAGTATCTGGACACTTCCGCCTGGACTTCTGTTGTTCTCTTAGTGTTGAAGTCTTGCTGAGATGGGAAATGTCCCTGAGATGCAGGAAAAAAGTGGTGTCAGCCTGCTTTAACCTGCAACAATACCCATACGTTTTGCAGAGGATTATGTGTGACTATTAGCCACGTTCCTGTTGTTTCAGAGGACTGGGATGAGCTCTTTGCAAAGGACGTTGTTTTCAGGAAGGTAGGTGGGTGTGTTTCAGGTGCAGCCCTTGGCTGAAGCTGCTGGAGCAAAGTGGGGTTGATGATCAGGGGGATTTTACAGGGCAATTCTTTTACCAGCAGTGTCCCAGGCTGTCCAAGCTGCCGCCAAGCTGCAATGCTTCCCTGTGCCATGGGGAGGAACTAGCCCGGATCCCCAGAACAATATAGCCATGTAGGCCTGGGCAAATAAGCCCCTCAGCCTCCTTTGCGAACAGGCAACTCTCCTCTTTAAGCTTCTACAGAAGACAGAGAGAAAGAGGCTCCTCCCTAGCTTCAGCTCCATGAAGCTGGGAGATTGGGGAGGCTTATTTGTTCCCATTTTAAAGCTACACGAATATACATAGAGAACTCTGCTAAAGTAATTTAACTGTTAATTAGCTACCTACATCATGGCTGTAACTCCTTACTGTGCATCCATCACCTGCTGAAATTGCTCCAGCAGTGTAATTTAATAAGAAGTTCTTAGATGTTCTGGCAAAAACAAGATCTCTACAGAGGTTGCTGACTCTCGCATCAGATTAGGAAATTCTGATGTGAATTAAATAATAATTATCTCCACATATTATTAATTTGGAATAGAGTACTAAGAAGACAATAAATGTTACTTTTTTATTACTTACCCACAGTAATTTTAGCAAGCAATTGGTGCCTTGGGATAAAAAGAATGAATTATTTATCTCCTATATTCATTATTTGGGTTTGGATGAATGATAGTCCTTTTTGCAAGCCAACCAGTTCCTCCGTTTGTTGGCATTTGAAATGACTGGTTCATAACTAGAGATGTTATGGTGGATAGTGAAGCTAAATATCCTCGTGGAAGATTTGGCATCCATTTTAGGCCAATTTTGGTACTGTAAGTCATGTGTTTTCATAGGTCTGAGTCAAGGGACGTATGTTTGAATCATACAACTCAGCCCTGGGGTGCTTTGCTTAGGTGCCCAATACCAAGGCTGTCTTTGAGAACTGAGGAACTGCAAGCAGAATTAAGAGTACCTTCATCTATCCTCTCCACATCATGCAAATTTCAACGAAACTGGTCGACTCCTAAGGACTAATGCAGAGTCTGTGTGTTGGTGCAGTGCTAGTGTATCTGCAGAAATGGTCGAGTTACCTCCTCTCTACTTGTTTCTGATTGTTGCTGTGTAAATTGGTTAGCATAAACCACCTTTATGGTCTGAGCTAAGCTACTTCACTTTGCATTTGCAACAGACTAGGAACGCACATAGCGACATCTATGTTTTTGCTGAGAAACGGTGACTTCTTAAGTTGTGCAGGCTGTTCCCTTACGGTTGTGAGAACATGCCCCTAGCCTCCCGCACTGCAGTCTCATATAGGGGTTAGTCTGAGCTGGGGGAGTGAGGATAGTAGAGTTACTTCTGCATTCAAAGTTGATTAAGTGTTTAAGTATTTGCAGAACTAATGCTGTAGTTATTTGTAGTACAAATCTGATTGCGTAAAACAGGATTCTTAACTTTGGGATTTGTTGCAGATAGGATACAGGAGTAAACAGACTTTGGTGTAATCCAGTAAGGCCATTGTTTTGCTTTTCTGGGCAAGTTCTGATTCAGTTTCAAAATATCATATTGCAAATTGTCTTTAAAAAAAAAAATGTCCAATTACAGCTGACATTTGTTTTTAAGATCAACTAATTAATAAAAATTAAAACATATGTTGGGCATAGCTTCCTAGATCCAGAATGCAGACAGCATTTCAGTGACCCCTTTTGCATCCTGTTTGTGGTCCAAAATTGTCATGGAGAAACCAGATTTTAAGGAGAGGTCGGCAAGATGCAGACTTTTCTGGGCCAGAGGCTAGACAAAACAGAAAATGACCTCAGTTTAATGGTATGAAAACAAGAGGAAGGAAAGAGTTCCCCAAAAAACTAGCAGTTTATAAGAAACTGTTCAACAATTGTTTTTCTGATATGCTCGTGGAGGACAGGTGTGTTGAGAGGCTCTTATGTGTCGGGATCGATATGGCACATACAAACGTGGTGCCAGTTTACCCTGTGCTGTGCTGTGGAGACCCCCTTGCAAGACCACGAGGGGACACCATGCTGGTGTTGGTCAGGTTGCCCCCAAAGTGCGTCTGAAGCACCTTCTTCAGAGATGTGGAGAAACGCTGCTTTATGCCGAGTGACAGCCTGACCCGTGCTTATGCCTCAGCGCTGGAGAGTCTGCTCTGTCTTGTGAAAGGCCAGACAGCGCTGTGTGTCTTGCTGCCTTTCTAAATACAGCTTTGCAGATAAGCAATAAGGAGGTAGATATAATCTTTAGCAGTGTGCTTTACTGCTTTTGAATCAAATGAACCACATACATATGATTTCCTGTCTCAAAAAATTGGAATGGAAAAATTTCATATGAGTTTTCCAGAGCAAAAGAAGTTGTTGCTTGTGTCTCAAAAGCGGTCTTTTACATTTAATGATAAATGCAACCTTCTGTTTAAGTTTTCACATCTGAGAAAATGTGCAAGATATTCAAAATATCTTTTCTACATTTTCCAGATGGAAAATGTAGCGAAAAATTAAAGTTCTTCACCCAATAGTAGATATGATTTATCTTAGTATATTTAGGGGAAAAAAAGAAAGCAGAAGAAGGAAAATGATAGACCTGGAAGTTCTCTTGGTTTCAGTATGTGAAATGCTCTATTCTGTTCAGTATAAAATGAAGCAAAAAGGATTTAATATAAAATTTCAGAAAGGGGAAACACTGGGAAAGATTCTTGTAGAAAAACAATTTCACTGAAAAATATTTATGATGGAGAGAAAAAATGCAATGAAAAGAATTCATCATGCTCTATATTTGTCCTTTCATGTCTTGCATCACACATCTAGGGGTTATAGGAAGTAGCTAACACTGAAGTATGTGCTTGAGTACTAGGTAGTTGTGATTTAGAAGACATGGAAGTGGTGCAGGAAATCAGTATAACAAACTCAGTGCACGGTCTTATGGAAAGGGAAGGGGTTTCTTGTTTTTTGTTTTTGTTTTTAAACAAAATTGGTTACATTTGCTCACATTCATTCTCTCCCAGACTTCTGCTCAGTCTCACACCTGTGTGCAAGCCCCAAGATACATGTGTCCCGATGGTCTGGCCTGATTCACTTGTGCCCAGCTTGAAGGATGAGGGATGCCACCTAGCCAGTCCTCACTGCGTTGCTTGGGTTCCTCCTGGCTGATGACGACAAACTGTTTTTTTCTACCAGTTTTAGGAGTCAACAGTTACTACGGCATCGTCCTTTTACCTCAATTTATGCGAGCCTCCATAAATTTTAGGCAGGTCTGCAGCCTGTTGCCTGTGTTCCCTGATCTGCAGCATCTTTGGCTGTTTCCCGGTTGGGCTGACAGAAGAGGAATAGCCACAGGATGTACAGTAGCCTTGCTGCCTGCTTTTGGAGGCTGCTGAAATGCAAATGTAACACAAGCCTCACTGCTTGGCCCCGATGAGTGTTTGGTTCTGAAAATGGTTTGTGGGGTGTGTGTCTTTTTTTTTTCTGCTTGTTTGGTTGGGTTTTCTTTTGGGGGAGGGGGGGAGCTATAATTATTCACTGCTCAAAGGCGTGTGGCCATGTTACCTAT
Organism: Dromaius novaehollandiae; assembly: GCF_036370855.1. NCBI lineage: Eukaryota > Metazoa > Chordata > Aves > Casuariiformes > Dromaiidae > Dromaius > Dromaius novaehollandiae. The sequence continues at coordinate 39,716,289 of NC_088104.1, forward strand.
TGCAAATCTCAGTCTCTCCAATTTCTTTCCAGTTTACAAAATCTTCAGCTCTTCAGCTGGCCTTTAAAAGCTTTGCTTTTCAAAAAGGGTATTAGCTAAAGTCTTTACCTGTCATCGTAAGGGCATCTGGCAAGGCTGGTAGGTCAAACCTGAAAAAAAGAGTTTGGGTCAGTATTTGATCTTGAAGGATCATGTTTGTGAATACATAATCCCTGGTGGATTGTTTAGCATTACTCCCTCTTTCTCATGCTATTTTAATAAGACTGGAAGTTTGCTTTGACCTTGCTTATATCTTGCTTATATTTTGCTTATATAGCTTCCTCCTCTGAAACCTTTGCATTCATACTCCTTATACTCAGAAAATGGCTTAACAGCACAGCCTTTCACAGTTGCTTTCTTTCTGCAGCAATAAGTATACACACATAAGCACAATAAGTCAAATATGGAAATGCAGTTTTTGAAGAAGCAATATATTTTGGCTGATAGGCTAAACCCAGGCTGATTTTTTCATCACTTTTGCTCTAAAGCGACTGAAGTTACAGCAGTGTGTACGTTGCGGCAGAATTGTCAGTACATAGTACTCAGGCCTTGTCCCACTTCACTGCGGAGTCTGAAAATAGTAATGCTGACCTTAAGTGCTATAGAGCTCACAGGGCTTTACAACAGAAAGGGAAAGATCTTTTTTAAAAAAAAAAAAAAAAAAAAAAAAAAAAAAAAAACACAGTAAGTCCCCTTTAAAAATAAATCAAATTTACTTGCCTCAAAATAAAGCCTTTAAAAACAAACTTTGAAATTATGACTACCTATAGTAAGCCCTCCAATGACCTCAAGCAATCAAAATAACTTAATTTCTATACCAATAATATTCAATCTATCCAGGAAATTTTAAAGAAGTTTGAGCACTGACCTGGTGGAAGTTTTTCTGCAAGTATCTGAAACCAGGGTCAAGCCAAGCTAGCCCAGGTTTTGATGGCACCAGGCATTTCTGTGGGTGGTGTGTGCTTCACCACTGGTCTGGTTTCCTCCGCTCCTTCCAGAAGTGGTCCCTGCTGACCGCTGGCTGAGCTAGGGCAGCGGCTGGCCGCCTTCTGGCCTCCAGCGTGGCCGTGCCAGCTTTCGCGTGCTTGTGCAGCTTCTGCTTCAGAGCATCCAACAGTCACTTCCATTAATTCACAGTTATCCCATTAATTAATTTAAACTGGTTAGATGTTAAACAGTACGAAGCACTTTCTCTAAATTATGCATTTGCTGTTTCTAGATAATGCAAATCAAACTTGCTCTACAAAAACCGCTAAACCCCTCCAAACCAAATGTGGAACAAGAGGCCCTGAGCGTAATTCTCCGGCAAGGAGTGAGAGCTGATGTGTGGGGTGACACCAAAGCACGGCAGCGCTGAGCACCAGGACCAGGCCGGGGGCTGCCGGTGGGACTGCGCTGTGGAGCAGGACTCTCAGGTGCAGGACCAACATGACTGCAGCCTGACTGCCACCTCCTCCCTCGTGGGCACTCGGCCCATCTGGTCAAACTAATGAAGCTGAACTCAGGTTTCCATGAGTGCTTTGAGGCTGCCTGTTGAAGAGCAGGACTGCTTGCTGGAAGAGGTGATAACAAGACAGTCCTGGCCTGAAGAGAGCTCACTGTTTCAACAAATAGTGGATTTCTTCCCTCGGAGACTATGAGCTGCTACTTTTGAGAGAAATTAGGCATGCTGGCTTTGAACAAGCATGCTGGCTTTAAACACTTGGGCAATTTCATACTGTGGAATTACTTCAAAACACTTTTCTGGAAAGCTGTGGAGTTAATGTCTGCTTTTCCTTTGCTCCCTGCTCTTTGTGTCAACTGCCAAAGAATAATGACAGCACAGAAAGGATTAGGTCCTCGTTATAGACCCCTGAAGTAACATGTTGACGTGCTGTTGAGCTGGGTCCTTGAGCTGGCAGGGACTAGACCAGAGGCAGGACAGATGCGGCCCTAGCACAGGGCAGGACGTCCTGTCGTGATAGAGATTTCCGGCGGGTTCTCCATGCTCTGGCTCTCTCCTACCTGTTAGCGAATGTGGGAGTGTGCATCCTGTCATGGCCTGTCCGGGGCACGGCCTGGGGGCTGGCTCGCACCCACCCTCGCCAGCGCTTTGCCCCAACCTGCTCCGTGGGAGCCGGGAGAGCCAAGGCCTGGGCTGGAATCACTGCTCTGCTGCACCCATCTCCTGCCTTGTGATGCTTCCCCCCTCCTTGCTATTCAGGGGGCATGATTAACGATCATCAAACTAATAACATGGGGGCCATGAGGGCTCGTGTATCCTCATACAAGTTGGATTGTTTTGCAGGCAGTTGTTAAGAGTGGGAATTAAGTTCTACATGAGTTATTAAGCTGATATTTTTTTAAAAAAACCTTCTTGTGCTTGCATATTGGTGGGGTGGCAGCAGGTAGCTCCTCAGAGCTGCCTAATATATTCCACTGAAGTGTCAGACTCCCTGCTTTGGTCTTGGAGAAAGGCAGTGTTTTATGATGAAACAGTGAAGCTCCCAGGGAGAAAGAGAATAAAGTACAAAGGGCCTCCTGAGACGCAGCATTTGGATCAAAGGAGGTGATGTGCAGCCCTTGCTTTGTTTGTGGAGAAAGTTCTTAGTTTGCTTTGTGCTTGTGATAATTAGATGTCAGTTCTCATCTAGAAGCAGATGCTGAGGTTAATCACTTAAAGAACAATGATGAATTAATTGCATGTAGTGAAGAGTACTTGCTTGTATGAGTACAAATTCAGTGGATAAAAGAGAAATTCAACTGATACAGCAAACAGCAGTTCACTTGACTTGGTGCTGCCTGACGTTTTGGGGAAGTGCAACATTAGAAAATCAAACAGGGCATGTGAAATGGCTGTAGAGCTGCCTGCTGATGGGTCTCAAAATATACCCCAAAACAGGAAATCAATCTGGAGTAGCTGCATTTTAGGGAAGTTTTGAAAGATTTGCTCTTTGATTGTAGGCAATTTAATTTCTTTGTCAATGCTCCAGAGAAAAGCTATAAAATCATTTGTGGTTACTGTGGAGAGGCTCATAGGTCAGGCAAGTGCTAAATAAGAAAGACGATAGACATTGATACCGAGTGATTTGCATGGGGAACTGGGGTCAAGCAAACAGCATGCTGCTTTCCTTCTGGGTACGGGGTGTGAAAACGTCCAAGATGTGGCGGGCAGGCCACATTGCTCAAGACAGTGTTGGGTCTCGCACTGAATGCAGAACAAGCTGTAGAGAATACAATATAATAAATTCTGAAAAACACCCAGAGCAGCGGAAGAGAGGGTTAATTGGTCCCTGTGTCGTGCTGTAGCCTGTAGATTCAAAGCTTTTGGAAGTCATTATTTTTCGCGCAGTGCGTAATCAAGTGGAGACTCTCGCGCTGGCCTTGTGCTGTGACTGTGCCAGCTTTCAAGTGCTTGTTCAGCTTCTGTTCACAGGTGTTGATCCTTGCTGAGATAAATGGGGAAACTCACAGTTACTGAGACAGATTTGGTCTTGGCTGCCAGCCTATGTCTAGCGCTGGAGGTCCGCAGTTCAAGACGCGTGTGGGTAGTCAGGAGGGGCCTGGGGAAACGCTGAGGAGCCAGGGCTGGAAGCGTGGTTCACAGCACAGGACTTGGCAGGCACACGAGCCTCTTCTATCCTGCCCGCCAAAGGGTCTGGTGTGTGGGTGCTGCTTTAAGGGGTCCACAAAGGGCAAAAACAAAGGCAAGCTGACTGTTAACAGTCTTATGTTCACTGTAAAAGCCCTATATATCCACTGGAAAAAGGCTGATACTCGTTGTAATCACGACTGCCGTTTGTCTTGAATCTCTTAAGAATATGCTTATGCCAAGCTAAAAGAAGACATTTTTTAAAAAAGGCATGTTGTTTTGCTGCATGTCTGAGAATTTAGGTGGGCTTATGAAGATGTCCACCCTGCTAGCATTTTCCATCCCTTCCTGTTTTTTAATCACCAGTGTCTGGTTAGCTGCTACAGACCAGTCACATCTCACACATCATCCCTGCAGTCCTCATGTCTTTTTGCAGCACGGGGTCCTGCGCTCTTCCTACCCAGATTGTCAGATGCTGCTAGAACTGGCAAGTTGCTGCCCCCATCACTGCATTTGCGATGCTGCGGCGGGAGGAAGGCCAGGAGGCTCTGGGGCCTGCCGAGGGCTTCCCACCTCCTGCCTCGTGTGGAGAAGCCCAGCCAGGAGGCCTGTGTCCTGGCTCAGGCCACTCGCTAGCCTGTGTGTGGCCCACGGCCTTGTTCGTCACAGAAGAGCAAGGAGCGTTCACCAAAAAAGGGACACTTGACATTTCAAACGGGAAGATGACTGGTACCTATAAAAGCAATACTGGTTAAAAGGTATTTCACAGTGAGTTGAATTCTGTTCTGGCAGTTGGTAATTGGGACTATTTAAAGGTCATAATTTTCCTGCTTTTTCTTGCACATTTGAAGGCACTGAGGTATGTTCCCTGGTGTCTTGTTTCAAAGAACGCTTAGTCTTGGGACTTCAAGTATTGTCCATGTCTCCTCCAAGATTAAGCTTGTGACTATAGAATAGGAATGTCCTTCCAGGGGTGTATCAAGGGCTCCACGCTATGGGAACACGTTTTAGACTTGAGGTTTTGCTTTTTATGTAACCCATTAAAATGTGGGAAGTGATTTTTGCCTTAAAGCCTCTTTCCTCCATAGATGGCTGAACTGGCTACTTGCTGTGTGGGTTCAAGAAAGATGGACTATGACTCTAAACTTTCAATTTCTATTTTTTTTTTCTGTCTTTGTGTCTTTGGCATGAATTTTAGGGCTACTCCAATTTCCTAAGTTTTGCTTTGAATTGACAGCCATTGCAATATTAAGGGACTAGTCTCTAAACAAATTAATTCAATAGGAAAACATAATGCAATGGGGACTGGGTGCCTAGGGCTGAGTTTCGATTTGAGCTACATGTGTATATCCTCATAGAAAAAATGAGCATGTCTTTGCTACTAAAATGTTTGTCTGCGGTTGTTTCTCTTAGGCTACTCCCCAACTACAAAAAGTCATATTGAAAGTACGGCCCTTCAGTTTTACCATGCAATAGAGTAGCCACAGTCCACCCTATACAGCTGGAGCCAAAATTAGTCACTTGGCTTTAGACCTTGTCCAAAGGTCCTCAGCCACGGGGCAACACTGAATTATGCCTTGAGGTAGCACAGGACGTTTCAGAAGCTGAACTGGACGTCTGCAGAGCAAAGCTGGTTGTCCCAGACAGCTGCTGCAGTCACAGCTCGGGGCAGGAGATTGTAAGCTCTGGCTTCACTGTGTAGCTTTTAGACACTGTTGCAGAGTGCTGTCCACTACCAGTTTGTTAGTGAAACTATCTTAGGTTTTAACATTTGCAATGTTAAATAATATGATGAAATGTCTGAAGACTAGAGTTTGGCTGTTAGTTTATTATGAAGAAAGGATGCATTTTCAAAACTTGGATTTAGAGCATGAAACCCCCAGAATACTGAATTTTGGACTGGCTGTTTCTGGTAATAATCAGGCAAACCTAGCAAGCATCTAAATGGTATTTAATTAGCTGATTCTTTTTGTCAGGATATACTGTTGTGTTCAAGCTGCTGCTGTTTGTGCCTGATCAAAATTATATCAATGGCAAAACTCCCATTAGTTTCAGAGAGGTGTGAAACAAATTCACTGTGAGACTTTTGGAATCTTCCCCTCCTGGAAGGTTTATGCATTTTATTCAGATATTTGAGAGCCATTTTGAATGGCTGTGATTTTTTTGGCAGAGTCAGAAAGCACATCTGAGAGAAAGTTCATATACGTGGAATGAAACAGGGTATTTCAAAGGCAAAACTGCTGCTTTAGTGGCATGCCTGTCTTTGCAACAAGGCAGAAATGTTCTTCTGTCATCCTTGAAAGGCTCCCGCCTCCAGTGCTGAGGAGTTGCTGTCACCATCCTAGGTTTGGCTGCAGGCCCTGAACAGGTTGAAGCTGGGGGAAAAACCATCTTCCACTGCCTGGGGGTGCCCGAGACTGGATCAGAGCACTCAGCACTACCACAATTTACTGTCCAGTTTATGAAAAGGAGCTGGCAATAATTTCCTTAGCTGGCTGAATTGGAACTAGAGACATGTGCCAACCAAGGAAAACAAAGAAAACCAACAGGACTCGCATGAACAGAAAATTGTCACAACATTTCTAAGATCAATAATTCAGCGTACAAGAAGTCTTGATGCTTAAAACATTAATAGTCAATATCTCTGCTTTGGTTTCTGTGAGCTTTAATGCTCCTTGTAATGCTCCTTTTTTGAAATTCTGATAATTAGATCAGAACATTGCAGTTAATACAGTACCAGCTAGGTACAGTTCCAGCACTCAATCCACTTTGGGTTTTGCTTCCCTGGTATCTATATAGTTCATATAAATCCCGAGCTATGGTGAATGCACGCACGTTTACTAATACCAAATAATAGTTTTTGAGACTCTCTGATTGCAAGAAATCCGTTGCAGAAGACAAAGATCTTCATTGGTACGGATTTTACAGCCAATGCCGAAAATCCTTTGACGCTAACTCTTGAGGCCTTCACTTTTAGGGGTATTCAGTTGCTGTACCTGGGAGAGAAGAGGTGGGTGGGCAGCCCATTCCCAGTACAGTAAAAGCCTTTTGATACAAGTGCTATGGCAGTAGGATCTAGTTTGGATTGCAATTGGAGGCTGAGAAGCAGTGTCCTTAGATACTCTTTGGACCGCACTGTCCTGAAGGGCAGTGTCACTTCTCTTAAGAAGACTACGCAGAGCTGTGCAATCTATAGAAATCCTCCTGGCAGTGGTCCTACCACTACCTGATGTGTGTGACTTAACTAGTTCTCTCTTCTTTCTTTTATAACCTCTTGAAACAAAGAAACAAAAAGTAAATCTGCTTTGTATGTGGAGATCTTCAGCTTAGGAGAGATGTGCACAGAAGCAAAGCAGATGGCTTGATACTCATCAGAAAAATTTGCTATTAAAATAAAGAGTATAATAGAGCTCAGTTCAACGCAATTTCAGTGGTTAAAACCTCCCTGTTGGCTGGCACAAGGTCATCTCTTCACTAAATTGCATTTCTTTCCATTACTCAAAACCTGCACGAAGCAAAATGTAGGCACAGAGCGGTGTACTCTGTGCTTGGAGGTACAAGGTTGTACTGGGCATGTTTCAAAATGTCGCTAGACTTTTCAGAAAAGTGAGGGTTCTCCAATGTTCATTTTTCCTTCTTTTCCCCCAATTACCCATCTGTAGCCCCCTCTCCCCCCATCCATAGCCTGCCCTTGCTTCCTTATCTTTCTGCTCTGTCATGCTTCCACTTTTAGCCACATCTGAGATTGCTGGAATTGTTTAGATTGTGAGGACTTTGGGGGCAGCATTTGAGTCTACTTTAGCCTTTTGTAAACTGGGTCCTTTATTGAGAGAGAAAGGAAAGGAGATTTCACACCTTCCTTTTATCGTTTGTCATTTGGGCTATTTTCTTCCAGCAAGCTATAATGAAGATGACTACAAAAAGGTTACAGGAATAGAAAGATGAAAGGGACCTTGTGTGTAGCGATCACCTCCAAAGGACCATTATTCATAGTTAAACTGTGATTTAATTGCAGAGGCACCTGGCAAATACTTCTGTGCTCAGCAATCACGCTGGATGAATTGTGACTCGCAGCACAATTATGGCAGCAGGGGCAAAAATTTGCCTGGAAGAGAAGTGGCCAGAAAGACTGAATACAAATCATTGTACCCTCAGATAAACGGTATTGATCCCGGTGTGTTTTTCAGACAGAGTGTTTGCTAATGATAGGGTAGACCCTTCATACCCAGTTTGATCACTTTCTCCTCAAATGTTCCCATTCTACCTAGTATTACCTGTGGTTTTTGTGCTTTCTCCCTGCTGGGTTTGAGGTTTTGGGGGAATTGCACAAGTCTGATCTCCTTTAGCCCTAGCTCTGGAGTCAGCAGCCAGCACTGGTCCCTGCGGGCAACCTGCCAGTCCCCTCTCCGAGCAGGTGGGGCAGGTTTCAGTCTCAAGAGCCTGTATTGCTCTTCACCTTTGGTAACGTAGACGTTTTGGACAACAGGAGCTGCGCTAGGAGCAGGAAATTTTGTTCTCTGCCTTCTCTGTGACTAAAGATGGTTTATAAGGTATAAATCAAGCACTGAAATTGGTGCAAGATGCTAGAAAGCGGAGATTGCCTGAGCGTCTGTTGAGACTAGGAAGCGTAGCAGCATTACATTTAGGATAGCTTGACTCCATTTTGTTGACTTCTCCACACTCCAGCCTTCAGAGCTCCAGATGCTTGTTGTCACTCATAGGAGTAAAGCACGTTTTGGAAGTATACATAATATATACGTAATTTTTGGAAGTATACATAATATATACGTAATTTTTGGTCATTTTGTGTCCTATGAAAGGATGTCTTAATCCAAGAGGACAGCATGTGCCCTTTTTTTACCTAGTAGGCACAGCATCTAACAAGATTGGAAAGTACAGCCTCCATTTAGAAATATTTGTGTCGATGTGGAGTGTTTTAGACTTTTAACTCCAGAGAGTTTTGGGAAAGTCCATTTTCCAAAAGGACTGAGAACCTGCAGCTTGTAAGAAAGCGTCTTTGGCAGGGTCACCACTACCATGCAGGTACATCAAACTGTTTTTGACAATTTAGTCCATATATAGTAATGGATTGCTAAAAGCCTGTGCAATTCATCCATTACTTTGAAGGATGAGGTCTGTGTGCATGCCGATTACCCAGATTAGCATGGAGTAAAAGTAATTGAGGTTAAAAGGGCAAGTGCGTGTCCTTGTGCTAAGAGAATGGAACAGCTTACTTACAATACTTGTTTTTTAAAGAAAAAATACATTTTCACTATGATAATCTATTTTTCCACGCTGGAAAGCAGCCATGCCTTTTAAATGAAAGCAACCCAAATCAACCATTCCCATCAATTGTGCAGATGTGAACTTCCACTCAGACTGTTTAGATCACATACAGATATTTCTTGTTATTCACCATCTGCCTGAATCAAAAAAGAAACTAAATATTTTGAGAAGAATACTAAAAGGTCAGTTAAGCTATATGCTCCAGTCGAGATTGTTAGTGTTTATAAATGGCTTTTCCTTCCAGCAGCTTTGTTGTGCTGTAAGCAAAGGTGCTGCACAGCGTCTGCAGTGTTGTGACCATAGATATTACGTTTAAATGCAACAGTCGTATCAGCAGTGCCCAGAATTGATCAAGCAGAACAGTGCTAAGTATTGTCTTCATTAACTTGGTACGTCAAGCAAACACAGTTCTTGTGCACAGGACTGGCACGAAGCAGTAACGAGTGTGGCCTTGCTTTTGGGAGATGGTACTGGAGCTCGGGCAAGGAGGTGGCCTTTCGCAGCTCTCCATGACGCTCTGTGTGTGACATAGAGTAAATTAGGCTTCTGTTACCAAGCCCACCTTTCTTGTTGCTGTCCCCCTGCATGGTATCTAGCACCACTCTGGCTGTGTCTAATTTAGAGCATCTGAGTAGAGGTAGTAGTTTTGTAAGGACAGCAATATCTGAAAGCTGTTTTCCCAGACCTTTGTGGTTGGGTTTTCTGGTGTCGGATGAAAGGCAAGTGCCAAATAAAGCTTTTCCTATGCCCAATTTGTTTGGAAAGGCTTTTTGCTGTGTGGGTTCTCTACTGTCTCTTAAGAAGCAAGCTTGGTCAACAGTTTCAGCGGGTCCTAGTAATGTTTCTCTCCATGATCCGGTTGCTTTTTTTGATGGATTTTGTGGGAATTGCCTGTCTTTGAGGCCTCACCTAGTCTGGCAAGTTTAGTTTGGTCATGGGAAGATGGAAGAACAGGGAGGCACTTACCTAGCAGCAGATTGGCATAAACTTTGTTCCCATAAGAAGCCAGTTTACAAGTGAGTTGTGATCTACATTGATACATCAGATGGGAGTGGTGAGCCCAGACCAGGCTGCTTTCTGCTTGCCTGCCTTTCACCCGAGACGGCAACGGCTCTGCAGAGGGAGCGTCCTGGCCATCCAGCCCAACATCCCTTCCTCTGCCTGCCCATCCTGACCGTCACAGGCCTCCAGCACGCCTGGCCTACAGCTTTCAGGTGCAAGCTGCTGCTGAGAAACATGGCCGAGGAGGACTGCGCCTGGGCCCGGTCTGCGCGACTGCGTAAGGTGATCCAGCCCACTGCTAATTAGATGTGAACAACTGTCCGTGGGATGCAGAAGTCAAAGGGTCTGATGGCAGTGGAGAAGTGGGTGCAGAGGGAGAAGGAGCCCAGTTATTCACAGGCAGGGGAGAAAACACATCAGTGCAGGTCTTCAGCTGAAATAAAATGTCAGGGCTTCACTCATTTTAATGCCTATTTGGACTTCTATCTTCAAAGGGAGAGAGCTAGGCAGTCTGTCTTGCTCTACTGATGTCAGCTTGTATTTCAGCGCTCTCTGGAAAGTTTTTGTAGATACAGCTCAGACTTTGACTTGGACCTGGCTTATCAGAAGACCAGCAGAAAATAAAATGGATGCAGAGTCATGCAAACATACTAGAAATTCATTTTAACCTGGAAAAGCAGTAACACCAACAAAAATACAGCCTTTAAGAGCTTCTAAGTAATTTCTCTGCAACACCTGAACAACAGCCAAAAGTAGCCTGCTTTTATTATTTTCAAACCAGTGTGACAGAACACTAGCAAAGATACCTAGAAAGAGGGGAATACTTCATGCTACACTCCTGGTATGATTTTCTCCACTACATCAGCAGTGAGTAAACAACTTTGTTTCTGGCCATCTCTTCCCTCCAGGCTAGCAATGCACAGAGCATGAGTGGGTGGACCCCAGGTATGCAGCCAACAATGCATTCAAGGCCCTGCAGGATGACACGACAAGGTATTCTTTTACTGTAAAAGCTTTTTATGGGAGACGGGAGCTTTTATGAGCCCTGGGAGTGGCCACTGAGCGAATGAGATATCAATGTGAGGCCAGAAGTGTATACCCAGGTGTCAGTCCTGAAGCACATTCCTGCAGTTGTTTGCCATCCTCGGGCACATGCAGTTCCAAGTTAATCATGCACCATAAGCACAAAGTGGTTAATAAAGCAGGTCACCCCCCTCAGGTGCAGCTGTGTGCTTAGAAAAATTAGCAAAACAATTTTGCCCCTGTAAGGCCAGCTAGGCAGGGTTTCTGGAGGTGCCTGCTCCTGGTGAAGTCCAGAGACTCTGGTGAGCACCACCTGAGGCTTTGTCTAAGCCATCTTCCCTCTACCTTGCTGGAGGTGGGACAGTTTCTTTGGGAGTAGCAAATTGAAGGCTTTCGGCTCTACCAAAATGGATAGTGGGATTCTCCGGAGGCCAGAATTTGTTCTTCTGTCTTTGGCAAGAGATGGCAGAAGTGTCATAGAGAGACTGGCATGTAAGGAAGTAGTAGGACCAAAATATAGCTCAAATGCCACTGAGCAAGGGCTGTTTTCTGTGGAAACCAAGAGTCCCTGCCTTTAATTCCTTTTGCTCTCATGTTGCTTTGTGCACAGCTGTTGCAAGCCCGTTCCACAAAGTGCAGGAGTCAATGCCCATCCGAGGTCAGCAAAGCCAGAGTTTCCTCTCTGTCTGAGCTGGTGGGATGAGGCAGCACCTCCCTCTGCCTTCCCTCCTGCCCCGTGCACCTTCTGAAACACACCACAGCTGCACTTAATGCTCTTGCGACAGAGTTGCGGCAGTGCTACCAGGCAGGCTGAGGCTAAATAGTCTAGCAATTTGCCACCCCCACACACACTTTTCCTGACTGGTTAGGAACGCATTCGGTTGTTTTGCTGAATATCTGTATTCTTTGACATCACCAAAGTCGCTCATGCACTTTGCTCAATATTTCTCACGTAGGGCAGTGTTATCAGCCATGCTTTTTCCAGATATAGACTGATGGCACAGGAGGAGATGAACAGATTTGCCAGAAATCACAGAACCAAAGTTCGAAGCTGCGTTTAGTAATAGCCAGGCTACAGAGCAGCTATTTGCATTGCTTCAGGCTTTCCTGGGGAAGACCGGAGAGGTACAAAAAGCAGCATGTGGCTCCCACACCTGGCATGGCCCCTGGCAAGGGCACTGTCTGCATCACGTCCCTGGGGAAGGCAGGGACGTAGCGCCATGCCTCCCTCTGGATGGCAATCGGTCCCAGCGTCGGCTTGGGATGGCCTTGTGGATGCGCACCGGTAATGGTCTCTCATTCATCAGCAGATCATAAATGAATTGGGAAGAGGCAATTGTGTAGAAATATATAAAAGCTTACAAGGTTAAATTTTGCTTAGCGACACTTGCTTTTGCAGCAGGCAGAGCCCCGTGATTTCTGATTCCATGCCTGAAAAATGTAAATAAGTGTATGAAGAGAAGTAGCCCAAGTAGAGGCGATGAAAGTGTGCAAAATGGTCAGAATTGGTCACCGGATTATTTTCCTTTTTCCAAAGTAATTTACCCATATTTGTAATGTTTTGGTACTCTTTCTTTGAAAAAAATTTTTTTCCCTCCTAGTACACAGCAAACCAAAAAGCCAGCTACAGTCTCAATGACACCTTCCCCAGGCTCTTTGAGGATGACGAGAGGAAAGAATATGTTCTACATTATTAGGTTTCTTAGACTCTGTGTTCAAACATTCCTGTTATATTCCCTGGAGTTTTTCATACTAGACTATATTGATTTATATTTAAGAGTCTAACAGATGAAATGCCAAAAGCCTTAAACTTCATTTTTTCTGTCATTATTTAAACTTTATTCTATGCTCGTTAACATGGAAATTTAATTTCTGAACTTATCTACATTTAGAGTGGAGCTCTGAATGAGATGGATACAGTCACTCTGCAGTGTAATTTGGAATTAAATTGCTAAAGGGTGCTTCTGCTTGCAAACAGCGCTGATTTAAAACTCTTCAATGCTGAATCTATCTGCGGATAAGAGAATAGTTTTCACTCCTCCTTGAAACAAGAAGTCCTCCTAAGGCAACTATTTTAACAATGGTTCAATGTATATTTACTTATCTAAGATTCCTGCGTTAGTGTTTGCATTTACAGCCACAGCACTACTTTGAGTATTAGTTAACTTTCTGTTCTCGTGCCCACGTCTGCTGGGCCTCGGTAAGTCCCCAGCGATGGGGGTCCTCAGTGGCAAAACCTCCTGAGGAACCACTTCCCCGATCCCTTCCCTGGGCCACGTGTCCTCTCCCGGCCACAGCGCTCTGCTCAGCCGGTCAAGCTGTCTGGGTGGACATGTTGGGACACAAATCCTGCCCCCCCTTCTTTTCTTCCTCCTCAGAGTTGTGCTTTATTACCATAAGGCGTATTTGAAAAGCCTGTCTTTGGTCTGTAATGATACCCGCCTCGGCAGGGACAGAGGAGTTGTGCCTGTGTAAGAGGTGGTTGAAGAGCAAGTCAAGATTTCTGACCTGACCAGTTACAGTGATTTCTCATCAAAAGAAATACATAAAAAGCCCAAATAACAGTAGTGATGTTTTTCATGGAAACATGCCAATTTTCATAGAAAACCTGTAGAGAAACAGTTAGGCCGTTTTTAAACAGTTGAAATTGGTATTTGAAGTCGTCTTGTCAGTTCTCACAATATAAATGTTTTCTGATCAAAACACAGCAGTGAAGTTTCTTGGGAAGCGTTGCAGAAGTAGGAAGGCATTGCAATGGTGTTTCGATTGGTCTCAGTGCAGCGAAAAGGGCAGAGAAATGTGGATTTCCATTTAGTTTAAATCTGGTTTCAACAAAACCTCTCTCCGTATGCCTTTAAGTATACAAATAGCCTTTGAGTCCAACAGCATTTGATTTTTATAGTGTTTGTGTCTTGTTTTTACAATTGAAATGGTGTTTGAAAAATATTATACGTTCAAGAGCTGCAATGAAAAGACAGAATATCTCAAATCCCTTCGGAAAATAGCCATGGTACACAACATTAAGGACTTAAACAGCACAAAAGCCTGTCATTTCTCAGAAAAGAAAAAAAGAAAAGAAACAATTCTGGAGCCAAAATCCTAATGTTTTCAGAGCAAAATGTTTCAGTTTTCTGATAGAAAATGATAATTTATTTCAAAATATCTTTAAATGTTTGTTTTAATTTAAATATGCTTTCAGAATTAGGAAAGATATATATTGAAAGAAAGCAATTCATTTCAGGCATTTTGTTCTACCTGAAATTAAACTTTTTCTGACAAAAAATATTTGCAAAATTTTTCTTTGTTATATCGGAAGTACTGGTTAGTGCTGCTAAACAGCTACTGTTTCTTCATAGCATAGCTTGTAACTAGTTGGGAACTATGGCACTGTTACTTGTTTTTTTTATGAAGATTTTGTGGAGAATTAAAATGTTTACATTTGTGAAATCTCCTGTAAAATACTCAAGGCCAAGTCTCTTGGTGTTAACTCAGGCTAAATTCCTGATAAAATGCAGGGGGAGTCAGCCATTGACATTTGATATCTAGAACACTTCAGCTTGAGCAAAGATTGACAATTTAATTTGATTTCTCCTGACAGCTGTCATTTAAGACCTGACCTTTCTTCCAGCAAATATCGCAAACCTGTGAAGTACGTGTAACATTCTTTGCAATGGCAAAGTCTCAGGTCTGTACGAGGTTTGTCAGTCAATCAAAGGGTATTCAACAGCAGGAAAGCCATTTTAAAAAGTGTCTCATGCAGAGGTATTGCTGCATCAGCACCATTGCCAACGCGGGTGGTATTTCACCCAGAAAGAAGTGTTTGGGACGCAGGCAGCACTTGCCACTGAGTCTAACCAGTCTGTCAAGGTTACAGTGACACGTGTTTATGTCTACATGATTTTTTAATTTCACTGAGTTTTAGTGTGAGAACTGATTAAGTGGATTGCTCTCTGTACCAATTACAGTATCTTCTCCAAAGCCTGTTTCCTTTTCTTTACCCTTTTTTTCTGCCTCTACCCGACCAGCATGCAGAACACCCACCCCGCCAGCACCCTGCTAAAGGGGGTTCCTTCACAGAAATGATTATTTTTTTTTTTAAATTAACCACAAGTTACAAACAAGCTCCCAGCTCAGGTTAGGTGCTGGCTGTGGTGTTCTTTTTGCCAAGCAGCACAGCTCTTCTGCGTAGGTTATCGAACTGTGCTGGTTCAACAACCTGCTGCAAGTAACCTGTGACAAGAAGAGCAGGATTCCCTTGGATGTTGTCTCTGACGGCCGTAAGCCCATGCAGTGCTGAAGATGCATCCTGCCTTTGCCAGGTACTGCAGCCGCTGGCCTGCAGCGTACCATTGGGATATGGCTGTGCTGAGACAGTTATTTGCACGTGTAGTATTGGGAACTTAAATCTAGCTCCAAAATATCTCAGGAAAATTGGATTAGTTCTTTATCTGGTTCACAGTGTGGCCACGCAAATGGTATGGGGAGAGGCCAAGTGTAGCTACAGCTGGTTTTGCCACCCAAGGTGATGTACGATGAAGTGTGTGATTTATGCCCTGACTAAGCCATGAAGGAGGATTTCTTCTTAAAAGCCCTCTTTGTTTTTACTTCCAAAAATGTGCTCAGCTGCAGCAATGTTTTTTGTGATACAGCTATGGGCTCTATAGAAGTGCGAGACCACTGAACCATTTTGTGTGAGCTGCCATTAGCTCCTGAGTTTTAAGGAGTTAATTGGGAGGCAACAGTGTTTAGTCATTAATAACCCATGTTGGATGCAAAACAGGCTTACAAGAGGTATCCACCATATCCTATAAAGAGATAATTAATGCTTTATGGCATTTAGTTCTTGATCCCAACCCCTGAAAAAAAAACAAAGGGGGTTCAGTGGATTCTCAATTAGGTTAAGTACTGACTTTCCTCCCAGGCTTTCAGAGCTGACTAATTAATTCACTAACATCTGTTGTGAATGCTGGCAATTATCTGTGAACATTATTTTCATTACTCAGTTAATTTTGACATCACTCCTGCTGTACAGAAGGAGAAAGAAACGCAGGGAGATGAAGTGATCCGCCAGAGGACCTGCAGCGGGATGATGGCAGAGGTCAGGTTAGACATGCATTTCCTGATGTCCTCTGCCCTTTTCCAGCCATAAATTGCACCATGTGTCTTTATTCACAGCAAGCATCATTAAAAGCCAGTATCAAAGCTGTTTCCTGTTGCCAAATACCTTCCCAGCATGGACAGAAATTCTGACTTTTACAAATAGGGTTGTGGGGAAAAGCAGACTTGCTTCT